>NW_023276807.1:660878-1880878 GCF_003668045.3 Cricetulus griseus
AAGCATAGTTTTGCAACATAGTTCTGTAACACCCTTGTAAACTAGAGGCCCTATGGCTAGGGGAGACAGTGTACCAGACTATTCAACCGTGGCTGGGAGCAAAGTCCCACAGGCCAGGTGAGTGATGACCTTTCTGAAGAAAGGAAGTTGGCATTGGCTCCTGGTTATGACCTTCTGTCAAGAGGCTGTGTCTGGTGATAGTTTTCTTGTTAGGGGCATCTTCAGGCAGCACAAGACACCTTGTGGTAGGGAAGATGGGTAAGTATGTATGTGGGCCTGGTCCCTCCCCCCTTCTCATAAAGCCACCAGATGCAACTGTGGGGCTCCAACCCATGACTAACCATAGTCCTCTCTAAATATCCTAGTTGGGTTCAGTTTCCATCCTCTTACTCCCTGCTGGTGAGGAATGTATTTCTGTATAGCAAAGTTTGGGGGACATTCGGACCACATGCCACCTATATCCTAAGGGGAGTAAAGTCTTGGGGACACACTCAAGTCACTGTGGCCTGGAGCAGAGGGATTTGAAGGGTGGGCAGGAACTTCCCCAGGAAGGAGGCACTGATTTTCAGAGTCCTTTGCCTTATTTTTCTGCCTTGAGGATCCAGATCATATGGAGGTCACCATAGCAACCTTCCCTCCATGATGGCCACAATTTGTTATCCCCTAAGCAAAGCTGCACCATCCAAGGTCAATGCCAAGTAAGGGAGGAGGGCTCAGAGGAGCCTGACTGCACCTGGTAAAGTAGTCTGTCAGGAGTGGTTCTGCAGTGGCTTGGGGCCTGGGAGGCCTGGCTCTTTTCACCCGAAACACTCGTGAGGGCAGAGCTAGCTCTTAAGCATGTCAACACAGGAGGCTGACATTGCTGAGCCATGTGCCCTTCCTCCATGGGTCCCTCAGGGACAAGAAGGAATGTGCTAGCAGACCCCAGCTGACCCCTCCAGTGGCCCCAGAGATGGCTCACTTCTCTTTCTTTGGAATCCCCCCTGAGTCCTTGACCAGCCCTCCAGAACATGCCTTAGTTTTGTGTGCTGAAAATCCCACGATGAATGAAATATCTGTGAACATCACTCCGGGGCTCCAGTTCACACATGTCTGAATGAATCACTGGCAGCCACTTCTAGAACTACCCATGACCCCTAGCTTAGTCATTCTGACTGATCTAGATGAAGGTTCAGAAAGGACACATGACACTGACTGCTGCATACCCCTCACTTCACCCCTGTGGTTCTGATGCATGGGAGGGGACCATTTCTGCATGCTTATGGATTCATAGGTGGCTCCAGGGTCTGGAGCAGGGGCTGTCACTGCAAATGTGCACCCAAAGAGCCCCTAGGGACAGATCATGGTGACTTAGAGTCCTACTGCTCCCACATAGGACTGTGGGACCAGGAGCAGCCTGACAACTTGTTGGTGACAGGGCCCATTCTACCCAGATCCTGGAGTCAGGGCCTACATATTCACACAGGTGGCTGATGGGAAGGTGAACTTTAGGACGTTTCCCCAGGATATGGCCTCTTTCAGCTCTGGATCCTGCACAGTCTGTGTTCCTTATGTGTATACTGGTCACACTGCCCTCCTAGGGCAGCTGTAGCAACAAGGCCCATTATCACACATCACGGGATAAGGTCTGGCACCACCATCCCAAGTATTGTGTAAACAGCATCTTATATCATTTGAGACTGGCCTCATTCTTTTATGAACTAGTGACACAAGCCATCCAGCTTTCTGCATGCCTTGGTGACTGAAACAGCCCACTGGGCTTTCTCCAGAACCTCTCTGCCCATCTGTCCATCTGTCTGTCTCCCCAGGGCAGAGCTAGGCTGTGTGTGCACCTGTCCCTCCCCCCTCCGGCCATCCTCAGGCCTGTTTGCCAGAGAAGGGCCATGGTGCTCCTAATCCT
Organism: Cricetulus griseus; assembly: GCF_003668045.3. Taxonomy (NCBI): domain Eukaryota; kingdom Metazoa; phylum Chordata; class Mammalia; order Rodentia; family Cricetidae; genus Cricetulus; species Cricetulus griseus. The sequence goes on from NW_023276807.1 coordinate 662,779, forward strand.
TCCCAGCTGCAGGCACTTAGCGTTCCAGGTCCTGCTATGATACTTTATTGCCTCACTCAAGCACTGGCAGGTGCAGGCATAGTACCTGCCTGCTGCCCGCAGCTCCTGGCTCTTGGCATCAGAGATGAGAGACCTGTCACCCCTCGATTCATGGGCCAGGCTGGGGAAGCAAGCGTGCTGGGGCCTTTCTGCATTTGACAGGGCTGTTTTTCTTTGCCTCCTCATTTGTGCCACTCGTTGCCACCCATCTTGCTGATAGCCTTAGTCTGTCCTGTGTCCTGAGGGCCATTGAGAGTAGGGGAGACAGCTTGTTCCCTTTCAGCCTTTCCTCCAGCGTGTTGCTGAGGTGGAGGAATTTGGCCCAATAGGTATGCTGACACCCCTCCCCATTGTGTCATCTTTGGAGCCATCTCCCATCCCAGGGCTCATTTCCTTTTTGCCTACAGCAGGTCTGAAGATGGTTTAGAAAGCTTCCTGCCTTCCCTGCCCTCTCCTCTTTGTTCTCTAGAATAAGAACCTCAGATAAAGCCAATGGCGTGGGGGTGGGGGAGTTGGAGGTAGCCACCCTGGACCAAAACCATCAGCGCAGAAATAGACTAATTGACATGAAAGGATAGCTCAGGAGTGCTGTGAAGGCTTGGGTTAGGCTTAGGTCCATCAGGCAAGTAGGGGTGACACAGACTTTCTCTTCGATTCCTGAAAGATCTGAGTAACCTCTTTTGAGACAGAAAGCCAGAAGCTCTGACAGGTTAAGCAACCTGCCCAAGGTCACACAGCAAGGCAGATCTGGAGAGAATTGCAATGGGGAACTTGGGTAGGTAGATGATAACTAAACTGGACACGCTCTGAGAGTGGTGTGTAGGAGGCTATTGCGGGCATGTGGCCAGGCTGCCTTCTCTTCTGATTCGTGAAACCCAGGGACCTGAGCTCTGCCCTTGGGCTCCACCCCCAGTCCCAGGCTGTCAGAGTCCAGTGTCTGTGTGTGTGTGTGTGTGTGTGTGTGTGTGTGTGTGTGTGTGTGTGTGTATTAGGGGTGGTCCTTCCTGCTGGGAGGACTCCTCAGCTGCTCTCAGCCCCTGCTGCAGGCTGGATGGGCTCTCCTAGTCTAAGAACAGCAAAACCAGCCCCCTCTCTGCCCCAGATGGGAGAGCAACAGTTCAAGTCCGTGGGTGTTCAGTGGGAACCCCCCAGGCTCACTCTAGGCCACAGGTTCACATTTGCATCCTTAGAACACCGGTGCTTCCCCATCAGGGCCTTACCATGAAACCCAGGGGGCTGAGCCAAGCTTTGGTGACCATGGCTCAGTTTTTCTATACAGCAAGGGATGCAGGATCCATTTAACCACTGCACTATCAACCCACAGGACATAACACTGGGAAGCATTAGGAAGGTGCCTGGCACGTGGTAATATGTCACAAGGATGTGTAGCATTGGTTATCACATGGCTTAGGAGGAAAGTTATATCCGGACCTAAGGAAGGGCTTTGTGCTGTAGGGAAACAGCTCTGGGGTCACGGTGTCTCACCTTTCAGATGGATTGGCATAGATGTTAAATGAGGTTTGTCCCTAGGGAAGGCCAAGTTTACCTGGCTCAGCAGATGGGGGAACCTAGGGAGTCTCGTTCCAGTATTTACAGCCTACTAGTCGTGTTCCAATCTCCTAGCCACAGGGTAGCACAGTATGGGAGCTGCCCATGTAATTAAGGGCAGGCACCTGACTTCAGAGGGGAAGGGTTAAAAGGAACCAGGATAAACTGTCTCCTAAAGAGGAACTGGAGGATGGGTTATCAGAGGGCTTGTTGGGAATCTGCTGACCGATACTAAGTCCCTGCCATGCTGCTTGCTCCTACCCACAGTGTGACTTACCACCCATCCTCACCCACATGCCATTCTGGTGAATTAGTGTTTTGTCCCCAACTCTCAGATGGGATAACTTAGGCTCCCAGGTTTGAGGCCACCAGCCCAAGGCCGTTTGCTAGCAAGTATCGGAACTGGGATTTAGATCAAGCCAGCGACTGGCAGAATCCCTGCAATAACCATGTCCTGACTTGTCACTCTCCCACCACAGTGGAGTCACCAGGGAGCTGCTACAAACCACCCACCCATCCAGTTCTGACTCACTTGGGCACACACATGCCCAGCTTTGTAGATGAGGTTTACCCACACCAAGATCAAAGTCAGATGGCACTCGGTGGGGTGAAAGGCGACTGTTATTAAGTGGGCTGTGGCTAGGGCACCAGAGATTCCAGGAAGCCATCTCAAAGGACTTCCTCCAATGCCAGTCAAGTTTCCAAACCTGCCAGTGGGAAGCCTGTTTCTTGCTGGGAGAATTAGAGCAACCCTACCCTAAAGTCCAAGGAACGACCTCTCTTATAGCAGAGGACTGATAAAACCCTTGCAGAGCAAGGGGGCTGGGGGCCGGCTTGGCAAATGCAAGTGCACTGAGCATGGTTGATTCTTCAGTGTGTCTGTGTTGTCTCCAAGCCCCATGTACGTTAGCCAGGAATGGCCTTGGGTCTCTTCCTCATGTGTGAGACTGGGGAGCCTAGTGAGTGTGGCTGGGAAGAGGGCTGCATAGTCTTCTTCCTGTCTCCAGGGCTTAAGGACAGGAGCAGTGGCGCCTGTGGGGTCTCAAGATAGGAATTGTCTGAGGGGGATGCAAAGGAAGGTGATAGAAAGCCTTGAAAAGGAAAGGCATGTACATTCCCCCCCCCTCCCCCCTCCCACACACTGTGAACCTCCAAGAGGCCTGAACTGGCCCAGGGACCTCCCCAGGCTTTGTGAAGAAGTGGAAGGCCAGTGCTGCCCCCAGTCACATCCCCACCTGCTGTGTGACAAGGATAAGACATGCTCTGTGGTCCTAGGTCTCCATGCCAGTGGTATACAGTATATATACAGAGCCAGTATATATACAGTGCTCTGAAACCATGAGGGAAGAAGGCCTGCCTGGAGCTCGCCCACAGCAGCAGTCTTTTACTGAGCCTTTGGCTAGGGGCATCAAGTCGACTGTTAGTTCTTTTATGTTTAGTGGGCATCCTGTGCCAGGCAGAGCCTTCGTAGGTATAATCTTCTGGTCCTTGCTGCAGGGGACATCACCTTGGCTGAACAGAGGCAAGGACTTCTCTCCCAGTAACACATATGTGACAACTGGGACTAAGCCAAGTATCCCGTGTGTCATCCTCATTAATTCCTGTGCCCTCTGTGTCTGCAATTTTTAAGTGTTTCCACTTCTTTTTGACAATAATATTCGCTACACCTGGCAAAGCCAGTGTCTGAAACAAAGCTGCACTTCCAGGAAGTGGTGTCTGCATGTAAACGTACAACGACCCCTTCAGCCTGGCTTGGTGGTATAGGTCTGTGTGCAATCCCAGTTACTCAGGAGCTGAAAGGAGAGCTGGGGAATGGACTGAGTGATCCAGTATTCGCCTAGTGTATGAGAGGCCCTAGGTCCAATCCCCAGTAAGATGCAAATTGAGCAGTTGAGTAAACACAGCCCTTCTCTGCATGCAGGTGTGAGAGTAGCGCCTAACAGGCAACGGTACAAGCCATGCAGGATGGGGATAGTCTGCCCTTGGATTGGATCCTGGCCAGTGACCTTGGAGACTTTGGGGAGTGGAGATGAGGCCAAGATAGCCTGCTGGGGTGTTTACTAATTTAATAGGAACAAGACCTTGTTGTTGGAGTTGATAGAGAGATGGCTCACAGGTTAAGAACACTGGCTGCTCTTGCAGAAGACCCAGATTTAGTTCCCAGCACCTACATGGTGCCTCACAACCATCTGTAACTCCAGTTCCAGGGACCCAATACCTTCTTCTAGCCCCCAGGCATGCATGTGGTTCCCCCACACACCCACACACTTTAATTTTTTTTTTTTTAATGAGAAGAAGAGGGAGGCCAGAGGAGAAAGCCAATGGTACCACTCATCTGTGATATGAAAGGCAGGCAGCAAAAAGGAAAACAGAATAAGATGGAACTCCGGCCTGGACCCATCCCATTGCTTCCTAGCCTGTAATGGGCTGTAACCGTAATGTAAGATGCCTCCTACCATTGTGAGGTGTGAGGACATGTGTCCTCTGCTCACAGAGATGAGCAGAGGTTGAAGGAATGTGCTGGTGGCTGCTTAAATGAATAGGGCCACAGCCCACATCAGGGTACTCAATGCCCAGCCCTATCTTATAGACTCGTCTCTCAAGGTGCAAGACTGTCCCCAGTATAGGGACACTGGTGTCCTAGAGATAAGCATATTTTAGTGTGACATGGATTTCTTTCCGAATGGAAAAGTTAGTCTGTTTTGTCTCGAACTTTTTAAAAGTCCAATCCCAAACAGTTGTGCTTTCCCGCTGCCTGACCCCTGCACACACACCAAAGTGAATTAAGATGCCTGCCTGAGCCCTGCCATTCTTCAAAAAGAGATAGAAGTGGTGAGTGGGCCACAAGGAACTCTAGCTATCTGCGATAGAGTGTGGGTAGGTGGTCATCAGGCATAAGAGTCAGCTGCCTCTCCCTGCTATATCCATCATTTGGCCCATGTGGATGGCTGCTATAAGCCATTTGTAGAACCAAGAACCAAAGATGAGTCATTTTTTAGGTTCCCTGTCTACCTTCTGTTGCTAACCACAGTCCAGCCATCGTGGGGTTCCCAGTGTCTGACCTCTGCGATGTCCCCCCTTCTGCTTCAGCTCCTCCGCTTCACTCGGAGTGCTGCAGGCACATCTCTGGCCACCTTCGCAGCTCTCATTCCCTTTTTATTTCCTCCCCACCTGTACTGCCACCCAGGCCCATCCATCTCCCCCTCTCTTTCTCTGTCTTTGATTTTTCTTTCTTTCCACATATATCCTTAGCATCCAGGGACAATCTCCCCAGCATGGTAGAAGGTAGCCTGGGTATCCGTTGGTGTCTTTCTAATGTGGTTGTTCATTGTGCATAAGCTCAGAGCAAAGCTGATGAGAGGCCTTGCACAAGCCCAGAGTTTCTTAAGCGAAGGCCGTGGCTGAGAAAGTTCTATAGGGACGGTGGAGGGCCTGGTTCCCACTAGATTGTCACTGGTGTGTGTGTGTGTGTGTGTGTGTGTGTGTGTGTGTGTGTGTGTGAGAGAGAGAGAGAGAGAGAGAGAGAGAGAGAGAGAGAGAGAGAGAGAGCCGCATGTGTGCACACCTGAATCCGGTCACAACCTGTAGCTTTGGTGCCACATGAATCTTCAAAGAAGTTTGTTGCCACAATGAAAATGCCATGCATGTGGGAGGAAGCACCTGGCAAGGCTGGTAGAGAGGCCCCTCCAGTGGGAGCACATCCTGAACCACTATGGCTCTCAGGCAGGGCCCTTATCCCTAACTGATGCTTGGGCCCCACTTAGGGGCTATAGAAGATGCCCTGTGCAGGCATGGCTAGACGGGCGCCTAGGGAGCTTTCTAAGAAGGCCACCTTTCTGCATCCCCGTGGCTTAAGAGAAAGAGAGACAGGCAGACTTGGACATTCACAGTGACTGTCACTGGTATGTGTGTTTCTCTGGCCCTCCCTTCTATGGGCCCCAGAGCCAGTTTGGCCAGCTGGTTCCGGTGTAGAAGGAATAGAAAGAGGAACAGCTGGCTTGTCCTCCTGGGGCCTAGGGAAGGCTTGGTGGGGTTGGGTGCAGGATTGCCAGAAAGAACAATGCCATTTTACTCCTCAGTCTTAGGCAAGGGGACCTGGTTTGGGAGAGCTGGCTTCGATTTCTGTGTTTCCTCCTTATTGGTGACTGGGGGCTTCATGGCCGTCTTTAAGAGTAAAGAGAAGAGGGCTGGAGAGATGACTCAGTGGACAAAGTGCCTACCATGCAGGCATGAGGACCTGAGTTCAGATCCCCAGCACCCCATAAAAAACTGGCATGAGTAGTATGTGTGTTTAATTCCAGCATTGGGGTGAGGTAGAGATATGAGGATCTCAGGGCTTGGTGGCCAGCCGGTCTAGCCCAAGCAATGAGTTCCTGGTTCAGTGGGAGACTCTGTCTCAAAGAATAAGATGGAGAGCAACTGAACAGGACACCTGGCGTTGACCTCTTACTTCCACATTCACAACTACACACATATGTGCACAAACCCGTAAGAACACTTGCCATTCATTTATGCACATAACACAAAATGACATGAGACTAGGCTGTCCCATGAGGTCCGGAGATCAAATGCTTCAGGATGCCCAGACCCCGGGATGCTCAGGAAAGCTGCCATCTCAGGCAGGAATGACAGGAGGGACCATATGCCCGTGCTTACAGAAAGGTGAGGGCCACACTTGTCCCTAGGACTGCTCTTACCTCACTTGTGTTGGTGGTACAGGCCTGGGCACAGACCAGATTGTACAGGGCTGGGAGGTACATGTGGATGCCAACAGACAAGGCAGGTGTTTCTCACTAATTCAACAGTCTGTCAAACTGGGAGGCGGGAGCCAAGGCTCCTGGAAAGAGCATTCTTGACATCTTGCAAGTTCTGGGGGCCTCGGACCCTCCCTCAGCATTCCCGGGTCAGCCTCCCCACCTCTGTGTGCACACCCTGTCTCTTCATGTGTGCGCCATGCCTTGGGTGTGGGGTTCACCTTCCTCCACTCTAGCCAGATCCAAGACTTCCTTTCCAAATCAGGGCTCACCCCAGGGTTCCAAGACTACCCTAGTCAGAGGAGAGCTCTTGGACCCACTGTGGAAGGGGTAACACAAGATACCAGAAGCACGAAGATGGAGACTTGGCTTGGGGCTGCAGGCTGTGGGGAACCTGGGACCCAATGCAGGAACAGTCACCAGTACAGCCAGGGAGGAAGGCAAACAGAGTTCTCCACAGAGAGGGTGGAGCTAGGCTTTCGAGGAAGTCCTGAGGGAAGGAAGGACCTGGTGGGGGGAGGGGCAGTAAAGTCAAAGTGCTTTTTTTTTTTTTTTTTTCTTCAATTTTTTATTTTGTTTTTTAACAGAAGGAAGAGCCAGCCAGCCCTGGAGGAGAAAGTGCAGCTGAGTCAGGCAGTCTTGGTGTAATGATTAAGTCAGCATGTGCTAAGGGGGAGGAAAGACCGTGCTTCCTTCTGGCAGGGGGGGTGAAAAGGAGTGCTCCCTTATGATGGGAAAGGAAGAAGGAGTGCTCCTGACTCTTTGCACACAGGGAAAGTGGGGACACCTTCCAGAAGTTCCCCGGAGCTCTGCTGACCCGGAAGGGACTAGAAAGTATGAACAAGGGCGAAGGGCTGGGGAGGCCTTGCTCTTTGGAGAACAAAATTTGTTCTCAGTGCACCTTGACCTAGAGCTGGCCCAAGGGGTCAAGGGACCCGGGGCTTAGAGAACCATCTGATGGAGGTTCCCCATCCTTAGGGACCTGTGATGGCTCAGTCTGACTGGCTGAAATGTTTTGAGAGGCTCCCCTATCTGATTCCAACTTCAGCTTTGTTCTCCCCTTGGAACCCCCCTTCCACTCCCCCCACTAATTGGTGGGGGCCTCTGGGGCCCTGGGGCTCCTAATTGGTTTTTGGAGATGGCACAGCCTCTAAAACTTCACCATATCCCAGGCCAATGTCCTCTACCATGGGACCTCGGGAGCAGAGGAAGCCACTGCCTTCCCTCTGTTTAACCTCTTAGCTTGTTCTGACTGGAGTGGACTATACCAGGGTGAGGCTACATCTTTAACGTCCCACCGAACCATAGAGCCAAAGGCATGAGCCTGCATGGCCAATCCTTCTTGGCTGCAGCCTGCTCACTGCTGCTAATTTCATGGCCCTGTGATCCAGGTAATGCTCTGCTGCCCTGAGCTACCACCCCGGGCTGGAATCACTTTTCTTACCCTGCAGGAGCCCAGCCGCTTTTCCTCCACTGAAGACTGGAGGTGGGGGCCACACAGAACTGTTCAGTGGCAGCAGCTTCAGACTCAGAGGCTACTGTGGCTCGTGACTAATGTACTCCGCTTATATCAAAGGGTCCAAATGGCATTCCGAGGAGAGAAAGCTTACCCAAGGCCTGCCAGAGATAAACAGGCTCATTTCAGGGCCTCCCTGCCTAGAGAAAACTCTTTACCTGGACCCCCGAGCCCAGAATCAGATTCTTCCAGAAGAGCCGCTTAGCACGGGGCCTCTCAGCGAGGCGGCTGGAGGAAGTTCTCTGCTGGAAAATGGCCTCACATCTGGTTGGCTGGCTCGGCTAGGCTTTTAAATTTCATCTGAAGAGTGGTTCTCCGATTCCTATGGTTCACACCAGAGTACAGCAGATGAAAACAGCTTTCCTTATTGCACTGCAAGTGAAACACCCCCTGCCCTGGCCAGGAGTGACCTGTTCACACTCACGGGCTCTCAAGAGGCTGCTGATACCAGGTACCCTCAGCCAGGCTCTGTCCATAGTCTGGGTCTGTGCTTTCACACCTACCTGGGATTATGGGGGGAGAGGTGCTGACACCATCAGGAAGGAAGAAGCTTGGAAATCTGCCCACTGCTGCTCACCATGCTATCTTTGGATTGTCATTGTTTTGTAGTGCTGGGCATGGAGCTCAGGGTCTCACATAGGGCAGGCATGCACTCTGCTGCTAAGCCATATCCCAGCCCGTACCATCTGTTCTTTTTAAAGCGATCTCTGCTTAACCACTGACCATGTCCATCCATTCCCTGTGGCCCATACAGACAAGGCTTTTCTTTACTGCTCAGAGCTATCGGCCTGTGGGAAAAGGCCGGGAGGGGCAGAGACAATTGTCACAAGAGAGGAGAGGTACCAAACAAACCCCAACATTTGCTGCCTTGGGCAGAAGAGTAAAAAAAAAAAAAATGTGGCTTTCACTGATAGACCCCCCCAAGAGCCACTCAGAAGGCTTGTCTCAGCCACTGAGGCAGGTGATACAATGTGGCCATGATGGAGTATGGGCTTGTGCAACTGTGGGCAGGCATCCTGATTACAGAGTAAAATGGCGGTGTCCCTACCTGTCCTATGTGGGAAGGCCCTGCCACCAGCATCAGGTATGCACCTCTGAAATTTACCCACCATGATTAAGGGTGTGGGTCAGTGGACAACTTGGGTTGTCAGCCTCCTCATCTTCCACTTTGACTGAGCCAGTGTCTCTTTGTTGTTCATCCCTGAATATGACAGGCTAGCTGGCCTATGAGAATTCTGTCTCGATCGCCCATCTCCCATCTCCCCACCTGAGTCTGAGGATTGCAGACATGTGCTCCCAACCCAGCTTTGCCTATGTTCTGGTTGTTGTTGGTTTGGTTTGGTTTGGTTTGGTTTTTTGTCAGCTTCATGTGAGCTAGAGTTATTTGAGAAAGGGGAATCTCAATTGAGAAAATGCCTCCATCAGGTTGCATGTAAGCCAGCCTGTGGGGACATTTTACTTAGTCAGTGATTGGTGTGGGAGGGCCCAGCTCACTGAGGTCAGTGTCAACCCTGGGTAGTGGTCCTGGATGGTATAAGAAAGTAGCCTGAGCAAACCATAAGGAGCAGTAAGCCAGGAAGCAGTGTTCTTCTATGGCCCTTGTCAGTTCCTGCCTTGAGTTCCTGCCCTGATGTTCCTCAGTGATGGAATGTGACCTGAGCATTGAAAGATGACGTAAACCCTTTGGTTCCCCAAGTTGCAATAGTAACTCTAACTAAGGGATGGGGATTTAGCCACTGAGCCATCTCCTTCATTCCAGCCTTGGGCTTCTTAGTTGTAAAACGGGGCTTGTTCCAGGTCTGCCTTGCACTGACAGACTGTGTAATAAGAACAAAGGGCTGTGTGGGAGCTGTGCTGTTCAAATGTTCCAAGTGACTTTCCTCTGCCCACTCTAGTCACCACAGGTGCTAAGGTAGCCTTTGGTGTCACTGCCTCCACAGACTGCCACAGAGCCCTTCTGAGCCAAAGTCTATAGGATACAGACCACCTGGGGAGATGATGGTGGGCATGGTCAGGTCAAGTGTCCCAGGGTGGAACTCGACCTCTTGCTTCCTCAGAGCTGCTCTCACTTCACACTGGCTTTGGGCACTCATTGGGACTGATGCCCCCTCTGGCATTAGCAGCCAGAGAGCACAGCTGTCTGGAATCCTCACAGTGTGCCCTGATGAGGGCAGCAAGGTCTCTCAGGTTGGTTCCCAAAGGGAGCAAAGGAAAGTAATATCACCTCATGATGAGTCCCCTCTCTCCACCTCACCCTTCCACCATGTCTGAGGACACATTCCTCCAGTCTTTCCAGCTGCCACCCAGACAGGTCTTACTGGAAGCCCCTGGTCACCCCTCCTTCTGTGTTCACCATTACTGTGTCTCTTGTGCCACAGTAGTGTGCTTCTCAAGACCCCCAAAGGCAGTCAGGCACTGAGGCACTTCTGCTCACGGGCATACACACTGCCGTCCTGCACATGGTGGGTGGGATACCAGCCGAGGAATGAGTTAAATGAGAAGGCACTGTTAGATGATTAGTGGCTGTCTAGCCATGACTGAGGGCCTGGGGGGAGTGGCCCACTAGATTCAGATCTTGTCTCTGGAACACTGTCTGCTAAGATTTCTTGGAAAAGCTCCTTTTCAAGGTCCCTGTCCTTCTGGTTTGTCGCTATCGTCTACCTGCTCTCCCATGAGGTCCATCTGGCCTTCCAGTCTTCAAGAGGCACCTGAAGTATAAATAGCAGCAATATCACACAGCTCCACAAGGCTTAGGCAAAGCTTGGCCTCCATCACATAGCCAACTTTTTTGCTGGGATTCTGCTAGGGGTCAGAGTGAGGGGCAAGGAAGGGAGACAGGCACAGAGAACAAACACAGGCTTCAGGACCCTGAAGCTGGTCACAGTTTAGCAGCAAAAACAGTTATTACCCAGGTACATGGACTGTCTCCCCAGAAGCCATGGGAACTGCATCACATTTCAGAGCCACAGTTAGGGTGGGAATTATAACCCTTTTCATTTCCTGCCTCTCATTGGTCAGTGCTAACTCCGGGGCATTGATTCAACCCCCTATCCCCAACACCCTTCTTGGGACAGTTACTGGGGCCCTTGCATAGCTAAAGAGTCCAACCTGGACAGTAGACAGTGCCTAGGCCTGGTGGGCCCGAGTGACACATATATCAAGTGTCATTTATGGAGAACTGTGCATTTCCACAGAGAGATGACAAGGTGAGTCTAGAGGGACTAGTGTTCCCAGCAAGCAGACCTTTGTTCCCCTGAGGGCAAGTGCACTAGAGGTTCATGTGTGGCTTGGCTGGGTCTTTGGGAGGCTATGAGCTAGGTGTCTTTTGTGGCTGGGTCTCTCTGAGGAGGCTCAGCCATTGGAAGGTCAGTTCGAAGCTCACTAGGGATTGTGACAGAATCTAGTATTGGTGGTTGCACACCAGACAGCTTCTATTCTTGGAGAAGACCAGCTTCAGCAAATTGGGGTCACCTGCAGATCCTTGATGTATGGGGCTCCCCAGAAGGCCACCTGTCTCCTCAAAATCAGCTGAGGAGATGGAGAGCTTAGCAAGACATTATCTTGTACTGATAGACACTTAACTTAGTCATGCATGCCTGTCTTGTTTGCTTACTTCTCTTGGTTAGACATCCATGCATGATCAGTGGATCACACCAGGCTGTGAATGCCCCAGGTGGAGGTTATGGAGCCATCTTACGTGTCTACCATCAGGCTGGGCCTGTAAATCCCAGCTACTTAGGAGGCTGAGACAGGATCAAAAGTCCAAGGCTTGCTTGGACTGTAGAGTGAGTTCAAAGACAGCCTGAGCAACTTGGTGAGACCGTGTCTCGAAATAAAGAGGGCTCATGGCTGTAGTTTGTTGGTAGAGTGCTTGCCTAACAGAGTCAGAGATATCTGGGAGAGTCCAGGATGGACATGACCAGATTGAGCTGGGCCCTGTGGGAAGATGGGATGGGGCAGGAGAGAGAGGGGAACCAGGTGCAGCAGCCAGGAGGCCAAAGGTCCAAAAGGGGCCGGTAACCAAAATTGTCTGGATTATATAGAGAAGAGCCTCTGGGGGAAGGGCAACCCAGCCCCTGGGCTGGACAGTTCAGGGTAGAGGATGGGGTACGCCAGCCTTACCCTGTAACAGATAGGGACTTGGGATGCTGGGAGAACCTGGAGGTTAATAGGAGGTTTAATAGGCACCTCAGCTGTTTGTCCCAGGTTTGAAACTTAATACAGTTGTCTCGGTGTTGATGCCTTCCAACCTTAAAAGGCACAGCCTTCATCTGGGCTACCAGCTATTCAGTTACCCAAAAAATCCCCATCCCTAAAATACCCAGGGACGCTGAGCATGATTGGAAACAATGAAACAAGTTCTCGACCTCATGTGCCACACTTATGGGTCTGGCCAAAGGATGGAGGGGCCTGCTGAGAGTAGGGGCTCCCCACTTTCCCACTAGCCCTCATCTGGCCTTTGTCCCTCCCTCTCTCCTCTCCCCTCTTCTGCCTGCCTGGCCTCACGTGGACTCAGCCAGTGTGTCAGGAGGTAATTGACTGACTGCCCAGCCCAGGGCAGGCTCTGCTGAGCCCATCAGGGCAGGGACAATGAAGGGGCACCTCAGAGGCAGAAGGCTATTTCTAAGGCTCACGGCTGATGAGCTGCGATTATCATTTTAATTTCAAGGCTGTCACCTTATAGTCAGGGTGCCCCTTCCAAAGAGCACAAAGCCCTCTGCAGCCTTCAAAAGGACCTCAGAGGGTTGGTGCTGCAGACCAGGAGGTACCCAGGACATTTATACCTTTCATCTTTGTTCTGTGCAGTCAGACCCCCGGCCAAGGCCTGACCACAGACAGTCCCACTGCCCCTGGGGACCACTTCTCCCACCCATGCAGTTTCCACTTTCTCCAAGGTAGGGCCCACCTGCTATCTGGAATTCCTTGAAACTCACCTTGATTCTGGTTTGCCAAACAGTAGCAACTGTAAAAACTTAGCAGGAAATTCTCACAGCTCTCTGGGTTTGGAGCTGTGAAAAAGCCTTCGCACTCCTCCTGTTACTCCCAGTGGGATGCACTGCGTTCCTGAGGGGTGAGAAGCACATCTTGGATTTCTCTATCCTCCTGTAGACAGGATGAGGATTTTGCACACGCTGTTCTTTGCACTTGGCTTCTGCGATCTGTTTCTTCAGTTGTGCGTTGCATTTCTTAAGCACTGCATAGCAGAGTACTCGATGCTTCTTTTTGTTTGCTTAGAGGGAAATGGTGTAATCCATTTAAATCCCTCCTGTTTGTTACACTGAGAGTGCTTAGTATATGTAAACCCTTCCTGCAGCTCAAAGCTCATCTGGAGTTCATGACCAAAGCAAGATAGTCAGCCCTTGGCTGGTTTTCCTCCTTCCCTCCCTCCCTCCCTTTATCCCTGCTGTACTACCTCCTATTCTTCCTCTCTCCCTCCCTTCTTCTGCCTCTTTCCTTCCCTTCTTTCCTCCCTCCCTTCCTCTTTTCTCTTTTTTTTCCTTCACCCTCCCCAGTAGTGCTGGGGGTGGAAGCCAGGGCCACGTCACTGAGGGCCACTGAGTCCCCCTCCCCCTCAGCATTAGGTGGTTGTTTTTAAGATGGGTATGCCCAGCGACATTACCCACATGATCAAGTCTTTCTCAATGAGTGGGCAGCTTTTGGGGCTTTGAGAGCTGCATCTAATTTGTACTAGGCTAGTCTGTAACCAAGTCCCAGCTTGCTGTGGCTGGGCAAGTCCCTGATTCTGCTCTAGGGATTCACTTTCACTTTCACTGTCCCGGGGACACCTGAATCTCCACCTCCCTGAGGATTGTCCTTTCTCCTGGCTAAGCCCGGTGTTAGTATTTGGGCATCTGTACTGGTCTGCCGTTGGAGTTCCAACAGGGTTCCCTCAGCTGCAGCCTCTAAGAGTACCACCTGTGCATATTCACTATGTTCCCTTTTAAAGGGACCCTGCCCACCTCCCATCCTCCTCTCTCTCTCTCTCTCTCTCTCTCTCTCTCTCACTTCCCTTGTCTGTTCCTTTCTCTCTCTTTCTCTGCCTCTTTCCTGCTGCTCCTGTCCCTGGAGGCCTATCTCCCCTCTTCCCTTTCTCCTTTTTAACCACCCCTTTCCCCTAATTAAAAAATCCCTCTGCTTGAATTCTGTCACATGGTGTCTTTCTCTCGAACTGCTTTTTAATATATATATATATATATATGTATATATATGTATATATATATTAAACATATATATATTATTTTCTAGCTTTCTGCAGTAGCCTTGGAAGAGCTGAATCTCCTGGGTCTGGGGTTGTTTAAATGGTCTGAGAGGTCGGTTACTGCATTCTGTCAAAGGGCCAACAAGATTAATAGGGTGGGGCTTTCCTTTTTAGCTATGTATTGAGCCTCACTCCCATGAGCCAGTCTGTGGATGGGGCAAGTGGAGCACTGAAAGTGTGGGCCTCTAGGAGGTGAAGACAGTGTCAAAGCCTTCCTGTGACCTCAGCACTTAACACAACTAAGGTAGACAGCTGTCATTGACTGCTATTGGTTGAGTGACTGAACGTCAGGCTGGAGATAGGGGTGGGACCACATGGGTTTGGGTGGACTTGGCCATGGCTCCTAGGTGTCCCCGGGACAGTGAAAGTGAAAGCAGCCCTTCTTCATGCCCTCAGTACCCCGAGTGACAAGCAGCCTTCTCCCTTGTGTGTTTCTAGAACTACTTTGAGAGCTACCTGGCAGTTGCCTCCACTGTGCCCTCCCTGCTATGCCTTGTGGCCAACTTCCTGCTTGTCAACAGGTAGGTCACCGCCCTCCCTGCCCTGCCTTTCACCCCCTGCCTCCTTCATTCCCTCTATTCTACAGAGGGGTTTTCATCTTAAATGGTGGTCCCCCAAATTGGAGCCAGGCAGTTCATCCTTGCCATGCAGTTTACAGATGGGAGCAGGTGCCAGAGGCTCCAATCGTGGGTCAGTGCTCATTTACAGCTACTTACAGTGACACCCAGGTAAGGTCCATCTCCCTTTGAGAGACCTATGGGACCACAGGCCCTTGCAGCCAAGACACAGTGTGTGGCTGTGCTGTAGGCCGTGACCTGAGGAAGCTGCTCTTTCAGATGCTCTGAGAGCTGCCAGATGCTGACTGCACCAACCCAACTGTTCTACCTGTGGGAAACAGTCCCTTCACCACTCTGTAATATGTTGAGGATATCATCTGGTGTGTCACCTCCTCACAGTGCATCTCATAGGTAATGATTCAGAAAGGCTTCTGGGTATACCATGGAGGAAGGAATTATTTGAGGGAAAAGTAAGTTGGTATGGCCCATAGCCTCTTCCTGTCCAGTCTCATTTGACTTGACAATGACAACAGTGCTAGTACCTTATTTGCATTTTCCTGAAGCTGCCTCTAGGCAATAATCAAGCCTCACTGTGGTCCAAAACTCTGGGCTTCCCTTCAGCATGTCTCACAGAAACCTCAGATCCCTGGTGACAAATTTATTTAGCTCTGGTCCCTCAGTTCTTGGTTCTCCTGCTGAAAATTCTAAGACAGATCTGGCCTCAGCCAGGCGCTGGGATTGATTAGTAATGTCTGCTCTGGGTACAGGAGAAAAGAGCAGAATGCATCCTATGTGCATTCTAAGCCTGTGGATAGAGCAGCCTTTCAAAATGCATCATGGCATAGGGCACAGTTGTATGGTAGATCCCGAAGTGTAGTTAGTGGCTTGCAACAGTACTAGTAATTAGTTTCTTTCACTATCTAGGGTTCTGGAGGCAGCCAGGCTGCACTGGAACATGCTGATGCAGTCAGACAGCAGAGGGGCTGGAGACTCTTAACCTTTCCCACCTCCCTGTCTGTCTGTCCTCATTGGCTTGCTCACATGGAGTCAAAGACTGTTCCCATTGTGGCTGAAGAACACATGTGAAAGCCAGGTACAAGCCACATAGTGTCACTTTTGTCACACTCAACTGGTCAAGGTTGTTACAAAGCCTCTTCCATTTCAAAGAGACAGAGACTTCATTTCCCCATGGTGGGAGTGTCAAAGAAACTGTATCCTTCTAAAATGGTGGTTCTCAACCTTCCTAATGCTGCAACCCTTAAATATAGCTCCGTGTGTTATGTGACCCCCAACCATAAAATTATTTTTATTGCTACTTCATAACTGTAAGTTTGCTGCTGTTATGAATCTTAATATAAATATCTGTGTCTTTTTGATGGTCTTAGGCAGATCCCATGAAAGGGCTGTTCGATCCTCCAAAGAAAGGGCTGTGACCCACTGCTCTAAGACCACCAAAGTAGTTTGAGAGAGGGGAAAGAATTCAGCCTCACCCCCTGGCCCCTAGGGCTACCTGCAGAGGTCTCCTTCACAGGCTCCTAGACTTCAGACACACACACTTTCAGGGTGCAAGTGATAAGGGAACATTTGGAGTATTTTTTAGTTCAACATAGCCTTTCAGAGCTCTCAGTGAGCTTAGGTGGGGCAGGAAGAGGCTGCAGAGAACTCAAGGGCCACCCTTACAGCTACCCAAGCCAGTGGTTTTTGGGTTCTTGAGTTGCTAATCAGATGAAGTTCACACACCACAGAGGATAGTGTTTAGAAAGAAAGGTATAGATAAGTAGACAGGAGTTTTTTGGCGGGGTGGGGGGTGGGGGGGTGGGGGGGGGTGGGGGGGGGGTGGGGCCCGGGCAGAGCTCCTGTATAACAGGAGGGGTCCCAGGAAATATGGTACTGTGGAATTGCTAGTGTGGAGCCCGTGAAGGACTTAAGGCAGAGACTGCAATGAGCTTGGGGAGTGGGATGAGGTGATCAGTTCAGTTAGTTGGCTCATCCATGAGGTGATATCTCTTTTATTCCGATGAAATCTTCAAGTATCGCTTCTGGCCAAGCCTAAGAGATAACAAGGGACCAGGAACTAAAACCTCTCCTGGCATTCCTTGCCTCCAGCAAGGACATTCTCAGAGTGGCTGTTCTGGGGTCCCTGCCCCACCTGGCCAGTGTCTTATCTCTTGCTCTCCTGGCTAAGCTCTGACTTGGGTGTTCCCTCAGCACAGCCAGCCACTGAAGACAGAATAGAGTTCTAGACAGTGCCCAGAGAGAGGAGAGGAAGGGTATCAGAAGAAGGCAAGAAAGACAAGAGCACTGGGGGTGGGGGGTGGGGATGTGTGTGTGTGTGGGTGCACACCTTTAATAATTTGGGCAGATTCAAGGCCAGCTGAGCTACAGAAACAGCCAGGGATGTTACACAGAGAAAACCTGTCTTGAAAAAGAAAGGGAGGAAGGTAGGAAGGAAGGAAAGAAGGCAGACAAGAGCACTTGGAATAGCAAGCAGGCCCACCCCACCCACCCTCTGTCCTTCCAGGTCTTGTGACTTCTCTATTTACTTGTTCTGTGGCCCTGGACATTTATCCAGATGGGACAGCTCACTTACCCGTGGGTGAGAATCCCCACCCCCTTTAGATCAAAGCCACTACCTAACAAGGGGGCAATATACATAACTATTACCCCTGCCCTGCATCTATCTCCATGTGCAGTGACTTAGGTTAGAGCAACAGCGGATGTGGCTCGGCGGTGCCACATCACTGACGTTCTCCTTGGCGGCCATGGAACCAGATGCTGGCCAAGGTCCGGGGTGGTGTCTGCAGTACAGTGAAAAGTCCCTCTTGGGATCTTGGAGTGTATGACATCCAGTCATAACAGCCAGTCAATCAGTGGCCCTGCCTAAAGGAAAACAGCCTACTCAGGCGACCGAAGGGATCTACTTCCAGAAGGATCTCCTCACCCTGCCTACACTTGAAACCTAGGCTACTGGGAGTGCTTAGTTCCCAGAGTTGTAGCCTCCAGGGGTAGACCTCTGGCTGCTAGGTAGAAGGAACATGGTTGGGGGAGGGGTACTGGGAAAGTGGTCCCACAGGTTCCCTAACCCAGGCTGCAGAAAATATTTGAGGGCCATGGGGAAACAGCTCTCCAGCCTCGATTGTTGCCAGCTGCCAAGGACAGTTTAGGGCGAAACTGTTTTTTATTTAATGTGGGAGATTGAAATGTCTCCTTCCCTCCCTCCTGGAGCACCCTGGCTCCTCTGACTGGCTCATCCATAATCGCCAAGTGTTTTATTATGTTAAATCTGCAGCTTTATAAATACAGATGAACTAGATTTACATTTTGGAAGAAATCAGTCCCCTGGGGTCCTGAGCTCTCACTGGCAAGGGAGTGAAGTGGGGATGGGGATGGGCCATGGCCCATCTTCCAGCATTGTGGGGTGTGGTGGCCTCTCAGCCGGCCTCAGGCAAGTCTAGCTGACTCTAGAATCCCAGGAGCCTCCATCCCAGGCCACCCTCCCTGCAGGAGTAAAGCAGTGTGCCCCTACAGTGTCTGTAAGGCTGGCCTCCAATTTGATGGCATCCAGCTTCAGAGCAGTGAGAATCGCTCCCATGAGGCTTCCAAGGGCCTGGGGGCTCTGCTGGAGGGTGCTTAGGCAGGACGGAGAGAGCAGGTGGGAAGGAACCCTGGGCAGCTGAGGGACAGCCACAAGCAGTCCAGGGGTGCCTTTGCTGTTTGCTCATCTTGGGGGACCTCAGTAAGAAGCCACCAATTGCTCTCAAAGCCCTGGGTACCCCACAGGACCTTATCACCATAACTTCAGGGACTTTGGAGATGAGAAGGAAAGGAACAGAGAGAGTGAATGTTTGTCTGAGGTCTCACAGCAAATCCATGACAAAGCCAGGCAGTGTGCTAGCTCCTATCTTGTGGGTGGACAAGTGGCTCCTTATGCATGAAGGCAGGGCTCTGTGGGACAGTTGCATATGTAGGGTCTCTGCAAACCTCCACGTACTGGGGTTCATTTATCATAATAGCTCTTGTGGACTCCAGGGGTCCAACCACTCCACCTGGCCCTCCTTCTAGCCCTACCTTATCTGAAGCCCCAGAGAGTCTAAGAAGAAGCACTCTAGTATGGGTCCTAGTGGTTATTAAGGCTAGAAGTTTCCCAAAAGCAGACCCCAAAACAAGGAAAAGTTTGAGTGTGTAGTAAATTTAGAGGTGAATGTGAAGAGAGCAAGAAAGTAGCCAGAAGAGAAGACATTGTCACCAGTCCCACAGAGAGCCACCAGAGCCCTCTGGTATCTAAAGGACCCCCCACCCCAGGGGAACTAGGATGGGTATCCACCAATATCACCAGCCATTGTCTGTAGGCTGCTGTTGGGAAGTCAGTAGTCTTCATGTCCAACTTAACCCTGGGCCATAATGTCCTGGAAGTATCTCTGGAGTTTCAGGCTGTGTTGGTCTCCTGCCTGGAGCCCTGAAGTCTCTCTGTGTTACTGGATATGCACAGTAACAAATGGCATGCAGGAAGTAGTCATTTGTTCTCTAACTGAAAGTTAAAGTCAGATTTGCCCTCAGGCAGCAGAGCTGGGTCCAGGCAATCTTCCTCTTGCCATGGTCCTGGGGCTCTGTGCGTCTTCATGGGCGGTGCGCTCCATATGCAGTTCTTCCCTACACAGCTGGTAAGGTGGCAACCAGCAGCCGGACACAGTCATGCAGTTACTTACTGCATGGTCCATGGTACCATCCCAGGGAAGACTGAGCTTGTGGGCCACGTGCAGCCCCCTGACTTGTGGTAGCTAGGACCATCAGTGGCAGTTCTTTGAAACTGGACTGGTTTGGGTGGCATGGCCTACCACCTCCATCATGCTGGCATGAAGAAACAAGTTCTCCCAGAGATGAGGTCCTGACAAGCCTGCAGACCCACCCTGTGCCCCCTCTGAAGATTAAGTCCTGGCTCACAAGGTAGATGGGACATTCATATGCAGGCTGGGGTTCTGCCTGTTGCCAGCTCATCTCAGCAAGGCTCAGCCTTTTCCTTGAAGCCCCTCAGCTGTGTCCTGAGATGCCACCAGCCCTCCTGCCAGAGTATCTAGTACTGGGATGCACTGAATCCTGCTACTCTGTCGTGTGCATGTGTGCTCCAGTACGGTCATCATCCAGGGTCTGTGTGTAAGACAATCATCAAGACTCAGGGTCACAGAAGAGCCTGGGCTGGGGCTAAGCTCATGTAAGATCCCATCCCAGCTTCCAGGGACTCTCTCTGTGTCCTTCCCCTTACAAAGCTGGGGGGCAACCCCATTCTCCCTCCAGCCCTGAACCCCTCTCAAGATCCAGGAGTGGCATCAGCCAGGGGCAGGAGCTCCTTGTAATAACACTTTCTTGTCTCCATGCAAATCACTTCACACCTAGCTGTGTACACAGATCTGTCTTTTCCTACCTTATAAATTAGACTTTATTGTTTTAATCCAGAAAACATCTTCATATGTAATCTGGCTTTTTTCTCAGGCCCCACTTTCTCTCTGGGGAACGTAACTGAACATCTAATCAGAGCTTATTCTAATTGATGGGTTTGAATGGTCTTGAGATGGTGTTCTCTCTGTTACGGTGGAGACGTGCACAGCCATCTCTGATGCTCCCCATCCCTGCCCTCCTCCCTGGTCGATGGGCTGTGGAGGTAGCTGGAGTGCTTGGCTTGGGTGCAGGGTAGTGCCTTTATGGAATGCATGGGGTCCTGGCTCTGGACTGAGAGGTTGTGGTCCCAGCAGCTGCCGTCCCAGCTCAGAGCATCTAGGAGAACCATTATGAGAGCTGGGCTACGACTGGGTGACCTTTCTGAGCTCAGCTTCCTTACCTGTGAACAGGGAGGGGATTGGGTATGTCTGTCTCAGAGCCGGGGTGCTAGGTGAGTGAGGTGGAGAGCATTAGACTCTCACAGAGCTGGGGTGGGACGTGAGTGAGGTAGAGTGTGGAGAAGAAAATTGGTCACAAACCAAGTTCTGTGACATCAATGATGGTGATCCTCTTCCCTTGTCCACTGCCAAATTTGGAGAAGGAAGCTGGGTGGGCTGTGCTGTTTAAACACTAGATGGGTCTAAAGGAGGGCAGCAATGAAGGAGGAGAAGTGGGGTCTTGCCTGGTGTCTTGGCTTTGAGCCTCACAGGTTGGTGACAAGCAGCAGTGTCTACTGACCTTGCACTGAGCTGCATAAAGCTGTCTGGAGCCTCCCCCTTCCTCCATGGGTAGATAGAAATGGAAGCCAGGCCCCCAAGTCTCTTCTTGGATGTCAAAGGGCTAGCAAGCAGGAAGGCAGAGTCCAAGGCCAAGCGTCACAGTGTTGAGCTCACCCACTCTCTCTTGTGGCTCACCACCTAATCCATGTAGAGGCCTGAGGAGAGTCTAACCACCTCCCATCGCTTCTGGTCCTCTCCCCAGGGTCCAGGTGCATGTCCGTGTTCTGGCCTCACTGTCCGTCTCGCTGGCCATCTTTGTGGTTATGATTGTGCTGGTGAAGGTGGACACTTCCTCCTGGACCCGAGGCTTCTTCAGTGTCACCATCGCATGCATGGCCATCGTCAGCGGCTCCTCCACCATCTTCAATAGCAGTGTGTATGGCCTGACTGGCTCCTTCCCCATGAGGAATGCCCAGGCGCTGATATCAGGTGAGGTCCCACCATGAGAGGGAACCACAGTTGGTCTTTCCAGAAAAGGAAAAGTGTCCTGGGCCCACTCTGTTTTCTTAGTGACACCAAGCACACTGTCCCAGACTTGATAGCTGAGACTTGTTCATTCTGCTCAGTCTGCAGCTTGGACAGTGGATTGAGAAGACAATTGGCTCTCCACTGCTCTGCGCAGTATCCATGGGATAACTTTATACGGCCTAGGGCTGTAATTCCTTGTGGCCCTCACTATGTTTCCTGGGCTATCTTGTGGCATAGGTCCAGGATGCACACAGTGTGAACATCAGAGAAAACCTGGGCCGCACTTTGTTTTGATGTAGCCATGAAAGTCATAAGGGGACCAACTTCCACAGCCCTTGGCCCACCTAGACTCCAGATGGGTCTCTGTGGCTCCCTGGAAGGTGCAGAAGTTTCACCAGCCGAAGAGCGGGTAGATGGGAGATAGGAACACAACCATGATGGAAGCCCCTGTACCTTCAAAGCATCAATCCTGAAACCAGTCTTCTCTTATTTCCTCCCTCCCACCTTCCCTCCTTCCTGTCCCTTTTCCTTTCCTTTAGTTGTTCCTTTCCCTCCCCCAACTATCCCTTCCTCCCCCCTTTCTGTCTTTTCTTTCCTTTCTAGTTTTATGGAGGCTCTGCCCTCTGCCAGGGGCGGAAGGATGAACCAGACTGTGTCCTATCAGAGCCAGTAGCCCAGTGACTAAACTCCTGGTTCCCGAGACCATGCCATGCTATGGCTTGCTCGGGCCCTGACTTGGGGCATCTCTCTAGCTGAAGTCTGCAAGTGGATGCTAAGCCTGTTACCGGGGACTTTCGCTGTTTTATCTCTCACCTAGATGGCCCCACAAGGTAAACAGAGCTGGGTCAGTTAGCATCTGCTTTATGTGAAGACCACTGTCCCCTACAGCAAGCCTGGAGGCTGCTCTTCTCTCTGTCCCCATGTATCCCTGGTGATCACAAGACTGCTTTAAACACTTGTCTACCTGAGAAGAATTACACAATGCGCAGGACTGTGTCTATTAGTTAGTATGCCAGGTAGGATGTGGCAGGGATGAAAAGTACCTTGACAAGCGCATACCCCCTCCCTGCTCTATACCAGTGCCAGACATCACTAATAGATCCCTATCTTTCCTCCTGAGCCTCTAATTCCCTCTCAAGCCAGCACTTGAGGCAATTACTCTCTGTGGATCAGAGTCTAGATATGAGCTCCGTCTGTTTGCCATTTTTGATATAGGATTAGGCTTCGCTTCTATCCCAGGAAACCCTTGGGCCTGAAATAAAATAAAAATGAACTTGTCATTGAGTTTTCTGAGTACAGTCAACATGCTCCTGGCATTGCTTCAAGAAAGGCAGGTCTGGGCTGAGCAGAATGGCCATCAAAACGCTAATCCCTCTGTCACCACTGGCCTCAAAAAGAGGCTTGTATCCCCTCATCTCCTTCCATCCTATTGGAGCTTTTCAATACAGCTTCAGCCCTGCTGGGTACCAGCAAGGGCAAGTGGCCCCGCTTGTCCACCTGTAGAGCTCCAGAGAAGAGTCTGTCCCGGAAATTTTTTTTTTTAGTCTATTTTTGGAAAAGGGGGGGAATGCCAGGTATGGTGACACACACCTATAACCTCAGTACGTCATAGACTATGGCAGGAGGAATGCATCAGATCAGGCTGGGCTACATAGTGAGACTCTGTCTTAAAGAATAAAAGAGTAGGAGAAATTACGACTTAGATGTCATCACTGGAGAATGGTGATGTATGGGGCCCTCACCAGCACCAGGCCAGCACCCTGGACCAGCTGAGGTGTCTCAGTCTCCCATCAGTCCCAACCCCCTTTGCTTTTTGTCCAGAGGAGCCCATCTGTGAATTCTGTGCATGTTGGCATCTGAGGAACAATTCATTTGTTTTGAGCTGGTGGTGTTTCTTTTTTTTTTTTCAAAGCCCTAATTTGCATGTATTTCCATAACTGATGAGATAGTGGGAGTCATGAAGGATGAGCTCCCGGAGGCCCGGTTTGTGGCTGCCGATAATATTGTAGATTCAAGTTGGAAAGGAGAGGGGATCAGTCAGTGGGGCTGTTAAGATCTCTTCCTCCGGCGGCCACCGAGCGGCTCTCTGAGCTAACCCTGCTTCTTCCAGAGCACCCAGGTGGGGATTACAGCTTCTCAGAAGTGGGCGCCCCCCCTGGCAAAGGGTTTACCCTATTGCTGCTGCTTTGATGTGGGAAAGATGGGAATAGCCAAACAGTTAGTTGGGAATCTGAAGATTCATATGGCATTTGGTTCCTGAATCAGACTCTGTTTAACATGTAATAATCCTTTTAATTCTTATAGCAGCCCTAAAGGATGGGCTCTAATAACACCCCTACTTACAGATAAGCAAGCTGAGGCCCAGAAAGGTCAAGAGGCTTGTCAGGGAGCACAGGGCCCAAAGTGGTCAGACAGGGATTGAGTTCTGATGGTGATCTCCTTGATCACTCTGCTAGTTTGCCTGGCCTCAAGTCCTGGCTTCCAGCCCCACCTGGGCTGGTAGAATATATCTGGAGGAAGTTGGAAGCACTGTCTATTGGAACCTAGGGCAGTTCCTGCGGTGTGGGAGTGGCAGTAAGATGGACAGAAACATTTGCTCACTGTCCAAAGCTCTGGAATTCAGGCTGCAGGGACGCTCTCCTCCACCCCCAACCTCCCGGTCCAGCTTCACATGCTGTAAGCACCACGATGTTTTCGGTGTATGCCTATGTGGGAGTGTGGGGCTTCTGAGGTCATGGGCCTTCCTGAGTCTATTGCGATGTCCTCATGGTATGTCTTGCTCTATACAGGAGGAGCCATGGGAGGGACAGTCAGCGCTGTGGCCTCACTGGTGGACCTGGCAGCATCCAGTGACGTTAGGGACAGCGCCCTCGCCTTCTTTCTCACTGCAGCAGTCTTCCTTGGTCTCTGTGTGGGGTTCTACCTACTGCTGTCCCGGCTGGAGTATGCCAGGTGAGGTAACCCTGCCCTGCCCTCTGCATCTGGTCATCTGTACTTACTGGTTGCCTATTCCCCAGGACTGTGAGTTTTAATAGGGCCATAGCATGTAGGAATTTTGTTCCAGGTCCCCAGTTGTGGTCTTGGGTGGGAGACACTGGCTCTGATCACACCTCTGAACCAGTAGGGCCTGCAAGCTTGGGGTTTGGGAAGATTGCACAGTGGAGGTGGGATTGGGCAAGAAAGTGCCAGGATTACATATGAGCTACCACGTCTGATTTATACGTTGCTGTGGATTAAACCCAGGGCCTGATGGGTGCTAAGCAATCATCCTACTAACTGAACCACACTCCTACAACCCTGTTACCCCCTTCACCACACTGTTTTAGTTTTTGGTTTTGGTTTGGAGACAGGGTCTCACTATGTTGCTCAAATTGGTCCCAGACTCACTGCAATCCCTCTGCCTCAGCCTCCCAAGTGCCAGGATTTCAGGCCTGAGTCATCACATTCTGCTTACATTTTATATTTCTTTTGTTGTTTTGTTGTCATTGTGCTGTTGTTTACCTAAACTTCCCCTTTCCAACATAAAACAAAGCCAGGCCAGGTCCTCTAGTTACCGTGTAGTGATCTTGGCTGGTTTCCTGTCATTGCTCATGGTATGGTCACCACCTCTGATCCAGAGACTGGGATCCAGTATGGCAGGCTGGACAGGGATAACACAGGCCATCTCTAACAACTTGTCCCTCCTACATCATGTTGTGGGATCCTGGCCAAGAGGCTCCCACGACTTGGGCTTTGCCTGCTGGGTCTCTGAGAACCCACAGTGATTATGTGGACCCTGAGGTCTCCCCTTCAGTGTCCCTGGAGTTTCTGAATGGTTCAGTTCCATAGTGACCCACTGACCATGTCACTGTCCCTCTGCAGGTATTACATGAGGCCAGTTGTCCCAGTCCACGTGTTTTCTGGTGAAGAGCACCCATCACAGGACACTCCCAGCACCTCCTCAGTGGCCCCTGGGTCCAGAGTGGTACACACACCACCCCTCGGACCTATCCTGAAGAAGACAGCCGGCCTTGGGTTCTGTACTGTTTTCATCTACTTTATCACTGCCCTCATCTTCCCTGCCATCTCCACCAACATCCAGTCCATGCACAAGGGCACTGGCTCTCCATGGACTGCCAAGTTCTTCGTGCCCCTCACTGTCTTCCTCCTTTTCAACTTTGCTGACCTCTGTGGCCGACAGGTCACAGCCTGGATCCAGGTGCCGGGTCCTAGGAGCAAGGTGCTCCCTGCACTGGCACTGCTGCGTGTCTGCCTCGTGCCTCTCTTCCTGCTCTGTAATTACCAGCCTCGATCACACCTGACCGTGGTGCTGTTCCAGTCCGACATCTACCCTGTGCTCTTCACCTGCCTGCTGGGGCTCAGTAATGGCTACCTGAGCACACTGGTGCTCATCTACGGGCCCAAGATCGTGCCCCGGGAGCTGGCTGAGGCCACGGGCGTAGTGATGTCTTTCTACATGTCTGTGGGCCTGATGCTGGGTTCAGCCTGTGCAGCCCTGCTTGTACACCTTATCTAGGAGGAGCATCGAGGACATAGGTACGGTGTGAGACTTGGGCCATTGGGAGAGGCACAGGGTGAGCCGAGGTCTCAGATGGTGTTAAGCACGGGGCCAGTGTTCCCTTTGGTGCAGAGCAGAGCCCACTTAGGCTGTTCTTCTCTAAGGGTGCTTTTGAGCCACATCCTTGCACCACAGGATGACATTCTAGACACAGCCCAGCATGGTGGTTCATACCTATAATCACAGCATTCATGAGGCTGAGCTGGAACACTGTTGTGAGTTCAAGGCCAGTCTGGCTACATAGTGAAACCCTATCTCAAAAAATAAGCTAAGACAAAAAACCCGAGACATTTGAACACTTCAAGAGAATACTCCAGCGAGCCATTTGAAGGACACAGTTGTTGTAGCTAGGGTATAGTGCTTGTTTAGCATTCATGATGCCCCGAATCCCATCCCCAGCACTGCATAAACCGGACATGTTAGTGAAAGCCTGTAATCCTAGCACTTGAGAGGTGGAAACAGGAGGATCAGAAGTTCAAGGTCATCCTCAGCTACATAGGGAGTTTGAGGCCAACCTGGGCTACATGAGACACTGTCTCAAAAAAAAAAAAGTACAATTGTAAAGAGGGGGTGTGTTATCTTTGTGGCTAATAAGCAGCCTATGTCTGACCTGCGTTGTCACAGGTCAGAACCCAGCCTCTCTTTCCAACTGACAGCAAGGTAGGAGAGGATCTTCAGTGTCCCCTAGAGGTCCCCTTTGCAATGGCCAGTACTCTGACTTAGGGCCCAAGTATATGCTGATTCCCTGGTTCTGTGGGTTGAGAGTAGACCAACCATCTGGAAAGGCCCACCAGGCAGGCTTCCTAACACTTCCTTCTCCTGAAGTCTGTATCAGGGACTGGCCCAGTGCCCTGCAGCCTATTTAGGGTCCAGGAAGTCTTTTTTAGCAGTCATGTTTACAGCCTGTTGGGGCACTTGGTTCAAGGGCATAATAAATCTTGGGGTTCTCTATGTGAGCTTTGTTAATGTCTGTCAGTTGTCTTGGCAGGAAGCAGTGTGCTAAGATCAGGTGATTTGGAGGGATGTAGAGACAGGTACAAGAAACCCAAGGGCTTGGGGCACACTATTTTCCCCCATTGCCATAACAAAATACTTGACTAAAGCAGCTTAGGGAAGGAAAGGGTTCTACTGGCTCAAAGTTTAAGAGGGACACAGTCCCCTGTCATCAGAGCAAGGAAGGCACAACAGTGGATGTAGAAGTGTCTGATCGCATTGTGTGTACAGTCCAGACCTCAGTCGGTGGGATGGAGCTGTGCTGCCCACATTAAGGGTGGGTCATCCCTCCTTAGTTGCTCTCCTCTGGAAACATCCTAGCAGACACGTGTGTTTCCATGGTAATTCTACATCCAGTCTCCTAGACAATGGAGATTAACCATCACACTGTTGAAGAACCAGTAAGAGTGAGGCCCTTCCATGCTTAGCCTGAAGAGGCTAGCAGGAAGCCCTTCTAGATAGTAGGCATGTGACCTTGCTTGGGGTAAGCAGGGGCAGATCCAGACAGCTGTGACCCCAGAAGGGAGGCAGAGATGCCCTCCTCCACCCACCCACCCACCCTTCATGCATCCCTAAAGATCACACAACTACCAGCGAAGGCAGACACATGTGAGCTGAAGAGTGGACAGGAAGATGTTGCTGTCTCCTGCCTAAGGTGTTGCTCAGCAGGGCCTGCTGGCTCCTTTGCTGTCACAGTTTTCCAGAGTCAGCACAGTGCTGACCCTTGCTCAGCAGAATTTAGGGTTGCTTTGTTCTGGTTCAGTTCCTGATGGTTGCAGTTGGGGCAGCTTCAGAAGAGGACCTCCAGACTCTGTCACCCAACCCAGGAGACCATGCCCCCTCACATTTGATATGCTGCACGAAGCGACATGGGTGCTGAGTACTGGTTCGACAGGTGCCAAGGGCTCCTGAGAGGCTGTTTCTCTGGAAGAAGGGCCGGCTGGCTTGGGGATCAGGTAACTTCAGCAGCCCAAGTGTCCTTTCTCAAGGTTCCTGACGACAGAGGAGAGCTCATCCCCAAGACATGGCTACCCTCTGTGCCAGGAGCCGATGGGGGAGCATGGGCTGGGGGATCCTGCAGATGCTGATTAAGTGGGAAGCAGCATAATCCCCCCCAGTGGCATCAGCTTATGCCCCCTGCCATCATCAGCTTCACACTCCCGCTCCAGCCGAAGGATGGGAGAAGACACCCTTGAGGGGGTTTCTAAGCTTGAACCTAGTAAAAAGCAAAGGGAAAAAGAAACCTGCCTCTATATACATGCACACTCCCTTCCCCTGTAACGCTGGGGATGGTCCGGGACGTGGGGCTAGTGCTGACTCATCCCAGCCTCCGGTGTGCTAGAAGTGGGCCATGTGTCTGTTTAAAGAGAAACAGCAGTGTGTGTGTGTGTTGGGGGGGGGGAGGTGGACTGCTCTCACATGCTCTGCTGAAAGGGTAGCCTCTGAGTGGACGGGAAGGTGGTAGCAACTGTGATTTGACAGCGTCCAGACGGAGGGATGCATCATGCCCACCCTAGGTATAGAGAAGTGGCTGGCAGGGTTATCTCCTTTTGACTCACCTGAGTGGACATATTTCCAAGGAGCCATCCCTCTCAGAGAGGGGAGGAGGAAAGAAAGGTGCATTTCCGGGCAGGGGCAGACACAGGACTGTAGGTCGCGAGCAGCAAAGACTGAGAGCACAAGCCTGCTCCCAGTCTTGAGTCTTCTAACCACAGTGACCTTGTAGAAGCACCTCAGACATTCAGGAGTGTAAACATGTTGCTGTAGAGGGGGATTACTCTATGCTAACTCCCTGCCTTGAGTAGACGAATTCAGCAAGACCTGGAGAAATTAAACAGCCTTCCCAGGGTCGGTGGAAATCAAACCTAGTTCTCCCCAGACTCACAAGTTCTTGCTCACCCTCCTTTCTTGCTGTCCTGGTTCATCTTGAACTTTCTCCAGGGCTCTGGTTTTGTGTTATTGAGAGAGGGTGGACTATGAAGCCCAGCTTGGCTTCAAACTCAAGATCCTTCTGCCCCAGTCTCTCAAGCGGTAGGCTTAACTGCCGTCCCTTAAGTAACAGTTAAGCACCATGCCTGCCTTTTCCCCTTGGTTCTTTATGCCCATTGTTCTTTTCCATTTTCTGCCATCTGGATATATTGCTCAGAACCCTGGCCTGAGAGGTGAGCTGGTTAGACGCCTGCTGACCAGGGCCCGCTTCAATCCTGTCCGAGCCCATTGCACATCCTCCTCCTCTTGCTGGGCAAAGGATCTCGGGTGGCTAAGGCCCTGACCCACTTTCTCTCATGTGCCCCTCTTCCCCTATACCAGCCACTGCCAGGACTGTCACTCCAGCATGGCCAGTGGGACATGGGACACAGTGTGGGTGTCAAAAAGTCTCACTCTCACTCTCAGAGTGCAAGTCAGCCTTTCTGTATCTTGATTCCAAGACAGTGACAGTATGCCATGCCCACTTCCCACCCCCACACACTGGACATTGTAGCATATGTTACAGGCACCGTCCATAGGTACACAGCTCCCTTCTCCCACCCCAGCCTTGGTCACATGATAGGTAGAAAAATAGACTTTGCCTCAGACAGTGACCACAAATTAGGCTGCTCTGAGCTTGACTCCAGATGATGGTGGCAAAGATGACATTCTCTTAGCCCTCAGCAAACTTGGTTTTCTTCCACTTTTTTTCTGCTTAGCCAGCTTGTTGCAATGTCCAATGACTTCCCTCTGGGTGCCCATACCCTGCCCAGTGCTGGCAGCTGTCTATGCCTACACCCCTGGGTCTGCCTCCCAGACACACCCAGCCTGGAGTTAGAAGCACTGGGGATGGAAAAGGAAGACATGGGAGCCGAGCTGCTGCTCATTCTGACCGGCAGACAAGCCGCCTCATGTGCATTTCTAAGCCTAAGCTAGGAAATGGCTGTCCCCAACACAAGCACAGATACCCTTAAAACAAACAAACAAATTAAAAAAAAAAAAGGTACCCATCCTTGGGACAAGAGCTTGGACCCTTGTCCTGCCCAGTGGTGTGGATTTGCATCTTACCTCTTGCTGGCCAGTTCAGGGTCCACCTCCTGTTTCCCAGTTTGTCAGTGTGACTGTGGAACAGCCTCTTGCATGGGCAAGGCAAGATGATGGCCATCCATGCACTGGACACAGCAGACTAGCACCCGGTGCACTAGACTGAATGTAGCCCCTACTCATAGATGGAACACTAACTCCCCCATTCAGTGGTATTAGGAGGTTGGGGATCTCAAAGGTGCTCTCATAATGATTGTAGCGTTCTCATGAATGGGATCAGCGGCTGTATGAAAGAGGTCCAAGAGCGCTCCCATCCCTTCCAGTGAGAACCATGGATGAAGAATGTCAACAGTGAAGTGGGGAGCAGACACTAGGATGAAACCCCCACAACCTCGGCGTTGGACTTCCTGGCCTCCAGAACTGTAAGACAAATCTTTCTATTGTTCAGGAGCCACTAAGTCCATGCCGAAATCAGCATCAGAAATGTGGTGCTGCAGGGCTCTGGGTTGCAGGGAGATAAGCACAAAGACCTGAGTTCGATAACCTAGGCCTTCCCAGAACATTTGTAATCCTAGCACCAAGGAGGCAGAAACAGGCAGGTCCCTAGGGCCCACAGGCCAAGCAGTCTAACTTATGTGGCAAGTTCCAGGCCAGTGAGGGCTCTGTCTCTCAATGATGAAAGTGGCTGGTATCTGAGCAACAGTTCTCGAGGTTTCCCGCTGGCCCACATGCACACATGCTCACAGCAACCCCACCCCTCACAAGCACACGCACATACACATAGTCACAAGAACTGGGCTAGGGGTATGGGCTAAGCATTTTGTGGGAATGGTGGAAAAATCCTATATTGCTGCAAACACACCTTTAAAAGAGATTCTGGGGGTGGTTCAGGGGAGGAGGAGGAGGAGAAGGGTGGGAGAAGGGAGAGAGGAAGGAAGGTAGGAAGGAAGGAAGGAAGGAAGGAAGGAAGGAAGAAGGAAGAAGGAAGGAAGGAAGGAGAGAAGGAGGAGGAAGGAAGGAAGGAAGGAAGGAAGGAGAGAGGAAGGAGGAAGAAGGAAGAGAAGAAAGATGAAAAGAAAGAAGAAAGACAAAAAAAGAAAAAGAAAAGAAAGAAGAAGAAAGGAGGAGGAGGAGGGAGGAAGAAGAAGAAGAAGAAGAAGAAGAAGAAGAAGAAGAAGAAGAAGAAGAAGAAGAAGAAGAAGAAGAAAGTTGGATCTGTGTTCTAGAAGGCCTGAATAGTAGAGAATCCCTGATTGATACTGATGTAGTGACAGATGTCAGAAAAGGTCTTCAGTTAAAGCTCATGGCTGAGGTAGGAGCACCCTGCTGAACAGTGAGGATTACCTGATGGTGTGGCTCTGAGCTCTGGGAGGCACAGTGGAATATAGTGGTTTGAGTGACAATGTCCCCAATAGGTTTAGATAGCTAAGTACTTGGTCCCCATTTGGTGCCACTGTTTGGGAATGTTTAAGGCGGTACATCCTTGCTGGAGGAAGTATGTCACTGGGGGGGCAGAACATTCTAGTGCCCCGGCTGTCACATTTCCTTCCTCCCTCATTCTAAAACTCATATTCAAATCTTGATCTGGGGTCCTGGGTGGGATGAGGAAGTTTTTATGGTAGTCACCATTCTAAGACCCATATCCAGGTCTGAATCTGGGGTTCCTAGGATGAGGAAACCATGGAACCCCTGTGGTGATGGGCAGCAGTGCATTTGCCTCTCTTGCGAATAGGAATCAGCTTTCACCAGATCATGAAAGAGTCAATGGTGGAGCATGGTGCCAGTGCTCCTGGGCACCAAGCCCCTGTAACTTGTGTAGATGGGCTTCTGCTCCAGAACAACTTTGAGCCTGACTCTCTCCAGTTGGCCAATGACCTTGGACAAGTCTCTGTAACTCTGGTTCCTCATGTGCCTGTCTCCATGACTTCTCATAAAGATGGAGTTCATCTGCACATAGCTGGTCACCCAGGCTAGAGGGTCACTTGTCCTTCTCAGCACTGGTTCCATAAGGAGGAACAATGGAGACAGATGGTGACTCAGGTCTAGAGCCTTGGCTGTCAGATGAGGTCATGGGAGAGCGAGTCTGATCTCTGCTCTCAGAGATAAGAGTGTAAGGCCCCCCCTGAAAGGGAAGATCCTCACTCAAGTCTCCCAGAAATACAGACGGCCGGGAGGACGGATAATTTCCCCAATCCAGGAATTACCGTACCCTCACCAGCTCCCAGACGGGAATCACCCAAGCATCCCTAAGGTTCCCACAGACTTCCTGGAACGTCTTCCAGGGTGGCAGTCGGTGACCTTCCTAGCACGTCTGCTAATCACACTCTGTCTCCTCCTGAGACCAGAGCTTTTGTCTCTTCCCGAGACACAAGCGACTGCAAAGCTCAGAACCAGATTTCAGACAAAACCACACAAAGACACAGACATACAAGACAGACAATATGTCTCACCTCCAAGTGGGTCTTCGGAGACGAGGGTGGTCGAAAATCCCGGGACGAGCCCCCAAATGTAAGCCCCCCACAAAGGGAAGATCCTCACTCAAGTCTCGGGATGACGCGACCCCCCAAGAACTCATGAGAGACTGTCCTTGCTGCAATCGAACAAGGTTTATTGACAGGAGCCAGCACGCTGGGGCTGAGACTCATATCCCACGCAGGGGTAGAGGAGTTTCAACCCTGAATGGCTGGGAATAGAGATTTTTAAAGGAAGAAACCACAACCCAAAATACCAAAAATACCAAAAATACCAAAAATACCAAAAATACCAGTGAGGGAAGAAACCCCAACCCAAAATACCAATGAAGGGTCCCGAGGGAAATCACAAGGGGAGACTCCCTATTCCTTAAAATTGTTTGTAAGATTATAATCTAACTTTTTATGGCTAGCCTTTTCTGGAACAGAGTTGCTGAACCAGCTAGCCACCCTATATCCTAGGCCTTATTTTGTCTGCTGAGGGGGGTCTTCTTTATCCTGGCCTTTCAGGAGGACACCCTATAGGGAAACCAGAGGGTGAAGCAAGGCTTCACCCAAAGTTTCTGTTCTGGCCAAACACTAAGAGCCAATCACCTCCCACACAATGCAGGAAGCAGCTCTGGCAGAGGCAGAAGCTATGAACCTGGAAGTGCCTGATAGATGCCCCAGTGGCATCTTCCCGTGGCCTGTTTGAAGTCACCTGTCTGCTCTGATGTCTGAGAAACAAAGCAACTATCAGTCATTGAGTCACATCCAGAACAAGCATTGGCGTGGACACTTCAGAGAAGCCAAAGTGGAGGCACAGGCACGCAGTTGCACACAGCAGAGGCAGCCAAGGATGAAGCCCAGGCTGCTGGCCTCCGCTCTGTGGCCATTCCTACAGCAGCAGCAGGTCTCAGCAGAAACCTCAGAAAGCACTTTCTAGAATACAGAGGGCTTAATCCACCCTCAGGGCCCCATCTCACAGTGCAGGTGGGAAGACAAGTTCCCAGGTGTCACTAATGCTGCCTCTAGGAGAACCACCGTGCTCCGGAAGATGAATGAGGGGCTGTCAGGAGTTTGCCCCTGGCCCAGGAAGGAGTGAAGACTTCATCTGCTCTTGTTCTGGCTGAGGGCTCTCCTGGAAAGTCCTTGAAGGAGCCCATGCATTGAGGGCTCAGTCAGACTTCTGCAGACACAGTCACAGACTTGGGGTGGCCTCTGCATTTCAAGTGCCAAGTTCTGTCTCTCCATGTGCCATAGTCCGTGGCTTTTCTTCTCCATGGCACCCTTCCACCTGTTCCCCTCTCACCTGAGGCTTGAGGGAGGGGGGGTGAGGAAGGGTGAAGACTGAGGGGCAAGTCTAGATGTGGAGCTGAGATCTCACTCCTGGCAGGCATTGCTGGAACTGGGGTGGAGTGGTAGGGCCACCTCCTGCAGTGAGGGGGTCACACCTCCTACCCGCTCTCTGGAGCTCATTAGCTGCAGAGGTGAGGCTCAGTGTTTCTCGTTTTTCTGAGTCTTTGCTGAGACTCAGAGAGGGAAATGAACCATTACCACTCAGCAAACACTCTTTGAAACA
This sequence comes from Cricetulus griseus, assembly GCF_003668045.3. Classification (NCBI taxonomy): domain Eukaryota; kingdom Metazoa; phylum Chordata; class Mammalia; order Rodentia; family Cricetidae; genus Cricetulus; species Cricetulus griseus. Next base: position 696,727 of record NW_023276807.1, read on the forward strand.
GAAAGCAAACCTGCATTTTCTAATAATGTCCCGTGCACTAAAAATGCAGAAGTCTGGCCTTGCTTCTTCCAAGTCCCCTTTCTGAAAAAGGACATCTGGGCCTTGCCTTCTATGTATTCAGTTCCCAGAGACAGAGCAGGAGGTCAGGAGCCCCCAACATGCCAGGCCAGTTGATGCCAGTTTGGTGCTCAGTGCCTCTGGGCTGTTGTGAGGAGGTGGGAAATGTCCCCACTCCTTGTTTGTTTTTGCCACTCCTTACACCCTGTCCTATTGGTCAATGGTCAGCCACTTTGATTCAGGAAATGTGAGAATCAGGAATGGTTTAGAACTGGAGGATGCTGGATGAGTCACTAAGGTCTCTGAAGCCCCAGGATCTTGGATTATTAGTTGTGCATACATCAAAATTCCGATCATGGCAGGACATCTTACAAACCGCAAAGTGTATAAGGCTTTACTGGACCAGCAGGTGGCTCATCTTCATCGTCAGTTTTTCTGGATTTGGACTCACCTAGAAGACCTACACCTCTGGGCATGTCTGTGGGAATGATGAGAGCAAGGCTCCACTGAGGAGGGAAGATGCATCCCGAAAGTAGGCAGCACCATCCCCTAAGCTGGGCACTGGATATGAAAGAGAAAGTGAGCTGGACACCAGCATTCTTTTCTATTTCCTGACTACAGATGTGGTGTAACTAGTTGTCTCCCACCCGTGTGGCCATCCCTTCCTCACCAGGATGGACTGCAACTCCTCAAGCCAGAAGCCAACATCAGCACTTCCTTAGCAGCAATGAGAAAATAAAACTAATACAAGCCCTCAGAGCTATTTTATAGCTTGCCTGGACAGAGTTGTAGGACCAAAGGGACCAAGTTAAACAAACTCAACCTTCTAACTTGTCGTAAGGGCCTGTGTGTCAGCGTGGGAGGAGACACTTGTGTCACAGGACTTGTGAGTCAAACAGTGGGGCCCACAGCTCCAGATGCTTCTGTTTCTACTCTTGTCCACATTCTGCAATCTTTTCATTACTAGAAGTTTAAGTTCTTTTCCCTTGGAGGCAGGCATAGCTCTTGCTTCCTCTTGGTCATTTTCCTCTCTGCTGTCTTTGTATATGTGCAAAGCTGGAGCTTATTAGACAGTACAGCCAGGATTAGTGGAGCTTAGCAGAGACTTTTGCAACTCCTTCTTCTCTTTCTTGGGTACTTCTTTTCCTCCGGGGCAGTGGTTCTCAACCTTCCTAATGCTGTGTGACCCTTTAATACAGTTCTTCATGTTGTGGTGATCCCCAGACATAAAATTATTTTCGTTGCTGCTTCTTAACTGTGATTTTGCTACTGTTAAGAATGGTAATGTAAATATCCGAGATTCAGGATATGTGATATGTGACCCCTGAGAAAGGGTTGTCCAACCTCCAAAGGGGGCTCGACAGATAGGTTGAGAACCACTGTTCTAGGGACATCCAAGGCCAGTGGTGGGCAGGGACTGTAGGTCTCCCCTGTCAATGACTGATTGTCATTTTGTCTTTTAGTGTATCTGTGTTAATTCACAGGAAGAGGATGAAGTTCTATTGTGTTGACACAGGAGGTTCAACAGCACTGGGAACAGTCCCTGGTGCCATCCTGGTATTTGTGTGTGCAGCAGAAAGCCGGAAGTGGTTCCACCTGATCCCCTCTGTCCCACATCTCCCCTGTGGGAGGGGTCATTGCTCAGTGAGGGGGGAAAGCCAGTGGGTGGAAGATGTGAGCCACTGACTTCATCACACGTGGTGTGGTCCCTCCTAAGTAGAACCTAGATCTCCTGCACTTCCTCAGCCCATGCACCATTACCCACATCTTACTGCATGTGTAAACCCTTCCCCAACATCTTTGGACACACCTCTGGAAACAGACTCCGATCTGGAAGCTGAGTGGCTTGCCCAAGAAAGTGAGATGGGAATAGTGGCTCTCACTTCCTGGGTCCTTGAAGATGCAGAGGCAGGCGAACAGCTTTGGGTGCCTGTCACATACTAGTTTGTTCGTTTGTTGAGACAATATCCTATTCTAGCCCAGGCTGGCCTGGAATTCATAGAAATCCTCCCGCCTCAGCCTCCCAAATGCTAGGATGACAGACATGAGCCACAACATCTAGCTGGTGCCCATCAAATTCTGCGGACCATCTCATCTCCTCTGTGCCTGAGGTGGCTCTGATGCAGAATAAGGTGGTATCGGGCTAAGTGAGATGTCTGTGATGGACTCACTAGGGTGCCACCCATAGTTCCCACTCGTTGCACGGAGAAGCTGGAACTTGGACACGAGAACTAGATTCTCTAACAGCTATGTCTCTGCACAGAAAGTCAGCATCTGGTTGTGTCCCAGTGACTCCCGGTCTGAATCCTAATTACCCTAGGAGAAACATTTAGCTTCCTACTCTAGCTCTTCAGCCCCCTCCTTGAAACTCTGTGTTCTCCTCCTACTTCTCTGAGACAGAGCGGGTCTTTTATTGGCCCCAGGGACTAATGATTCTGCAAGCTAGTCCCTGGGATCTGCCTGTCTCTGCCCCACCCTTCCCCAGAGCTGGGATTATAAATGCACACCATCATACCAGCTTTTTGTTTGTTTTGTTTTGTTTTTTCGAGACAGGGTTTCTCTGTGTAGCACTGACTGATTGGCTGTCCTGGAACTCTTTCTGTTAGACCGGGCTGGCCTCGAACTCACAGAGATCCACCTGCCTCTGCCTCCTGAATACTGGGATTAAAGCTGTGTACTGCCACCTGGATTTTTTTTTTTTTTACAACAAACTAAAACATGGGTTCTGAGGATTGAACTTGAGTCCTCAAGCTTGCACAACTGGCATTTTACCAACTGACCTATCTCACCAACCTGTGTTCTTTCTTTGTAAGAGAATAAACCGGGCTCGAGATCTTGTGCACTGGAACTGAACATAGTGTTATGTGTCTTTCTAAGGTTTCTTATTTTCTGTTTATGATAGGTGATATGGTCCTCTATTAATGATACATGGAGATTTTAACATTTTTTGGGGGGGCATGTGTTATGTACTGCTGCATGTGTGTTCACATCAGAGGACAACTTAGGTGAATCAGTTCTCTCTTTCCACCATTTAGGTCCTGGGGAATCAAAATTTGGGTCATCAGGCTTAGTGGTAAGATCCCACTGAGTCATCCCTCCAGCCCATATACATAGGTTTTGTTTTGTTTTGTTTGTTTTTTTTTTTAAAAGAAATGTAAGTAAAACAACGAAGCAGAAATATTCACTTATAAATGCAAATGGTTCTTTCCTACTTATTAAAGATTGCATACAAGGTAAATTTTGTTACATAGCTTTTTCATGCATACATGTTGTCTTAGGGTTTCTAGTGCTGTGAACATACCATGACCACATCAACTCTTTTTTTTTTTTTTTTTTTTTTTTTTTTTTCGAGACAGGGTTTCTCTGTGTAGCTTTGGAGCCTTCCTGGCACTCACTCTGGAGACCAGCCTGGCCTCGAACTCACAGAGATCTGCCTGCCTCTGCCTCCCGAGTGCTGGGATTAAAGGCATGCGCCACCACGCCCGGCTTTTTTTTTTTTTAAGATTTATTTATTTTACATATATGAGTGCTCTATCTGCATGTTCACCTTTTTTTTTTTTTAATACCAGAAGAGGGCATCAGATCCTGTTATAGATGGTTGTGAGCCACCATGTAGTTGGTGGGAATTGAACTCAGGACCCCTGGAAGAGCAGCCAGTGCTCTTAACGGCTGAGCCATCTCTCCAGCCCCTTGACCACATCAACTCTTACAAAGAAAGCATTTAATTTTGGTGGCTTGCTTACAGTTCAGAGGTTCAGTCCATTATCATCATGGCATGGAGCATGGTGGCTTGTGGGTAGACATGGTGCTGACTACATTTTCATCAGAAGGCAACAGGAAGTGGACTGTGACACTGGGCAGTAGCTTGAGCATATGTGCGACCTCAAAGCCTGCACCCACAGTGACACACTTCCTCCAACAAGGCCACACCTACAGCCACAAGTACCCACCTCCTAATAGTGAGATCTTTGTGAGATTATGGGGGCCGATTGCATTCAAACTACTACACATGTTCATGAAAATGGTTCCTGAACATGGTAGATACCATGCATAGGAGGCCCAGGCAGGAGTCTCCAGGCCTGAGTTTCAGGCATTCAGGAAGAACTTATTGCTTTCTGCCCTGGACACTCTTAGAGCAGCAGGCTGGATATACTCCCCACTTTGAATTTAGGGTCCCGGGAGTCATTTTGTGGTTGTTTTCACTCTTTCCATTTCAGCCAACACAAATAAGAGTCCTATTTTTCTCATCTGTAACGGGGAAATCCTCCTGCCCTCCCCATAGCTGCTGCGGCAGATGGGTTATGAAGATCCTCACAGGTGCATCTGGCAAGAGGCTGGCAACTGAGGCTTCCCTCCATCATCCAGGTGAAGAGGGAAAGCAGTTCTATCCTGTCTGCCTGAGCAGCCGCTGGCACCCAAAAGGTAAGTCCTCCCTCCAGGATGCCTGCAGCCTGCACTTGGGGGAGAGAAGAGACAGAAATAGACTTTGGCTGACACTAGGACACCCAGTGCCACACTTTGCCAAAAGCTGACCCTAACGCCCTGGGTGAGAAGGAGCCTCCCAACAGTTGTCATGGTGCTCGCTTTCCCTCTGTGATACTGTCTATGCCCGCAGTTATTTCCTCAACTCTGTGTGCAGGTTTCTGTTGTTGGTGGTGTTGCAGTACAGAGGATAGAACTCAGGGTCTTGTGTGTTAGGAAAACATTCTACCACAGAGCTACATCCCCAGCCCCGCCTCTATTCATTATTTTTAATTTTTTAAGAAATATGTGGAACAGAGTCTCATATTCTAACCCAGGCTGGCCTCAAACCCGCAGTTCCCCAGGTGCTGAGATCACAGGCAAATGCTACTACACAGATTTGAGTGTTTCCATTTTAAACTTTTGCCATGAAAAACTTGAAACATTTACAAAAGAAAAAAATAGGGTAGTGTGGCAAGTTCTATGTACCCGTGACCCAGCTTCAACCAACAGCTGGTTTTGTTGTGTCTACCCCTTACACTTCCACCTCTTGCTGTAGAGGTTTCCTATTTTTGCTAATTTAATGTTTTGCTATGTGTAACCTTTATATATAAGGCCTCATAACACATAAGCTTTATGTACATGCCATAAATACATTTGTCTAAACCCTAGAACATATACCACCCAGAGTGTGATAACTGTCAACCATGGACTGGGGTGACAATGAGGTGTCATCACAGCACCATCAGCTGTGGCCAATGTGTCACTCTGACAGTGGACATTGATAGGTGGCACCCTGTGGGCATGGGTCGGGGGCAGGGGGTTGGCGGGAGACATTGGTAAGTCTCTGTACTTTCAATTTTGCCATAACCCTGAAATGACTCTCAAAATTGTCCTTAAGAACCGGAAAGCTCACAATACCATCAGAAAATTTAAAAATGAGCAGCACTTTCATGATATATGATTAGAACGTCTGTCTCCACAAGGCTGGGAGTCTCTCCAAAGCTTCCTGTGCTACTCTTGGCTGTCTCCGGGTACCTAGCAGAGTGGCTGAGAATCACTAAGTCTGCAGTAGTTACAGGCTAGGGAGGTGAATGAGTGAGTGGATGAAGAGCCCACCCTGCTCTCTGTGACAACTGCTGCCCCTGTCAACACTTGGCTCCACCACTGGTCCCAGGTCCCCAGAGCCTCTCATTCTGGAGATGAGCAGGACCCGTCCCCTCCTCTGCCCACCTGCATCTTCTCAAACTCGCAGTGAGTGGCTAATCCTCTCCCATGGCTGCAGCCAGCTCCCCCTGCGAGGCTAATTCCACCTTCCCACTTAATCATCATACTTAGCACTTTCAATGAGAGCTTTTCATCTCCGAGCCCCACGCAGGCATTAGCTGATTACTGTAATCTGTTTGACTCCCAAGGCATCCACCAGGAAGGCGGGAAAGGACCTGGAGCCTCCTTTCCCTTCCAGAAGCTCAGTTTCCTCTCCTGCAAACTTGGGGTTCAAGAGCTAACAGGCATAAGTGCTGGTGGGGTTAAGTCAGATGGAATCTGAGAAGGACCAGGCATGGCCCCCTAGCAACCAATGAGCCCACAGCTGGATTTGAATCTAGCTTCCTCCACTTAATTTTCTGAGCCTCATTTTTTAAAAAAAATATAATGAAGACGATGCCCACCTCTGAGTTTGCTAAAAGGGCTGGGCAACATCATGTGCACATAACATGCCATGCGTGTGTGATGGGCTCACACCACAAAGGGCTCCAGAGAAGCTCGGTGGCCATTCTTAGAAGGAGGTAAATGAAGGCGCAAGAGGCTGAGGTGCTGTTCACCCAGGCACCAGTTCCTTCTTCCCACCTTTGTTCCCTGCAGTTGTCACCCTTGTTGGAAGGTAAGATGCCATTGTGTCCCCATCATAGCCTCAGCAGATAGCCCTTGTCCATCCTGTGCCCAGTGTACCATTAAGGACAGGCATTACACACAAGACAACTCTCAGTCTGGATGGAAGGCTTTGATTTTTGTTGGTTTGTTTTTGAGACAGGATCTCATGTGGCCCAGGCTGCCTTCAAACTCGCTCTGTAGCCGAGGCTGTCCTTGGACTCATGATCCTCCTGCCATCACTCCTCAGGGATTACAGGTGTGTGACAGCATTTCAGGTTTATGTGGTGCTGAGGATGGTGCTAGGCAAGCTGTATGTGCTAGGCAAGTGCTGTGCCAACCGGCTACATCTCCAGCTCAGGACTGTACCACTTATGGAGGACTTTCAGGACCTCTGTCTCACAGCCAGAGAGGGAGGCCAGGAGTTATACCCACATCTTACAAATAAGGATGCTGAGGCTCATGAAGAGAAACACGACATCTATAGAGACCCAAAGCTGGAGCTGCCCCCATGCCCATTTGCATGTGTCTGGGGGTGGAGAGGTAGGCCCCTGCCTCAGTTGACCCCCTAATGCTGCAGGGAGTCTGCAGTTGCTCCTTCCTCTCCTTGGGTCCAGAATGGACTGGATGGAGCTCAGTGAATCTGCTTCTAATTTCCAGAATTTCAATCCGGTGTGGTCACCGCCAGCTGCTGTGGTTGCAGACTGCAAATCTAGGAGATGTGTACTTAGTGTGCCCACAAGGCATCAGTATGAGGTAAGAGGGGACTCTAGGAGGGGAAGGAGGCCTCCCCTAAACACTGGCTGGGCTTCAGGGTAACACTGTCCCACCAGCCAGAGCTCCTGGCTGGCATGGGGTCTACAGCCAGAGTATGAGCTGTAAGAACTGTTGGGAGCATTCTTAATGGAATCCCTGGGGACCAAGCTCTCATTTGATCGATGGGAGAAAGTAAGTAAACAAGTCATCGATCCATTTTCTAGATGTGCAACTGAGGCATGGATGCAGTTTAAAGTCAGACCTGCTAGCCAATGTAACAAGAGGAATAGTCGAAGCCCAGAGAAAGGGATCAACTTGCCCAGAGTCACACAGCTGTCTGGTGGCTGGGCAGAGAGTGAACCTAAGCGTCCAGACAAGTGCCTAAACCTTAGGTGATTCTCACTTTATATTTAGAGACAGGGCTCGAGACAGAGCCAATGTGGCTGGAATCAGGGAGCCTGGTTAGGGACGAGGGTGAAGGACAGACAGGTGGCACTGAGGGCACCAGGTCCGGGGTTCTGTGGGATTTTTTTTGCTCCTATGGGACTTCCATTAAACGTCTCCGGGGTGGTGGTGCTGTGTAGCACTCGGCCTCCAGGTGGCGCCCTGCACTGCAGATCTGGACGCCCCCAGGGACTGGGAGCCTGCGGGAATCTCATCTGCACAAGACAGCCTGCCTACATAAGGTGGTGTGTAAGTTTTCCCAGTGCCTCTGGACAACAGTTACCCGCCCCCCCCCCCCCCGCTCCCACCCCAAAGCTACTTTACTTGGCTTCAGCAGCAAAGAGCTGGCAGGCTCTGGGAGATTCTCTAGAAGTTTTGGGGGCCACAGGTACCTCCTGGTTCTTGGCCATGGCCAGCTTATATAATTAAGAAAAACTTTTTTCAGTGTTGGGGATTGAGTTTACCAATAAACTACAACCTCAGCTTGTTTTGAATTGCCTAGGTCACTTTGGACTTTGATCTTCCTGCCTCAGCCTCTTGAGTAGCTGAGATCACAGCCAGTCCTTGCTACACAGCCCTTTCCTCTCAAGTAGAGTGCAGGTGTTTTATATCCAGAACACCAAGAAACTATTATGGGATGTCCGAGAGCTCCTGGCCCATGGCAGGTAACTCCAGCCAGACCTGTAGGGTGGTCCCCATGGACAGATGTCATATCTGTTTAGCTGCTGGCTCTTTCTATCTTTTGTCTCCTCACAATGGTGGCCCATCTATCTGTGCTTACTCACCATGCCTGACCTCTCCTGCTTACCTGCACGGACCTCAGACTGGCTTCCAGAGAGAAGAGGACACTGGGCATCACTGCCTAGCCTCAAACTCCTGCTGCTACCACTTCCTAGGACCCCACTCACGCTCCTTAGTGCCCTCCCATGATGTGTCCTCTTGTACTTAACCTCCTGGAAGTTGGCTGGGAGACATTCTGGAGCAGCTCTGGCCCAGGTAAATGGGAGGCAGAGTAGGAGTGGGATCATGAAGTGCTTACACACACACACACACACACACACACACATAACGAGGGGGACAGATTCTCTGTATGGCTTTGGGGACAAAGCCATAGTACATCTTGTGAGAGGAAAAAAGCCAAACAAAACAAAAGCGAGTTCTAGAATGATGTGTATGATATGACTATATTTATAAACAGACATTCTTTAAAATTTCAGCACATGCTCGTGTGTGTGTGTGTGTGTGTGTGTGTGTGTGTGTGTGTGTGTGTGTGTATAAGCACTTCATGATCCCACTTCCCCTCTCCTGGCTGCTTAGCAATTCTTTGAATTACCGTCCCTTCAGGGAGAGCAAGAAACAAGAGAATCCTTGAGTTACTAGTGTGATCATACCTTTTTCCCCCCAATGTCTTAGACATTGCAGAAACCTCAAAATACCCCAAATCTTGCACCCTCTTCCCGACTCACATCATATGGTCACATGACCTCAAGTTCTCAATTTTAAATATTAGTTTTCATGTTTGCTACACCCGAGATCATTTGTGTTCACCAGCATCTCCGTGTTGCTCCCATTTCCTTTTTGAACATCCATGCTCCCATCTGGGACCACTTTCCTTCTGCCTGAAGCATACCCTTGATATTCATTTTCAAGTCTGAGCTATTCATATGGTTCAAAAGTCAAAAGGACAGAAGTGTGCCATGATCGATGCATCTCTCCAGTCCCTGCTCCCAGCTAAACATTGAATATTTCCATATGCACATAGAACATTCTTTGGAAAGGAACACACTCATTTGAGAACAGCCATTTGCGTATGTGGTCTGAAGGGTAGTGTGGAAATATATTCCTGTCTCCTGGGTGTACAGAGTCAAGGAGCCAGGCCCAGGCTTGGCAGCTGATAGACCTGTCCACGGCGCACAGGCTTCTCTGTGCCATACCCCTGGGGACCAGAAGGTGCAAAGTTTCCCAGTCCCAAGACAGCTGGTGGTCATGGTTACAGTTTCATGAGCCCTTGCTATGTATGCTGAATAGCACTTTGTATCCCCCAGTTCTATCCATCCTCATATCCACTCTGCTGCCATATCACCATTTAACAGATGGACAGACTGAGGCAGAGTGGTAAGTGAAGAAAGAATCAGAGCTGTGATTCAAAACAAACCCATCGTGCGGTCTGTCGTGGGTAATTTTGATTGTCAACTTGATGGAATCTAAAATCACCAAGGAAACACATCTCCATGTAATGAGGGAGTTTCTAGTGAGGTTAATTGAGGTGAGAGGTCCACTCTAAATGTGAATGGGCTGGGTGGGGTCCTGGACCACAAAAAAGGTGACTGTGAGTGGAGCACTAGCTTGCATCTCCCCACTTCTTCACTGTGGATGCAACATAGCCCTCTGCCTCGTCTTCCCGCTGCTCTGCTTTCCTCGCCATGGTGGACTGTGTCTTCAACCTGTGAGCCGACATAAACCCTTCCTTCTAGTTGGGAATTTTGTCAGGACAATGAAAAAAGTCATTAATAGCCCATCCCAACTCTAGGCTATCTAGTTATCAGCTCCATTTTATTAGGCTGTGTATTCAAAGTCAGAATCCTAGGCTAGAACAAGAGCTCCCATCCATGGCTCTGAGGGTCCAAATCCATCCTCCTCATCCCAGGGTCTTTCCTGGGGGAGCTTTCAGGAATGTGCAGAAGGCAGCTCAGGATGACTGGATCTGAAGTTCTGTTCCTATGGCAACCCCTCTATCCCACCTTCAGGAATGTCTAAAAGGCCAAGGAAGTGAGGACCATGGCCCATAGGGGAAGAGCCTGGAGTCAGATGGCCCCAGGGCAGTGTAACTGGGACTGTGACTCTCATTATCTCTGCAGCCTTCCGTAAACTGCTATTCCGTTCCTGTGCTGCCTCCTTCCCTCATCTATCAGTGTCCTTATCTGGTAAGGATTGAATGAGAAAATCCACACACAGCACTGGGAGCCATGCCCGGCACAAAATCTGCTTTCGATCCTAGCAACATTACCGTTATTTGCTGTGTGGCTTGGTATAGAACCTGTTCCTCTCTGGGCCTCGGGTTCCCCACCTGTGAGTACATCCTGGGGTTTGGGATGGAGTTCGTGGCCATGAGTAGGGTCTTTCATTCTGATGCCCTGTCAGTAATTAGCTGGCCACAGTTCAGACCTTCTTCCATCCATCCCAGCCTTTTAAGTAACAGCTTTCCCCCATTGCACGGAGGTGGCTGTGGTCCTGAGCTTGCAGAACTAGGCACACATGGGCTTCCTCAGAGTGAGTCTGGCCTGTGTTCTCAGTGTTGATGTCTTTCCCAGCATGGAGTGCTGGGTTGGGCACAGACAGACAAGGTACCCTCTGGGTTGGAGGGATGGGAATAAGGGTTCCAGCTACTCCTGGCAGAGGCAGGAGTCTGGGTTTCAAGGCCCTCTGAGAAGAATTATGTGTGAGGCAGCCAAGGTGGAGCTGGGGGCCCCAGACCCACTCCTTTCTATGAGTGCCCGGGGCACTTGGTGCCATTCCTAGCCACCAAGCGCCATTCTGTGCCCATGAATAATTCATGGCCTCGTGTGCCAATCCGTGCCAGCTTTAATTAGCTTCTAACTTTTTGTCATTCATTTCGCTATGAACACCTTATAAATAAATAATGGACCGGCGAACAGGAGTGGGGCAGAATGTGGGGGAAAGAGCCCAACTCGGAGGTCACAGAGTGGATGGGGAGCCTCCGGGCTGGGCCCAGGGATCCACACATCTCAAGAGCCTCCTGGGAGTCCAGTGTGCTGCAGCTGGGTGTCCCGCCCTCAATGGCACCCTCCCAAACCTGCTTCTTTGAGAGCTCAGTTGCTCCAGCTGCGCCCGGCTCTGTGGGCCCACAAAGCCAGCACAGGCACACACACGTGTCTGCTTTATGGTGGCAGGAGCCCCGGGAGAGGGACACAGTCTGGGGACCCAACAGGAAGCAGCAAATGGGGTCTTGCCAGCTGAGGAATGATCGTAAGAGGAGGGACAGAAAATAGTGTCTGTGGGGAGGCAGAAAGGGAAGTAGCCACAGAGGACGCCCAGAGGAGGGGTGGCTTCAGGCACCCACAGTGATGGCCCCGAAGCAGAGGGAGGCTGTTAGCATTTTGTTTACAGAGAGTTTCCATGTAGATTTTCGCTTTTTTACCTGAGTGACAGCCTAGGGTAGTGGTCTGGAGGCTCCTGTACCCATTTACTGTTGACTCCGGCAAGATGGCCAAGGCTCAGGGTCCATCCTGAGGTCGACTAGTGGGCTTTGCTTCCCTTATTCTGTCCTCCTCCAGGGGCAGCTGTGTGGCACAAAAGGTCTTTGAAGGCCAGCATGGCAAGGTCCCATCCCATCCAACCTTGGAGATTCAATGGACTAGAACAACAGATATCAGCTCCGTCTTCCTGCATCCAATGTCTCTCCTGTTCTTTTCTTTCCTCCTTCCCTGTCTCTCCCTCCTCTTCCTTTCCCACTCTCTCTTCGACCTCACTCCACCCCCCCTTCTCCTCTCTCATACCCCTCTTCTCGACCTCTCCATCCTCCTTCCTTTCCTTCCTTGTTCCTTCCCTCTGTCTCCTGGCTTTTCTCTCCTCCCCTCCGCTGCTTCCTCCTTCCTCCTTTTCTGCCCCTCCCCCCCACTGTCCCCATTCCCACTCATTCCTCTTTGCCTTGCCCCTCCCCTTCTCTCCCCCCTCCTTACCTCAAGCTGAAGTGGCAGCAAGCCAACTGGGCACTTGGTGTGTATGAGCCGCATACGCACTGCAACAAGCTGGGATATAGCTCAGTGGTGGTACACGTATGTAGCATGTAGCATTAGAGGCCCTGCTTTTGATTCTCCAATAAAAGAAAACACGTCTGGATGGGATATGTCCCTCTCTCCAGGAAGTCAGCCAGCCAGGGCCACCGGGAGCAGTGCACATTCTGTCCTCCCGTCTCTGGCTCAGACGAGCTGGAAGCTGATGCCGATGAGAGAGATGGCTACAGGAGAAACCTGGGCAAGATATTCAGGTGCGAAGCAACCAGCATGGCCCTTTTGCCTTTTTTTTTTCCCACTTGAATTTTAAAGACAAAGCAGCCAGGTCACTGGGCTACCCTGGCCAGGGTCCTCCCCAGCTCTGAGTCCTCCACAAACACCTTCTTGTCCTACCTTTGGCTCTGTCATCCTAAGAACTTCAAGATGTTGCCCATGCCAGGTGAACAACTGTCAGCCACCCACCCTGGTGAGCACACATGCTCACCTCCAACCCTTTGCAGGCAATGTTCCTGCCACCAGAACACCTTTCCAGGCTGTGCTCAACTCATAATCCTACTGCTTCAGCCTCCTGAGTGCTAAGACTGTAGGGGTCACCAAGTCCAGCTGGGCTGGCTTTCCCTCATCCCCACTTCCCTCCCTCTAGCCCAGTGTCCAAAGTGCTTCTCACTACCACTGAACTCAACACTATCTCCTTAGCCCTTTGAATTCCCAGATCTTCGACTGTGGGGCGAACGTTTGCTCTTAGTCTGTTACATACTCCAGACTAGACTGTAGGCTGGCCACACCCTGACTCACAGCCTTGTTTCTGGCACAGGGTGAGCACATGACAGCTGCTTGGGAAATAAAGGAGGTGCTGAAGAGGCCTATGAGCAGAAGCCTAATGTCCAGCCTCTGAGAAGGTGATGATTCTCTGGAGCTCGATCATGTTTTATTTGCACAGACAGTTTGGGAAGTCACGGTTGAAAAAAGATATCCAAGAGGTTCAGGGTATAGCTCATTGACAGAGCACCCACCTAGCACGCTCAAGGCCTAGGTTTACTCCTCAGTACCACATATAAGACGGCAACAAACCAGAAAGGTTTAGGTGTGGAGATATGGAGGATAAGCCCATTTTATGAATGAAGGCACAAGGCCACTGAGGTCCATTATCCCACCTCACAGCATCCAACTGATCAGACATTGGAGCCCAGGTCCCCTGACTTATCTAAAGTTGAGACTCCAGGACACCCAAGAGCATTGCCCCAGCTTAGCTACCCCGTGGCTTGCCTGGCTCTACTCTGTCAATGCACTGACCCCATCATGCCCACTGTAGCTCATGGAGAGGGGGCTCCTGTTCTCTTCCCCAGAGGGGCAGCCTCCTGAAAGTCCCCTCAGGAACCAGTCCTTGTTGTCATTCATCTCCCCCTACACACTTGAGCTTGGAACATGGTCCTAGACACTCACCCCCGTCACAGCCTCTGTCCGCCTTGAATTGCGTGTGTATACATTTGTGTGCATATCCCTGTGTTCTCAGACACCTGAGCATCTAGAGCCACAGAGCTGCACTTGCTTTTATTATTGCTATTTATTTATGTAGGATCTGGAGAGTCAGGGGTTTGGATTTGTCAGTCACATACAGCATGTAGCATGAAGGGAGTCCCCAAAAAAAGAGGCTTGTCCACATATTCCTTGAGTGTTAGTGTTAATAAAACTTTATTTACTAAATAAAGCGATGGGACAGATTGGGCCGTTCGGCAGCCATTTGATCCTTGTGCTAGAACATGTAGGGTTACAGCATTTGACGGCTACTGTTATTTCTGTGTCTGTGTCTGTGTGTGGGTTTGGGCATGTTAGAAGAGGGCACTGGATCTCCTGGAGGTGGAGTTACAGGAGGCTGTGAGTCATCCAGGGTCTGATGTGGGTGGTGGGAACAGAACACTGGTCATCTGAAAGAGCAGCAAGTGCCCTTCATCACTCAGCCACTGCTCAACCCTGGTGAACATTGTTAGTGAAGCAGTCCCTCCCTTTGCCCAGCTACAAGTTGAATCAGAACTTGGCACTCCCCTCCCCCGCAAGGGATCTGCTTTGTTGGGGATGCAGCCTAGTGGCAGATCACTTGCCCAGCACGGGCAAAGACCTGACCCACATCACAGCAGGACAACAAAACCCCAGATGAAGGCCAGCATGCCCACCACATACCATCCCTCACTGCTCTGATTACCAGTGTCTCTGGCCGCATACAGCAGCTCCCCCCCACCCCCCGCCCCCAGGTGTTTGCACTTTTGGTTTCTCGTGCCTTGCACTCTGCTTTCTACCTTGCACACATGTTGACTGGCTTGCCTCTCCTTCCCAGGTGCCATTGACTGGCTCCTCTGTGCAGGCTTATTCATTCAGCGAACACCTGGGGCTGCTTCCTGGGACCTTCTCCTTGACCCTTTGGGAAAGGTGTCGGGATTCTGGCTGTAAACCTTCTATTTATATGCTTCCGTGAACTGGTTCCTCTTTAGAGGTTTTCCCTGAGTTCACAGGGCCATACTCACCCTGTTTCCGGAAACCAGCACATGGTAGTCAGAATAAATGAATGAATGCTAAAGGACTGGCACTCATAAGAGTTACTCTGGTGCAATTCCTGTCTCCATCTCCTGGCAAATCCCGAGCCTTCCCAAAGCAGCCTGAAACCTGGGCTAACCTCAGGACCCATCGGGAAGCTGTGTTGAAGGGGAAATGAGCTGAGGTCCAGAAAGTCCGGGCCTAGACCCTGGCTCCAGACAGCCAGTGCCGATAAGCTGGCCTGTTGAGGGCCCAGGGACGAGGGACAGATCCATTTAGCTGGGGGAATAAAGACCTCCAGTCAATCTGGCTCGTTCGCTGTCCAACTGCTTCCTAGGGCTTTCTTCTAGGCTTTCAATAAGGCGGGGAACCTTCCTTCAATCAGGGTTGCTACAGAGGGGTATCTCATGGGTGTGAGTGCCTGGGGACCTCCAGGGTGTCTCCGACCCAGGGTCCACTAGTTTCTAACATCAGAGGTAGTCTGAGTGGCAGAGCCGGAGGGGCACATAATGGGAGCCCAGAGATGGCCAGCGCAGCACCAAGAACCAGAGGAACCTTTCAGCGACTCCGGGAGCAGAAAGGGGGCGCTTAAAGCCAACAGATGGCGCGGGCTCACCTAGGCGGTGCGCCTTCCTGCTTTCCGTGAGCTTGGCAGCCCCAGGAGCAGGATGGGAGGCTATGGCTGCATCCCAGTCCTTTGCGAGATTGCTAACCCCCAGGCCCAGCTCGGGCACACCCCCAAGGTCCGCTTCTGTGGTTCTGTGGGCTTCCCCCCTGCCCCTTGGGGAATTCCACGGGCTGCCATAGCAGCCGCTGCCATGGCATCTACAGAGGACAGCTCGACGGGAGCAGGCACCTTTCTATTTGGGCGCCCGGCTGGGGTCGGGGCCGCTGCCCCAGCGTGCAGCAGGGATAGAGGTCCGGGGAGCAAGGTGCGGCGCGCGGACGCGGGCGGGCGGAGCTCGGGCGCGGCGAGGGGAGCGCGGCGCGTCAGGAGGCGGGGACTGGCGCGGGGCCGCGCGGGGCGGAGGAGCGAGGGAAAGTTGATCGCGGACTTGAGCGGCGGCTGCGGCTCCGAGCAAGACACGATGCACGGCCCGGGAACACGTCCCACGGCCGCCGGCCACTGAGCTGTATAAGAAGGAGCGGGCCCGGGGGATGGACCGCGTTGGCACCGTGTCCCTGGCCGTGTGGGGCGAGCCTCTCCCGAGCTCGCTGCGTGTCTGAAGTTGCAGCCAGCGAGCAGCTTGCGGGGACCGAGTGGCCCGAGTGGATCCCGGAGCGGCCTTCGCGCCGGCAGCGAGACGCGGCGGTGGCCAGGACTGGAGCAGGTGGCCCTTGGGGGCCGAGCCGGTGGCGAGCAGATCCCGAGGCGCGGCGCAACACCGCTCCACCTGCGCACACGGTACCGGGAGCCTCGCGCCGCCCTTCCCTCCCCGATCCCCTCGCCTTCTCCCAAGCCCATAGCTCGCTGCGTGCCACCAAAGTTAGTGCTGTGGGGCCGCGACCGCAGCCAGCAAAGCCACTTGTTTCCGGGGCGGCCATGGCGCGGCTGGCGCCAGGGTCTTCCCTATGTCCCGCGCTCGGTTCCAGCCCGCGGCCGGACGCGCGGCAACTTTGATTCCCGAGAACTCCAATTCCCTGCTTGTTGGCCTTGGCGAGACGCGCGCCACCCGGAGCCCTGTTCCTGGGACCGCGACATTCGCTGGTTTCGCTCTTCACGCATCCGAGAGGGTCTGGGTCTAGATAGGGGGAAAGAAGATGTTGGGAACCATCCTGTCCCCTCTGACCTCAGGATCCCTTTTTGGAATGGGGTGGTGGGGTGTGGCACTTCCAACTTAGGGTGGGCAGCGAGCTGGAGGAATCAAGTCACGTAGACCACCTCCCTGCTCACCTTCCCGGGCCCACAGGGAGACCCTAGGAGACTCCTGCCACCTTCCCAGTACTGATGGCTCTAGGCAGAAGCGTCCCTAGCAGCGCTGGGAGCCTCGTGCTGCTCGCGCTTCGCTTTCCTGGCCCCGGGGCTGCTCAGCCTTGGACAATGTACTATTTATCCCCAGAGCTGGCCCCGGGAGCACTGCCCCTGTTGTCCCCGCAGGTCAGGCCGGTTATCATGCAGATCCCACGCATTCTAGGGTGGTGGCCTGCTGGCTGCCCGGCAGGCACTCATTCCTTCTTGCCCAGAGCGAGCACGGAGACTCATTGCCTCCGAGAGGCGAGCGGAGATCTGGTGTCCTTGGCCACTGCGACCCCAGCCCCAGCCCTGGCGTGGTCACACATTGGTAGGAATTAGCCTTGCAGGAGTAGTAACACATCCACACACTCCGGAAAGCGGACACGCCCATTCTGCACACTTGGACGACTCATCCATACAGACCTTAACCCTATCCCCTCACCCAGCTCCTTAGCAAGTGCCTGCCTCCCCAATCTGGATTTTGAAATAACCTGGAGGGGCATGAGGATTATTTGCAGGCCTGTAGGAGCCAGATCCTTGCCCTGAGAAGAATCATGCTGTGAGTGGGGGTGGGCTTGCCGAGCATGGTTGGGGCCAGGTGCGAGGTGGTGATGAGTCAGCCCACTGTGGCAGGAGCGGCTGGAAGGAATGCTTGGCTCCTGGTGCAGGGGTAGGCGCAATGCGGCCAGCACCTATGGGGGTGGTAGGACCAGATGTCACTCTACCAAGGAGGGGTGGGTGAAGGGCGCCTTGGTCCTAGGAATAGCAGAGGCCCACCTGGCAGAGAGAGCACCTGGTGTTCTACAAAGCCACTACCAAGTCACTGGTGTGAACAGGGCTGTTACCCAGGTGCTGGAGGCAACCATTAAGGGTGGTGGCCCTGAGCTGGCATTCTGGCTTTGGCTGGGGCCCCACAGCCACCTCTGCCTCTGTTTGCCCTAGCTCCATCAGCTGGACCCCCTCACAGCTGCTCAATAAATGGCTGCGTGGAGGTTATAGCCACTGACAGTTGGGGCAATCTCACAGCCTCCCTTCCCCACAAGCCACCCTTATATGTCATTCCACCTCGTGTGCCTCATTTTTTCCAATTCAGCATTATAAAGCCTACTTTGTAGATTCAAAATGTGTAGATTCAAAATGCTTCACCTAGGAGGCGAAGGCCTAAGAGAACCACGCTGCTCAAGCGTAGCCTCTGGGCCAGCATCTTTATCAGGAGAGCCTGTTAAAACTGCAGCTCTTCTAGACCCCACCCCAACCTCCGCACATCAGGCTTTGGATTCTCTAAGATCCTCGAGTAGTTAGCATGCTGTTAAGTTTGTGCTATGGTGCACAGAGTCGTCCAGAACATAGGACTGAAATGGGAATGGAGCCCTGCCCTGGACACCTGTGTTTGGGTTGGGCAGCCCCTGGACTGTACCTGCAGATGCCACAAGAGCGCCCGTGTTTTGAGGGCTTTGAACAGATACAGAGGGCAGTCTGGCTTTCTGTGCATCACAATACATTACTATATGTTTGCCGGGGCCAGGAGGAGGTGGGCAGATTTCCCGAAGCTGGATGCACAGTCTCCACCTCCAAGATATCTGGGGTGGGTGGATGCTGTCCTATAGAGAAGGAACTGAGCAACTGTCTCCAGTCTCAACTGACCCACTAAGTCTTCTCAGTGAGTGGCCACAGAGAAGGGGCTGCTTAAGTGCCCATCATGGGAACTATACAGAAGGAAGGCTGTATGTAGACCAGGCTTTTTCTCCACCTAGCATTCCA
This sequence comes from Cricetulus griseus, assembly GCF_003668045.3. Lineage (NCBI taxonomy): Eukaryota > Metazoa > Chordata > Mammalia > Rodentia > Cricetidae > Cricetulus > Cricetulus griseus. Next base: position 715,312 of record NW_023276807.1, read on the forward strand.
CTTCTACCGCCCTAGGGAAGGTCCCTAGCACGAAGCTGCAAGGCTGATGGTGGGCAGAGTAGCATGTGTTTCCTAGCCCCTGGCTGAAGCTGGAGTCAAAGACCTGGTAGGGCTAATGGTGTCACACTTGAAAAGTCACCATGTGCACGTCAGCCCTGTCCTTGCTAGGCTGCTCTCTGCCTGGAGGAGTGCTGCTCTGCCATTACGTAGGTTGCCTTGGAGGTCACCAGCAGGCACAGTCATAGATAGGCCTTATAGAGTAGGTTGATAAAGGTGCTGGCGATTCCTCGTCCATCTCAAAAGCAGCTGAATCCTGCCTGATGGTCTTACACTGTTCCTGGGCTCTCTTGTTGAAGAGAGTCAATGCTTTCATGTGTAAAGGCGGTTTTAAAAAATGAACTCTCTTGCCTTGGAACTTGTTTGTTTCTTATTCAATTATAGATGTTTTTAAGCATTTTTTTTTCCGAGTCTGGAATCTGGCTACTCTTGGCAGTGGGTCAACCCTATTTGTGAGCAAGGTCAAGGTGGACTCCACAAGATGGAACAATTCAGGATGGAGGCATTTTGCTTCCAGGGGAAGAGGCCACACTTCTGAAGGTCTCGTGGGTGGCTCTGACTTTGCAGGTGCCTCCAAAGCCTTCCTTAGTTGAGGTCACTGTGAGTGGGAGGTAGACTACCTCTCCAGGCCACCCCTCTCTCTCTTTTTCCCTCCCTTCCTCCATCTTTCCTCTCTTGCTGCCCTTTCTTGGAGCTTTCCACTGGTCTGGATCACTCTGTTTTTTGGCTCTGGGGTTTCCTCATGAGAGTCCAGGTTCTGTCTTTCCTCTATCTCCCTCCCGGTGTGTGTGTGTGTGTGTGTGTGTGTGTGTGTGTGTGTGTGTGTGTGTGTGAGCGCGCGCTGCTCAGGGGGTGAGTGGCCAGTGGTGTGGTGTACATCCGCTGGGTACTAGCTGAACTGATTGTCCTTCAGCCTTCTCTCACCTTCGTGTTTGCTGGGTCTGTTACTGGTTTTGACTGTTTGTGTTCGCTTCTTTTGGGATAGGTGGCTAATGGTACCTATCTGCTGGATGTGGGTGCATGCTCTTCAAGCTGAGGTCTCCAGCTCACATACTTCAAGGGTCTGGGATTCAGATATGATGAGTAGGGCAGGGAACAGTGTGGCGTTACACATGCCTGTAATCCTAGTTCTTGTGTGTGTGTGTGTGGGGGGGGATGAGGCAGGGAGATTGTAAGTGTGAGGCCAAGAGTGGGCAGCTTGCATAGAAAGTTCCTATTTCAAACACACAAAACAAAGAGGCTGGTAAGACTGCTCTGGGGATAAAGGTGCTTGCTGACAAGCCTGTTGGAACCCACAAGGTGGAAGGAGAGAACCACACATGAAAGTTATTGCATGCATGCACAGGTGTGACCACACACACACACACACACACACACACACACACAGACACATGCACGCGCACACACAAACTCTCACACTAAATAAATAAATGTAAAAATGTTAAAATACACTTAAAAAACAAGTAAAGCAAAGACAAGTATGATATAATAGGGAGTGGTGTGGACTGTAGAGCACAGGGCCCATTAAAAAAAGAACATCTAGATGAAGATATAGCCCAGTTGGTAGGGCGCCTGCCTAGCCTGCATGAGGCCCTGGGTTTGATCCCTAGCACTGTAGAAGGCATGGTGGTGCACACCTGTAATCCCAGCACTCCGGAGGTGAAGACAGGAGGGTCAAGGCCATCCTCAATTACATAGGAATTTGAGATCAGCTGGGCTATATAGGATAGTCTGTCTCAAAAGAAAAAGGGAAGAGAACCACCAGACAAGAGGCAGCTGCATAAGGGCTCCCCTGGGAAAATCATGACTGGGACACAAAAGGTGCATCTAAGGAGCTGGAAATCTCTAGAACTTGTTCTGAAAGTCTGTAGTAGTGGTGAAATAAAAGCGTGCCAATTCAGAAAAACATGAGAATATGGATTTGCTATGGAAGTAGCCTTGTGGAGTTCCATAGGGCAGAAAATGCATACTACTCCCTTCTAACCTCTCCTCTCCCACATACCCCCCATTAACCCCCCCACCAGTGTCAGTGAGAGGCTGGCATATTTAAGAAGTAGCCACAAGGAGCTGGCTTCTAGGCTTTCACTATGGAATCTGATCTGGCTCAGCCCTGCCGAGTGGGGTGGGCACTGCTGCTCCTCCCGTGGATCCTACAGATGGGCCTCAGCTCTTTGCTCCTAGGTTCTGTCTTGCTCAGCACAAGGCATGTGGCCTTGGGCTGTGTTGTGCAGCTCAAGTCTGGCGTTCAAATTTGTATATATTCTGAACCCTGCTGAAGTGTGGGTTGGGATGGTGATGGAAATGCACATCCTGCGTGAGTTTTAGGGACTAAGTTGAAACAATGCTGTGCCCCTTAATTCTGAAGAGCCTGGCATGGCGCGTAACATTGCTCAGGCCTTGGCTTTCTCATCTGTACAGTGGGAATGATTCCCATCTGCCTGTAGATTTCCTGTGAGCATCAATGAGGTGCAAACTATGAGTAGTCTGGCCTCTGATGTACATGGGAAGAGCAATTTCTTTTTGGTCCCTTTGATGTGACTTGGCTGTCGTAGAGGCGAGATGGCCCTTGACTTTCAGAGCTTGAGGACCTCAGAACAGAAGGGGTGTGTGTGTGTGTGTGTGTGTGTGTGTGTGTGTGTGTGTGTGTGTGTGTGTGGTGTCATAGTTTTTCACTTGGACTTACACTTCTAAAGTTAGATCCTGCAGTTTCACAACAGTCTAGCCCTTTGGTGCTCTGACTAGAACCAGTAACATTGTATTTGTGTGTGTGTGTGTGTGTGTGTGTGTGTGTGTGTGTGTGTGTGTGTGTGTGTGTGTCTGAGGATGACGGTTAGGAGGTAAGAGTTGCAGGTAACATTATATCTATGTGTATAGAGGAGGACAATGGTAGAAGCTGAAAGTTGCCACAACCCCAGTGCCTAGGCAGGCTGCCCTGAAACTATGTATCCCAGACTGGCCTTGAACGGCTAATCTTTCTGCCTCCACCTTTTTACTACCCGAGTTACAGGGGTTGCTTCATTGAGCTGTTCTTTCATGGCAGAATCTTTGCTTGGGGGTCAGCCTATCCACAATAGCAATGACAGCTTTCACAGATGGATCTGTGTACCTTTGCAAACCCAGATAGAAGTCCAATGCCTTCAGCCCACTCCTAGCCTTCTGGAAGTCCCAACTCTGTAACTTTACCTTGGGTCTGCAGCTCCCTATTTGATGGGAGTGAACCTGCAGCTCCCTGATCCCCACCATGCCTACCACCCCCGGCCACTTTTGCTACGTGCCTTTGTGCCCTGAACTGAAGAGCTGAAGCATTCTGGGCACCAGCTAGTCCTGCCATTTTACAGGTGGTAAGACTGAGGCCTTTATATGAAACTGAGCTTGGCCAGTGGCCAACTGATGGTTGAGGCCTGTTTCTCTTCATCCCCGGGGATTCCAGGGACCCTGTGATCTGCATCACAGCCCTCCAGAGCTTTGTCACTTTGAGAGACTGGAGGTGTCAGTCTTGTACTCACCTTTGCTGGTACTTCCCCTGCCTGCACCCCCTACCCGCCCCCCCTCGGGCATGCTGTTAACTGTGTTGTCTTCCTCCTTAAAGGCCATCTTCCATTTGGAGAGGACCTGAGATGCCATTTGTGACAAGGGCCAGTGTACTGCCTTGATTGTTTCTGAAAGAACGCTGTAATTTGTGAGATAGTGAAAGCTAGAGAGGAGGAGGTAGAGGAAGACACAGAGACAGGGGAGGGGAGGGGAGAGAGGAAACAAAGGGGACAGCTGGGACACAGTCTGGGTCCACCTGTGTCACATCCTCAGGGCTGTGGGCTTTGTCTTGCCTCTCAGTATGGGGGCCCTGTCCTTCCCTGGGGACAGTCCAAGCCCAAGGGAGTCTTTTGGCTCATCTTTTTTCTGTCCTTTGCCCTCAGAGAGCAAGGTGGTATCCATCCTGCCCTAGGCTTGCCTAGGTCTTCATCTTGAGCCCCCAAGATGCTCTGACTCTGGGAAGTTGATGCTTCCCCTCTTTACTGTGGCCAGGAGAGTTCTGAGGTCATGTGTAGAGTGTCAGTAATACAAGCCTGGAAGACCCTTTTGCCCTACTACAGGATCTAGGCTGTGTCTTAGTGACAGATACAATGGTGGGCTTCGACTGGAAAGCCAGTGGGAGCTTCTAAACTGCCCTCAGTGGTTTTGGAGGTCCCCACACTCATGGTTGGGAGGCACCCATTCAGCCCACTAGCTAGTTCCATCTAACACATACCAGCTCTATCTAATTTCTGAGGCCTCTAACTGAATGCCTACAGCACCCCTTGCCTGACAGAAAAATAGCACAGGCCACTGGAGCTGCTGTCTACTGTCTACCACCACATTGACAAAGAGGGACTAGGGATGTGATTCAGTGGGTAGAGTGCAGGCAGGGTTTGTGTTTTTGTTTGTTGTTGCTTTAATCTGTGTAACAGCTCTGGATGTCCTGGAATTAGCTTTGTATAACAGGCTGGCTTCAAACTCACAGAGATCTGTCCGCCTCTGACTCCCATGTGCTGGGATTAAAGCATGTGGTTTTATCATTAATACCACATAAGTTAGGCATAGTGGATCACACCTGTAACCTCACACTTAGTAGGTGGAGGCAAGGAGATCTGAAGTTAAAGAACACCCTTCAATATGCAGTGCACTCAAGGCTAGCCCGAGATACTGAAGATCCTGTCTCAAAAAGAAAAGAAAAGAAAAGAAAAGAAAAGAAAAGAAAAGAAACAAACAAAGGCAGGTAGTGAATTTTATGTTTACATGATTCCCAGATGTTACCGTTTCCACAAATAATCACCATGTCAAATTTGTGATACTCTCTTTTCATGGGAAGTTTGTGGATGACATTGACGGCACATCTCAATGTGGAACCCTGAGTGCTAACCCTCTACTGGCATCTTGTACTTGTAGCTTGTAAGCAAGCCAGAAAGCAGCACTCCTCCAAGGCCTCTGCTTTAGTTCCTGCCTCCAGGTTCCTTCCCAGACTTCCCTTCAGGATGTACTACAAGCTGTAACATGAAGTTAAACCCTTTCCTCCCCAAGTTGCTTTTGGTCATGGTGTTCATCATGGCAGTCAAAAGCAAGCTACGACAGGAGTTTCCAAGCAGGGTATTAGGTGGCCTGGGAGGCCGAGAGGCTGATCAGAGCATTCGGCAGGAGAGGGGGCTGTCCTCTTGGGCAGAGGTCTGGTGTGTCATGGCTTGAATGAAGAGGCGTCTTGGAGCCACTTGGCAGATCAGAAGGCCCAACCTCCTTCCCTGCTGGACTTGGGGCTGGAGCAGGTCTTGGGGTTCTAGAGAAGTCACTGTGGGTAGATGGATGGGGCCAGGTAAATGGCAAATCTCCTTGTATGTGGCTTTTCTTGTGTTCAGCACTGGGCTAAGGAGGTAACCTTCAGGTGCACACGGGATTCAGGATGCAGGGCAGCTGTGGGTCATACTCTATGAGCTCACCATGCCGAAAGGGGGCACTTCTGTTGCCATCTGCCTTGGCTGCTAAGCAACTGACAGGGCATCTCTTAGGCTGCTGGGACCCCCTACATTCTTCCAAAGAATACAAAAAAACTAAGCTTAAAAATGATAAAAAAAACATCCAATTGCAAGTGTTACCAAATAGTTATTTAAAAACACCAAGAGGCTATTTATTCGTTTGGCAGGCTTGGTGCCATGTGCAGTTTCAGGCCCTGGTGCCCCGGTGGTCCCTGTTCTCGGGGAGCATATATCGTAGGCCTATGAGTGGCCAGTTTGTGAGCTGTGACATGAACTTATAGGGTGTCAGAGCTGGTGGTAATGAGAAGAAATATTTATTAGGTATTTACTGTGTGCCATGCCCAGTACTTACAACAACCCTAGGGCGTAAAACTTACAGGGTTATCTTTTCCACATGATGAGAGATGGGATGCACAGAGAGGTTGTGTACTTTGTCCAAAGTCACACAGTCAGCAGGTACTGAGGCAGAATCCTGCTAAGGCTCTGGAACCCCTTAGTCATCACCACTATTGAGGGCAGAACCAAAAGTCCCAAGGCATGTAGGTGGAAGCAGGCCAAAACAGACAAAAGACTCATCTTGGGGCCACAGAGAGGCAGTAACAGGGCTGGGGCTGGTGTCTGGGCCACCCCCTTTCTTATAATCAAGATGAGATGGGATATTTAAATGTCTCCAATATCTGTAGGGAATTTAAGATAGCCAAGAGGGATAGTGACTCAGATAGCCCTAGGGGTGAGCCAGGTGGCCATCTCAGCATCTCAGAAGCAATAGGCAGAGTCACCTCCTCATGGCACCTCAGAGATGTCTGTGAGTTGAGGGTTTGAGCAGGAGCTGGTGCTGCCATTGTCCCTCACCCCACCCTGGCCCCTGCTTGGGATAGGCTGGCTCATGGCTCTCTCAGTACTTATGGCTGTGTTGGTTTGTCTGCAGCTGCTCTCAGGCTGAGCTTTTGGCGCTTAGGCCAAGTAAGTGTATTGTAGAAGCCGGGTGGGTGGCTTGATGGTGTGGGCACAGTGACTATGAGCCACTGAAGGACACAGGATGTCAAGAAAAGCCCATCCCCTCCCCCTGCCACTCGGCCCAGCATACACACAGAGATATCAGTGACAGACCTGCTGCTGACCCAAAACTTAATTCTCAGGACGCTCATTTCTTAGCTGTTAAACTGGGGGAAAAAAAATCCAAACCCTAAAACCTGCAAGTGGCTAACCTTCCAGATCAGGGAACCAAGACTCTCACAAGACAACACAAAAGTGCAGAACCAATGGTGAGGTCAATCTGTCATTTTTATTGATTACCACCAATTCAGTGATGTGAACAATATGCAACCATCCGTCTCAGCATGACCATCTCCCCACCCAAAGAACAGTGTCTTCCCCCTATGGCTCTGTGCCTCATTTTGATATCCGTCTTCCCATAAGGCATACATATCAGCAAATACTTATTAAGCACCACTTGTTTGCAGGGAACTATATGCATATTCAAAATAAGAACAGGTCAGACATGGTGGCTTACAGCTATAATTCCAGCATAGGATAAAAAATCCAGGGCCACCCAAGGGTTACAGGAAAGACCCTGTTTCAAAAACAAACAGAAATCAACAAAATTTACAGAAATAGACACATCATGGTCCTGACCTTGATACTTATTTGGAATCCTGTATTTGGGACGGTTGTCTTTCTCCCCTCCCTCCCTCCCTCCCTCCCCTCCCTCCCTCCTCCTCCCTCCCTCCTCCCTCCCTCCCTCCTCCCTCCCTCTGTATATGTATGTATGGCATAGCTCTTTTTGGAGCTTTAGTAGCATCCCGTGGCTGACTCAGCTGAAAGTCTCCTCTTTTGCCCTTCTTCTGTGACCCCAGAGCTCCCACCTCACCTGAAGTGTCCTGGAAGCTGTTACAGGAAGGGAAGGAAGGGCAGGGTGTGAGGTGTGAAGGTGGGGTGCTACAAGCTAGAGCAGCATGGCTGACCTACCAAGCCACGTCCACATTGCCTGAGGGCTATTGGAAACTGGAACTTGGCCGGAAGAAGAGAGCCCATGAATAATACAGCGGGAGGGTGGCTGTGAACTAGGTGACCTGGTTGCACCTGTGTGCTTCACAGCTTCTTTGGGAGTCACCAGGCAGGGCCAGGGTGTCAGAGGCGAGGCTGGGATATTGGGGAAGGCAAGACAAACACCCTCATTCCTAGGGTGTTAACCACTCAGGAGCGCTCTTCTCTAGCATTGCCCCTGGTGCCCTCTTCACCTGTGTTTGTCTGTGTACATGTGTCTGCCTTCCTGTGCGCTTTGGACCAGACTTTCTCTGGCTGAAATGGACTGGGTGGGGAGCAGAGGGCTCCCAGGGCATGCCTGGGGTGAGACCAGGTTCTTTAGAATCCACTTTTCCCTCTGTTTTCAGTCCTTTCAGTAGCAGGAGCCGGAACCTGGGGAAACCCGTAGGTTTGGCAAGGGACATCTCCCCACACTTCCATAACATCTCAGCCTGCATCCCCAGGCTTAGAATTTAGCCCCACTTACTGGGGTCTACCTTATGGCCTCTCATCTTGGAACTAGGCCTTTAAAGGATGGTACAGCTCCAATGGCCTGCTGGGGAGAGACAGCCTGCTGCCTGGCTTGGGTGAGTGTGAGCAGGCATCATGTACCAGCTTTATCTGTGTGCCCATTTAAACAAAGGGATTGTGTCAGTCTGGAAGCCAGGCTCACAAGTGCAGTCCTAGCTCATCCACTGTGAATGACCGGGTTCACTAAATTCACTAATTGTCTGTCCTTCTGTTTTCTGGTTTGAGAAATGGAAATGCCAGTGGCCCAATTCAGGGAATTCTTGGGAGGATAAAATCATGTACATCATAAGAGTGCCTGCCACACCAACAGCATTGGACATATGCTATTTTTATTATTGTGATGCTGGGCTCTGAGATGTCACAGGCATGCTGCCTGGGCTGTTGAGTTACCTTTACCCTTAAGAAAGTCTCTAAGACAGGCTGGAGGGATGGCTCAGTGGTTAAGAGTACTACTCTTCTAGAGGATCTAGGTCTAATTCCCAGCACCTAAAGGCAGCTCACAACTGTCTGTAACTCCTGTTCCAGGGGACCCGACACACATGGCAAAACACACACACACACACACACACACACACACACACACACACACACACACACACAGAATGGGCACTCATTAAAAAGGCTCTAAGCTTTTAATTCCAACACTTGGGAGGGAGGCAGAGGCAGGTGAATTCGAGGCCAGCCTGGTCTACAGAGTGAGTTCCAGGACAGCCAGAGCTTTTACACAGAGAAATCCAGTTAAAAAAAAAAAAAAAAAAAAAAAAAAAAAAAAAAGGAAAGAAAGCCTCTATCGGGTGGAGTGGGTGGGCCCCTTCCTTTGCCCAGGCTGAGGAAAGCAGTGTGATTCCCTTGGTGAAGGGCCAGAAGGGAGACAGGACATGTCTGTGATTAGAGTACTGATGTTGGTGCCAAGTGAACCAGGACCTTTTCCAGGTTTTTAAATGATGTGCAACACACAGAAAAGTGTGAGAATCACACATGTGCAGTGTAAGCTCCACAAACCAGTTACTTCTTCATCAGCACCACACAGACCTGAGGACCTCATCACTAGAGGTTGTGTCCCCACTGTTCCTTCTGGCCACACCTATTCTGACTTATCATGCCCCATTCATTTTGATAAAGCTTCTGTGGTACTGGATTTGAACCCAGGGCCTCATTCATGGCAAGCTCTCCCACATAGCTACAATCCAACCTATTTTCAAACTTAGACAAATGGAATCGCTCACTGTCCTGGCTTTGATGTCCTTGTGAGCTGCACTTGTTGGTGAGATTCTCCTTTTATGCATCAGCTCATTTCTGTTTCTCTGCAGCTTGACGGTGACATAGTTTAGCAATGCTAGTGTGGATGGCCAACGATCTGAAACTGAGCTGTCACCAAAAAAAGGATTGTTGCGAATATGTGTGTGCATGTGGGCACATGTGTGTGCAAATGTGTGTCTTTTGACACAGGCGCATACACGTGTAGTTCTCTTAGTCTGTCACTTCCCCTGGGCCAATACAAACCTGTGGTTTGCTTCTGACAGCTCTCTAGACACTGCCCTGGTACCTGACAGTGTGATTTCTTCAGTTTTATTTCTCTTTAAGACTATTGTTTATTTTTGGCTCTGTGCATTTTCATATAACTATTAGAATCAGCTCTTGAGCATTCCGCAAAAGCCCTGCTGAGATTTTGATTGCAACTGCATTGAGGAAAATCGACATCTTTGCAATATTGAGTTTTCCAATCCATTAACAAGATGCACCTCACCATTTATCCATGTCTTAATACATTTCTCTCAGGAATGCATTTAGGAGCCTGTAGCATCTCTTACTTCTTCTATGAGATTTATTTCTATGTGTTTTATGTTTTTAAGCACTGTTGCAAGTGATATTTTTCTCATATCCAATCACCTATTTGTCATAGAAGTATAACTGATTAAAAAAATATTGGCCTGGAGTGGAGGGGGATAGCTCAGCTGTTACAAGCTAGGCTCACAACCAAAAATATATAAAAAAAATATTGGCCCATATCTTACAAATGTTGAATTTCTTTATTAGTTCTGGCAGTTTATACACAGAACTTTAAAATAATTTAGGGCACATGACCACATTTTCTGTAGAAACAAGACTTTAGAGATGTTTTTTCTTATCTTATTGCGATGGCAGATGCTTTCCACATTAGACTGAGTGACAGTGGTAGTGAGACTGTCTTATTTCAATTCACTTCTAGTTCCAAGGACAAAGTTTTTGCTGTTTGCTGTAGCTTTCTTGCTGATACCATTTATATAACTAAGAATATTTTCTCATAATTCCCTCTCCCCAGTTATGGTAAAATGCGTATAACATAAAATGTGCCACTTGCCTCCCGGAGAGATGACTCATTAGTTAAGAGCACTTGCTGCTCTTGCAGAGTTTGGTTCCCAGCTTCAGTCAGGAGGTCACACCTGCCTGTAACTCCAGCTCCAGGGGAATCTGACCCTCTCTGCTGGCTTCCTTGAGTACTATACTTGTATGTGCATACCCTCATGCACACCTAGTTACAAATAAAATCTTAAAAATATTGCCACTTTAATCATGTTTAGCTTACAACCCAGAGGTGGTGAGTACATTCACAGACTCATGCAACCATCTCTGTTCTCCATCCTCAAAAGTGTCTCATTGTCCCAAACAGAAACTCCATGCCCACTACAGAGTAACTCGTCATTCCTTCTCTTCTACTCCTGCTAACATTTACCTTATTTTTGTTGGCTTATTTGGCATGTCTTATGTATTTGTCTGTCTTCACTTGGAGTCATGTTTTCTAAGTTCAGAACACAATTCCTTCTTATGGCTGAATAATTCTCTGGTGAGTATATACCGTGTTCTGTTTACTGTTCATGTACAGCTTACAGCTGCATGTTTAGGTCTCCCACCTCTGAAAATGCTGTTGTGTGTACATATTATCTGGGTTCCCACTCTCAGTATACATGTAAGAGCAGAATTACAAATATTATGGCAATATTGTCAGACTTTTTGAGGTTACCATGTCTGTTTTCCACAACAGCTGTGTCCTTTTGTATCTCCCCCAGCAATGCTCCTCAATAATCTCACCAATGCTTACTCTATTTTTTGATAGTAGCCACATCCTGCTGATACAGCTCCTTGGATTTGATTGGCATTCCCCCCTGACCTCCCCCGCCCCGTGTGAGCCACATCCCTTCATGGGAATTGGACAGTTGTGCTTTCTGTCTAGTTTTGAATTGAGTCATTTGTTATTTTTCAGTTGCAGAGCCTTTCTGTATTCTGGCTCTTAATCTGTTATCAGATAGACGAGTTATGAACACTTCCCCATTCTGGCGGTTCCCTTTCCCTCTGTGGAGAGTCTCCTTTGATGCACAGAGATTTTTATTCTAGTGAAGTCTAAATACCTTTCTTGTTGTATCATTGTCTGGGCTTTGATGTTACAGAAGTCACTGCCATATCCAATGCCATGAGGGTTTTCCATGTGTTCTTCTAGGAAGTTTATCGATTTGGTTCTTGAGATGGCTGTTCTTGGCTGGCATTTGACTACATCTGGAATTAACTAAAACTTAAGTAGCTGAGTACATCTGTGAGGAATTTTCTTCCCTAATTAAGTTATTTGAAGTGGGAAGACCCACTTTTAATGCAGATCTTTTGAGGTGGGAAGATTCATCTTTAAGGTGGGCCACACCTTCTGGTGCCAGCCTATACAAAGGACATGGAAGAAGAAAGCGTTTGTTCTTTGCCTGCTGCTCTTGCTGTCAAGTTCATTCCTTCACTGGCATTAGTGCCTACTTCTTCGGAATTCTGGCATATACTAAAGACCATCTGAGACATCCAGCCTCGTGCACTGAACAACTACATTGGTAGACCTTCCATTGGTAGACAACCATTGCTGAACTCGTTGGACTATAGCCTGTAAGTGTCTATCTATCTATCTATCTATCTATCTATCTATCTATCTATCTATCTATCTATCTGTTCCTCTAGAGAACCCTGACTAATACACTTCATAAATTTGTTTTTGTTCCATTTTGGGTTCATTTTCACACCCAAGGTAAGGTGGGAGTCAGCTTGGCTCTTTTGCACGTGGTCAGCTTTCCTAGCTCTGTCCGTCCTTTCCCATTGAACTGTCTTGGTATCGTTCATAAAACTGACTGGCTCTGAATGATGGGTTATTTGTGGACTCCATTCTATTCCATTGGTCAGCATGCCTTCCCTCCTGTTGGTATTCCCTGTTTTGATTACTACAGCTTTGTAGTAGGGTTTCACTTTGGAAAGGATGAGTCCTCTAAGCCATGTTCTGAAGATGGAGGTTTCTGTTCCACCTGCTGATTAGCTCCAAATAAACACACGGAAGCTGTATTAATTATAAAATTGTTGGCTGGTGGCTAGGGCTTCTCATTGGCTAGCTTTCTCTTAATTATTAACCCATTACTGCTAATTTATGTATTTCTCTATGGCCTTATCTTACCAGAGTATGCCTGGTGCATCCTATCTTCCTGGTCTCTACATGGTGTCTCTCTCTGGTGGCCTCTCTCTGCCTCCTGCCCCCAGAATTCTCCTTGTCTGGTAGCCTGACCTATCTTCCTGCCTGGCCAATCAGTGTTTTATTCATCAACCAATAAGAGAAACACATATACAGAAGGACATGCCCCACCAATGTTCTCCTTTTCAGGATGGTTTTAACTATTTAGGAGATGCTTTGAGATTTTGCACCAAGCCTTATAGTGAATTTTCCAATTTCTATGAATAACCACTGGGGTTTTTCTTTGCAACAGGATCTCACTATATAGCCAAGGCTGATTTTGTGATCCTGCTGCCTCCGCTTCCTGTGTGTGGGGATTATGGGTGAAGACTACCATGCTCAGTCTCCACTGGGATTTTAGAGAAACTGCATTAAATCCATGGATTGTTTTGGTGGGATTGGCAGTATCCCAACAGCAGTGAGCTCTTGGCCATGAAGGTGGGATAACTTTCTATTTGTTAGTCTTCTCACCTTAGTTTCTTCCAGCGGGTGCTTTACAGTCATCGGTGTCCATTTGTCCAAGTTAGACTCCTAAGCATTTTCATTCTTTTAGGTGTTATCATAAGTAGAATTGCTTTTCCTACTTCCTTTTCAGATTTCTTTCATTGTCTGACTTAGAAATACAGCTAATTTTTATGTGTTGTTTTATATTCTGTAACATCTCTGAATTTGTTTGTTCCTTCTGACAGACAGACTTTCACAAGCTCCCATCGTGTGGATACCGTTGTCATTTTGCTTCTTGGCTCCTGTCATGTGGATATTGCTGTCACTTTACCTCTTCACTTTGAATTTGGATGAATTTCTTGTGTTTCTCTTTGTTGTCCAGTTGTATTACCTAGAGCTGTGAAAAGTGATTCGTTTTGTATTTGTGTGTATGTATGTGTTCATATGTGCATGAGAAGTAAGAAGAAGGTGTTGGGTCCCCTGGAGCAGGAATTACAGGTGGCTATGAGCTTCCTGATATGAGTGTTGGGAACTGAACTGGGGTCTGCTGCAAGATCTCCCCCTCCTAAAAAACGAAGCCATCTCTCCTACCTCTTATCAGCAGCCTTTAGTGGTTCTGTTGAATAGAAGTATAGTAGCAGGTACTCTTTTCTTGTTCCTACTCTCAGAGGAAAATCTCTTGGGTGACCCTGGCTGTCCTGGAACTTACTCTGTAAACCAGGATGGCTTCAAACTCAGACGGCCACCTGCCTGTCTCCCAAGTGCTGGGATTGAAGGTGTGCACTATCATGGCCCAGCCAGTCCTTCACCCTTGAATACAACATTAACTAAAGATACTTTACTTGGGTGACATCTTCTGTTTCATTTACTAAGAACTTTCATTTGTTTTTGTTTTGGAGACAGGGTCTCCCTCTGTAACTCTGACTGGTTTGAAACTCACTATGTAGACTAGGCTGGCTTTGCATTTAGAGATTCACCTGCCTCTGCCTCCTGAGTACTGCCATTAAAGACATGCAGCACCATGCCTGTTTATATAGAATTCTTCCCAGTGAATTATTATGTCTATTGACATATTACTATAATATTTCTTCTTTCCTCTGACAGTATAGAGAATTATAATGTTGGGTTTTCAGAAGTTAGCCTATCTTTCATTCCTGGAATAAATGCAGACTGCAGACATGTACATACACACACACACACACACACACACACACACACACACACACACACACACACTTTTCACAATTTCACCCTCCCACTGAATAACTCTAATAAAATGCATGACTGTGCATTTTACAGTGTAGGGTTTGATTTTATTTCCAGACGTATCCCTGGACTTTCCTTTCTCATGCTCCGACTTTTCCTATCAGGTCACAGTATCAGATTCCGGGTTTGTGATCCACAGGGACTGTTCCCACCTCTTCCTGTTTTCCTGGGGACTCTGGGAAGGTCTGTGTGTTGTGTTCTCCTTACCAGTTGAGTGGCTGGGCAGGGCAGCTGTGTGGATTTAGGGGCGATTATAAACTGTAGTTTCCAATTCTCAGTGTCGTAGCACTATTTTTATTTCAGTGTTTTGGGTGTCAGTTTTAGTTTTACTTGTATCTTATAAGGGCTTTATCATTCATTACTTTTCAAGTCAGTTGACAACAAAGATACCTCTTGGTCCTCTTATTTTACTTTATTTATTTATTTAATGTGTATGGTTGTTTTGTGTGAATATGTCTGCACACTGCATGTGTGCCTGGTGCCTGCAGAGGCCGGAAGAGGGTGTTGGATCTCCTGGAATTGTAGTTGCAGATGGTTATGAACCTCTATGTGGGTACTGGGAATCGAACCCAAGACTCTTAACTGCTTGAGACATCACTTCAGCCCCCAAGTGTCATATTTAAGGTAGATATTCTTTAAATAGAATGTGGTTGTTTTAAAATCTAGTCAGTCTTTGTCTTTGGAGTATTTGTTCCATTTACATTTAAGATATTTACAGAAAAGACACAAACACATGCTCCCCCCATCACACACACACACACACACACACACACACACACACACACACACACACACACCAGGTATCTTAACAGTTGCTTTCTGTCTTCTTGGTTTATCTTCCTCTTTGTGGGCATTTGAGTGCTGTGACTCAAGTGTAGAGGTCAGGGATAACATGCAAGAGTCAGTTCTCTCCTCTCACCATGTATGTCCCAGAAATCAAAGTCAGGTTGTCAGGCTCATTGGCGAACACCTTTACCTGCTCAGCCTTCTCATCGTCTCCATCTTCCCATTTTATTACATCATTATTTTCCTTTGGATTTTAGAACATTCGTTGATTACTTTTTATTTTCAGTTTTTCCTCTAATGGTTTATTCATTGCACAATTCTTTTTTTTTCTTTGCTTTTTTTGGGGGGGCATTTATTTTTTAAATTTAAATTATAAAACTTTTTTTTTTTTTGAGATGGTCTGTCTATATAGTCCTGCTGTCCTGGGACTCTTTCACTGTGCCAGGCTGGTCTCAAACTCAAGAGATCTGCCTGTCCCTGCATCCTGAGAGCTGTAATTAAAGGCCACCACTGCCCAGCTACCATACCCAGCTCTATTTTTATTAATTTACTTTTATTTATTATTTTTTAAAAATTGGCACACAAAGTCTCAGGTTTCACCAGTCATTTTCATACATGCTTTGCTTTTGCTGATGGTCCTTCCTCCTTCCCCAACACCGTAACTCTCTTCTGATTTCATGGGGTTATCTCCCCTCCCATAAGCCCTCTCCCCCCCATAGTTCTCTTTCTAGTTTTGTGACCTATACCCACTCCCACACATGTATACACATAGAAAAATTAAAACCCAGGATCCACACATGAGAGAGAACATAACAGTGTTTATCTTTCTGAGCCTGGGTTGCTTCACTTAATATGATAATTTCTAATTCAATCCATTTTCCTGGAAATGCTGTGACCTTGTTTTCTTTATGACTGATAAAATTTCATGTGCATGTGTTTCAATTTTTTAATCCCTCTGTGTGTTGATGGACAGCTGGGCTGGTTCCATTTTCCTGCTTTTGTGAATGGTGGATAAACATGGGTGTGCAAATGACTCTGAGGTGGGAATCAGGTTCCAGCAGGTGTGCACCCAGAAGTGGCATTGATTTCAGCTGTGCATGTGTTTTACATTACAAAAAATGCTTTATTATTATGTAGTCTGATGTTCTTTATTCTTCATTATGTTTCTTGCATCATTGTTTTGAGTTTTGAGACAAAGTCTCATCCATACTTCATGCTTTCTTCTCTGTTTTTCATTAAAAATATATATATATATATAGTGTGTGTGTGTATGTGTGTGCAAACACACATGAGTGTGTGTGCACATGTGTACGTACATGTATGTATGAATTCACATGTATGTGTGCGTGCGTGCGTGCGTGCGTGCGTGTGTGTGTGTGTGTGTGTGTGTGTCTGTGTGGAGGTGCTCACAGAGGCTACAAGTGAGCGTTGGGTCTTTGAGAACTGGGGTTACAGGCATTTGTGGGCCACCTGATGTAGGTACTGAAAGCTGAACTCAGGTCCTCTGATAGAGCAGTAGGCAGTCTTGACCTCTGAGCCATTTTGCCAGCCCCTTACGTTTTCTTTGAAATAAATTTTCCATTTTCAGAAGCCCACCCTTCTCCCTGCTGATTTGCTGTTGTTCACACCAGAATGTATTCGCTACCCACTTTGGAGGGACATTTTACTGAGTATCTTGTCACACTGAAAGTATCTCCAACTCAGTGTTTTCTGCCTTCCATATATTCTTTTAATAAGTCATCTCTTAAATTTTTAGCACCTTTGAATTTAATGTGAATATTTACTATTTCCTTTAAAAAATCTTTCTTTTGCCATTGTTTTTTTTTCAATCCTAGTTTCATTTCCTTGCTTTGTGCGTATAGCTTTTATTTTACCTGTAGCTTGGTATCTTTGATCAATGTCTGAAGAGTGTCAGCTAATGTGTTCTCCATGTTTTTTGGTTTGTTTATTTATTTATTTATTTTTTGAGACAGACCTTCTTTGTAGCTTTGGAACCTCCCCTGGCACTTGCTCTGTAGACCAGGCTGGCCTTAAACTCACGGAGATTCGCCTGCCTCTGCCTCCCGAGTGCTGGGATTAAAGGCAAGAGCCACAATGCCCAGCTCAAAATCCTCCATGTTTTTTCTTCTGGTTTGTTCTCTTCTTTCTTCGAGACTTAGGT
The DNA here is from genome assembly GCF_003668045.3 of Cricetulus griseus. Classification (NCBI taxonomy): domain Eukaryota; kingdom Metazoa; phylum Chordata; class Mammalia; order Rodentia; family Cricetidae; genus Cricetulus; species Cricetulus griseus. The sequence goes on from NW_023276807.1 coordinate 732,590, forward strand.
CCCATCATGCCCCGTGTATCTATTAGCTATTTTTAAAATCAATGTTGCACCTGTGCTTTTCTGTTTGTGCTTCACTCTGGTTATTTCCCACACACCTATTTTCAGTTTACCCATTGTCTCTTCAGCTGTGTCTAATTCACTGTCAAGGCTATCTATTCAGACCTTGATTTTAAATTATTATATTATTCATTTTTGGATTTTTTTTTGAGAGAGGGTCTCACTATGCAACCCTAGCAGATTTGGAGCTCCTGATGTTTGTAAAGTTGGCCTCGAACTCACTCAGCTCCACCTGCCTCTGTCTCTAGAGTGCTGGATTTACAGTGTGCATCACTATGCCTGGCTCTTATTTTTGGAATTTATCATGTAGTTTTTAATTCTTTGTTAAGCTTGTCTATCTTTTTGGTCACTTATTTTTTGCAGATATAATGTCACTGACAATGATTTTTTTGTTGTTTTTTGAGGCAGGGTTTCTCTGTGTAGCTTTGGAGCCTGTCCTGGAACTCCTCTGTTGACCAGGCTGGCCTCGAACTCACAGAGATCCAACTGCCTCTGCCTCCTGAGTGCTAGGATCAAAAGCATGTGTCACTACTGCCCAGCTGTTCCAATAATTTTTAAGCTCATTTTTTTTTCTTTTCGAGATAGGGTTTCTCTGTATTGCTTTGGGGGTTGTCCTGGAACTAGCTCTGTAGACCAGGCTTGTCTTGAACTCACAGAGATCAGCCTGTCTCTGCCTCCTGAGTGCTGGGATTAAAGGCGTGCACCACCAACACCTTTTTTTTAAAGATTGATTTATTTATTATGATTTATTTATTTATTATTATGAATACAGTAGTCTGCCTGCATGTATATATCTGCAGGCCAGAAGAGGGCATAGCACCAGATCTCAGTACAGATTGCTGTGAGCCACCATGTGGGAATTGAACTCAAGACCTCAGGAAGAGCAGCCAGTGCTCTTAACCTTTGAGCAATCTCTCCAGCTCCTTAAGCTCATATTTTTAACCTTAATTTCTTACAACCTTTTATCTCCCATTTTCCTTTGGTCTGAATGTAATGTGGCTGATAACTTTATGACTGTGAAGTCATTCTGTGTGACAGTATGGCACGTTGAGGGGCTGTATATCCTTTCAGAGAGGACTCACGGTGTCACCTGGCAGACAGTAGAGTAGCCAACCACCTTACTCTAGCCAAAGCCTGACTGACTCAAGGCTCAGTACAGGTCTTCAGTGATGGATCTGGACCCTACATGCAACATTCCAGGGTCATCCAATGGGAAGCCTGGAGTCTTAGCTCTAGGCAGTCTTCCTTGGTGTTCCCACACTCCAGTTTCCAGCTCTTCAGTAAGGGGAGTCAACTGGAACTCGGCTCTGCAACTAAGCTGCTTTCTGCTTGTTCTCTAGATTCTTCTGCCTATGGCTTAGGAAGTGGAAGGTATCTCAAAGGGAAAGCTGACATGAGGGTTGACCCTCTCTACTTGTCTCCTCCTATCCCTCAGGGTTCTGGATCTTTACCCGTGGCTGCCCTGTTAGGCCAAAGCTCAAATTAATCTCCCAGGATCAGGAGGTGGCCAAAGCTGTGCTGGCTCCTCTGTTCTCAGTCTTTCCAAGGCCCCGAGTGGAGAAGATGCTCTTGGAAAAGTCATTCCTGGAGTCTCCTCCTTCCTGTATCTGCACCTTTCTCCTCAAAGTCCTACTGCCCTGATAACACACCAGACTTTCAAGAATATTTTTCAGAAATCTGTATTCTATCCTTATGAAGATCATCCATCTTGCCGCAAGTATTGAATCATAGCCAGAAGCAGGACCTCACTGGGGTTTGCATTCCAGTCTGCTGTTGACTGCTGGACTAATCTTGCATGTATGACCTCTTCTCTCCTAGCTTTGGTCTCCTGACCTGTGGATGGGTATGGCCAGAATTACATCTGCTCTATCAGGAGGTTGTGAGAACTCACAATAAAAGAATGCTGGCCATGCTGAGTATGCACCCAAGAAAGCACAGTTGCCCCACTGCAGGTGAAAGCCACTCATACCAGCTACAGGCATAGGTAGTCCTGACATGTGCTGAGCCTTGGCCCCAGTTTGTGGCTGGGATGTAGGGAGAGTATGTCAAGTGAATGAATGGCTTGCTACAAGATGTCGGGGTTAATGGCGACCAGAAGTCCAAAAGGGAACAGAAACAGAGTGGGATCTATTAGGAGAGGAGATTTGTCATTTTAGGGAGGTCTCTTTTGTGACATGATGTATTTTATTGTCCAAGTTTATTTACTGTGTGTGCTCTATGCCCTTTATGTGGCTGTGTGCATATGCATGTAGAGAGTAGGTTTCAATATTGGATATCTCCCTCAAGTACTCTCTATTTTATCCTTTTATATGTATGTGCTGTGATGTGTACGTGTGTGTGTGTTTGTGTGTGTGTGTGATATGTGCAAATGTGTGGCGTGCTGTATATGCATAGCACACTGGAGGTCCTAGGAGGTCATTCGTGTTCACATCTGCCACCTCCTCATTATTCCTTTGAGGCACTGTCTCTCCCTGAACCTGGAACTTCCCCAAGTAGGCTACCAGCCAGCCTGTGCCAGAAATCCCGCCTAGTGCTGGGGTTACATGTGTATTGAGGCCATTCCTTCTTGTCACATGGGTGCTGGGATCCAAACTCAGGTCCCCATGCAACGTAAGAAGTTCTCTTGCACACTAAGACATCTCTCTGCCCCTCTCCACCTTATATTTTGGGACAGGGTCTGTCCCTGAGTTTGGTTAGGCTAGCTGACCGGTGAACTCTGGGATCTGCCATACATCCAGCTTTTATGATGGATGCTGAGATCTGAACTTGGCTCCTCATCGCTTTACCAACCGAGCAGTCTCCTCAACCCTTAGATTTACTTTTGAATAGTGAGTGGGGCACATGTAAAACTCAAAACTTCCCCAAAGGAATGTAGAGAGACATCAAATTCTGGCTTCTCAAGTCCTCTGTGTTAGTACTTGTGTGCACATGCATACCTGCACTAGTGTGCGTGCATGTGCAAGCACATACACACACACACACACACACACACACACACACACACACACGAATGATAATATTAATGATGATATTGGTGTTGATGACAGTGATGATGGTAACAATGGGGTTTAATTATGACAATTAATGATTGTAATGATGATGATGTTGGATGATGGTGACCACAGTGGCGATGATGGCCATGATAACCACAATGATGATGATGGTGTTGATTATGCTGACAACAATGATGATTGTGAATGACAATAGTAATATTGACAACAATAGTGACAATAATGATGGCAAGACTGGTGATGTGACAATGATGATGTTGACAATGATGATGACAAAAGTAATATCAATGGTGTAATGTTGGTGACAAGGGTACTACTTCTAGTGTTCAATGTGAGCCTGCTCATGTGAGGCTGGGTTTAGGACAGGACATACACTGCCTCATTTGGACCCCCAACAACCCTCATCTATTTCAGAGACGAGGAAAACTGAGGCACTAGACAATACAGCTGCCCGCTCAGCCTCACACACCCCGTGGTAAATAGGATGTGTACCTTCTGAGTTTGGCTGCTTATCTCAGCCTCTTGATCATTTGTTCTCTGTAGTTCTTAGTGCTGCCTCCTTCCAGAAGTTTCCTCAGGACATTAGTAATGTACTTAAAGAATATCAGGCTAGCCGGGCGTTGGTGTTGCACGCCTTTAATCCCAGCACTCGGGAGGCAGAGGCAGGTGGATCTCTGTGAGTTCGAGGCCAGCCTGGTCTCCAGATCAAGTGCCAGGATAGGCTCCAAAGCTACACAGAGAAACCCTGTCTAGAAAAAAAAAAAAAAAAAAAAAAAAAATACCAGGCTAGCTGGGGTGGTGTTGAGTCCTCTGTCCTCCAAGGTTCTCCATAGGGCTCTGTTTCCTTCTGTGATCTCTGCTTTTTCCCACCTTCCGGTCATCTTTTCTCCTCTCCATAGGAGTCCTTATACATTCCTGCTGACCCTCCGACAAGAGCCCTTTTAGCACCTTATGGGAAAAAGGAGGCCTGCCCACCCTCCTTCCTCACAGGGGCAGAGGTGAGCACAGGGGCAGTGGGCACAACATAGCTACACGTCAGGTCTGTCCAGCCATGAATGGTCCTATGGTGTCCCTGCCTGATCCCTTGTCCTGCTTCCTCTTCACCTTCATCTCTCCCCCGCCCCCAGCTCAGCCTAAGGAGCACCCTTATGCCTGGGGAGGTGGGCGGGGCACGTGGGAAAAAGCCAAGTAAAATTCCTCACTGGGAACAAATCTCATTTTCCAGAAAGTCTTGACAAAATGAGGCATTAAATTACAATATTTTGGAGAGCGTCGTAATTCTGTTGCAGACAGCCCTTCATCATGGCATCTGAAAGCTGAGAAAATACAAAACTCATTAGATTAAAATAAACCACCTACTGCTCTGGAGAAAAGCTTATTTATCAATATCAATTTACTTATGATTACTCTGGCCTGCAATTTGTTATTTTTAAGAATTATGATTTGTGTATTGCTCATACACATGTGAAATTTTTTTTTAAATTGAGTGTTTTTTTTTAAAGATATCTTTGTCCTTAGCAAAGGTTAGAAGGTGGTTTCGGGATGGCAGGGAGAAAGCCATCAATGTAAAGAGACAGGAGGCAGAACGTGGTGAGGTGTGTGTTGAGGAGCTCTGTGCTGCCGATGTGACCACCTCATGGACCTTCAACCACAACTTGTATACCTCAAGGGACAAGAAGCTCGCCGTCTATCTGCTTAGAAACACACTCCATTCTTTGGATGGCAAGGCTAAGGCCTTTCCACTGACTGTCTTCACAGAACTCCTGGCATGCTTTATCCACATCAGTTGATCCTCAGGCTCAAATTCATCCCAGGAGGGCTCAGTCTATGCATCTGTGAAATGGGCATGCCACTCTATGTACCCTGCTGTCTCCTGGGGTGCTTTTTAAAAAGTAGCAGCATGAGAAGTACTTGTGTTATACATGTGCCCTGCTTTTGTGTTATATTTTTATTCATGAAATACACATACATAAAGATGACCATTTGGGTCATTTAAAATGCCCAGTTCTGTGGCGCTGCATGCCATTGGGCAGTATCATGACATTATGTGAAACTGAAACTGTGCCCCTTTCTTTCCTCCCCAGCACCTAGCACCATCCTTAAACTTCCCACGAGCTTGACAGACCCAAGTAGCTCAGATGAGAGACAACGTAAGGTCAGATGCCCTGTTGTGTCTGCCTCATTCCCCTAACCCTAATGTTTTGAATTTCCCCCTGATTTAGTGTGGGCCAGGTTTTCCTACCCTCTAGATTAAAAAAAAATGTGTGTGCATTATGCATGTATGTGTGCGTGATACCTGTATCTTTTTTCAGTGTGCTATAGCACATTTATGGAGGTCGGAGGACAGTTTTGTGGAGGTTATTCCTTCCTTCTACCTTTATATAGGCTTTGGGGATGGAACTCGAGTTGCCAGGCTTGTGCAGTAGTAGACACCATTATCTGCCGAGCCATCTGGTTGACCCAGATTTCCCTACCGGTAAAGGTGAAGATTCCCCCACTGTACTCATGGGCTGCATGTTGCTTCTCTGTTTGATTATGAGCAATAGGTATTTGGTGGGTCCCACCTTTTGGCCATTGAGATAATGGTGATTTAAAAATGGGTGTACAAATGTTCATGCAAATCTGGGACCAAGAGCCTACCAAGCCACAGTGATGGCTAAGGAGAGAGCTGGCCTGGTGAGTTGAAGGCAAGAGTGTGCTGACCCAAGGGAAGGAGGAAGGCGGCCCTGTCTGGGTGTGTGGAAGCTATTTACTTACTGACTGCAAGGATGGAGACAGATTTTCTCAGGTGAGAAAGGCAAAGACAGGAGCTCTAGAAAAGAAACGAGATTGCTGGGCCTTCAAATGGGAGCCACCATTGGAGATGGCTCGTGGGAGGGAGGAGGTAGGCTCTGCTTGCAGGGCACTGAAGGTCTGCCAGCACGATGGCTCTGGGTTGTTCTCTCATCCACATGCTGGGATAGATGCCTGGAATAATGTGGGGAGGATGAGGGATACTGAGAACCCTCTTCCAGGAGGATCCAGGAGGGCACCGGGTGGTATTAGGGTTGTGCCTGGAGAGCAGGGCTGGTCACATAAGGCAAAGTCAATGGTGCTCCAAGGATAGGCTCAGCCCAGCCAAAGACACAGGTGACTGGCATGGGAGGTATCAGCAAGGTGCCAGGCCTGGCTAGCTTTGGTACAGCTTGCTAACTAACCTTGGCTGAAGCAGGGGAGAAGAATGAAGCTGAACTTGACTCTGCTCTTGTCATTGTACCTTGAGATGATGAACCTCAGGTGTCTTTCTAGAATAGCCAGAAAGAGAAATAGCCTCATGGTGTCCTGACTAGGGGAGTATAGCTTAGGGTATAGTCCTTAGAGCAGTAGTTCTCAACCTATGGGTCTCAATCCCTTTGGGGCGGGCGTCAAATGACCCTTTCACAGGAGTACCACACCAGATATCCTGTATAACAGATGTTTACATTAGGATCCATAATAGCAAAATTACAGGTATGAAGTAGCAACAAATAATTTTTATGGTTAGGGGTCACCACAATATGAGGAACTGTATTAAGGGGTGACAGCACTAGGAAGGTTGAGAACCACTACCCTAGAGTGTGTTTGACAGCAGTTGCATGATAATACAGTTCCTAAGTCCCAACACCTAATCATGGGTGTGGATTTGGAAGTGAGGATCTACTGTGGCTTTCTTTGTCAAAATGAAATGTTAAAAACAATCTATGTGGCTGTCATCAGAGCACTGGTTCAGTCACATTGCCCCCTGTGCTGGCTAGTTTATGTCAAACTGACATAAGCTAGAGTTATTTGAAAGGAGAGAGCTTCAGCTGAGAAAATGCCTCCAAAAGATCCAGCTGTAAGGCACTTTCTTAATTAGTGATTGATGGGAGAGGGCTTAGAGCATTGTGGATGGCGCCATCCCTGGGCTGGTGGTCTTGGATTCTATAAGAAAGCAGGCTGTTGACCTGAACAAGGGGGAGGTTATGGACCCCAGACTAACAGCTCAGAAACCAGCATAGGACAGAACCAGGCCCCCTGAATGTGGGTGTCAGTTAGGAGGCTTGGGCATTCTATGGGGCCTCTGGTAGTGGATCAGTATTTATACCTAGTGTACGAATGGCCACTGGGAGTCCATTCCCCATAGAGGGATGTTCTCTCAGCCTAGACACGTGGGGGAGGGCTTAGGCCCTGCCCCAAATGATATGACAGACTTTGATGATCACCCATGGAAGGCCCCACCCTTTCTATAGAGCAGAAGAGGGATGGGATGGGGGTTGGTAGGGGGCATGGGAGGATGGGAGGGAGAGAGAACTGGGATTGATATATAAAATAAGATTGTTTCTAATTTAAATTTTAAAAAAAGTAAAAAAAAAAAGAAAAAGAAAAAGCAAGCTGAGTACCCCATGAGAATCAAGCCAGTGAGCAGCGCCCCTCTCCATGGCCTCTGCATCAGCTCCTGCCACCAGGTTCCTGTCCTGTTTGAGTTCCTGTCCTAACTTCCCTCAAGGGATCGACCATTACCTATCTGGAAGTACAAGCTGAAATAAACCCTCTCCTCCCTGAGTTGCTTTGGTCATGGTGTGTCTCCACAGCAATAGTAACCCTAACCAGGACACTCCTCTTACACTGAGATACCTCTCAACTGCTGAAAAACACGATGCACCCACCCTCCAGTGTTGGCTATTGGGAAGGCTGAGGTGGGAGGACCAGTAGAGTCCAGGAGTTCAAAGCCAGCCTGAATTTTAAAGCAAGACCCTGCCTCTAAATCCATCCATCTATCCACCCACCCACCCACCTCCTCACCTATCCATCTATCCAGGAGTAGAATGTGGACACTATGTGGCTTGCTTTATTTATTTATTTATTTATTTATTTATTTATTTATTTATTTATTTATTTAATCAAGTGTGAATGCTTACATGTATATAACAGGTAATACCAGAGATCAACTTGGGGTGTCATTCCTCAGATCTTGTTTGGTTTTTTGTTTGTTTTGTTTTGTTTGAGACAGGATCTCTCATTGGTTCAGAGTTCACTATTAGGCTAGCTAGCTGGGCAGTGAGCCTCGGGGACTCTCATGTGTCTGCCTTGCCAGTGCTGAGATTTCAAGTGCCTGCTACCATGCACGCACGTGAAGTTCAAAGAACAACCCTTGGTGGTGTGTTCTCTGCTTCCACCATGGGATCTGGGGATTGAACTCAGGTTGTCAAGTGCTTTTACCCTCTGAGATCACAGACCTCCTCTTTTTTATTTTATTTTATTTTTTCAAGACAGGTCTTCTCTGTATAGCCTTGACTGTCTTGGCACTCCCTCTGTAGACCAGGCTGGCCTCAAAGTCACAGAGATCCACCTGTCTCTGCCTCTGAGTGCTGGGATTAAAGGCATGCGCCACCACCGAGTGGCTTATTTTGTTGTATTTTTTTAAGAGAGGGAGGAATGTGTATGCCATGTCATTCTCAGGTGATACTTTAGGGAGTCCATGGATAGGGAGGGTGTATGACTTAGCTAGCAGGGGCACTGGCTTCCTGCTCTGTCCACTTTTTCCATAGTAATTCGCCATGCTTGTAGATTGTTTGCAAGAAGAATGCAATGTATGTTTTGCCCAATGACTTTTGAAGACTGGTAAGTGTAGGACTCAAAGCCTCCCTTGGAAGATGCTAGACCACTGTTGCACCCTTTCCTGGGGTGTCAGGTAATAGCACTCAACTCCTCCCCAATTGGGGAGGTTCCCAACCTCCCCAATGCCACTTGACGAGAGTTTTGGGAAAGATGCAAGGTCAGAATGCCCTAGGGCGACTGTGTCCCTCCTTTCTGTACCATTGGCCTAGACACTGTGGGCTTTGAAATGTGGCCATCGGTGACAAGCAGTGACTTGTCCATTGAGGGGTCTAACAATGTCATGGGCAGGCACCGTGCATGCACAAGCCTCTTGGTGTGTGGTGACGTGGCTAACTCCTGCACTGTGTTTGATTTCAACAGCATGTTGCCATTCAAAGTTGAGTGCATCTGATTTTATGGGAATTCATAACAGTTCCCACTAAATCGTGGCACCCTGCTGTGAAAATCTCTCCCTCCCAAGAAAGCAAAGCGCTGCTCAGATGCCCTCCTCTGCCCTTTCCCTCCCTTGGCTCTGCTAGCCTCTCCTCCTGCTTGTTGGGGACACTGCCTCTTGCCAGAAAGTGGTCCTTTACTCCTGCTCAGGCTTAGGAGAAAAATGGGAGCTGCTTGTGGCGGCCATCCTGTCTGGGAATGGGGTCTATTTCCTAAACGATGGGGGCGTGGCTAACTGTCATCTCAGAAAGGAACAGCTAGCCCAGGAAGCCAGGCTGCAGTGGGCTTCCTGTGGCATTGTGAGGGGTCTGTATGTGTGTGGAAAGATCCCGTTAGATCGGCAAGGAATGTGGCTTCCACCTGCCTGGACGATGGAGTGAGATAGAATAGGGAAGCCTTGAGGGTCATGCTGGGGGCCTACCTGGAAAATAAGCATATTGTGGGCACTCTCCTTGAAAGCCACAGAACCCAGCTTCTGTATGTGTATGTGTATGTGTATGTGTATGTGTATGTGTATGTGTATGTGTATGTGTATGTGTATGTGTGGGTACATGTGTGTGCACAGAAGCGTGTGTGTTGGTGGGCATGTGCATGGATTGTGTGTGTATGAACAACACCCGGACACATGCTTTCTCTCTAACTGTGAGTCCTAAGCTGGGGCAGTGCTGCAGACCTGCATTTTGTCCCTGAGGCCTGGTGTTGGTGTTCTGCATGTATGGATACCCACTGTTGGGGTGTGGCATGTCCTCCTGACCCCCTCACTCTGAAGCAGGAAGGCGGTATGGCTGGGCTTGCCATAGGTGGAGAGGTGTGGATGGCTGTGACTCCCTCAGTAGTTTACAGGGATTTTGTTTTGTTTTTATTTTATTCTGTTTTGCTTGTCACTGCAACAAGCACTAGACTGAAAGAACTTAAAAGAGGAAGGGCTGCTTTTGGCGCAGGGTCTCAGAGGACTCGGCCCGAGTCTACTTAGCCCCATGAGTCTGGCAGAACATCCTTGTAGAGGAATGTCCTGTTCTTCACTTCTTAGTGGGCAAAAGCTAGAAAAAGGGGATATGGGAAAAGTGCAGGTTGAGATACAGCCCCAGGGGAGTCCCACCCCCTCCCACTCCTGTGGTTTTCTTCCTCCGGCTAGTACCCCTCCCCTTTACCACTCTCTAATAATGCCACCATATTAGTCCATGGAGGGATGAACCCATGGACTGTGTCAGTTTCCCATGTTGAGAACTCCACCACACATCTCTATCCTGGACTCGAGGACCCAGCCAGCTACCTATTCATCAACAGCCAGGCCCAATCAGGAGGCCTATCTATGTGCTGGTCCTTGTTTCACTGCAGCCTCTTTTGCCTTGGGTCTCTACCTTCCTGGTGCTTCAGCCATAGTTGACATGCTTACTTCTTCCTGGCAGAGGTATGTCACCTCCAAAAGGAAGCTCCCTCTGCTTTTGCTGGGATGAGGCCCATAATGTGACAGATTTTGTCACACCTGTCCCTGCTGGGCACCTGCATTAGCTCTGGCCTGCATCACTAGTTTCCTCCATCCCGGTCGGCTTCCATCCTACCCTTGTGCCTACATGCACCTTCCCTTCAGCAGCTGAGGAGCTGTTTCAGAACCCAGGCCACTCAGCCAGCAGTGCTCAAGGTGTCCATGGTGGTTTTTTTACCTCCCTGCCATTATCTCCTGCATCGTCCTCCACTGTGCACGCTAATCAGTCATGCTAGCCCTTCCTTTTCCTCAGCCACACTAGGCACACCCTGCCCCAGGACCTTTGCATAGGCTATTGCTTGAACCTTTCTCCCTCAGATGTCCACATGGCACATTCTCCTGCTTCCTCATACATCCACGTCTCAGTGACCTCAGAGAATTTTCACCCCAGGGGCCCTCAGAGTGGCTTGCCTGCTTCTTTCCTCTCTCCTCCTCCCTGCTCCTAACACAGCCCCCTCTCCCCAAAAACTCTGCTTATGCTGATCCCTCTCATGGAGCATCAGCTTCCCTCAGGCAGGGTTTGGGCCATTTTCCTTCCAGTATCCTGGAGTCTGGCACAATGCCTAGTGTGCAGTAGGTCACTTCAGGATGGGCATGCACGGTGTCGCCTCTGTCAACCCTAGCTCAGATCCTTTTCCTGGTCCCCCTGCTGGCCTACTAGCCTTTGAGATGTTAGAATCAAAATCTGATTCACTGGCCTGTCCAGGGGATGCGGAATCTTGCCGACTACCCTCCCTTCATCACATCATCCAGGGTTCATCACATCTAAACTCAGGAGATCTGAGGTCTGACACTGGGAGTGACTATGCTGGCCTTCAGAAGGGGGTTCAACTCAAGACCTGAACACTTACTAGCTGTGTAACCTTACTCAGGTTACTTAACTTCTCTGAGCCCCAACGTATAGAATGCCTGGCAACACACACACACACACACACACACACACACACACACACACACACACACACTCATTAGCATTATGGATATTGGGCATCTGTATAACTTTCTTGAGTACCTTGGCATCCTCTATGTTGGTGGCTCTTATTTGTTCTAGCACATGTCTACAGCCATGCTCTGGCCCCTGTTCATCCATAGGGTTTGGTGCAAGTTTGGCGCAAAGACTGGTGGCCTGAATGTTTTAGGGCCCTGGCTCTGTGTCTCTTTGGCTGTGGAGATATTTGAGAAGTTTCTGAAAGCTTTCTTGTGTATGTGAAGGATTGTTAAGCCAGGCACCTTAAAGGTTTGGGGGTAACTGGCTGTGACCCTGCATGTATATGTTTCTGGCAACTTGCAGTCCTAGTCAGGAAGCCCAGCATGGTGGATGTGTCTCTTTTCTTGTCTGGTGTGGAGAGGTGAGGAGGTACCTGACCACATCTTCAGGGTGGGAACTTGAGGCCTGTGGTAGAGGAAGCTAACAGGCCAGGCTGTGTGAAAAGCAGGGAGGGCCAGGAGGCTGGGGAGCTGCTGTTGCCCAGAAAACTGCAAGGTTAGGCTTTCCCAAGGGAGTCTCTGCCACTCATTGTAGCAGGCAAAGGCAGTGTCCATCAAAATGGCCATCTGTGAGCCAGGCACACTGCTCCTGGCTTCTGATGATCTTGGGCTGTCTCATCTGTAAAATATAAATTTCCAAAGGAGTAGGGCCAGTGAAGAATGAGGTCTGGGGCTTCAGGGACAACCAAGGATCAGTATAGACCAGTTCCAGCCAGGCTGCTTGCCTTCACCCTTTAAAAGCTATAAGGTTAGGGTCTGGACCATCATCCCCCACTAGGGATGGAGAGACTGAGAAAGGAAGCCTTCAGAGTATGGGATGTGTTTGGTCTCCCTTGATTGAAAGCTGGGTCATTGAGCCAGTTTGATGGTCTGAGAAGAGAAGGAAATGGACAGACATCTACAGAGGGAGATTGGGGTCCAGAATGCTTCAGTGACCTTGAGCTGGCCCTGCGGGATGGGGCATGTATCATACAGGCTTGTGAACTGTGTCAGGTGCTCCCACTGGGCAGAAGATCCTCCTTGCTGAACACAGTTGCTCCTGCTGGGAGTGGATCACCTCATATGTAAGGAAACCAGTTTGGGGTTGTAATGCATTGCTGTAAACTCAGCCCTCTGGAGGTAGAGGTAGGTTTGTGGGTTCAAGAAATGATTCTTGGATATAGAGCAAGATGCTTCAAAAGAACAAAACAAAACAGGGCTGGGAAGATAGTCCAGAGGGTAAAGTGTGAGCACCTGCCTTCACTTCTCTGGGATCCATGTAGTAGCTGGGCATGGCAGCATGCACCTGCAACTCCTATTCTAGAGGTGCCGTGGGGGAAAGAACGGTAGACGAGGGGCATGCTGATCAGCCAGCCTTGCCCAACAGGGGTTCCAGGTTCATCCAGAGACCATGTCTCAAACAACAAAGAGAGCGATCGAAAAAAACACCAGTTGTTGAATTCTGGCCTCCACACACACAGGCACATGTGAGCATACCTGTGCATACAGTTCCCACCCCCCAAAAAGAAACAATACATGTAAGAAAAGGGAGTCATGGAACACAATGTGATACCATACCAGCCCAACTCTCCATCCCAGGGTGACTTTTCTTAGTCACAGTTTTATCGTCTGTAAAATGGAGACAAGAATAACTTCTTGTTGAGATATTTGGGAAGACCGAGTAAAGGGAACACCCATGAAAAATCCCTGGCTGGTGGAATCTTCTAATGAGTGTTCCTTTTTTTCCTTCCTTCTTCCTTCCGTGTGCCACAAACTTCCCGCGGCTCCCAGCAGCATGGCGTGAATTCCCCAGCTATTTCTGGGTGATGTTCCTAACAGATGTTTAATTCTCCTAACATCTGGTTTGGGAAGGCGGAGGGCTGCAGATTCTTTTTCTTCCTAAAGACAGTCACTCACCACGGGGTGTCAGATCGTCACTCAATTGCTCTGTGCCTTGGTTTCTCCTATTGTAAATCAGGGATATTGTACACGATGCTGGCTGGCTTCTCTTCAGGACCCGTTAGGATAATTTGAGATAACAGATGGAAAGTGGTTCCAATGTTTAGAAAAAGGCATCGCGCTCAACCTCACTGGTAGTTAGGAAAATGCAAATGAAAGTGAGGACGGCCTGCCGTTTTTCTCATGTCCGATTGGCAGCCATTTAAAAAGAGGGATCACTGGCAGGTGGGCACCTGGGTCCTACTGCCCACCACAGGAGGGACTGTGAATTGCTGCCACCACTCCCAGAAGGGAATCTGGTGACATCTAATGAAGGCTTGGGGTTGGTGTCTAATTGACCCCACAGTGCCCTGGCTGGAGGACCACACCGAATAGTAGAGTCACATACAGTCACACACAGAGGAAAACCTGCAGTAGCCTTGCCTGCAGGGGTAAGAATCCAGATGCATGCCAGAGGGGACAGCTCTCTCTATTGTAGGAAAGCCCTGCTAGGCTATCTTTAGCTCCTAAAGATAAGGAGGCAGTTCTAAGTCACACAGGCCTAGAGGGTCATCTGTGAATGTCATGTTGGGAGAAAAACAAATGACTTTTAAAATTTAATTAAAAAAATTTTTTTCAGGGCCGGAGAAGAAGCCCAGGTTTTTTCATATGCTAGCTAGGTGTTTTACAACTGAGCCGAATCCAGCTCCTCAGTGACAGACTCTAGGCAGGCTCTTTACTACTGAGTCACACCCCTAGCCCCTTACTGGAAGATTCTAGGTAAGGGATGTACCACTGAGCTATAAATCTTCAGAACCTCACTGGTGGATTCTAGGCCAGCATTCTACCTCTGAGCCACAACTTAGCCCCTCACTGGTGGATTCTTGGCAGGCACTCTACCTCTGAGCCACACTCCAGTCCCTCACTATTGGATTCTAGGCCAGTTCTCGACCACACCCCTGGCCTGCAAGTTGCTGCAGAGATCAGCAGCAGCCATAGCGAACCAAGCAAGTACAAGATGGGAAGGAGCATAAGGAGAAACAGAGAGGCTCGGTAGGAGGCCCGCCAGGCCAGTGCCCACTCTGCTCATTGGATAGATCGTGTTTGGCATAAAATGTGCTTCTCAGGAACTGAAATATCTACCAATATTTAAGTGTCCAATTCATATAAAAGTCCAGTTTCCAGACTCTTTACTAAATCAGAAGCCGTGGCCACGCTTGACTGGACCATTAGCAGCTGCTGCTTTCGGATGGGGCAGGCATGTGGCTTTCACTGGGATGAACCCCCTTACACCAATCCAGCAGCTTTCTCCCTTCTGTTCCCTGCTCATCCCCTGCTCATCCAGGGAGCTCTTCAGCCGGTGAGCCCCTGAGGTGGGCTGTTAATATGCAGAAACTCACAGGGGTGGGAATGCCGAGGAACGGAGGAGAGGCCATGACGTTGTGAAATGTGGCCTGGTGGCCATGTACTTCTGTAATTAGGACATTTTGAGTGCTAATTAGGAAGATAGGAAACTGCTCCATGTATGTCGTTGTGTGTCGTTGGTTGCAATATCTGTGGGGGTCACTTCACTGTCTGCTCAGGACATGGGCTGAGAGACAAAGAAACTGTCCTTTGCAGGGCTGAATTGATGAATTGGCCCCTGATATGGGTGGCGATGTGGAAGTCCCTCCAGAGCAAAGTCCTGTCAAGGGCCATTCAAACCACCACAGACACCATGTCCTGAGTTTTCCTCTTATCTTCCTGGGATAGGCGATGATACGATGGATGTGAAAAGCAGAACAAGGATGCTGGGCCTGGGTGGTTTGTTGAACTTGCCAGGCCCTATCTTCCTGGTTAACACTACACTTGATTCTATTCCCAAGCTGGCTGTGTATGCTGCTCTGCAGAACACAGGCTCAGAGGGAAGAGGCAGCAGTCTGTCGTTTCATATACTGAACCTTGAATGTGTCCCCAGCAAGTCCTCTGTGTCTGTGTCTGTGTCTGCACAGAGCTTTGCCGGTCACATCAGTCCTGATAAAGCCCAAGTATTCTAGAGACCACACAATATACCCAGACCTGGACAAGGCTGAGAGTGGGTGGCCCAGACTCTTTCCTCATGGGTGCTGTTCCCTCCCCTTTGCTTTACTGGGCCTCAGAAATGGGATTTTGGAGTTCCAGGATTTCACATCTCAATGCTCTTCTCCTTGTTTGTATTCTCAGGAGCCATGAGGTACCCTACTGTTACTTCCCTTGCTGTGCTCTGGCTTCTCATGCTGGTGTCTGGATCCTGGGGTAAGTCCTGCTTCTCTCTGCTAATACCAGCCAGTGCTTGGGAGGCTGGGCTGGAGGTTGCTCATGCCAGCAGTCTGACTTCAAGCTCTAGGACCCCAGAGACCATGTCTTGCCATGCGACTGAAGACACTCTTCCCTCTCTAGGCCTTAGTTGCCTCCTGTAGTTTGCATAGGGCTGAAAATACTGGCTGTCCCCAGAGCCTGGTCCCATGAGGTCATGGAGGAGTCTTGAGAAATTCTTAGGTTCTATGATCTGTGACCACAAAGTCCTTCTCCTGGGCCGTGGAGAGTGGTCACAGGTCTGTTCAGTTTCACAGCTGTGTATTGAGCACATACTGTGTGATGCTATGTACGCGCCCCCTCTAGGGAGTGAAGGCGTCAACTCACCTGCCAGGGGCTCAGTCCAGTAGAAGAATATGCAGGGTTAATACACAGGGTGCTCAAGGGACATCCCTGGCTCTAGAGAAGTCCCTAGGAGGAAAAAGGGTCATTGGGCTGCAGTAGGGGCCGCCTGGCCAGAAGGGAAAGCTGTTTATTTTGCCTTTGAGGACTGATAGTCATTTTAGAAGAGGTGGAAAGGAGAAGGCATCTTGGACAGGGGTGAGGTGTGGGTAGTCAGAATGCCAGTGGGCAGCCTGAGTACAGGTATGTGATAGCTCAGAACTGTCCTTCTTTTAAGAATTTCACCTCCTAGTGCCACTGGTGCCCATCAGGAAGGCCCGGGCGGGAGATAGTAAGGAACAGGCTACACTGAAGGAAGGCCAGCACCACAGGCATGCCATGCACAGTGTCCCCCAGGGCCGGGTATCCTTAGAGAACATCTATGGGCACCACATGCCTGGCGACACAGCCAAACACATTCCCATGGGGCCCCTCTCTGCTGCTTCCCTCCAGGGAGCTGTGGGGCTCTGGAGGACACGGCTGCCTCACACTTGTTGGAGTTTCGGAAGCCCTTCTGCCTGAAGGCCCTCTCCTCTCCTTGTCTTCATTCTCCACTGGGATGCCCTCAGCCACGGGGAGCTCACTCCCAACCAACCAGTTTGGGACTACAGCCTGGGCTCACAGACTCTCAGAGACAGAGCTGACACAATCTCAGAACCTTTTACAGAGGAGAGGCTGGGGCCCAAGGTCATTCAACCTGAGGGTTTTTGTTTTGTTTTGTTTTTATCAGATAAACAACCCCTGTCTGCCCCATGCAGGAGGCCTTTGGGCTAGATGGCAGAAGTCAGGACACTTGCCTCTTGTAGGACTCTATGAGCTTAGACACTCGTGTCCTTTCAGGCTTTGCTGTACCCACTGTCTGTCACGAAAAGCCACAGGTGTAACTATATAGCAGATTTGTTCCAGCTTGCTCAGGGAGCTGGCTGTCTCCCTCCCTGGAGATCTCAGTGACTGTTGAGGTGTTCTGCATGCATGCTACACTCTCAGCTCCTGGGCTCCCTTGGACTCCCTTCTGAACCTCCTTGGACTGCACTTTCTTTGTCTATAGTTCAGGAACAACACAGGTCGATCCCGAGAATCAATATGGGCATCAAGCCCTCTGACTGGTACATTGGGTACCAGATGATTCTCACTTAATGCTCACCCTGTCTTTAGTAGCACTTACCTTTCTCTCATGGGAGCAAAACGGGCCACAGAGAACAGAGAAGCATACCAAATGGCCTCAGGACACCCAGCAAATTCTGTGGCAAAGCATAGATGATCTGCCTGTGTGCTGGCTAGCTTTGCTGACCACATCTGTGTTTGCTAAGTGGCCAGAGTTGCTCCTTTAGTGTGGTGGGTGGCTGGTGCTGATCCTGGGTGTGTGTGGGGAGGTGGAGGGGGCTGATGACTGTGTGGCCTCCCATATCCCTTGCCATTCATTCCTATGCTAGCCCTTCTCTGGTTTCCAGACTATGTCACATGGTCCTCCCTACTGGGGACCTGGGACCCCAGAATGAACTGTTGTTTCTCTGTCCCTAGGAGGCAGAGATGAGATAGGCCATCAACAATGCTATGCCCTCTCAGTCTGTCGTTTCTCTCCTAGCTTCCTGTCCCTTTCCCCGTCCTTGTCTCATAGACTCCATGGGCCCCTCTGCTCTCCGACTGAACAGGGGCCCAAGCAAGTCTTCTCTAACTCTCTTCCAGCCTGGTGCCTGGGTTCTGGGTATGAGGAACCTCAGACATGAAAGGAAATTTAGAAATAAACCAAGCTGTTGTAAGCAAGAACTGCCCCCATCACTAATTTTCCACCCACTATTGCATTTTTTGAGGTGCCCAGGTCCCTCTATTTCCTTATATCAAAACCCCAAGACCTGCAGCAGGTCTCAGGGTCCTTCCCCTCTGTATAGCACTTTTATTCATGCTGGGATTAATAATAGCTACCATTTAATAAAGCTCGCTATGGGTCATGCATGGCACTGAGCGCCTTTTGTATGTAATCTCATCGAATCCCCAGGTTAGCTTGTGAAGTAAGTCCTGTTGTTATTGCCATTTTGCCCACAAGTAAACTGAGGCACGGGAAGTCTTGTACCTAGATGGGGGACTAGGAGGTTTCAAAAAGGTGAGGTGCCATTTTACTGGCTCTTTCCAAGACCACTGCTGTAAGAGTGGACACATGTGTGCAGGTGTGTATACCCATCTGAGGTGTCAATGTGAGAATGGACGCGTGTGCAGGTGTGTGTGCACGTCTGAGTGTCCATGTGAGAGTGGACACATGTGTGCAGGTGTGTGTGCACATCTGAGTGTCCATGTGAGAGTGGACATATGTGCAGGTGCGTGTGCACATCTGAGGTGGTTCAGGGAGGGCTTCCTGAAAGGAGAAATATTAAGATGAGGTGAAGCATGGTGATGTTTAGCAAGTGAGGTGGAAAAGCCAGCCGTGTTGGCCAGGAAGGGGAGGCCAGAGTGTCTGAGGACCATGGCAAGCATAGTCTGGCTGCCTAAGCAGGAGGAGGAAGAGACCCCCCCCCCATGTCCCCATGTTCCCTTCCTGACTCCAGCTTCTCACCCTCTGGGATCCTGGCATGAGTTTAAGGGAACCCAGGTCAGTAGAAAAGAGAGTGGGGGGAGCCATCTCTGCTCCTTCCAGGGTTCCTGAAGCTCCCTGTAAGAGTCCCTGTAGCAGGAACTGTACCACAGAAACTGACTGGGTCCCCCAGTTTTCAGTGACTGAGGGGTAAGTGTCCCTTCTGCCTACTGACGCCCCCACGAGGAAATGGAGAACTGGAGAAGCCAGATGTGGGGGAGGCTTGCTAGGGGCTTTGTGGTGAAGTCACCCAGTCTGAGCACATGTCACCAGGCTCTTCCCAGCCTCCACCACACATGGTGCTGTCAGAGTGTCCCATGGGAACAGGACAAGTTTTGATGTCTGTTGCCATATATCCTGGGCTACTCCCGCAAGCCATGTTTCATACCTTCTGTTACTAGATTGTAGTGATATAAGTGGATGACACAGAGAAACGGTTCTAGAGGTCGTGGCTGCCCCTACTGTCATCATTATTATTCTTCCCAGTCTGAGGGCTTTCTAAGCACCAGGCCCTGCTATGGGTGCCAGGGTGACCATGAGCAGCCAAGCCCTTGACTTTCTAGAGTCCATGTAAGTTCTACCTCAAGACATGTGCCTAGTGGGAATCCACCATCGCCCATGGGTGTGAGCTTGAGATTTGCAGGAGCCATATTAGAAAGGGGCCACCAGGCTGATGCACCTGTCCTCTGACTTGCAGGTCAGGTGAACCGACTACCGTTCTTCACCAATCACTTCTTTGACACCTACCTGCTGATCAGCGAGGACACACCTGTGGGTGAGTTGGAACCTGGACTGGTGGGAGTGTGGGTAGCATGGGGTGATGGACCTTTAGTAAGTGGAAGGGATCTTGGAGGTTGAGACTTCCTTCAGCCTGCGTTGGGATCTTCTGTGAGGTTCATTGGCCTCTCATTTGGATGCTTGTGGAGACAGGACTGTCACTGTCCCTCATAGTGGCCCATTCAAGCTGAGGGGTCTTCTAAACAACATGGTTTATCCCCACCCCACTGCTGCTTTCCCATGTTGGACTAGTTTTATCCTGCAGAATGGCTCATTTCTGTTCTGCTCTAAGCCTTTGTGGGTACTTGAAGAAGGCAGCAGGTGTTTTTGTTTTCTGGCCCTTTGTACTTTTTCTGTGATGACAAAGTTTCCTGAAATGAGCCCCCTTGGGTTTTGTCATTAGACATAGGTCACTTTGAGTATCTAGTGTCCCTCCTGGACCCCTGATCCAGTTACCTCATCACAGGGCTGTTGTGTCTGGCTTCCTGGTGTGGCTCTAACAACAGTAGGTTGAGGTCTGTGCTTACAGCTCCAAGGTCCAAGCTCAGCTTCAGGAGCCCTGAAGCTTGTCAGAAAATGAGGTTGGATTTTGGATACTCATCGGTAGCTGTGCCAAAGGCTAACAAAGGCTTGGACCCCTTTCACAGGATGGGGCCATTATCTACGAGTCCCTTGAGTGTCCCACTGAGTTGCTTGCTTTCCTCGGGGCTTGGTGGGGAAGTGTGTAGTCTTTGCATTTGTTACACATTTGTATTATTTTAAGGGTTTATCCATGTGGCATGTCTCTCATGCAGTTCTGTTTTGGGGTTGTGTCTTAGTCTGGGTCATCATTGCTGTGATGAAACACTATGACCAAAACAACTTGGGGAGGAAAGGGTTCCACATCACAGTTCATCATCAAAGTCAGGACAGGAATTCAAACAGGGAAGGAACCTGGAGGCAGGAGCTGATGCAGAGGCCATGGAGGAGTGCTGCTTACTGGCTTGTTCAACCTGCTGTCTTATAGAATCCAGCCCAAGGATGGCACCACCCACAGTGGCCTGGGTCCTCCCCCATCAATCATTAATTAAGAAAATACCCCACAGGCTTGCCTACCACCTGATCTGATAGAGGCATTTCCTTAATTGAAGTTCCCTCCTCTTAGATGACTTTAGCTTGTGTCAAGTTGACATAAAACTAGCCAGCACAGGCTGGTATGAGCGAGACAGTGTAGACTCTAGAACTTGTGCATAGTCCTGGCATGTCCAGGCTTTTGACATTGCAAAGTGACCTCATCATCTATAAAGTTTGTGCTTCAGAAACACACGATTGAGTCACACAAACAAAACCAAAGGCAAACAAAGTAAGGCAAAAATAATCTGTTAATGCTTTAAGGAAGTTTCATGTTGAGCCACATACTCAGCTGTCCTTGGTTGCATGTGGCCACATGGGGACCATGCATGCCTGGTGGCAAATACACAAGTGGCCTGCAGTGTGGATCACCTTTAGGACTTCTGTTCCCTCCCATTCTTGTTATTTCTCCTTGAGTCAGATATATACCTGGACGGTTGCCTCTGTGCCAGCTTTGAATGCTGTGGCCACGGAGGGGTGCCAGGCAAATGGATGAAGAAATCAGAGCACTGGGTGACTGGGATTGAGTGAATGTCTGGTGTGTCCTCCAGGGTGATGAAAGGAGGTGGGACAGAAGTAGGAAGGAGGTCCCTCCTTTGCCTTCACTTACTGTTTCTGTGGCTGGCTTTTGAACCTGCTTATGTCACCTCATCCATAGTGGGTGTTCCTCTGTGGTGGAAGGTATGTATTGACACAGCTGTCAGCAGAAGCTTAGGGGTGACCAGCTACTAACTGATGCTGGCTACAAAAGGCAAAGGGACCTCCTGAGGGAGCAGGACTGGCTGCGTCCTGCTTGTCACTCTGCAGGGTCGTGTTCATTTGGCATGTCCGGAGGCCTACTATGCAAGGAAGATGAGAGTGGGCAGAGTGGGCACAGCTTGGCCAGCACTGATTGTGAGAAGTCCTAGGCAGGAGGTCCACCAGGAGCTGTCCAGCAGGCCCCGTTCCTGTTACCTTTGGCTGCTGCCCTAGCTTGTCTTCTGCAAATGCCAGCATTGATCTGCTCCTGGGAGCCACTCCCAATTACTGGAGCCCCTTAAAGGATACCCTTGGCAGTCACAGCAGGGATGTCTGCCTAGTGCTGTGGGATCCATCCTGGCTCCAGGGAGCTCAGGGACAGCTCTGCCCCTCTCTTTTGACTAGGGGCTCAGCATCTTTCTGGCTTCCCCCTTTCTTTTGCTTAAGGATCCGGACAACAGGGCTTTAACCTAGAAGCCAGAAGCCACTATTTTGGTCCTTAACTCTGTGAATTTGGGTACAGAAGTACCCTCCTCTGGTTCTCTTTTTCTTACTTGTCAGAGAGAAGATATTGGAAAGTTGGACTTAGTAGGATGTGGTCTGGCTGTGCCTGTTTCCAGGGCCCCTGATGAGGCAGGCCTGGAGTCTCCTGTGGAATTTTGGCACTCATATGGCCAGGGCTGTTCACAGGGTAGGTGTGGCCTCCTGTGGATGTGGCAGGCATTTGTGCAGGGGCCTGGCCCTTGTCTTCTACGTCGAAAGGGGAACATCCTAAGGACTTGACTTTGAGGTCTGACGGCTACCAACTGCCTTCTCTCTCAATCTGTATGCCAGTCTGAAAATGGGTGATGGGCTATCCCTTCACAGGGTTAATGGGGAATAAATTTACTTGAAATGCCATTCACCACAAAGCTTCGCTTCCATACCTAGAATGTCATATCCCTGGAGGCAAAACTCTGTATGGCCCAGCAGGGGTGACTGGGGCTGCCTGCCAGCCAGAGGCTTTGTGAGAGACTGCTAAACACACGAAGAAGCTGGCTCTGGTGTGGGGGACAATGCCAGAGTCCAAGCCAGGCTGAGTGTCAGCTCACCCACTGCCAGAGCTGGGGGCAGCTGGGCTGTCTGTTTCTGAGCTATGCTATGTGGCTTTGGCTTGAACCCCTGGTGATGGGGCTTGCGATCCCACAAGAATTCAGGAACAAAATTTCCTTCCTAATATTGATTTGAAACCCGACTCCCCAGAACTCGTGCCCACAGGTGTAATTCTATCTGCTGGACCTTCAAGAAAAAAAAAAAAAAAACCAATGAAAATGGAATGTACATGACATAGGATAGAACTTGTTCTTGTAACAGCCACACATACTGAGTCTCAAGGCAGTGAGCACCCTAGTGTTTCTATGTGTCAATTCATTAAAAAGCAAACAACAACAAAACTCCCTTTAGGGTATCAGGGGTAGTGCTTGGCAAAGGACTCTTTCATGTGTAGTTTCTGGTAATGCTCTCTCCAGGGTTAGAGACTGGCCTGCTACCTGCCCAGTATTTAATCGTCTGGCCTCAATTTCCAGTGGCATGTGGCGGGGGAGTCGGATGGGAGGGTAGAGTGTGGAGGCCACGTGCTATTGCTATCTCTGCCTGATTGTCTTTTCGAAGAGCCTCTCCCAGCCAGAGAAGACAGGAGCCAAATGAAGTCATTAAGTAGATCAGCCTTGCTCCAGGCTGTCCGCATTTCCCGTGACAGGGCCCCTGTCTGCGTGGGTCCTGCTGTAGATGTGACCATCAGTCTCAGGTAGCAGGGCCTGGGTAGAGGGACTAGGGGCAAGGACAGATCTATGAATCCATTTCTGGTTAGGCAGGTAAACATCAAGTATGCCTGGGACTGACTGTGGGCTATGAACAGACATCAGGTACCTGTAGTATGAGATGGCTACTGACTCTAGCTTGCCTTAGATACTCTAGATACCCCCATTTGGATGGAGCTAAGATCAACTATGGGCCAAGTCTGGTGGCACAGACTTGTCACCCCAGGACTGTAAATTCAAGGCCAGCTTGGGGTCTATATCAGGATCCTTGCTCAAAGAACAAAATAAAGAGCAGCGTCACCCTCTATGTTGCTGAGTTTGTGGCTACCTCTCTGTCTTTGGGGATCTTCTCCCATCTTGGCAGGCTTCTTTCCTCCATCTCTGCTGGTCCCTGTGCATCGGCTACACCTCTCCACATTGGAGGGTCTGGGACTCAGCTCTAGTCTTACCTTTCACATCTACTTTTCCATGGCTTATTGTCCAGTCTTGGTCCCCTTCCTGGGTCCCTCCAGGCCGAGTGGCAGGCTTTCTCTTGTGCCTGGTTACCCTCTCAATGACAAGCAGGATTGTTCATTTCTCTCCTGTCTTGGATTATGGATGCTTCCTAGCAGACAGGGCTAACTCCGTGTCTCCAGACCCTACCCCTGAGCCTCACATATGTTTGGGATTTGCAATGGCTTAGGAATGCCTGGTGTCTTCAAGCCAGTGTGAGGATCTTCCAAGGCAGAGGCTGTGACTGGCTCCCTCACAGAGTGTCAGGCCATAGCTTCCCTGACAGTATGTGTCGGGAGGGAGGTGTTCACAGTGACTGTGGAGATAGTGGTTTGGAGAGTGGGCCCAGGAGAGCCTTCCCCCAGATGGCACAGACGCTAAACGTGCCTGTGCGTTTGAATGGCCTGACCCACGCCGTGCAAAGATGGTGATTTTTATCATCCCAGCTGCCCGCTGGAGCTGCGTGTAGCATATTTGATGGAAGCGCTTGGGACATAGAGCATGGCTGGTCCAGGGAGAGACCCAGCTAGGCTTTCAAAGACCCAACCTCCCAGCTCCTGGTGGGGTCTAGAGGGAGTAGAGCCATTTGTATTGGCTGCTACCTTCAGACCTCAGGCCCGGAAGTGTGTGATGTCTCCATTCTATAAATGCCCACAGCCCAAAGCTTCCCAAGGAAGGAGTAAAATTGTCTGTCACAGCCCACTTCCCCTCTCCCCACAGACACCTGTTCTTTGGCCATATCCAACTGCTCGGAACCCAGAACTGCATAATCTGCCCTATTGCCAAACTTTCTTAGAGGCCGTTCCCTCGGCTCCAATGCTGGTTCCTTTCCCTGCCTGGTGAATCCCTGGTTACCGCCCAGGTCACCCATCCTAGAGGACCCCAGCCTCTCTTCTCTCACTCCTGTTATTGGCTCAGTTCAGCACCTAGTAGCTTCTGTCTCAGCTCTTTGTGTGTAACACCCCACAGGGTTATTAATGTTTACATATTAATTTTATTAATATCAGCATGACGATTAATGATCACTTTAGTATTTAGGTATGGTATGAGATTGTGGAGTGGTGACATTTGCTGTGGTTTATTGACTCCTGGCCTCCTGCAGGCTCTTGTTAAGCACTTTAGATGTGTGACCCCCCATGGATTCACCAGAACCCCCCCCCCCACCATGGCCTGTTATCTCTGTTTTGCAGCTGCATATCATGAGCTTTTCCCCAAGTACAAGGCCCAGCTCAGAGTGGGTCGGGGGATGCCTGAGAGTGGGAGAATGGATGAGGGAGTGAATGAATGACTGTTGAGCATCTGGCCAGCTCTTTTCCCCTGGCTCCCCATCCCTCCATTTGTCACCGGGGTAGCTTCACGGGGAGCTGACTTTCCCAGGCAGGCCCTCAGCACCCCCAAAGTGTCTTGAGTCACAGCGAAGGTGATAATGCCTACGCTAATCACCTGCACGAGGAAATTAGTCTTGTCAGGAACCATTAAGGTGGGAGCTCGGGAGGCATTAGGATGGAGCGGGCCCAGGCGGCGCCTGGCACTGCTGCCAGTTGGCACTGATTAATTTTTCTGCAAACTCCATCAATGCCCAGCTGTTTTGTCTGGACCCGGGGAAAGCAATTTTCAGGTGGGCAGACCCCGCTGCAGCGGTCTTACACATGGAGGAGCTTATGCCTGCCTGCCACTCTTGACGTCTCCCAGGGAGTGGTGGGAGAGGAGGGGGGTGATGGGGATGGCTGGCTGGAACAGAGGGACCAGAATGTGAGCTGGGACACGGACAGTGGAGAATGAGTCTGTGCAGTGAGAGAGTTTTCTGAGACAAGTATGGGCCGTTGGGACTAGGCTCAACCCTAGTAGTGTGAAGGGGCTCTCCTTCCTTGCTGGGCCACCTCCCTGTGGCTTTTTAAAGGGGCAGGCAAACATCTCTCAGGAGAGGGAGGGCAGCCACAGGGAAACATTGTTTCCTTTTCCTGCCCCAGACAGTTCCTGAGGACTGACATGGACCTTAGTGGGGTTGTGGACTCTCTCAGTGAGAGCTTTTGAGCAAACTGATGGAGCTGCTGGGATAAACAGTATGAATGTGCCAGGCTGCTGGGTTCCTGGCGGTCTGAGGGCCATGTGCTGTATGTGGCTCCAGCCTGCCTGCTGACAATTAGCAAAGAGGCAGTGACTCTGTGGGTAACAACAGTCAGGAGACTGAGGTAGACAGGATGGAGGGAGAGGGCCTCATCCTTGCTGACATCAAGGTGGAGGGTCACCTATGTTGGGGGCTAAGAGCTGGATTTCTTAAGTTCACTCTCACCCCACCTGAGGGCTCCTCAGAGGGCCCATTGTGAACCCAGGAGTCTCTAGAGGGACAGTTCTGTGGTCGCTGCTTCAGTCAACACAGTCCCACTTTATAGATGGAGAAAGTGAGGCCTGGACACTGTTGTGTCTGAGGATTTTTGTGGGCCCCATTCAGAAAGCAACTATGACTGTCCATGTCACAGGAAGGCTCCAGGCATCTCAAGATTGACAGCAGGCCTAGACCTAGTCTGGACAGGGGCTGGACAGTCTGTCTAAGTGGGCATAACCACCACTGTGAGCTATCTTACCACGAGTGGTCCAGGCCAAGCCAATTCTTGGGGGGAGGGCAAAATACCAGTGTGGACTAGACCACATAGAGAGACAGAAACACTGTATTTTATTCTTTATTTATTTTGGGATTTTATATTGACATAAGAAACTCAGGCTGGTCTTGATCTTACAGCAGCCCTCCTGCTTCAACCTCCAGAGTACTAGGCTTACAGATCTGAGCCACCATGGGCTTCAGAGGAACATTAGTGGGTCATC
Source organism: Cricetulus griseus (assembly GCF_003668045.3). NCBI lineage: Eukaryota > Metazoa > Chordata > Mammalia > Rodentia > Cricetidae > Cricetulus > Cricetulus griseus. The sequence continues at coordinate 759,116 of NW_023276807.1, forward strand.
AACCCAGTGATGGGAACATCACCTTAGGCCAATAGCTATAATTTTATTTTTCATTTTTTTTGAGACAAGGTCTCACTATGAAGCTCTGGCTGGCCTGCAACTCACTCTATAGGTCAGGCTGGCCTTGAACTCACAGTCTCCCAAGTTCTGGGATTAAAGGCATATACCACCATGCCTGCCTTTTAAAACTTTTTTTTGTGCCATTATATTAAGCATGGAGGAATGGTGCTAGAAAATTTCAGAGAGTCCCCATCATCCTGTTTCTCTTGCCATTAACATCTTGCACAAATATGATACAATTATGGAAAACAGGAACATAATATTGCTATGATGCTGTTACTGATAGTGTGTGTTTACATTTCACCAGCTTGCCCAGTAAAGGAACATTCCCTTTTTTCCTGCAGGCAATATGATTTATCTTAAATTTGTGTTTTAGCTGTGGTAATATTTGGGCAAATTGACTCTTCCCTGGGAGCTTTGGATATCTACACACACACACACACACACACACACACACACACACACACACAGTATAGTCATTCAGCAGGCTTTTCCTTGAATATCTTCTATTTTGGGGGTGCTGTTCCAAGCTCTGAGGTTTACAACAAAAGATACATATCCCTGTACCAAAGGAGTGAGCTAGTCAGGAGGGGAAAAGACAGGAATGGAGAGAAAATATCTAATCTATCGTGTTAGTGATAAGGAAGAATGATGGGCTTTGATGGAAGTTCAGGCCAGGGTCAGATAGTGGCACTACCAGCCTTTACTGTGTCTATTCTTACAACTCCAGAGGCCATGGTAAACTCCCGGCAGAGGTGCCTCACTGTCATCTACAAGGTTCACTCACATTCAAGGACAGCCCAATCGAGTTACAAACAAGAAAAAAATTCACAAAAGTAAATCTTATAATATTTTTAGTACATTTGCAATTTCATGTTGGACTGTATTCATAGCTATCCATGGATCATAGGTTGATAGGGCCCACCCTTATTAGGATCTCCTTAGGGCATCTTGGAAATCATTGTATGATCAGTCACTTTTCAACAATGGAGAAATAGGCAAGTAAGGACAGAGCTTGCCCAGGTCCCTGGGAGTCACTGGTGGTTGTAACCTGCCCTGCCAAGGTGGAGAGAACTAGGCCTAGGGGAGTGGCAATGTCCTGGGCTGCAGAATCAGCTTGGCTTGGGACTTGTCATTGTCAAAAGGGCTCCAAAGCCATTGCTGCCCTGCTCTGGGGGCTGAGTGCTTGGGTAGAGGCAGTTGGGTCACCCTCAGGTTCTTGTGGTTGGCAGTAAGGGAGGAAGAAGGTGATGTCCTGTCTGTTCAGGTGACAAGATCTTGAAACCCAAGAGCCCAGGTCCTTGGGTCTTTTGGCCACTTGGAAAATGTCCCTCTTCCTTCTGGGAGGTAAGAGTGACTGGTAGAACCCAAGGGAAGGCCTCCCATTCCTACGACCTTCTTCTTCCCCAGGGCAGCAGAGGTCCCACAGATGTGTGGGACAAGATCACTGGCCTCGAAGGGACATGGAGGATGCAGCTGCTCCTAACAGGCTCTAGGCCAGCACACCTGGAGCTGGTGGCCACCATGCTGTGCACTCCCATTGATACATGGAGGGGGGAGAAGGGAGGGGACAGGTGTTTAGGATCCAGCCATAATAACACTAATGATAACGATGATGACCACCTGTCGTGTGGGCAGGCTGTGAATGGCACACACTCAACACCTGTGCCAGGCTGTGCTGGGGGTGGGGGCAAGGGACACAGATCACAGATGACTGGGGAAATGGGTAGCTATCTCTTATTACACGTGGCTTTGTCTAGAAATATTCGGCTTCACCGGCTTTGTATAGCAAGCGTAGATTGCCAGACTCATACCCCTATTCTGTAGACCAAGAGTCAGAGGCTCAGAAAAGTTAAAATACACAAGGTCATGTGATGTATGCAGGCTGGAGTTGCCAGAGCCCTCAGTCCTGTGCACTTAAACTACTGCTCTTAGATTCTGCCTATGAGTCTTGGCTTTTAAGGAGCCCTGGCTTAGAGGCTAGAAGTTCCCCGCCCCATAATAAGTGACCAGCTCATTCCAGGGAACCATGAGCTTCAGAGTAATGCTAATGCCCTGAAAAGGGAAGAGTTTATCTGGGTGCTCAGGGTCAGAGAAAGTGTCTCAGGAGAGGTGGCCATGAGGACTTGCTGAGGCCTGCTCAGCTGAAGCCACAGGAGGGGGTCTGGTCACCAGCAGGGCCAGTCGAGTGTTAGATGGGAGAATTGGGCTGTTGTGATTAAAAAAGAAAAGCAACTACAGTGACTGTTTAGTATTTGGGTCTCATAGCTGGGTGGCCTACATGACCTCACCAAGAGCGACAGGAGCCCAAGCTATTGTTTCCTCTAACAGATGTGGGAACCTGCTAGGGACCCACAGCCCCTAAGCTAATCGCTGGAGTTGGGGTTCTACTTCTCTGCTGCCCCGCAGGATTGGTAGGATCATCTTTGAGCCTGTCATCCCGGAATGAGACTCAATGGTTGAGTAAGTGTAGGTCCACTCCCCTGGGGGGAGACTTGCACAGACCCTGGACTCTGTCTCTGTCCATGCAGCAATGTGAACTTAGGGACTTCTGCTTCCCGGGCCATCAGGCATTCGGACCCTTGGAAGATGTGCGTCCTTGCTGGCAACAGTCCTCAAAGTCAGTCACTCTCCTGCATAATGGCCCAGGGAGAGGAGGTTTGTTAGGTTACAGGCCCATGGGTCTCTCTTTGGGAGTGAGGGCTGGAGTCAAGCCTGGCTGTCGGTGAGAATGCGCTGAGCTTGCAGAGGGCCAGAACACTTGGGCTCTGGGGAACTGGCAGAGGTATAATTTACAGAGTTGAAACCCTCCAGCTGGTGGCCGAGACCCAGACAGGCAGAGCTGACTTTGAACTTGTCATCATTGCTCTCATCCCTAGGTGCTTTATGAGTCCCCAGGGACATGTGCCTGACAGTCAGCCCTTGACCAGGAACAGGCCAGTGCCCAGGAAAGCTGTCCCCAAAGGTCTTTATCTGCTGCCTTTGCCCTCTTCTTCCAGACCTGAGCACTGTATACCAAGACCCAGAAGTGGAGGCTCAAGGGTTGGGTTCAAATCCCAGCTCTAATTCTTATTAGCTATGTGGCCACAAACAAGGTCCTGACCTTCTCTGATCCTCAGTTTCCCAATTTGGAAATGGGAAGGGTCTCACATGCTTGGACAAGTTCGCAACGAGCTTAAGATAGAGCTTTGGAAATGAAATTGCTATATGGAGTGGGTGCCGATTTTACTGAGAAACTTGCTTTTCAGAGCCCCCCTCCCCACAGTGCATCTTAAACAAAGATGGACTATGCCACCAGCTACTGAACTTCTCTCTGACTCAGTTTACTCTATTAGAAAACATGGGCCATGATTCCACTGTGTCTCCTTCTTCCCTTTGGCACATATGGAGCACTCATATGGAGCAATAATAACACCCATGATTACTGCTACCACTGTTGTTGGTCAGTTCTTTCCAAATGATGGGTCACAGCTGTGGGTAGGAATGATAACCGAGGCCAAAGCCCTCTGGTTTGGCTTCTTACAAGGGGTGTTTCCACTGCCCGGCCGGAAGAGGCCTTAGGCTCCTGGTGAGAGCAGGAAAGCCCTTGAAACAACTCCCTGTCTGTCAACTTGTGTCTGTTTCAGTGGGGAAGCAGCTTTGTGTCTCCCCCAGCAGTGAGATTCACCCCCAGCTCATTGGCAGTCTGCGTCATAGCTAGTAGCTCCCCCAGAAGCCCTCTTCACATGACAGCTGTGTAGGCCCACAGACGGAGGTCCATCCTGCAGTCTGCTCTGCTGATCTTGGTAATGCTCAACCCTTGTGGCTTGCCCCTCCTGGGGACAGATGTCACCACCCTTTTCCCTCCCAGGCCACATCCAGGCTCTGTGCTAAGAACCTCTGCCAAGCCTTGCTCATTCTGTCCTCACAACACCCTGTGGACGAGGTAGCTATGAAGTCTACCTTATAGATGAGGAAACTGAGGCTACAGCTCTTGTCAACTACATGAGTCAGTGAGCACCCTAACTAGACACAGGCCAGCTCTCCCTGTGTGGCCAGCTCTCTGCAGTCTTTGGTAGAGGCTACAGTGGGCATAAAGGATGCCCCTGCTTTCTTGCAGCAGGGTGTTCACCCTGCCACCAGCTATGGCCTCTTCCTTACTCACTTTCATGCCACAGTAGACAGAGGGGACAAGGGCCTCAAGTCTTGGTCACCTCTGCCCTTGGTAGATGGAGAGGCATGCCTCATGTCACAATACTGCCTGGGCTTCCTTCCCTGGGCTGTTGAGCAGCTGGACCATGTGCAGTGGATGAAGTCGATCTCCTTTGACAATTGAGCTATAGCCCTTGAACGGGTAATTCAAGATGCATGTGTGGTGCCATTGAATGAGATGGGGGGGAGTGAGGGGTTGTTCAGCATTGGGACTACTCTGCTATGCCTCTGTGAGCTCTTGGAAGAAACTGCACTGTGGATAACTCAGGCCTGACAGACAGGGAACATCTGTCTCCCATGGTCTCTGGTAGGCAGAACCAATGAGGCCTGTGTACCCTGCTTGTACAACCTGAGACAGCAAGCTGCTTCTAGCCTCCTTATAGTGTGATGGCTGCCTCACTCTATTTCTTCCAGCTCCACGTCTCACCTGTGCTGTCCCAAATGTAAGGTGAGGCAGTGGTGGCCTCTGGCCGCCGTGGAGTGAGCAGGCCAGAGCCTGCAGATACATTTGTGATTTCTGATACCGTCCACCCTGGGTGGACAGTCCAACCTCATTATGGCTAAGGATGCCACCTCTGCAGGTTGGTGAATTCCTTGGAAAGACAGAGATTCTGACATGCAGGGACTTGGGATACTGTCGGGGAGGTGACACACAGTGGCATGAGGTCAGGGGAACAAGACCAGCTCAATCAGGGTCACCTGACTACATTTTCCAATCAGTCACAGCTCCTGAAGCCCCAAAGCCCACTGCATTTTAGGGGGATTGTCCGGTTGTAGGCAGAGAAGAGAGAACGTTGTGACCTCTACAAGGTTGGGGGCTCTAGCAGCAAATGCTAAGAATGCATGACTTCCTTCCCAGTCCAGTGTCCCCATGAAGAGAAATGGGCATGGCCCAAAGCGGGCCTGGGACTGTGAGCAATGATGTCAGAGTCTGTCCAAGGGCAAGAATGCACTAACGCAGCCTGCCACAGACTTTCACTAGATGTCTCTTCTGAGGATGAGGTGTGTGGGGAAGGGAATGGCCTGCAGACACAGGAGCATGGTAGAGGTGGTAGGGCTTCTCACATTGAGGCAGTGACAGTGCAGAGACCTCAGGGGCACGGGGCTGGGATTGAACCAGGCTCCCACCATCTCTGGCAGTGCAGGTCCCTTCCACACTCTTTGCTGTGCCTTGTCACAGGACAGAATGTGGTCTGAGGCTGGAAGCCACTCTTATGGCGTTTCCAACAGAGCTGACCCCTATCCTGTTGTCCAGAGAGAGCCCGAGAGGACTACCTGCCAGCTTCGGGGAGGGGGGAACCTGGCAGTCTGACCCCAGAATGAGGGCTTGAGCCCGAAGTAGTAGTTTTCTTCCTACTGTCCTGCCCTAGGAAGGCTGCCTCTGTTTCCCCATTTTATTTTATTTTGTTTTAGTTTCACTATTTTATAATCTAGGCACAGCAAGCCTCTGTCAATGGATGTCTTGCCTGTGTGCCCAGCAGGTCTGACAGTAGAGTAGGCTGAAGATCCCCTCTTTCCACTTCTTTGCTAGAGAGATGTCAGTCCTGACTCCTTGTTTTTGACTTACAAGGTCTAGGTGAGTCAGACTCTCTGTTCCCAGCATGTTCTTAGCTAATTTTGCTGTTATGTGGAGGGGTGCAGACCCCACCTGGGACTACTTTGTTGACCATGCTGCTTCCTGAGTGGCAGAATCCTGCCTGGCCCAACCTGGGTGATTCTTAGACCTGGGCAGCATTTGTCCCTTGGAGCAGCGGTTCTCAATCTGTGCGTTGTGACCCCTTTGGGGGTTGGATGTCCTTTCACAGGGGTCACCTAAGACAATTGGAAAACATATTTACATTATGATTCATAAAGATAGCAAAATTATAGTGAGGAAGTAGCAATGAAAATCATTTTATGGTTGGGGATCACCCCAACATGAAGAACTGTATTAAAGGGTCATAGCACTAGGAAGGTTGAGAACCATTGCCTTAGGGCATAGTATGGATCCCCAGGGCCTGCCTGTCTTGTAGTCTTACAGGTCTCTTGCTTGAGACACAGATTGCTCACGTTACCTCAGCTGGAGTCCCTCCCAGGCACCAGGTGTGTCGTGAGGAAGGATGCTGGAGAGATGATGCCTCGGTGGCTAACACCACTCTCCCCGGCCCCGCCTCGTGTGTTTACAGGGTGGTCACATTGCCGTCCATAATCACTCTTGACAGCCTTCATTAAACCCACAGGGGCAATTTATAGTCAATTAAGGCACAGAGAGCCACTTTCTTCTTCAGGTGCCCCCACTGACACCTGTCACCAAGGGGCTTCCGAGGAATCTGTAGGCTGTGTGGAAGTGGGATGGCATAGAGGGGGCAGTGGCTTCTGAAGATGGGGATCCCCATCCTCTGAGTCTATATCCACACCGTGGCCACAGCTCCTGGCTAAGCACTCTGTGGTGTGTTCAGCCATGGGCTATGGAGGAAGTGCTTGAGCCTGGTTGTTGTTTCCCAAGAGAGCAGTTACTTTGCTCTCAGAGCTTCTGTCTTCTTGACTGTACAGTGGGGCTGTTGTGTGACGCTCACAGTGTGTTATGAAGTTGTGGTGAAATAACCAATGTGGTGTGCTGGGTGGTTGGGATGGTTGTCTCTGTCTCAGCTGGGGATGTCCCCTCCCCTTATGCAGAGCATTGCTACAGACCAGAAGCCACCCAGATGACAACAGCACCAAGTCTTGCTTGGCCTCTTTCTCGGGAAGAGGAGATGTAAGGTGAGGTGTGTGCATGTGCTCCTCTAGACAGGGCCTCTGACCCCAGAGAGCTAGGATTTCGGGCCGAACAGGCTTCCCCCCCCCCCGCTAGTTTAACAGAATGAAGATGTGCACCACTGACTCCGTGGAAGATGAAAATGGCTCTGTTGGAAGCTATGCTCACACTCTCAGCTTAATGCATCTACATGGTGGGCTGGAGAAATCAGGCAACAGAATGGCATTGCTAAATATCTGGGTCTGTTTGAGAAGTAGTGCTGAAATTAGATCAGTAGCTGAATAGAAAAGGCAGACTGCCTAGGACCCCCAAAGGGGCTTATCCCTGCCTCAACCTGGTGCCCTCCTCATTCACGGGGCTGACATATGGGCGGTGACACATGACATTCGACACATGCCCAGCACAGATCCTGGCACAGCGTCAAGGCTTCTAAATCTCAGCTTCCCTGCCCCCACAAACTTTCTGGCAGAAAATGACACATTTTTCCTGAAATAATATTCTGCCTAGCTCTATGCTCATTAAAGGAATGCTGGGAAGCGAGGACAGGGCTACCCCCTGCTGCCCTGCCCTTCTCACCCAGGCAGGCTCCCTTCTCAGCATCTGTGTGCATGTATGGCTGTGAGCGTGGAGAGCGTGGAAGGTTTGTGAAGGACACAGGAGGCTGCTTTCACCTCCCCTTCTCCTGCCTCTTTCCTCAGCCATAGATTTGGATATTGACTATCTGTGACCAAGCGGCAGGAAGGGTGAAACCCCAGGGTGTCTGCAAGTGAGGAACCCCAAGGCCAAATGTACCTTCATGGTGGTGGGACTGCTTGGCCTGCCAACCTCCCATCCTCTCTCTGTCCCTTCACTCAAAGCTGTGATCTGTCATCCACAGATCGGTAACCCGTCAGGTGAGTATTTATGTTTCTGTGAGCAGGTGAGGAGCAGCAGACCTGCTGTGGTCACAGAACTGCTAACTGTGGGAGCAACACTGGAGTCTGGGGTAGTGGACCTGTGCAGGCAACAGGGACCTAGCTGGTCAGATGGTCATAGTCCCATTAGATATGCTGTTTTGTCTGAGTGTTCAGGCTCTGGAGACCCTCAGAAGTCTGCGATGAGTACTAGTCTCATCGAAAAGTAATTCTGTCCCAGATCTGCTGTGTCAGAGCCTTCCGAAGGCACCCCTGGCTGGGTGGCAGTGGCAGTTTAATCCCAGAACTCAGGAAGCAGACACAGATGGATCTCCAAGTTGGAGGCTAGCTTGGTCAACAAAGTTAGTTCCAGGACAGCCAGGACTATTTAGAGAGACCATGTCTTGAAAAGCAAAACAAAACAAAACCCAAAGGTTGCTCCAGGTACTAAGTGGACCAAATGCTTGGGGGTAGAGAGAGCAGAGAGTTTGGATTGCAGGGCAACAAGCCCTTCTCATGGGTGAGTGACTCATTGTTGGCAATGTATTGTCATGTGTCCCTCACTGATAGCAACTAGCTCCTCTTGGCAGTTAAAAGAAAAGTTAATGGCAGAAAAAGGAGTCACTTAAAGTCCCCTTGAATTCTAACACTCCTAAATTCAAATCCCCACTTGCTTCCCCTGTTGCTTCTGTGTCCTGTAGAGTTAACAGGAGCTGCCAGTATGGAGGGTTACTGCATTAGTTACTTTTCTTGTTGTTGCAATAAAATGTCTGACCAAAGCAACTTAAGGGAGAATTTATTCTGGTTCACTGTTTGAAGAGATACAGCCCTCATGGCAGGAAGGCATGATGGCAGGAGCCCAAGGCAGCAGGTCATTGTATCCAAAGTCAGGAAGCAGAGAGAGAGGAATGGACAGTGCTGAGCTAATTTTATCCTTTCTATTAAGTGAGGGATCTCAGCCTATTGGATGGTACCACCCACCTTCAGAGCGAGTGGTAGTACTTTAATGAACACAGTCTAGAAACTCTATGCAGACATGCCGAGAGGTTTGCCTCCTAGGTGATTCTAGATCCTATCAAGCAGACATCAGTACTAGCCATCACCACTACGTAGGTACCAAGCCTTTATGTCCCTCTTCTCACCCAACCTTCATGACCCCGTGCATGTGGCTACCACAGCTGGCATCCATGTTGTTTTCGTGAGATACTTTGAGCATAAAGGGACTGTGTGGCACTGCACTAAGCCAGTCCGCTCTCCCCACTGCAAGGATGCCTCAGATAGTCACATTGTGTGAAAACCAGGTTTATTTTAAAATTATTTATTTACTTATTGTCTGTGTACCACATTTATGCAGTATCCTTGGAAGCTAAAAGAGGGCATCAGATACCCTGAAACTTGAGTTACTAATGGTTGTGAGCTGGCATGTAGGTGCTGAGAATCAAACCCAGGTCCTTTGGAAGAGCAGCCAGTGCTGTTAATCACTGAGCCAACTCCCTAAGCCCAAGGACAGGTTTATCTTGACAACAGCCTAGGCAGTGCCACTCCATGGTCAGTTGCCCCTGTGGCCTGTCGGGAGGCAGCATGTCACTGTGAAAAGCACATGTTGGACTAATGATGCTCATCTTATGGCCAGAGAGTGACAGGAAAGAGGAAAGAGCTTGGGGTTCCATGTTTCCCATGAGGGCACATCCTTGTAATGACTTCTCAAAGTTTCCACACTTCCTTATAGCCCGGCTTGCTGGGGACCAAGTCTCTAACACATGTGCCTTTGGGGAAAGTTCCTGATCTACACTACAGCAAGTTGTTGCTGCTGGCCACATGTGAGTATCTATAAGCTAATTGATCACAGAGAAATAAAAACCCCACACAATTCACTTTCTTGTTTCCATTGGCCACATTTCAAGTTCTCCGACACCACTTGGGCCCTGTGGCAACTGTGTCAGACAGTGTACACACGGTGTTTCCATTACCACGGACACTTGGGCATGGAGTGTCTGGTTTTGAAATAAGAGCCCGAAGCTTGGCAGCATGCCAGAGTCACCCATCTGGGGGACAGTTGACCTTCGCAGGAACACTTAGGCGTTGGCTACCATTCCCTGAGCCTGATAGTCTTCCCTCTGGCCCCAAAGACAAAGAACATTCCCTACTAGTGGCTTGGGAAGAGGCAATACAACCTAGATAAGGCCAAGAGGCTGAGTGGCCTGGGTGATGGAGACAGAGGGCCTAGAGCCAGTGACACGAACCTCCAAGCCCAGCCAGTGGTTCAGGGTAGTTGTGGGCCAGGTGCTCACCCTCGGCCCATGGCAGTCTCACTGGTTGTGAATTTTTACAGCTGTTTATCTGATGTTCTGTCCAGGAATGAAATAACTCTCCCCACGGCCACTATGAATTCTCCACTGCCCTGGGAGAGACAGGGGCTGTGATGGGAACATTGTCTGCAGTCCTGTCAGGTAGCCACTGTGAGTGACAGGCGGAGGAAGCAAGCCGCTGAAAGCCATTACCCTCGCACTTCAGTGCAGTTGGAAAAATAGTCATAAATTAGTGCCGGGTGCTGAACGAGGGGAGAGGAAAAAACACAAAAAGGAAAAAAACGCCTCCGTGAAAGTCATCATTTTCCTCCTGAGGCTGGGGGAGTGGACGGCACAGGAGGTGGTAGCTCGGCTGTGTCACCTCGCCTTGCTGGTCAGCTGCTTTCGCCATGTTGGCAGATGGAAGCAAAGCCAGCCGGATGGACTGGGACAGCCAGAGGGCCGACTTCCACTCACCTCTCACGGCTGTCCCCCGAAGGTGAAGCACCCACCCTCGTGCATGCATGTGCACACATGTGTGTCCTCATTGATGTGGGTGCTACTGTGTCTTAGCAAGGTGGTGTCCTGCTTCCAAGCACACTTCTGTCCCCTGCATTGTATCAAATCAAAGTGTGTGACTTTCCCTTTATCTCAGGCTGTACTTCTCTGTGTTTTCAGAGACCCACGAGAAGCACCTTTGTATGACAAGGCTGCACATGGGCTTGTGTGTGTGTGTGTGTGTGTGTGTGTGTGTGTGTGTGTGTGTGTGTACAGGACTGCACACCACATTGGAGGCTGTTATTTACGGTGAGGCAGCAATCAGAGGGAGAAAAAAGGCCAGCTCTATAGGGAGTGGGGATCCTTACTAAAAAGTCACAGGCTCCCGATTCTCAAAGGGACCATGAGTAGGGGCCAGACACTTAGACAGGTCTAAGTGCCTTTGGAGTTCCCAGAGCTAAGAGTAGAGGGCAGATGGGACCTGGGCTGTGGTAAGCACTTGCCTAGGCTTATCATGTTATGAGTGCAGACAAAACGGTGTGAACTTGAACCACAGCAATCTGTAGGTGAATCCTGTAGTTGTTAGACCTTAAAGAGATCTGTTTAGAACAGATAGCTGGGTTCCCTCCCTGGGCTTTGGAGAGTGCGGTTTCAGCAGGTCTGAGATGGGACATGGGGGCGGTGGACATTTCTACTGTGGTCTGGGTGATGTTGATGCTATTGGCCTGAAGACCTCACATTCAGAACCACTGATGGTGCAATGTGGACTGTACTTTCAGTGAGTCTCCCAGTACCTGTGAAGCTAGGTAGGGAGGTTGTACAGTGTAGTAGTTATAGCAAAGTTGCTGACTGCAAGGGCTCAAAGACTCTCTCTGCCATCTACCTCTAGTGTGTCCCTAGGCTAGGAACTTAGGCTCTCTGGGCTTTGCCTTCCTCTTCTGTGAATTGGGAGAGGAAGGTGATCTATGCCCGGGGCCAGAGTGGAAATTTGACATGCTTAACAAAGCTTAGAAGAGATGTCATCAGCATTTGGGGTGCTATCGTCATCTCCTTTTGCAGAAGAATGGACTGTGTTTTAGATGTCACCCTGTGCATCTAGCAACAGCTCACACTTTGTCCCTAACCCTGAAGCTCATCAATTCCTTTTTACTTGGATCCTGCCAGGCCCTGTGTCTTATCTCAGTGTTGGGCTGCCTTCCCTTCTTAGTGATGTGTGGGAGTTGGGGGTAGACCTTGTTTCTTCCCTCTCAGCAAAAAAAGAAAAAAAAGTGGGCTAGAACAAGCCCCATAGGTCACTCTGGCCCTTGCCCTCTACCACCCCTTACTCTGCTAGCTCTGCAGTGAAGCCCAGACCACCACCTGCTCCTGCAAACCAAACTTGAGACTTACCTGGAGTGTCTAGGACAGAGAAAAGCCTGGAACTGGTTATACGTGTACACACAGGGGGGATACAGGGACTTATGCCCCCGGGACCTATGTACCGATCCACATGTACATCTCTTCCTGTGCACACTGCACTCACTCAGTGCCCCCGGAAGCTTACAGTCTTTCTGTGGCCCCTTTGCAAAGGGCAGGCTTCCTTGGCAGTGAAAGCAGCATAGACACAGGGATGAGCCAAAGGGTCTGGTCCCCAAGACTCCTGTTTTCCATGTCTGGATGGTCCGATAGGCAAGAGTCTGGCGGGCAGGTTGTCTATATTGGTAATGTGCATCTTGGGTCTTGACTGTGTTTCTCCCAGTGACCCTGAGAATCCCTTGGGACTACATGGTCTGAGTGAACACTGTCAGCATGTGTTGGCATTGCCACCAATTCCTGAATCCCCACTAGGTTCTGGGCATCTCACTTCTCAGCTAACTGAGCAACCAGGCTAGACATGGGCTACACTATGGCAAACTAAGAAGGGTAAGGTAGGCACAGGTTAAGGGGCCCTTGGGGCAAGGAACCAGAAGAAATAGCACAGCACAGTAGTTAGACCACTTCTAACAAAGCCCAAACCAGGCTGTAAGGCTCCTGGCCCAGCCACCAACCAGTTCTGACTCATTCTCCTGTTTCCTCTCCTGCTTGCTGTGTGTTAGCACCCAGACTTGGTGTGAGCCAAGGATATTCTCACCCCAGGGCCTTTGCACTTGCTGGTCCTTCTGCCTGAACCTTTTCCCTGGAGTCTTTGCAGATAATTCACTCCCACACCCCTCTATCCAGCTCTAGAGAGCAGGGACCTCCTCTTTTCCATGCTGTAACCCAGGAGCCCAGCTCAGTGCTGGGCACTCAATGGACTTTCTTAATGGGTATTTATTGAATGGGAAAAAAAGCGGATAGATGTTAAAGTGGATAGATAGAAGAGAAATGGCAGCACCTGTGTAGGGAGTGATTCCCAGCCCCAGATTTTTAAGCTGTAGGTTACAACCCACTCACGCAACACACAATTGAATGTGGTGGTTGTGGAAAACAACAACAACAACAACAACAACAAAAAGCAGCAACAGTAAAAGTTTTCTGGAAACTCAATGATCAAAGACGAATCCAGAATTAAACACATCATGGATAGAAGGTGCTGTGTTCCCATCACATGACATCACTGAAGCCCTGGGTTCGAACACACAACATACGCACTCTGCACCGAGCATGCCATCTTGCTACATGGTGCCAATGAATGTTGCCCAAAACACCTCGGCTCTGATTCAAGACTGTGGTGTTTTGAACGACAGTGCTTTCCCTTTGCAGACAAAACTTTCCACTCTTATAGAAACCTAACAGTTTAATTACAGGAAGCAGAGGTTTTTCGTATTTTCCTACCGTTATTCTTCAACATAGAAGTATCAAATTAGTATGCCTGTGGATTGGATTGTGTTAGGATTTTAAAAATTGCTCTTGGAGTTGCTGACTTGGGTTTCATAGAAAACTGTTCAACGAATTCTGGGTTGGGATTAGGACAGAATTTCCAATAAATTCTGAAGTGGCCCAAAACATACCTCTGTCATTTTGTGCTATGAGTTTATGTGAGGCAACATTCCCCATATTGATGATGGTAAAATCAAACATGAGTCAACCCTGAAAACCACCAAAGATGCCCCGTGGCTCACAGCACCAAATATTCAACCAAGATCAAGATCTAATTATTTTTGTAAAAATAAACAAGCATATCCTCTGTTAGTTGGCAAAATTGCTTTCTTCTTCTTCTTCTTCTTCTTCTTCTTCTTCTTCTTCTTCTTCTTCTTCTTCTTCTTCTTCTTCTTCTTTTTTTTTGGTTTTTTTGAGACAGGGTTTCTCTGTGTAGCTTTGGAGCCTATCCTGGTACTCATTCTGGAGACCAGACTGGCCTTGAACTCACAGCGATCTGCCTGCCTCTGCCTCCCGAGTGCTGGGATTAAGGGTGTGTGCCACCAACGCCCAGCGCTTTCCTCTTTATTAAGTGGTGAAATGAAATGTTTGTCAAAAATTTGCTTGGGAAACTTATGATTTATTATCAATGTTTATACAACACTTTATATACCTATATAACTGAGGTAGTATAAAAATTTATTGTGTAAAATGGGGTCATGCATGAGGCAAGTTCAAGAAACAGTGTACTAAAGAGTCAAAGAGTGGTTGTGAGCCCAGGGGAGAGTGTCTGGGCAGCAGGTCCAGCTGGATGGGAGGGTTTGAGAAGAGATTTACAGCAGAAGGTAGGGACCTCCCATGTGGACACCCTTGGGCCAAATCCTTAACCTCTAGACTTGAGCCTAGGTATTATTGAACATCAAGTGTTTGCAGATAGCAAAGGCAGGGTCTTTGACACTGCCCCCCCCAGGGTACTTCTTATGTCTAAAGCTTTGGTGGCTCCTACTGTCCCTATATCCTTTCCAAACTCCTTAGCCACAAGATCAGGCCAACTGTGATTAGGCTATGACCCTTGGAGGTGTGTCTGGGCAGCCTGTGTGGATGCTTGGTTCCCCTTTTAAAAATACGATGGTCAGCCAGGTGTTGGTGGCACACACCTTTAATCCCAGCACTCGGGAGGCAGAGGCAGGCAGATCTCTGTGAGTTCGAGGCCTGACTGGTCTCCATAGCAAGAGGCTCCAAAGCTACACAGAGAAACCCTGTCTCAAACAACAACAACAACAACAAAAATGATATGGTCCCCTACTTCCTCAGGGTGATTGGTGGTAACTTTCCCTGTCTTTACTGGAATACTAGGTCTAAGCATATGAGACCTGTGCCCTGAGGTGGCAGACAGCTTATCTCAGCACTGTCCTTGCTATTCATAGGTCTCCAGTCAGACCTGTTCCCTCCTGATACCCAGGAGGGCCTTTTATTTATGTGGGTCTGAGGGAGATACAATAGCCTTTTGTCTCCCAGGAACCCTAGCCTGGCTTGTACTCCCTAACTCACAGCCCCCAGATCCTCTCTCTGCCCCTGTCACATCCTAACTTTATTTCCATGTAAGTTAAAACTATTTTTTTCTACTGTAACATTATTGAAATAGGGCAAACCATGAGTTAGTGGGGTATGAGGAATACATTTTGACACTTGCATATATTTCATTGAAGCCACCACTACAATCAAGACAGTGAACTCCTCTGTCACCCCTGGGGTGTCTACTGTTCTGTTGTCTCCTTCCTCCCCTACCATAGGTGACCCCCCAACATACATCTCCAATACTATGGGTTGGCTTGTTTCCCCAGAAGTTCAATAGATAGAGGGCTATTTTAGGCTCTCATTTTGCATAATTGAATAATCATTTTGAGATTCATTAATACTCTTGGGTATGTCAACAGTTCATCCCCACTGGAGTGCTAGGGATCCCAACTCAGGACTTCTTTCTTGTAGGGCATACTTTACTATGTCACCTCCCTAGACCTATTTTTCTTTTTTCTCTCATCTTCCTCCTCCTTCTCCCCTTCCTTTACCTCTTTCTCTCCTCCTCTTCTTTTTCTTTGAGACAAGATCTCGTGTAGCCTAACTTAACCCAGCCTGGCCTTGAACTTGCTGTGTGACTGAGACTTGTGAATACTGGGATTGTCACTATGCGCCACCATGCACAGTGACATTGGGATGTCTCCTAAGTTAGGGCTTCTCCAAATAAAGCCACCATGAAGATCTATCTAATTTGCTCACACAGGACTCAAGTTCTTGAGTTGGGGATATCAAGGGAACAGTCCGCAGGCTGGCAGTGAATGGCAGGCAGGGCAGAACAGCAGTGCCAGGAACTCCCTGTGCTCTGTGCCTGCCCCCTTTATCTATTAAGCCCGCTGAGTGGTAAAAGCCGAATGGCCCCAGGTGGTGGGATAATAGCATCTTTAATTGTTCTCTGAATGAGATTAACTTCTCAACTGACAGTTTGACATCCTTACTGTTATTAATGCCCAAATAATGCATTGTTATTTTTATAAACTCCATGGTGGCAAACATATTTTCTTTTATTTGGATTAAAAATAGATATATTTGTTACTTCTCATTACCCTAGGCTGGGTCTCTGGCTAGGGAATGTGAACCAGGTAAAGAGAAGCCACATCCTCCTGTCACCTCCCAAGTGGCCTACGGGGCTGGGCCCTAGAGCTAGTCACTTGGTAACCGCACAGCTGAGGCTTTGGTGAGCTATGAGTTCCCTGCCTGGGAAGATGTGTCACTTCCGGCTGTGCTGGATGCCCCTGAGCCCTGGACATTGCTCTAGAGCAGTCTGGAAGCTTTGGCATGGGCAGTTTGCAGAGTGATGCTTGAATCCTTAATCTTATGCTGAATTCGGCATAGATTCGAGGGAGAAAGGAGGAACACGCTGGAAGAAAAAAAAAAGTATCTTATTTAATCATGTGCAAGCTTGCAAGCATTCACTGATGCGCTATTGTGTGCTAGATGCTGAGTGGACCACGGAGTCTTCCTCCAGGTCACCTGTGCTTGAGGAGGTCCAGGGGAAAGCAGTGTGGTACTGAGGCTATAGAGCACAAGTTCAGTGTCAGAACATCTGGCTCCAAATCCAGATGTCTCAGCACAAACTATGCATCTTCCCTGAGCCGGGGCTCCCCTTGTCTGTGAAATGGAGAGTAAAGTATGCATTTCCACAAGTCCATGTAAACACAGTGGCTTGCTGCCCGGGGCTCAGGAGAGCCAAAACGATGTCAGCGGTAATTAGTCTAGTGCCACCTGCTCAAAAACTCTGGTGGGTGTGGGGCCCTGTGGAATGACTGCTGGGCGGGGGTGGTCAGAAAGCTGCAGGAGGGAGCTCTACCTACTCTGCGACTCTTCACCTGCCGCCAGGCCCCCTGGCACCTCCACTTACCCCATCGTTAGCCAGGCTGTCAAGGTCGATAATGCCTCTGCCTTGGAAATCTGGCGTCGACGTCTTTATCAAAGCCAATATTAATTTTCACTAATTAGGAGCTGCCGCTAATGAGTGTCACAGCTAATTTAGCTCATCTGTAACCCAGGAAAGGCACCGTTCTTGGGCCAGGCTCCCAAGTCCAGGATGCCGGTGCCCGCCACCTCCCTGCTCCCTGGCCACCGTGCAGGAGCCACCAGCTGCCAGTGTTTCTGTTCCTTTGAGCTGCCCTGGCTGGCTTGCTCTGCAGAGGGTCTGGTGGCCTCTGCTCCCAGAAAGTTGCCCAGGGAGAGATCAGTGTGTGTCCCACCAATCCTGAGTTTGGATTCTGAGCTCCCTTGGGGAATTCCTTCCCGTTAGGACCGTATCCCTGCAGACATGCTGCCTGTATCCATTGCCTTTTCTGCTTCTGCCAGGCAGCCTTCAGAGCCTTTTCCTCCTAGAGTCTGGACTCACTGGACACATGCTTGGGAGCTGATTAGAGACTGGTAATGAGTGGCGAGATGGGGCCTGGGTTCTGGCCACTCAAAGCCGTGTGGCCTGAGTCTCAGTTTCCTGAAGAAAACAGCATTATGTTTTGGGGGATCATGATAGCAAATCAAAGCTGGTTAAGCCCTCTCCCCTCCCCCTGTGCCTCAGTGGTCCTCACTGCTAGTCTTGTTCTATTAGAATCCATCCCTTTGAGGGAATTGACCTGCATACTCTCCTCCCAGTGATGCTGCACAGGCCTTTGCTAGAACAGGCACAGAGGCAAAAACCAAGCTGCCATACCCAGCTCACAGTGAGGTACCATGAAGAGTTAAGGGAATGAACAATCCTGGGTTCTTTCCTCTCCTCTCTGACTCTCTTTCTCTGTCTGCAGACTGAGGTCTCCCCCAGCTCTTCTCTCCCAAGATGTCCTAGGGGTTCTTCGTAAACAGTGAGTGGGCAGGTGGGCTTCTTTCTCCCTACAAGAAAAACTAGGCAGGTGACTTGTGCCCCCAGGCTTTTGGGGGTCACTACCACTTCCCATCTTGGGCTGGGATCCGGTCCTGGTCTGAGCCATTTAGCCCAGTCACAGGCCACTTGGTTCTGATGATCTCCCTCCCTCCTTCCCTCCCTCCCTCCTTCCCTTCCTCCCTCCCTCCTATTTCTTGACATAGAGAAGTCTTGACCACCCAGCCCTCAGACACCCCAGTCTCCTGTCCTGAACAGGGTCCCCTCTGCCCGCCTCCTCCTGACCTTCTTGGTGCCTGCCTGCCACTGGGGAATCAAAGGAAGGCCATGCGGGGAGGGAACTATGCGTGGGAGGACTCCTGTCCCTATCCTCTCAGTTCTTGCTGTACAGCCCAAGTCCTGGACTCGGGGAAGGGAGGGCATCGGAGGTTTGGGCAGGCGAGGACGTCTTTTTTTGCACTTATCACCTCTGAAAAGCGACCTTCAGGCCGAGCCAAGTTTGGGGGAAGTGCCTTCAGGCGTGACAGATTTGACTATAAATCTTCTGCATTAATGCCCGGTTCCCAAGGTCTGTCATTCTGTATGCCACGTGACAAGTACAAACTGTGCAGGACCCATCAGTCACCTGTGGGTCCCTGCCCCCACTGGCTTTGTCTGAGACAGTGGCAGGCTCGGGGTAGGTTGTGAAGGAAAAGGGTCTGGCAAACTGACTGATGTCAGGGGGGTGGGATGGTTGTCAGGAGTGCTGGGGCGAGGGCATCAAGTGGAGGCTGGTTTGCAGGCAGAGGGTGGATGAACGGAATGCCTTTCTGTGCCTGGGTCCTGGAGGCAGGTGAGGAGGAATATAGCCTTCAAGTTGGGAGCTCAGGGTAAGCTCTGGCATCTCCACCTTTTGCTCTCCAGCCTGCTGTGTTGCTCACTTGGGCTGGCTGCTCTCTCTGGGCCTCAGTTTCTACAATGTAGTGAGTGTTTAAGATGACCTTTAAGATCACACCCCTCTGGTTGCCATGGCTCCCTGGAACCTCCCAGGTGCCCCTGAACCCTCGGAGGCTAGTCTCTTGATGGGACCACACCAGGTGGGAGAATCTGTTGAAGATGAACCAACCGAGTAACCAACATTTTCATCCCTTTACATGAAGGATACAGGATGCTGGAAATGGTGGCTGGGTCTTTGACAAAGGGGTGATATTTATGTAGGCACACCCCTACACAGGGGACCTATGTCCTTGCTCTTTGCTTCTTGCCCCAGGCTGTACCAAGTGGGGGACTTCATTGCCATGAAGCTTGTATCTAGAAGGGTGTGTGGAACCTCCACTTCAGCCCTCTCCCTGTTTTGATTATGAGTTCTGTACTTAAAAAGGGGGAAGGATGTGACTGAGGTCGCAGAGCTGGTGGCCAGGTTGGGAGCTAAGAGGGAGAGGTGACCCTTGCACTCACTTGCCCCTTAGGTTCTCGGGCCTCTGTCTTTGGTCCCCTCCCTACACCCAGCACAAACATTTTCTTGGCTCATGCATCTCTCCTGTGGCCTCACTTCACCATAGGCAAGAGCCAATTTGAGAGATGACTGTCTCTTTCCCCAGAGTTCTGCACATGGCTGTCACCTGTCTCCCAGGCCTTGACACCAGGCGTCTCAAACCCAGCTTCATAGACAAATCTACTCCCTCCCTAAATTCTTCTAGCTTCTAAAATCCACTAGGTGCCAAGCCAGAACTTTGCAGGCCAATACTCCTGTCCCTAAGTCTTTTCACACAACCATTGGATCTTCTGTTTCTGTTTCCAAAATGTCTCCCGAACAGCCCTTCTCTTCTCTTCTTCACTCTTACCATCTCTTGCCTAGAAACAGCAAATCTCAATACTCAAATCACTTTTTAAAAAGTCCTGTGCCTGGGCAGACATCACTAGTCAACCGTGATGCTGTTTCTCTTCCATGCACAGCATCCCAGGCAGCCATTACCAGTCTACAGAGTGGATTCACAGGATAAAAGTGACCTTCTGCCCATGGCCCATCTCTTGCTCCCCAGTCTTTCTTACATACATGTCAGAAGAATCATTTTTTTTTTTTACAGTATAAGTGAGCTGGGTTCCTTCTTTACTTTGAAATCTTTTTATCATTCTCCATGGCCAACAGAATAAAGTTACAACTTCCAGACTGTCGAGACAGCTCAGTAGGCAAGGGCCACAGTGGGTGTGGCTACTTGCCACATATGCCTAGTGACCTGAGTTTGATTCCCGGAACTCATGTGAAGGTAGAAGGAGAGAACTGTCTGCATGAAGTTTTCCTCTGACCTCCACACTCCACATGTGTGCTTCCCCATCATGCACACCCCTCCCCCCACACTAAATTAAAAAACACACACACACACAAACTTTCTTTCTTTTTTTTGTTTTTTTTCGAGACAGGGTTTCTCTGTGACTTTGGAGGCTGTTCTGGAACTCGCTCTAGGCTGGTCTCGAACTCACAGAGATGCGCCTGCCTCTGCCCCCTGAGTGCTGGGATTAAAGGCGTGCACCACCAACGTCCACTTCACACAAACTTTCTTAAGTCCACCTACAGGGCCTTCCTGCCCCTGCCTGTGAGCCACTTGGTCCCCCACTTGTGGCCACATAGCTTGCCTTCCCACCCCTGCCACTCTTGAAGATTTACAGTTTTGTGGACAGGCCTTATACCTGCCCTCATACCTCAGGGCAATCACTCCTGCAACTGTCTGCCAGGGATGCCCCCGCTTTCCTTTGCCTCCTTGCCCTTTGATACCTCTGTCTTTCTGTGAACTGTCCTAGTCCACAATAGTGTCTTCCCTCTGTCCCTCCAGCTGGGCACTACACATGTTCACAACTTCAACGTTTCCCCAGGTGACCCTGTGTAAGCAAGCAGTGTGCCTCAGAGCACTTTCTGCAAGGAATGGCTTTCAAATAAGTTAAACTCTTTAGACCTGGGCTGGAGAGATGGTTCACCAGTTAAGAGCACAGACTGTTTTTGCAGAGTTTGGTTTCCAGCACCCACAGAAGATGACTCATCTGTAGCTCTAGCCACAAGGGGATCTGTTGCCCTCTTCTGGATGTCATGGGCAAGTGCACTTACATGTGCTCATGCCCCACCCCTACCCCAATACACATTAAAAATGTCTTTGTATCTTTCAGCCTGTGATGGACAGGGACTGGCCGACTCTGAGATGGCCACCTTCATTCTTCATATTGTCCTGATAAAAAATACTTGACTTCTTTTTAATGGCACCCATCTGTCTGTTTAGAAGACAAATTTTCCTTGGCTCTGATTTTCCTGGCCTTTTTTTTTTTTTTTTTTTTTTTTTTTTTTCTGGGTAAACTAAGTTTTTCAAAGCTTTCTGTTGTCTGCTCTACTCATAATTGCCATTATAAACTGTGCTAAAAACCCATGCCACAGCCCGAATGGTGGGATGCTTTGAAATTTCCTCTGCCAAATTAATCAGTTCATTGCCCCTAAACTCTACCACCCATGAAAGTCCCAGGACAGAGAAAAAGACGAAGACAGGTTCTTTGTCACAGTGGTCAATCTCACCATGTGTAAGGGTGGGTTCTGGGTGGACAGAGGTGAACAGGACACTGGTATACTAAAGCAAGACTATGTCAACCAGATGCTTTGCAAAGAAAGTAATGGGAGATGTCCAGAAGTGCACTCTAGGGACAATGTTAGAGGCATGGGGGGGGGGGCTCCCTTCCTGCGTTCCCTCCACAGAGGACCTAGAACTGGACAAGAACCTTTGAAATGGGACCAGGCCACATCCTGGCATCCCCATTCTAAGGGCCCCTCACTAGCAGCTGCTAAATTTCCAGGCACAAGAGCCCCTGGCAGAGCCCTCTTTCCATTTTTAAATCCTTTCTGCTCTCCCTCCTCTGGAATTCCTTTCCTTCTTTCTCTCTCCACTCTCCATCCCATCTCTTTGTATTTTTCTATTTCTTCCAGTGTCAGTTCTCCTTCATACAGTCCTTAACACAAAGCACTTCAATCCTAGAATCCCCTGCATCTCTACCCTTCCCCCATCTGCTCAGACAGCTATCCTAAGATAGCCTATTGATAACTTTCTTCTCTCTGCTACAACTTGTGGTAATGCTACAAGTGCTGGCTTTAAGAAACAGTTGCCTGTGCCCTGGACCACAGTGGAGAACCAATGCTGAGCAAGAAACTCCTCTTCCCAGAGCAACACTGACAGTCCCAAACTGGGGACCACACAGAGGCAGGGTGGCTAGCAGTGGAGGAGTTAAGCATGCTGGGCTTCTTGTTTATTTCAGATCTCTCATCCAAAGGGACTGAAGCATGACTGGTGACGGGGGGGGGGAGGGGGATAAAATATCATAGGAGTCTGGATGAAGTAGAGGGATTATGTAATAGCAGGTGCCTGAGCTGAGCAGGTTACAACCTTTGGGCATTGCATTTGGCCCCAAGTTTTCTGACAGTTAAATCCAAAGAGAGCCACATGGAAGTGTTTCCAGGCAACAGAAACACTGCCATTCATCTACAGAGACAGCTTTCCCGCTGAGAGCACATCTAGGAATTGATCCCCTGGGGCTCAGTACACAGGACATCAAGTGGATGGTATCTTCAACTGCACACTTAGGAGCTATATACCTGTTCTGAAGTTGACTGGAACAGGGCCTGGCCTTCCAAAACTACTCCACAGTTTCCCAGTTGCCCACAGACCGTAGCATTCTCCAGCCCTCCCTCCATGCTTGGGTAGCCTCAGGACTCTCAGTACTGCTCAGATGATGAAGTTTTCCTTGGAGCCAGTACAGGTGACACATTGACTAAACTGTCCAGCAGGACCTGACCAGCTGCCACAGACACTGTTCAAGGGAGCAGGCTGGGGCATAGAGTTGGGGTGTCCAGCTGGCAGTAGCTCTTTATCTACCACTTGTGGTAGCTGTTATGGAGTGTACTAGCTAGATCTCAACTTCTCATCCAGGTTTCTTTGATAGTCTCTCTTGCTCTGTTCCCAGCATCCTTCACTTAAACAGGCAAGTTGCACTTCTATTCATCCCTCTGGGACTGTCTCCCCAGTCCCCATGCCTACAGGGAGGTTGACCTTCATAACTACAGTGACGGAAAAGGCGAGATGCCCATCCATTCTAAAACCTTCTCCATCCTCTGACCGCTTCCTGGGTTTAGCCCTTTCTACGGATTGGTTGACTTTATCTTCTCTAGGCTGTTTCACATCCATCCTGCACATGAGCGAAGTGTCATCATGTTCTAATTCTGGGACCATGTGAAGCAAAAATTGCTTGGTTGGTACATACACGCACCTTGCTTGCGTTTATGGTCTCCCCACTGGTAACACATGCAGGCACATACATCCTTCCCTCTTACACCCTTCCCATTGTCTCAGCTCCTACAACAAGGTGCTGGCCCTTGTTCTCCAGCCAGAGGGATCCAGTTTTGTCAACCTTCTTTGTCATTACACCTGGGGCCACAGTGTCCCAACGTATGTTCCTGGGGAGGGGGGCAAGGATCCGAGACTCCATGACTCCATTACTCACAGGTGGGAGGATGCAGGAACAGTTGGGTCGCTCTTAAACATCTCTCCACGTCGTCCTCATTAATAACTGTAATGCCAGCATCACTCGCTCTTAAATAGCCTCATTTATCAACAAGCAATTTGCCGTGGCGAGGTGGCAGGGACACAGATAAGCAGACGGGGCTGGGGCTCTTGCAAGACACCTGCCAAGTATCTTTCCCTCTCCTCTCCCATCTCTCAGGGGAGCAAGAGGAAGGGTTAATGAGCAGGAAGCTGGAGAGAGGTGAGATTGCTATCTCACAAGATCATCTCCTCTGGGTGCAGAGGGCCTGGCCAGGGTGGGGATGCCTTGGCCCTCTGGGGAACTCAAGTAGTCATAGTAGGTCCCTCTGTCTGCAACTCTTTCTGGAGAACATTCAGCCAAGTATATCTCTACTGGAGGAGGAATGGTTAAGTTCTAATTCCGGGACCATGTAAAGCAAAAATTGGTTAGAACACACACAAACACACACACACACACACACACACACACACACACACACAGCTCTCTCTGCCACTTGGTACACCTTGTGACCACTCCCTGTATCACCTATCAACATGGGCCATGGTAGCCATCTTGCCTTGATTCTGATCTTACAAGGTTTTTTCCCCCATGAATTCTTACCACTGTTCTTGATCTATACATTTTATCTTGCTGAAGAGAGTCCCTTTCTGTCCCCAGCTGTTGGGTTCATCAAGAATAGAGTTGACTTCTTGTGCACAGACAGACTCCCCATGTGTGAAATGGGAGCCTTACACACCCAAGTCCTTGCACACCACCAAGAGCTGGGTCAGATGTGTACTTGGATGCAAATCAGAATTGCTTTTTTTCACCAGGAGAGGTCCGTGGGTTGGTAGCTGCTGGGATTGGTTAGTCTATTGGATAAATGATGGGGCCAACTCGTTTTATGTCAACTTGACACAAGCTAGAGTCATTCGGAACCTTAGCTGAGAAAATGCCTCCATCAGACTGGCCTGTAGGACAAGTCCATGGGACATTTACTTGATTGATGATAGATGTGGGAGGGCCCAGCCCACTGTGGGAGGTGCCACTCCTCAGAAAGGGGTTCTGAGTTTGCAGGAAAGGAGGTTTACTAAGTCATGGGGGACAAACCTACAAACAGCATTCTTCTGAGGCTTCTGCCTCAGTTCTTACCTCCAGGTTCCTGTCTTATGTGGATGACAGACTAAAGCATTAGGCTAAAATGAACCCTTTCCTCCCCAACTTGCTTTTACTCATTGTGTTTTATCATAGCAATAGAAACCCTAAGACAATGACTGTCAGGGACCTGGGCTTGCTCTTTTCTCAGGTCCTTCCTTTGTCAACCTTTGACCTTCTTGACCTCAGTTGCCACATCTTGCAGGCAGCTGCAGTGATATTACAATGAGGCTTTTTTTGGGGGGGTATGGGGAGCAGAACCTTTGATCCAAGTAAACCTTGCCTCCTGCCCAGCAGCCTCTCCTGCCACCTCATTGCTGTGATGTGCTAGGTTTGCCTGCAGCCCCATCTATCTCCTGAGGCTGGGAGGGAGTCCTCCCTTGACCTAAAGGCTCCTATATTGTCTAATCAAATGCTGAGTATCAGAGCAGACTGTGGCTGCTGGGCAGCATTAGGCCTGGGAGCTCCATGGCTCTCAGCTGGCATCCTGTTCTCAAGATGTCCTGTCTCCATGGCTGAACCAACAGGGGGTGCCATTTTTGTAGACCAAACTGGCACCTAAGAAGCCACAATTAAGACTGGTTTATATTCCTAGAGTACAAATGTTATTTGATAATGAGACAAAAGGAATATTTTAAAGTCAATATAACTATACTGTGGAATATAATTCAGAATGTGCATCATTTTTCAAAACAACCCTGAGCTGACTAAAGACCAAAGTCATGCCTGTCCTATCACTATTAGATGCTCAGTGAAAATAGCTTGAATGAATGAGTGAATGAATGAATGAATGAATAAATGAATGAATGAATGAATGAATATGAATAGACTATTAAATGCAAGGCATTGAATTAGCTTCACCTTTGGGGTTGCTTCTTTGGGCTTTTGTCAGCAGAGGTACATGTCCCCTCCCTCAAGGGACATTTTGGCAGGAGTCCCTAGATTAGCAGTTTGCGTGCTAAAGAACCAGTGCTTCTGAGAGTACGGAGGAGACAGAAGAGGAAGAAGCTGTGATCATCATGGAAGGAGTCCTGGAGGAGCGGCCTGGAGTTCAGAGAGAAAAGATGGGCAGAGGGGTGAGGGCAGTGTTCTCACAGCACTGGTCAGGGGAGCACCAAGCAGCAGAGAATGTGAAGCTCAAGGACAGACAGGCTCAGGTGCCGGCCGGAGTGCTTTACAGTGATCTCACTGACTTTAAAGATTTCCTCGGGCGGTTCGAGCCAGCCTTCAATGGAGTGGGCCATGTGCCACAGTCTTCATTTTATACCCAGAAATAAGCTCAGGACACAGTCTCCATCCCTTAGTGATCAGGAATACAGGCAGAATATAGTAACCGGTTATGTCCACTCCAGTCAGGACCCTTGGACCACATCTTAGATCAGCCTGTCTATAAAGATGCTCTGAGATGGGGATCAAGAGGTGTGGGGTGTATCAGAGCAACGGGAACAAGGCTGAGCAGAGGCAGGAATGGGACCACGGGACAGCTGCAATAAGGGTGTCAGCTGATCCCCTAGGGAGGTTTGCAGTGGGGGAGGTCAAGTCAAGACAGGAGGTCAGGTCTTCTGCCCTTCCAGCCACTCATTGGGTACAGACTGTCGCTGGCGAGGAGGGGTGAACTGCGATGTGTACCCTCCCTGTTAGCAGAACTAACCCTCCCTCGTCTCCTCAAGATGGACCCGGAATGGCTGTCCCCCTGCCTGGGATGGTCCTCCCAGCCTAAGTTCATACACCATGCCTTGCATCTCTAGAATCTATAGTCAGAGATAGTCAAGGGAAGGACCCTAGACCACCATGCCACACATGGAAATGCAGTGTATATAAGTATATAAATATGTACCCAATTGCAGGTATGCAGATGCATACATTTCATGCTCATTTATCTATGCATAACATATACATGTCTCCAGAAAGACACACACACACACACACACACACACACACACACACACATGAAACTACACACAGCAGTTCTTGGGAGGTAAGACCTAAGGAAGCATCCAATTAGAGACCAGTGACCAGACGAAGAAGCAATGCTATCCAGGTCTTGCTTGGTGAACCAGTGAGTTTGCTGTGGTTACTCACAGGAATGTGAGTACAGGGCTGTTTACTGAGCATGGGGAAACTTACTGGCAGCTACTCCACTGAAGAATACCACCCCCCAAAGCAGTTTTTAATCACTTGTATATCCTTGCAGAGGGGAAGGGCCTCGTGCACACTTGCCTTGAGGATGTTAGTGGGCCTGGTCTTGTAAGAATCTCTTACAGGTAACCATGGCTGTTCTCATTCCAAAATGGCAATAGCAGTGTGGCTCCTGGAGCACAGCATGGTTCCACAAGAGCATGGTCTTCTCTAGTCTCTGGTGTGAACGTTCCAAGTCTGTCCAGACCTCCAGGTGGCATGTTGAAGGCGTGCTCTGCCACCTCAGTTATCCAGTTGTCCATGCCTGGCTGGCCCTGGTGAGAGCTAGAGAGAGCCATGTCAGCCTTAGCTCAGCCTTTCCCCTCTCCTTCCCATCTCCTATAAAACAGCCTATGTTCTCCTCCCTTGCTTCTGAATGCTCTTTCTCATCACTTAGGCACCAGCCAAGATGCTCTGTGCAATGTAGCCACTCAGGCCAGTTCAGTAAATGGCCTGTCCTCGCTATGCATCTTCCCTCACATAGTATTTGGCCTGAGAGTTTGCTGTGGTTTGATTGTGAAATGTCCTCCGTTGGTGCATATGTGTGAACACTTGGCCACCAGGTGGTGGCGTTGTTTTGGAAGCTTATAGGAGATGGACCCTGGCTGGAGGAACTGGTCTAGTGAATGACGCTCTGTAGCCTGGCCCTACTTTCTGCTCATGCTCTGTTTCCTGACTGTGGACACAATATGACCAGCTGCCTCATGCTCCTGCCTCCACATCTTCTCCCTGTGATGGACTGTGCCAATCTTCCCTTAAGTCGTTTCTTATCAGGTATTTGATAGCAGGACTAGGGTCATAACTAATAAAACTTTCCTCATCTTTCTTATCTACTCATTTATCTTTGTGAAATATCTTACTTGCTTGTTTTGAGCTTTTGGCTCGATTCAGGTGCCTCCATCCCATGAAGTGCCGGATCAGAACTCGAGACTCTTTAAATGGAGGCCCATTTGCGAGCAGGGAGTCCCCTACTTCATTCTGGACTTTAAAAGAATATTTATTTTTTTCTTTTGTATGTGAGTGTTTGCCTGCATGCATGCCTGTGCACCATTTACATGCAGTGCCCGAGGAGTTCAGAAGGGGACGGTGGACCACTGGACCTGGAGTTGCCTTTGGTTGTGAACCACCATGTGGGTGCCGGAAACTGAACGTGGGTCCCTTAAGGAGCGGCAATTATTCTTAACTCCTGAGCCATCCCTCCAGCCTCTCCTAGTTAGTACTTCTGTGGAGCCTCCCTGTCTTCTTTTTCTGTCTGACACACACACTGAAGCCACATATATTTTGTTCATGTTAACTGAGGAATGAATGACCAAGTAGGGAGAGACTGGCAGGAGGACAAGCTGGTTAGCAGAAGCTCATCATATCACAGAGGCCCAGAGAGGCCAAGTGACTTCCAAAGTTATCTGAAGCATAGCTGAGGGCGCTAAGGTTACATGATGTGGGCTCGTTAGGAAGACCTCATATTCAGAAAAGCAGCAATGACATCTTTATGCTTTACTTTGAGAATGATATTAATAAACATCATTTGCTGAATGCAGACCTGTGTGTTAGATGCTCTTCAAGTGTTTAATGTGCGATCCTCACAGCAATGTGCCTACCATTTACAGAGAGGAAAATGAAGGACCAAGAAGCCAGGTGACTGGTGCCAGGTCATTCTCCCTCTCAGCCTGGCTTGTGTTGCTATAATAGAATGCCTGAGACTGGGTCATGTATAAAGCACAGAAGTTTATTTCCCGCCATTCAGGAGGACAGTTCAAGATGGAGCATTTGTCTCTAGCAGGGTCTTCTCTCTGCATCATAGTATGGAAGACGGTGTCACATGGTAGGAGCAGTGTCCAAGAGTGTCACGTGGGATCAGTATTCAAGGACATCACATGGCAGCAATGCTTCCTGAACACACCTAACTGGTAGAGGAAGATTATCTTCCCAAGAACCTACTCTTATGGTGGAGGAATGTCACCATGGGCATTAATGCTCTATGCTGCCTGCAGTGGTGTACAGAGAGATTTGAGGCAGCTTCTTGAGGGAGCCATAGTCTTCAGGAGATGAGTGAGGAGGGAAGACATTCCAAGTGTGGGACCACATTAAGCCCAGAGCCTGAGGGTTAGAATTAACTCTCTCGTGGAACTCTGGTTTCAGAACAATGAGGCACCATGATGAGAGAATGAGGGCACTGAACCCAGTGGGGATGTGTATGGATGCCAAGGTGAAGGACCTCCCCTAGGTAGTTCTGTGTTCAGTGGCAAAGAGATCTCAGACCTCCACTTCCGTGTCTCAGTTTCCTGTCCAACCATACCCACAGTTTCCATGGTGTGAGACCTTGGAGTTCCCAGATCAGCATGGTGCTGGAAGGATGAAGATGAACTCCAATGGAAAAGTGTTCCAGAAATTGTCCTCAACCTAAAAACGAAGCATAAGTCATCCAAGAACAGCCAGTGAGCCAGGCACCAGGCAGCTCAGGTGCTAGGAAAGCTATTCCTGCATTCTCCCCCCGACTCTGCCAGTACCCATGAGCTGTTCCTTGAGATGTGTCCAAGAGGGTCATGGCTTTTAGAATTACAGAACTACAGCCCTGCAGTCCCCTGGGTCCCATCATCTTATGATTATCTGACAACTCATCACTGCATTCATGTGTCATTCTTCCTTTGATGGGCGGGGCAGGGGACACTGGCCCCATGATTGATCTGTTCTAAGCACTGCTCAAATCTCTGGGGATGAAGCAGAGAACAGGGGTCACAGTTCCTGTCCTTGGGGTGCTGGGAGTCAGGTGGGAGCCACAGGGTGAGAACTTTGCTGTTGAAGGATCCTCATAGCCTGTTATGGCCATCAAGAAGCCCCTTTTGGTATAAAATCTTTGCTATGCAAAAATGAAGACCTAAATTTAGATTCTAGCTACCCAAGCTGGGTGTGGTTTGTAACCCCAACACTGGGGAGCAGAGACAGGCAGATCTCACTTCCTGTCAAGGCAATATAGCTGAAACAACAAACTTTGCACTCAATGAGAGACCCTGTCTCAAAAATAAAGCAGGGAAGTGATGAAAAGACATCCTGGTTTCAACCTCTGACCTCAACACGTGCCTGCTTTGGCAAGCACACCCTTTATACATGTACACATGGATTCACTCAAACACACACAAGAGAAGACTCCACTTAGATATTGGAGTATTACGTCTTTTATTCTGGCATTTTCTGTTGCAGACTCTGAGGCAGGAACAAGGCCAGTGACATGGAGCACCTTGTGTGGGCTACATAGACAGCAGTGACATGGTATACCTTGGGTGAGCAGTACAGACAGGCCAGGAGTGGAATCTAGGCCCTACTACACCCAAGTGTGGTCTCTTTTTCTGTTGAGATAATATGGCTGTTGGAGAAGCTGCTTGGTGTGGAGGTCTGGAGACTTGTGGAGACCTGGGATTGATGAGCAGGTCTGTGCTTGGGCCTGAAGCACAGATTTAGTGTGTTCTGGTCCTAGATACTCAGGGTTTAGCTTGGGTAAAACAGCAACTCCAGCTTGCCCTCACCTGCCACTTAGCTAGAGGGCCCAGGTTCCCAAATCATGAAACAGGGAGTGGTCGGTCACCCGGTAGGGAGACGCCTTGGGAATGGTCACTGAGTCTTCACTCACTGTCCCTCCATGGCAGAGATTCTGTTGTGCTCCTAAGATGACAAGAGAGGTGCATTTCTTCCTTTACTCATCTGTTCACCCTCTTGTCCATTCACCCACCTACCCACACCTATCTTTTATTTACTTACCCAGTCACCCATCTACCCATTCACCCAACCATCCACCTATCCACCATGTACCTACTCATCTGCCCATCACTTATCTATTCGTTTACACAACTATTCCCATCCATCCATCCATCCACCCATCTACTCATCTATACATCTACCTATCCATCCACCCATCAATCCCCACCCACCCATCCATGAACCCATTCGTCTACCCTTTCATCACCCATTCACGCATCCAACCACTCTTACACCCATCCGTTTACCCATTCACTCATTCATCACTCATTCATCAAACTTTCAACTCATTTGTCCAACCACTCCCTTGTCTAGTTCAGCACCCCACCCCCTCCATGCATTCATCCTAAGGAAAGATATGCCTGAAGTCATATAGTCAGTGAATCTTCTGACCCCCTGTTTTCTCAGGCCATCTTTCTTAAACCACTAGTGTCCTTTGAGAGGACATTAGAAGAAAGGAGTTCTTGTCCAAGTAATCTTGGGAAAGCTGTATCTTCTCCGTCCCACCCCTTCACATTGAGTATTAGTTCTGAGAGGTCCTGCAGGGAAGAATTCTGTTTAGATTCTTTTTCATTAAAATCCTTAAAATGTTTATTTATCAGCGGCAGGGGGAGGGGATGACACACAATGCTGTAGTGCTTGCATGGTGGTCAGGGGACAGCCTTTGAGAATTGGTTCTCTCCATCCACTATGTGGGTCCTGGGGACCAAACTCAGGTCACCAGGCTTGGCAGCAAGCCTGCTTGAGCTCTCACCGGCCCCAGGTTATTTTTCTAATGCGATCTTCTCTACGTCTTTTTGACCAAGGAACACTTTTTTTCCCTCATGGAGTACCCATGAGCCTCCCAGGGAATTAATGGTTCGTGAAATACACTTTAGGAAGCATTCCTTTAAGCACGAAATCTTTTTTTAATTATAATGACTTGCATGGAATATTCATAAGATCTGTTATATATGTACCTGCCTTCTCACGTTGGGGTGACTCATCCTTCAGCCCTTTCTGGGCACACCATTGAACACATCACCCTGACTGAGCAGCATCCTCTAGTGATGTCCTGTCCCTGGCAGGACGGAGGGAAGGGACAGAAATGGGTGAGTTCTTACTTTTCAGAGAACTTTGGTCTTTTGTGGGGATCAGAGCACAGATTCGTTTGCTTCTTCTGTGTTTGTGTTCCCTCTTGGAGTGACTAAGAAAACACCTAAGAACCAACTTCAGTTTGCAAACTCAAACACATTGTCCCTGAGTAAGGGCCTGACCAGACCTGTTCTTTGTATGAACTTGGAATGTCGTGTATGTATTTGGTTGTAGGACTTTTAGTCATCCAGAGGCCTTTGAAGATTGTTTGCTACATTTTTGCTTATCTGTTTATTGATTTATTAAGCTGCCAGGACTGGAATCCAGAGCCTTGCACATGCTTGGCTAGTGCTCTATAACTAGTTATGCCCCTCGCCGTCTGTTTTTGTCAAGGCAGAGGCTCACTATATATAGTCCAGGTTAGCCTTGAATTCACAATCTGGAGATCCTGGGATTCAGACATGTGCCACTATCCACACGTAGCTCTATTGTCCTGCTTTAATCTGTGTTTTGGATAACTGCACAGTCACTGGGGCTTGGACTAGAATAAGAACATTGTCTCCAGGATCAGTTTGGCCTAGGTTTGTGCCCTGACTCCACCTTTTCTTAGCTGTGTGATCTTGGGCCAGCTGCCCGATCTGTTTCCTTTCTCTGAGTAAGGGAATGTGTCCTTCTCATGTTTGGGGTTAAGTACTTGATGAGGTGGTCTGTTCATAGTACTTAACAGAGTGTCTGGCATACAGTAGGTACTTAATAAATAGTGGCAAAGTCGGGACTAGAACAAGGTGAGTGAGGATCCCAGGGCCTATCAGCTCCCAAGACATGCCAAACTCTTGCATGTACAGGGACAGCACCTGAGAGGGAGTGCCACCTTACCTCCTGGGTGCCTGCTCTGCTTCATGGGCTTCACCATCACCTGAGGATGCTCACAGCTTCAGCTGCTTGTCGAACCTGAGCACCTTGAAGGCCTCTGATTGGGTGAGAGATCTATCTTCCCACCTGTAAAGGTTCTCACCTGAGCAGCAAATGAACTGAACCAGGATCGGGGTCCAGGCACAGGTGGATAAAGGGTGTGCCGGTGTGGGGTGGAGACTGAGGGCAGCCCAAGGTAGGTGGCTGTTAACTTGTGCCTTCCATAAGCGAGGACTGCTGAGATGTTCCCACCCCCATGTCAGAGCCTTGTCAGGGCAGGGCTACCTCCAACTGCACTGGACCTTCTCTTCCCTGTCAAAACTTTTAAAAACACAAACAGCGGCAAGAGCGGCATTTGCATAAATCTCATTAGAAAAAGTGCAAGTTTCATAAATCTTGTGATAAATTAGTGCGAGATCATTCTCAACGTGATGTATTAATTTTAGGGCACAATGAATGGTTCTGTGATCATCGTGGGTAATTACGAGTCTCCTCTGAAACGAGGTGATTTCTGGGGGGCCCTTCTCTGGTTCCCCGGCAGGGGAGGGTTTGGGGGAGGTGTCTTACCTGCATCTGGATGCACCATGTCTTGTCTCTTCTGCTGTGGAGAGGTGATGAGAAGCTGGGGTCAAAGAGCAAAGGTCCAGGAAGCCACACTGAAAGTATACATTGCCGAGAACCAAATTGCCTCCAAGAAGGATTTGAAACAACTTAGCCTTGGGCCTGTGACAGCTGTAGCTCTAAGGGTTCTTAGAGTCATGGTCCAGGACCAGTACCACCTGGGAGTTTGTTAGAGATGCATCCAGAAGCTCTGAAAAGACCACCAGTCTGCTCTAAAGACACTCCTAGTGTGTCCGAGGCTCAATGCACTTTGAAAGCCTTTGTGTTACACTGAGGGAGTTAATGCACTAGACCAGTCCATTCCTTGGCAGGTGGGGCCTGGGTTGCTTCATTTGCAAACACTCCCTAGGTGATGCTAAAATGGAATCAGGTTACGATTTGCTGTGTTAAAGTCAGATGATTTGGAAAAGTTTGGACACAGTAAGGATCACACATTACACACATAAACA
The DNA here is from genome assembly GCF_003668045.3 of Cricetulus griseus. Classification (NCBI taxonomy): domain Eukaryota; kingdom Metazoa; phylum Chordata; class Mammalia; order Rodentia; family Cricetidae; genus Cricetulus; species Cricetulus griseus. The sequence goes on from NW_023276807.1 coordinate 792,676, forward strand.
TGCACAGACATATATGACACACACACACACACACACACTCACATATTATTTGTCATGCCTGTGGATTGGTCTGGGTGTCCCACTATGGCTAGGGACCTACTCACAAGACTGAGAGTATAGGGGTAACTAGCCTCCCTGTGGGACAAAAGAAAATGACGTTTAAGGCTGTGGCCCCAGCACAGCTCCCCAGTGGAAATGTTTCCTGGGTATCTGACCCCTTTAGTGCCCAGAACTTGCCGCAGACCATGAATCTACCCTTAGAGCTGTGGGACAACATACACAGGTATTATTTGACTCCAGGTGGTTTTGCTAGACAGTGAGTCTGGAACCAACTTCTGGCTGATAGGCTGGCTTTCACCACAGACTCAGGTTTGACCCAGTGCCTGGAGGGTGGGGCTCTAGAATCTACTTAGCCCTGGATACCCTCTTTGGTGGTCACATTTAAGGGTATCAATGAGGGTTCCTTGGACACAGCCTTGATACTAAGTGTGGGGACTGAGTGGGGACTGTGTCCTGAGCTCCCGCTAGCAGGGCATCAGCAGGGTGGCCTCTGAGCAGGAAGGAGCCAGCTTGAACCTGCCACCCGTGTTTAGACTATCTTTGCCAGCCTTTCACGGGCCCTGCAGTGCTCTGTTTATTTTAATGATAATGTCAAGTTCAATTTGCCGTCATTTTTCCACATTTCCTTTTGTAAAGTTAATTGAACAGTTCAATGAATTGAAAAGTTTCAGGAGAAGGGGAAAAATAGCCCACTCTTATCATTGTTATTAAATCTTGTAACTACTGCTTGACTCTCTGGCCTTAAGGACTCCATCTCCCCACCCCCACCCCATCCCCTACACACATTCCTGAGGGCCTTGAATCTGCAAGGACTTGAGAAGGTCAGACAGAACATTCTATCATTCCTTACTTATGGTCATCTCATGCTCTACCTGCTGTTTCTGAACAAGAAAGAAAGAGAACCCAGTCTCCTTGTCCCCAGGTATAGCAGCCAGGCAATGCACCTTTGAAATAGGGGAGGGTCACCCATGAGGGCTATTTCCCAACGTTAAGCACCATGTTGACATGGTATGAGATGTGACCAACAGAGCAATAGGGTAGACACGTCAATTGGCTGTGACCATATGTGGTGTAGCAAAAAGCACATCGGAGCCTGGGGACCTATTTGAGCGTCAGTGGGCTTGTCACTGAGCTGCCCAGCCCTGTTTCCTTCGTAAGTTTGTTGTGTCCCAATCAAGAATTGGAACATGTGTCAGGTGTCAAGAGCCCCTACTGGAGTCAGGACCTCTTCCTTGTTAAGCTGTGTGACAGCCTCTTCTACAGGGCACCCTGGGGGCTGTTCCAGGCAGGTGAATCTCAACCCCAGGCTTGGTTTCTGTCCTTCCCAAGGGCCACTGACTCCAGGTCCTTCCTGGTGTTGGTGAAGGAGGAGCCACTCAGAGACATATGCACCTTTGCCAGAGAGGACTGGGTAGCAGCCAGAGCATCCAGATGAATTAGATCCCCTCTGGCTTCTATCTCAATTAATGCAGGGAATCCTGGGGGCAAACCTGGATTCCCAAAGCATCTACTGGTCCTTTTGTCTTGAATCCAAGCCCTCACTCCCCTAAAGATGGGTCACTTTGCCTCTCTGAACCTTGAGTTTCTTACCTGTATAGCAGGTGTGACCCTTTTATGCAGGGGTGACCCTTCTGTGCAGGGCAACTGTTAGAAGCAAGTGACTCTTGATCACTATGCTTGATGTGTGCTTGCCTTCTTCCTTTAGGCAGCAAGTGAGGCTATCTTTACTGGTGTGGGAAGTTTCAGGAGAGCTGATTTTGGGAGCCAGAGGTGGCTTGAAGGCTCTAGACACAGGACTGACTGGTTCCTCTATCTGAGGTAAAGATTTCTGCTGGGGACTGCAAGGTGTGCCATGGAGGGGAAGCGTGGCTGCCTCAGCCTAGCAGGAGGAAGGTCTGGTCTTGGGCCCCTCTTTGGCTCTCCAGCTTCCCAGGTGGGCAGAGAAAGGACTTAGTAAAATAAAGGCCCTGAGGTCAAACCAAGTTCAGAATTCTAGAGTTGAGCAGAGAGGGATGCCTGCCTGTGGCAGGAGAGGGGAGGGAAAGCCAAGACAAATGAAATGAAGGCACTTAACAGGCTGTCTGATCCTGAAGGGAGACAAATGAGACCACAAGTTACAAGGCCAGCTGGCTCTGAGGGGTGTTCCGACCCAGGAGATGGGGAATAGCAGCTGTGGCTCTAGCAGAGACCAAAGCCAGTCAGGGGGCAGGCTGGGTTCCTATCTCTCTGTGTGTAGGGTGTTGGGGGGGTGTTAGTGAGGCTCTGTTGGTCACTAGTGACACAGGGGTGACAAAAGTACACACTTATTCTCAGAAGGCCCTCATTATAACCCAGGGCTCTGGAATTGTGGCCGCAAAGCCTCAGTGGAGCATCACTCAGATTACCTTCCCAGCTTGCTCTTCCCTTTGTGAGTTGAGGCGGGGTGGGATCTGTGGCCTCTGCTTTCATCATAATCGGTCCTTGTTTCTGAGTTGACCTCTAAACTCCTAGCCTGACTCTGTCCTTTCTAACTGTCCTGAGCCTGATAGAGGCAGATAGCTAAATCCTTGGTCCCTGGATGGGGAGAGACAATGGGGAACAACTGATGTAAAGTCATTGCAGGTCACAGATTGTAGGAGATTGGCTTTCATACGTCTTTTAAGGTTGATTATAGTGACTGCATGGAGCCCAGTGTTGTGAAGGGTTCTGCAGTTGACTATAGTAGATAGTGGTTGATTAGTAATGTCTGCATGGGAAAGGGCTGGGCCTGACTAGCTCGCTGTCCTCCAGGGCTACAGTAGTTGATAGGGGAGTTCTGGGGGATCGAAGGGGCCTTGCAACCTGTCCTGGAGCACTGGTCTCTACATTCAAGGGTGATGGCCTGTTGCTTGCTGCATGGAGATGAGAGCAATGGATCTGGGAGCACAGAGCCAGAGAAGCTGATGGCAGAGAGGCAGTTTGGGGTATGTGAAGGCTGTGTGCGATCTCAGAGGCATGTAGTGAGGCAGGTAGGCCCTAGTGTGCTAAAGAAGACTGGCAGTAGCCTGGCAGGCTGACCCACAGTGCAACAGAAATGTGATTGGATAGGGGAAACTGGGGGGAGGGTTGTTCTTGGCTTGGAAAAGCATTGAACATGATAAAAACACTTAGTTTGAATGCTGTGGGGACAATCACAGATAGGCTTCTTCCTACAAGGCAGAGTGCATTCATACCTGTGGTCATTTTCTACCCCAACTTTGGAACATGCATGAACTCCAGTCTTCTCAGATAAACTTAAAGGCTTGCAGCTTGCCACTGACTTGAGTTTCTGCCCCTCCCCTCACCAGGCAGGCAGAGATCTGCAGCCCTGCCCTTCTGTGCAGATAACAACAATAACAGTAATAACAGTCATCTGGGCCGTCAGCAGGCACCCAGCGGGGACTCAGGAAGCTGTGATTGTCCACCCCTTGCCTGGAAGGCAGATGCGACTGACTGCTGAGGTGCTGAGGCCACAGTAGAGACCATGTCCCCAGCTCTGTGCTTCCCAATAGCCCTTAGCTGCCTGCTCAGGGAATCCCTCTCTCTAAGACAGAGTAGACTGTCCCAGGACAGGACGCTTGGCTGACAGGAGAGATTGCACAGGCCTTAGGAGAGACTCCAAGGCCAGTGCATAGGAGGCTATCCTCCCAGCTGTTCGGACATCAGTTCCAGCATCCCAGGTCAACTGCTGCTGATTTGGGCTTTATTGGGTATGATTATCCTTGCGCTCTTCTGCCCATTAGTGTAGTAATTAAGATCTGACTGTCCTCACTCTCCTATCACCATGGCTGAAAGGTCCAGTGGGGACTCTCACCTCTCCTGAAGTGGAAGGCGCAAGATTCTGCTGAGTAACCTGGGAATCCAGTTGCTTGTCAGGCTTAGGGAATGGGACAGCCAGATTGCTGCTCCCCCAGAGCTAGCAGGAATGTGCTTGAGATCCACGACCAACAAGACAGATGAGCACTCAGAGATGGGGACCTGTGGGGACAGAGAGACTTCGTGTCCTTTTGGGTAGATGTATTGACTGACAAAATATTTGAGGAAGGCCCCGAGAGGTCAACTGTTACTGAGAGGTGAACATTGAGCCTGGGCATGGATGACTTCAGGTGGCGGTGCTTCCAGATGAAGCACCGCCATGAACTTGGCCCACTCAAGAGCAGTTGAAGGCAATGGGGACAGAGATCGTGGCCCACTGTTATCTGTCCCACTGGGGAAGATCACTAGAGCCGCAGGATAGTCTGATTTATTTATTTAGCTTTAAAATCTTGTGAGCTAGGGAGATGGCTCAGTGACTCAAACACTTGCCGTATAAGCATGAGGACCTAAGTTTGGGTCCCCAGAACCCCATGCCAGATAGGCACGGTGGCCTTCTTGCAATTCTAGCCTTAGAAGGCAGAGAGCAGATTCTCAGTAAAGTGAGACTGGACATATCCGAGAGCTTCAGGTTTGATTGACAGACCCTGCCTCCGTGAATAAGGTAGAAGAGGGATGGAGTATGATTCCTGATCTCAACCACAGGCTTCCAACATACATAGCACACATGTGCACCCATGTCCACATGTGTCCTCACATGTGTGAACATGCATAAGCACACGCATGAAAGAATGAAGAAAAATTTAAATTTAAAATACGCACAGCATAGAATTTATCCCCTTGTCAGGGTAAGTCTCCAGAGCACCCCTTGTCTTGAAACTCGCACCTCTGTGCCTGTGAAACAGTAAGTTGCCCTACTCTGTCCTTCCTAGCCTCTGAACATCGACATTCTATTTCATGAGGTACTTGGGAGAAATAGAATTGTATGTTATTTGTCATTGTGTGACTAGCTTTTTTCATTTAGCACAGCAGCTCAAGGTTCATTGGTGCTGTAGCAAGCATCAGCATCCCTTCCTTCTCTGAACCTGATGATCCATTGGCTGCCTAGGCTGTGTTTTGCTTATCCATCCATCCATGGCTCCTTGGGCTGCTCCACCTCTTGACCATCATGGAAACTGCTATGGATGTGGGGCTGCCATGAGGACCCAGTCTTTAAAGTCCTCCCACCCTGAGGTTAGGCAGAGCCCCAGGCTGGCTCAGCACAGAGTGGAGATGGCTGGCTCAGTAGGATGGGAGGCCAAATGCAGAAACTCCTCTGGCTGCACTGATTGAGCCAGGAGGCCTCGGTCTGAGCCATTAAATCATGCCAGGCCTGGAGCGGTCCCCTCTGCATCTAAAGTGGGAGCCATAAACCAGGCTGACTTACCGGCAGCACTCACAGCTCCGTTGTTTATGGCCAGCATCTGCTCTGATTGGTAGATTCCTGTACTGTGCCCATTGTTAAATATTTGAATATGGGCCTGCAATAAAGCACACCAGGACTCCTACACCTGACTGCACATTAGTCTCCTAAAGAGAGGGTGGGGCACTGACTAGGGGTTTATGTTTTTAGTGTCCTACCAGCCAGCTGGGCCAGCAGAGTCTGGTAGTACCAAGCACCCACCATGGCTCAGATGCATAGTCCTTGAGGTTGTTTTTCAGAAACAGGCTTGTGATGAGTACTGAAAGGCAGGTGGTTGACTAGGGAGGCAGGGGTGGATGGAATTTCTGATGCTGTAATAGATTGCCACAGACTGGCTAACTTATAAAGAAGGGAGGTTCAGTTAGCTTGCCCTTCTGAAGTTCAGGAGCTTGGTGCTCACATACAGTGAAGGTCTTCCCCCTGCATCAGAGCATGGGGGAATCATGCGGTGAGAGAGACAGAGTGCTATCTCAGGGATGTCATCCCTGTGAAGTCATTAATGCCTTTGCAAGGACCTGAGCTCATCTGGTTCTGCTCGCTTCCTGAAGACTCATCAGCAAATACCAGCAATTATGAATTAGGGGTAGCTGCTAACATACAAGTTTTAGAGGACACATCCAAACCACATCACGGACCTTGTCATCACTAGGGGTGACTGGAGACAGTCTTCTTAGGGAACTCTGGAAGTCAGTGTAGAACTCATGCCTCAGAGACGTGCCTGTGAGGGCCAGGGAAACTGGGATCCATGCGTCCTCTACCTCCCATCTTCACCCATCATTTCCCATAGCCGATCACTGAGTTCCAGCACCAGGGCCATTAGTTCCCTGGCTCTTCTGGCACATGAATGACATGGGCTGAATCTGGCCAAAATCCTGGAGTCTGACTATTGGATGCTAAGTTGGTGTATGGGTAGGTGTGTCCCTGAGGGAGACATAGCACCAATTACAGCTGTTGTGGACATCTCCCAGCTCCTTTCACATTATCATCAGAACCCATAGCACCTATGAATCACTGGACACCTTGCTACAATCAAGAACTCCAGCTTCATCTACAGCTGGTGGGAAAATAGAATGTTGCCGGCACTGTACAAAACCACTTGGTGATTCCTCAATAGGTTAAACAGAGAATGGCTCAATAACCCAGCGAATCTACTCCTAAACACACGGAAAACAATTTAAAATGAGAATACAAGCAGTATCGTATACAGAGATGTTCATGTCTGCGGCATTCACAGCCCTAAGTGGGAAATAGCCCAAACCTCTGTTGACTGAGGAGCATATGAGTAAAATGGGTTAGATCCACACGGAGACCATTAGTCAGCCATCCAAAGGAGCAGAGCTCTGACACAGGCACCAACATGGACCAGCTAGCTGAAAGCCACGCACAAGGCCACAGACTGTGGTTCTGTGTCCCAGAGATGAAAGTGAATGTGTGGAAGCCAGAGACTGAGAAGTGGCTTTGGGATAGGTACAGTTTCATTCATGGATGATGGGAGATGGTTGCCCAGCACTGTGAAGGCCTCACAAGGTACCAGATTCTACACCTTGAATTGTGAAGATGCTGAACTTTGTGAGGTGCTTATTCTGCTTGTGTGTAGAAGACGCAGGGTTTCATGTGGTGCAGACTGACTTCAGGTCTCCCACATAGCCAAGGATGACCTTGAACTCCCAATCTCCCTCTCTCCACCTCCCAGGTGCTGTGGTTACAGTCATGCAACACTGCACTTGGTTTGTGCTGTGCTGGGGTTGGAACCCCAGGCCTTGTGCATATAGACAAGCAAATGCTCTGTCAGCTGATCTGAATCCTGAGCCCACCAGATATTTTTTTGCTTTAAACCACACTAAATATTCGGCATCCAAGATGCTGTCATCTTAAGGTGGGGACCAAACCCCATGGAGCGTGCGCACCACAGGATCTCACAGCCAGGGATGGTAATCTTAGCTGAGTCCCACGGACAGACCTGATTTCTGTAGGGACAGTATAGCCAGAGATTGCTGGTGGGGCAGCATGCCTGCTTTCCAGAGAAACCAGCTCTGGCCACTTGTGCAGAGCAGCCAAGAGCACTGGGCGGGGGAGGAGGTGCCCAGCTGGAAAACTGCGGGGTGTCTTGTCTTAAATATAATATTAAATCAGCACCTTTAATTAGTGCGCTTAGAAAAGGCCACTAGCAATTACCTGGGACACCAAGAAGGCGTGAGCTGGAAAGAGCCTGTGAGGAAGCCACAAAAGACCATTTTGAGCAGCACATAATTGAGGAGAAAATGGATAAAAGTCCAGGAAATTACAGGGTGGGTGACAGCAGCTGATGGCCCCATCCCTATCCTGCCCAACGCCCCCCTCCCTGGGAGGACCCGAGTGTCAGGCTTGGGAAAGCCATTTGGGATATCAGGTTCAGCCACACGACCTTGGCTACAGGGCTGATGTAGCCTTCCCACAATCCTCTTGGCCAGCCAGAGTGTATCCTCACTGAGCCCTCCACCTGGGTCAGGATGGGGCTGGCAAGTGAGGCCTGTTTTTTGAGGGCTGCAGGCTGTAGATCTATATACTGTGGAGGATCAGGGCACATAGTAGGGGACCCTTATCTCCTGTGGGGAATTGGCCCAAGGCCTGGAAAGCAACTCTTTGTTTCCCAAATCTGACAACAGAGAGGTGATTATGTATGTATGTATGTATGTATGTATGTATGTATGTATGTATGTATCCATCTATCCATCCACCTACCTACATCATATATACAGAGATACAGATATGGTGTATATATATTCATGGAAACCAGGAGTAGAGGCTGGAATTGCCTGCACAGTTTTAGAATATGTATGTTTTTTGAAACTAGGTTTCTCTGTAGCTTTGAAGCCTGTTCTGGAACTCTCTCTGTAGACCAGCCTGGCCTTGAGCTCACAGAGATTCTCCTGCCTCTGACTCCTGAGTTCTAGGATTAAAGGCATACACCACCACTGCCCTGTGAGTATATCTTTTAGAATGCACCGTGTGGTTCATTTGGCTCTGAATTGACCCTCGTCATTTGGATATCAGATATTTGGGAAGATAAGCTTGATTTACCAGTGAGTTTCACACATTCCACCATTTTGACTTGGGAAAAAAAAAAAGGCATTGGGTTTGGCATGCAGGAATTCAGAGATGGGGGTTGCATGCTTCCTAATGCTTGCTGTTCAACTGGGTATTTGCTTACTGCTTCTGGCTTCTTCCTCTGCAAGATGGGGAAGTTGGCTCCAAGCTGTTCTGACCTTGGTTCATGTTCTCTTTCATCTCTCACCTCCTCCTTCACCACAAATGCCAGCTGCATCTGCCTTTTGATGAAGGAGAGGCTATATTCCTTCCCTGAATCTCAGTATCCTCATCTATAAAATGAATAGAGTCATGACCAACAGACAAAGTCATAGGAGGATTGAATGAGCAAATTTAAGTGAATGAGCAAAAAACAAAAACAAAAACAAACAAAAAACACCCCCCCCAACCCTTCCCATTTTGCGGTACCGGTTAGAGCCTGATAGGAACATATCTGTGGAATTCTTTCTTACTATGGTAGAACTGAATCTCCAGCCTGGGCTATGAAGTGCAGCTCTGCCATCTGCTAACCATAGGCTGTGGGAAATAACGATATCACTGGCTATTGCCTTAAAAGCTCCAATGCAGACAGTATGGCGCATGGAGCTCCTTGCATGCCTCTGCTCCAGGCTTACAAGCGTTGGTGGCCTCTGTTGGCTTAGAACTGCTCTGCTATATGCCTCCTGAAGAAGCTCCTGAGTCACAGACCTGCAGCCCTTCCTTCCTTCCTTCCTTTCTTCCTTCCTTCCTTCCTTCCTTCCTTCCTTCCTTCCTTCCTTCCTTCCTTCCCTCACTTTGCTCTTTGTATTTGGCTAAATACAATCATCAGTATTTGGGGAAGAGATAGTGCCTGTCCCATTTTGCAGGTTCAACTGAACCCTTAAAAGAAGGGAGTTGCACAAACCAGGGCTCTGAGATGACGATGCTAGATCTTCCCTTCAGAGGCCTCCACACTGATTCCCTAGCTCCTAGGGACTTAAGAGCTTCCTGAGGCTAAGGTGACCTGCTATCCCAGAACTTTGAAGACTTGGCACTTGTGCCAGAATCCTCTTCATCCTGGGTAAATGGGACAGTGGGCTGCTCCTCTTTGAAAGCCACTAGGGAGCCAGTGAGACCCAGGGCAGGATATTCTGCAACAACCTTCTGAGCCAGGCTATACAGCACCTGATGCCTGGTGTGGCCTGTGTCCAGAGCATTACATCCTGATAAGGGTGGCCCCCTACCTTTTGATCTTTTTGAGGATAGGATCAGACCCCGGTCAGAACGAGTCTTGAAGTGACATGTCATCTTAGCCTCCATGCCCAGATGCAGACCAGAACATTTTGCAAGATCGTGTAAATTAGAAAAGATGTTTCTATTCGCAGAAGATGGAAACCCAATTCAATAGAAGTAGGAAATAAACAAAAGAGTGGGGTAGGGTGTGGTCATCAGTGTCTATCTATAGCTGAGACATCTAGAGGACTGAGCCAGTACCTGGCCCTGTGGCCATGCACCTCCATCCCTGCAGGGATGCCATCTGCAGGGCCATAAGTTCTGCTAGCTTCCTGGACAGCCTTGTCCTCAGGTGTTCTATTCTTGTAGGTGCTAAACTGGTCCCTCTCAACAACCCAATGGAATGAGAGCACGAGCCCTGGAGTTGGCTTTGATTGAGTCACATGCTCATCCCTGAGCCAGTCATCATGATGCAGAGAGGGAACACTTTGATTGGCTAGGGCTGAGTTAGGTACTCAACTTTGGGCATAAGAATATCAGAGGTCTGTTCTCTTCTGGACCACCTGGGAAAAGTCTCCAGATTACAGTCGGAAAGGTCACAGCTGTCCATTTCATACCCAGAACATGGTGAAAGACGGATCTGTGTTATAGTTGTGTACACCCTGTGACAGGTGTCCAGAAGTGGAGAGCCTGGGTTGCAGTGCAATGATGCTGAGGACGTTTGAGGGATGACTGTTGGCCTCTGGAAGACCTGGAAGTTTATAAGGTGGCTGTGCCCTGAAGGTTGCCCCATCATTTGGGCAAGGTAGAAAGCAATGAGCCTTACCTCTGTGTTGTCCTCCCCTCTCTCATTCGACTACTCCAGGTTCTTCTGTGACCCAGTTGCTGGCCCGAGACATGGACAATGACCCCTTGGTGTTCGGCGTATCTGGGGAGGAGGCCTCCCGCTTCTTTGCCGTGGAGCCTGACACTGGTGTGGTGTGGCTCCGGCAGCCTCTGGACAGAGAGGTATGGCATGTGACTTCCTAGTCTCAGTCCTTTTCTGGAGGAGCAGGGGCAGTCAATGGAAGAGGGTGGCTCACCATTTTTGGGGGGTCGATCTTCTTCCAAGGCTCCATTCTACCTCTGCTGGGGCCATTTGTCATAGCGGTAGCTCTCTACCAGGGCTGTATTGAACATTAGGCTTGAGTGGGTTGGATGGGGGTTCTCAGAGCCAGGAGTAGCACTGGGTAAGCAAGAGGAAAAGCGACCATGAGGTCATCTCTTGTGGAATCATCTCTTGTGGGGTGGACTAGTCAAGATTTTCTAGAGCAACGATCGTGGTAGTCTTTTGCAAATGAAAGAAAGGGTTTGAACACATCCCCAGGCCATGTCCTCTCCTCCATCTCAGGACGTGGTTACAGAAGTGTTTAGTGGCTTGCTCAGCATCGCACAATCATATGGAGGCACAGCCAAGAATGGCACCCAGGTTGTTGGCTTTGCCACTCGGCTATCTTCAGGAAGGATTTAGATTCCACATTTGCTTTCAAGGCACAGCGCTAGCTTTTTCAGGACCGCTTTGGACATCATGCCCAGATGAGGTCCTGGGCAGTCCCTTGCAGCTACATCCAGGGCCAGGCCCAGGGCCTCTCTAACTCTGTTCTCTACCTCCCTCTCCCTCCCTCCCTCTTCTTTTAGACTAAGTCTGAGTTCACAGTGGAGTTCTCCGTCAGTGATCACCAAGGGGTGAGTGTCCCCCGGGGCCCTGTGGACCTAGAAGGGCTGTTCCTGGACTTAGCAGGTCCCTGGGCTGCATGGGTGGGGAGAGGCCAGAGGGGAGTGACAATGCTGAGCCCTGTACATCTCTCCCCAGGTGATCACACGGAAGGTGAATATCCAAGTTGGAGATGTGAACGACAACGCACCTACGTTCCACAACCAGCCGTATAGTGTGCGCATCCCTGAGGTAAGAACATTCTAGGTCATGTGTGGGATGGTTACTAGGACCACAGCTGTTCTTCAGTCCAGCTGGGTGGTATGAATGGTGATCTCTGAGTACATGTGGATGCACTGTCCCCTGCCCACACGCTAGCCCGGATTCCACTTGGGGCCAGTGACAGCCAACCATCCTGTGGTTGAAAGAATGGCTGGGCCAGTTGGTACAGCCTAAGGCCTGAGAGAAGGCCTGCCCTGGCAGAGCTCAGCCCCATCTGCAGTTAGTAATGGAACAGGAACTGGGGAGGCCCTCTTCCCTTCCACCTGCAGCCTGCTGTGGGTCTTAGACAAGGCCTTACCCCAGACTCTACTTGCTTTGACCAGAATTTGGTCCCTGCAGGCCTGGGGAATTTGCAAGTCCCGAGCTGTGTGGTCTGGCCTGCAGTTCCCCAGAGCTTCTGTTCTGTGTACTCTGAATATGTTTGCATGAGTGCATGCGTGTAAAATCAAGCCATCGCTGGTAATTGAGAAGTACAAATTATTGCATTACAAACGGTTCGTTAATAAGCTGGCTCCCGATGGCACCAGGGCTCTCTTCGAGCGCTGTCCCTCACAACAGTGGCTTATGGAAGTCTTAAGGGCTGGCAGTTACCTATGAGAAGACCCTGATGAGACTGATAAAGAGCTTCTAACTGGGTGTCCCTCAAGGTCGCCCCCAGGGCTCTAGCTGGGGCGGCAGCTGGGTTGGAAATGATGGGAGATAGAGTCTTCTGAAAAGGCAGACTGGCGCCAGACACTTGAGTCCTAACTCCTCTATGCCACCTGTCACTGGGGAACAAAAAGAGGTAAGAATATTCCCTAGGCTTACTCAAGTGGGAGAGGTACTTGCCCAAGGTCACACAGATGTAAGTTTGACCCTAACTTCTGGGGCAGCAAAGACTCCCAGAAGGATGAAGGGATCTCTCACAACCCAGAGGTCCTGGCCCTTATCACTCAATGATGATCCAAGGATCCTAACACTTGTGCCAATTGGAGGGTAGGAGAGCAACTGTAAGGCTGGGACTGTCCAGGGGTGCCTGGGACAGGATGGCAGGAGAGAAAGCTGACATTCATCAGCACAGGGGCACAGTACCCTGACATGCCTAGGGATAGCAGCCTGGCTTCTGGCTCTCGCTCACTTGGAAGTGCCCCTAATTCAATTAAGGGGCTCTACGTGCCAGCCTGCACTCTAAGCCTGGACTCAGAAGCCAAGGGCATGGCTCAGAGTTAATGAGCCTTGTGCCCATTGCTCAGCTGCCATCCTGGCAGGCCCTGCTGTCCTCTGTCCTCCCTGGGGAGGGAATGTCAGGCAGGAGCAGTGGCAAGAGGACAAGCAGTCCTGTCCCTCTTTCCCAGGCCTTGGGCTGGAGGCCAACTCTTTCCTCTCTCATCCTGCAGAAAGGCAGCCTGCAGAATACACCCCTGCTGGAACCCCCACCCCTGGGGTCCTCCAAGTCTCTTGGCTTTCACCGTTGTACATTTAATTAGCAAGGATTGTCCAGTGTCTGCCCTGGCTTGGTTCTGTGTGGCTCTCATTCTCAGGAGGCCTGAGAGGCTGCAGAAACAGAATGTCAGGCCCAAGGCAAATAGCCTCAGAACACACCCCTGCCCATGCATTGTCTTTAACCCCTCTAGGTCTAGTCTTCCTTGTCACATAAGAATGACGAGGTGAGATAGATACCTGGTGAGGAGAGTTGTGCTGAGAGCACACAGTGCTGGAGGGAGGCCTGTGCAATTCACTTGCTTGTGAGTAGACACCTATGGTCACTCTGTGGCCTGATACTTGATGCTGGCTTCGGGACTGCTCAGTGTGTCCAGGGCATATGGTATCAGCTAGATGGAGAACCAGACATCTTGGCATGGCCCAGCCTGGGCTTGGTGTGGTCACCTGAGCTACTTGGCTCAAGCCCTAGCTAGGGAACAAGCACAGGCGCTGGCCCCTGGCTTGGAATGGAGACCATAGTTCTCTGCTTGCATTAAAGGTACCCTGGACATAACCATGGTCCACCGGAGAGACAAGTTCAATGGCAGAGGCCTGTGAATGGGAGCAGGGTGAGACTGAAGAACAGGGTGATGGGTGGAGGGAGAAGCAGGCATATCACAGACCCTGCTGGGAATGAGTTCCTGGTAACTAACTGCCAGAGAGTCTGGGTCTTCCCAGGCTTCCTGGAGGAGGTAGCTCCTGTAGATCTGATAGCAGTAGGAGGAAGGACAGTAGAGACAAGGGGCCTAGCCTCTTGTCCTTGTCATGCAAACTGCCTGGGTAAGACTTCAGATCTGCCACAGCCTGTCTGTCCGCTTGATGTGTGTGTAGAGTAGGGAGGGGAGATACAGCTGTTCAACTAGGGGATTGAGCAGGACTTTGCCTATTAAGAATCTAAGGGTAGAGCCTAGCAGGGGATGCTCTTTACTTCCAACGACTTCCTTTTCCTTTAGAGATGGTGGAAAAATTCCTAGACTGCCTCTATCTATCCACTCAACTCCTCTATGAGCATTTAAGCCACTGTCCCAAATCTCTTACCTTCCTAACCTCAGTGTCCCTAACCCTGGGCCCTGATGATACCTAGTCTGTGTGGCCAGAATAGCATTGCTGTAACACTGACACATGGCCACTCCCCGGCCTTTCCAAGGATGTACTGAGCTCCTGTGCATACAGCATGCAGGAGAGCCATGCACCTCCAGACATCTGTCACAGTGTATCAGAACCATGGGGTCCTCTAGTGCCCCAGCAGAATTCCCCGGGAAACTTCTCAGTACCCCGGGTACTTCTCATCCAATGTGATTCTGCCTCAGTAGATCAAGGAGAGCTGGTCTAGGGTTCTGATTTTGTATATGGGTCCTGGGGCTAGCCACACTTAAGCACGACAGTGACCCGTCCTTGCTGAGTTCTATCCATCCTTTTAAATTTTACTTTTGGATAGGGTCTTGTGAAGTTGCCTAGGCTGGCCTCAAACACATTACAGGCCAGGGCCACCACATGGGGGAAGCTAGAAATATGCAAGCTGGTGACATTTGTGCCCAGCTAGGTTTGGAGAACTTCACAGGGTGACCATGAGGGTTTCTCAAAGATGCTGAGAGCAGTTGCCTAGTATGAAAACCTTTAGCAGCCCATGATGCCCTTGGGGACCTCAGTCCCTGAGGTCAGGAATAGTGGGGTGGCTCAATCCCCCAGTCTGCCCAGCCCTGTGCCTGGTGCCCCTAAGGGGTCCAGCCTCTCCACCAGGAGAAAGCAGACAGGTGTGTGTTTGTATTTGTTTGTGCTGTCTTCCCTCCTGCCCACCCTCCTCCCCTCGCTAAGCGGCTCTCTGTGTAATTATCCATTTTATCAGGGCGAAAGGCCCTGCAATTCACTTGTCGAAGCTCTAACGAGGGAGCTCGGATGCTTTCAAGTCCGTAAAGAAAAGGGAAATCCGGCTAGAATTGGCAACTTAATTCACCAAGCCAGCCTCGACAGACCTCATTAAGCCCCCGTGTATTCATTTCAGCCTAATGGCTGTCACGCTGACTGCTGTTTGATTTGCTGTAATAGACTTTTATGGCCTGCCAATTTGCTGAAACGTGTTTGCCTGTGTCTGTGCCCAGCGGTACTGCTCCACTACCTCGGCGAGGGAGCCTGACTTGCCTAGCTGACCTTCAGCACTGCCCAGTCTGCTCCTCTCTGGAGGCCAGTTCTTAGTCCTGCAGAGTGCCAGGGGAGGTGACCCTGATGCTGGGGTATTTGGGCAGGAGGGTAGGTATGAGATTAGAAGTCCAGAAGGGCTGGTGGCTTCCGGGACAAGCAATCAAGAGTTCCCTGGAGTCTCGGGGACACTGTGTCCTTGATGTTTGCACAAGTGGAGCCTCCTCAGCTGGGCAGCTCCGGCTTTTATCCATCTGGTCACAACATACCTTCCATCTCACTCAGCTGAATCCTCCTATCAATGGAGGGCTGGTTCAGTACGTTCAGGCTGCCTGCCTGTCTTTCTCTATTCCCACACTTACCTTTCTAGCTCATTAAAGTCCAACTCAATTGAGCCTTCAAAGCCCAGGTTGGATCTGCAAAGCCTGATCCTCAGCATGCTTTTTCTTTTTTCTTTTTTCTTTTTTCTTTTTTTGTCATGAATACAACAAACATTTGTTGACCAGCTACTGGGCGGGGGGCCCTTAGATGACTTGGGCATGCAGGACAGGGAATTCCCCCAGTTTCTAGTTATGCTGCTTTAAATGAGTGAGTTACTCTCTCTATTCATATCCATTCTCATTCTTCCCTGTACCCCCTATGCCTCTGTCAGTCTGTCTGATTAAAAGGGCTTTGCACATGTTAAGCAAGCGCTCTAACACTAACACATAGCCAGACCCCCTTTATCTTTTATTTTGAAATAATCTCACCAAGTGACCCAGGCTAGTCTCTGACCATACAATCCTCCTGCCTCAGGCCCACGAATAGCTAGAATTACAGGCCTGCACCACGAGGCCCAGCTTTGAGCTCTGCCATCTTCTCTAGAAGATGAATGACAATATTTGTCACCAATAGGATTGTTGGACCTACGCTCATGTAGGTAGGAGAAGTTCTTAGCCTAAATGCTGCTGAATAACGTTGAGATCTTCATCCTCAGGAGAGGCCATTTTATAAAGGGAGAAACCAGTGAGTAATGTCTAACTGTGCCTCCAGTTAGCAAATGCTATGGCGGCTTTGGGTGTGTGGCCTAACGGGAGCACGTGTGTGTATTTGTGTGTGTGTGTGGGGGGGGGTATTGCTAGGTCCTATTAGGATGTATAGGAGTCCATTAGCATAGGCAACTAATATCATGTGTTTCCTGGAATCTTTTGGTATCTTTTTTTATGTACTGGAATTTCACAGAGAGTGAATTCTAACCCATATTGGAGTCCCTGCTGAGGCAAGATGGTACCTGAGGACTAGGAGTATAGATCCCTTACAAGTCCCCAAGCTACTTCAAAGAGACAAATGGAGACAAAGCCAGGCTGAAAGTAGGCTTCCCTGGCCCCTGCTCAGGTCTCTGCAGCACTTGGATCCCTCAGAGATCTTTGTCAGCTGTGACTTCAGGTGGCCAGTTGTGAAGTGAAGAGGCTGAGAAGGAGGTGAAAGAGGCCCAGGAGCTCAAGAAAAGGGTCATTACCAGAGAGTGGCCTGGGGTCCTATTGGGGACCTGTTCTGTCACTTAATAAGGACAGAGGACCATTACTCACTGCCTGGACCTTGTACATAGATGGGATGGGGGAGCATCAGCCAATGCAAGCCGTCTTGCTTGATTTTCTGTTGCGGTGATGAGACACCATGACTAAGGCAACTGGTGATGATTGTGGACTCGCCTTCTGAAACTGTAAGTGTCTTCTATGCTTTCTTCTATAAGTTGTCTTGGTATCTTAGCACAGTGATGATAAAGTAGCTGAGACAGTGAAGTGAGTCTGTGGTCATCACGGCAGGGGGCATGGTGTCAGACAGGCAGGCAGGCAGGCAGGCAGGCAGGCAGGCAGGCAGGCAGGCAGGCATGGTGCTGGAGTAGCTGAGAACATACATCCTGATGCACAACTGGGTATGGCATGGGCCTTTGAAACCTTAAAGTCTATGACTGTTGACACACCTCCTCCAACAAGGCCACACCCCTAATCCTTCCCAAACAATCCACCAACTAGGAACCAAGCATTCAAATATATGAGCCTACGGGGGCCATTCTCAGTCAAACCATCACACTAGGAACATGATGCTACTTCCAGGTGCTGTTCCCATTCTAGATGTGGGGCCAAGGATAGAAAGGCTCAGAACTGGCCTTAGCTAGGAGAGAGACCTTGAAGAGAAGCCAGATTTGGTCTTAATACTTTGGGCCAGCTGACATTTGTCCACATACAGAATGGAAATGCTTATGGCCTATCTTTACACTCATTCTTGTAGCAACCCAAGGAGATGGTGGTATGCAGGCAAAGTGCACAGCATGGGGACCAGGATGAACATGTGTCTGGCATGTGGCTATGGCTCTGACCATTACCATCTATATATCTGTCTCCACCAGTAGAGCAAGATGAGGCTTGGTCACCTGGGCCTGCTGAGCACCAACCCAGGGCCTAGCATGTGCATGGTGCCCAGTGAATGTCTCGCCATGGATGACCCACACAATAGGCAGAGCCGTATCACCTCTGTGTCTAGTGGCATTCATGAAGATGGACGGAGAGTTTATACAGGGACTTTGCGAGCCAGAGTGTCTTTCCGAGGTGGAGGTTCCTTTATGGTGCTCGTATAGATGTGAAGAGTAGCAGACATGGCCCTGACCTGGGATGGGGACCTGTTCATACCCTACTCCTCATTTCCTCCTGCGTTATCAAACTAGTTATGTTCCAAGCTGGCAGTCTTTGGTGCCTGTCAGTCCCTGGTTCTTAGAATCTTCATGCTATAGCATTTAGGGAGTCACAAGGTGGTGACAGTATGAGCCCAGAACATGTGAGAAGCCAAGGAGGCCAATGTCTTAGTACCCCAGTGTGCCTTCAGTGTGCAAGTTAGCTGTGAATGATTTATGAACTGTATCCTCAGGTTGCAGGAGAGGTGGGGGTGGGGTTCCTCCTGACACATGCTGCTATCCCCTCCAAGGTGTCAGCTTTACTCAGGATAGTGTCGTCTCCCCCACGCCAGGGAAGGCAGCCCCTTGACAGGCTGTATTAATTTATATGTCGGGGCCACAGTGCCTGCAGCCCCCTCTGCATCTGTAGCCGGTGGCCTATTGATCTGGAAGAGCGAGAGCAATAAATCATCTTGGCCTGGGACTCTGCTGGCCACAGTGGGGCAGCTGGCTCCCCAAGATGGCAGCCTGCGCTATCTCTATGCCCCACAGCTCTCACCTACCCTCTCACTCGTGGCTTTGGTCTCCTCCCTCTGTCAGCACAGTGACAGATCCCTGGGACTCCCCTATCTCAACAGAAGTGCATGCCACAGCCTGCTGCAGCCAAGACAGCAAGCACTGGGTTAGCAGCATCCAACTGCCACCTGTTCTAAGGAGGTGTGTGTGTGTGTGTGTGTGTGTGTGTGTGTGTGTGTGTGTGTGTGAGAGAGAGAGAGAGAGAGAGAGAGAGAGAGAGAGAGAGAGAATTTAAATACTCCCATCAAGGTCATCTGGGTCATGGGAGACAGAAGGCTTAGTGAGTAAAAGCACTTGCCATGCAAACTTGAGGACCTGAGTTTGAATCCCCAGAGCCCATGTAAATCTGAGCATAGTAGAACACAACTGCAATGCAGCTCTCGCTCCTACAGTGAGATGGGAGACACAGACTGGAGAAGCCCCAGAAGTGTGGGGGCCAGCTAGCCTGGTGGATGAGGCAGGTAGCAATAGAGACCCAGTCTCAAGGTAGAAGGTGAGGATTGACACCTGAGGGTGTCCTCAAACTTCCACACACGTGCGGTGGCTTCTGTGCCCACACATGTACATAAATATGTATACACACACAAATATGTATCTTTCTCTGGGACCTCTGACTATCCTTTCGTACTGATGGCAGCTCTGAACAAGAGAAGACTTGAGTTTTACATTAATAGATGAGGCCAGGATGAATATGCTGAACTTCCTTTTCTCCAAGTCCCCAAGTGAGTCACTGCTACAATACCACTGTGTATAGCAGTGTCCCTCTCCTGTGTATGTGTGCAGTCTGCCCCATTGTTTCCAGCACTATTCCACCCTGCAAGGACTTTCTTTGTTTTTTTTTAATCATTTTTTATTTGAATTAGAAACAAGATTGTTTTACATGACAATCCCAGTTCCCTTCTCCCTCCCCATCCTCCCCTAACACCCCCAACTAAAACCCTACCTATCACATACCCTTTCTTCTATTCTTCCCCTGACTCAACTTTTCTGCTCCCTCATGACCTCTGCATCCTTCCTTTTCTTCCCTTCTCATTCTCATAGCTCCCTCCCCCTCTTCCTGTGCTCTCAATTTGCTCAGGGGATCTTGACCCTTTCTCCTTCTCCAGGGGACCATGTATGTCTCTCTTAGGGTCCTCTTTGTTTACTAGCTTCTCTGACGGTGTGGATGGTAGGCTGGTAATCCTTTACTCTATGTCTAAAATCTGCATATGAGTGAGTACACACCATGTTTGTCTTTTTGTGATTGGGTTATCTCGCTCAGAATGGTTTCTTCTAGTTCCATCCATTTTCCTGCAAATTTCAAGATTCCATTGATTTTTTCCGCTGAGTAGTACTCCATTGTGTAAATGTACCACATTTTCTCTATCCATTTTTGGTTGAGGGCCATCTGGGCTGTTTCCAGTTTCTGGCTATTACAAATAGTGCTGCTATGAACATGGTTGAACAGATGTCCTTGTTTATGAATGTGCTTCTTTTGGGTATATGCCTAGGAGTGGAATCTGCAAGGACTTTCAACACCACCCATTCACATCTTTGTGTGTGTTTGTATGCCTGTCTATGACTGGCTGCAGCCTGCAGGGATGGGATCCTGATTAAGCCAGAATAAGGAAAGGGACCAGGAACACTATGCCTTGTGTCTTGGTTTACCCCAAAGAGGTCAAATTGTCTTCATACTTTATAGGCAGGTCAATGAGGTCTTGTGGCAAGTTCACCCAGAGCCCACTACCGGCTCTGTGCAATAAAGCTCAGCCCCACTGGTGTCCTCCTGCAGCTGGGGACCCTGCAATAGCACTTGTGATGCCCCTTGGGCTTGTGGGTTAGTAGATACCCAGAGGCTACTGCTGTTGGTGCCTAGCAGTGGAGTGAGAAGTAGATGACCAATCTCCCCCATGGGCTTGCCTCCATCCTGTCTCTAGCCACCTCCTCCTGCTTCCTAACTACAGGGAAGGACAACAGTGAGCCCAGAACTAAGCCCAGGGAGCTTGACCCAGCCATACACTCAGAGGTTTCTTGCTCTATCTTCCATCCAGGGAAGTGAAGTCAAGGATACCGATTCCCCAAGGACCCATGTAATAGCTCCTCCCTCGTGTATGTGGGACATGGGCAGGCTCATAGCCACCCTTCCTGCACCCTCCACACAAGGAAAGAGGACACCACAAGATGCAGGAAGCCAGATGTCATTAAAATGACTGTTTGGTTTTAAAGACAATAATGTTCTTAGTGACATCAGTTTCTTTATCAGTTCTAGCCAGGAGTCTTTGGGCTCACAGAAGGGACTGGCAGTGACTGTAGCCCTGTGCCATGAAAATGAAGCAGGGACTTTGTAGAGCCAGCTTGAGGGCACCAGGGATGCTTGGGTACATGCCAGGACTCCTTCTGTGGCTTCTCACTCATCCAGTAAAGACCCTTGATACAGAAGGGAAGGAAGACTTCAGCCCGATGCCCTGTGCCTGGAGTCCAGCTGTTGTCTGGTCGCTACCTGTCCCTTTAATGGTCTCCTCTCCCAGGAGGCCCCCTGCCTTGCCTTCTCCTGTAGGAGAAGACCTGGGTGGGGCTGGATTAGGAAATCTTTGGTCCCAGGAGGCTACAACCAGGAGCAGTTGGTGTCTTTTTGCTTCAGGAGAACCTGTGTCTGGCTGTAACACACAGCCTGGGTCCCTGCTGGGGTGCCCTGTGATAGAGTCACACATGCAAGTTCATACTTCAAACTGGATGGCTTGGTAATCACTCCAAGCCTCAGTATCTTCATTTATGAAGTTGTTGAGCATGGAGTTGTAAAAGTTGGAAAAGTCAAGGGTGGCCCTTGACTGTAACTCTGTGTGGAAGTACCAGAACTCAGGTTTCCTGGAAATGGAGAAAGCTCTCTAGGTGGACTCCATTGCCTTGGACCGGTCAGGGGATATCAGAGATCAGTGAAGCTGGCATCCTCTTCTGACCTCTTCAGGTACCTGTGCACACATAGCACATGTTCACATGGACACACATGTACATAAATAAACATAAAGCCTTATCAAAGTGAAATGGCACACACAAAAAGACAGGGCAAGGGGGAAATGACCACGGCCATGGAGAAGTAACTGGAATATGCTCTGTGTTCCTATAGATGCCTGCTCCTTAGGGTGTCAGTCTGTCCATACATTCTGTAGATGGTCAGTACTTCTACAGAGGTCAAAGTCTTGTTCAAGGCCTCTTGATTGGGAACAAAGCTCTGAGGACCCAAGCTAGTCAAAGAAGAGTCTCGGGAAACAACTTAGAGAACCTGTGTCCTAAGAAGCCTCTTCCCTGCCAGAGGAATGCTCTGTGTGCCCAGGCAGGAGGAGGCAGTGATAATCCCAGATGCCAGAGTCAGGGCCTGGGACTGCATGGAGGTGCAGGGTACAGGCACAGAGTATGCTGGAAGAGCCTCCAGTGAGCCACATTCTATCTGTCCCCTAGGGTATGGGGACTTAATCTCAGCCCTTGGCTTCCACTTATCCTAACAAGTATTGTCAAAACAGCTCAGGGACAGGCCCACAGCCCCCATGACATTGAGCCCCACAGCACAATGGGCTGTTTTGATGGTTTTGCCAGTCGCCTGACCCTCCTTGTTTCCTACCAGGAGGGGACAGCACTCTCGCAGGCTTTCTGCGGATGGAATTAGTATAATTTCTCTGATTCCCCAGCAGCCTTTAATTACTTTGTAACTTTGTGGTGCTTGCTAGAAGCGGGGAGGGATTGGGCTTTCTCTCTTTATAATAACCTTAAGTGGGAGCTGCCTGTCCAGCTATTAAAAAGCCCACTCTTCTCTCCAGATGAGATAATACCACAGGGAGATATCGCCCCTGGCATAATCACTAGGTACAATAGAATAATCCCTGCTTGTTCCCTCCATCATCCATCGCCAGCCTTCCTACCCAGGAAGGGATTGGTGAGAGAGCTGCTGGCCGGGTCACGTCCTTGTTGGAGAGGGCACAGGGTTGGGCTGGACCTTGTCAGAGGCTTGCCCCAGAGAGTGGGAGATGGCACAGAGAACCCTTCTAGCTGCCCACTCCCCTCTACAACCCCTAGGGGAGCCAGCTGCTGTGCCACTTCACAGTGGCACCACATCTCAGAAAGCCATTTTAGCTTAAGATTGTAAGCTGGGATGGGGTCGGGAAACATGGCCGTGCCTGTCCTTCCTCACTGTGTGGTCATTTCCCAATACCCAGCCCCTGTTCATCTGTGCCATCTCCAAGATGCAGCCCCCAGGTGGGCAGCATGTCCTCTGTCAGCCATTTGTTCACACTTATGCCTCCACCCTAGAACGATGCAGCAGGGGAGGCTGATCCCAGCCATCTCCTACCGTCAGCAGTAGCCACCAGAATCCAGCCTCAGACCCTTCCCTTGCCCTGATCTTGGGGTGCTTTTGCACTCCCCCCACCCCAGTTTCCAGCCTGCTGAGACTTTACTTCCTGAGCTTGGCCCAGCCTTTCCATTTGGTAGTTCAGGCTCAGGCCAGTAGGCAGGCCTTCCAGTCATGGCCACCTGCCCATAAACTCAGGCGGGCTTCCTCAGAATCAGTGAAGCCGCCTTCTGACCAGACAGGGGTGAAAAATCTCACTCGTGGCCACATTACTCATCCAGAGCTCTTGTCATTATTAAATAGGACTGTTCATCCTGAGTCTGTACCCCACAGAGGGTGACATTTGAGAGAGCTAGAGGGGACCCTAAGTGCTCATGGCATTTGAAGGGAGACTCAGGAGTTAGTAAGCTTCTGTGGGGTCATCAGGGTGGAGCCAGAGTTGAGTCCTTGTGGCTTCTCAGAAACAAGACGTGCACATTGGTGTGCATGTAGCTGTGTCCCCACAGGAGCCCTGTGCAGCTCCCAAGAGACCACCACCATAAGTGGGCTTTTGACCTCAGGCCAAGCTGTGAGCTCAAACAACCTTTTTCCTTTATAATGGTCCCGATGCTCAGCTGTTTGATTAGAGCAACAAAAGTGGGGCCAAGGCAGTAGGCATCCATGATGGGGAGACTTTGAGCATGAAGCCTCATGTGAGTGGTGCTGGTCACTTCCTGCCACGTTCTGAGTCAGTGTGCTACTGACACAGCTGTGCCATAGTGCGATGACTGCTTTGCCCGCTGGGAGTGCTTACCCAGTGCAAGCATTTGAGTAACTGCCCCTGGGTCAGAAAGCAGACCTGGCCAGCACCTTACAGCTCTCCCAATTCTTCTCCTCCCTTCAGGTGACCTTGTTTCTAAGGCACACAATTTTGTTGCCTGCTGTTGTGATAGTATATATGTTTACCCATTAGGGTTTTGTTTTGTTTCAGGTAAGGCCTTATATATTGCAGCCTGGCCTTGAACTCCAAATCTTCCCACCTCAGCCTTCCAAGTACTGAAATCACAGGCTATGCCTGCTTCCACCAGGCTTTTATTGCTGCCCAAAACCCTGGGAGCAGGCAGCCAAGCCTCTGCTAGGAGGGGACACAATATTGGGAGTCCTTAGAACAGGAATAAAACTTGGATTCTGGGTGCAGCATCAGCAGCTGTGCCCTGGAATGTTTGCTGTGAGTCCAGTTGGCTTTGAGTGGGTGACATGAGAGATGTCTGCCTAGAAGGGTCTAGATACGCTTTCCCTAGCTTAGGACACCTCTGCAGGCACCTTGAGTTGTGTAGGAAACTGATGGAGTCGAGGAAATAGAGAGAGAAAGGGGGAAGAGAACATAAAAAGCCTCAAAGAAGTCCTTGAACTTGGTGTGAAAAAAGTAGACTCCCAGTGATATAGTTAGGGAAACCCAGAGAGGACAAGCAACTTGTCCAAGGTCATACAGCTAATCCCAGCTCTCACTATTTTTGCTGTGCCCAGAGCAGTCTCCATGCATCATGTCCCTGCAACATCCACTCAGGGTGGGGTCAGTTGTAGGTGTTTGCTGTCTGCAGGGAACAGCCCTGAGTCTAGAGGTGGAAAGGGGAGGGTGTGTGGTTAGGAAAAGATTCTTTGAGGTGAGCAGCATCTTCTGCCTCCTTCCAAGTTGCCATTTGTATCAGCAGCCCGATCTCTGGCCCGCATGAGAAAACACAAAAATCTTTAAAGGTTTCTTAGAGGTTGGAATGGATTTTTTTTTCTTTGCTGGTCAGGGCTGGGGCAGGTGGAGGACAGAGGAATTAATTCTTATAATGCAATGTCTTGTGCCTCGCCTCCCCCCAAACCATCAGGGCTTCTAAACCCAGGGGCTAGCAAACCCTAAAAGAATTGTACCAACCACAGCCCCAAAGATGGAGATGCAGGCGATTCGTCAGCAATCATTGGGGCGGAAGACCCTAAATGGTGTGGAAGTAATGCCTAAAGTGTGCCACGATTACAGACATTTCCAACGGTCCGCAGGCGACCGGGGCGGCACCAGCGGCTGAGGAAATAAATCCTGTAGTGTGGGGCTTTGGAGAGCCTGGTGACTATTGCCAGGCACAAGACTGGTGCATGAGTCCTTGGTACAGGGCAGGGGAGGATAGTGGGGCTCACTCCTTCATTCCCACCCCTCTAATTCATCTGAGTCAGAGTGGCTTGGACGGGCAGCATTCTGTCTTTTCTAGCTGGAGATGGAACACAGCAGTAGAGCACCTCCTAAGATGGGCAAGGCCTTGGGTTCCATGCCTAACACCCCCACCCATCCCAAATCAACCCCCACACATTAGAATGATAGAGAGAGATAAGGGAAGAGAGAGAGACAGAGAGAGGGGGAGCAGGAGGGAAGAGACAAAGGGAGGAGAGAATATAAATAAATATGAATATGAACCTATCTCGGCCCCTGGTGCTCTATCCCCTAAGCTTATCAAGTTCTGCCCAGTTTCATCTGAGTTCAGAACTGGCCAAGGTCGGGGGAGGATGCCTCACTTGAAAGAACAGGCATCATTTAAAGATGTGGTAGGCAAAATGATGACTCCCACCTAGTGACCATGTTACCTCACCTGGCCACCAGGCTTTGCTGATGGGATGGTCCCATGTTGTCTCCAGGGTATGGTCAGAAAGGGAGGGGCAGCAGTTGTCATGCCGCTGGCTTTAAAGATGGAAGTGTTGAAATACCATAGTGATGCCCAATCCCTTGAACCTTAATTTAAAAGGTAATTTAAAAAAAAAAATAGATGGATGCAGACAGGAACCATGGGAAGCAAGCATCCCAGAACTGGAAGGGCAACACTGAGAACCACCTTGAGGCCGTCAGAGCACCCTGCCCACACTCTGATTTTAGCCCAGCCAGGCCCACTCTGGGTCTCTGAACTCAAAGATGCTAAATTTTGCTACTTTAGTTAACTAAATATGTAATAATTTGTTACAGCAGCCATAGGTCACGGGCACAGAGGGGCTCTGAAGGCAGAAAAGCAGTAAGGAGATGAATGACACAGTCCTTGGCCTCCAGGAGACTCTGGTAGGGTTACTCCTTAACCACAATGAAACCCTTTAAAACAGAAATGGAGACCTAGGTCCTTGGGACCAAGAAGTTACCACCTGGAGTTTAACTCTTGGCTGTTGAGGGAGGGGCAGAGTGGGAAATCAGCAGTCCAGGGCTGGCTTCATCCCATGCCACCTTGTCCTGGCTCCTCTGCCCTTGTCTCCCCTCTAGGGGCTGATCCCAAGCACACCATCCTTGAGCGGCAGAGCTGGGCACGGCAGTGGTACCGGAGCTTGGGAGGTTGGCACTGTCTGTAGCAGCCTCGGGGACAGTACAAGATGCTGGTGAGCAGCAGGTACAGGGCTCCTTCCTGCTGAGTACAGGGCCACCTCCTGCAGGAATAGGGACCCCCTTCCTGCTGGGTTCCTTATTTGAAGCTTGTTACCAAAGTCTGTAGAGCTCCCAAAGATGGGAAGGCTGGCCACCCACAAGGTCCCTGTCTTTGAGGAAGAAAGAGCAGGGCTCCACTGACCATTGCCTCCCACACTTTCTGCCAAGCCTCTGTTCTTATGGTTTGACTCATACATGGGACATAGGGACTTAGCAGCTGATTGAAGGTAAGCCCATCTTTCAGCCTGCAAGGACCAAGTCTAGGAGACCTGAGTATAGGGAAGGTGGACTAACAAGAGAAATGACAGTTATGAGGATGGAGAATGCCCCTCACTCACTCATGTTCTTGTGACCTGGGGGTATCAGTCAGCTTCGGGTTGCATCAGCAAAGTGCCTGGCGATGCTCCTATGAAGTAAAGGAAGGTTTGTTGTGCCGATGCCATTGGGGCCCGGTGTCTACATGGCACACTTCATGCTTGGCAATGACTGCCTCTTGTCTCCATCATGGCACATGGTGGATGCCAAATGGTGGGAACAAGCTATTACATGCATAACGAGGAATGGAAAAATGAGAGGCTGGATTCTACCAAGGCTTTTTTGGGGGTGCACCCCCAAAAACCTATGGACCTGCCACTAGCCTTCTAAAGGTTCTGCCACTAACCAGTAGCAGTACCCTGGGAACTGCATCTTTATCATGTAGACCTCTTAGAGATAATCAATACCTGGGTCACAATAGGCTTAGGTTTATTCCATTTGTAAGATGGGGACCAAGAGAGATCAAGTTAGTCACTTATATCACACAGCAGAGCTGGGATCGAGAGTGACTTAACTGCTTCTGGTAGGTCATGGGTGTGGGCAGTGACATGGAGATCATGCCCCGTTAGGGAACCATACCTGAGATCCTCAGAAAACCTGGAGGGATAGCCAGGGTATAGGAGCTGGGGATCCCCAAACCCTCCTTAGAGCCTCTCCTCCAGGGGTGCTAGATGGTCTCCCCCAGTCCTAGAGAGCCCTTCTGGCTGCGTGTTCCTGGAGAGACTGCTCTGCCTGCGCCAGCACGCATGCTTGCACACACCTCACTGCGTGTCTGCCCTGCCTCCTTCTGTCCCAGTGTCTCCCTCATGGGTCAGCGCCCCAGAGCGTTAAATCATGAACAAATCGGCCACAGCCAGCAGGAGGGTAGGAGGATGAAAGGAGGGGACATGGCCAGCAAGGCCATTAGCAGTGTGCTGGCCAGGCAGACAAGCCTTGGCTGATTGGGAAAGTGGCCAGCCTCCTCTTTAGAACATCACTCGTCAGAGGCCTCTATGGTATGATATTCCTGAAACACGTGTGGACTGTGCGCTTTTCTGGGGATTCACAGAACCTGCGGAGCATGCAGTCAGAATATCCAGTCCAAGAGAACAGTGTTCAGATGGACCCTGTCCTCCTCGACTTGCAAGACTTGGAAATGTCCCTTGTGAAGGAGGTAGAGAAGACTTGCACTCAAATTGGCGCAGGTCTGCTGTGAATTCTGGCCTGAATGACCAGGCCATTTAGCTTTGCAGGCCCTGATCTTTCTTATCTTAGAATGGGGAGGTCACAAACTACAAAAGGTTCCTGTCTATGTGAAGCAATCGAGAACAGGGCTCACCTGGTCACGGTGAGTGCTGTAGAAGTTGAAGAGGGGCTTAGGGACCCCTGTGTGACCCTTGTGGTGATTTGAATAAGAATGGCCACCATAGGTTCTATATTTGAACTCTTTAGTCATCAGGGAGTGGCACTATTTGAGAAGGATTAAAAGCTATGGCCTTGTTGGAGGAAGTGTGTCACTGGGGGTGGGCTTTGAGGTTTCAAAAGCCCATTCCAGACTTCAGACCCAGGTTTCTCTCTTCCTGTGGCCTGTGGATCAGGATGTAACTCTCAGCTATTGCTCCAGTATCTCGCGTGAGTGTGTGTGTGTGTGTGTGTGTGTGTGTGTGTGTGTGTGTGTGTGTGTGTGTGTACTCCCTGCCATGATGATAATGATGGACTAAACCTCTGAAACTATAAGCTATCTCGCAATCAAATGCTTTCCTTTTTAAGAGTTGCCTTGATCATGGGTCTAAGACATAACTAAGACAACGCCTGAGGAGTAGAGGAGCCGATCTTGCTGCTGATTCCCAGTGATAGTGTTGGGGATTTTTCCATATGTTTTTGGCCCTTTCATCTTGTTGGGCCTCTGCTTAACTGTCTAGAAGACAGGGTAATAGTTTTGGCTGTGGCTATAAGAAACAGAAGGGTCAGTGGGTTTAAAATGATAGCAGATTTGGGACTTAGCTCCCTAGTCCTGACTGGCTAATGCCAAGTCAAGGCATCTAATGGCACTCACATACCCATGAGGTGGTGGCCACCAGCATTGAGACACAGACAAACATTCTGAGTTGCGTCACCCTGTGGTGCCTCACAGGACTTGGGGTTTAGTGTTCCTGCCCCAACAAAGGTCATGGGTCAGTTATATCCCAGCAGCTAACGAACAGGAGCAGGGCACATGTTGGTAAACTGGGGTACAGGACTTTGGGGGTGCTTTGGACTCACCTGGTGATCAGAACAAGTTCTTTCTGGTACTGTAATCCACAGGGCCTAGTAGGGGCTGTCAGCCGGGCAGGTCCATCCCTTCTGCACGGCTGGCCTCGCAGCCGGCCTGCAGCAGACACGGCTTTTTTGTTTTTGGTTAAAAAGCCTCATTGAAGCGTTATGATATTGCAATGTGAGGGTAATTGAGCTGAAAGCTATTCTCTTCCTGCAACCAGTGCGATAGGAGTGATTGAGGTGCCGGGCCTCCCCACCGGCCTGGGGATCCTGATGAAAGTTCCGGGTAGAAACAGGGCTGTGAGCAAGAAGGGCCCTGACTTTGGGATTTGGGGCTTCAAGGCTGGGCTTCTGCCCACTAGGCACAGACAACTAGGGCTCCAGTGGGCTGGGACAAATAGAAGATCCCCAGTGGTAGGTGGTGGGAGACAGGGCTCTGGCTGTGTACCCACACCCTCCCCACCACTTCATTTTCTTGCAGAACCTATCCCTTTTACCCCTCTCCCCCTCATCTTTCTCTTCTGGAGATTGAACTCAGAGCTTATAGCATATTAAGCGAGTTCCGCATTGCTGAGTCACACTCCCAGACTCTTATAGATAAGTTCTAGGCAAGCACTCCACTGCTGTGCTGAGCCCCCAGCCTCTTACCTCCCTCTTACCTTGACATAGGTTCTCTACTGTGAGCCACACCCATCATTGGTGGATTCCAGGGAAGCACTCTCCTTCTGAACCACACTCCAATCCCTCCCTCATTGGCAGATTATAGGCAAGAGTACTGCCATGGATCCAACTCCTTGACCCTACTGGGCTGGCACTTTCTGTTTTCTGGATCTCCCCCAAGTGGTACTCTACCTCCTTTAGTGTTTAGACACCACAGTGTTTTCTAAGCCCAATGTTATGCGTCTATGAGTCAACCCAGGCACCTTGTTAAAATATAGCATCTGATTCTGTAGGTCTGGGATAGGGCCCGAGGTTCTGCGTGGCTTCTGAGCTCTTGTTGAGCTTCCTGTCTCAGTTTGAGGACCAAGACTCTAAGAAACCATCAGGGCCATGGGCTGAGTAAGAGTGACCAGGGCTCATCTATGAGGGAGCCACCCACTGTGACAGGAGCCTCTTCTTAAGCAAACTGTCCTTGTGTGGTTATGCAGGTACTACACTAAGCAAGGAGCTATGTACCAGTGAAGTATGGTCATGATGTTGTTCTTGAAACTGCCTCCTGGTACTCACTGGTTAAACTGAGGCTGAGCACAAAGGCATTCTCATCCAGTGCCCAGCCTTACACCTCCATTCAGAATGTGAATGTCCAAGAAAGAGACTGAGGTGCACTGTGTTTCTCTGCTGGGATTGTTTCTGGGCAGGGTGTGTGGTTCTGTTGGTAGAATGCCTGCTGAGTTCAATAGCTTCAGCATCACATAAACCAGATATGGTGTCATACTCCTGTAATCTCAGCATCTGAGAGAGGTGGAGGCAGGAGGACCATAAGTTCAGCATCACCATTGTCTACATAGAGAGTCTGAAGCCACCCCAGGGGGCTATATGAGAAAGAAAGCTGGCAGTCCAACTCCTCAGCACTTTCCCGACCATTGCCCACTCCCAGCTTGTAGAACTGAGCTGGAGGCACAAAGATAGGAGGGGCTGCAAGTTCCTGTTGAGGGGAGGGAAGATGCCTAATGAGCAAGATGCTCCAGCCAGCCAGCCAGCCATCTCCCTCAGCCGCACACACACATACACACTTGGACTTTCTGCCTGCTGGGATATTAACTGCCACCAGGCTGAAGTGAAGGGCGGCCATTAATATGGACTTCCACAGAAGCAAGGAGCCAGCCCAGGCCGGGACTTGGTGCTTATCTCTGCCAACCAGGCTCTCTGTGAGCAGAGCTCCCCTGGCATGTGGCCAGGACCAGTGAGGATAGAGAGGCCCAGTTCTCCTGACTGTGCTGAGTGGCCCAGCTGAGCTTGGGTCCCTTTCCCCACTGGAGCCATAGGCTTGGCAGGACTTCTCAGTAGGCAGAGCAATTGCCAAGATGCAGAGATGGGTTTTGAGTCCATGACACACTCCTGACCTGGCCTGAGTTCTTCTTTTCTTTAGACCACTGTGCCAGGGGCAGGGTGTGGGGTGGTTCATGCTTATTGATGTCAATACTGTACACTGGTGTGCAAGGCTGGGGTGAGGCCATCTTGCATCTTCTTGCTTCTGTTCCAACAGTCCATCATCTCTTGCTTCCTGACCACTACCCCAGAGATACTTGTTGTTTACCAAACAGGTCATGTGGGGCTATAACTGAGCCTAGCACTTTGTTAGGCAAGCCATCGGTCCTCTTTTTTTTTTTTCCTGAGGCCCTAACACCAGCATCTCCTGTTCATGATTCAGAAACTCTTGTTAGAGGCTTCCAAATTTCTCACTCGGCCAGTACCAGTGTGTCTCCAGAATTACTGTATTCCTTCAATTTTAAATGCCCATTTACTCCTTGTCATAAAATATA
Source organism: Cricetulus griseus (assembly GCF_003668045.3). NCBI lineage: Eukaryota > Metazoa > Chordata > Mammalia > Rodentia > Cricetidae > Cricetulus > Cricetulus griseus. The sequence continues at coordinate 823,856 of NW_023276807.1, forward strand.
TGCAATTCAGAGTTATCTTGGGCCAGCAAAGTGGCTTAGAAGATAAAGTGTGTTCCACCAAGACTGATGACTGGAGTTTGAACCCCAGGACTCACATTGTAGAAGGACAAAACCAACTCTTAGAATCTATCTCTGACCTCCACGTGTGTGTCATGGCATGTACACACACACACACACACACACACACACACACACACACACACACTGTAAATGTAAAAACATTTTTAAAAGGATTCATCTGAGTTGCTTTTGGTCTTTGCCATAGATAGTGGCCTACTTGATCCACATAAAATAATCCATCTGTGTGTGTTCATTAGCCCTGCTCCTGGGGACAGTGGCTGAGGATCACCCTCCTTCCTGCCTGAGAGGCAAAGTTAGGATTAGAAATAGAGAGCTGAGGTTAGAGCTGCCTCTGTACACCACCCAATGCCCTGGTTCTCCTCCCTGCCCACAATACTCACATTTACACTTCCTGTGCAGACAGGAAGTACCTGCATATAGTTCCTATACTTACTACTTTCAAGGCCAGCCCCCATGGATCAAGATTTCCTGCATGTCCCAGCCTCTGAATGCGAGGTTCGGAGGCAAAGAGGGGAACAGTGTTCATGTTCCCACCTGTGCACAGACTCGGTTCTCAAATATTGCCATCATACTGAGAAAATCCCTAGTCCTAGGGATACTTCAAGCCAGCTGCTCTAGAGAGAGGGTCCCTTCTGAGAGTGAACACACTCACAGCTAAAGACAGAAGCCGCCAGGAAGGCAAGAAGGAGTGTTGGGAACTCAAGTCTGGGGAAGCCAGAAGAGCTAAGGAAGTCTCCCTCCTTCACAGCAACATGCCTTCCCAGAAGCCCTTGGGCAAGAGGGCTCTAATTGATGAGCTTGTCCCCGGTAGCTGTCACACATTCTCAGTTCATCACAGCACATCAGCCTCTCAGGAAAACTCTCCTGCCAGCTCCCACTGTGGTGGCTGCAGAGGACAGACACTGCCTGTGACCAGAGTTGCTGAGCTTGTGGGCCATATGACCATGAGAGGAGTCCAACTGCGGCAATGACAAGCCTTCCTTTGGGGAAATGGGTGTCAGACAAGGGGGTGGTGAGGAACATGTGACATCCCAGGAGGTGAGGTTAACCCTCTGGATTCTCAATCCAGAAGGGAGAGCCTCAGCCTGGCTCTGAGCATTGGCACAGTCCTGAGTCACTTGTGGCTCCTGGGTCTCAGACAGAGACTCAGAAGACCTGGCTTTGAGACCCCAGGCCTGAGCTTTTCTTATATCTGTCACTCATGCTGTTCCCCTCATGTCCCACCTCCTTCTGGGTACATCCTCATCTTGGTGCACAGATGCCTGGCACTGCCTACTCATAGAGACCATTCTGTGTGTGCTCCGGTACCACAGCAGCTTCTGGACTTGGTCCATTCCCTGCTGCCAGTCAGGTGACACTAGGGTTCATTCAGTGTAGACTCACACATCCCCTGCTCCATGCTTTCACTTTTATTTTTTTACATTTGTTTAATGTGGAGTGGGTGGTTGGGCGTGGGCACCCTCGTGGAGGTCAAAGGACAATTTGTAGGAATTGATTCTTTCCTTCCACTATGCGGGTTCCAGGGATTGAACTCAGGTGGTTAGGGTTACGCAAGTGGCTTTACCCACAGGGCCATCTCACTCACCCCTCCTCCTCTTTTGAGACAGGTCTCACAATGGAGGTCCTGCTGGCCTAGAACTCACTGTAGAACCCAGGCTGGCCCCAAACTGCCAGTTATCCTCCTGCTAAGCATCCCAAGTGCTGAAATGGCAGACATACTGCACTCCAGCACCTGACTCTAGCCTCCCCTTGTGCTCTGGGAGGACATGAACGCCCTTTGACCCCTACCAGGGTCAGATCCCACCAATCCACACCCAGCCAGCTGCACTTCACAGGTAATAAACCCTGCTGAAACTGTTTGAGTTACTTCTTCATTGTTATTCTAAGATACAATGAGCAAGCAAGGCAACTTATAAAGCACTTAATGGAGGCTTATAGTTTCATAGGGCGAGTCCATGACCATCATAGCAGGGAGCATGGCAGGCAGGCACTGTACTGGAACAGCAGCCGAGAGCTCACATCTGATCCGAGAGAGAGAGAGAGAGAGAGAGAGAGAGAGAGAGAGAGAGAGAGAGAGAGAGACTGGGAATGAAGCCTCAAAGCTTACCCCTACCCCGTGACACATCTTCTCCAACAGGGCCACACCTCCTAATCCTTCCCAAACAATTCCACCAACTGGGGATCAAGTCTTTAAATATATGAACCTATGGCAGTCATTGTCATTCAAACTACCACATTTACTATGACAAAAAAAAAATCACAGCCCTGCCCCCTTCCCCAGGACTCTTTCCCAAGGATGGAGGTGGGTAGAAGTCCACATGACTGTGAAACCAAGGCTGCTAGACCCCTGCCTTGTACAATACAGACAGAGGCTGCAGAGGCAGGAGGTACTTGGATAGGTCACCAACGTGGAGAACTTAGGATGAGGAACCAGTGTCCCAGAGTAGGGGTGGGACTTGGTCTTGGCCAGTGGAGAGCTAAGCTTCATAATGAGCTTCATAACATTCTCAGTTGTTTGCAAAGTCAGATAGTATGGAAGAGAAGGCAGAGGGAAGGGAAGTGGTATGTGTGGCGGGGAGAGTGCAGAGGGAGGGATGGCAGAGAGAGGGATGGCAGAGGGAGGGATGGCAGAGGGAGGGATGGCAGAGGGAGAGAGGGAAGCAGATACACAAACCTTGTCTTACCCATGGGAAACTTACACAGTTTTGTCCGGCTGACCACAATCTAAAATACTCAATGAAAAATTATAAAACGAAAGTGCTTAAATATTGAACGATGTCCTATTCGGAGGGATGTGATAAAATCATAAACTGTCCAGCTGGGAAATGAACCACTCCATCCAACATATTCATGCTCTATATGCTACCCACCCATTAGTCATTTAACCATCTCAGTTACCTGATCAGTTACTGTCTTACCTCGGTGCTGTGTCCAAGTTACGCTTAGTTTACTCGCTACATTGGTTGTTCTGTTGTATCTTTATCCTGCTAATCTGTTATTTTGCCTAATTTATGAAGTAAATATCATTGGTATGTAGATGGAAAAATACATAGAGTTGAGCCATCTCCGTGGTTCCAGGTCTCCACTTGTCTACTTGGAGTTTCTGGGACCTATCCACAGAAATAGAGGATGGCAAGCTGCTGCTGATTCTCTCTGCCCTGACCCCACTCCTCATTAGAGGGCTAAATCTGTATCTCCCTGGTTTGGAAAAGGCCCTGTGTCCCACTTCCTGCATCATTTTTTTTTTCCTGAGGTTTTGGAAAGCAATTCCTTTGAAGCTCCCACTGTCCCCACCTCATTCCCAGCCAGGGTCTGAATTTTAACCACTCTATTTTCTTTACCGATTTTATGATAAACAGCCCTATGTTTCCAATGCCTTTCCTAAGTGTGTCAGGCTGTCCCTCGAGGCACTGTGCGTCCCTCCACTCTGAGATGCCCAATCTCTTCCCCACCCCAGATGCATGACTATTGCCACCTCCAACTGGCTCCTTTCAAGGGGCCGTCACATTTCCAGTCCACCCCAGATCCATAACATTTGGGGGGCAAGTGTCCATCATCTCAAACTGAATCTGGGTCATGCTGGCTCCTGAGCCACCCACAGAGCAGGGCCTGAAGCCCAGCTGGGTGTCTTCACTTCCTGCCTCTATCTCAGGTAGGATCATGGCTGCCCCTAGCAACCATGCAAGTGCCATCTTTCATGGAAGAAAACTCTCCACCACCCTGGCACCCCTGCCCTGGCCTGATCCAGTTGGCCATTGTTTATGCAGAGATGAAACCACTGCATTTAACCCCCTCTGAGTCTAGTTCATGCATGCATTCATTGGGGACAAAGCCTTGCTATGTAAGCCCATGTTGGCCTGGAATTTGTGGTGCTCCTGACTCAGGCTCCTGAACACTGGGATGAGAGGTTTGTGCCACCACATAGGGTACTGGATCTTCCTTGGGTCACCTTTTATTCCTCAAGTTCAGAAGATAGTCCGACAGGCACATACATCTCTATTTCTGTGTAAATTCCACCTCCACCATCATCCCTATGAACCCCCAGAGTTAAGTAACTAAGAGGATAGGAACAGCTGATGGAAATGTTAGACACCAGGGACCCTTCAAGGCTTATTCTGTTGCTCTGAAAGTGACACCTGGACACTGAGGCTAGGGCAAGTCCCAAAGGCATGCTTGACTGACTAGGCTCTACTACCTCCTGTGTTTGCTTGCCATAAACTCTAGGAGTCCAGAGGCCCTGCCCAACTTGGCCAGGCAGAGGACAGTCCCTTCTAACCAGAGAAGTTAGTAGTGCTGGCCAGATGTGGAAAGATCCCCATGTCCTTTCTGCCCATGCAGACTCTCAGGAGAGGGCCCTCAGGGCCTGGCTCCCTCTGAGCTGGCCCGTGTCCACTGGAGCTCTCTGGGGAAGTGTGGCTGGCTGCCTGCTCCATGGCCAGTCTCCTCCATACAGACTGCTCATTGCACTTTTTATGGCTCGAAGCTGAGAATTTATGAAGCAGGAAAAAGACAGCGTGAGACTGAAGGAAAGGCAGGCTGGAGGGGGCGGGTGGATGGCACTTATAACCTCTGCACGGGCTCAAAGACACTCGACAAATTATGGCCCGCGTCTCTTTTTTCATGCCCACTTTGCATTCCTGATCAGATTGCTGTCTTCTGTTGAGAGCAAGGTGAGCTTGGAACCCACCACACTGGAGCTTGTCCCAGGGATGAGCAGCCTGCTGAGTACAGGCCAGGCACTGGATTTGTGACATCTGCTGCCTCTGCACAGAGCAGAGGAAATGCTTCCTGGATAGACAGACACCCGTGCCAATGGGTTCTTACTGCTCAGAGCTCCGCAGGAAACCTGGCCTGTGGTCTACTCAGGAGTTGGTGGTGAATATTTCCCAGGCCTCTTGGTACCTGGTCTGGGTTGGGAACTGAAGGAATCAGATTCCTGCTGTGACCTCCTATCACATAGGGCAGTGCCAGGCCCTTATTCTGTATGACAGTCCAGTGATATCATGTCTGTACTTGGTCATTGCCCAGACACGCTAAGTAGACAGTGGCGTGTTGCCACTGGAATTTACACAGAATAGAGATGGAATTTACACAGAAAGAGATGTATGTGCCTGTCGGACTATCTTCTGAACTTGAGGAATAAAAGGTGACCCATGGAAGATCCAGTACCCTATGTGGTGGCACAAACCTCTCTCAGGGTGGCGTGTTGGGTCAGGAGACTGTGACGTGCAGGTCACTGGGCAGACTCAGTCAGCCTAAGGTAGTTCATGTAATCATAGAGAATGAACATGAGCATTTGGCCAAGGTCCTTGATCTCTATATGGGACTGGCTGCCACACCTCTGCACTGTGTGGGTGTCAGAGGGCTTACGAGTGGATGACACTGCAGGGCTCCATATTGCAGCTAGTTTGGGATGGGGCAACAGATTCATATTGGGGAAGGGTAGAATTGAAGACAGAAACAGATCCACTGCCAATAATCTATCCTGCCCAAAGATCCAGTGGGATAGGCAGGCAGTCATATGATTGGAAAGGGATTTGGAGATAAGAGGCAGAGTGGCTAGCATAGTAGGGGTGGAGGTGATGGAAGGGGCTCCTGAGAGTGCAGCTAAAGTGAGTGACAGTCTGGGTTGGATGACCATTGAAACTATAGGGTGAGTACCCTGACAATGCCCTGAGTCTTAGGGTGACCCCTGCTGGTCTGGAAGTTTCCAGAACCTTTGGAATGAGTCAGGTCAGTTTGTATGTGTTGTATGGATGCTGTTAGAAAGAAGCCTTATTGTCACCTTTGACATTCTTCAATGAAAAGAGCCACCCTGACACTCCCCATCCCACCTCTCCAGCTTTCATGGCATCCACAACTGAGGGCCTGAGGTGGGAACAAGGGGCAAGTGTTCCCCCACTTCGGAGCTCACAGCTCTGACCCCCCAAGAGCTGCTCGGCTCTCTAATTGAATAATGTGTGGAAATAATAGGATTTCTCCTAGAACCATCGGTTATGTTTCAGAGCCAAATCATAACGAGAAAGTCATTAGTAGTAATAAACACAGCAGAGAGCCAGGGACATGATCTGTCAGGGGTCTGACGGACGACACAGCGGGGAGGGACAGTCATTTCATTTGCATTTTTTGTAAGCTAGCAGAATGTCACCAGCAGTCCCCCCCCAAAAAAAATAAAAAGTCACAGTGCAAGAAAGCACATTAATCTGAGGGATTTGTCCCCTCCTGGTGTCACCAAGGCTGAGGATGATACAGCTGGTAATGGCTTTGCTTCTGCCAAGTGACTCTTTATATTTCCTTAAAAAACTGAGTGTCATCAAGGTAATTGTCCCTTCCCATCTCTCCTCAATCAGACTGTCTCTATAGAACCCACTAATGAGTGGGACTTGTGGGCTTCTCCTGGGCTCAGGCTTTGGCCCCACAGGTTTGTTATTGTTGTTGTTGTTGTTGTTGTTGTTGTTTTTTTTTTTTTGACTCCCCAGCTGGCTCCTTGAAAGGATCCAGGTGAAGCTGTCCTTGTCGTGCATTGGCATCTCTCGAGAATCCCGCACAAAGTCCATGGAGGGCCATGCTGTGTCCAGCCCTGTGCTGAGTTCTCATGTCTGGATGCTTGAGATACAGGGGTTCTCATTATGGCATATACAAATGAGGAGATTGAGGCCAAGAATTAGTCATTCCCCCGAGGGCTGGGAAGAGAGCTTGTTTGGCAAAGTGCTTGTCAAACAAGCATGAAGACCCGAGTTCAATCTTCAGCACCCATGACAAAGCTAGGCGCAGTGATACTTGCTTGCCATGCTTGCAACCCCAGCCCTGGGGAGGCAGAGACAGGAGGAATCCTAGGACACACTAGCCTGCCAGTCTAGCCAAATTATTGAGCTCAGGGTTCAGTAAAGGACCCTGTCTCAAAAAAAAAAAAAAAAGATGAAAAAGTGATTGAGAAAGACACTTGACACTGACCTATCACCTCCATGCACATACATTGAAATTAGAAATTCCTGTCCCTAGTTTATAGCGGAGCTAGAATTCAAGCCCATGGGCAGTGATGGGAGTCTCATAGGAGGTGGGTGTTCAAGAAACATGTAGATTCATTTTCCCCAGATTCTCTTAAGTGTAATGGAGCACTCAGCTTTGTCCCTGGGCCTGTTTTCAGACAGGAGCAACTGAAGCCCAAAGGCAAGGTCACTGTTGCACAGCAAGGCAGGAAGGAGAGAGGTCTGGCATTTCCCACTCACCCCATGAGGTCACCCAGGCCATGTTGCTCAGAGAGGAAGCTATGAGTGAGCCCTTTTTCAAATGCACTAAATGTGAATCCTTAGCTGCGAACTTGTCACACCTTCTAGAAGGTTCTAATAACTTGCCCCCAACCTTCCCAATGAGCTGACAGGGATAGTGCCAGCCTGGCACCCAGCTATCCCTCTGATTATATTATGACCATTTGCAGAGAATCCCAGAACCCTGACCACTAATCCCTTTACTTACCCTGCATATAACATCTAGGGAAACTGAGTCCCAAACAAGAGAGGTTTGACATTCAGGGATGCATGGAGCATTGGCCCCAAACTGTTTTCCTTCTTGCGCTCCTGTCATGTCCAACACAGTTGTTTCTTTCTGATTCTTGGATTAATCTGATTGTAGCAAAACAGTATACCAGGTGAGGGCATCGGGGCTGTCTGATGGCAAGGTGAACGCTTTCTAGCAAATGACAGGCAGCCACAAAAACTCCCTGCTCGGTGGGGATGTGCGATGTGCGATAAGCTCCCAGGAGTTGGCAATCAGTCATCTCAGTTTGTGTTTGCTTTTCTTTAAAGAAATGCATTTGTGTTCCTGAAGTGCACCAACATACTGAGCCTGCCCCGCTGTACTGAATCCTCACCGTATGGAGAGGTTGGCAGGGCGCAGGCTCCTGGAGCTGGACTACAATGGGGAAAGTGAGACTGGAGGAAATGATCCACTGAGTCTCCCCATTCATCAAGAGCAGAATGAGAACTGAGCAACACATGGGAATCCAAGATCAAAAGCTCTGGGCCATGGGACCCTCAGAGGATGGGTTGCCTGTCTCTGTGTGATCTAGTGAGATGCCAGTACTTGACCCCTCTAGGCCAGATCTAAGCCCCAAGTAGAGTGGTGAGTGGCTCTCCCCATGCTGTCTCCCTGCTTGCTTGACACTCTGACACTCTGACACTCTTCCCAGCTAGTGGGGCAAATGAGTGACTTTGACCTACAGATGGCAGATTCTGGACCTGTCCTCTCCCTGGCAACCCAGCTAGGAGCTTGGAGTAAACACACTCTGTGCGCGGTCTCTAGGGAAGGACTGGCTGCTTGCATGCCCAGCCTGCCTGAAACTCACACCCCAAAGCTTCCTCAAGCAGGGGAGCAACCCCAGAGTGTCACTTTGGTGCTAGGAACCAAGCAAAGCAAGCCATGCTCTAAGCCTCAGCACCCACTCCCTCTGTTACACACACACACACACACACACACACACACACACACACACACACACACACACACACACACACACACACACAAGCCTGAGGAACTAAATGATGCTAAACCAGAGTGCAACAGCACCCTTTCTCCCCATCTCCAAACCAAATCTTCACCTGCATCTTCTGAGGCTTGGACCACAAACTATCCTCCCTCTGCACTCTCTCCCCACCCAGAGCCTCAACCTGGAGAACACACAGGTTCAAATCCTCAGGCCTTCCAGCCTCCCTCTGCCCTTCCCTTCTTGTTTCTCTCCTTTCTCACTCTTTTCTTTCCCTACTTGGTCTGTCTTTCTCTCCTTCTTCCATTCACCTGCTCTCTGACCCCTCCTCTTTGTCTGTCTTCCTTCAGCCTTTTTTCCTTCTCCCTCTCTGTTCACCCCACTTTCCTTCCTTCTCAACTCTGCAGGACAGTATATACATAGGGGAAGAACAGGTGTCCTTGGCTTCCTAACACTTTCTGCCAGGGCCCTGGTTGGAACTCTGGGCCTCTCTTTTACTATGTGCCTGGGGGCTCTTGAGAAGACAGCCTGGGATTGGCTACTCACAGAGAGGACTGGGGAGCACTCACAGCCTCAGATTCAAGTCACAAGGGGAGGGGATTTGCCTCCATGTGGAGGGGAAAGGCCCAAGCCCTGAGGCTCTCTGAAAGGCCAGAGTCCGTATTTTTCTTGGTCCATGGACCTGCACTGGGGGAAACCCACTCACCCACCCACCCACCCACCCAGAGGGAGAGCAGACAGTAGCTCTCTTCCTCACCCCATAGCACAAAATGTGCACGTGCTTTCTGTGCCATGGTCACAAAATGTCTACTCTATCCCAGCATCCAAGGCCCAGAGCTATTGGTCCATGGGGGAATGACAGCAGCTGGTATCCCCTGCACATAGGCTCTTATTGATGAGCTGATATGGTCCCCACTACCTGAAGAAGTTCTGCACTTGTCTCCCCAGAAGATAATGGGGTCACAATATCCCTATTTCAGCCCTTCCCAAACCTCTTTGGACAATGGCAGGAAAGTCCCAAATGGGATAGGAGAGACTCTAATAATTCAAAGTCTCCACTACCTTCTCTAGCCCATGTTGGCTGTGGCCATACCCAGGAATTCCCAGCACTTCAGGGGCTGTTAGCCTAATATTACCAAATAACTTCCTGTCCTCCATGGCCTCACTGGGCCAGGAAACTGAGATGATACTGGGGCTCAGACAAGATCCTACACTGTGCCTGAGAAAGCCGACCCCCTCTGAAGTTCCCATTGCCATTTCTGTCCCTGCGCCTGACTCTTGAGACCTTAGTTCCCTCTCTATCCCTTAGGTGTCAGGAAATGGGTTTGGAGAAGGCCCCACAGCTTCCACCAGCCTGGCTTTCCCTTCCTCAGAGCAACCACCCGTGAGCACACACTTCTCATGCAGCCTGCAGCCTCTTTGGAAATAGTCAGTCATCAAGCTTGTATGGATCCTTCCAGCCCCCTTCTGTCCCTAATAATCCCTCCTCTGGGGTGGTATCGATTCTCAGCTGCAGGTTGCCTCTTGGTATGCGGGAGCCTGGTTTGGGGTGGATAAATCGCTGTGCTGTCATCTTCACGCAGCAATTACCCGCTCTGATTCCTCTCCTCCAGCCACGAAGACACCCGCTTATCGACAACACACTCAAGCCCCAGCCAGCTGGGCAGGGAGCCCACAGACCTGTAGGAGCAGACACTCTGGCAAGGCAAGCTTAGACCCCTGGCTCTGAGCTGGACACAGTGGGGAGGTGTGTCCACCAAGCTAAAGGCATTGGGAGGAAGTCTATTTGCTACAGATATTGAGGTACCCCCATGGGAGTGTAGGTGAGGCCCCACGTTTTTCTTGGGACTCTCTGACATACATGTAAAGAGAGAACACCCAGCGACTGTTTCTTCATCCTGTTCCCTGCTGGGGGCTTGGAACCTGGGCCCAGCTTAGAGGCTAATAGACCTCTTTACAAAGGACCACCTAATAAGTAGCTAGAATTCTCCCAGGGTCTCTATTGCAACCATTAAGCTTCCTGGCTACACGAAAGCAGCTATAGATATGATAGAGGTACATCCAGCCTGGGTCCCACACACTGAATACAGACTCTGTGATCAAAGATAACAAGTGTGGCCCAGTGTGTAACTACAAACTTACTAAAACGTGATGAGGATTTTTTTCTTCTTTATTTGGTAACTCGATTGTGTGGGTCTTGCATGTGAACTTTAGAGATGACATTGTATCTTGGCATCCCAGGATTATACACACTGGAAAGATGTATGGGCCTGGCTGAGCTCCAGGGTTGGGTCACAGATGCCATGAGTTTGCATCTTAAGCAATTTCCATGCGCTATGAAGTGTTCTTCTCGTACTTCTGACACACTAAAGCATGTAGAAACTGTTCTTAGTTGATGTCGTGTACAAACACAGGCTGTGTGATCCAGTTTCAGCCCCAACCATAGTTTTCTCTCCTGTGTACTTTTATTTTAGTGGGTTAGGAGATGGGGGGATCAGAAAATAGCTTCCAGGAGTCTGTTCCCTCCTTCTACAACATGGGTTCCAGGAATTGAACTCAGGTCATCAGGCTTGTGCAGAAAGCATGTTTACAAGCTGGGCCAGCTCCCTGGCACCTGATTTTGATCTGTAAGGATATTGTACTTAATACTTGCTTCCCATTTTCCAGATAAGAAAACTGAGGCTGTGAGAGGGAAGCATATAGCCTCCCTGCAGCAGGGAGGGGTGTTGCAGCTCAGGGTCTCTTGGCCGGTAAAGACCCGCTAGAGTGTCTATGTAGTCACGTTGAGATATATAGTTGACCTGCTCTTTTAATGGGGACATCCTGGGATCTTGTCCCTGGGGCCTGGGGCTGGATCCAGTTCTGTCACATATTTCTCTGGGGCATCTGCTTCTCACATGGGAAACAAAGAAAAGGAAAAGTGAGGATTCAGGTCACTGCTAGGAATCTTCACCTCCCCAAGAGTCGCAATCCACCATGGCCCTGATGAACTCTTGAACCTCTGTCTTCAGTGTCATGATGTGCACAGAGACCGTTGGTCCCAAGGCTACCACCTCCTACAGCAGGACTCGGGCCCTACATCCCACCTGCCTGTAGATGACAGCATGTTCCAGAGTTTCTTTGACCCCAAGTTCTGCCCTAGAACAGCCTTTACAGTGGAGCTGAGCTCAGCGGACGCCCACCTGGGCAGGAGGCCAGGGAGATAAGACCAGCCAAGCCCCGGCCACTGATACCTGGCGTGAAATTGAAAAGCACTCGACTTCTCCCTCCACAGCCCAGTGCCTCCAGTGAGAACGAAGCTGGAAATGCTGAATGAAATCAAGCAGCCGGGCCAGACTCCAGGCCGCCACACTTCAGTTCCCTTTGCCCCTCTAAGGGGAGGCGAAGGCAGAGTTCAGTTTGCAAACTCAGCCTCTTTAGGGATGCTGGCGGCTCTGAGCAGGGTGCACTTGCCCAGGTGGCTTGGAGGGGCTTAGGGAGAGGCGCATGGGTCTGCAGATGCTGCCACTCAAGGCCGAGGTTGCCATACAGCTTCTGGCATACTCTCAAGGGTAGTGGCGCCTGAGTCAGGAAAATCTCCTCCTAAGGCCCTGTCCTCAGAAGGACATTGAGGCCTGGGAGCTAAGCACCTGGTCCAGTGTACAAGGAGTTGAGCAGCCCTTGGTCCCAATTCCTGGTAAAGGGGTCCCACCTCTGGCCCAGCAGGAGCCATAGCTTGACCCCTTCTGGAATTCAGCTCCCCAGAGAGTCTGTAAGAAATGTTACAGACTTCACTCAGAGTCTAGCTTCCCTGGTGTGAGTGGCAAGGGCCCTGGCCAGCGGCCCGATCTCTAGGTCCACATATGACCAGCGTTCTCTCTTCTTGCTGAGGGTTGAACATACCTGAGATTCACTTCCCTGTGCAGGGGACCCCAGAATCCCTTAAGTGACTTTGCCTCAACATCCAAACAGCTGAGTGAAGAAGCTTGTATTTAATCAGTAGCCTGAATTGGACCTCCAGTCCTTAACCTTCCAGGCCACAACTGGCAAGGAAAACGGCTCTCCTGTTTGACAGATAGGACAATAGAAACTGCACAAGCAATTAGTTACCTTCATACCCAAGGTACAGTTTAGGGCCCAGGGTGCAGTTAGTCATTGATAACTATACCCCCCAACATGAGCGGGGGTGGGGAGGTGGGAGGGGCTTATGGTTGCTAAGAACTACTTCTTCCTGGCCATATGATCCCTGCAAAGTAGCTGGGTACTTAAAGGGGAGTAAATGTCAGGTGGGTCTTTAGGCCTCTTGGGAGAGGGGTCCTGATTGGGAAAAAGGGCTGAGGAAAAAGTAAATTGGAGGAGGAAGAACAGTTTAGTTCCCATCCCTCAGGCAGCCACTGTCTTAAAGGGCCAGGCATGCCTTTTCAGGCCTAGGTAGGACACAGGAGGTAGAATCATCTTTTAATCAAAGCTACAGTCGATGAAGCTTTTATTAGTCACCTGGCCCTTGTTATAGTTATTTTTACTCTGAGGCTTTTGAAGTTAATTTCCCTAGTTTTTCCCTGAATTCTGGGGCTGTGTGACTCACTGGAAACATGAGCAAGGTGGCCAGAAGTAGAGGGAAAGAGAGAAGTGGGGGAGAAATCAAATCGAATAAGCTCACCTCATCCAGTGGACCAGGAGAGTGGACGGCAAACAACCTTAATAACAGAGGAAGGTTCCAGACAGAGGTGGGAAGAGGCCGGTGAAATGAGGCCTAATCAGCTGGAGCAGGAGGGGTCCCAATCACTCCTGGCCTGGCAGGGGCAGGCAGAGTGGAGGAGGCTGAGAGATGAGAGCAGGCTGGGGCTGGGCAGGCAGCAATCAGGGCCTGGGCAGAGCCTGCCCACGCCTACTTTTTTTCCTTCCTGCTGAGGGAATGAGGACACTATGGGGGAGGTTAACCCATTAGAGACAAGGAGAGAGAAGAGAGGAGTGGCAGGCCCACCCCAGCCCAGGGCTGTGGGTGCATCACCTTCTTGGGGTGTTGTGCATCCCCAGCCCTCCCTCCCACAATCAAGTGTGAAGCAGGGGCCAATGTAGTAAGGAAGTCAATGTGGCAAAGAACACTGGCTGCAGGGGCCTGGGGTGAGGATATAGGCCCGTCTCACACCCTTTCCACTTTCAAAGGAGCCCCAACTCTTCTACTTGCTTTCACAGCTAGATAGGATCCCACCAAGTGGCTATTCCAATTTCTTCACAGTTAAATGATCGCTCAATGGGTAGATTTAGAACTAAGGAGTGGCCCAGGCCTTGGATCTCATATATGTTCACAATGGACCAGAGTCAGGAGTAGCATCAGTGGGAAAGGAAAACCACTAACACCCTACAGGCTGCTGGAGGAGAGGTTTGGACTCACAGAACAGCCGGGATCCCTAAGCAGCCACCAGCATGGTGCACACACAGGCTTCCCTGAGCACAGTATCATGGAGTGGCAGCTCTCCAGGGACCAGCCAGTTACTACAAAGCTCACCGTGAGCTCTGTGGATTACAGGCAACATCAGAAGGACATCCAGGTGGCGTGGACCCAAGAGGAGTACCAGAGCTGTCCTAGATTGCTTTGATATCTGTGTGATAAACACCTGTGATAAACTGTGTGGAAATGCTGTCATACACACCATGACCAAAAGCAACTTGGGAGGGAGGGGCTTACTTATCTTGCAGTTTACATCCATCACTGAGGGAAGACAAGGCAGGAACACAGAGGCAGGAGTTGCAGCCGAGACCACAGAAGGATGCTGCCTACTGGCTTGCTCTCTGTGGCCTGCTTAGCCTTGTTTTCTAAACTTCTCCAGACCACCTGCCCAGGGGTGGCATCACCCACAGTGGGCTAGGCCCTTCCAAGAATGCTCCCCCAGACTTCTATAGGCCAATCTTAGGAAGATAATTCCCCAACTGAAGCTTTTCTCTTCCCAAATGATTCTAGTTTGTATCAAGTTGATGAAAACCTAACCAGCACAAGTACTAAATCTGCATAAGGCCAATGTGTCTCTGCCCTCAAACACCTCTTGACACAACTTTTTGGAGTGCATGGTATGTGTGTGTATGTTGTATGAGTGTCATTTATTTATATTTAATGTGCATATACATGTGTATATATGTATACAATTGCCCACAAAGGCAAGAAGGCATAGGATTTCTTGGAGCTGTAGTTACAGGTGGTTGTGAGATACCTGATGTAGGTGCTGGGAACCAAACTCAGGTCCTCTCTTAGTAGCACTATATGCTCTTAACTACTAAGCCATTTCTACAACTCCTGCCAATATGGTTTTACTTGACACATAGCAGTTGCCCACATTTCTGGGTTACAATATGATTTTAACACACCATATGCAATGATTAGATCAAGGTAATGGCATGCCTGTCACATATTCAAGGACATCTGGTCTTGTGACCCAATGACCATAGTGTCTTCACACTCAGGGCAAGTAGACCCCATCTCCCATGCTGCAACCCTTCTCCATGTCTGATCCCAAAGACCTCCTACTGAGACCTTGGCTTTCACATAGAGTCACCTTCTTTCTGTTCACGTCAGCCACAGGCCCCTCTGTCTTAGGTGTCTCTCTCACCCCCAAACTGTGCAGCCACACTGGAAATAAGAGAGTCACTGACTCATGTCAAGAGTGAATGTATTTGTGCTGTGGTGAGCAAGACAGTGGTGAAATGTTAGCATGCCTTGCTCAGCCTTGATTCTTAAACAAAGCAGGGAGAGAAATCCCATGTGACAACAGTGCAGGGGAGAGGCTCCTGGGCCCACAGAAGGAGCAAGCCCAGCCTGGTTCAGGGAATCAAGGGATTCCAGCTTTCTGGAAATGGTCACCACCGGAACGTGAAAGGTGATGGGCATTTACCTTGTGTCCCTGCCCCTGAACATTAGTTGACACTTGCAAGGTGTTCAGTAATTATAAGTTGAATGACTGAATAAATACATGAGGAAGAATGTTCCAGACAGAGCATAAGCAAAGACCAGCAGGTGTCAGACCCCAGTGGCAGAGAATCTAGGAGCTACCACTCAGGTCCAGCCTTTTTCAGGCCAGACCTTGTGATGGGGAGGAACTGGTGCCTACAGACTCTCTGCTTGGCCTGCTCCACGAGAGTAGGTCCTGTGGGTATCCCTCTGCTGCCCAGTCAATCTTTATGGGATTAATAGAAGAAACTTTAGAGAGTCAAAGGCAGGTGTTGGGGTTGCCTGCCATTCAGAAAAGATGTTTTTTTCAGGAGATGAGTAGATGGTGCTTAGTGACAGTATGGAGAACTGAGTTCCGTTCCCAGTACTCAGTAAAAAGCTGTGCGTGGCAGTGCAACCAAGTAATGAGGGGGGAATGAGAGAGAAAGGCAGATGCTGGCCAGACAGACTAGCTAAAATGTTCAGTGAGCAGTGAGAGACTGCACCTCAAAAAACAAGATGGGCCAGGCATTACTGGCGCATGCCTTTAATCCCAGCACTCAGGAGGCAGAGGCAGGTGGATCTCTGTGAGTTCAAGGCCAGCCTGGTCTACAAAGCAAGGCTCCAAAACAATACAGAGGAAACCCTGTCTCAAAAGACAAAACACAAACCAAAACAAAAAAAAAAAAACAAAAAAACAAACAAAAACAAAATGGAGAGCAATCGATCAAGACAGCTGACAATGACCCATTGACTTCTGACCTCCATATGCACACACACGCACATACCACACATGAGGGCGAGGGTTCAATAGCACCTTAACATCCTGAGTCCTGGGTACACACAGTGGGTAGAACCCGACGTGGCCCAACTTGAGGGGCTCAGAGTATGGGGTAAGCAGGTGGTTATTGAACCGTATAACTCCAGATTGAAACTGGAACCCCAAGAAAAAGTCCACATTCTCTGATAAGACCAGCAAGAGCCTGACCCAGACTAGGGACTGGGCCAGGTTCTGGAGGAGTGGGACTTGACTGAGATGTAACAGTTAAGCGGGTTTCAGTGCAGGTGAAGAGAAGATTTTTGGTTGGCTGCAGGGCAGTGGCTCCAGGGCAGTAGGGTTCCTGGTACATGTGACACAGAAAAGGTTACAAGCAGGTCTGGGGCAAGGGCGGTGGAGAAGCTGGTAGGCCAGGCCATGTGGAGCATTGGAGGGTGTTGTGGCAATGACCCTAGGGCCAGAGAAATCCATGGGAGAACTGTTGGAGGGCATAGACAGGATTGTGGCAATTATGCCAGTTCCTGGAGCATCCACGTGGCAGAGGACTCTCGGATGTGCACATGGTCTGAAACTGCCCCCCCCAAGGAAACCTGTTGCCCTGGAAGCTTGGGCTCCAATGTGGGAATATTGAAGGGTGGAACCTTCTAGAAAGAGGGGTCTGGAGGTAGAAGGCTATGTGCCCTGGGTTCCACCCTGGGAAGTGGTGATTTCTGGGTGGATGCTATGAGGTCTTACTAGAGCAGGTTATCATAAAGGTTGCTCCCCATTCGTTTGAACCTTGGTACACTCAGCTGCTTTTGTCTTCTCCTCTTAATCCACCACAATGTGATATGGCCAAGGAATCCTCACCAGAGGCTGAACAGATGAGCTACCCATTGTGGATTTTTATCTCTGATCCATGAGCTAGATGAACTTTGTTTTCGTTATAAAGTATACAGACATAAGATATTTTGTTATAACAACAGAAACTAGATTAAAACCAGGTAGAAGGGGTGGGTAGAAGGGGTGCTAGGAAGGAAGTCGTTTGCCATGACTTAGAGAAGAGTTGAGGGTGGGGGAGGTAGGAGAAGAGCCGGGAACAAGGAAATCAGCTCTGGTTTCCGGCCTTACAGCTGTATACAGTACAATTGTCTACACACACACACACACACACACACACAGAGAGAGAGAGAGAGAGAGAGAGAGAGAGAGAGAGAGAGAGAGAGAGAGAGAGAGAGAGCCAAGGATGCACTTTCCAGGGCAGATTTATAGCTACTTCTGAGGTATGTAGAGTCTAAAGTGTCCTTGGGACACCCATGTTCAGGTATCAAGGTGGTTTGTTTGGAACCCAGGGGCCTCCATGGAGGTGG
The DNA here is from genome assembly GCF_003668045.3 of Cricetulus griseus. Classification (NCBI taxonomy): domain Eukaryota; kingdom Metazoa; phylum Chordata; class Mammalia; order Rodentia; family Cricetidae; genus Cricetulus; species Cricetulus griseus. The sequence goes on from NW_023276807.1 coordinate 841,447, forward strand.
AGTTCCCTTGGCTGCGGTAGTCAGGGCTAAGGAACCCCTTAGCTTGCCTCTTACCCACAGGAGGAGAGGAGAGGGGAGGGGGTACAGGGAAGGCTCTGCAGCCCCTCCAGCCTGCCTGGAGCCTGTCAACTGCGTTGTGATGGAGTGCGTTTCTGTGCACAGCAATAGATTCAGGCCCAGCAGTTGGCTCTAAGTGCTTTCAGCCCTGACAATGTGCACTAGGGGCAGTGGGAGGGCTGGGATGGGGGAAGGAGCCCAGGGGACAGGGAGCCACAGCCCTCAGGAGCCTGCTATGTGCCTGAATAAGTGCCACAGCCTTGCATCTCACACTGTCACTAGGCAGTTTGCAGGGACAGAATATCCTTGCATATTGAGCGGAGACAGCCTGTGGGTCAGTGCTCAGGCCAGTGGCCTTAGAGAGCAGGAACCTGGTCCCTTTCCTGTACATGACTCCATTGTCTGCTTCATATAGCAGTAGCCCTGTCTGGCCAGACAGACTGTCATCTTGTCAACAAGTTCTGGGGAACAGAATCTCAGACTTGTAGCAGGCTGGATAGAAGCCAGAGCTCCCTTCCCACTCTCATTGGGAGTCCCGGCACACTGGGGAGCCTGGGAAAACCCAACTGTGTGCCATGTGCCGATAGCCTTGCCATAGATCTTTGGGATGTGATATGAAGCAGGCCAGGGAAGGCACTGTACACATCCACAGAGACACAGGGTTGAGTATGTAGTCTCCAGGGTGGTACCCGGGCTTCAACTTCTAAGGGGAAGCACCGTGATACAATAGACTTCACTCAGGAGTGGCGTTACACTCATCTGACTTTAAATTGTCATGCCTGTCTCCTTGAAAAAGTCACCTGCTGGCTGTACCCTGAGCTCAGGCAAAGCCCTCCAGGAGTTCTTGAGAAGCCAGCTCTGAGGTTAGAGGGGCCACTGCTGTCTTGTCTGAGAGTGACAGGCTGCCTGCAATCACCATAATTGATAGCTCAGGAGGCAGAGACAGTAAATAATTGTTCCACAAGTTTCTAGAATGAGCGTAATTAGTACAGTTAACAATGTTAGGTGATTAATTGGTCCATTTGGTACCACTGTGAATGAAGGAGACGGTGCATGGAAGAGGGAGCTGGAGCCTCCCCCCCCCCCAACACTCAACCTTGGACTGAAGATGAGCCAGGATCTCATCCGTAGAGCAGCAGCATCCTAAGACGAAGACTGAGGACAGGTCATCAGGCAGAGCCCATGGATAGGATGTATCAGCAGAGGCTCGAGGGTGGGAACATTGGATGTGGTCTCCATGTTGCTTTGACCTTTAGTCAAAAGTCAGCATGCTGTGGCAAATGGATTCTCTCATGAGAGGAACAATTCAGTTATGTCAGAGAGTTGCAGACTTTGGGTTTGCTGGCCTCTGAGAGAGGCCATTTAGTGGCAGTCCCTGGCCACTGGGCTGAAGTACTCTCAGGTATTCCTGTTAGAGGAGACCAGATCTCATTTCAAAGACCTCTATGGAGGGACCTTCTGAAAATGGGCACCAAGCAACTTTAAAATCACATGACCACTCTAACCCGTTGACGGCAGCAGCTTGGTGTGCCTAGGTTGGGAGTTCTGAAGTCTGGTCTGGGACTCACTGATAACAGTCTTCCTTGAGTACAAGATGAAGGAGAGGCAACCAGGGTGCCAGCCATTCAGAATGTCAACTCCGTGCTGGCTGTCAACTCAGGCCAGTCCCGTGCTTTCTTCCCAGTTGGTCTCTTAGGATCTTGCATATTGTGGCTTCTTTGGACCTTCTTTATTAACCCCCAGAGAGATAACAATGGCCTTGATTATGACTTCCGGGCATTCTGAGGGTGTGAAAGGCAACCAGGAAAAGGGCAGTAGCTGCAGCCTCTGGGGCCCCTAATGAAGCAACAAGCAAGGGAGTGGACAGTTGGATGGAACTGCCATGTGTTCTGCCCAGCTATCCCCTGCTGTCCCCGGGGTGCTAATCCTTCCTGAGCAGCAAGGAGCTCCTCTTGCAATGACCCGGAGCCTTGGAAACTATATACTAAGGCATTGCTGCATCCCAAGTATGGCTTCAACTCTGCAGAGCTGGGCATACGGCCCTCAACTTCCCTGCATAGATGGCTCTCTTTTCCAATGGATGCAGAGTAGTGCACGGAGAACGTGAAAGAGTTTATACTTCAACACCAGGCTGCTTACTGGACCCAGAGTTCTCCTCCACAAGGCATCTGAAGTTTTGGGGTGCAACATTAAGATCAGTCTCACTGTGGGAAACCCTACAGCCCCAGTGCACCTGAGGACACCCATTGCTGTTACTCCTTCCCTGCTCTCCCAAACTCAGGGCAGTGTGTATACATTGGACAAAACCAAGTTCATTCCTGACATGGGACGGGCTCCATATCTGAATGTAAGCTCTTTGAAAAACAGAAAGACCCTGTAGGTCGGGGGAGGAACGACAGTCCTGAGCCAACCCTCCAGCACCCTCCTGCAAGCCCCCAACACAAAAGTGTAGAACATACACACACACACACATCTGCAAGCCAGTACCAAGGAACAGAGCGGAGCATGGACCTAATGATTCGTGATTATTATTTGAAGGGTCCCACTGTTACAGATTTATTTGTCATCTCTTGTAATAACACCGATGGTAATGAATTCATTTGTATTAATGTGAGTGTCACGCGGACTTCCGCGCAGATTCTGCATTAATTAATGTACCATTAAAACAAAGTGTCGCCCAATTAATATCAAATGGAGGTGAGGCTGCCAGGGTCCTCTTCATCTGGGTTTCATTTGAAATTCATGGTGTTAGCACTCCATTTAATGAAAGGCAGCAATTTTTATCCCAAGCTCTCCCACTTCCTGCGGGACTGGACAGAGTACCAGCCTGGGAGCTGCTGAGTGCTGGCTGGGGTGACAAAAAGGAGGAATAAGGAGAGAACATTCTCATAGAAATGCCTCTGCATCCCTAACTGTGGGTGGGGTCGGAGAGGCCTTGGAACTTTCTTCCCAGCTTGCTGGTCAATTGGACCCATTGAAGAGGTACCGTCCCTACTCATTTCACGAGGCTGTGCGTGTCCAACGACTACTTTTGAGTGAGATTTCTGGGCCTCCATCTTTTCTGGTCTTTCTGGAGGCCATCATGCAAGTCTACATATGATAGGGCCTCTTGCTGTGCCCGAAGCCATTGGAGAAATCCAGCAGATCATGGTTAACAAGGAGTTAGCCCCTGCCCTATGCCTTTCACAGTCCCCAATCTTGGGACAGTCTCCAAGGATAGCACTGTTGGATGTTCTTGTTCTCCAAAATAAGTTCTTTAGGTGAGTCTCCTAGCCACCTCCATGCAAGCCATAGAGCCAAAGGCTGCCAATCCTTGGCAATGATGAATTTGGTCATTAGACATTGGCCAGGCTAAACTAGTTGATTCAGAATTCTTTTGTCTACAGGACCCATCCCTAGGAGTTGTGACAGCCACCAGATAGTTAAGGATGTTGAGTCACGGGGCACCAGGTTTCTTTGTGTCTTGGCCTGTGACACCCTTTGCTCTCTGAGTTCTTCCTTTATGGAAAGCCCCTTGTGGAATGATGCCCTGTAGGCCTGCAGAGTGCAGGGTGAGCTCTCTGGCAGGGTAGAACAGCAGAATCTGGGTTTTATGCCATCCCTGAAAGTGCCACAGATACCTGTACAAAAAGAGGCTCTTTGAAAAGGAAAGAGGAGAGGACTTTGTTGATTCCCCCTTCAAAACCTGAAGCCCTTATGTATCCAAGGATGGAGCTAGCTTTTCAGTAAGGATAACTCCAACTAGGCACCAGGAAAAACTTTAGTCACGACCTTTTACAGTGGGAAGGATGTGGCTGCACCTTTTCCAGGACTACACTTGGGGCCACACAGCTCCATATTCTCAGGGCTCTGGCTCTCAGTCACGGTCCACACCCATCCCCAAGAATGATGAGTGGTTGGGCAAGCCACCTTCCATCCTTGTTAGGACAGGGTAGGGGAAGGCCAGTGAGTAAGCTCTCCGGTGACCACCTGAGTGATAACAGCCAGGGCCACTTCTTTCCCTGAGTCTTGGCTTTCCGAGCCATACATAGCCTGGGCAGCTGAGCCCAGGAAGCAGGATCTGCTTCCCTGCCCTGGTGTCACACAGGATTCTTCGAAGAATATACGAGACCGAGGCTGGTGGTGGTTCAACACTGGTGCCGTCTCAGAGATCCCCAGCTAGTGCCAACCAGTGGTGCGTATAGGCATCTCCTCAAGTCTTTTTTTCCACCTCAAGACAGGGTCCCTTGTAGTCCAGGCTGGCTTTCAACTTGCTATGTATCTAAGGATGCCCTTGAACTCCTGATCCTCCTGCCTACACTTCCTGAGTGCTGGGATTACAGATGTGTGCCAGCATGCCAGGTTTCCAATTTCTCTCCACCCACCAAGACTCAAACCACCTGCCCATAGTCCCCAGGACCCAGTGAATTTCTTGGTCACCCCATTCTGCCTGGCTCAGGGCTAGTGCCAACCAGACCTCAGCAAACCTGCAGCCAGTGTGAAACCTTCTCCTTTCTGTTCCCTACACCCCTCCTGCCTCTGGCTCTGTCCATCCAGGTGCTCCCTGGGTACTAAGTGACAGGTTTGCACCCCCTGAAGGGCTGGTAGCTGTAACCACAGGAGTGGGAGGGGAACAAGGGACAGCACTCTATGCCACCCTCGCCCCCACCCAGCCTCTGCAGATTTTGCACCCACCTCTCTTTCTGTGGACTCTGCTGGGTAAATATATGGGAACATTTGAGAGGGAGGAGCCAAAAGGGAGAGGGAGGAGGGAGACAAACTATGGCTTGAGCTGTCTCCTTATTCCAATCCATTCATTAGCAATAGCTTCCTGAGCTGTAAGGCCTGCCCTAAGGAAATTTACATATTCATTTGTTTAGCACAACCCATCATCAAGGGAAGAAGTAAGTCTTAGGGCTGGGAGATGGAGCCCCTTTGGGTTGGAGATAGAGTGGGATGCATGCATCTCTGCTGAGAACTTGGCAGGAACCTCAGGCTTCAGTGTCATCCCCTCTGTTCCAACCCTCCCCACTAGAAGTGATGTTTGCAAAACACTTTATAGTTCTAGACCTAGGGCTGAAGAATGGCCATCTATGCAGACAAAGGCTCTACTGGGTCTCACAACCACCTGCAATTCCGGCCTCTGGTCCTGTCCCTGGACTCAAGGTCATTTGCTAGCAGGACTCCCATTGGACACATACACCCCCTGGATTCTTCTCTTGGGGTTTTCTGACTCTGTGGGAGGGTGCGAAGTCTTTGTTAGGGCCTTTGATTGCATTGGTGTGTTTGTTCATGGTGCTGGGCATAGAGAACCCCAAGCCTCATTCATGATGGTCAGGGGTCCCAGCACCAACCCAGACCCCCCAGGAAACCTTGATTCTTGAACACATCATTCACCACATAGTGAGTATCCCTCATGAAAACTTCTCAGAACCAGGAGTGTTTCTAACGTTTGAGTGTGTTTGCATGGACTTTTAACCAGTTGAATGCTTCCAATCTGGAAATCTGAAATCCAGGAATATGTTGAGCAGTCTGCTGATACCCAGAAAGCAGGACTCTGAGGCCATTTCAGCTTTTTCCATCTCAACCCCAGTTATGCTAAAGGCAGCACAGAGATTATTGTACCCATTTCCTAGTTGGGAAAACCAAGGTTTCATATATGCCCACTGATGTCCTATAGCCACCAAGAAAGAAGTCAGACAGAGGGCCATAGAGAAACATAACTCAGATGTTCAGACAGTTGTCTCTAGGTTTTTCCATTCAAGCCAGTTGGCTTGAAGATGATGGTCCATAGATAGATTCCCCCATTTCATTGGAAACCAGAAGCTGGGCTGAGACAGGATGAAGCCTCCAGCATCCAATAACACTAATAGCTCAGGCTAGGACTATAGGTGAGAAGAGTAGAGCCAGATCCAAGGGTCCTGTCTCCAGTCCCTGTTCCTTCCCTCCAGCCCCAAGAAGATAGGGCTAATCCTTAGAGAGACAGCCATACTGGCTGATATTGGAACAGTATGTTGTAAGGCTGAGACTCCTGTGGACATTGGGCCATATGACTGTCCAGGCCTTTTCTTTCTTCATACATGAGCTTTAGGCAGCTGCTAGGCTAATCTACCAGCTGGTGCATAGGGCCACATATCACCACACACACACACACCCCACAGGCACCTGTTGGTCGTGCAGATGATCCTAGAATATGGGGACTTGTGGGACTGGCTCTGTCATTTAGTCTCTCGGAAGGTCACTGGTTGGCACGGAGTGAGGAAACTGCCTCAGGTTGCCTTAACAGGAAAAGGTACGAGCATCCATTTCACACATTGAGTATCACACCTGGCTTTGAGCAATGAGCTTGGAGATGGGAGTGAGACAGCAATGTCATTGTTGATGCTCCACCAGCCATAACGTCTAGCATCTGTGAGGTAGTCAGGGTCATGTGTACACGGGATAGAGTAGGAGGTCTCCAGCCCAACCTGGATTCGAGAGCTGGAAACCTGGTAGAATTAAGAGCCAGAATCACAGAGCAAGCAGGAGTTTCATGGGGCAGCGGTGAAAGACAAGCTTGGAGACAGAATGCTTGGTCATGCTATGGTGGCATTCAGGGTCTAGAGCTTTGGAGGTAACAGAAGAGCCAGGGATGGTGTCTGAGGAGAAAGTGAGAAGTGAGGAGAAGATAGGAGAGTACTTTGGGACAGCAAGCGTGCCAAGATTTCCCACAGGGGACAGAACTGAAAGGAAGAGGAACCCTCAGGGGTCTAGCTGTGCTAAGATTTTTTTATTTTATATTAATTTTAATCAAAAGCACATATGGATGAGCTTAAATGTCTTCTAGTACAGTGTGGCTTCTAATAAAAACAGCAGGTTCCTGCTCCATTTTTCCCTACTTCGAGACACCCTCCTCTAATTTATAGAGATTACCTTCTCATTTTTTGATCACATCCTTTTAAATTGTTTACTTTTAGATATTAACTAGTGACTTTTCAGCTGTAGAAAAGAAAATTTGACATTTATCCATTCCTACTTATCTTTGTTACACACAAACACCAACACACATATACAACTGTGTATGCACAAACAAACACATACACAAACACCAACACACACTACTGACATTCCTCACCATTCTTTAAAACATAATTATTGTCTTCCTAAATAGCATTTAGTATGACTGATGTAATGATGATGTAAATGTTACTCTGAGATGAACCCCATAGTACTTGTACTTACTTATATAATTCCTCTTTTGTTTTCCCTAGAATTCATTCACTTCTCTTATTTGCTTATTTTGTGTTCCACAAGCCTATCACTTACTTGCCCCTAAATATTCTAGCATAATTGATCACCTCTTAGTAAGGTAAAGGAATTCCTTATCTTTCTCTTATATGGAGTCTGTTCTTTTGATAGATAGCATTTTTTTTCTTTCTTGGTTTCTATCATTCTTTCAATAGAATATACCCTTCAGTGATTTCCCAGAAAAAGGATTTATGGGTATTAAAAAAAACTTTATTTGAAAAGTGTGTTTATTTTACATTTTTACTCATCAATAGTTTGGCTGGATATAAAACTAGTTTCCCTCATTCTATGAACTCTTTTCTTTTTTTCTTTTTTTTTTCATATTTCTCTTTTTTCTCCATTTTATTTAAATTAGAAACAAGATTATTTTACATGTCAATCCCAGTTCCCTCTGCCTCCCCTCCTCCCCTGCCCCCCACTAACACCCTACCTATCACATACCCTTTCTGTTCCCCAGTGAGGGTGAGGCCTTCCATAGGGGGTCTTCAGAGTCTGTCATATCCTTTGGGATAAGGGCCTAGGCCCTCCCCCATGTGTCTAGGCTAAGGGAGTATTCCTGTATGTGAAATGGGCTCCCAAAGTCCATTCCTATGCTAGGGATAAGTACTGATCTACTACAAGAGGCTCCATAGATTTCCGAGGCCTCCTCACTGACACCCATATTCATGGTGTCTGGATCAGTTCCATGCTGGTTTCCCAGTGATCATTTTCGGGGCCAAGGGCTCCCCCTTGTTCGGGTCAGCTGTTTCTGTGGGTTTCACCAACCTGGTCTTGACCACTTTGCTCATCACTCCTCCTTCTCTGCAACTGGATTCCAGTTCAGTTCAGTGTTTAGCTGTGGGTATCTGCTTCTACTTCCACCAGCTGCTGGAGGAAGGCTCTAGGATGACATATAAGTCAGTCATCAATCTCATTATCAGAGGAGGGCATTTAAGGTAGCTTCTCCACTACCTTAGATGTTTAGTTGGTGTCATCCTTGTAGATCTCTGGACATTTCCCTAGTGCCTGATTTCTTTTTATATCTATACTGGCTCCCTCTCTGATGGTATCTCATATTTTGCTCTCCACTATTCTTCCCCCTACACAACCTTCCTGCTCCCTTATGTCCTCCTCACCCCTCCTCTTCTCCCCTTCTCATTCTCCTAGCTCCCCCCCCCCATGCTCCCAATTTGCTCAGGAGATCTTTTCCCTTTCCCCTTTTCCGGGGGACCATGTATGTCTCTCTTAGAGTCCTCCTTGTTGTCTAGCTTCTCTAGTGGTGTGGATTGAATCAAGAACAGATAAGCAACTTAAACAGACCTATAACCCCTATGAACTCTTTTCTTCATCGGTACTTCAGCCTATAATGTTTTACTGTTAAGAATCTGGATGGTGGCTTGATTCTTGATCTTCTGTGCATGGGCCTTTGTTTTCCCCCTCAAGCCTCCACACATATTCATATTTTGAAAGGTCTGAGTTTTATGTTTTCATGCAGGTCTATCTCTGAAGCTATCTGAGTTCATGCCTCTCATGTCCAAAGGTTTTCCTGTTACCCCTGTATGACACCTCTCTGTGAACTCCTGTTAGCTGGGCTTCGGGTTGGTTAGATCTAAGCTGTTCCTCTCATGGTGTTGCTTTTCTTGCCCATGTTTGTCTTTGAGTTGCTTTACTTTGGAAAATTTTTTATTTCTGACTCTTCTGTTGAATTTATTTCTTTCTTCCCTCCTTCCTTCCTTCCTTCCCTTCCCCCCCTCTCTCCCCCTCCCCCTCCCCTTGCCCCTCTCCCTCTCCCTCTCCCTCTCAGTCTTTTGAAACAGGCTCCTGCTATATAGCCCAGGCTGGTCTCAGACTGGTGGGAAGTCCTCCCACCTTGGCCTCCTGAGTGCTGAAATTCCAGATGTGTACTGCCACACCAGGTGTCCACTGTCTCTTCATGTATACGAGTGACTACATAATTCACTTTCTGTCCTCTCATCATGGGTGCTTGGGGTGTGTGGAATGGGGGCTGGGCAAGACTGCCCCTGATGCTTTCAGGGTCCCCTGGCATGTTACTCCTCCTTGAGATTCTCTTGAGCTGGTGTTCTGAAGGCTGACTAGCAGGCTTGGTGGAGAGAAGTGGGAAGAATGCACTCAAGCCCTTGACCCAGCTCCCAGCCTGGAGTCCAGAGACCCCTAACAAAGCCGTCCAGAAAGAAACCTGTGTCTGCTGCAAGAACTGGAAACCCAACCTAACTTTGGCCCATAAGACCTTCTGCCTCTTTTCCCATCCTCCATCCTATACAACCCCTCCCCCATGCAGAATGGTGTGGCATTCACAGATCCTGGGCTCTTCCAGGAACAGCCTCCTTGCCTCCTAAAACACCCATCTATTTCCAGTTTCCAGAGCTGCGTTGGCATCTCTCCTGTGCTGTGGTCCCCTCTGCTGTTCTGTTTGCCCTTGTGGATTGATGCATTTTTAATTTGCTTATTGTCATCTTGATGAGGGGCTGGAACCGAAACAGACATATATGAATGCGTTCCGTGTGCCGTGTTCGCTGGAATGTCCCTGATTCTTTAACAGTATTTGCCGCATGCCTTCTACAGACGAGAGTTAGCCTAAGAACTGAAAAGGGGCCAAGGCAAATGGCAGAAAGAGGGGTCTGCAGAGTGGAAGTTCAGAGCCACTTCTGTAGGTAGGTCACAATAATCAGGAGCCAGTGGCCATGCTGTAAGCATGTTTGTGGAGGTCTACATGGCTTCCTGCAAAGGCAATGCACACTGCAAAGCAGGGCTTGGAGTTGTATGAATCTTCTGGGACGATCTGACCACTTAGGATGCCATCCCCATTCCAGGGGGAGTCTTCAAGCAGCATCCGGTTATGCACATGCCACCCCCTGAGAAGAGGGAGCAGTGGTCAAGAGAAGAGATGTCATGAAATGGGTTCTCCCAGGTGCCCCCATAGAGCGGACCACAGACCTACACACCTGTCCCTACTCCTTCATGATCCTTTGATTGGCCATTTCCACCTGCCCTTCCTCATGTCCACACTTCTGATCTAAATGAGCCAGGACCACAATGCATGTCCTATAGACCCTGTTGTCCTATAGACCCTATTGTCCTATATGTCCTATAGTCCCTATTCCTCCCCCCTCCATAGTCCCAATAGGTGACAATAGGAATGCCACAAAGATCTCTGGAAGTGACACCCTACCAAGGCAATACATGGAACCCCCAAATGCATGTGCTGCCCTGGCCCTGAGAACCCGACAACCATCTCTCCTGGTGCACTGACGCCCTCTCATCACCTGAGAAAGCACTGGGAATTGAAGGTACCCCATTGCTTCTAAAATTCCTTCAGGGTTAAAGTATCCATCAGTCCTATCTCCTCTAACCTAGACCAGCCTTCACCTATGCTGCATCCCTGGCTAACCTCTCCCCCTCCTCTACCTTACTCTAGGGATGGCTCCCAGCCTTTGAGTATTTCACACATGTTCCAGAAGGGTCTTTTCCCAACTCAGCTCCACCAAGCCACCTGCACCTTGTCAGAACTCCATCTGTCAGGAATTTATTACTAATGCATTTTCTAACAGGCTCTATAATAAGATATTAAAGACTGTAGCTGCATCTAGCAAGCATTCCATGAATATTAATAATGCCTTTAGAGATGGCACCTAAGCAGAGATGGTTGCGGGGTTTGTCTGGATTTGGTCAAGGGTATGGAATACATCTAGCTGGGGAGGGTTCCCATAATCATGAAGGGTGTGAGCATGGGCCTTCTTTTCTTTCCCCCACCTGTTTTTCTGACCTTTTACATTTCTTTTTGTTTTTATTTTCTTTTGAGACAGGGTCTCATGAAGCCTAGGCTGGTCTTGAACTGCTGATCCCCCTGCCTGGACCTCCTCACTGCCTAGATTACTGGTGTGTATCACCACAGATGATGACTGCAGGGTTGGGGATTGAACCCAGGGCTCTGCATGCTAGGCAAGCACTTCTACTAAGTGAGCTGTATCTCTAGTCAGATGTTTTCTTACTTCATTTCCTTTGTTTACAACTTTCCTTCCGGAGCGTCTCCTTATCCTCTTGATTTCTGTCCTAACACCTGTGCCCTGTCTCCTGCGATGTCTTCTTTTCCTCTGATTCCCTTTTTCATTCGGGCCCCATTTCTGTCCCTTTCCCTGCCCCCTTGTCTTTGTGTCTGTTTGTCCTTCTCTGTCATCATTCTCTCCTCTCTTTTTCTCCAACCTCCCACCCATTGCCTCCCCCTCCCCCTCGCCTCTCTCCCTGGCAGTGTACAGCCCCCCACCCTACTCTGTTCCAGTGAGCACCCTAAGCCACCTCCAGAGAAGCCTGGAGTAGAATGTAGCTCACCCTGCATGGGAGAAGTAAGCCATTCATCATTATTATTAACGAACAGGATCCTGAGCACGGCAGAACTTTCCCAGAGTCTATTCCCTTGTCACCCCAAGGAGTAGCAACAAGATTTATTTGTCTCAGAATTGCACAGGGTGGCCCATTTACAGCAGGCCCATCTCAAGCGATGTGGAGTTTAAACGGGGGCTGGAGGAGGCAGAAGCCTGGCCTGACTGTGACCTATGTGGTATGGCCACTTGCTGAAAGGGACAGCCTAAGGTTTGAAAGGGACAAGGGCTAGCTATAGGAGCATTGCTCCGGGTTGACTGTGACAGGTCATTGGGCTCTTTCTTGCTCACTCTGTCACCTGCCACAGCCGTGTGAATCATTGCAGTGATCTGTGTAGTCTGCACATTAAAAGGCGTGTCTGGGGATAGTCAACGAGAAGCTGGAGCCAGCTCTCACTGGGCTATTCATTCTTCTTTCCTTACTGCCTCTGATGCTTTGCCCTGGAGCCATGGCCTGGTACTTGGATTTCTGTGCTGAATGTGGATGCTAAAGGGGAAGAATGCCAGGAGGAAAAGTAGGGGGAACCTGGGGCATGTCTGTGAATAAGGAGCCCTAGCACATGTTTGAGGCATGCTCTAGGGGTATCAGATGGGAGCAAAGAGCTAAGATCTATAGAGCAGAAGATGTCCTCCAGAAATACCTCACAAGTCAGGTCAAAGGGGTGTGTGAGGACCAGTGTAGGGGGGACCCAGGGAGCCTCACCTCCTCCCTCCCCTAGATGGATGTTCCCCTCACTGCATGTGGGCCCGTCCCAATGCCCATCCAACCCCTAAGTGGATGGCAGAGATCTTTCTGTTGTGATTTCTTTATTTAGCAAATGGATTTAATTTCCAAGATTGAACCTGATTGGCCTGTGCAGGTCAGGTGATTAATTCCTGCACCAATCAAATACATCCTGCCTCTGACCTTGCTTGGCATGTGACCTGGCGTCATCTCTCGAGCAGGGCTGAGGATAAGGAGGCACATTGGCTTCTGTGGGAGGTTGAGGGAAGCCAATGTAAGAGCCAAAGCCCTTGATTTGCAACCACCCAGCAGGAGCCAAGTGAGACCGGGATCACCCATCAGGATCACCTGGGGCAGACCATAATACCTCTCTGGACTCACTTCTCTCATCTGTCAAATGAGGGGCCTAGCCCAGGTCATCCTGAAGCCCCTACATCCAGAATAGTCCATAGTCAGAACTGGCCTTCTGGTTTAGGGATGTCCCTGGTCTTAGATTACCCCTCATCCTAGGTCCAACTCTCTCCTCCTCTTTTAGGTTCTGCAACCGCCTTCCCCCAACCAGGGTTTCCTTGGGCTCTTTCCCAGTCACATTTTTGCAGAAAACAGAAACCAATACACGGACAGGTTTTCTACTTTAATTAAAAAGAAACATTATATTTATTTGCCTGTACACACACACACACACACACACACACACACACAAAACCACTTGTGGGAGTTGGCTTTCTCCTTCTACCATGTAAGTCCCAGGAATCAAACTCAAGTCACCAGGCATGGCAGCGAGTGCCTGTACTCACTGAGCCATCTCTCTAGCCCTGAGGTGCCCGTCGAAGGAATTCATTCATAGGCTCTCCTCCTTTTAGGTGGGGGCTCATCTCCCCCTGCCTGTGATGCCATTTCACTGCTAGAATAGCAGTGCTGGGCAGTGACCATTTGTTGAGTGTTGCTGCATGTTGCCATGTACTTGGCCCAGTAAGAAGTGTATCCTGTTATTCACACATCATCCGTGTAATTCTTTCTCACATTATCCCCAAGGCTATGCCATTAACAGTTCCATTTTACACATGAGGACATGGAAATCAAAAGGGGTTAAACAGATGATATGTAAGGTCTCCTGGTAGAAATACCTGGATTCTGAATTTGGGGGTCTGACTCATGCTCTGAGCCTCCAGGGTCCACTGTCCCTGGGGACCAGATGCATCCGGCTCCTGAGAATCTGCTTGTGCTGAGAATGCAGGCCTGTGTAACCATCTGTGCATCCCATAGAGCAGCAGCTGGCACTGGAGAAGCCTGTGTGCATGCGTGCATGCGGGCATGTTTGTGTGTGTGTGTGTGTGTGTGTGTGTGTGTCTGTGTCTGTGTCTGTGTCTGTGTCTGTGTCTGTGTCTGTGTGTGTGTGCATGGTGCCCAGGGCTGAAAGTCAGCACTCTTTTCTGTCCACTGTTTGTCCCTTCTAAGTTTGTGAATGGTACTTTGTCAGGGTCATTTAAAACCTATCCTAAGGCAGGACGTTGGTGGCGCACGCCTTTAATCCCAGCACTCGGGAGGCAGAGGCAGAAGGATCTCTGTGAGTTAGAAGCCAGCCTGGTCTACAGAGTGAGATCTAGGACAGGTTCCGAAGCCACAGAGAAACCCTGTCTCAGAAAAAAAATAGGGTTTTCATTGTATGAGACACTGTGCCCAAGCTCGGACACAAATGGGGCTTCTATTCCCCTTCTCCAGGGTTCTCTGGACCTCCCTTTTAACTCCAGAGATCTGATGTTCAGACAGCCTGAGATTCTTTGTCCTAGATCATGAAGGATGGACAGGTGAAAAGTCCTCATCTCTCTGAGATAGGGCCTCAGATGGATGACATCTGGTGTGGCCATATTGCTGAGCTGAGCTGTATGCCTGCTGCATGCCACAGGAGGCTGGTGTCTCTAAAATGGGTCTGGGCATGTGTGTGCTTTAGAGGGGAGTGGGTAAGGAGAGGAACTGTAGGCCGAGGGAGCATCATGGTGGAGGCTGTGTTCACCGAGCCCTGCATCAGGGAGCTCTATCTTCCAGCTGTAGATTTGCAGGTGACTGTGACCGTCGGGAACCACAGGAAAGAGAGACTCTTAGATAGCTCCGATGAAAGTGTGTCCGTGAAACGCCCACTTTCAAGAGGATGTTATTGTATTAGTCACTCTCTAGGGCTGTGACAAGAAATCATTTTAAGAAGGCTGGAGAAATGGCTTCCTGCATATGCATGAGGACTGAGTTTGATTCCCAGCAACAACAACAACAACAACAACACAAATGGGAAAACACAAACATACAAACAAAACAAACGTGGCAGCATGTGGCTATAATCCTGGGGCCAGGGAAGCAGAGGCAGGAGGATCCCCAGGGTTCATGAGCCAGCCAGTCTAGATGAAACTGTTGGCTCCGTGCTCAGTGAGAAATCTAGTCTTGAAAAAATAGAAAGGGGTCGAGGAAGACTTTACAGCCAACCTCTGCCCCTCCATGCATACATGGGTACATGCCCACACTCATGTGCATGCGTCTGAACATGACCACATAGGCAGACATACATGCACGTGAAGAGAGAAAAGAAAGAAACTGACTTGAGAGAAGGGGAGGATTATTGGTGTTCACCGCCTAAGAGGTCTCTGCCCATAGCTGCGTGGTTCTATTGCTGTGGACCAGTAGTGACACAGAATACCATAGTGGGAAGTATGTGACTTCGTGGCGATCAAGCATTGGGGAGAAAGGGGTGGAGGGGAAGAGAGGAAGGGAAAGAAAGAGAGAGGGAGAGGGGGCAGTGCCTAAGTTCCTCCCATTAGGCCACACTTTCCTAGCAGCTCTGCTGCCTCCCAGGCTGGGCAGCAAGCCTTCAACATAGGATCTTTCAGGGACAGGGAGGATCCAAGCAGGTAGGCAGGAGTGGAGGAAGAGAAGGACCATTGAAGCACTCACAGGCTGGCCATGGAGGGATGCATCTCCTACCGGCCAGGGCTCATGGGGAAAGGAGGAAGAATGCTCCCGGGAGCAGTGGGTTTCCTCTGAGCTCCTGGCAGCCCTATCCCCACTCTCAGTTGGTAGAGTTCATCAGGAAGCCAGTAAGCAAGGGAGTTGAGCTTTGGGAGGTGGGGAGGCAGAGCAGGCTACCCTGTGGTGCAGAGGCCAGGGAGGCAGACAGGGAATGCCCAGCAGGGTGCTTTTTAATGTTTACTGTGCTTCTTGAGACCTTCTCACCCTGCCCATAGGTGGCTCTGTCTGTACAGTTCTAGCAGGAGGTCTGATGGGACAATCATATTGTCTACTTTCTGGATACTTAGATGCTGGAAAGTTTACATGAGTGAGTTTTAAGTCTGCCCTCTTCTAGAGAATAGGATAGCATTAACTTTAGCATAAAGGGGATTAGGAGGAGAGAGCTGAAGTGACTAGCCCAGAGATACACAGTGAGGCTGGAATTCCAACAGATGTTCTGACCATGCCAGAAGTCCTAGCACTTGTCCACTCTGCCTCCAACAGACCGAGCTTCTCTTTGGAGAGAAAGATCATATTTCCCAGGAAGCCAAGGTGTGGTGGGGGAGGGCAGACCTAGTGGAGGAAAAGCTCATTCAGAGGCCCAGAACTGCTGAGTTGGAGCAGTACAAACGGCTCCATGCAACTAGGAAATAATGTGTGAAGGGCAATCTAGGGCCGGTCTGTGTGGGATGTTCTATGCTAAGGGTACTGGGGAGACATAAATGGTGGACAGAAGAGGGGCTTCCCACTGCCAGTCTCCTGTTCCTGTCAGCAGAATGTTGGGGGATGTCCCATCAGCCCCATATTTGGTGGTCAATGGAGGGGAATTGGCCTGCTCAGGTAGGACCATAGCAACTCAGTAGCTGTGCTCCTTAGAAGCTTTGGTTGACCTGAAAGAGCCAATGCCCTGGCTGTAGGGTACCCTTGAGGGTAGTGGTTGAGACCATGTGTCTTGCTTGCCCAACTCCTCACTGTGTAGCTTTGCATCAGTTGCCCTCTCTGCCCCACAGCTGGGGTGCAGCAAGTAGCTATAACAGGTGCTTTTTACTTTTCCCTCTCTGCAAAGAGCCTCATCTGCGTGTCTTTCCTCCCATGTGTCCAGACTTTGTACAGTGTAGAGAAATCCGTGCAGCCAGTGATGAGCAGACACTGCAGGGATAGGGGTGGACAGGGGCAGGTGGTATAGCAGACACTCAGAATATAAGCACTTAGTGCTGCTGATATCTGACCATGTGCTCATGGGGCTGTTCACTGACTAGTCTGTATGTCTGTGTGCCATCCGATATCATCCGAGGCCAGTGGAACTGCAGGCTGCGAGGGAGGTTGAGAACTGGCCGAGGCATACAGACCAGGGTGGTGAGTTCTAGGGCATGGCATGTAAACAGTGGCAGTATACAGTCCTCCTAAGGAATGTGGAAATCCCATCCCAGCCTCGTGAGGAAGTGGCCTTACCAGCAACCCTGAGTCAGAAAGGGACAGAGCTTATATGAGTGACAGAACAGAACAGTCACAGCATCCTGGAAGGTTCCTCGGAACCTACAGATACTCTGTTGACAAGCTGACAAGACCCAGGAGTGGCAGGGGAGGCCCCTCCCCTTGGAGCCTCCAACCTCATCCCCCAACTCAGGTACACACCTCCCACTCTTGCCCTTGACAGGTCCCCACAGGCAGATTCCTAGTCACCGTCCAGGGCAATCTACTGCAGCTTGGGCAGCCAAGGGGCACTGGACAAGGGAAGCGAATCCACCAAGAAATGGGTTTGGGGACCAAAAGGCCCCTCTTCCAGGACTCTGGGATACACAGGCCGTCTTTGGAGCCAGTGCTCTTACAGTCACCAGGAGGCCATCAAAAAGGGAAAAAAGAAATCATGCATTTTACATTCCTCCAAACCCGCTTAGAATGGAAATGACAGGCCCGGTTCGGTTGGCTGCAGGGGCGCGGTTAATGGCCTTTGTGGGGCGGAGGAATGGCTGCTGATGGAAGCAGCTGCTTCTGGTGAAGTGAGACTCAACCTCTTGTTTACTTTGCTCTTACCCAGAACACACCAGTGGGGACACCCATCTTCATCGTCAACGCCACTGATCCTGACCTGGGAGCAGGTGGCAGCGTCCTCTACTCCTTCCAGCCCCCATCTCAGTTCTTTGCCATCGACAGTGCCCGAGGCATTGTCACTGTGATCCGGGAGCTGGACTATGAGGTCACGCAGGCGTACCAGCTCACAGTCAACGCCACGGTGAGTCACTGCCCCGGGCCTCCAATGCCCACCATCTGCTTCTTCTTATCTAGAAGGAAACGGGATTTACCAAGGAGATTTAATCTAGCTCCATGCTCCTCCATGATTTACAGTAAAGAATCTGGCGATGGTGATAACATCGAACAGGTAGTGTCACTGTGTCTCTGGAGTTCTTAGCACCCAAATAGACTTTCCATTAACCTTCAAACAGCCCTACCTCATGAGTATTGTTGAGATGCCCATCTTACAGATACCGACAAGAAAACCGAGGCATAGGGGCAAGTCAGTGGTTTACCCAAGTCCCCCATGAGCACAACTGCATACATAGGCCACCCTGGCAATCCCCTTAGGACAATCAATGCAGGAGCTTCTGGGACACAGATCAGGGTTATCAACACTGATGTGCCCTGACACCACCCAACAAGCAGGGGCAGAGCAGTCCAGACCTCAGATCAAAATTCCATAGTGTGGTAATGCTTTCCCACCAGGGAGTGCCCACTGTGCCAAGCCTCCCGCCCAGTCCCAGGGAATTGCATGATGAGTCAGTTCAGAACAGGGGAGGAGAGTTTAGCCCATTCTACAGATAACAACATTGAGACTCCCTCTTGATTAATAGAGGGGAAATGGGAATCCAAAGCCAGTCTTGGGCTTTGGCCGCTATGCCCCCATGGCCGGGAGTCTATGAGTTCCCAGCATGCACCTGGGCCTTTGATGCTAGCTGTTGTGAGGGGCTGAAGACTAAGCCTTAAGCAGGGTTCTAGTCCTGTGTGCCCTCATTCCAGCTGCCACCTGGAAGTACAGCTGCATCTTCAGTGGCCTGCAAAGCTAGAAGTGACCCCACCGTTCTGTTGTCCTTCGGATCTCTTTGCAGAGCTCAGGCTAAGAGCAAAAACATTATGAGACCCTTTCTTCCTCCACAATCCACTGGCCTGGCCCGCAGTACCAAGACTTGGCCCCCTACTGCTATAGAGGGGTCACCCAGCCTAGGCCCCCCACTGATGCAGGGAGTGTACCTGCCTCTGGCCTTGTGAGCCTGCAGAGGGGACCCTTGGCTTTAGCGCCTCATGGCTGCAGAGTAGACAGCCAACCCCAGACCCCACATGGCAGCTGGCATCCCAGCTCCCTCGATTTGGCCTAGGTTGAGTTTTGAAAGATAGAGCTTTTCCCTCAGGCTTGGCCAAGACCTGGAGAGGTCTCCAGAGCCAGGAAAAGCCATCTTCTAGCCTAATTCTCTGGGTGGTCCTTGCTGAGAATTCCTATTTTCTCTCCTGGTTCTGTATTAGTTTTCTAGGAAGAGGCCTAAAAAACAAAATAAAATAAAACTGACTTGGGAATGAAGGGGACTTGTAAGTCTAGGATCCCCTTTTTGGGCACACCCACTAGCAACTTCTGTGTCCCCTCTCCTTTCTCCTTCACTACATTCCATGTACACACCTGGGCCTGGAAGCTGGAAGCATACAGGTGCCTTCTCCCTTTCCCTGTAAATCTGTCTTATGGGATAATCTCTGCCCAGCACACAAAAGGCTCTGGGATGTAGGATTAGACCAGATCTGGGCAGGAGCAGGAGTGTGGGTGGCCAGGTCCACTTGGAGGCTAGGCTTGTGCTGGGTTGATAAATACAGAAATATTGCTAGTAATCTACCAGGCCTTGAGCTGGGCCAGGAGTTCCCGGATGATAGCCTCCCACTTAGTCCCTGGACAAGCTGCTACCCAGGGTTGCTGGAGCTGCTGAGTAGCCATTGGCTACTGATCACTTCCCCAACATGGTGGTTCTACACGTGTTCCAGCAAAAGAGAAGACAGCCACAGATCCCAGGGCCATTTCTGAGAGCCAGGTATTGGCCTGCCAGCCAGATACGCCTTCTTCCATCCCTCTTTCCTGTCATAGAGTCCAGCATGGGCTACATGGCAAAACTACAGAAAGAATAGGATTGTGGCCACAAGGCTGGGGTAAGGATATCAAATACCAAGATGGCCACCTGGTACCTGGTAAAAGTCCGGTAGTAGCAAGCAAAAACCACCAGTATCTTCTACCCAAGAGATCAGGCCTCCCAGGGACTTCCCTTCATGCCTCATGGTCTTTCTGGCCCCTGGCCAGGCACTGTGTCTCCTATGCTTGGTGCTGCCAGCCTTCCTTGTAAACACACACATGGCTCTCATCCCTCCCACCCTTGGTAGTCCTCCTGTGCCATCCTTGACTGTCTCTGGGGTTGTCGAGGGACAACAGGGGTGTGTGGGGGGTCATTGTTCCTCCCATAGGCTCCATAGTACTATCTGTGGAGGGCAGAGGCCAGTGCAAGACTTCGTGTAATATGGGGAATGCCCCATTGAAACCAAGGCCCAGTTAACTGGATGGAGGCAGGTACTCCTCAAGTACCAGCAGACTTTGTAAGTCCAAGGAACATGAGGGCCATTCACTGGAGTCATTCATTTAAAGGGGGAAGGGGGCTATGGGAGTTTGTCTTGCAGGCTGGAGACTGACTGATGTGAGACCCCAAATCAAGACTGTTAAAGGCAGATATTTCTATGGATACTTCTTTAGCAGTGTGACTGTGGACCTCTCTCTCTCTCTCTCTCTCTCTCTCTCTCTCTCTCTCTCTCTCTCTCTTTCTCTCTCTCTCTGTGTGTGTCTGTCTCTATTTCTCTTTCTCTGAGTCTCTGTGTGTCTCTCTTTATCTCTGTCTCTCTTTATCTCTCCTCTGTGGGGTGTTTGTGTGTGTGTGTGTGTGTGTGTGTGTGAACCCATATAAAAGCCTAACATGTGACAATAATACATAAGACAGAGCACATGAGTGAGTGGAATGGGGAGTATCTTGGACACAACAGTCCTTGTTATCATTTGGTCTTGCTAGCTGGTTGTACTGGATTGTTACACAGATCTCGGTCTGCTGAACATTTAGGGTCTTGGAACACAGGCTTTGGAGTTCCTTTCTTAGTGGGCTTTATAGGACCAAGTTTCTCAGTATAATGGCTTAATATTGCCTGCCCTGTCCCAGGAAGCCCCCACACAGCTATCTACACACACCCTGAGAAATGGGACAGGGCAGGGGGTTCATGAAAGTACCCCTTCTCACAGACATCAAACTGAGGTGGCTGGTGACTCCACGGGCTTGTTAGCTATGGGGCGAGGTATTTAGCCACTGCTTCATGAGATTGTCACAAGACCATGTCTTTTACACGTTTCCCCCTGAGTCCCATGCCCCCAGATGATATGGGCCCTGGAGCTCCCCCTGCTGGTTTGATTGGAAAAGTCACTGCCTGGCAAATGTCTAGCAGAGTCACAGAGGAACCTCCCCTGTAGGCCAGAAACCCCATCTTAATGTCCTCTGCCCTGAGATGGTGGCCAGTGGCCCTGGATGAACACGACAAGGGTGCTAAGAACGGTGCCATTCCCATCCGAGCTAGTGACCCCCGTCCCAACATTCAGTAGAAGTAGTTCTAGGCCACAGCCCTAGGGCCATCAGATCAGCCTCAGCCCAACCCCCTGATGTAACACCACCAGCTCTCCAGGATGTCCATTTTCTTGAACATCTCAAGGACCGCCAAAGAGCTGTAGTGCTTTTGAGACTCTCTGTAGGAATGTAAGAGTTTATGTGCGTATTTGCAAACACAGGGATCACCCAACACCGCCCTATGCATGAGTGCATGTTTTCACAGCACCCTTCTAATCCAACACTGTGTACTCTCGCTTTCTCGGTGTGTCTTCCAAGGATCAAGACAAGACCAGACCTCTGTCGACATTGGCCAATCTGGCCATCATCATCACAGATGTGCAGGACATGGACCCCATCTTCATCAACCTGCCCTACAGCACCAACATCTATGAACATTCTCCTCCGGTAAGCCCGCCCCACAGCCCTAGTGGCGGCCATTCCCTGCCTGTAGTCCCTGGGAGGGACAGTGGAAACCCTAGGTGCTTTGCACATCACACTGCCTCTCTCATCTCCCTACGTCCCTGGAAGGTACCATGGGGCAAAGAGTTAAGTGTAGTTGACCATAGGGGAACTGATAAAGATTCATGAGCAGTGATGCCGTGAGCACTCCAGCCTGTGCTGGGGATGAATGTAGATCCAGCCTCAGCCAGACATCCGTGTTCCTTAGTCACGTTCTCCACAGACCTGCTGCCTCTGTTGGCCATGAGCACCACACACAATGACACAGCGTCCTTCTGTTGTGAGGCTTCCCTCTCAAGCCCAAACTGTTCTTTGGAGCTCATGGAGCCATCTTCCCTCCCTAATGACTCCTTCTCTAGGGGCTCTAAGTTCAGGTTTCAGGAGAGATACCTGATTTTGTATTTACATCATAGGCCTATCCTTTGGTTCCCTCGAAACTAAACAGCTGTCCCTGTTTCAGTGGCCTGTGATTGGGGGAAGGTCTCAGGACAAAAACAAGTCATGGTACACTTCACAGGGCCCTGGATGGTGTCCTGGCTAAAGTATGGGTGATTTCATTGGCCTGGTAGCCACCTCCCTCTTCCGAAGACTGGAGTGGAATGCCTGCTATGGGCTGATGAAGGAAAGTGGGGGTGCATCCCCAGACAGACAGATGCTTTAACGTGCATCTTGGGGGGAGCGTTTGTGAAAAGAAAGGAAGGGCTTGGCTCAAAGGGAAAATGGGGGGCCCCTGGAGGCTGGTGATGTCCAGAGTCTCACCCTGCCCCCTGCACTACTCAAAGCCTTAAACATAGGCAGAGGTGTCTATGGGCAGAGTTCCTAAGCCAGCACAGCTAGGTTAGCTTGGCCCTGAATGGGAGCTGTGGTTGTTCTAACTACAGTCATCCTTGGCACCAAAGGTATGGAGCTGGTGTTTGGTCACTTGCTCTGGGGGCCAGATTTGGAATGAAGGGCCTTACCAGAAAGATCCTTATCCTCTTGCTGCACGGCTGTCTGAAGCTGCTTGGAAAACAGACAGAGCCATCCCAGGGTCTCTACTCCTAGCTTTCCCGTTCTTAGCATTCTGGGCACATCAGGTTCCCAGCTGCATGTGCTCAGTCCACCCATATCCAGGGAATTCTTCCTTTCTGCTGCCATCCCCAGCTTTGCCAGTCCTGAGTCTCAGCCTTAGGTCAGACCTGACTGCCATCTTCAGACGATTACAGACTGCCACCTGTCTCTAGCTCTGGGATTCTCCTTCTGAGTGTTTAGAATTTGAAAGCGACGTGGCTAGTGTCTGCTGCCATGCTTGCCTGGTATCATGGTTCAGCAGAGATGTTCTTTGAATACCTGGCATGGTATTGTGGGATTTAAGAAGTATCTATTGAATAGATGGATGGATGGATGGATAGATGAATGAATGAATGAATGAATGAATGAATGAATGAATACAGGCTCCAATCATACCAGCCCTCTTGTCCTGCCTCTCGGCTCACTCTTATACTTGCTCTCATCACCAACCCAGAGATCACCTGACCTCCATTTCCCAGCTCTCTCCCTCTTTTCTTAGACCCTTCCCCAGGCTCGTCTCTCACTAGTCTCAGAGTTAGACAACCCTCTCCACCACAATCCAACTGACTTCTAAACTACATAACTTATCAGTCAATCCCATCTCTTCTGTAATGTTCCTATAGGAACATAGGCTGAGTCATCAAGATGCCCTGTCTCTGGAACATCAATTCGGGATCCTCTTGGGTCTCCCAGCACACTGTGTTAATGAAAGAGTGTGGAGAAGATGCTTAAAGCCAACTTGATTGGTACACACCGGCATCACATTGGCTGGGTTACCAGAGGAGCCTGAGAAGCCCCCACACAGCTATCTACACACACCCTGAGAAATGGGACAGGGCAGGGAGTTCATGAAAGTACCCCTTCTCACAGACATCAAACTGAGGTGGCTGGTGACTCCACGGGCTTGTTAGCTATGGGGCGAGGTATTTAGCCACTGCTTCATGAGATTGTCACAAGACCATGTCTTTTACATGTTTCCCCCTGAGTCCCATGGTGATGCCTTCATAACTTACACAGGTGTTTATGCCAGATATCAGAGTTTTCCTCTGTCCCTCCGGGCACTCATTCCCTCCTTCAGCCTCATACCCAACTCCCAGGTATTTATTAGGTGTCTTGTATGTAGGGCCCTGAGCTAAGTAAGCTACACTACACCCTTCTTTTCTAGAAGATTCCATGGAATAGACCTGATGTGCGTTTTCCTCCACACACTCTGTCTTCATGCCATGCCCCTCTGCTGCTTATCATGTCTTCTTTGTCTCAGAGATCTTAGAATTTCTTTTTGTGTTTGTGTTGCCCGTCGTCTGCCAGTTCCTGGGGAGCTACAGCACCCATGCTGTGGGGTCATGGTAAGCACTTTTTACAAGGGTTGTGGCCCAGTTGAGAAAGCAGACCGAGCAGTGATTTGGGTCCCAGCCTCTTCTGGGCATTGACCAGCCCCATAGCCTTTGCATGGATCTGCTTCTCTTAATTCCTCGCTGGAAAAGGAATTACCCACTTTCCCATCCTTTAGAGCCTTCTCCTCCAAGCCAGTTCCCACACGCTCCAGGCCCGATGTCTCCAGGCTGCTAATCAGTTTCCATGCCTTGAACTGGATCTCCATGTCCCTTTAGTGTGATGCGCTGATTTCAACACACTCATTCCTTAGCTGGGCCAGGGCTGAGATGCAGCATGGCCTGTTCAGTATCCCAGGCTGGAGGAACCAGGCATCCCTCATGCCCAGCCCTATCTCTGCTGCTCCCAGGGGCCCTGTCAAGACCCTGCCTCACCCTCCCGGCTCCCCTCTTTATCTGTGGTTCCCAGCATGTATGCCTCCCCCTATCAGTGTATCAGGCTAGCAAGCTTCATCTAAAGTGTATATATTACCTAATAAAATCCTTCTTATTTGGGATTATTGCATCAAATTTTAATTTCCTCACTCGAACAGCAGCATGTCGGCCTGCCCGTCAGTGAGGGGCCGACAGAAGGTGAAAAGAGCGGATAGGCTGCACAAATTACTGCCGGCGATGCCTATCAGCCCTTTGACTGGAATTGACTGGAATTAAGGACTGAGAAATAGGATTTTCTGCCTCAGAATCTGCTGTGGCAGCTCTCGTCGGAAGTCCCCCGCAGTCCCCACCAGCCAACCCCCACCCAGCAACTCTCCACCCCCCCCCCACTTCCAAAGCAAACTGCATGTCACCTTTCAAGTCCTTAATCATGTCAGAGAAATAAGGGCTGGGGTGTCCCAGCTAAGTTTACAGAGAATAAGATTGGTAGTGGTCTCTGAGGCCCAGCACAGTCTAGTCTGGTCCCTGCTACAGCCACTTCCCTGGGGACAGGCCACAGAAGGGCAGAGATATGGTTCCTTCCAGTGAAGTCCCAGCTCATGCCTTACTTCCTGCCCACCAGTCAGAGTCCTGGCCATCGGATCTCTGCTAGAGTGAGCGGCTCATTCCAGGCTTAATTTTCCACTTCCCGGTTACCTGAACTCTGCCTACCCACCACACCTGTGAGCTTAAGCAAATTCCTGGAAGCTCCAAGAATATGTCCTCCTTTGGGGGGGGGCGGGGATCAGGAGAATCTCTTCATACCCATCATTCCTGGCACATGGTTGGTACCCAGGAGATGCTCACTTAACTGGCTCTTCCTCGTGGGGTACCAGCTGTTCACATGTAGAGAAAACTCCTTAGCTCGAGAATGGAACTCATCATGTGGAATGTCGAGGGTCCAAACTAGCTGAAATTGTTCAGAAATGTATGCATAGTCCCAGACAAGGCACCCAAGGCTTCATCAGATGTACAGGGTAGCTCTCTAGGGCTGAGTTTATAGTTTCACTTATATTTGCCCCCCCTCCCCCGTGTGTGTGTGTGTGTGTGTGTGTGTGTGTGTGTGTGTGTGTGTGTGTGTGTGTGTGTGTTCACATGTGTGGATGTATGTATCAGTTGCTGGACAGTGGAGCCTGTTACACCCATTTTATTTTTTTACAGGTTTTTTAAAAAATTTATTATGAGTACATACTCTGTCCCTTTCCCCCCCATCAGCAGTCACATCTTGGGTCGGTATGTTCCCTGTCTCTAATACATGACTACCCCTCTTTATATGTGAGATTCAGAATAGTAACACTCCATAGCTTTACTGAAGTTGAGCTTGCCTTTTGGTTCTTTTGTTGTTTTGGTTGATTTAAAAGACTAAGGGAGAACAGCTGTATTTTCTTTGACATTTCAAAGTCAAATGCTTTCTCTCTTTTTGTCTCACATTAAAGACACCAAGGGTCCCATCCATTGACTACAGGGATCTTCCTATGTTGTCTTGAGTGCCCCTGAACTCCTGGGCTCAGAACCCATTTTATATACAGAAAAATAAGACATGGGAAGCCAAATCTTTAAGCACTTTTCTGCTTCTCATCTTGCCATAAGGAGTCAGGACCTAGCAAGCCTGTCACCTGTCACTCTGAGTAGAGCTTTGCTTCCCAGAAGGTCACTTATCCCTCATAGCATGTGTGCCTGGGAAAGGGAAGAGTCCCTGGGCAAAAGCCTATCTTGAGCCCTCTAGCTGGAGCAGGGTCTCCCACTCGCCCTGCTGGCCAGGGCCCTGCTGGCCTCATTTCCCACAGAAGCACAGCTGTAGGCATGAACTCATCCTTGGAGGCCCAGCTCTGTGGGCCTCCCCATTCCTGTCTTTGGAAATAAGTTGCAGTATATTGAAAATATAATCACTGAGACTCTGAAACAAGAGCCGTGGGCTCCCGAGAGCCCCCATACCTCCTTGCTAATTCCTTCTCATAACATTTCCAGGCTTTCTGTCTGCACTTGTATTAAAAGCTCAGAGTTTTATTAAAAGTGGATTTATTTACCCAAAAAGAGATGAAACCCCAAACCTGATTGAGAGCCTGGCAGAGCTTGTTCGGAAGAGGCTTGGGTCCAACTTTGGCTGGGAGAGGCTCCCCTTATCCTCATGTCCCACATAGCCAGTTCTGTGTTCCCCCACCCACCCAGGGGTACCCTGATCTCCACCCCAGGGATGGCACCCACAGGGCTCTGAGGACTGAGGGGCTCTTGGGTCACAGACTTCTCTGGACAGGCCAGCAGAGCTGCCTTGCCCTGTTCCCTTAAGCCCAGGCCAACCTACCTGGGATATGGCAAGACATACATCTCTCCCTTACATGTATTGTTGAGTAACTCCACCTTGGAGCTCTAATGACCTCTGAGCTTAGTCATCCTGGCAGATGTGTCCCTGCTCCAGGAGCCCTCTTATAGGATACATGTGGCACCCAGGCAGAAGGGCGCTGCCTCCATGTCTAGAAAGCCTGTTCTGGAAGTTGAAGCTTCAGGATAGTTCTATACCCTGCTGGGGACAAACCAGGCCTCCCCTGATGAATAGTGAGCCCCTAAAAGAGCCTCGAGTGGGATGCTGGAGGAAGCTGAGTAGGCCCTTCAAGTCTAGAATGGAGCTTTCCTGTGGCCTCCATGTACCTGGAGTCAAGGGCTCTTCATGCTCCATGACAGGAAGCTTGGGAGGAGGCTTGGGAGGGCAAGGTGACTGACTGGTCTACCATGTGACTACCCTTTGGCCCCTGATCAGTCTAGAACACATGGCATCTCCAGGGATGGCTGGCAATAGGCATTTCCAAATTCCACAGGAGCCAGTGCTTAGAATAGTTCTTGACACAGAGCAGTGACATTCAGAAATGACATTAGCATTATTATAGCAGAACCCTGCATCTGCCACAGTACCTGATGGACAAGAACATTAAGGCCAGAGCATTTAAATATGGCCTTGGCTTCTTGTTCACTCACTCACTGCTCTGGGATCCCCAGGAGTCTCTCAGTTTCTTCATCTGCAGAAAAGGCCAGGTTTTAGGACATTGGGCAGCTGGAGTGCCTGAGTCTATTGGGCCAGTGTTTTTAGCAACCCTCTGTGCCGAGGAAGGGGTGCTTTTCAGTGAGGCCACTTGGTTCTTCTCATAGCCTATTTACCCAACTTCCTAACAAGCCCAGAGGATGGGAGCAAAGCTCTTGTTCCCTGGGGGAGAGGACAAAGAAGGGGCTGGACCTGCTTGCCATATGGTCTGGCCTCTGCATATACCCAGAGATATTCCCACATCCCCTCAGGGAGCTTGGAGGCCTTCCATCTTCTGCACTCTAGGCTAAGGGAGGCTGGAAAGCCATCTGGGAGGAGCTGTGCTGTCTGGGGGAGAAGGTTGTAGCTCCTGTTGTGTCTCCACAGCCAGCCTGGGAGGATTTGGAGGGATGTTCTTGCCCCCCCACCCCAAAGGCAGAGAGCTATGCCAGAAGGTGAGTGAGAGGCAGACAAGACCACAAGAACCCTTTTTAGATTTCCACCCCCAAAAGATGCAGGTAGGGCCTGCCTGCAGTCCACTACCCAGAGAAAACTTCTAGGACGTGAACCTCATGTATAGAGTGGACAAGGACAGCTGACCTAAGCAGTGGTGTGATGTAGCCTGGAGAGGGGGATAGAAATTGCTCCTGGCAAAGGACAACTCAACATGTGGTGGTCATGATGATGCTGTCAATGTCTTCATCGTATACATTCATTTCTTCATTCAATGAACTGCTATCAGTTAATGGCTACTTGCAAGCATCCCTTCCTAGAAGTACACACAGCCAAACCCTGGCCTGTGTTGTACTTTCTCCCTGGGCCTTTCCTTTTCTTTCCTTGAAGAATGCCTACTAATTCCTCACCATCATTCTTAATTGCTGCCATCTGGGCTTCCCTTTCCAGGATCCTCCAGGTGGACTAGGTGGACACCTACTCTTTCCTGTGTATCTGTCCATCTCATCACCCCAGATGTGTTCAGCAACTGTCTGGGCCTATCTCTGGCCCTTTGCTCTGTGAGAAGAAAGTTCCTACTTCCTTTTCAGGCTCCCTCAGCTCTCAGTCCCTTGACCATCAGTGTTGTGAGGGAATGGTGACTGAGGACAATGCCACTGGAGTCATGAGCAATGACAGGTGGTACCCACTTCCTGGGCAAGCTTTGTAGTTGGGAGTTGGCCTGGGGAGGCAAACTAAGAGCTCTAGGACATCCACAAAGAAAGAGAGCAAGTGGCTGAACTCAAGTCCCTCCTGTCTCCCAACCAGGGCACAACTGTCAGGGTGATCACTGCTGTGGACCAGGATAAAGGACGACCTCGGGGGATTGGCTACACTATTGTGTCAGGTAAGCCAAAGTCTGCATTATTTGTCCCAAGTCCCAAGAGAGCCACTGCTGGTGCATCAGGCTCAAAGAGCTGTGGACTACATGGAGTGACGTTTGAGCCCTGCCTCCAGTTACAGCCCTTGCTAAGGAAAGGGACAAATGTAAAAGGGAGAAATGGGTTAAAAGGCCCTGATGTCTGGGGGCCCTGGGAAGAGGAATGTGTGTGACTGTCCAAGGTCTGAAGCTGCAGGGCTTCTGGGGCTCTGCGCCTGGAATGTGCTGATCCTTATCTAACCTCCTCTGGAGCTCCGGGATTTCTGTTCTTATTTGGTGAAAAGGTGGCAATTTTTACATCACTTTGGAACAAACAGAACTGCTCCTGTCTGATTTCATGTTCTAGTCACACTTGTAGCTGACAAGCATTCAGGTAGCGTCGGGGTATCACCACAGGAGACATGTTGGTGCCCTCCCCACCAATAGATGTCTTGACTGTGTAGAAAAGCAACTGACTGAACTGATGTCTCTGAGTGAGGAGATGCCCAGATCATGCCTTACCCAGACACCAACCCATGACAGCTCTGAGGCGCTGTCCAGGGGTGAGGTTGTCCCCACTCATAAACATCGGCTCTGTTCCTGCACCATGCACACCTGCTCACAGGATCCCTGTTCAGTGCGCTGTCTTGAAGGGTCATCCTTGTGTGTCCAGGCAAGCCAGACAGATGAGGAAGAGGAAGTCAGGCCACCCCATCCCACATCCCAAGAGAAGAGAGTGATGTGGTCAGAACATTTCAAGAAGGGAGAAGGGATGCTCTCCTGAGCCGGCTGTGTTGGTTGGGTCTCTGTCTCACTTGTCACTCATACTAGGAACAGGAAGAGTACTTGTGTCCAGGTAGTTTATGGGCCGTGTGACTTGCTCATGCAACGAGCTTAGCTAAAGTGTGGAGAATACGTTGTAAGCATTTGCTCTTGGTAATACTGCCAACAGCTGGTGGGGGGTGCAGCTGCAGTGGGAGGGAGAGCCCCTCGAGTCCCTAGGATCACAAGAGGCCAGGAGTGTTGCGGGCCTCCGGCAACCTACAATTACTTACTCATATGCAGTAAGTCCAGAGAGCCCCAAAGCAGAGCAAATGCAGCCACTCTGGGTTGAGCCATCTGCAGGAACTGGTGCTTGCACCCCTGAATCCCTCTGATGCCTCCTACCATGTCCCCATTCTAGTGTCCAGGACAGGATCCAGCCAAAGTAGACCCTGATGTATACTCGTGCAATGGTTGTCATTCTCAGGTCTGGGGGCCGCCTGTACCTCAGGCACCTCAGCAGCCTGGGCTGGTGGTAAGGGCTCTGGCTTTATGTGGCAAGACCCACCTTCCCCAACCAGAGGCACACAGGCCCAAGCTAAGATCCAAAGCATGTAGCTAACCTGTCCAGACCTCAGGCCCTGTCCCCTCAGGGCTGTTTATCAGCCACAAGCAAGGGGATTTATATCTGCGCACAAGTGCTCTCCCCACTACTAATGATCCCTTTGTTTTGCCAAGAACAAAGAGGCCTTCAGTGGTAAGTTATGGCTCCATCTCCATCAATTTGTTCTCAGCCCCTCGTGGCCACACTGAGCCTGATGAATGACAAGGTTCTTTCCCACAGAGGACTTGGCATGGGCCCCATGTCTTCCTGCGCCTACCATCCTGGGCACTAGTGGCATCGTCCTATCCATGCTAGGCTACAAGGGCCTTTAAAGGCTCCTGTCCTAGCCTGAAGTCTGAGTGGACACTCCCTGGCAGCATCCCTTCTCTAACACAGATGGTCCTACTACAAGGAACACTGTCTTCCCCATGCAGAACACGGGACCTGGCATCTAATGCTGTGGGTTTGAGGACATGCTTTGCTCCCTACCGGGGTTGTATTTCAGGAGTATGTTTGACCTGCTGCAGGATTCATGGCGTTTGCCTTTAAGATGAAGTTAATCATCCTAGGGCTGTGGATATAGCTCAGTTGGTCGAATGCTCAATTAGCATTCCAGCGTTACATAAAATTGGCCAGGGTGATGCACATCTGTAATGCCAGCACTCAATGGAGGCAGAAGGATCAGAGAAGTTCGAGGTCAGCCTTGGCTGCGAAGCAAGTGGGTGAGTTTGGGCTAGCCTGGGATCCATGAGACTCTGTCGCAAAAATAAAATAAAATAATGTTTAAAAAAAGAAGGGAGGGAGCAAGGAAAGGGGGTGGTAGAAAAACAATTTAAAAAAGAAGAAGAAGGAGCCGGGCAGTGGTGGCGCACACCTTTAATCCCAGCACTCAGGAGGCAGAGACAGGCAGATCTTTGTGAGTTTGAGACCAGCCTGGTCTACAAGAGCTAGTTCCAGGACAGCCTCCAAAGCCACAGAGAAACCCTGTCTCGGAAGAAAAAAAAAAGAAGGAAAAGAGTATCCCTATGTGGACTTGATGGTCCTGGAAGTATCATAAAACTCTAAGGATTGATTAGTAATTGTCAAGGAAGGCTCCTTGGGACTGGTTCATTTCCTCAAGATACAAAAAAGCATTGAGCAAGGGCCTGGGGCCACTGTCCTTGGTGTACCTCCAGGCATGCTGACCAGTGCAGCCATCCCAAGACTGCCAAACACTTGACCCCTGGCTGTTCTCAACTGAGAAGTACAGTTCCCATGACATATAGGGCTGGGATGTGGCTCAGCAAGAGAGCATGTGTGCTAGGCATGTATGTGCCATCCTAGCACGGCCAAGAAACAGTATCAATGTGTCCTATTGGCAGTGTGTAAGACGGTAACATTGCCTGGGTTACCCACAGTCCTGTTTTAGGATTTTAAGTTGCACCCCGTGCTCAGATTGCTATCGAAGACCCTGCTCTGGTGTAAGACTTCTCCAGACTTAGCTCCAGACACTGACCATGCCTGGCAGGATGCTGTAAGAATCAAGTAAGCCAGTGGTCAGTCAGTCAATGGAGCATGAGTTCCTCAGCAGGTGCTCACAGAGACAGGAAGCACTTTTACCCATCACAGATGGCCAAGGACTGTCTAGGCCAGGATTGGTGATGACGTCCTGAAAGAGTGGGGACTGGGCACCATCTGAGTCTCAGGAACCTGCAGTATTCCCAGGAAGCTGGACCTATAGCTGTATAGGGGCTGTGAAGAATTCCAGGGTAACTAAGGAGGAGGCAGTGGTAGTGAGGGAGAGGAAATAGGCTGGGTTGCATCTTTAGAGGTAGGGCTAGATGTCAGCATGGGTTGGGGATCCCCAGGGAACCCCTTACTTTCCTTTGTAACAAGAAATAAGAAAATTCCATGAGGTACTGCACATCCAACCATTGGGAGTGGGAACCTTGCCAGGGCTTGGCCATCATAGCTGGCTTGCACCACAGGTCACGAACGGGATCATGAATGGGGATTAGCATTGTGGGCAGAGTGAGAGGAACCAGGCACAGCTGTCACCTATGGTGAGTCTGTGGCTGAGCGCAGAGCAACTGAGGTGGTGAGGAGACAAACTACTGGAGGTAGCAGGACCAGCTGCGTGGCATGGAGAGGGCCAGCCTGGGTCATGAGAGCAATGGAGGACCACTCAGGCCTCAGCAGGAGAGGGAGGAAGCTGGGCATGGTTTTGGGATGCTCAGTATGGCAAGAATGTGAATAGTAACATTGCCTGGGTTACCCACAGTCCTGTTTTAGGATTTTAAGTTGCACCCCGTGCTCAGATTGCTATCGAAGACCCTGCTCTAAAGCAGGCAGCCCAACAGGAAGGATGCTATAATGTCTCACCAAGAGACGGAGGCAGCCCTAGCCAGCTGCCATGATCCAATAGCCAGGTGGTGTTGGCCGGGAAGGAGTCTGAGACTTCTCTGCATTACTTGTATTTTCCTCTCTTTTCAATGGTGGGGATGAAACCCAGGACCATGAACATGCTAGGCAAGAGCTCCACCACTAAGCCATACTCCTAGCTCCCTAACCTTGGCCTGAAATATACCTTCAGAGCCCTGGACAGACACAATTCAATGTCAAATGCTACTTGCACCCGAGAGACACCTTCTCCCCTGGCCAGGTGAGAAACGGTGAAGATCAAAGTAAGGGCCCCACGTTCACTACAGCTAAGTGTAATAAGTGAGATTCCCAAAAGACAACCCCCCACAGTGTGACTTACATGTGGAACCAGGGGTTCACAGACAATGCATGCACCTGTGAAAGCACCTTGTTGCCCACCCCGACCATATACAACTTTGACATGTCAATCAAACCCCTACAAAGCTGAGCAAAACTGGTGAGAACTTTGTGTAAAGTGACTGCCTCTTGGCGACACTGTTATCGCCAGACTAAGGTCCTCGCTATGAGAAGCTCTGCATGTGTTCTCCACGTGCGGCATTGAGGAACCGAGTGTGAAGTTTCCTACCTAAGAGGATGAAAAGTGTCTTACTCTTTATGTGTGAATCGTGTGTGTGTGTGTGTGTGTGTGTGTGTGTGTGTGTGTGTGTGTGTGTGTTATTGAAGTTGCACCATCCGGGAGGTAATTAGAATCAAGGGTCTCCAGGAACTCATGGGGGTGGAGTAGAGCTGGTGGATAATAGTGAGAAAACAGGCTGCTTAGGAAGGACTAGCCTAGAATAAAAGAATAAATGAGAAGTATGCTAGTTTCAAAGCCTCCCCCACTGTCTTACAGCAAATCAACCTCATTTGCAAGGTCACACAGGCACAATAGTGCCAGGTACAATGGTGGAGGGCACAGTGAGGTACTCGGCTCCTTCCTGGATCTGCTCTCAGATGAGATTTTCTTGAAAGTAGATTGTTTAGGAGGGAAAACTGGCGCACATATGCAAGTGTGCATGCATACACATGGGGTAATAATTATTTCTAGTCAGACTTGCACAAACCCACGGCTTGCTGGGGCAGCCATTGTGGGAGACCATAGGGTAACACACATCAGAGCTCTCATGATTAGGCTGCTGTGCATTTTTCTCCTTCTAGGAAGAAAAAGTACGGAAGCAGAACTACTTTGGAAGTCTGACTGACACACCCAGTCTCTGGCTTGTGGTAGCTCAGTGGATACCTGGAAGCCCCAGACTTCAGGCCTAGCATGTAGCTGGCCGATGGCGGCTTGGCCAAGGAGACATGGAGGGCATATCAGAGAGTGATAACCGGGCTGTTGGTAGAGGGCATGAAGGAAAAAGAAGAATGGGTTCCTGGGCATGGCTGGCTGGTCAGACTTGGGGTTCACAGAGTGGTCTGTCATATGGATCAGAGTAGGAAGACATGAATATCAGCTCATTAACAGGCCACCAAGGTCACTTCACAGCCCCTCCAAAATAAGGTTAAAGGGGTGTGAGTAGGCCCTTGTGATAGTGTGAAACTAGAGAATGCAAATAAAGGAGGGGGAAACACACACACACACACACACACACACACACGTCCAGCACCCACACACACACACACACACACACACACACACACACACACACACACACACACACACGTCCAGCTGGAGGCCTGGGCTGAAAACCTTGAGGTTAGCAGATCTATTTATAACCATGAGTGTTCACCCTAGACCCACATCAGCACCTGCATCAGAGCACCCTATCCCTCACCCAGGCAGACATCACCAGCTGAGCCCAGAGCAATGATAGGCCTCTGGGGATTTTTTTGCCTTGCCCTCTGCCAGCTGCTACCTATTGAGAAGCTGTCTGTCTCTCTAGCCACAGCTGCAGGGAATGTGCTGTCGTGTGCTGTCCAAGGCACAGCCTACCAGCATTCTCTGGCTCTCTTTCTTGACAGTATTTAGAGACGTAGCCTCTGGGTTGGGAAAGATGAATTGGATCATCTAAGCACACTGAGCGTTATTCACGTGCCCTGCCTCCCCAGTACCAAACTGATGACAGTATGTTGTGCTGTCCTCCATTCCTTCGGGTGAACCCCAGAGGTCCACAGGCTGCTTCCCCCTGGACCTTCCTCCTCCCTCTCGGGACCACCTCTCTGCCAGCAGTCCCTTCTGGTGATGCTCTGTGCACCAACTCTGAGGCAAACAATCTTTACTGCCTCCTGTGTATGCAGGATCCTCCTCTACCTCACATGGGACCCAGAAGTCCCTTGGCCAGGAATCTGCAGCCTGCCATTTGTTGACTTCCTGTGAATCGCACAAGTCATGAGGACTTTACAAAGGCTTCGTGGCAAGGACAGTCTGCGATTCTCCTTTCTGCACCCTGTCTTCTTTATGGCTCTCATCTCAGGCAGTAATGTCCCTTACTTGGGGGACAGTGGCCTCCCAGGTGCCTGCTGTCCTATGGACACATCCTTCGACCTCCCCCCACTGCTGGCTCTTGAATCTATTTGCCCACTGGACAGGAATAAAGTCAAGGGCCCTTTAATTTGACAGCTCAGGAAGGAAGCTTCTCTTCTGGCTGAGGTGGCTGCCGCAGTGGGGTATGATGGGAGATCCTCATCTCCACCCACCCCCACAGCAGCTTGTTTTTCTCCTCTTGATTCTTGAGCTTTTGTCCTCATCTTTGAGTGAACTTCCAAGGCCTTTTGGGTCTTGGGAGGATTATAAAACTAGTCACCATGTCATTTAAGTTCTTTCTCTCCCTTAACTCGGCGTAACCCAGAATTGATTTAAGCAGAATTCTTTGCTCGTTGTCAATATTGGTTCACATATGGCTGTTTTATTTCATTCTTGACTTTATTTCTATTTTAGACAAGGTCTTTCTGTTATGTAGCTCTGGCTGTCCTGGAACTCACTTTGTAGACCAGGCTGGCTTCAAACTCCCATGGTTCCAACTGCTGCTGCCTCCCGAGTGCTGGGATTCAAGAGTTGGCCACTATACCCAGCTCATTCTTGACTTTAATGATGTTGTGGACACCTGAGAGCCCACCAGCTCTGTGAGAGCAAGGCCACTACTCGAACCTTTCTTGTGTGATCCTCCCTGAGTCACCACTTCCCCTCCTCTGGGTCAGCAGGGCCACACTTTCCAATTCACCACTTTCTCATCCCCTTGCTTTGGGAAAATGTCACATCTATGTACATCACACACTATTTGGACTTCGTTGTCCTTAAACTTTATTTTTTTTTAAGTCCTATGTTTTGGAGACATGTGTCTTCCACTCTATTCCAAATCCTCGCATGTTGCTGGTAAAGATGTCAGTTGCCCATCTCCACTATGGTGTATTATTTCATCCATGCAAACTTGGAGACTTGCTATTAAAATCCACACTGCTTTGGGCATCTTGCCTGCCTCTCTGCACATAGGGGACACTTTTCCTTGGGCATGGCATTATATGTTGTCCATCTACAGTGTGACTGGCTAGAGCCCTGCTAGAGAAAAAGACATTAAAATGCACAAAGCATATGAAGCCCGCTTAAGCACATGCCCAGGATTCAAACCAAAAGGTTTCTTGCTTCCAGGACTCCCGTCTTTTTGCCCTAGATAACCAGCAATCATGACAGCCTATGGTCTGTGTTCAGAGTTGGAAGTTAGGAGTCATTCATTCAGCTATCCACTGTATATTAACTGAGTAGCTACCATTTCCAGGCCCCATGCTTAGCCCCAGAGACCATCTTGGAATGGAGAGCTGGTATCACTGACCTTGTGAGCTCACGGTTTAGTAAAGAACATGTCAGGGAAGGCAGTGTGGCCTAGTTAGGTGAAACCCTCAGAATAAAACTGTACTGGGAGGAGCAAGTAACAGGTGCACAGACACACCCGAAGGCTGTATCCTGGCAACCTGCCTCCCCCTCCTCAGGCTACAGGCTAATTAGAGCCTTGCTGCACCCACCCCAGAAAAGGTCCCCAATCTGAATCCCTAGGTGCCTTTGAACTTGGATGAGCCCCACTAGACAGCCCAGCTCCTAGCTGCCTTCTCATCAGATGCCTTGAATGACTGCTCAGCCTTCAAGGCAGCCCCCAGCTGAGCCTAATCTGAAATAAAAGTTTTTATTTATCTAACTTGATACCTGGCGCAAGGTTAAATCATACAAGAGAAAAAGCAATAAAAGAGAAAGATTAAGCGTAAGGCTCCCGCTTAGGCCTGCCCTTGTGCAATATGGTTACAAAGATATTAAACCCCAAGTCACCCACAGTCCCCTCATCACTGTTCTTGAGTCCCTGGGCTCAGCTTAGCTGAAGTTTGGAGGATCAGAATGGGGCTGCAGGTGGGGCCCCCATGGAGTGCCTTGCAAGGAGGGTAAGCTGCCAGATGGAGTTCCAGTCACTCAGGCAGTCAGCCACCTCCTACCCAGTGTATCTATGATTCATGACTTCCCTGGGGAACCAAAGGGAGTGACATCTGCACCTATATGGCTGCCAGCGTTTTTTGTCATCATTATTTATTATGAGCCTACTGTGGGGCCAGACCCCTGGGGAGAGAGAGGATTCCATAGCCACAGATCTACCCACAGCCAGCCTGGGCTCAAATACCCCATGACCCTGAGCAGGTGTGCCTCCATCTCAGTATCTGTGGGATGAGAATGTTAGCAGGGTGATTGCCAGGGTTGAAAGAATTAATGCAGGTAAAACTTCCCCAAACATGCATAGTGTGTGCCTCAAGCATAGTAGGCATTCAAGGTGGTATCTATCCCCAGCATCAGAGATCAGAGGCAGTCTAGTTGATGAACACCTGCAAGAAACAGTCCCCTCAGCCTGGTGGGAAGATACTGGAGATGTGGCTCAGATGGGGGAGCGCTGGCCTAGCATTCCTGAAGCACCAGATAAACCAGGCGTGGTGGTGCACGCTGCTAATCCCAGCAACAGTGCTCCACCCTGGGAGGTAGAGGCAGGACAATCAGAAGTTCATGGGTAATCTCAGCTCCACGGTAACCTCCAGGCCAGCCTGGGACACATGAGACTACTGAAGCAGCAGCAGCAGCTGGGCATGGGCAGTGCACGCCTTTAGTCCCAGCACTCAGGAGGCAGAGGCAAGCAGATCTCTGTGAGTTCAAGGCCAGCCTGGTTTAAAAAAAAAAAAAGAAAAGAAAAGAAAAAGAAGAGAAAAGGAAAGAAAAGAAAAACCATTTTTGGGTGCCTCAAAACACAGATTCCATGGGCACATGCCCTCCCTCTCTATAAATCCCCACCTAGAGTTTTAGAAGTACCTATGGGTGGGTATGTGTTCTTTGGCTTTTCCTTCCTGTCCTCTCCTGTCATTGTACCCCCTGCTTGAAGAGGGTGACTCATTGCCCCTCCTGTCAGAACCCTTGTAGCCACTGGAATGGACTCACATTTCTGGCCTCCCCGTGATGCTGAAGCCACAGTGAATCATGTGTAGCAATGGGGTGACGTCTCCCCACACTCTGCACTTGGAGCTTAGCCCACATAGTCACAGCTTAGAGCCCTGTGTACTGTGATCCCAAGGAAGCAGCACGTGGACCTCTACCCTGAAGTCCTCTCCTCTGTTGACACAGACAAGGCCACTGGGTCCTAACCCCACTCTCCCTGCCCCATCTGTGCTTTAGAAAAGAAAGAGGGACAGAGAGAAGGAGAGGACATCTCTCCATTAGCCCCTGTGTCACCGCCCAACAGGCTCATCCAGGGCAGACCTGGGGAGGACCCACAGTGCAGGCAGCTTGCCACAAGCCTGCAGCATGACTTCTGTAAGAAGTATATCTGGAGTTCAGAAAGGCAGTCCTTCCAGAACATTCCCCTGGATAGAGGGACTGCTGGGGGATGGAATATGGACATGCATTTCAAGCAGACATTCCTCTTCCTTCAGCCCTAGTACCCTCTTGCAGACTGGGACCCACATTGGGAACTCATCTAGTGAACTAAAGATAGTGACATGGGGACAATAGTTAACACCTCAAGGGTGCTTGAGAACAAGTCAAAAATTCACCTGCCTGACCTTTGAGTCCTCCCAGACCCCATGAGGTCTTGGTGTGATTATCATTCCCATTTTCAGATGAAGACACTGAGTCCAGGTTGTACAAGGTCACAGGACAAGGAGTAGAACCCGCTTAGAAACTAGCAAGGGGGTTCTGAGCACTGTCCCCAGCTCCCTGCCCTGCAAGCTCTTCCCAAACATGCCTACCCTCCCTGTGCCCCCCCACCCCCTACATCCCTTATTCCCTGTGGGAATCTGGGCTCCACCCCCCAGGCTTCCTGCCAGGCCCCATTTCACCTCTCTATCTCCCTCACTGTCAAGTGCTCTGCCTAAGGCAATTAACTAGCTGCTCCCCATTCAAATATTTGACCAATATCTAAGACAGAGATTCCCAAGCAGATACTTGCAGACATTGATTGAAACGAGCAAACACCGGCACAGAATGAATTTCTCCTGGAATATCCACACTCTGCTGGCTGGGTACTACCCTAGGGCCCCCAAAGGTGCTGCCTTTGTCACAGAAACAGACAGGTGGGATCCAATGACTCTGTGGTCCAGCTGCCTGGTCCTGCTGTCCCTCCATCTGGGAGGACATAAAGATGTCATACTCTGGAGGACCTGACCAGCGACACACTCTGGAGCCCAGACGCCTGAGCTAGAAGTGCCCTTTGTAAAAATGATGCTGGCCAAGTGTTGTTTTAAAGGGCCTTGTGACTTGTCCCCCAGTGGTGGTTTGATTCTTAAATGTCAACAAGAGCCATTTAGTTGAGAATCACAGGACTGTCTAGCGAATGAGGGTTTGAGGTCTTGAGACTTTTTGTCTTTGAAGTCTTCAGGAACAGAATTTCCCGGGTGTGACTCAGGGATACCTAAGAAGTCTTAGGGAGCCACCAGATACTGGTATGGCCACCGGAACTCCTCCCTGGGACCAGAGGATGCTGAGGGTGGTAGTGGTCCTGGGAAGGACCTTGAGCATACCCGATGCTGACTCCCCAGCTGTGACAAGCACACTCCCAAGAGCTGATGGCCAGTGGCAGGGCTTGCAGACACATGGGGTGTGAAATGGCTCTGACTTGCATGGTGAGCCGTTTATTCTCTTCTTGAGTTCCTTCAGTTTCTATTTCTGTCAGTTCCGCTCAGGATAAGGTCTGTTTGGGTGTTCATGTCTGTAACACCTCTTAGCCTTGGTTCAGATCCCTCTAGAGCCAAGAGAGCAGAGCAGGCTGGGCCTCAGGAGATAACACATGCTCCTAGCTACAGAGACCATAGTGGGCCATGTGGCTTCCAGTCGCCGCTGGTGGAGCTGAGCAGCTGGCTGTTTGTGGCACTTTCTTACATTGGCTCCTTCAGAGTGACTGTTGAAAGGGAGACACTGAGCCAAGGTAAAGAAAAATAATATAGGTTGTGCACAGGCAGGCCTAAAGCCAGGAGGACACTCAAGAGAGGGGGCAGGGCTTGGGAAATCAGCATGTAAGCATAGTCTTGGTCTCCCAGGCCATTCGTGGTCTAGACACTAAGAAGGACTCATGGGGACTCTTGAGGGTCACATGTGTATGTGTGAAGTACTTAGGACTGTGCCTGGTGCAGAGCAAGTGCCAGGAATGCCAGTCCCACCCCACATGGACTGGATCCTTGTCCAATAGCTAGTGTGGGAATGTGGAGTATTGGCACTCCTGATGAGACTGAGTAACAGAAGCTTAGGTGGCAAAGATGACCCAGAAAGAAGGGGCCAAGATGACTGTGAAAGAGACAGACCAGCTGGGCTGCAGATTAGAGGAGCAGAAGGCGAGGTGAAATACCTTGAGGACAAAAAGTTGGGATTGTCCCATTATCTAGGTGAGACTGGAAGGAGCCGGGGGAACTCAGAGAGATGGCAGAGCATTTGCTGAGAGTTATCAGGGTCCCATGGGCACCCAGGGCATGCTGTCTTCATATTTGTATCTCCACCAATACATTTCCTCTCCCCCTTCCCATGTGTGTATATGAGTGGAGGCCCGAAGCTGATGTTGAATGTCTTCCTCTGTCACTCTCTACCT
The DNA here is from genome assembly GCF_003668045.3 of Cricetulus griseus. Classification (NCBI taxonomy): domain Eukaryota; kingdom Metazoa; phylum Chordata; class Mammalia; order Rodentia; family Cricetidae; genus Cricetulus; species Cricetulus griseus. The sequence goes on from NW_023276807.1 coordinate 882,007, forward strand.
TATTCCAACTCCCAGGAATGGGGTCTCACTATGTAGCCCAGGCTGGCCATTGGATGCACACAGATCTGCCTGCCTCTGCCTCCTGAGAGCTGAGATTAAGGATGTGCGCCACCACCACCTGGCTTCCACCTTCTATCTTGAGATCCTCCACTGACCCTGGAACTCAGCATCTGAACTAAACTGGCTAGCCAGTGAACTCTAGCAACGTGGCTGTCCCTGCCACTCCAGCACTGAGGTTACAGTTGTGCACACCAGGCTTGTATGTGGGTTTAGGGCCCCAAACTCAAGTCCTTGCTTGAGCATGGCCTTTACCAATGGAGCTGTCTTTGTGGCTCTTCTTTCTAAAGAAAGTAAAAGTAACGTATAAAGAAGTGGGTTCAGCCGGGCGTTGGTGGCGCATGCCTTTAATCCCAGCACTCGGGAGGCAGAGGCAGGCGGCTCTCTGTGAGTTCGAGGCCAGCCTGGTCTCCAGAGCGAGTGTCAGGATAGGCTCCAAAGCTACACAGAGAAACCCTGTCTTGAAAAACCAAAAAATAAAACAAAAAAGAAGTGGGTTCATTATGACATCTTCACTTAGCTCTTATTCACTCCCACTGCCCTCCTCACCCCCACCCCTTCCTTCCCCAGACACTCCCCTCTTCTGCTTCTATGTTACTTGTATTTCATTCCCTCTCTTGTTTCCTCCCCTCCCTCCTTTCAGACGCTTCCTCCCTCTTTGTGGTCCCCTTTCTACTCTCATGTCTACATACATTTAAAAATCATTTCTATATGTCTGTCTTCCCGCATCTGGCTTAGTTCACTTAACATCATAATCTCCAGTCCCATCCGTTTTCCTGCAAACACACAGCTCATTCTTTTCAGCTAAATAAAGCTCCATTGTGTACATGTACCACATTTCCTTCATCCAGCCATCCGTCAACCATTTTCTTAGCTGTTGGGAATAGTGCAGCAATAAACATGGACATGCAAGTGTCTTTGTGTGGTGTTGACTTAGCGTCCATCAGACATACACCCCGAAGTGATCGGCTGGGTCATATGGAAGTTCTGTTTTCATATGAAGAACCTCTACCCTGATTTCCATAACAGCGGAACCAGTTTGCACTCCTACTGGCAGTGGATAAGAGTTCCCTTTCCCTATCTTCTCCATCACGTCTTACTATTTGTTATTTTTAAATGATGGTCATCCTGACTGGGATGTGATAGACTTTTGATGGACATTTCCTGATGGTTATAGATATCAATGATTTTCTCACTTATCTATCACCCCGCACACACCCATGTTTAGTCTTTAGCGCTGCCTTTCCTGTCATCTCTCCATGGCTCCATTGGATGACTTGGGTTTAGGGTGCTGAGTTGTTTTTTTTTTTTAATTTTTCTATGGTCTGGATATTAACCCCTGTTGGAGCATACAACCTTCTATTCTTGCATTCTCTCCGTGTCTGCATTCACTTGATGTTGCATCCTTAGTAACCAGCCAAAAGAGGCGTTTTTGCATGGCTCTGGAGAAAAGAAATCTTACTGGCTGAGACGATGTCAGGCACTTCCCTCTTGGGATGCAGGACATCCCCCATCTCTCCCAACTTGTGACTGAAGCCCTTGCTGGCTGTGGCTGTGATCGTCCACCCCCTCCTGCCCACTCACAGCCATCTACTCCCTCTTAGAAGGACCCTTATGATCGTATCTAGACCTACAGAAAACCCACAGTATTCTTGGGGTCCTTCTCTAACCCACTTCTTGCAGTGTCCTGTGACACTCAGCTGCTATTCAGACAGGGATGCCTTTGGTGGCTGTCAGTCATCCTGCCTCATCACCTCTTCCCAGTCATCTCTCACTGGCTCCCTCATGGTTGTCATCACAATGATCACAAGGTGTCATCTGTACCATGGGTATCAGCCATCTCTGATTCTAGTTTTCCAGAGAGAATAATTATGGGCCAGTTAAGCACCACAGTGTCCATGAGGTGTGGGGTACTGGCAGCATGACATGGTGTCATCCTGGGTAGCTGGCATAGAAGAGGGCAGTAGGGCTCCAAACACATTGTTGGTGGTGGTGATTCTTGGAGACATAGCTTCTCTATGGAGCCACATTAGCCTTGCACTCAGATCCTGCCTCAGCCCCTAAGTGCTAGGATTAGAGGAACATGCTCCCATGCTCAATCCACATAGGGCATCTTTAAAGATAGATGGCTGGGCCTGTGAGACAGAGGAGAGCTTGTAGAAGCTGACTCAGGTATAAGCACAGGGACTTGATAGATGACATAGGTGGCGCCACAAATCAGCAGAGAAAATGTGACTTGTTTAGTGGCTGGCGTTGAGGGAACTAGTTCCCTAACTGGAAAAAAATAAAGCCAGATCCCCAGCATACACCATGTACCATGGTGGACTCTGGATGGATTAAAGACCTCAGTGTGAAAGGGGAAATACAAAACTCATAAAAGAAAGCAGGGGAGTATATCTTCATGACCTTGTAGCAGGAAAGGACTTGTTGGCACCCAAACAGCATAGGCCCCAGAAGAAAAATGGGCGAACATCTAAGGCAGTCAACTTCGTAGGAATGTGTGAGCAAAGTCAACAGCAAGTGACATATGGGGAGACGATTTCTACAGCAATTAAAACCAACAAGGGACTTGTGGCTGGAATACATGATGAATCCCTGTAAACCAGCAGAGCAAACTTGGGGGAATCCATTTAGAAAAGCAGGCAAATGATATCCCTGGGGTGGGAAATCCCCATGACTTGTGGGAGCTCTAGAAAATCTGAAACTACTGAAAATTAGTGACATGCAAATAGAAGCTCTAATGGCCTTCTTCAGTTCCACAGTAAAAGGGGGCCAAATCCTCCCTCTGCGGGTATTGTACAGCCTTTAGGCCAAAGAAAGCATTTTAGAGATGAGAGTCTGTCTGCAGTTGATCTGTAGGTCATGAAGATGCTAGAAGGCTCTCAGTTCAGCAAAATGGTTCCCCTGTCTACCCACCCCCCATATCCTTCCCTCTCCTCTATAGGCCCACAGTAGAAGACACTGCTCAATTATTATATTCCAAATTCTTGGATTTTTTTTTTTTTTGCAGAAATTGCTTCTCTTTCTTGTTAAAGAGGGACTAATATAATGTCCTCGGTTTTGCCTCTTGGCCTGTGAAGGCTAAGGGATTTCCTGTGGCATTTTACAGAGATGGTTTTCCAAGCCCTGCACTGAAGAATATTCCAAATTAGTAAGGAGCCACATGCTATTAGGTGGAAGCACATAAAATTGCTACTTTTGTAGGTCAGAAATGGTTGAATGTCAGCCCTTTCTTACGGTTTAACTTAATAGGTATACCTACAGCAAAATAGATAAATATTTAAAACCAAGTGTTAGGTCATAAAAGAAATGGGAAGGGACGAGATATTTTATTCCTCTAAGATAGAAAAGGAGAGAGAAATCATAAGTGATGGCATTTAGTGGAAATGCATGCACACTCAGAGTTGTATGTAGCAAGGTGTTGGAACGGGTGTTATGGAGAAGGGAGCAGGGAAAAGGGAAAACCCTCCAGTAATGACTTTCCCCAACATTTGACCTTGCACCTCCTCCAGGCAGCTCACGTATTCCTCAGCACCTGGAGAAGGAGGCACTATCCCTGTACCCACTTTACAGATGAGATAACCAAGATCACAGTGCCTAAGTAACTTGTCCAAGGCCACTCTGCTTGTAAATATCAGAGCTAGAATTAAGTGTGGACCAGCGAGGAGCTGGGGAGGTGGCTCAGCTGTTAAAGCTATGCAAGCATAAGGACCAGAGTTTAGACCTCCAAAACTCATGCAAATACCAGGCAGGCACAGTAGCCCATCTGTAATTCCAGCTTGGAAGGTAAAGACAGGCAATCCCCAGAAGTTGGCTAGAGAGACTGGTAAGCTCTGGGTTGACTGACAGACCCTATTTCAATGAACAAAGTAAGAGCGACGATTTCCAACATCGCCTTGGGCCTCCACGTGCATACATGCATGCGTGTGCACTCACACTCCCCCCCCCACACACACACACAGAGAGAGAGAGAGAGAGAGAGAGAGACAGAGAGAGAGAGAGAGAGAGAACAAATGGTTGTAGGGCAGTAGAGGGTAAAGTTTTTAAGGTAAAAGGAGACCCAACATAACTGAAAAAGCAAACTCCACTCATGCCTGTATCCTATGCCCCCTCCCTGGCTCCCAGCTCCTTGGCAAGTCTCTTTCCCATCCCACATCTGCAGAATCCAGAGCCCTGGCTTCACCCTCTGACTGCCCCAGGGGCACATGGCCCAAAGAGTACAGATCTGCAATGGGAATGGCACTCATAGGCCAAGTGACTGGCTGAGCCTCCCATGCAGAGATCCTGGCATTCGGGCACTGAGGTGAAACCACTAAGTCAGGACTTCAGTCAAACAGGTCCCATATCAAATCTTGGCTCTGAGGTCATCTTTCTGCATGACCTCAACAAATGGCTTCTGCAAACAGAAGGTGAAAAACCCAGCTTAAAAGTGGGCATAGACAGAGCCTCGTGCCTGGAAGAGCTCACAAGGTCCCCGAGCACACCTAGAGAAGAGGCAACTTTTCTATTGCACGTCTTCAAAATAGGGCACTCGGAAGAGCAGGGAGGAGCCTTGCCATCGTTGTTACTCTACCTGGCCTACATCCTCCACCTTCCTCCTCAAGGACCTCTCTTTACATTCCCTTCTACCAGGAAGCCTTCCCTGATCACCCACCTTGTGTTGCCTACTCAACTAATATGAACAAGCTAGAGACCCTTACTCCACATTCTGTCTCCACCAATGTGGTGGTCACTTCTCACAGACTGCTCAACACCCACCCACTCTGTGCCCAGGATAATGCCATCTCTGCCATGGCCACCTAGTTGCTGCATTGTCTTCCTTCCTGTCTTCCTCCCAACCCCTGGGAGCCCACAATCCACTTGTTCTTGGGGCATGAACTACTTAGACCCCAAACATACCACCTCTATACCCAGAGAGGAGGGACTCACATGGGCTTGGCACCTGCCGGGGACCTTCACCCAAATTACCCATTCTTGAACCAACAGTATGAGGGGCCTGGCTTCCTGCTTCACTAATGATGCATGGAGGCATGGGAGCTGCGGCAACCTGGTGGTCCAGGCTGAGTGTGGTGCAGACAGCAGTTGGCACCAAGTCACCTGCTCCCATTTCCAGGGTCTTCCTGTCATGCCTCACCCCCAGCCATCCCTAAGCCATGGTAACTGTGAACTCCTTAGTTTCCCTTATTTGTGCAGGGAAACTGGAGACCACACAGCCAACTGTCCTCCAAGGCACGGTGACTCAGAACTGCTAATTGGGCTCCATGGTCATGGAGCTGCCTCTGGGTGGCTGAAGTGAATGCTGACTTTCCCTGGCACTGAGGTGGGTGCCCTGGCCTGGCTAGACCCACATACACCGTGAGCCCCGTGGGATGGAGGGGCCTACTTCTCTCTCAGCCTTAATTAGGAGGTCCCAGGGATGCCATAAAAAGACCCTCCATGATGCTTTCTCTGCTTTCGTTTATTTGGTTGTATCTGTGTGGGTGCTCAGGATGTCAGAGGACAACTTTGTGCATTCTGTTCTCTCCTTCCACCTTTGTGTGGGTCCCAGGGATTGAACTTGGGCCATCAGGCTTATGTGGCTGAGTCATCTCACAGGCCCTCCATCTTAATTTTACAATGAGTACCAGAACGCCTCATTCCACAGATGAGGAGACTGAGGTCAGAAAGGTTCTGTAATGATGGGCTCATACTAGACCAAGATACGATGACACCATAAAATCTAGGTCTCCAAGGCTCTCGAGCCTCTTTGTCTTTCGGGCCTCCTGTCTCATTCAAATGGCAGGCAATCCTGCCTGTGCAGGCCTGGCCTGAGTTATTCCCATTTTACAGATATGACCCAGACAGCAAAAACAATACAAAACAAAAGAACAACAACAAAAATCTCTAAGTCAGCAGTTTGGTAAAGTGGTAGACACTGAGCTGGCTTCCAGACAGTCTCAATTCTGCCCACTGGCTGTGACCCAGGGCAGGGCAGGGGTTACCAGGGAGATGGTGTTAGGGTTGCCCTGGGTTAGCACACAAGCAAATGGGAGGCACGGGGTGAGCTAAGAAGGGCCGTACGCACCAGGTTGACTGGCTGTGCTGGGCAGGAGGGAGCCATGTAGAGAAGATGGGGCTTGCCCTGCCCACCCCAGCCCTGTCTCTGAGCCGTGCAGAACTTCTTCCTCCCGGGCTGGGGACGTTCGGTCGCTGAGGTCAGGTCTTTGTTTGAAGGACAGATAATTAATCCCACAAAGTAATCCCAGCACACTGGCAGATTTATGGAGATCGCCTCCGTCCCGGGAACACGGCCGAGTCATCTTTCATCTCCCGGCAAAACTAGTCACTTGCTGGAGCGCAAGCACTGGACACGGGAGCTCATTTAGGGGAGTTCCCCTCGGCTGGGGAGATTGATCACAGGCTAGCGAGAGGCCTGGGTGGTGGGGGGAGAAGCAGGCTCTGGGCTTCTTCTCACCTACGGCCCTTTCTCTGTCCCTCTACTAGCCCTACCATCGTCACCCAGCCAGCCTCACACCCAGCCCTCCCAAGTCACAGGCAGAAAAACAGAGGCTGAGAGGGCCAGGGAGTAGCCTGCTTCCCAGCTGGGCACGTCATTATTTCTTCCCTCTCCACATGCTCCTTAGGTGAAGCTACAGACCCTGTCTAGAGCCCCAGTGTAGTCTTGGGGCTCTGCCAAAGATGGTGAAGAGTAGGGCATTGCCAGGACTAGTAATATTGGCTCTCCAAGCCCTAGGGAGAAGGGACCCAGCAGCAGGGACTAGGATAGTTGCCTCCGGTTTGAGGGTTCTGCTGCTAGCTTGTTGGGCACTTTGGGACACTGTGGTCATTCTCTGTAACACATAGACATTTTGGGCAGGTTTGTGTGTGTGTGGGGGGGTGACTCTGTGTCTCTCTAGATGTCTGTGTGTCTCTCTGTGTGTCTGAGTCTGTGTATCTGGGTATGCGTATATCTGTGTGTGTGTGTGTGTATGTGTGTGTGTGTGTGTGTGTGTCTATGTGTGTGTGGGGGGGTCTGGGAATGTCTGGGTGTGTCTGGGTGTATGTGTCTGGTTGGGTGTGTGTATTGCTTGGGATTGAACCCAGAGCAAATGCTAGACAAGTTACTCACTACTAAGTTACAAAAATCCCAGCCCTTGGGATTTTTGAGGCAAGATCTCATTGTATAGTCTATAGCTGGTGATCCCTCTGCCTCAGACTCCCTCGTGCTAGGATTACAGGTGTGTGTCCACCCCAGCCCCTACCTCCTTTGGATCATCTAATGGTTGTAGGTACCCATCAGGCATCTCCATGCTCCAGCTGGAGACAGCCATGAACAAGAAGGTAAAGCTGCTGCCCTTAAAGTCCAGAGAGGATGGCCGAGGACCAGTCAAGCAGGTTAACAGTGAGATCAGTTGAGGCAGTGACCCACAAGGAAATAAAACAGAGGCATGGTGGACAAAGGCTGATAGGGGTGCTTTCTGTGAGATGGTGGCATTTGAATAACAGTAGGAGGCAGAGGAAGGGACAAACTGGATATATTTAGCAAACAAATTAGAGTTTTCAGTGAGGCTAGAAGCTGGTCACATAGGGCCCCACAGTCAAGGAAGAGCTGAGATCTTGTTTCATTCACCTGAGGATATTACAGTGAAGTGATCCCCATGTGTTCAGTAGAATGAGCTGGAACAGGATGAAGAAGAGTGGCTCCATGGTGGCCAGGGAGGTATGCCTGTGTCTCTCATGCCTACCCACTGTTCATTCATCTGCCTTTGTGGTCCCTCTAGCTGCTTCAGCAACCCTCTCCTTTTTTTTTTCCAGAGACTCCCTGCTTCTTCCTGCCCTGCATATCACACTCACACACACACACACACACACACACACACACACACACACACACACACACACACACACACGGGTGATAGGGAGCCGTGTAACCCTCACCAACTTAATGGCCCAATCACATGGTGGATAAAGCTGGTTCTTCCGGAGGCCCACACCCAACCCCTGGTAATTGAAGCCATAAGCCATCTTCCATCTTCTTAGACTGAGCTGGTGCAGATGGCATTGACTAGGTAAGGGCTGGCAGAACTGAGACACATCCAGGCAGAAGTCTGTGATGAGGTTGGAGAGCCCAGCTGCCTCGCCTTCCAGCCTGGGCTGGGATCATGTGGGCCCTGGCTCTGCCAAAGCTTCCTCAACAAGCCAGAGACAAACTTGGACTTTTCTGTGGACACTGTAGGCCTAGAGCACTGGTTCTCAATTTGTGGGTAGTAACCTCTTTGGAGTTCTCATATCAGATATTCTATATATCAAATATTTATGTTACAATTCATAACAGTGACAAAATTACAGTTACGAAGTAGCAATGGAATTATTTTAAAGTTGAGTGTCTCCACATGAAGAACTGTATTAAAGGGTCACAGTGTGAGGAAGGTTAAGAACCACTGGTGTAAAGTTTACAAAATCACCCCAAAGATGCTACAGCAGTGTCCTTTGAGCCCTTTCCCCCTCCAGGAGTGTCTGTTCACAAAGCTTAGAGTGGGGTGCTGTTGGACCCCCAATGCTAAGGAATTCCTAGGGAATTTCCCTCCTGTCAAGAAGTCAGGCCTTGAGACCCACACCAAGAGAAGGAAGCAAGATGGAGGGAGGCCCTGGAGCTGGGAAGGGTCCTAAACTCTGCTCCATGTCCCTCTCCATCAGAAATGGCCAGAGGCTTGGGGAAGATGTTCTCTTTTTGATGGCTGAGGTTCACCCCTGCCAGAAACAGAAGGATGGCCCTGTACATCCCAGTTCCCGCTTGCTCAGCATTGTCTTCTGCCAGGGATGGGAGCATCTAGGGACGCCTGCCCCTCCCAGTCTAGCTGGGATCATTCATCAAATATTCCCCAAATGTCTCCATGGCCTGGGGCACTGAGCCAGAGGCTGGGGACATCATGTGACATCCAGGCCCTGGCTCCTGAGGCAGGATAAAGGAGATTTGGAACAGAGCTGTTAAAGTAGGGTGTCCAGCTGCCTGTTTACCCCATCTAGCCCCAGCCAAGGACCCCAACCCTCCCTCATCACAGGGGCAAGCGGAGTTCAGAGGGGAGCATTGGCTATTTAATATCCCGAGACACCATTGTGTGCACCACTGATGGTGCATGGACAGTGCCACACTGGCCACAGGTCCTCTTTGTTCTTTTGTTCCTTAAGCAATGAAACATGGCAAGGGCTAAAGGTCTGCTTCATTTGTGTCCATGTCCTCCGAGGCCTCTGGGGACTGAGGGGAAGCCCATAATGATTACACAGCTCCAAAGATAAACCCCACCGTGTCTCAGAGTCCAAGGACAAGTCACCCACATGGAGTGGTGGAATGCTGGTCTGTCAGCTTGCATTATTGCCTATAATATTCAAAGGCGAGGGCTTGCTTAACATGCATGAAGCTCCAGCTTTGATCTCTAGCACCATGTAAAACAGGTGTGGTGGTATGTACCTGTGATTCCACAATGTGAGGGCAGAGGCAGGAGGATCAGAAGCTCAAAGTCATCCTTGACTATACCTGAAGTTCAGCACCAGCATCAGCTCTGTGAGACCCTGTCTCAAAGATGAAATGGTAAAGATGAATTGCCATTTGGTCTGAGCATACTAGTAAACATGGATGGTGATGAGATGGTTCTAGAATAAATAAGACCAGTGAATAGCCATGATGGTTGAACTGGACAGTGGGCTAAATGGGCTTCACTCTTCTTGACTCTGTGTTTTTCCATTCTTGGAGGTTTGTATTGGAAACTACTAGAAAACATTAATCTCTCTGTGTGTGTATGGTGCCCAAAGTTTTCAGGGGACTCACCCCTGTTCTGGAATCCACATATGACCTGTGGCTTCTGCCTCAAACTTGATCCATACTGAAGTCCATTCATGTGTACCCAAATCTGCCTCTGCCTTGCTGTGCAGCTATGGCCAAGAAACTCCCCGTCTCTGACCAAGAAAACCCTGAAACTGAGGGGCTCTAGACTGCCATCTGCTTCCACCTCTTACACTTGGCACACCCGACTTGGGTGTCAGGGACCCTTCTAGAGTAGATTTGTGGGAGTGGCCTCTTGCATCTTTAGTCCTCTCAGCAATCTTCCCTGACCAGCAGCTTAGCCTTTGCAAAGGAGGTTTTTGGTCTGTTCAGTTGGAAAGACAGTGACTCTTTTTTTTTATTATTATTAGTTCAAATTAGGAACAAGCTTGCTTCACATGTCAATCCCTTCTCCCTCTCCCTCTCCCTCTCCTCCCCCCCAACATCCCACCTGCCCCTAGCCATCCCCCCTCCACTCCCCAGGCAGGGTAAGGTCCTCAAAAGGGGCTCCCCAAAGTCTACCACATCATCCTGGGCCAGGCCTAGGCCCTTCCCCATGAAGACAGTGACTCTTAACAACCTTGTCCTAACAAGTCACAATACCTGGTAGGTACTAAGGGCTCTGATAAGTCCTGCAGTGACAACAGCTGTCCAGCACCCTATGACCTTTGACCTTTGCATGGATGGTTTTACTCAAGTTTCCTAGCATCAGAGTTTTGGGCAATCCTTGGCCTCTCTACTTTTAGACAGGGCTCCTCCCCAGTGGACAAACTGTCCATCTTTTCTTGTGTGCTTGGTGATTCTGACTCATGGTCCAAAGAAGCCAAGACTTTTGATGTCTCCCTTGCTGCATGGGTCTGAACTTAGCTTGATGTGTTGTTTTTCCTTTTGTCTTTCTGGACCAGAAACATCACTTTGATGTAATACTCTGAGTCACTGACCAGAAACTCGAACTGGGAAGTAGGCCAGGCTCAAACTGTCCTTCTTGGTACAGATCTTCAATGTTTCTAAGACGCATCTCCAGGTGGGGTAGGAGACATCATACTCCCTTTGCAGCAAAGACTGTGGGTTCAAATCTCAGCTCCCCCAGAAAACCATTTAACATAAACAAGTTCCTTTGCCGGTGATTAAACAACACAGTATCTCATTTCCTTTCTTATCCGGAAGAAGTTAAAATAGTGGTGACTATTTAGTAAGCATTTTCTCTATGCCAGATGCTGTGCTGCACTGGTCAGCTATATTACCTATTCTGATCCCTTCATCAGCCCCAAAAGATGAGGATCAGCCTTCTTTTTCCACAGTCAAGGAAACTGGAGTGCATACAGGGTATGCCACTAACCCAGGGTCACACAGCTGGGAAGGGTGATGTTGAGATTTGAACCCTGGTCCCAGCTAGTACAGTATCAGCCCTTTGCAGAAGACCGAATCCTTGTGAATGGGCTGATTCTCTGAAGGGGTTTCCTGGTCCTGGTGGGGCCATGCAGCATGAAGACAGGCCTTCTGGATTCTTGGATGAATGACTAGACCCACCATGACAGTTAAACCCAGAAAAGTCCTGGAGGGCCACCTAGTGCTCTGAGTATGCCAGGATAGAAGCTTACTGCCGGTGGGTCTTCTATTAAACATAGATCCCTAAAACAGGCATTTGAATACCCCTGCTGGGGCTGGGGATATGGCTGAGTTGGTAGATCGCGTGTTTAGCACACGTGAAGCCTTGGGTTCGAGCCCCAGCACAGCATAAAACTGTGACAGAGCACAACCTGGAGGTGGAGGCAGGAGAATGAGAAGTTTGGTGACATCCTTACTGCATAGGGAGTTTGAAGTCAGGCTGGGCCGTGTGAAAACCTGAGGAGAGGGGCCCTGAGGGAGATTGTGAATTCTCTGAATGAACCCTGCCATCAAAAGGCCCCATTTACAATAGGGGAGTGCCTTAAAGCCCAGAGAAGCCAAGTGTCTTGACCAGAGTTACTTGTGCTATCCCATGTTCCCCAGGCAGACAGACCTCCAATCTCCCTTCAGGTCTCATGCGTGGCGCAGACTGAAGGGACTCTGCTGTCCCTCAGAGACGCTCAAGGTCAGCTGGTAGCCAGCCCTGCCAGCTGGTGGCTGGCATCTATGAAGATAACTGTTTCTGGGGCTAGCTCCATGAACCTCATCTGACCACATCTATTTCTGGGCCGAGGGGCCCTGACGGAGCACAATTTGACTCATAAATTACCCAGCTCAAGGTGTGTGGATGGATTCTCCTTCTGCACATTTGAAAGTCATTCCCTCTAGAACTTGCAGCCTGTGGGGGGAGACTGTGTGGCCAGCAGGGCTGGCACACTCTTCCTTGGGGACAATGGGGAGGGCAGAGGTAGTGGTCTAGGTAAAGCAGGGAGCTATTTCTCTGTGCCTGCTCTGATCCCCACACACTCAGGGGACAAGTGTGGTACCAGCTCTAGTGGGCAATTTAGGAAATTAAGGCTCCAAGGGGGCATTGTTTGCCCTGTAAGTACCACATAGCTAGGTGGTAAGGGGCATTTTTTGCCCTTTAAGTACTACACGGCTATGTAGTAAGGGGCATCACTTGCCCTCTAAGTACCACATGGCTAGGTGGTAAGGGGCATTGCTTGCTGAGAGTCACATTCCACACCTGAGTGCCAGAGCTGCCTGTGTGTGGTCACGAAAGTGGCAGGCAACAGACTAAATGACAGGCTCTGGAAATATGACAGAAGAGGAGGTGAGTGGTGCAAACTGCCTCATCCTTTAAGCCTCAGTGGTCCCTCTAACTGGCATTGCAAGCCTCCCTCCCCAGCCCACCCTACTGAACCAAAGTCTGTCCAATTCCTCCTGCCCAAGGCTCCCGCCTGCCATCTTTGACTGGCACACATCAGATGTGGGCTCAGCACCCTACAGTTTGAGAAGTTTCTTAGATCCCTTGTCACTGAACCACTAAACAGCCCTGTGAATAGAGCTTTCATCCAGTCTCAAAGAGGAGAAACCAAGGCCCTGAGAGGTCCACAAGCCAGAAGACCTGAATGCAGGAGCCAAGCTCATTCATATCCAGTCTCTTATAAGTGCTTCAGTCACTCTTGTACTTGTACCTGTCCTTCTGGGCGGGGGGGGGGGAGACAGAGGGGATCTTCTGCACCACCTAATGGGTGTTCTGAGAAAGATCCCCATTCCTCCTCTGCCCCTGAACCTGTGTCCACACACATTGTGTGGCGGGTAGTTCCTGGCACATACACTCCCTCAGAAGTTCAGTCCTCAGGGCCATTACCATGGCTTTCCCACATCCCCATTGCAGGCTCAGAGAGGCACCAAAGGACTAGGGACAGACTTCTGCGGGTGACAGACAACATGGTCACCCTCTCCCTCCTGCTCTTTTCTCCTTGGGTATCTGCTCATGGTCCTCTTTGTTTCCTTAAGCATCACCCTTCCTCCCATCCCTCCTCCCACCCTCTCCTCTCACCCCTCTTCCCATTCCTCCTCCTACTCCTCTCCCCCGCTCCTCCCACCCCTCCTTGCCTTCTCAGGCCTGGGCAAGGCCTTTCAGATCATCAAAAGCGAGTGCTACTTATGCCGGACTGGAGATGGCTTTATCTGAGCAGTAAATCTCTCTAAGGCCAGACCTGTCCTGAGCACCAAGCTGCGGGAGAGTTATGAGGGCCTGAGGAAGACAAATGCACAGCCTCTGGGGGTCTGACTCCCACTGTGGACCCAGATGGGACCCCAGCTGAGGGAGGTGGGGGTATTCTGCACCAGGCTTAGAGGGCAAGGAGGAGTGCAGAGGATCTGCCGCCCCGCCTTTCTCCTCCCTGATTCCTATCCGTGATTGGCAGGGACTCTCCCACACAGCACAAGCATCATCCTGACAGCCAGGAGGAGTGTTTAAAATCTGAGACACAGATTTTAAAATCTTAGAACACAGGATCTAAGCCCAGTGTGTCCCTCTGTCACCATGTGTCTTTGAGGTGTCTTCTCACCTGAATGAACCTTAGTTTCTTCATTCAGTCGCTGTCACAGGATGGCTGTATGGGCCTGACGGGGCAAAGTTGGGGATCTACTGGGATAGAACATGTTGTCCCAGGCAGAACACTGAGAGAGGCCTCGTGTGGCCTTGAATCTGGCTCTGCCATTTGCTCACAGTGTGACTTCAGGAAATCATGTGATCTCTCTGTGCCATGAGTGTGACAGTCATGATGGGGATAATGATGACAGGACAGTAAGGGTGGTGACCTGCCACCATCTGAAGTGTCCATAAAATATGGCTAACAAAGATGTGTAAAGTGCTTAGTTAGAACCTTTTCAAGCACATGTAGGCCAGGGCCACATTCTGTCCCTCACTAGTGTTCCTCCATCACTGTTCCCTGCCCCTGTCCCCATCCCTAGCGGGTCTTCCTGCTTCCCTCTGGACCTTCCCTGGGGGATACTTCTTGCTACCCATTGCCATCAGACAGCAGCCAAACCACATACCTGGCATCCAAGGCTGCTGCCTGCTGGTGGCAGACTCCTCTCCTCCTGAATCCCCACACCCACCCTCTCAGATCCCTCCACTCCTCTCCCACCTATGCCCAGTTCTGTCCCCAGCCTCCTGCTGCAGGAACTTCCTGTCCCTCAAGCCCAATAGGGGTGGGATGGGGGCTCAGCAGGCCTAGGTCCCACTCCCTCCCTGTCATCTGGGAGTCACATGAAGGCCTCACCGCTTGCCCTTTCCTCAGTGATGGTGTAGGTGCCAAGGCAGGACCATCCCTGCCCTCAGCATTGAATCCAGAAATTGTGATTGTACAGTGACAAGGAGAATTCAGCTTGCAGAGTCACTCTCCCCTGACACCAGCAAGGGTGCTGGAGGTACACGCCATCAAACAGCAGGGACTTCTCATCAGGAGGTACACTATATACCACGCATTATGTAAAAACGTGTCATTCCAAAGTACGAAATTCAGAGCCCTAGTTGCATTCAAGATGAGTGCCAGCAAGACACGAGGGGGTGGGCCTAGGCCCTATCCCAAGGGACATGACAGGCTCTGAAGACTCCCTATGGAAGGCCTCACCCTCCCAGGGGAGCAGAAAGGATATGTGATAGGTAGGGTTTTAGTTGGGGAGGGGGTGGTAGGGGAAGAGGGGAAGGAGAGGGAACTGGGATTGACATGTAAAATAATCTTTTTTTCTAATTCAAATTTAAAAAAATGGAAAAAATGGGGTGAAAAAAAGACATGTGCCAGTATCCACCTAATGATGGTACTTGGGGACTTGGGGATCACGTTTCAAAGGACACAAAACCACTCTCTTTTTAAAGCAAATGTCATTCAGGTAAATCCAGGAAAAGTTATAGTGACTCTTAAGTTCTGAAGCGGGGGGGGGGGGGGATTCCACACCCAGGGGCATTTGGTAGTGTTTTGGTGACTTTGTCTCATGTGAGGAAGTTGCTGTCTAGGGAATAGACCATTTAACATCCCCCATGGCAGCTCAGCAGTGCTAAAGTCCCAACCACCACCAGCCATCGGGGATGAGGGATGTTAACACCCTGTTGCGGACAGAGGGGGGGTTGCTCCTTTTTCCACCCATTATTTTATTTTAAACAGAAATATTTCACAGAACCACGATGGCATAACTCCCTTTTTCACGTGTCTTAAACCCCTCTTTTCGAGTTTTCGGCATCCCTTCCTCAATTTTCAGCACCTAGCTGAATTTTATGTCTTATCTTCCCATTCCCCTCTCACTGGACACTTTGGTTGGCTCGCATTTTCATTATGAAGTATTGGTGGCTGCACTTGTGAAATCCATGATCTTTCCCTCTCGGAGTTCTTCCAGTTGCAGAGGAAAGGGGAGATTCTGATTTTAGCCACTGTGCCTGGCGATGATGCCACAGTGGTTGCCTCACTCAAGTGTCCTCAGAGGATAAGGGGATGTATCTCTAAGACCCCTGGCTCACAGGGAGCTAGACATGGTGTGGGTGAAGCAGTGTAGCTGACCCTCAGCAATCCTAACAGAGGAGGCTGGCTCCCCCATCTACCCAGGTTGATGTCACCCGCCTTAGTAGATACTGGTAGCCATTGGCAGAGAGTCAAGTATATAGTCTCATTAGTGAGGTGGTCATTGTTAGTTCATGAGAGCTTGTGAAGGCCATCCTGGATGAGGAAGGGCAACCAGCAGGTGTGCCTCACACCTACGCTCCCCTTGAGTAGACAGTGGCAGCCCTAATTATCAGACATGGTTCAGCTCAAGCAACCACCATGTCACGGGGACATCTGGAGGGCATGAGGGTCCTGACAAGAACTTTAAATGAGTTGATCTCCCCCCACCCAGGCCATGGGCATCTTCATGATGGGTGACACAGTGAGTGGCCCCAATATTGTATATGCTTCAGTATTGTATATGCTTCAGCCTTTTGTCATTCATTCATTCATTCATTCATGTATCCCATAGCATTTCTTAAGCCAGGTGTGTGTATGTGGGTGAGAGAGAGAGAGAGAAAGAGAGAGAGAGGGGGCGGATTCAAGTTTAGAGTCAGGTTGGACTACACAGGGAAAACCTGTCCAAAAAAAATGAAAGAAAGCATTTATGGATTACCTACTGTATGTCAACTGCAAATTTAACTAATCGCTGCCCTTCAGTGGTTACCTTCCCTGTGAGATAAACAATGAGAAGAAACCCACAAAGAGAAGAAAAGAGAAGGAAAAAGGGGATCAATACAGAAGCATTTTGGAAGCAATAAGAAGACAGAATAGCAATAGGGTGATGGTGACGACACTAAGAAGTGACATTTGAGCTGGGACATAAATACACATAAGCCAACATTCCCCTCCCCCTTGCAAGACCCGCTGAGATCAGGATCCCGTTCCAGGTGGCTTCAAGAAAGGCTCTGGAAACGGGGAGTCTCCCACTCCCACCCACCTTTGGGAGGGGCAGCAAGAGATCAGCTGGTCCCCTCCCAGGCTGACAGCCAGGATAGCCCACACCCCTGGTTGCCATATGTTAGTCTCAGAATTGTTGAATACTACCCGGCCCAGGTGCCACATAGGATTTCAGCCCCTTTTGTCAGCAGGCAGATGAATAGCAATTTTTAATTCATAAGCTATCTTGCCCAAAGCCCGTGTCTCAGAAGGACCTGCAGTTTTCATTATACAGTGATAAAATTCCATAGCAGCCAGAATGATAGGGCTCCAGTGAGCAGCAATGGGCCTGCAGGCCAAGGTTGCCTGGGGCCCAGGGGCCCAGAGGCTATGGCCACTCACATGGCTGCTTATTGGCTATACCTGACAGGACAGAGCATGGAAGAAAGCCTTAGGAGACACCCCCAAACTCTTTGGCCTCATGAGTAGCAGCAGCCGGGCCTTTGGCCCCTTGGTCATTTCTTCCTCCCATAGGTGGGTACTCAGCAGTTGGACTCCATCTCAGTGTCCCTGTGACAATCCCAAGGCACAGACAGAGACTGAGAGGGAAACTCCGCACAGTTTCCAGGGGATGGAGCAACTAATGTTGGGCTGGGGTAAAGACCAAAGGTATCAGGCCACACAGGAACATACTCAGGCTCTCATGGTTACAAGTGAGTCACAAGTCACAACTTTTCTTTTTTCTGCCCCAAGACTCAGCCCAGGGCTAGACACCAGGGATACCCCACCCTCTGGGCCTAGGCTACCCCTTTCTCTGATCACTGCTGAGAGAGGAAGTCAATATCAGGCCAGTTAACAAGTGTGTACTGGACATCTGTCTAGGGAGCCTGGGGGATGAAGCATGGCACCCCAGACCTAACCCTCAAGGCTAATGCTGTTGGTCTCAAGAACCAGGGGCACCCGGGCACAGGGAAGAGCCTGGACAGTTCTGAGCATGCCAGCCAGGGCTCAGAACCTCTGAAAAGGAGGTGAGGTTCAGCTTCGGTGGCAGGCCGTGCTGGCTCTGGAGATCCTGCTGGCAGGACTAAGGCAGGGTGGGTCCTTGGCCTTTCCCTTAATTCAGAGCAGAGGGAGTGAGCTGAGAGAGCTGGTGGCAAGGCTGTTAGCCCAGCAGAGCAGACAAGGCAATTCAGAGTCATCAGCCCATGTTCCCACACGCTCCATCAGCCACTCACCAAACTGCTTTCTAGCCAGACCGGCAGCCTGGGTCAAGATGCTGTAGAGGGATAGTGAGGGCCTGATGAGATTTGGCGTGGGCAGGCAGGAGTGGGGTGAAAAGGAAGCCTCCGGCCTGTGAGGAATTGGAAGCGAGGGTATTCCCCTGGGCCAAGGAGGCTCACCCCAAATGAGCTGCTTGCCTCCTCCCTCTGTATCCCCCCCACCTCCCTTCTGTGATCCCTCCAGAGGTCCCTGCTCCCTCTGGAGCTCCCCCTGCTCACACTGTTCCCTCCTCTGGTGGGCACTCCACCTCTTGCCTGCCATTCGCACAGGGCTCTCGCTATCCCTCCTTCCCTGTCCAATTCCCTTTGATCTGAAAACCATTCTCTAGAGATAGCCAAGGACCCTCCCTATCAGTGGCTTTCGGCAGACTTCTCAGCATACCGAGTCCCTCTGCATATCTGCCAGTATCTTTCTCAAGGTCACCCCCTGTGACCTCAGGGCACCCGGCACTTGAAGCTAGCTGCCCACCTATATATTCCAACCATCACCCGTGTATTTTTCGTATCTCTGCATGTCCCCAGTGGGGCCACAGAGACCATCCCTGAGAGTCCATATGTCCCTAATACCCAGTGTCTGTCACACCTCCACGGTACCGGCATCCCCCTAAAGCCAGCCTTGGCCCTCCAGAGCCACTATGGGCCATCTCTCCAACTATCTGCAGGTCATTGCCAGGCAGACATTCTTCTATGCCGTGTAAAACATGGGTGGAGGATTTCAGATAGACTTTCAATGAAGCTTTTAAAAAAAAAAAAAAAATCTAGGATTTTCTTTAGTTGTAACTGACAGCGATTACACATATTTCTGGTATACAGTGTGATGCTTTGCAACACATAAACCCTGTTGATAACCATCATCAAATCAGGGGAAATTAACATATACATCAACTTGAACATTTGCCATTCCTTCATGGTAGGGATATTCAAAATTCCCTCCCCTGGCTCTTTTGAAATACGCAGCTGAATTTTTTTTTTTTTAAACTGTAGTCACCCTGCTGGGCAATGGGACACCATGGTATTCTTCCCAACACATTAACTTTGTATTATTATCCAGTCTTTCACCGTGTTCCTCCACACAGCCTTCCCTTCTCTGGTAATTCCTGCTCTACGTTTGACTCAGAGACAGAGTTTTCTAGGTTCCACATTTGACTAGGATCATGCTGTATGCGGCTTCCTGTGCCTAGCTTATTTCACTTGATACGGCCACCCCCTCCCCAGGTTCATCCATGCTATTGCACTGGTGGAATTTATCTTTATATGGCCGTGTAATATTCCATTGTATATGCGGTCTTCTTTGTCCACTCATCTGTAGATAACACAGATGGATTCCATATTCTGGCTGCTGTGAGCAGTGTTGCATTAGCATGTACATGTCACCTCTTGGACATACCAATCCCATCTCCTTCAGGTGTTCATATGCAGTGGGCTGCTGGGTCCTATCGCAGTTCTGCTTTTAGCTTTTAAAGAGCCCTTCACACTGTTTTCCATTATGACTGTACTGGACTATGTATGCCCCCACCAGCATGGTGTTGGGTTCCCCTTCTCTCCACTTCCTCATCACCACTCGGTGTTGTGTATCTTTTTGATAGCCGCCATTCTAACTAGAATGAGACGGAAGCTGGCTGTGGCTGTGCCTGCATTTCCTGGCAGTCAGAGGTGCTCGTTATTTTTCCGTAGGCCTATTGGCCATTTGCATCTCACCCTTTGAAAATGTCCATTCTGGTCTTTTGCCTCCTGGGACTCCTGAAAGCAACTTCACTGATGCCTCTCTCTGAATGATGATGGCTTCTTGTGTGCCTTGCCATTGTCTTTGTCCCATCACACATGGCTGGGTACAAGGTGGTACGGATGTGTGTATAGGGCGAGAATGGTACACACATAAGTTGGGCTGGTTAGGTACTTTGGGCAACGTATTTCACGCCAGATCCTGCTGCCTCTCGAAAACAGTGGGTGTCTCTCCGTGGGGTAGCAGGGGTGGGGGTGGTGAAGAATGTGTAATGACAGTGCAGACAGCCCAGTGCCTGGTGTAGGGCGTGTGTTCTCTGAGCTGTAGTCACTGTTTAACACATCGGGGCCCAAAGTCTGTGTCTCCTTGCCCCTACTTTTTCCTCTGCATAGAGAGGTGAGTCACATCCTCTCAGATTTCCAAAGTTCCTATAGGGGTGGCTATCCCCAGAAAAGCCAGAGTGACCATTAGTGACAAATTCTTCTCTTGTAATATTTAGATTGACAGTTACCAGAATCCAGATTCCTCAAGGTGCAGCCTTTCTATCATCCCAGAGCCTCACACATGCCAGTGGTACCCCACACTTGGGACATCACCTGTTGACAAGGGAGACAGCTTTCCCTTCTGTTCAGCAGTAGGACTAAACAGGTGACTTGAGTCCTCTAAGCCTCTGTGGGACTTGGATACAAAGGATTGTTATGGTGGATCAATTTCCAGAACATCAGAGTGCATGCACCCTCGTGAAAGCATGCCAAGCTGGCAGTCCCTGTGAGAAAGTGATGGTGGGAGCAAATTATGACAGGAACAGAGGCTGGAGCTGGGGCATGATGCCCTGTGGACCTGGGGGTCTGTTCAGAGCCTCTTCCTCATAGCAACCAACTTATAAATACAAGCCTTGGATGTTAAGTTTGCCATCAGAAGTGTGCCCTCATTGGGCAAACAGGGATAGACATGTGCCCCACTGGATGGTGCCCAGTACTGAACAGGGACCCCAGCAGCCATCTTAGTGCCAGTGGGCAGCTGGCATTTATGGATGCTTCCAGTAGCCTGGGCATTGCCCTAATTCATCACACCTCACAGCTCTCTCAGTAGTTTGCCCCTCGGCAGGACCACTATTCTCTCCATTTTGCAGCCTAGGAAATAGAGGTACTTATCTGCTAAGAAACTTGACTAAGGTCACACAGCCAGTATGGGAGCTAAGTTAAACCAATGTGGTCAGCCTCCTGAGTGTATGATGGCAGTCTCCTCTATTCTACTGCTTTTCCTCTGGAGCTTGAGCCTCACAAGGTCTCCTCCTGTCAGCAGTGTGACGGTACCATAAAGGGCAGTCCTTGCTGTAGACTGAAGGCAGAGCCCCTTGCAGATGGTCCTGTACCTTGCCCATTGACAGGGCTCAAGTTTGAACTTGAAGGGGCCAACTGAGTGAGCTAGTTAATGAACACGCCCTTGACCTTTCCTACACAGGGCTCATTTCAAGCCAGTGCCCAAGCTCCACAGCATCCTAGCAAGTGCTGCAGTTGCCATGGTGACAGTGGCAGCAGCCAAGTGAGCGCCTCACTCAGGTGGCCTTGGCAGCTCCCTGGGTGTGTAACTGGTTTTGCCCGCTGGTCCTGGGAGCATGGAAGATAATCACATGGGGCTATAAAAAGTGTGGGGGGTGCATATGTGTGTTGGGGAAGGTCCCCAAGTTATTTGGGTGTTTCCAGTCAGCAATATCTCTCAGTATAACTTAGGGAGAAGGTGCTGAGGTTGGGGGAGGCATGTCTTAGGTCTGGAGGATAGTGTGACCATGAATGGAGAGGAGTAGGTACTGGATGAGGGGATGCATTTGAATGTGCCAGGTTCAGTAGCCCCATTTTCACAACCTAAACCTTAAGCAAGTTGTTCAGCAAGGGGCATTCTCGTCTCTGAATGATTTATGGTGAAATCTCACAAAGATCAAAATTGGATCACATTTAGTTAAACATTTTATAGGCTCCTTTATTGGAGAGAATAAATGGATATGAAAATCTGCAGTGATGGGATGCTAGCCATGGGGCCTAGGGATGCCAGAGCCTGTGTGAGTAACAGGGGAAGACCAGCCCCCTCCAAGATCCATGTAGCTCTGGCTTCATCCTACCCCAGGCCTGTCTGGCCAGCTATGCTATGAGGACTTGGTAAGGACTGCTCCTCCAAGGACTGTGCATTCCCCTAACACAAAGCAGAAGCAAGCCAAGAAAGAATAAATGAATGCATACAACCCTATGAAAGACTAAATGCCAGTATACAGTTCCATTCATAGAACTGTATAATGGATAAATGAATGAAAGCACACACATGAATGAATGAATGAATGAATGAATGAATGAAAGAGAGCATGAGGGTCTATGAATGAATGAATGATTGAATGAACGATTGAATGAATGAATGAGAGCACGCAGTCCCTCATTTCCTGTAGCAAACTCCTCTGCTAGCCACTCTTTGTCTCCCTATATAGTAGTCCTCTGTACACAAACGTGGTCACACCCATTAGTCTGCTGTGTGGGAAAAGCCTCAGGCAGGGGGCACGTGGGGATACACTTGAGAACTGAAGCCAGATTCCAAAGCAACATAAAGCCCAAAGGAAATCCACGGTCCTACAGTGGCTGAGAGAACTGGAGAGACTCCTGGCTGACTGCATGAGCAGGCTGAGAACACCCCCTGCCCTGCATCCGTGAAGTTAGAAGTGGTCGCTATCTCACCTAGGACTTTCCATTGTTGGTCCCTTGGAGTGAGGACAGGAAAAAGCAGGGAAGTGCCACCACTTCTCTGGTCACTTTGGGACTCTATGTGTATTGAAAGCTTGGGTATTACTTCTTTCCCTGAATCAGAGTTGGGGATGATGCATGATTACTTTGGTCCCGCCTGTACCACATGCCCTGCTTACAACAGCATCAACCAAGCCGTTGTCCCAAGGCAACATGTCTCTGTATTTCATCCTCATGAGGTAGATGCCAGTATTATCCTTATTTACACATGGAAGCCTGGCACAGAGGGGTTAAATAAGTGGGATGGGATCACACAGAAGGGCATTGGTGCTCTTCTTGCAAGATGCTTTCCTGCTTCAGCCCGTGAACAGTGTTGCTTGCTGTGACCTCGGGGACCGGGTTTGGGGAAGAGTGATGTGTGTTCCTTTCCAGACTGCAGATTCATTCAGCCTGAATCCCTGGCTTGTAGACATCTGAGCCCACTGTGCCAAGCTCAGGCCTGGCCACAGGATGGCTTGTCCTCGGGACTGCAGAATTGTGAATGGATACAGTAGGTCTGTGAATGAATGGGCAACAAGTTAGTGAGGACCAGAGCCTGGCTTCAGGGTCATAAAGAATAGACAGGAGTTACCCAGGGCTGCCCCAGGTGGCCTAAGAAACCATACAGAACCTGCTACCAGAATGTGCCAGCACATGTTATCATAGTAGACAATTAGGAACAGTTCTCATCTGCCCAGTTTATTGGCTGGGCAGGCAGAGGAGAGTCATGCAGAGAAGTCAAAAGAGGGACCATTGCCTATGGGGCAGAGAGAGTAGGCTGGACCATCACCATGTCCCTGCTGGAGGAGAAAGGGCAGGTGAGGATGACTGGGTAGGGAGGATGGGAGATGAAGGTAGAGAGGAAGCCAGGGAATGAGAACCCAGGGTAGGAAGGAGCACGTGCAGAGCCCAAGGAAGCTTCGGTGTGTGTGGGATCACAGTGCAGAAACACAGAAGCAGGAAGCCTGGTTGCAGGGGAGGAATAGAGGCTTCAGGGCCTCGGCAGGAGGCCAGAGTTGCTCATGTATAATTTTTGTGAGTAGTTTAAATAAGTGTCTCTAATTTAGTAAGTACTTAGAATATTCTTTAAAATTGAATTATGTTTTAACATATTCATCATTTTTAAAAATTGAAACCCTTGTACCATTGCCATAGAAAATCAGGATAAAATGAATAGACTAGAATAGAACCATAAAATAAGCACAAAGCAGGCCAATGAGGTGGCTCAACGGGTAAAGGCTCTTGCCTACCAAGCTCAACTAGCTGAGTTCGATCCCCAGAACCCATGTAAAGATAGAAAGAAATGACTGCATGAAATTGTCCTCTGACTTCCACATGTACACCATGGCCTGTGTGCCTATACACACGGAATAAATAAATTAATAATAATAATAATAATAATAATAATAATAATAATAATAATAATAATAATGTAAATGAAAAATAAGCCCCAAAGAACCTGCTGTGTCTACCATGTCCTGCCTGGATTCTGCCCCCTTTGGAAGGCTGTTCTAAAGGAAAACAAGGCCTGATGTAACCCAGTTAGAGTGCTTGCCTAGCATGCAAGAATCCAGTCATTGATCCCCAGCACTGCAAAAACCAGTTGCAGCACACCTGGCAATCTGGCACTCCAGAGTTGGAAGCAGGACATCAGAAATTCAAGGTCTTCTTTAGCTACAAAAGGAATTCAAGGTCAACCTAGGACACCTGAGACCGTGCCTCAAAACAAATTTTTTTAAAGAAAAATAAGATTTGGTGTTAAAATTTGCCAGCACTAAAAGGAGACTTTTTCCACTGGCTCAGAGAGGGCTAGGTGGAACTCGGGAAGGGCATTGTAATCTGTAATTCAAGGCTGTCTACCCTTGCCAGAGTCTACCAAGTTTGTCCCCTGTGGAGGAGTGTATGCCTTGACTCTACTACCCCTATGCAGGCCCATCATGGCTCTGGGCTTCTTTCTTGCAGGAAATACCAACAGCATCTTTGCCCTGGACTACATCAGTGGAGCTCTCACCCTGAATGGCCTGCTGGACCGGGAGAACCCTCTGTACAGTCACGGCTTCATCCTGACAGTGAAGGTGAGGCCCACTGGGTGGATACCACACTTCCTAGATTGTGGAGGTTGAGGCCATCCCTAGCAGCTTGAAGGACAGTCTGGAGGGGACCAGGGTCATAAATGCAAGTCTACCTGGCACTTCACACACACTACAATGCCTGCACTGGCTGCAGCTTCTATTTCCCTTCTAGGGATGATGCTCCCCAGCTTAGCAAACAGTAGGCTGTAGAAGAAGAGATAGGAGCTTGGGGTCCCTACCTGGAAGGTATGGAAAAGGTGCCAGTACTGTCCCTTGCAGCTACCTGCCACTCATGGCCAGTTTTAATTGAAATCAATGGCTTGCTGAGCCGTTCCCTGGGAAGGCTATTTAGGGAATGGATCCTGGGGGGTGGGTAGGTACAAGGGGCTGCCAAGCCCCAGGCATATAGCAATGGGGGAAGGGACCAAGATAGGCAAAAGGTCTTGAGAAAGGTGGAGGGTGGAGCCCTGGCCTTGAGAAGTCCCAAGGCAGCTATGGAGCTCTTGGCTCTCATGATTTACCAGCTCCTTCACCTCTCCTGGGTTCAGGGATGAGTCTGCCACATGTACACTCAGCCCCAGGCCTTCTTCATATTTTGCTTCCTCCCAAGGAGGCCAAGGGGTCTTCTCCTGCGAAGAGAGCCCATCCCACCACCCAGCACCACCATCACTTCACCTAGGGCCCCTGAGTTCAGCATTCCCACCATTATACAAAATGTTCGGTGAACATGCCGGTTGGGCTGGGCACTTTTATCTCTGGGCTTTGGTAGCAGACACTACCCAGATCTCCCTCAGAGTGTCTGGAGTCAGAACTGGGAAATGAGTGTTTTGGGATGTGGGGCTCTAAACACCCAGACATTTAGATCCTTTCTGGCTCTGACTCAGACCTTCCCTGGCCTGGTGATGTTAGGACCACAGCGGGGTCTCAGGGAAGTCTTGATCTGTCAGTATGGCAAAGCAGAAGCCCTGATTCTACCATTTGCCGAGCCGAGTGGCCTCTCCTTGCACCCCTCAGTGGGTGTGAAATCTATCTGTTCCTCCTGCCCACTTCCTAGAAGGTTCCAGAATCCCATTGCCAGAGTTTGAGACCTACTCAGGTCATTCTTCCTGGTACAAATTACCTCACGTCTCTGTGCCTCACTGTCCTCACCTGTAACACGGAATGCAGAAGACAGCACCATCTTCCTGAGGTGGGGATTTAATGGGGTAACTCGCATTGATACGCATGATCTAGAGAACATCCTGGATGGGTAATAGCTGCTTTTATGACTGTGGATGCCTTCCTCTGTCTGCAGGGCACGGAACTGAATGATGATCGGACCCCGTCAGATGCCACAGTCACCACAACCTTTAACATCCTGGTTATTGACATCAATGATAACGCCCCAGAGTTCAACAGCTCTGAGTACAGTGTGGCCATCACTGAGCTGGCGCAGGTCGGCTTTGCCCTCCCTCTCTTCATCCAGGTGGTGGATAAGGATGAGGTGAGTTGCTGGAGTACATGGCCCATCTGCATTCACTGCTGTGACTGGTTTGTGCAGCACCAGGATGGGTATCAGGAGTCTCTGGGATTCTGGGTCCTCAGTGGGAAAATAGAAACAGCCATTACTGTGTGCCCTCCCCTGCTGTGTGGTAGTCTCTACCCTGTTATAGGCTGTCATCTGCACCCTGGGAAAGCACCCGTGAGGACACTTCCAATGTGTGACTACACACACAGAGCGGGTACGGTATATGTATGTATCCATAGCCACTGGACTGATTCAAGAAGGTCATTACAACACATACATTAAAATAGCCATTTTTCCAAACAGAAATCAACCTGAAGTGTGCACCCCACACTATGCCGCCTTGTGTCCTGCCTGGGATACTCGTACCTAGGGTAGAGAGGCTGTATAAAGGCTAACTCGTGCTTTTGCTGTCATAGTTACACTTTTCCCACGTGACGTCCCGTCTCCCTCATCTCACCAACTCCCGTTGGCTATTCCCAGCTAGATACACTTGCCAGAACCAAGCCATGTGGGTATCCAGATCCACTGTGTGTGTGTGTGTGTGTGTGTGTGTGTGTGTGTACTCACCTCCATCTCCTGCTGAGTCACCATGCTAATTATCTGAGAGAAGTGAAGTACATATTGAGCATCTACTGTTTACTGTGAACAAGTATAAAGGGTACCCATTCCAAGTGGCCAATAGTGTGGCTGCAACAAAAGTATAAGCCTTTGTAAAAGTAGGGCTGGCTTAGAGATGCAGCCCAGCTGGTAGAATGCTGGCCTAGCATGCACAAGTGCCCAAGTGCTGTGTCTAGCCCATAATCCTAGGAGTCAGGAAGTAGAAGAGGGTAGATCAAAAGGTCAGAGGTCATTCTTGACTACACAGTGAGTTCAAGGCCAGCCTGGGCTACATGAGACCCTGCCTCTCCCCCAAAATATATATCAACAAGCAGGATGACTCCTGCTTTTGGTATAATAGTTACCCCTTTCTCATACGGGGTCCTGTATCGCTCATCTTGCCAACTCCTGTTGCTTAAGGATGCTTAAAAGCAGTTCTAGCGTTTTCTCACATTCTAGTGGTTCATCTAGTACGCCTGGAGTGTCCACAATGCACCCCCACAACAGTGTGTGTGTGTGTGTGTGTGTGTGTGTGTGTGCATGAGAACCTCAGAATGAAGTCCTTTCTAGGTTTCTGGGGAATAGTGATACCTAAGGGACAAAAAAACCTCTACCTATGTAGCATCCAAGGCCCAAGGCCCATGGATCATAAGCTATGAGTGATCAGCTAAAGAGAGGGTTCCCTCAGCTAGAGGATCAAGAAGGCTCTCTGGGGAGAAGGGTCTTGAACTAAGCTAAGGCATGCAAGAAGACTAGTGCCGCATAGAGGCCCTGAGGTAAGAACTTGCAAACAGACAGCAGAGCAGGTTGTGACCCACACAGACTATGCAAGGTTTGGGCTGGGGTATAGAGCTGGGACTCAGGCAGGATGCTTGAACTTGGTCTTGGAGGCAGCACAGGCTCTGTGCCCAGGGGACCCAAGGGCAAGCCCCCCCATTGACTAGCTCTGTGGCCTAGGGGGCCATTAATGATCCTATCAGAGCCTCCCCTGTTTGTGTGTTTAACAAGAAAGAATGAGGCTGTATCTGTCTAACTCTGCTGTGGTAACAAGTTAGCTCTAAGGCACAAGCTCATTCTGACAGGTTACCAGCTGGGAGTTTCTCTCTGGGTGGCCATTAGAGAACTCAATCAGTATTCTTAGACAGGTGCAGGGGGGTGAGGGACGGCTGAAGGGCAAAGACCAACTCCTCTACACTGAATCCCAGAATGGCCTGGTCCTGCTTGCCACTGGCTGATCAGAGTGAGTCTCAGGTCCCCACCTTACTGCCTGAGGGCTTCAGAACATGGAGAAACAGTGAAACCCATGTCTGTCTCAGAGGATGTGATCCCAGCACAGGAAGAAGGAGGATTCGCAGGACTTGTTCCTAAGCCTGCCATGAGGACCCTGGCCACCCTCACTGTTCCCCAAGCTGCAGCTCCCCAATCCAGAGAGCCCTGACCCTCCCAGATGTGTGTGTGGGGGGTCATCAAGGTCACCCTCACCCTGAGGGTCTCTGCAGGATGTTGTATTGGCTAGTTTTCTGTTGCTGTGACAACAGACAAAAAACAACTCAAGAAAGAAGGGCTATTTTAGCTTATAGTTTGAGGGTCCATCATAATGGCTGTAAGAGGAAGGCAACTAAGCGGTATTGTGTCTGTGGCTAGGAAGCAGCCATGAATGCTCACTCTCTCTCCTATATATTCAGTAAATCCTATCAGGTTGACAATGACGATTAACTAATGCATGGTGGGTGGTTGTTGGATCTCAACCTACCTTTAGTGACCACCCCACCTAGCATAACCAGTGACAAGCCCTGTGTCTAGGGGCACTTGGGGCAACAGGGGCCATCCCTGGGCTCTATATCTTTCTCCACAGAGGTGGCCATGTGTCTGAGAGTAAAGGACTTGCCTCCACTCAGGGTTCTGCTCTTGCAAGACCCAGTGACAAACAGAGAGGACTAACAAGGACAGGCAACCCAGAGACTCTAAGGCCATTATGTAGTGGAAGTTTCTGTCCTGCCTGGTCCCGCAGCCGATTAGCCCCAAATAAACACACAAAGTCTTATATTAATTTATACTCCTGTTTGGCTGATGTCTTAGGCTTCTTATTGGCTATCTCTGTCTTAATTATTAACCCATGTCTATTAGTCAATGTATTGCCACGAGACTGTGGCTTACCCATAATCCATCATGTTACCCCTTTGGCAGTATGGCATCTCTTCTCAACCCTCTCTGCCTTCCTCTCCCCAAAATTCTCTTTGGTCTGGTAGCCCTGCCTATCCTTCCTACCTGGCTATTGGCCAAACAGTGTTTTATTCACCAACCAATAAGAGAAACATATGTACAGAAGGGTGCCCCCACCACCATTAGGCCACCCTCTTGTCTCTGTTAGACTCCACCAGTGGCCAGACTCAGCCCTCAGTGAGAGGGGTGCAAGGCTCACTTCTGCATGGCTGTTCCATACTATCTCTCTTGCTATCCTCAGAACCCCAAGGGGCTCAGGTCTGGCCAGAGAAATATCCAAGGCCAGGGCACTGGTACCAAGGAAGAGCATGTGACCTAAGCTAAGGACTCACACACACACAGGCTAGAAGAGGAGTCACAGGCTGCAACATGGTATCCAGAATCAGGAACAAAACACACTTCTTAACACAACCAGGCAGCTGTCTAAGCCACTGCCCTGCTGTGTTCTTGGGTATGTCAGCGTTGATGTCTGGGTTCAAGGTGACTTTGGATTTGTGGGGAAAAATTTTTTTTTCACAGAGCAAATTATTTCAATAATTATTTATTTAGTGGGAGCGGAGTGCGCTGGCCTGCATCTGTAAGTCAGTGGTCTATTTTGGGGAGTCAGTTCTCTCCTTCCACGATATAAGTTCCAAGTTGAACTCAGGTCATCAGCTTTGGTGGCAAGCATCTCTACTGGCTAAGCCACCTTCTGGCCAAACTGAGCAAATCTGAATGCAGGAAGAGAGGTCAGACCGCTTGTCGCAGGCACTGCAGAGCCACAGGCAGTCTTGGGTTGTCCTCACAGTTGTGGTCACAGAGTGATGAGTGTGCCAGCCTCCCAAAATCCTGGTGGGATTTTGGTGGGTCTGAATGTTGCAGGATCTACAGGATGTAAGACGCCACAGCCAAAGTGGGTTTGATGAGCAGGCTTTCAGTGTCTCACACCCTATCCAGAGCTCTGTGGATAGAGACATGCATTGGTCAGTATCTACCCCACAGATGCTAAGCACAGCTGGAAGATGGGCTTCTTCTGATCTGGGTCCCACAGGCTGCCCTGGGCAGGCTGACTTCAGCAGACCACTATGGGGCAGTAGAGGGCGGTGATGAAAACAGAAGGGGTAGCAGGAAGCAGGTGACCTCTGTGGGAACTTTGTGGTGGTAGCGGTTCCTACTTAGTATGTTAGCTTATCTCAGAAAGGCTGGATGTACCTCAAGTTCCTCCCAGATCCAAGATTCAGCAGAGCCCATCACTGTGCCTTGGGCTCTAGTGTGCCATAGCCCACAACCCAGGGGCTAGAAAGTGGCCCTGGCTATCCCCAAGGACTCCCAGCATTAGTCTCCAGGCGATTTCTTTACCTTTGCCAGGCTATAGAAAACTCACAGAAGGCAGGGAAAAAAGAGCTGCAGTGGGCTGGAGTCAGCAGCAGCTGCTTTTTGTCCTGTGTGACAGTTGAGATGCAAATAGATGGTTGGGATGCTGATGTGGGGGTGAGAACGGGAGAATGAAGGCAGAAAAGCCCAGAAGTCTGCCTTGGTGCGGACCCATCTCTGCTGCAAATTAAAGGCTGTGGCAGCTTCACTCTCAGCACCTCTGCAGTTTCAAGTGCCCCACCCACCCCCAGAGCGATGAGGGTGCCATGGTAGATAAGCAGAGAGGTGTCCTCTCACCCCCAGCCCAGGCTTTCTCCAGGGCAATCCTCTGTAGGCTAGCCTGCAGCCTCAGGCCTCTCCTTCAGCTGAGGGCTCCTTGGAGGCCAGCAGCTTTGGTGGGGTACCTCAGACACACCCAGAAGTTTGTCTTGAGACAGTCTAACTATGGAGCTGGTGTTGGCCTTGAACTTGAGATCTCAGATCTCACCTAGCTCCCTCTTTGTGAACCTGAGTACTGCCTTCATGGGAGGAGCCAGGAAGAAGATGGGGTATGGAGGCTTCTGGTGCCCCACATCATTTACTCTCCCACCTTAGCTGGACCTGGGTCCTCTGTGGTTCTCCCCTACCTACCCCCTCCCAATTAACCCCTGTCCTACATTTGGTGCCGTCCAGAGTACTTCGCACAGGTGGGATAGGAGAGCCAACAGTGTAACTGGAGTTTTCTTCCAGCCAGGTCCTGCCACCTCCATTTAGCCCCAAATAAACACACAGAGATGCTATATTAATTATTAAACTGTTGACCGATGGCTGAGGCTTCTTACTGGCTAGCTCTGACTTAATTATTAACCTATTTCTTCATCTAAGTATTTCCACGTGGTCTTATCTTACTGGAGAAGGGTCCAGACCTGTTACTCCTTCCTCCACGACATGGTATCTCTCCTTGTCCCCCTCTGCCTCTCTCCCCAGCATCCTCCTCATCTTCTAGCCCCGCCTATCTTCCCGCCTCTACTGGCCAAACAGTGTTTTAATCATCAATCAATTAGAGAAACATATATGCACAAGGACATCCCCCCTCACAACAGGTTCAAGGTCAAAATATGGCTCTAGGAACAAGGTTGCTCTTTCAACTCTGGCTCTGCCCCTTTGCCTCTGGGTGACCACAGAGTGATCACAGATAGCTCACAGAGCTGCTCTGAGGGAAAATGAATTCACACATATATTTAGAACAGGGCCTGCCCCATCACAAACCCTCCTAGCCATCAGGTAGTTCTAGGATGTGATTTTTGCCCTTGTCAGAAAGATTCAGAGAAGTTATGGGAAGTCACACAGCAAATGGATTACAGTTTGGATGGAATTTGACCTTGGTCTCAAATCTGGATTTCCTACCTGTGACTCTGGGCTCCTTATTTGGAGATACGGCTGCCCTGTTCTCCCCCACCCCTCTTCCCCAAACTCAGCTGCTGTCCACCTCTACACTGCTGCTGGGAGGGTGCAATGAAGCCGCAGCATAGAAGCGAGTGGGCACATCTAGTTAAAGAAGGGTAGCCTCTGCCTGGGCCTTAAAGAGAAACAAGAACCTCTGTTCTCAAGGGCCCTCTACAAGAGGCAGGGGGCCGCCAGAGGCAGAGGGAGGACCTCTGGGGAATACCCGGGTAAGAATCCATCCAGTCACAGAGTTTGGGCTGGAACACCCTGCGTAACCAGTTCAAACACTTGGCCCCACAGATCAGTGGGTCCCCCCAGCTCCTCATGGCTGGCAGGAGGAGCTGGGGGAAGGAAAGGGACCGGTGCCAGATAGGTGGCTAGGGACACATCTGGTAGAAATGTGTTCTTATTTCGGGCAAATGACACGATTAATTTGTTTGAGGGGCATAAGGTGGGGGAAGAAACCAAATTACCCACCTCCCCAAGTAAAGGCATCACCACCATGTAATGGAGGAAAGAGGATGGCGGGGAGAATATCCCAGAATGCTAGGTTGGTGAGGAATTTGCAGGGGGTGAGGGGTGGGGGCACCAATAGGGCATAGATGGTCCCTTCTTCTGCTAATCTCAGAGGCTCATGTTTATTCATCTCTCTGATTTTCCATTCCACATGTGTTCTAGTCCTGTCGGAGAGCCGCAGCACGGCCCGTATTTATTTACGTTCGCTTTCCCATTTGTTCCTGTTAGTGGGTTTGTCCAGGCTATGTTCCTCTGCACCCTCCCACACAGCACTGTGAAGGCTGTGTTCTCGCTATGGGCTTCCACTGTCACTTTTAGAACTCTCCCTTCCAGCCCAGGAATTTCTATGCTACAGGGGCAGGCAGCCCACTGGCCCGCCAAGGCACCCAGACCGGGAATGAAGAAAAGCCTGTGCCTTTATTCTCACTAATGTGAGTTCCACCTGCTCTTTTGTAATGGACCTAGATGCAGGGTCTGTGAACTTTGACCTCAAGAAAAACCTTCCAAAGCACATATATGACTGCATGGCCCCTCTAAAAATACTTGGATAACTGTTTCAAAATAGTCAGTTGACTTGGTGTACCCTGTAGTTTATCTTACACAATTAAAAGCATTGTGAGAGAGTAGGATTGTGGCTCTGTTGGTAGAGTACCTGACTAGCATGCATGAGGCCCTACGTTTGAGCCTCAAGACTACATATACCAGACAATGGAGATCCTGTCAAAAAAGAAAATCTAAGGATAACTGTGGGCTTCAGCAGGCTTCCAGAAAGATCCATAGCATAAAAAGAGGATAAGCAAGTCCCTGTCTTCACCACCTGTAACCTTCCCACTAACTACCTCTCTCCCTCCCCTCTTTCCCCCTCCTTCCTCTCCCCTCCCCTCTACTCCTCCTCCAGCCCTACTCCTACCAGGTTTTTCTGGTTTGTAATTTTGTTTTGTTTTGTTTGTTTGTCTTGGAAAGGCTGACTCTCTCTTTGGGTCCAGTCAGCATTCTGAGCCACAAGCCTCTGCACACCTGGGTGGAACCAAGAGTCTTGGCCCCTGTCACACATTCGGCTGAGTGTCTGTCACTCAGACCACCGTTCCTCTGGGCCCTGTAGTAAGTATAGTGTCTCCCCAACGTGTAGTTTGTGGTGGACACGGTAGGGACACATTCTTGCCCCTTTGAAAAGTAACCACAGCCACTCTGAATTCAATTGTCAAAGCCACATTAAAAAAAAAAAAAAAGAAAGAAAGAAAGAAAGAAACCGAACTCTAGGAACACAGAAAAGGGACATGAGGCCAAGCTGCCAGTGGTACTACTGACAGTTCTGGATGTAAGTGTGTGGCTATCCATTGCCTCACCACCCCCTCCTCAACCCTTCTAGGCAAGTAACTAAGATGTAGCTGGAAATCACTTAACCCCAGGACCACCCCTACAAAATATAAAGGAAGTGAGAGATGATGCCTTCAGGGTCCCCTGCCTCTCACACAGCTATGAGAAGGAGCAGGGGAGAGGCCTCTGGTTCAGGGAGAAACGGAAGCAGCAACTTCTGCTTACATGTCATGGTTCCTCCCCCAAGATTGAGGCTCTCCAGGAAAATATCTGTTGCCTCCAATGCCTATCAGCTCTAGAAGGGACGCCCCGGGATCAGGACAGCCCCGTCTGCGTTTCCCATTAATTTCTCCCCAGTTGCCTTTGTGGAGACTCTTCTTGCTGCGATTGTGATTATTGGGATTTTCCTAGCTTTGGCTGCATCCTTGCATCCCCACTGTGTGATTCCTCCCAGCTCGCAAAGCTCCAGCCTCCCTCAGGACCAGAGGGTGGCCCGGTGTGACTCACATGCCTCCTCACTTAGTGTCATCGCAAATGTAATTAGCATGTGCTCTGCACCGGTGCCTGCCTGGTGGGAGTGGGGGGGGTGATAAACCTGTTTGGTAGCTCTGGTGTCAGAGAGTGGCCCTGGGCCTTGTCATTACCCACCCAAGTTCCCTGGACTACAGCGGGGCGTTCATCTTTCATGTTGGGTCTGTGCAATTGTTCCCTTTATATCTGTTTCCCAGGCAGACCCTTCCCATGATCCTCCATACCCAAACCAGAGTAGGACTCAGTGGGAAGTAGCAACACTCATTTTATCTGAAAATTCACACCCCTGAGACAGCACTTGGTCCTCTGAAAGCGCCAGTGGGATCAGTAGCGGCTTGCAAACCTTGTCTCCACCCTGAGACTGTCTGTTGCCCGGTTCATGGCTATCATGGTGCCCGTTCTCTGAGGCCCATTCACTCTAGAACATGATGTCTTTTTCCCATGCTCCCCTGCCTGCCCTTTTCGTTCACGTTGCTCATGTCAACACCTGACATTGCTGCTCCCCTTGGGCAGCTTCAGCTCCCAAAGTGGGCAACTAAAGAACTAGGTAGGCAGGTAGTACGTGCCTGTTGTTCAACTCCTGGGGATGGGCAAGGCAGGGAAGTTGAAAATCTAAGTCCACCAGGATCTTGGCTCTAAATTAAAAAAAAAATTAAGTGTTGGGATGCCACTGGGCTAGAGAGACTGCCTGGGATGTGTGAGGCCCTGAGTTCAATCCCCAGCAATGCAAAACAAGTGAGTGAATAGGAAAAACAGCATACTAGGTAGTAAAAAGAAAACTTGGAGAAAAAGAAGTTGGGGCTGGGCTTGTAGCTCTGTTGGTAGAGTGCTTGCCTCGCACATAAGAAGCCCTGGGTTCAATCCCCAGTGCTGCATAAAAGCCGGAGTGGTAGTGCACACTGGCAATCCTGGCACAACAGGAGGAATCAGGAGGGTCAGAAGTTCAAGGCCACCCTCTGCTAGCTTACAAGTTAGCAACTTTGAGGCCAGCTGGGACTAGAAAAATCCTGTCTCCAAAGAAAGACAGAGTGAGTTATGTTGGGGGTGATCTAGGGGAAGGGGCTTTTAGGAGAGCTCTCTCTACTAAGATGGCATTGAAAGAGAGACCTCTTAAGTGAAAACATTTAGTGGAAGGATATTCAAGGCAAAAGAAAGCCTGAGGGCACAGCTCTGAGGCAGGAGCATGCCTCCCTGTCAAGGAGGAGCATGTACTCAATCCCAGCACTGGGGAGCTCAATAGTTCACAGTGCATGGGGGGTGGGTTACAAAGAATTGGGACAGGGCAGGATTTGGGGGGCGGGTAAAATTGTTTTAGCATAGTGGTCAGACAGGAATCCATACATGTATTATTATCCATAGAATCATAGAACAAAAATGTTAATTATACTGCATGTTAGTTTATGAAGTATTGAAGATGTCCCACCAGACACACCCCAGAAAAGATGAGGTGAGAGGAGCCCACACCGATGAGGAACCAGGAATGAACTATCCAGAGAACATATGAGCTATGCTGTGCTGGGTCTCAAGAGTGTGGACTCTGCTCAGAAATAAGGAGAGAGAGGGAGAGAGAAGGGAGGGAGGAGGGAGGAGGAAGAAAGAAAGAAAGGGAAGGAAGGAAGGAAGGAAGGAAGGAAGGAAGGAAGGAAGGAAGGAAGGAAGGAAGGCCTCAAGGCAGTAGACTAAAGGTCAGGTGTGTAGCTAGGCTTTGAGAGATTCCCACAATGCACTTGGCCATGGGGTACAAAATGGGAACTGTTCAAACACACCGCCACTGGTCTCCGTGTAAGTGCATTATGATTCCCAGAAGAGCTGTGGGAGGCACAGGGAAATGTGCTTGCACAGGTGAAGAGCACCTGCCACCTTCCACAGCGCTACACCCATCCGGGATGAAAATGACGGCTCTCGAGTTCTTCCCGGAAAGTGCCAGCTGCCAGTCAGATTGAATTAGATTTCACAGGACTTTTTTTTCTTCTTCTTCTTCTTTCCAATACGTGGAATTCGCCAGCAAATTACTCTTAAAGAGGGAAAATCAATCATTTGGAGCAGAGATAAGCTGAAGGCAAGGCAGCCTCGGATTGATCCCATCTGTGCAGGCGTGTGTGGAATTCGATGGATAACCTGGGGCAGGGGGAGTAGTTCAGGGTGTGGGAGTGTGCACAGGGAGGAGAGAAAGGGGGCAAATAGAAGTAGAGGAGAGTCTTGTCCATCTGGGCTAGAATAACAAAGGGGTTCACTTGCCTCCTTGTGGAGGCAGGAGAATCTAAGACCAAGGAGATGGAGGATTAGGTTATGTGGCAAGAGACCCTTCCTGGTTTGTAGATAGTCATCCTCTGTCATGTGACAGAAAGGGCAAGGATGGCTCTGGGGTTCCTTTCATTAAGTACCATCAAGAACTGGCATCCCATTCGGGAAGATTCTACTGACACACACCAGTCACCTCCCAAAGATCTATTCTCCTTTGAGATTGGAGGTTAAATGTGTGCGTGGACTTCGGGGGGGGGGGTGACACTAAGTGTCTACACTTTCAGACAGGAAGTGAAGGAAGGATGGGCAAAGAGACACAGAGGGGTGGGGAGAGAGAGAGAGAGAGAGAGAGAGAGAGAGAGAGAGAGAAGAAGAAGAAGAAGAAGAAGAAGAAGAAGAAGAAGAAGAAGAAGAAGAAGAAGAAGAAGAAGAAGAAGAAGACTCTAAGGCAAGATGCAAGATGTTACAGACTGGGAAACTGAGGCACAAGGAAAGAGATCTTTCCCCATCATCCAGCAATGGGTGGTGGCTCCAGAAAGGACACATTCACAGCTTTAGGCCTGGATGCTCAGAGACCCCAAAGTAGGAAAGCAGGTCTTAGGTTGATAGGAGAGCCAGAAGCAAGGCAGAGAAGGGGACTCAGAGTTGCTGGAGGCCAGGCAGACCTAGAACTCAGGAAAGGGCAGTGGGACCCAACTCCTGACCATGGGAGACAGTTACCTCTGTGGTCCCCCAAGGAGAGCTGGAGGCAGAGTTAGTGACCTCCATGGCATTCTCTACTCCCTCCTGGGTGCAGTGGGTGCAAGGCAGTGGCCTGGGACAGGCAGGGACAGAAGTCTAGTGGTTTTTAGGTACAGAGGTGGGAGGGAGAAGCAGCTGACTCTAAGGAAAATGGTGGGGGGGTCTCCTCCCTGCCAAGGCCACTTCACCATGTCTGATTGGGATTAATTAAGTGGAAGGACGGACAAAGGAGTGATAAAGAACACAACTTGTCAGCTTTGATTTTCTGCCACTCAATAGCATGGATGAGCTCAACAGAAAGCAAGAGGAGGGAGCCAAGCAGTCCCTGCTGAGGGTGGGAGTGGATGGTCCCTGCACGCGCCCGCCTGCTACACACACATCCCATTGCAGGTACTCTTCTGTCGGCCCCTCCCATCCCTGGTCCAGGTCTCAACACAGCCCTCCTAGAACTACAGAAATGGCTCTCTTGGCTGAACGTCTGTCCAGGCAACTTCCAGGATATCACATCCTGCCCCCATTCTGCAGATGAGGCAGTCAGGTCTCACTGAAGAAAAATCATTTGTATGAAACTGCAAAACTAAAAAAGGGGATGTGTGAGTCTGGGCTCAGGTCTGACTCCTTAGGGCTTTTGAGTTTGGTTTCTTTGTGGTGCATGTGTGCATGTGTAGAGAGGCATGTATGTGGAAGCCAGAGGTTAACCTCAGGGGACCTTCTCCTCACCTTGTTCTTTCAGACAGAATTTCTCATTGGCTTTCAGCTAACAAATCTGCTAGGTTGGCTGGCCAGCAAGCCCCAGAAATCCTTCTGTCTATGTCTCTGCCACCCTAGTGTTGGTATTACAGGTGTATTCTGCGCCTGGCATTTTCACATAGGTGCTGGGGATCGAACTCAGGACCTCATGCTTGCAAAGCGAGCACTTTACTCACTGAGACATCTCCACAGCCCTGGTTTGAGCTGCCACTAAGCTATAATGTTTCCACTGGATTTGTGGTTGAAGGACTCTTCCATGGCAGGTCTGACTTCTGAACAGCATTTCTAAAGAGCATGGCACTGACTCTGGGGACCCTCTCTGTACCCCAATTCATTATCCCTAGTCTCAGTACAAGTTAAATGGCTTTTTCCAGTCCATGGAGCTCCCAAGAGTTGTCTCAGGAAAGATGACACAGTTCATATGTCAGAGAG
Source organism: Cricetulus griseus (assembly GCF_003668045.3). Taxonomy (NCBI): domain Eukaryota; kingdom Metazoa; phylum Chordata; class Mammalia; order Rodentia; family Cricetidae; genus Cricetulus; species Cricetulus griseus. The sequence goes on from NW_023276807.1 coordinate 920,157, forward strand.
GGCAGGCCCCACTAGACCCCCTTCACAGATGGATAAGGTGAGGACAGGAGGTAGAAATTGATAGGGAAGTTTAGTGGTTGGAACCTTGAAAGTGAAGAGTTTTATTGTCATGCTTGGCCAGAAATAGGACATGCCATTGGTGTTTAGATCAGAGATGGTAACAAGGGGTTTTGAATTTTTATCTCCCTCTCAACAAACACTCCTGTTGGGAGGCTTATTCATATGGTGTGACCAGAGCTTGAATTTACGTACTAAGATCTTTTTAAGAGTTTCAGAACTGAATCTAGATTTTTATGGTAAAAGTGGGCTACAGCCACTCCCCAATTTTTAGGGTTACGTTTTAAAAAAAGAGAACATTATAGTAGCCTTGATTGGGATTCTGTTGGGGTCTATAAAGGGAAAGCCATTTTCTGTAACGGAGAAGCCAAGATTCCAGGGATATTGAGCCTCATCCCCTGCATCACACCAGGTCACTAGCCTGTCGCTGCCAATAACCAACAGCAGCGAGCAAAGAGTCCACTGTGTCACCATAACAGGACATGTGTGCTTGGCCAAGGGACTGCTCTGCAGACTTCAGTCCTTGGAGGAGGCCTGGGCATGGGGAGGGAGGTGCACTGAGACCTTGCTCACTCTGGGAACCAGGTACTGAAGAGGGATGGAGAATACCCAATCAGTTCATGTTGCAGGTCCCCAGTTCCCCTCCTGTGGGAGCACTCAAGAACCAGTGTCTGCAGAGGGTGGGCCTGGTGCATGATAGCACACCCCACTCCACAAAGAGCTGAGACTAGCACTTGACCAGGAGACCCCTGTAACAGACTCATGGACCCAGTTCCACTGGCTTAGTGGCAAGGAGCAAGGGCAGGGCTTGCTCTGACCACCCCTGGTAGCCCTCCCCTTCCAGATGCTGAGGGTGGGGGTAAGGTTAGGAGTCAGGCAGTCTCTTCTGGCAGCAGGCTGATAAGGGACTGTCCTCTGCGGGGGGCAGGAAGGCTACAAGACAGCAAGAGCAATTGGGGAAAGCCAGCAGGGGGGCTAGGAATGATTCAGTGTGCAGCCCCCTCCTGGAAGATACATAAAACCGAGCCTTGGGGAGGTCTCCAGCCAGCAGCTGCTGGCTCCCCGGCCTTGGGAGCCTGCTGCCGCTCACCTTAGGGACCACAGCCCCACCAATCAACCTTCTGATCACCTCACACAGCTGGAGTAGAATTTAATCCCGTGCCCCCAGGCTCCTCTCCACACACACTGGGCCCCCTTTGATGTCCTTTTTTTATCTCCCTTTCCAACAAACTCTGTCCCTTAACAGCTATGTAAATGCTGCCTGCCACCTCTAGCAGCAGGGTGGCAGCCCTACAGAGGGACAAGTGTGAAGAGGAGACCGAGCTCACCAGGGAGAGAGGACACTGCCATATCTTTGCCACTTGTGGCATGGGAAAGGGGACAGCTGTGCTCCCCCATATTCCAGCTTAGAGTATACCTGAGGGTGGAGGTTGGGAATTGGAAACCTTCGTTGATGGCTGTGTATCTTGAATAGCTGTCCTCCATGACAAAAGGCTCCCCCAGGTCAGGGCTGTAGTTAAAAGAGTTTTGCACCAACTTAGCCAACAAGGTGAGCATGTCTCTCATCCCCCATCTGAGCAGATGAGAGGTCCCAGCTTGGGCCTGGCAGGAACTGGTCCTCTTCAATGGACTTGCTGAGCATATGAGGATGGTCAGAGGTGATCCTGGGAAGCCTGGAGACATTAGCACATAGAATCCTGACAACTGAGGTGTCAGGCCTGAGCCCCTGTGGTACATCCAGGAGAGGACAGACCTTAGGATCTGAGACCCACAGAGGTGACATGAAGAGGCCAGAAAAGGGACTAGAAGGATGGCCAAGTTAGTAAAGTACCTGCCACATAAGCATGGGGACTTAAGTTAGGTTCCCCAACTCCAACCTCAAAGCCACTCCTGGGTGTGTCTTCCATAGTCTCCAAAGAATTAATCAAGAAGAGGAGACTGGTTCTGAATGTGGACAATCCAATCCCATAGCCCAGAGGCCTAGACTGAATAAAAATAGAACAAAAGGGAACTGAGGTTGCAGCTCAGTCTGTAGAGTGCTTGGCTTGTCTGTCATGAAGCCCTAGATTCAAACCCCATCTCTAAATAAGCCAGGCATGGTGGCACACACTTGTAATCCCGGAATTTAGGAGGCAGAAGAAGATGGATCAGGAATTCAAGGTCATGCTCGGCTACATATAAGTTGAAGACTAGCCTGAGAAACAAGAGACCCTGGCTTACAAACATGGGGCAGGACAATAGACAAAAACAGCTATGTTGGTCATTTTCTCTCTGTTTCTTGCTGCCTCAATGTGACTGGCTCTGCTCGAAACCCTTGGTGCTATGATGACCTAAAGTGTCTAAAACTGTGAGGCATAATAAAGTGTGCCTCCCTTAAGTCGTTTCTGTCAGGCATTTTGTCACAGCAACAAGACGCCTGTCACCTCTGGCAATGACATTTCTGACCACAGGGCCAACATGCTCCTTACTGAACACCTACACCGCAGTTGGGGGGGGGCAATCCTATATCAGAACCCCATTCCCTTAGCCTCTGAGAACCAGAGCCTGGGCTCTTACCCTGCCACCTTGCAGCCACCCTGAGTAGCTCGCCTAACCTCTCTGAACCAAATGTCCCCTGAAAGGTCTTCACTGTCACCATGCCCCACTGCCCTTGGGAAAGAGATGCAAGGGACTGAGGCTGTGACCTTCTTATACATATTATATGTCAGGGGCTCCCAGCATTCCAGAGTGGCCACAGAGGGGGCTGAGAATGCAATGGGGGACACTCTGCCACAGCCTTTAAGGGAACCGAGGAAGGACTCAGGCAATAGTTCTACTAGTAAGGTGTCTGCTGAGCAGACATGAGGACCCGAGTTCAAACCCTTAGAACCCACATGCAAAGAAAGCTAGGCATGGTGGCATGCACGTGTCACCTCGGCACAGGGGCAGGAGAGGGAGGGAGATGGCTGGTTTCCTGAAGCAAGCCAGCCAGCCTAGCCCAATTGATAAGTTTCAGGTTCAATAAATGGTCCTTCTCAAAAACTAAAGATGGAGAGCGATCGAGGAAAGATACCTGTATTTCACCTCTGGCCTCTACATTCATGTGCACAGACACAATTGTGCGTGCACACGAGCTCGACACACGCACACAGGCACGTATACACACACACACACACACACACACACACACACACACTCACACATGCATATACCTACACTAGCAAACACCTGTGCCAAACAGCGAGTTGCAGACAGAAACACACAGGGCGGGGCTGTTCTTCTCACTTCTCAGTGCTGAGAGCCACACCTGGCAGGAGGGCCGCAAAGGTATGTACTGCCATCCCTGTTGGCAGTGGCTGGGGAATTTGCTTAGCACCCATCACCAAGGTGGAGTTGTAAGAGGGAGGGAGAATGTGCTCTGTTTGTGTCAAACAGGAGGCATCAGTGTCTGTGCATAAAAATCTACCTCACGCTGTGGCCTCCTGGGACCGGTACCTGAGAACAGGGTGAGGGGCTGCCTCTGGGAAGTGACAATGAGGAGCATCTCCCAAGTTTCCAGCCTCCTCCTCCTCCTCCTCCCCCTCTCACTGAATGTTAAGAAAATAAAAAGATGGCAGTGGTGGGGGCCGAATTCTGCAGGGTTTCCATCCAGGCTTCTGGAAGCAGAATGTGGGGCCCTGGCATCTCACCTCCCAGCTCACTCTAGTGTACCTAGTCTGGAGAGCACAGAGAGGAACTTGCCCTTCTGTGGCCTCACCTTCCCTGCGTCATCCCAGGCTCGTGCACTCCCCTCTTTTCTCGCTCCTCCAGCACCCCTGCCTCAGCTGTGGACTCAGAGGCCTCAGGGTTCTATACCTGTACCACAGGCTAGGATCCCAGGATCCCTTTTGGCCCTCTCCTTCACCCTGACCAGTGATTCACTGTCTTTTCTCTCTCTTGCCTTCTTTCCCACCTGTGGCTCCTCCTTGTCTCCGTCTCTTTGACTGACTGTTCCCACTGACAGAACTTGGTAAGTGAGCCTTGAAGGGCAGGGAGGGCTGGGGTGAGGGGCATCACAGAGAACCTTCCTCTGCCCCAGTGACACAGCCCAGACACCCCCCACCTTCCCAGACCGGTGAATACTGTGGTCAGGAGTCCAGAGTTCAGGGGAGAGAGCATCAGAGTCACCTGTTTAGAACTGCACACTCCATTGCCTTTGGCTATTAGTGTCCTTTCAGGCATTTAATTGGTCCCCTCCAGCTGATGGAATGGATCCTGCCAGGGAGACCCTAAAACTCTGCAACCCAAGAGGCTCAAAGTAGGACTGTCCATACAGTAGTCTCCAGGAAGCTGTTCTGGACTGGGGGTTCTGGTGTATTCCCTATAACCTGCCTTGACCCCAGAATAGGCTCAAAGGAGCTTGACCCCAATATCCTGTCCATAATCCCAATTCCAGGGACAGGCACAGCTGCCCCTGCCTCTGAGAACTGATAGACAAAAGTGGCTCATCTTGCTAGTCAAGTGTGATACCCACCTACTGGTAGGTAGGTAGAAGACTCCACGTATGCAAGTGCCTGTCACCTGCTTCTGCTGTTCCTCAGAATTCCTACCCTGGCAGGGGGGGACCAAGTCAGCTCAGCATGGAAAGGCTTCTGGGGCCAGAGATGCCTAGTTGTCCAGTCTTACCATGAAGAGCTTGCAGAAAGGAGCCCCCCCCCCAACTCCCAGGTCCCCTGGAAGGCCGTGATTACACTGCAGCCCTGTGTTCAACCACAAGGGGCCTGTCCACTTGGGTGGAACATTAGATGGATGGGTTACATAAGAGCCAGAGACTCATCTCGGTTGGTGACCACTGAACACCTGTAGCCAGGGCTGGACAGATACTTCTGGTGGGGTGCACACCCCATGGAGAGGAGTTCCCCATGAAGCAAGAAAGGCCAGATTCAGTCAGCAGGCTCTACACCACTTTCAGCCTTGGCTCTACCCCCTGAGCTGAAAGAGATGAGATCATGTGGTCCTGAGCAAGGAAGTGCACATGTGCGTGTGCACACACACACACACACACACACACAGACACACGCACGCACACACACACACACACACACACACACACACACACACACACACCACACACATACACACACACACACACACACACACACACACACACACACACACTCACACACACACACTCACACATGCACGCACACACACCCATGAGCCATAGCCTACTTACGTAGTATGTGTCAGGTCCTAAGGGGAAAATGACCAAGGTAAAACACTGTACAGAGATGGAAGGAAAGGCTGTGTACCCTGAACCCTAAAGCAATGGACTAGAGCTGCTAATGCAGCAGCCTTAGCATGGGTCTCCAGGGAGTGAGGCACACAGTAGTGTTGTCACCCAGTTTCCTGGGTTATTTCCATGTCCTGTACAGCAGCCCAGTGTTCTTCTAACACATTTTCCCATCCTCTCTAGTACCAGTCCACTCTAGCCACCTCATTTTCTTTTCTCTCACTGCTTTCTACATCTTCCTTCATCTCCTCATGGCTCTTCTACTTTTTAAATTTTACATCTTATTTATTTAGTCTGTGATGGGGAGGCCTGCCACAGTCAGAGGACAACTTGCAGGAGTAGTTCTCTCCTTCTACTGTGTGGGTCCTAGGGATCGAACTCACATCTTCGGTCTTGGTGGCAAACCCATTTTTACCCTCTAAGCTTAGTGCCCTCTCTCCAGAGCTCCCCTTGGATTTTCATGCTGGGGTTCCTCTCCCTCTTTGGCACCCCACAGATGAGAAAAAACTTGGAGGTAGGAAATTAAATAGACATGGAGAGGGACACTTAGTATGTGACAGGATGACAGAGCCAAAGAGACTCCTTAAGCCTGGAGTTGGGGATGGAGATGGAGATGGCCAGCATTATCCAAGAGAAGGGCAGGACTCAGAGAGGCGGGGCAGGAAGACACCCCCCCCAGCCTGTGTCTCCTCCAGTGCACTACAAGGCAGTGTTGCTGGCCTCACCCTCCAGCACCATCTGCTTTTGTATTCTGGCTCCAGCCCCTGACCTTCTGCCTTCTGCACCCTTTCCAACTGGTTTTTTTTTTTTCTCACTCCTACCCAGGGTCTGAACAGCATGTTTGAGGTGTACCTGGTGGGCAACAACTCCCACCATTTCATCATCTCTCCAACCTCCGTCCAAGGAAAAGCAGACATCCGCATCCGAGTAGCAATCCCTCTGGACTATGAGACTGTGGACCGCTATGACTTTGATGTAAGCCCCCTTCAGCATCTCCTTGGCCTACCTGGGGAGGTTGAAAGGGAGGCTGGGGAAGGTGGAGTAGCATCCCTTTAAGTCCTACCTCCTAGCTCTCCTTATCTCCCTAGGGTTCTGTCCCAGAGAAGCAACAGAGATGGCAAGGGCTAAATCCTCAAGGAAGGCAAGGATAGGTCCAGGAATAGGGGCCAATTTGCAGACCCACCTCTGGTGTCCCTGCGGTCCATGTTGGCCAGTCCAGTCCCCAGGACCCCTCCCTCCCTGATGAAGGCCCTGTGGAAGGATTGGGCCTTGATTCTAGCAGATGCTCAGGATTAGACCCAGGCCAGACACAGAACGACCTTACAGGAGACAACAAAGGCTCCAGAAAGGCATGGGAGCTCATGCAGCTCTATTCTGCTCCCCTAGCTCTTTGCCAATGAGAGTGTACCCGATCACGTGGGCTATGCCAAGGTGAAGATTACCCTCATCAACGAAAATGACAATCGGCCCATCTTCAGCCAGCCTCTCTACAATGTCAGCCTGTATGAGAACATCACCGTGGGCACCTCTGTGCTGACAGTCCTGGTAAGTCCCCATGTCCAAAGGGGTGATAAGCTCTTGGATATTCCCAGGGACACTGAACGTCTGTGTTTCAGGTGCCCCCAAGTGCCCAGAGGCTGTTGGTTGGTGGATGACAGTGTCCAAACTCTCCTTGAAACAGGGAAAATGGACCAGACTGTGTGGCGATAAGATAGGGAAAGAAACTTCAGTATTGTTTCTTTTCCTTGAAAGGCATGCATGCTAGATAATCCCGGAGCCCTAGAAATCCCATCTAATCAGTGGGCTGTCCAACTTTGAGGAAAATGACCCTCCCTATCTGAGTACAGCAGGCTCGCTGATGCTGCCAGGGAAGCCTCAGATTCCTTTGGCCTTTGACAAGCCCCTATCCCCACCTGTAGTGATTGTGTGTATGCCAGTCAAAGTCCTTGACTGCAAGAGGCAGAAACTCTATACAGTTCAAGTAAGAAAGTATTAGTTTATATACCTTAAAGGAGGAAGTGAGTCTAGGCTGTATCCAGGTGTTCATTGGCCCAGCTCAGCTCCCCCCCCACCCCCCGTGGCTGAGAAGGAACAAAGTACCTCCAGATTTCTTACCAGTTTATTAATGCTAGTGGAGGAAAAAATATTTTCTTTGCAGTAGCTCCAACAAGTGCCCCAGAACTGATCTGAGTATCTGTGTTATCCTGGTACCACCTGTCTGATTCTGACATGCCAGCTATGGCTCACACTTTCCTTAGTGGAGCTAGGATGTAGGGATTGGTTCTGTTCACATTATATGGGCTGACAATGCAAAAGGTGCGTCTATTATAAATGTGAATTGGCCACTGCGCAGATCAATATGGCAGATGTTACTATAAAAGCTCAGGTTCTGACCCATCATAGGCACTCAATAAATGTTAAGTTACCACACCCCCGTTCTTGTGCATGAGAGGCCCACAGGGGCCTTGCTGCCATTTCTTGCTCCAAGCTGATGTCACCTGCCGTAGCAGGCCCCCACCCTGAAGTGTGTTTACTCTGTTGACAGATGGTCTGGAGCAACACTGGGCCTCCAGGCCTTTCCATCTGACAGTTATTAATATTTCAAACAGATGTTTAGCTAGTCAGGCCGTCAGATGGAAACCCAGAGTCTGCCATAGTGTTCTCTGAATCCACTGTTTCCCAGCCTGGGGCTCCCCCAGGCTTCACCACAGCGCTTCAGCAATATATCACTCATCACCTTGGGCTCCAGGACCCTCTTCTAGCCTCTAGGCCCTACCCAACAAGATGTATGAAAAGGCTCTGGGACTCGAAGCGAACGTGTGTCTCACACACACCATGGAAAGTCAGGGGCAAGGGCGCCAGACAGCCTGTGATAAATGAACCAGGAAGGTGACAGTGATCATGTCCGTAGGTCAAGAGCCATGTGTCAAAGAATTCTAGTGTGTGATCCAGGCCTGGTGGAATCAGGGCACTCACTCCTGGAGTCCTTGCTGGGAGCAGAATTCTGTTTGCATTTGACACTCCTGTAGATGAGTGGTTCTCAACCTTTCTAATGCTGCCACCCTTTAATAGAGTTCTCTATGTTGTAGTGACCCACCCCAACATGACTGGATCACTACAAGCGTTTTACATGCGAAATTATTAAATGCTTTAAAAATTATTTCATTTCTACTTCATAACTGTAACTTTGCTACTGTTGTGAATCGCAACGTAAATATCTTCTATGTAGGATATCTGATAAGCAACCCCTATAAAAGTGTTGTTGGATCTCCAAAGGGGTCACGACCCACAGGTTGAGAATCATGGCTATAGACGGTGGCAGGGTTGAACTCCTGTAAAACAGGGCAGAATCTGAGGCATGGGCTGAAATGAGTTGTGTCCTTCAAGATGGATATGGCCAGAGCATTAGTAGGCCTGAGCCTGCCACAGACCTAGCTAGCCCCATCTCTAGTCCTGCTCACTCTCCTCCCTGCCTTTTGGGGGGGTTATTCACCCCAAGGTGCTGCCAAGTTCCTGGCAGGTAGTCGGTTTCCTGCCCATACCCCATAGTGCCCCCTCTTTGACCTCCCAGCTTCACCCCTCCCATGGGAGCCCTATCCTCAGTCTTCTAACCACCTGGCCATCTTGGCCACTCTCTTTAAATCCGGGTCTCCTGTTTCCCTTGTCTGCCTCATAAGGGGCCACAGTTACAGCCGCCTGCTCAGAGACTGTGAAATTCCTTCTCTCTGACCTTTTCCACAGTGTTATTAAAATGTTTCATGGGCAGTTGTGTCAGGAAAAAAATTATAAAGAGAAAGGAAGATGTTTTAATTTGCACCACAGGCTAAGTGGAGCCTGCTGCAAGGGGCTTGCCCAGCCCCCACCCTGCCACAGTCCTGTTTCTGTGGTGTTTTCCTGTGCTGGGGAAGTGATGGCATGAGAATTGGCCAGGAGAAGCTGACTGTCATGTCCAGTCTGGGCATCCTAGCTGGAGCAGTGGAGTCGGACCTCTCATTTCTCTGCTGGCTGGGTTTTTGTAGCCCAGGTTTAGAAGTCTACAGAGTCCAGTACTTTCCACTGCAAGGGTGGGGAGTAAGAACCTGGAAGTCAAAGTCTGACCTTGAGCCCAGCTCTGGTTGCTTGCTTGGGACATCCCTCCAGAGTACTTCCTGCTTAGCATGTCACCTGAGAAGCCAAGAGAGTGGGTTGAGTGTGGCTGGGGTTGCTGCTGGACCTAGTGCTCAGAGCACTTGTGCTGGGGTGGGGGTGGGGTGGGTGATGGGGATGTCTAGGATGGCCCTTGAGGACCAAGACCTGTGTCTTGGTCTCTTACTGCTACAGTAGCAATACTGCTGATCCAGCTGCATAGTTGAGGCCCTACCATAACCCATGCATAATGTGGCTATCATTTCTTACCCGGTAAGTATCTTCTATCATTTTGATTCTCCATATGAGGAAACTGAGGTTGGGGGTGGTTTAAGTGGCTTGTTCAGGGCCCCAGAGTTACTAGGCAACCTCAGATCTCAAGCAAAGGCTGGACCACAGAGGAACTGTGCTGGACCACTGACTCCTTTCCGCGTCGTCCAGGGCTGAAGGCAGAGAGGAACCAGGGAGGACTCTGTAGATCCCAGAGAACAGGCTGCATGGTCACTCCATGTGGACCCCCAAAAAACCTCAGGCACCATTGGGAGAATTTCTACCTCTGGGACCAGAGCAGAGACAGACAGAGAGGCATGGGACTGTGCCCAGGGAAACAGGAATATCAGTGTGGCCCAGAACTGTCTGTTCAAGAAAAGATTCCTGGTATGAGGTATAGCAGGATGTCAGAAGGGCCTGGTAGGGTTTGGGGGTGACACAGGATGATAGGAGATGTTCAAGATAAATGTAACCATTCGTTCATCTAACAGATCTTTGTTGACTGCTTGCTACATGCTAGGCGCATGGCCCCGAGGACAGTGTGTATGGGTTTAGTCCTCAGAGAGTTTACACTGCCCTGGAAGGACCTGGCACTGAGAAATGAGTTCCTATATCCTGTATAGGAACTGTGATGGAGGCCAGATCACCATTAGAAATGGCCACAGGGTACCTGATCCCGACTAGGGTCAAGGAATACTTCTCTGAGATAGTGGCACTAAAGAAGACATCAGCAGATAAACTAGGGGAGGGAGAACATCCAGGTGAGTGAAAAGAACATGTGCAAAGGGCCTGTCACCAGAGTATGGTGAGGTGTGTGGTGTGCAGGGGGCTGAGGTTCTGTTTCTTTGAGGCCAGAATCCTCAAATGTCTCTCTTTGATGCAAACTGACACCCACTCCCATATGCCCATCGGACTGATGTTCAAATAGGGTGGCCACTTTATATCAAACTACCTCCAGGCCCTCACCTGCTCTATGGGAGGCATTTGGGAAACAACAGTGCCAGGAGCCAGCCAGGTTGTAGCAGCTCGAGTTCAAGACTTTTAGCTGTCTATGTTCCCTGGTAGGGGAGGGGAAGTGAACTGAGGATGAACAGTGTCTGGAAGGCAAGCCACCCCTGGGACAGGCTCAGTTGACAATTCAGGTGTCTCTGACTACTACAGGGATTAGAGGCAGCAGGAAAAAAAGCAGACTAAGTGAAGGCAGACAGATGAGGGTCCAAACTGGGAGGGTCACTATTGTCCTGTGCAGGGCAGAGTACCACCTCCCAGCTACAGGCAGACAGGCCTCAAGGAAGCAAAGGCAGGCTCCCTTCCCACTCCATGTCCCAGTATGTTCAGATGAGGCTACTGTGTTCTCTATCCGGGTCATAAGTCACCCAGGAGGACCTAGAATCCTGTTTTCCTATGGCTAGCCACTCTTTCTCTGGGACTCAGCTGCCTTTCCTACACAGTAAGAAAGCAGTGCCACCTTGGCTGCCAGGGTACCCAGGATGGTATCGTGGGTATGACTGGTACAGGGCATACACATAATGACTTATACTGTGGTTGGTCTATCTGCCACCCTAAGGGCAAGCCTATGTCTACCACGATGAGCTTGCCAGTCATAAGCCATGAGACCTCAGTTTTCTTCTTTTTGTCCTGGGGATGCTTTGCTACCATCCTTCTAGGGGGCGGGGGTTGTGAGGATGAATGAAGAGGTTCATCCTCAGTTCATTCAGGAGAACCACTGGTCCTGCCAGTGTTCCCAGTGGTCTCTCTGCAGCACCAGCCCCCACAGTACCACTGATGCCCAAGGGAAAGGGGAAGTGATGTCATTGCCCCAGGCTGGCCTTGATGAAGGCCAATGTCAGTACTGCACAGTCAAGCCTAGTGGGCCTCTCCTATCAGCTACAAGGCCTGGCTCCCAACTCTGCGACTGCTAGGCACTGTGACTGTCAACCTCAGCTGGCCCAGCAGCTTGAAAGCCCTGGCTCCCATGCTTTGGTCTCTGGACCTTTACCTGCCCCGCCTCCCACTCTGACTCCCTGGGCGTCAGGCCTCCTCCCTTGGCACAAGGACTGAGCTCCTGCCAATGTCGACTGCAGGAGCCCAACACAAGGGCTCCAGCCTCAAGTCACCAAACACAGAGCAGCAGAGTAAGCCTGGGGGACAGACAAGAGCCCTGAAAGAAGTAGAGCAGGGGCTGCAGGGGGCGGGGTCTGTGCAGTTGTTGGGGACCTAGACTCCAAAGGTCCATGCAATGCCTTAACCTAAAATTCTCCCTGCTGTTGAGCAGTGCCCCAGGGCTCCTGTTGCTCAGGCCCTGCTCATCACGGAGCTTGCCCTGGCTGCGGGAGGTGTCTAATTCCCCACTTAAAGAAACTCATGGGCTCTCCACAGCTTTCACCCACTTCTGCATCTCCCAATCGATCCTCAGACAAATGCTCACTTGGTGTCTGCTCTGCACATGGGCTACTCCCTCTGCTCACACAAAGCTTTTCTCTGTGCTGATTGCCACATTAGAAATCACTCAAACGTGGCCACCGCCACATCACCGCACTCATGGATTCTGAGGTCAGAGATGCAGAAATACTCAGGGGCTGGTGATCCACCAGCAGGGTCTGGAGGATTCACCTCCACAGTGGACTGTCCTGGACTGTCCCAGCTAGCGCTAGACCAGTGGTTCTCAACCTGTGGGTCACAACCCCCTTTGGGTTTGAAAGACCTGTTCACAGTGGTCGCCTAAGACCATCAGAAATATCAGATATTTGCATTATGATTCATAACAGTAGCAACATTACAGTTAGGAAGGAGCAATGAAAATAAATTCATGGACCCCCCCAACGGTCACCACAACATAAAAAGTGTCTTAAAGGATCAAAGTATTAGGAAGGTTGAGGACCACTACCCTAGACACTCACTGGCAGCTGAGTTTAAGCACCTGGACCTGGGTTGGCATTCATTGCTTCTGTACCCAGGCTCTGATTGCACCCCTCACACCTGCTCACCCGCATCTGAGGCCCTCGTCCTCCCTTCAACTCCTCCTCCTTTCTTTTCCTAGTATCTGCTGTGCCTTCCCTCTGTTTATCCATCTCACTGACTGGAAGAGCCAATCCACTGTGCCCACCTCCAACAAGAAGCCCCTCTCCCGGGTACCCACCTCTCCTTCTGTGCTACCTCTTTCTCCCCCAGACCCTCACCTGCTCCCTGACAGGTGTCATCACCTGGGGCTGCAGCACACAGTGGGTTTGAGTCCTCCGTGAGTGAATGGATGATCCAGGAGGCACGTATTAGGATAGAGCATGACCAAAGGCCCCATGGGAAACTGAGGCCCAGAAGAGGTAACTAGTGTACCTAGGTCACTCAGTCAGTCAATGGCTTTTGTTTGTTTGTTTGTCTTTTAATCCTTATTCGTGCCGGATACCTCATGAGTCAGGCTTTGGCATTCTGTGTGACCCTAGGCTACCCTTGTCCCCTCTCTAGGACTTGGCTTCCTATTCAACCCAAGGAGAGAGTCACCTGGGCATCTTCTAAGGCTTCCTCCCAGGTCAAGCAGGACTTCAGAGAAGCAAGGTGAAGGCCAGGAACCAAGGCTAGGACACAGAGATGGCGGGAGGCAGGGCAGAAAGTGGGCTGCCAGCTATGGAGAGCGGGATGAGAAGTGAGGAGACCCACTCTGCAGCCTGAATGGGGAGAGGGTCAGAGGCAAGGGTCTTCTCTCTACATAATCCCCTCCCCCAGCTCTCTTGGGGTCTGAGATTCACCATTCTCTCCAGTTCAGCCACTCATACACAACTCTGTGTCTCCCTCACTCAACTGGCCAGGCACCTTCCAAACTCACCTGGAAAAAGCTTCCCATGGGCCCACAGACAGGGCGGCAATCTTGCCTCCCTCTCCCTGCAGGCTCCTAGGGCAGACTGTTGACTACCTGGGTTCTGGACTCATCCTCTAGGCCATGACAGACCCGAGTTCCTACCTTAGCAGCATGAGGGAGGGTCTCCTCAGGGTCACAGTCCAGGGCCTACCATGAGCAAATGATCCTAGAGAGGTCCCAGTGTCCATCCAAGGTGTCTACCTGATGTCCCAAGCTTCTGAAAACAGCTCAGCTCGCTGTTTCTGATAGCACTGGTGTGACTTGATTCTACCATTGCATGAAGCTGCCAGCAGAAATCACAACATGAATTATTATTTGGGGAGATGCTCACTTAGCCCATTGGGTAGGCCCCATCTGGATAGTTTCCCAAATCTCCCAAAAGACAGGAGGTCAACCTAGGGAAGACAGCCCTGCTATGTTAGCCTAGAATCACCCCCCATCCCTCAGCAGGCCTTCCCAAAGGTCCATCCTGATTCACCCCCACCCCCACCCCTCCTGCCACCCCTTACCACTGGCATCTTAATTGACCTCCTTGTTCTCAAAGCCCTAGAGACCTGAGACTCCAGCTGTGCTTAAACAGAACAAAATCTCTTCCAATTTCCCCACCGTTTAAAAGAAAATTGAATTCTTTATCTGCAGCCTGGGGAGGGGGAGAGGGAGGGAGAGGAGGAGGAAAGGAGAAAAATAGGAAATAGCAGGTCACCTGGCCCTTCTCCCAAACTGGCCCGGAAACCTTTGTAGACACAATGTCCCTCCATTTGGGGGATGCCTAAGGCTGTCCCTTGGGACCCTTTTGGTAGGCTCTGGGTTCGTGTCCTGTCTTCCCGTAGGAATATGTGTGGTGAGGGGAGCTGAGCTGAGGAAGCTGAGCTGCTGACAGTGATTGACAGGTCGGTGTTCCTCAGGCTGTCAGGCCTCAGTGCTTCTGGCCTGTGTTTATCTCCTTAATCTAAATATCAGTCCTAAAACCAAAATAGGATGGAGCACAAGGCAGGACAGGTGCTCTGGAGACTTCCACATGGAGAGGGGCTGCGTTTGCAGGAGAGGAGGAAGTGAAAAGGGAGGCCAGAGGGGCTTCTGGCTCCTGGGCCGAGTTAGGATAGTAAGCCAGGACCCCACCACCACCTCTGCCCTTGAAGTGCACCATCCTGGCTTGTGTAAGATCTGACGGTTTTCAGAGAATTAGCAGCCTTCCAGGGCTTTGGTTTTTTTACCAAATTGACCTATTGCTGTTGGGCTCTGCAGGGCTGCACAGCTTCTGTCACAGGTGTCCCCAGAACCCACCTCAGTGGGGAGTCTCAGTGTGGGGAGATGCTAATGGCCACCGACCTCTACCCCAGTAGTAAAGCCAAAGGGTACACAGTAGCATCTCAGACCTGGTGATTGGATCCCATTAGTTCAGTTCTTGGGCACCTTATCTCTTTTATAACTATCATACGGAAGACACAGGTCCAGGGAAGCTGGAGGCCCACCAGGGCAGCCAGCTCCAGAGAAGCTGAGCCAAGACTGTAACTCCAGCTGTGTGACCCCAAGCCCTCTACTCCACTCCTTCTTAACCAGGGCTGGTGTAGTTGTCCCCAGTTCTGCAAAAGTAGGCCTACCTACCCACAGGTGGCTTGGAGCAGTACCCCACTAGGGACCCTGAAGTCCTCTTCTGGAAAATAAAAGGACTAGGCTGGATGCTCTCTAAGCCTCAAATGCTGACATGGCTGGAAGGATGTCCGAGGGTAGATGAAGCACCCGAGAAGGACACCCAGATGTGAGCTGTGGAGCTGGCTCTGTGGGCTCAGAGTAGACTGACTCAGCTGTGCAACTGTGGGAGGGGTAGAAGACATGCTTCCTGCAAGCTCATCTCTAGGGTGGCTCAAAGTCCGTTAGGCGCTGGCTTACCTAGTGTTTTTCAAACCTTATTTTGGCATTTTTGTTTTCATTTTTTTTTTTAGACGAATCTCACTATCTAGCCCTGGCTGGCCTGGAATTCACTATGTGGACCAAACTGACACAAATTCACAGTCTGCCTGTGAATTAAAAACACATACCATATGAACTCGTTTAACCTCATGATCCCAGGACATGCCTACATGTTCTAATGCCCCAGTATTTTCTATTTCATGCCACTGCACATAATTTGGGGGAAAATGTACTCATGACCCATTAGAATTTAGTACCCACTCGTTTTGCTTCTCTGGGTCTCATTGGATGAGGAAGAGTTGGGGGGCACATTAAATCCAGGAGTGTCCAATTTTCAGCCCATGAGTTGCAGAAGTATTCTCATATTTATGTTGCATGAGATTATGACATGACATTTTCATCTATGAAATTCATGCCCCCAAACCACACAATCATGTTGCAGAAAGAAAACTCTCTCTCTCTCTCTCTCTCTCTCTCTCTCTCTCTTTCACACACACACATACACACACACACACAGATACACACACAATCTCAACACATTTTAAAAAGTTGATGGTTTTGTGTTGGGCCACATTCATAGAAATTCCAGGCTGTGTGCAGCCTGTGGGCCACGAGCGGGGCACACCTACACTAGACTGATTCCATGAGCAACTACTGGGGACTGACCCAAGTGCACCACCCCTGCTCTGCCATCTGATGGCGGTGGTGGTAGTGGTGACAGATTTTCATCCAGTCTTTAGACACCAGCTTTATCCTGGCCCTGCCACGTCTGAGCTGTGACTTTGAAAGGCATTTACCTTATGCCAGCAAAGACCAGGATAGCTGCCAGCAGCAGAACCCTCGCTTCCACCCCCTCGTGCCGCCCAACAATTGCTTATCCCAGACTGAAGTGTGTTTGTGTCCCATATAAAAGCAGTACAGGGTGTGGAGCCTCAGATGGCTCCTTCAGGTACGCTTCCTCACCACCCGTGGTATGTAACCCTCATCTTCACCCCAGCTATCACATCCATACTTTAAACTATAGGATGGAGGGAGTGAAAAAAAAAGCACTTCCCCTCCCCCACACTGCACCTATAGACACCTGTTGGTGTCTGCAGAGGCCAGAAGAGGGCGTCAGACCCTCTAGAGATGTATTCCTGGCAGTTGTGTGCTGCCAGACCTGAGCACTGAAACTCTGGACCTCCGCAAGAGCAGCAAGTGCTCTTAACTGCTGATAGGCTCTCCAGCCCTCCTCTCCTTCCCTATCCAGGGTTCCTAGAAATACCTTGAAAACTTCTGTTTACCTTTTATTGCCCCAAGCTGGGTCAGGAGGCCGTATTTACCCACACGGGAGGCTGAAAACATTGTCTTTCCTGTTAGTGTTGCACCACCTTAAAGAGAAAAATCAAAAAAGTTTTCTGTTAATTTGATAAGCAGGTGAGGATGTCTAGTATCTGTCAGATAACCTCATTGAACTTCAGTTTCCTCTCCTGGAGAGCATGGTAATAACACTTTCACTTTCAATGCATGTGTTCTTCCTTCCTTCCTTCCTTCCTTCCTTCCTTCCTTTCTTTCTTTCTTTCTTTCTTTCGTTTTTTTGTTTTGTTTTGTTTTCAAGACAGGGTTTCACTGTGTAGCCCTGGATGTCCTGGAACACATTATGAATCTCAAACTCACAGAGATCCACCTGCCTCTGCCTCCCAAGTTCTGGGATTAAAGGCATGCGCCACCACCGCCCAGCAATGATGCTGTCTTACAGATTTGTTTTGAGAATGCAATGAGGTAGTGCAAGCAGAGAGCTCAGCACATTGCCTGGCACAGAGGAGGAACTCAGCTATCGACAGACATAAACGTGAAGTTGCTTGTGCCACGTGAAGCACCTTTGGTGTGCATCAGCCATCATATCCCTACTTATGACAGCCTAGTGAGGCCCAAATGAGCCTCCCCATTTTATAGATCAAGAAGCTGGTGCCAGATGGCCACCCAACTGTGGATGGCAGTCTGAGATTATGTCTCTAGGGTGCGGATAGCCTTCCCTTAAATGAGCATCACAGACTCCTTGGGGCAACTGGACCTCCCCTAGAACTAGGCTGGGAAAACGGATCAATTGTGCTTCCTTTGGGAGTACAAGGACCTGAAGTTCAATTCCCAGAACTGTGGGGGTGGGGAAAGAAGCCAGGTGAGGTGGCCTGTGGTTATAAACCTAGCCTGGGGTGGGGGTTAGGGACACAGGGAAGCACTGATTGACAGTCGATCACTGAGGCCCACTGGCCAACCAGCCCAGCTACTTGACAGCCCCAGGCCAGTGAGAGCCTCTGTCTCAAAAGCCAAGGTGGTAAGCCACTTTCCCTCACCCAAGAATGACAGGGGAGGTTGACCTCTAATTTCCATATGCTTGCATACACACATGAACCTGTACACACACACATGACCTTCTCGTGGGTCATGAGATGACTCTCACCTTGCTGAACAGATCCAAAGCAGATCTCTGATTACTGGCTTCCCAAAAGAACTCAGAGTCAGTGCCTCTACCTACCAGCCACCTTCCTTCCCACCATCGGAGAACCCAGACTGGACAGGAGTTCCCTTTGGGCTCCCACTGTGTGTGATGAGTCCTGAAACCTAGAATTAGAAGATTTGGGTCTTTGACTGGTTGAATGATGAGGGACATTTTGCTCTGTAAGCCTCAGCCCCCTTCCCTCAATAGCTGCAAAATGAGAATGCCTCTAAGCCCACTGTCTTTGAGGCCAGATTTAAACAGTGTCCTTTCCCAAGCTTTTAGGCTATTCTGACAGCTGGATGGGAAAAGGGGACAAGAGTGTGGAAGCCCAAAGGGCATGAGCCTGGGACAGGACTGCTTCTTGGTTCCTAACAGCCACGAGACAACATCCCCCATGCAACCCTGGGTTAAAAAGTCCAGGAGAGTTAAGGACTGGAGCTACAGACCCTGCTAAGCTCAGGCCTGGGATGGTACACATTCCCAGCCATGAACCTTGACCTTACTTTGTTGTGTCACGTGGGACTGTAAAATTCATTAGGGCCTGGCAGGTGGAGTGATGGAGATGTCAGGCAGGCAATCGGGTGGGTATTTAATCTATCAGATGTGAGGCTTGCCATTTAGCGAGCCAACAAGAGAATGTAGAATCGATATGTTCATTAGCGACAACATGTGTTGTCCCAATCAGCACCCACCAATGACAGCAGGCACAGGCGGCGTGTCACCCATGTGTCAAATCACCTTGGAGAGAGAGCACGTCCCTAGTGATCAGTCCCCTTCCTCCAACAGCCAGCTACCCCCTGCACCTTCCAACTAGTCTAAAAGCTGCCAGTCACCTGTATAGCCCCCAGAGGAGGGGGCAGGGTGGTGGATGTTTCAGGGAGGGGACCCTGGTGAGCGAGCTGTAGCACTGGGGAGGCTGCTCCTCCAGGGGGTTGATTGGACTGTCTTTTCTCTTCCAGCCCATCTCCTGGGTACTCACAGTCCCTCTAAACTAAGCTTCAGATGTGTGTCTGTCCTCACACCTCTCCTCTACCACATAATCCCAGCTTGATAACGGCCATAGAGAGGTCCAAGTCCTTCTGATTACAGATGTCTCACCCTCCCCAGCCTGGCCCCCTCCGTGTCCCCGGGAAAATGGCTTTCTGCGTCCAGTTTGCTTTGCTTGGTGATCAGATGTGATTGAAAAAATAAAAAAGAAAGAAAGAAAGAAAGAAAAGAAGTCACTCAGTCGCATCTTCTTCAAACTTGAAGGCATAAGAGAGGAGTCTGTGGAAGGGCCAAAAGGGGGTTTTCTTGACCCTTCTTCCTCTTCCTCCTCCTCCTTCTCCCTGGCACGGGAAAGCCAGGCAGATCAGGGCTCCGCTCTTGGTCTTCCTGGTTGCTGATTATAGAACACTGAGCCCCTTGTAGCTGTGGGACCCATGAAAGCAGCAAGCACGATGCCATGTCCCCATCCAGCCTGAGGGCTCTGTCCTAGGTCAGGAGCCAGCTAGCCTTTTTCCTTAGCTCCTGTCAAAGTATGTGGGTAGCGAGGCAAGCCTTCCAGAGGCTTCCAGGGTGGAGACTCTTCTGGTCTCCAGAGTCCAACAGTCCTAATCTCTGCCTCTGTCTGCATATGTCCTTCTTGCTCCTCCAAGTGTACCCACAAGGACACTTGTCATTGGATTTAAAGGCTGGACAGATAATCCACTGTGACCTTATCCTTAACTTAGTTATACCCACCAAAGCCATTTTTTCAGAGGCCATATGCCTTTGTATAAGATGTTGTACTGAGGACATAGGGGCTGGTCATGTGATCTAGTAGATCTTCCAAAGTGGGCCTTTCGTATCTTCTCCCCATGCCCCACCCCTACCCTCACCATCCATCTCACCCCAACCCCATCTTGAACCATCTATTCCAGGATCATGGCCTCTTCAGCAGGGCTCATGTCAACCCACCTGGAATGCCTTTCCCACCTCCCCACCCCCCAGGGACCACTCATTCCCACAGGACCTCATCTTACCTCTCTTTGTCCATACTGTCCTTGAACTCCTAGCCTCCAGCTAAGGTGGGTCTGTTCTCATGCTTGTGTGGGGACTCTACTCCCATTGGTATCAGATACATGGTAAGAGTCCAGGTCACCTCTGTCTCTTCCCAGCTTCCTTGCTCGTCCTGTGTAGCTGGTACTTAAGGGACCAGGCAAGTTCATGCTGAACCAAGACTGGGAAGGTTGACTTGCGAGACCAGCAAGACCAGAATCGTAGAGAGATCCCAGACAGGGCTAGAAAGAGCCCCTTCCTGATACAGTGAGGGAAACTGAGGCACAGGACAGAGAGTGACTTCTCTGAATGAGACAGGACCTCCAGTAGACCCAAGTTCAAATTCTGGTTCTGCCACTGCAGTCCACTGACTTTAACGTGTCTCCATGGGCCACAGCCGTTCACCTGAAAAACATTTGTGATAATGGAGAGAAAATGAAAAACAGACTCACTTGAGTGTGCCTAACACATAAACAGTCAACCATCTATTGCCTAAAACTATAATCACTGAGATTGTTTTTTAAAAGTAGATGGGTTGGGGAAATGCTATATGTATTTGCCTTGCAAATGTGAGGGCTCGAGTTGGGATCCCTAGCACCCCCACAAAAAAAGCCATTTAGGTGGCACACACCTGTGACCCTAGTGCTACAGGGGCAGTGGAGGGGGACATGGAGAGAGGATTCCTGTGGCTCTCTAGCCAGCTAGCCAGCCTAGCCGATCAGGCAAGTCCCAGTGGGAAACCTTGTCTCAAAGGTCGGAAACACTCCTGAATGAGAACACTCAAGGTTGCCCTCCATCCTCTAAACTTGCACACACATCCACACAACACAGGCAATTAGATGAAGCTGCAGGCCATGTCTTTGTTACTGCCCTGCCTGCAGCCTCTTGCAATGTACTAACAAATTTGCTTTTTTTTTTTCTTAACACACGCACAAAAAAGATGAAATTCCTTATACAAGCCATTTGTGTCTGCCCCTAACAATCTCACCACCACTGTGTGACTTTGGTGCCTCGCTTTACCTCTCCGACCCTCATTGGCCTCATCCATTAAGTGAGAACCATGTTTATAGAGCCTGGGTGTCAGCGCGTCTGCATTCCTCAGAATAGTGCTGGGACGGTTAAGGACTGACGAGGGTGGAGGGCTATTCTGGCAGCCGCCACCAGTAGAGGTTTTCATCTGGGACCTTACTGGTTCGTATAGGGGTTAAGTTGTTAAGGACAAGTGTCCCATATGGCGCCTGCCCACCTACTTGACTATTCTTCTGCCTTTGAGTCACCACCCCCACCCCGCGAACGAGAGTCCCTGGGGATCGCCAGGCAGTTGGTCTACTCTGCTCCTGTCCCCACTGACAGCCTTTGACATGGCATAATTGCTTCCCCACGACAACTCCTTTAAGTTCAGAGCTGCTGGCCAGAGCAATTTGCTCCCCATCAATTTTTATTTCCAGATTTTAAAATAAAGGGAAATAGAGCAAGGGGAACCAGTACCCAACAACAGCGTCACATCTGCAGTAGACAAGTCAGCCCAATGCCTTAAGAACATCCTGCCAGTCACCCTTCCTGCCTGCAGAATTAACATCCTGATTATTCAGCAGGGTGGGCACTGTGTCTCCTTCACCCTGACCAGGCTTCTGTCATGCAGTCCGGGAATCAGAGAGGTTGGGCAGCCGGAGCACATATGCAGAGGGTCACAGAAAGTGTGCTTAGAGCTGGGGTGGGGCAGGCTAGGGATGAAGCTTGGTTGCCTAGCATGTGCAAGGTCCTGGGTTCAGTCCCCAGCACTGCATACACCAGATGTGGCCGTGCATACCTGGTAATCCCAACACTCAAGAAGTTGAGGCAGGAGGATCAGAAGTTCAAGGCCACTCTTGACCACATGGCAAATTTGGGTTATATGAGACTTTGCGTTAAAACAAAACAAACAGACAAAAATGGCAATGCCAGCTCTACTTGGAAAGTGGTCCCTGTGTGCCAGACACAGCAGAAAACACCCTCCATGAATCGCCTTCATCGATCCACCACAGCCGCATGAGCTGGCAACCGCTATTGTCCCCAATTCACAGATAAGGAAACAGGCTCAGTGTGGATGTTATGATCGGGGTTCTTCCTTCTCACTTCCCTCATCCTATCTTCCTATGGTGCCTCCATGCTCACCCCTTCTGCTGGCTCACCCCTCCACTGACATTTCCCCCACGAGAAACCAATCCACTTGGCATCCAGGCTTGTCTCTGCTAAGCAGAACCTCCCAAGGCACCACCTATAATCACTTTCCTTCTTAACTGAATTTGTCAAGGCCTCGGGGCCCAGATGCTCTATGGATGCCAGGAGCTCTGGGGAACCAGGAAGGCTGAGAACACACACTAGCATGTCAGACCATGACCCTCCCACTGCACACCGCCAGCTCCCTTGAGTGCAACCCACCCCACCCTGTGTCCTGGGAATCTGTGCTCTCCCAGGCAGTCAAAGTGAACTCAACAAGGGAAAGAGTGTACAGGTGGGCAAGGAGGCAGGAAGCAAGCCCTGCTAACAGAGAATGTTGCTAGTACCAGGTCTAGGACCAAGCCCCACATGGAAGGAGGGAGCCTGAGGTCTGAGTGACAGGAAGAGGGCACGGGGGCTGGGTGGAGGGTGAACTGCCTGTAGGAGGCAGCACAGAAGTGGGCAGTTGGCACGGGTGCCACAGACCTAGCCCAGGTCACACTCAAATCCACAGCTGGCCACTTAGGACAGAATACAGATTGTACCTCCCTGAAGTGGCATCTTCATGACTGTGCTTAGCCTAGCCGCAAGTCCCTGTTTGTGACCCTTGTGCCAGTCTTGCCCTGAGCTCTACAAGGATGAGCTCACCCTCAAAATCAGAGAGGCCAGCCAGGACAGCAAACACACTAGAACATGGATTCCACCTGCACCATTGATAGCAGATCTAGGAAAACTAGATGAGAGAGGGGCTATGACCTTGTAAGCATTCAGTGACACGATCGTGTCTGCTAGGGGCATGTGTGATGGTGCAATAGCTGTTCATCCCAGGTCCTCACTGGGTCACAAGGTAGAAAAGGCCCCCTTTTCCCTTTCTCTGCAGCTCCCATCATTCAGGCACTCCATTTTCTGTTTCCCCAATTGGTCCATGCTCTCCACCAGAGGATTCTGAGCGTCCAGCCTTCTCAGTAGTACGCCTTCCTCCAGACCCCCTACAGACCCAGCCCAGACTAAGAGACCAGAGGCTTCCTTGAGTAAGTCTCTTTTCTCTTCGCGCACAGCCTGCTTACCATTTCCCCTATAACCTGTGGTCACCCCCTGGCTCCACTGCTCTCCACACCACACACCCCCATCTGATCTCTCTGAGTCCTAACACTTTCCACCATCAGTAGCTCTTCTCCCATGAATGTGGCCACCTCCCGTCCCGATAGCAACATTCTGCCATACTTGACCCCTGTTCACCACCTGGCCACTGTGGCCCCATCTTCAATCCCACTTCGGTTGAGCTGAGGAAGAAATTTCCCAATGTACTTTGTGTGCACTGGCACGGAAGCATGAAGAGCCTGATGTCTGCGCCTATAACTTTCCATCTAAAATGGTTACCTACATCTCTGGTGGGAGGGAGTTGGGCACATAGAAAGCTCTATGCTCTCAGGCCCCACCAGTGGAGCTTCCTGCCACCTATGCCAGCTTCTCTAGCCCCACCCCCAATTTCTAAGCAGAGCCCCGTCACTCTCACTTGGTTTGAGGAGCTGCTCCAAGGGCCTGAGCAATGATGAATGTGAAAAGTATTACCACGCAGCACCGGGGCTCCGTGGAGCTGTTTAAAAATGCATTCTGCCATGTAAATTTCTGCTCCATCAATCCTTATGGCATGTCACACATTGCTATTGTTTCCTGAACAAATTGTGCCTGGTGCCCTTCTCTGCAGATCTGTGCACGAGAGCAGAACTGTACTCGATGCCTGCTAAGTTGCTGGGACCTGGTGCTGCCTGCAAGGTAGCCTGGCAGCTGGGCCTGCTTCATAGCTGAAGTCCCTGCACGTGTGTGGATGTGCTTGCGTGACCAGAGTGCAGGTGTTGTGTGAGGAGAGACTGTGCATGTGCCTACAGGCCTGCTGGGGAGAGATGTCCAGGTGGCTGGGCGAGCTGGGGAGGGGAGCACAGAGCCTGGTAGGGAGGACTTGAGACCAAAGAGGAGTGTGTGTGTGTGTGTGTGTGTGTGTGTGTGTGTGTGTGTGTGTGTGTGTGTGTGTGTGTGATCTCTGTGTGTGTTAGTAACCTGGGAGCTCTCTGCCTGCCTGAACCAGACAGAAAAAGAAATTTCTGGAGGTATATACAACGGAAAGACAAGATGCTGGGAAATGGGTCTGTTTGAGACACACACACAGAGAGAGAGAGAGAGAGAGAGAGAGAGAGAGAGAGAGAAAGGGAAAAGGTATAGTAGTGAGGGACAGATTTTAGTCTCCCAAAAGGGGCCGAGGGATTGGCTTGGGTATAGATGAGAGGCCTGTCCCAACAGGAAAAGAGTCAGATAGCTGAGTATGGCATGCAGGAAGGGTGGGGCTGTGTTTGGAAGGAGGCCCAAAGAAAACCCATCTAGAGTAATGTGAGCAGGCGGGAGTCAGCGGAGTTTAAGGCACAGCAGTAGAAGATGAACATTAACAAGGTCAAGTTAAGGGTCCATAGGGAGGCACAGGGACCACTGTGTAGGGATGTGTGAGGAGAGAGTGCTGGCAGGGCACCTGGCTCCTTTAGACTGGGAGCGCCCAGACCTCCCTTGATATGCAGGTGAGCCGGAAGGCCCATGTTTAGCAGCTTAGGCTCCAGCTGCCCAGTTCGTATACCTTGCACTATGGCTGCGTGACCTTGGGCAAGCGAATTGACCTCACAGAGCTCTTGGTCCCTTCTTTCTCTGTAGAATGGGGGTCCCACAGTGTTATTAGGCAGATGGAATAAAAGCATAGAAAATATTTGTAAAATCTGTGGCCTTTAGTGAAATGTGGGGGGGGGGGAGGAAGCAAGGTAGACCGCCCCTCCCATTGACATACTGAGCAGGGACTGGCGTTTCTGACCAATCTGGGGACCACCCGCCTCCCTCTCCAGGCTCCCCCACTCACCTTGTCTTAACCTTTGGAATTTTCTCCCCGTGTGTATTTATTTTATTTTTTCCTTTTCGGCCACAGCAGAAAATTACACTTGTGCTGGCATTGTCCATCACGAAAATAAGCACCGTGGGCACAATCATGAAACTCAAATGCCGAATGCGCTCTGCCAGGCAAGCAGTGCAGGGCAAGGTTGAGGACATGCTCCAGAAACCAGGCACCCTGGCACCCCAGCCTGACATGACGCTATGCCCCTAGGGGCGGCATGTGGGACAGGTGCTAACCCCGGAGCTGACCACATGGTGCTGACCATGGGGGCAGAAACTGACCAAGGGGACATGAACTGGTCATAGAGACAGGTGCTTAGCACTGGAAGCATGTGTTGACCATGGAGACCAATTCTGACCACCCTAATTCCTCCTGGTCTGTGGAAAGCCTGGTGGGGAAGCAAAGATGTTCTGAGTCCGCAGGCCTGGGTACCCTGCTCTATGTACAGCCAGGCGTTGTCCTATAGACACTGGGCACCTTACCACAGACCCTTCTGTCATCCAGTCCAACCTCTCCAAGCCTCTGTCCCACCTAGAGCTCACTCTCTGCCCTATCTCCTCATGACTCCAGACAGTGTGTTCACTATCTAGCTAGTTCTCTCTCAACCATCTAACTCCCTATTCCGATTGTAAGTCACTTTTCAAAGAGGACTTGATGCTTGGTTCCTGGTATAGCAATCTAGCACATTGGAAACGCTGGAAAGACTTTACAGAGTGGTGAGGCAGGCAGGGCAGGTGCTATAGGAAGCTCCAGGTAGGCCAGCCATGCTCCATCTGCCCTGAATATCCACTGTGCTCTGCCTGCCGTTCCCCCAAAAGAGCCATCCATCTCCAGGCTGTGGCCAGTTGGTCTTTAGATGTAGTCAGATTTTGAGGTGCTTCATGAACCCCAGGCTGCCCCTAATCACTGGCCACAGGAGCATCTGCTCACAGAGCAGAAGCCCAATGTGCTGGATCTTTGGCTAGAAATGAGATTTCACTCCATTGGCATAGGCTGAGTCCACACGTAACTCTGCAGGTAACAGCAAGTTGGACCTGGGCCTCTTCACCAGGAAGAAAGTGGGGGCACAGGAGTGATTTTTCAGGACCCCAGATTGTACCATGCATTCCAGGAGAGATGTGACCAAGGACTGTTGCCATGACCAGCAAATGTTCAAAGACCTCACTAAGGGAAGGGACATTTTGGTTGGGTCCTGATGGGTAGGTCAGAGTTTTAAATGAAAGGGGTTGAGTGATACACAATGAAAAGAACTCATGGTGCATCAGGGAAGATGTGGCTACAGGAACAAAAGCCAGCTGTACTGTGGCTAGTCTAGACATCAGGATATTGGTCTGGGTTAGCTCATCAAGTAACAAGGAGACATTGAGTTGTTGGTAGTTTTTTGTTTTTTGTTTTTTCCTAGAATAGGTCAGTCATTTTTAAAAAGATTTTATTTATTTATTTATTTATTTATTTATTTATTTATTTATTTGAGTGTGTGTGTGTGTGTGTGTGTGTGTGTGTGTGTGTGTGTGTTATGTATACAGGTGCCTACAGAGGTTAGAGGATGGCATCAGACTCCCTGGAACTGGAGTTATAGGCCATTGTGAGCTGCCTGCTGTGGGTGCTGGAAACCAAACTCAGGTCCTCTAGAAGAGCCTGTGTTGTGCACAGAACTCAAACCCTTTACTGTGAAGTGAAGTCATACATTTTCCAAAGGGCTAGCATATTTGACTTCTGCTCCATTGATAAACAAGGCAGTAGACAGCGAGTGGCCAGTGAAGCCATGCTGATTGCCCAGGAGCAAGCTTTATGAAGCACTTACTAGTGCTCTTAACTGCTAAGCCATCTCTGTGCCCATGGAAAATAGTCATTTTGGCCATCAGATTTTACATCTTACCCCTAAAGCCCTTCAAGAACCTTGATGGCTAGTAAAATGTACTAGTATATGTATGTCTGTATGTGAGTGACAACTCAGCATCCAGGGGAGACAAGACGGGGCAGTGGCCTCCACACAAGAGTCAGAATCAGGTGCTGGAGACTAGTTGAGGTATTCGCCTGGAGCCCAGGGTTGCCTGGGTAACCAGGTACAATCTGAGACACCTGTGTGGCCAACTGAGCCACCTCCCCTCCATTCCCGCAGCCACCTACCTGACCCAGAGGCCTCAGGAGTCTCCTGCAGGACATCCATGTACTCATTTCTGGACTGTGGCAGAGAAGGGCTGCTTGGATCTGGAGGGGATTGTAGTCTCTATCCACAGGCCTTTGGCCATGTTCTGATGCGAGCCATGGCCTGTCTGTCACTTGCTATGGCCATGAACTTCAGGGAGCTGCTGTAAGCAGGTCTGGGGAAGAGAATAGCTTCCTGGGTCCTCGAGGAGACAGAGCTGAGCAGGATGGAGTCAGGCCAGCAGCTGCCTGACTGCATGGGGTGGCAGGTGGGCAGTAGGATGCTGGATGTCCAGCTCTGAGGGTAGCACTCAGGGGTCCTGTGTCCCTCAAGGCACCAAATGGGTTTAAATGGGCATGTGAAGACAGGTAATTTCTGTCTCATCATTGGTAAAGGTTGCTTTTCTGTAACAGAGACCAGCATGCCTGACAGGACAAGTTAAGGGTTGAGGATCTATTTTGGCTCATGGCTTCAGAGAGTTCAACCCATGGTCATTTGGTCTCATATACCCTTAGACAGAATATCCTGGTGATAGGAATGTGTGATGGATGTGGTCCTACAAGAAAATGACAGGAAAGGGCCAGGTGCAATATACTCCAAGGACCTGCCCCCAGTGACCTACTTCCTCCCGCTAGGGTACACCTTCCAAAGTTTCTACAACCTCCAAAA
Organism: Cricetulus griseus; assembly: GCF_003668045.3. Taxonomy (NCBI): domain Eukaryota; kingdom Metazoa; phylum Chordata; class Mammalia; order Rodentia; family Cricetidae; genus Cricetulus; species Cricetulus griseus. Next base: position 948,068 of record NW_023276807.1, read on the forward strand.
TAGCATTCCCAGCCGAGACCAAGCCTTCGATGCATGAGCATGTGGGAACATTCCATAGTGAAGCCACAGTGGGGGATGGGTTATCAGTACCTACCTGGTAGAGATGTGGCCACATTGTTAGAGAGACTCATGGGGCAACTCAGCCAGTCAAATGCTGACTTCACAAATATGGGGGTCAGTGTTCAACTCCCAGAACCCCTATAAAAGATTCAGTGTGGTGGCACCGGCTCGTAGTCCTAGAGCTGGGAGGTAGTGACAGGATCCCTGAGGTTCACTGGTCAACCGGCCTCACCTGATCTGCAAGTCCCACGTCCCAGTGAGAGACCCTGTCTCAAGCAAGGTGGATGGCTCCTGAGGAAGAATACCTAACACTAACTTCTGGTCTCTACATACACAGACATGCGTACACATATTCCAGGAACACATATACACACATAGAAACATACACATGAACACACATACACACAGACACTTATACACAGACATGCATATGCACATACTCCACAAACATATACATATACACAAAAACACATATATGCAGGAAGACACAAATATGTATGAGCATATAATTTATGAACACATACACATGTATATACATACAAGTACATATTCATGCATAGACATGCATGTACACATATTCTACAAATATACACACATACTCCCCACAAACCTATATATATATAGACATACACACATATGTGTACACAATCATACACATACATACCCCATATACATTCATACATACATGTACACACATACACACAAACACATATATACACATATGCATACCTAAGTATAGATGTATACATGTACATATATATATACATATATGTACACACACACACTCATAGACACACACACAGGTTCATTTATTATTCTGCACCGTGCAGATGGGCACAGATGTAGCTATAGACAGATACACAAGTATCTCTACAGGCCCCAGATAGGCTTTGAGCACATCTGTCAGCATGTCCTCACCCTGCATCAGGGGTGCCCAGGCTAAAAGGGCTGAAAGTTAAAGCATTAGCTAAGGCTGGATTCAAGGCGAGCAGGACAGGGGGTAAGACAGGCTAGAGAAGGGCCCTAAACCTGGCACAGAGCAGCACAGCCTACGCTGTCCTTGGAGTTGTCTGTGGTTCAGCCTGAACTGGAGGTGGCTGCATAGGCTGGATGGGCTGGTAGCCCCTCCCCTCCCCACCTCATAGGCACAGAGTTCTTGACCTCACCTTGGCTTCATGCAATTGAGAAAGAAAAGACAGCCCACACCTTGGTATTAGGCTTACATATTTCACACAGTCATTAGATGGTGACACCAAGGGACTCACAAATGTTCCTTCATCAGCTTTGGTGGCCTGAGCAGGCAGTGAGAGGACCCTAGGGACCAACCAGGCTCCTTGGAAGTTATACTGAGTCCAGTCCACCCAGGGAAGACAGGGCATGCCTGGGGGAAGCAACGAGCATCTACATTAAGATGGTCTCCGCTGATCCCCAGCGGACTCCTCTGGGCCTCAGCTGTTCTAGGCCCAAACTCCAGAGTGAAGGGGCTAGACTAGGGGAGCTCAGCAGTTCTTCCTATCCCAACAGTTCACATGCAATTCTGTAGCACTCCCAGAAGAGTGAAAGGCAAGTCCCCAGACCTGCATGGGACCTTCTTTCAAGGCAGGGACATGCAAGTGCCTGCTGGGTCACTTTTGCCCTTCTTCTCTCTGGGTGACTTCTCTCCTTTTGAGCGCCTTTTGAATCCTTCCATGGGGGAACAGAACCAATGGAGCAAATATCTATTGAAGGGCGACTTATTAGATCGGCTTCCGTGACGAAGTCTGGGTAGTCCAACAATGGCTGCTGTATATGGTGAAGCTGAGAACCCAGTGGCTGCTCCATCTACAAGGTCTGGGGCCTTAGCAGTCCCACCTAGCACTGAAGGTCTAAAGGGTTCCTGGAGAGCTGCTGCTGGTCTTCTATCTACTTGGAACCCTGAAGAGGCTTCTGATATCAGTGAGGGAACCACACCCGCAGCAGTAGTAACAATAGCAGCAGCATTACACTGGAGGAACTTGCCTGCAAGAGTGAAGGCAAACAGGGAAAGCTGAAGCTTCCTCTTCCACCTCCTTTAACGAGGGATGCCTCCCACAACTAGTGTGTTCTTCGCATTTCAAATAACCTGCTCAAGAAAATCCCTCACATGTGTGCCCAGCAACTTGCCTTTTATTTGATTCCAGGTCCAATCATGCTAACAAGCATGGTTGACCATCATTCCTCCCTCTCTCTTCATCTTCTGCTTCCCCACAGTCCTTTTCTTGTTAGATGTTACCCTTTCATTTCTTGGCACCAGGAATCACCTGTCCTTGCTGTGTGCCAGGCACTGTGCCAGGCAGAGCCCACCAGGTGGAGGCCCCACTCTGCAGCATCACCAGGCCTTTCCTCAAACGTAGGAGGATGCCATTTGGTTTGACAGGGGCCATCTTGTGCCTCTACCCCACTCCGGCCTCCACCAAAGGACTCCAGGGTGTGGTGTCAGTTTTTCTGTCAGACACAGAAACAGTGATGGCCTCTGGTGATACCCTGGATGCTGTGTTGCCCCTGGGACTTAGGGATGAAAGGCATGAAGTTTCCCCAACCCTCCCTTCTCCTCAGTCTCTGCAAGGGGAGAACGAAGGCGTCACGAGGGGAGCTGTGGTTGCCTCTGCCCTGGAATACCCAGGCCACTTTCCTTCTGGAACAGTCCTCCTCTCGGGTTAGAGGAGGCCACTCAGCAGCCAGGGGTGTGGGATACAAAGTGAGCTTTTTTTTTTTTTTTTTTTTTTGTCCCAAGCTGTGAACCTTGGGTAAACTATGAACCATTGTGGTGCCTCAGTTTCCCCATCTATCATTTGGGTTTGTTACAAGAATGGCATCTCTGCGTGTGAGGCAGGTACTAAGTCTCTGGTAATGTCATAAGGAGTGGCTCGGGCAGGGGAGGCCCTCGGGGAGTGGGTGTCTACTTCTGTATTTACTCAGCACTTACACTGAGAAGCTTAACCCAGCTCGAACCTGGCTGGGACCATGGTGGAGGATGGGGGAGGGAGAATTCTGTCTGTACACAGATACCAGGACCATTGCTGTGGAGACACTGAGTGGAAACTGGGTGCAGGAGGCAGTGCCCTGAAAGCCAGCAGCCCAGAACCCTCAGAAATGGCATCTTTATGAATAGCCACATTTTCTGGTTAACTAAGGTCTTAATTCTTTGGGTATAAACATATTTTTCATTTCATTCATTTGGGATAGAAATATATTATTCATCTATCTGCCTTCCGGAACTGGATATACCGAGCACGCATTAGCTTCTCATGAAAATTCAGGTTTATTATAAAGAACGTAGAATTTAATAGATTTCATAGAATCTGGGAGCTTTTTAAAAAAGAACCTCAGAAAATATTGAGCAGAGAGGCATTAAAACATATTTTTAGCTGCAGTCTCGACTCACATATGATCTTAGAGAGAAGCCTGAGAATAAAGCCAACGTAAGTGAACCCCAAGGTCAGCTCAGCCAACTGGTACCTGGGGGCAAGCCACAGCTAGCCAGCTCCAAAGCATTAGTCTAGGAAGGGGCCAGAGTTGAGGTCGAGGACAGTGACCTATGTGGAGGGCCTGCTGAATATGCAAGATAGAAGAGAAGGAGAGGAAGAGGGAAAGAAAAACCGGATGACATTCTTCAGTCATGTCCAGGGTAAAACAGAAGCCATTAGCCCCAGCCATCAAAGCCTTCTAGAAGGACTGTGCTCTCCTGTGTAACTTGACAGCCATCTGTGGCTAGTGACCACCTTGCTGAACAGCATGGGCTCTGGGCAATCTGGCTGGACCACAGAAAACATAGAGAAGTGACATAGGGGGCCTGGGCCCTTTCCTGGCCAACCAGTCACAATCTCTTTTGCCGCTGCAGGCAACCGACAATGATGTGGGCACCTTCGGGGAAGTCAACTACTTCTTCAGTGATGACCCTGACAGGTGAGTTCCTGCCCCGCCCCTTGGCAGCAGTCTCTGATGACTCAGAGTCCAGCAAACTGCCCTGTGCCCAAGGACGCTCCAAGAATCAGAACTCTAGAACTGTGGTTCTCAACCTTCCTAATGCTGTGACCTTTTAATGCAGTTCCTCATGCTGTGGTGACCCCCCCAGCCATAAACTTATTTTTGCTGCAACTTCATAACTGTAAATTTGACAGTGTTATAAATTGTAGTGTAAATATTTGATATTCGGCCCTAAAAGTGTCACGACTCACAGGTTGAGAACCATGAGTGTAGAGTGAGAGTGTTAGTGTGACTCTTACTGGAACCAGTTGACTAAGCCCCTAAGCTGTCTGGTACAGGGTTTCTCTGGGCATAGACCTAAGCAGACATCTACGAAGCCCAAAAGTTTTATTATTATTATTATTATTATTATTATTATTATTATTATTATTATTAATTCAAGTTAGGGAACAGGCTTGTTTCACATGTACTTCCCCTCTCCCTCTCCCTCCCCTCACCCCCATTCCTTCTCCCCCACCTCCAACCTACCCCCCACCCCATCCACCCACCACTCCCCAGGCAGGGTAGGGCCCCCAACCGGGGCTCCACCAAGTCCACCAAATCTTCCTGTGCTGGGCCTAGGCCCTCCCCATGTGTTCAGAGACAAGAGCGAATCCCTTCAAGTGGGATGGGCTCTCGAAGTCCCCCCCACCCACCAGGGCAAAACGCCAGTCCACCTCCGGAGGCTCCCAGGAGTGCAGGGGCCTCCCCATTGGAAGCCCAGAAGTTTTAACACTGCTGTTCCTGCCACCAGTGGCCACAGAGGACAGCTGAGGCCTGACTGTGCACCAGGCGCTCTGTCAAATGCTCACTATGCATTGGCCTGGGTCCTGGATCTTCCCTCATTACTGATAGGGACTCAGTTTTCGGCACTCTCCTCGCTTCCATCCGACAGGAATCCCAGCTCTGAGAGGCTGGGTTACTTACAAAACTTCACACAGCTGGTAGGCAACAGGGTCAGACCTTTGTACATGGCCTCTACCACCAGGACATATGGTCTCTACCAAAAGAGTGGCTCTCAGCATGCAATGGCTACTAGGTAGACCACCTGTCTCACTGCATGACCTATGCTACCCTGCACATAGCGGTAATGTAATCCTTGGCTAGCCCTGGCCTACCTCTTGTCAGTTTAGCAGAGGCCAAGGGAAGCCCTGTCAATCTAACATGACCAAAGGCCTGGTTGAATTCACAGGGCAGGTCCGCTGCTAAGAATGAGCAGCCTAGGGCTGGGGTGGCATCTCAGTCAGAAATGTGCTCACCATGCAGGTATGAGGATCCGAGTTTGATCCATCTTGAACCCATGCGAAAAAAGCTAGGTGTGGGACTAGAGAGATGGCTCAGAGGTTAAGAGCACCGACTGCTCTTCCAGAGGTCCTGAGTTCAATTCCCAGCAACCACATGGTGGCTCACAACCATCCGTTATGAGATCTGGTGCCCTCTTCTGGTGTGCAGATATACATGGAAGCAGAATGTTGTATACATAATAAATAAATAAAATCTAAAAAAAAAAAAAAAAGCTAGGTGTGATGGTACATGCTTGTAATCCCAGGGGAGGGAGAGACAGGAAGATGTCCTGTGGGGCTCAGAGGCCAGACAGTCTGGCCAAATCAGTGAGCTCCAGGTCAGTGAGACCCTATCACCAAAAACAAGGTAGATGGTATGACATCTGACAGCTAAAGTTGAGCCCTGGCTTCTGTACACATGTGCAAACAAGTACACCTACACACGCACACACACACACACACACACACACACACACACACACACACACAGAGAGAGAGAAGAGAGAGAGAGAGAGAGAGAGAGAGAGAGAGAGAGAGGCACAGCTGTGGCTGGGGCAGTGTAGTTCTCATGGGCCCAGTGTTCATGGGGCCTGATCGTCTCTCCTCTCTTCCCATCTCTGGACCCAGAGCTTCCCAAGGGACTGTCCAGGCTTGAATGTCCAGGCTTAACTGCTGAGCAGGCAAAGCCTACACATGGACCTGTAAGCTCACATGGGTTTTTAAAGGGCACATTTGGAAGGATAGTTGGAGCCTTGGTCTCACTGGCCCTCATGATCCCCAGAACACTTCTACCAGCCTCCTCCCAAAGGCTTGGTCCCTCCAGTAATTGACAGTATCAGCTCCAAGACAGGACCCAGCACCCTTCTCCAACTATCAGATAGCAGAATTTGTATCCTGAGTTCTCTATTATCTAAACATGCCCAGTGGGCAAAGCTCCTGCTTACAGAGAGGGTCCTGTAAAGTAGTCCTTGGCCCCTGCAAGAGCTCATCCATGCTTGCTTTAATCCTGGCATCCTCACACTCCTCCCCACCTGACACAGGTTCTCCCTGGACAAGGACACGGGACTCATCGTGCTGATAGCTCGGCTGGACTACGAACTTATCCAGCGTTTCACTTTGACTGTCATTGCCCGGGATGGAGGTGGTGAAGAGACCACAGGCCGGGTCCGGATCAATGTGCTGGATGTCAATGACAACGTGCCCACCTTCCAGAAGGATGCCTATGTGGGTGCTTTGAGGGAGAACGAACCATCTGTCACACAGCTGGTGCGGCTCAGGGTAAGGCCCCTGAGCCCTGCACTTGTTATCTCCTCCTCTGAGTTCTTGTAGGAGGTACCCGACTCCTATCTACATGACTGGAGCTCCTCTGAGACTCACCTCCTGCCCCTAGAGACCCAGAAGGGACACATTCAGAGTGTCTGCTTCAACCCAGATGTCAGGCCATTTAGCATAAAGACATCCCCCATGTCTCTTACAAGGTCATAGAGTGGGCTGGCCATTGTAAGACCACCATTAGCATGGTAAGATGGCTCAGTAGAAAAGGGCCTGCCATCAAACATGAGGACCTGAGTTCAGTCCTCCACTCCCAAGTAAAAGCTGACTCACACCTATAATCCCAGTGCCAAGGAGGGGAAACAGGAGGATCCATGCTAGTCAGTTGGCATGGTCCAGTTTCAATGGGAGAGACCCTTGCTGAGCAGTGGCGGTGCACACCTTTAATCCCAGAACTCAGGTGGCAGAAGCAGGTGGATCTCTGTGAGTTTGAGGCCAGACTGGTCTACAAAGCGAGTTCCAGGATAGCCAGAGCTGTTGCACAGAGAAAACCTGTCTTTAAAGACCTAGAGAGAGAGAGAGAGAGAGAGAGAGAGAGAGAGAGAGAGAGAGAGAGAGAGACTTGAAAGGTAAGGCAAAGAACACTGAAGAAGACACCCGATGGCAATCTCTGACCTGCACACACACACTCACACAGGTGCACATGTATCTATACACATGTGTACACACACACTTGAGAATGTACACACTCATGTAAAGTAGCCACAGAAACCACAAAGGGGGAAGCAAGGGAGAGATGGGCAGAGAAGACTGTGGGTAGAGAGCAGGGCCCACCTGAAATGAGTGAGGCTCTGTTCTTCCCCTACAGCAAGTCCAAGGGCACAGCAGGGATCTCTAACCTGACTTCAAGTCCCCTCACCCCATCCTCATATCCAAAGTGACCGGGCCCAGGCTCTCTCCCTGAAGCTTGTTTCTGAAACAAACAGCAATGAAGGCTAGGGTGAAGAGCAGGCATGTGGTGCATAAAAGATGGAACTTTGGGACACCTAGCCTGGCATGGCTTCCCTTTGGCTCAGCCCCAAGTGCAGCCAGCATGCTGAAAATCCCTGGAGCCTCTCTAGAGTCAGAGACACTCTAGAAAGAGGACCCTTCAATCAAAGGAGGAAGGGTCCCTGGTCCCTTTCCGAATGTCTGCTTCCCTCCTTGCTCACATACAATACACATTTAATAGGAACCTACTGTGTGCCAAACCAGGCATGCTGTTACACTCAAGAGCCATAGGGCCCTGCTCACACGAGGCTGATGGACTGATGGCAAGCATCAATTATAAGAACTTACAGTGGGCATGAGGGCCCCAGCAGGATACCCAAGGACCTCCATCTTGATCTATTTTCTTTTGCTGGAGCACAATAGCAGAGGCTGCATATTTTATAACAAAAATCAAGTGTGTGTGTCCATCAATTTGACCTCTAATTATGGTCTCCTGGCTATCTCATGGTGTTGTAGACAGCATCATGAGTGGATCAGGCAAGGAAGCTCACACAGCTAGATAGGAAGCAAGACAGACTCAAGGTCAGGCATGCTTTTTCTATAGTCACTTGGTCTTGATCAGGGTGGCTCCAAAACTACTTTAATCCATGCTGGTGGCAGAACCTCTGCTGACATAATCACCTCCCACCTTCCACTACTTCTTAATACTAGCCCCCCACCACCACCGAGGACCAAGCTATCAATACATGGACCCTTAGGGACAAACTGAATAGAAGACCTACCTGGTGGAGGGGCATCCATAGCCTGAGGTATTGGGACTGGGACAGAGAATATGGGACACTGACATGCCATGCGTGCTTTGGAAGAACCCAGCTCCACTTTTCAGCCCATCTCTGTGCCCGCAAGTTTTTCCAGGAGCCAGAGAGTGGGTTCCTTTTGAGGAATAAGAAGATCCCTGAGGACCTGAGCCAGGAAGTGACCTGAGCTGTCATCTGAAGAAGAGCCAAGAGGAGCTGGGCTCTGCCTCCCCACTACACTGTCCTGGCCCCAGGTCTTTGGTGATCTCACTGGGCCCTGTCTGCCCCGTTCTTTCTAGGCAACAGATGAAGACTCCCCTCCCAACAACCAGATTACCTACAGTATCGTCAATGCATCCGCCTTCGGCAGCTACTTTGACATCAGTGTGTATGAAGGCTACGGAGGTAAGAGTAGAGCAGGGCAGAAGGCCTATCTGGAAAGAGGGTTGGTGGGCCCCTTGCAGTCATGGCTCCCTCCAGGGGTGGAAGCACCCTCCATCTTCCATATACCCTGGAAGCTGCTGGGCTCCTGTGGCTGCAGTAGAGCATTGTCAGAGGTCATATCTCCCCCAAGGCAAGAGCTGTTTCACACCAGCCAGACTTTTCTCTGCATCTTAGGCCCATGGCCAACCATGCAGGTACAGCAGGAAGCCTGGGGTGACTAGAGCCCATGAGGAGGCAGATTGGATGAGCCTCACTGTCCTCTGGACAGGTGTGTGTGGTTCCTTTGGTGAGGGCATAGTCTCCATCTAAAGAAATGGGAGATAGCGGCCGAACTCTTTCCCTGGCAGCCATGTTCTTCGGAGTCCAGAGGAATGGTGGCAAAGTTACCTGGTTACTTGGTGCACTCAGCACAGAGCCAAGCACAGTGGTAGGCACAACACCAAGGGATGCCCAGGACACTTGCCATGCCACCTGTACCCAAGGGAAGCTCAGCAACCGGGCAGCTGAACTCTACTTATTAAGGTCCTTGTCCCTGCTGTTCCAGTGATCAGTGTGAGCCGCCCACTGGATTACGAACAGATACCCAATGGACTGATATACCTAACAGTCATGGCTAAGGATGCTGGCAATCCCCCTCTCTACAGCACCGTCCCTGTCACCATTGAGGTGTTTGTAAGTACCCAGGGCACTGGCCTTACATTTCCGTGGTGAGGGGTGGTGAGTGCTTCTTGAAGTGTCAGAGGCCTAGTGGGAAAGGGCTGTGTCCCCACAGCTGTAACTGTCCTTTCCTGCTCCCAGCATATTGTACCATTGCTTCAGCTGCCAAGCCACCTGCATGCATGGCTAGAGAGTCCAGGGCCCTGGAGCTCAGTGAGAGAGAAATGCCCCTGCTTTCGCTCTACATGAAACCTGTGATCCCCTCTGGAAAGAAAGGCTGGGGAGACAAAGAGGGAGATGGTTGAGGATCCTGTCCTCAGATACCATATTCCAAAGGAATGATGGGAAGATCGCTGCTCCACTTCCCTATCCCTCTCTGTCCCCCTCTTCCTTCCTCTCTCTCTGGTCCTCTGAATATAGCAAGGGGCCTGAACGCAACCTTCTGCCTGTCTGACATGAATATCAAACACACCTTAGTGCCTTCCTGTCTGAAATTATCAGTGCCCGAATCCATCTCCACACTGGTTCATTTGCCATGTGCGCTCTCCCAGCCACACTGGGGACACAAAGCATGGCCTGACAGCAGGCAGGGCCCACAGGTCTTTCCCTCCTGGGACCCTCACACACCTGAGCACACACTGGCATGCCCCCTCCCTATTTGCAACAGAGAGTGAATGAATATGGGAGGTAGCACATTCTGGGCTCGAGAGCATTCCATCAGGCTGTCAGCTGGGACATCCTCGGGGGTGGAGCACAAGCTCAGGAAAGTCCCCAGAGCAGGCTTGCAGTCACAGCCAGCTCCCAGCAGCCTCTGGAGCAGCCCCACACCGATTCTTTAGTCAGCCTGAAGCTGGGACTAGCTTCCTGGCAGACAAGTCTTGTCAGGACAGGAGACTGTGCTTCCTGACTGACCAGAGTGGAGTTGAGGTGATGATATGTCTAGGTGGTGCTTGAGAAAGCTCCGGGGGTAGGGGGGCACATGGGAGCAGTACACTGGGGTGGCAGGGAAGGGAACCTATGCAGAGATATGGGGACAGCTTGGGGACATTCAGAGAATGGCAGAGGAAAGGATGAGACTCATGGGAGTCCTATAACACTGGCTCCTCTTGAACCTACGACCTCCTTCCTGTTTTAACCCACCAGGGTAGCACCAAAGAGCCAGAATGTGCTCCAGTAGTGATGACCCTGCTTAGTGCTCAACACATGACTTGACCCTGACCACACCTACCAGTCTGGCCTTGGTTCCCCATCTTGATCACAATCTTGCCCTAACTTTGCCCTCCTCAGAGCCACACATTGGCCCTTGACCCACCCAGGCTTCTTTCTCGCCCCCCCCAATGCCTTCTGTCTGCATTTGAGGCACATGAAGCCTGGGAAGTTGGAAAGGAGTGACAGATACTGGGCCCACATCCCCAAGTGAGGAGTGCTGATGGAGCTCAGCTCTTCCTGGGGTTCTCCCTGTGGCTTAGAGCCTGCATTCACTACCCACTAACTGTGTTCTAGGCTTTTTGACACTCACTTTGAAAGACCCCCCAGAGGCTCAGGCCCCCAGGATCTCAGCACAGGACCTCGGCCACCCCAATCACCAGGCGGAGTCGAAAGCTTGATGCAAACAGCAAGAGGCTTTATTGCAGTTGTTTAACGAGATAACCCCATGTTAGCTCGGGCCTTTCACCCATCCACCATGGCAGATGGCTAGGAAAGACGCTGAGAAGCCACTGCATAGAGATCTTATAGGGCAGCGTAAGGGGAGTGTGTAGGTGTATGCACAGGCTCAGGATTGGTGTGCCTCCAGGCTTGGAGGGCTTGCCCTGTGTTGATTGGTCAACTGGTTGTTATGGCCCATAGGCCCTCCCAGGGTGGTTGCTATGCTCTGCGAGTCATTGCTGTGCACTTGTCTGTAAAGCACACCCAGAGCCGTAAAGCATAGCACCACCAGCTAACTTCTGATTGGTTCCTTGCCACGAGGCAGGCATCTGACCTCCTAGTGACCAGGACAAGGTCAGGCAAGTACATATTCGGCTGTTATGGCTGCCGAAATGGGGAGCTGGTCCCTTCAACTTTTCTCACCTGTAGATGGGGCCAATCACGGTCCCTGTCTGTGTTACCACGAGATAGGCTTGAGACCACACAGGCAGCCCCTGGCATGTCACCCATCATCAGAGATGACAGGACAGACAGTTGTCCCGCCAACAACAGCATGCCCAGCAGGACCCTCTAGGCTTGGGAACAGGGAGCTGGGAAGGGTAAAAGAGGCAGGGGTTGGGGAGGTTCTAGTTTCATTCTGCTGCTGTGATGGAACACTCTGAACTTTTGCAACCCTCCCTGGGGAGGAAAGGGTTTACTTGACTTACACTTCCAGGTCACAGTCCACCACTGAGAGAAAGTCAGGGCAGGAACTTAAGCAGAAACCATGAAGGAGCACTGCTTGATGGTCTGTCCTCTGGCTCTCTCAGGGTTCATGCTCAGTAGCTTTCTTATGCAGCCCAGGTCCACCTGCTAGGGCTTGTGGGTACACAATGAGCTGGGCCATCCCCATATCAATCATGGATCAAGACAGTCCCTCTGACAGGGCCACAGGCGGATCTATTGACTGAGATTCCATTAGATAACTCTAGGCTGTGTCAAGTTGATATTTGACACTCACTTGGACAGGGGAGGTTAGGATGGCAGGTTGAAGTGGTCTAGTCTAGGTAGGCGCTATCAATCATATGGAAACTAAACCACATTGGGGCTCCACCATGGAGTCAGGGGCTTCCTGGGACACAGTCTCTTCTAGGCCCTTGGTCATCGGAAAGAAGTGCCACTGCTTCCTTATGCTAACCAGTGATGGAGCTGGAATTGAGCCTGCACCTGAGGAATGTCTGACCTGACATTTTTCTCTCCACAGTCACAGGCTGGGAAGACAAGGCATCCTCACCCACATGTGACTGAGCCCAGTACTCTTCAGGGACCCCACCCCCCAGCCCGTGAATGTGATTAACTGAGCCAGGGGTGTCTTACCAAATAGAGTGTGGTTCTTTTGTTTGGGGAGGGGGAGGCGGTGTTGAGACAGGGTTTCTCTGAGTAGCTTTGGAGGCTGTCTTGGAACTCTTTGTAGACCAGGCTGGCCTTGAACTCATGGAGATCAGCCTTCCTCTGCCTCCCAAGAGTTGGGAATTAAAGGCATGTACTACCACTGCCTAGCTTAAAGTACGGTTCTTATGGCTCTTACCTGTAACCCGATAAGCTAAAGCAGGAGGACAGTCAAGAGTTCAAGATCAGCCTGGGTTCCATAGTCAATTCCAGGCTAGCCTGGGCTACAGATTGATACCCTATCTCAATAAAGCAACCAAAGTGCAGTGCAGTTCTCACCTAGTGGTCCTGATGAGGGCCAAGACTCTGCACTCTTGTCAGCCTCCTGGGATTAACTGTGGACTATTGCAGCTTCCTGTTAAGGGGCCACAGTAGGCATAACCAGGCTTTGATCTGCCTTCGGGACATTGAAACCCAGACTATGCTCTCTGCATCTCCTTACAGACAGAGACCTGATATAGCCTCTTCTCTTTTTGCTTCAGCCCCTCTGGTCCCCACCAGAGCAAACAGGAAGTGGAAGGCCAAGGACTGGGCTAGCCTTTCCTTTGCACATGCAAATGAAAGATTGGGTAACAGCCTTCCGGCCCTGATCCCAGGCAGGAGACACTCTGTGTTGGGGTTGAGGGCAAGCTCCACCACTCTCCATTAGGCAAGCTAGTGGGCCTCAGCAGAGCTGAAGAGACCCCACTTCCATACCCCCCCTGGTGCTATCAGCAGAGCCCCCCGGGCAGGGGGTGGGGGGAGTCTGTACTTCCCTTGAGTCTACCCCAGCCATCTGGTTGCAGGAGCAGCCGGCAACAAAGACAAGTGCCACCATGGCTCTCAGAGAACAGGCTCCAGCTCCCAAGCAGGGCGTTTGGACAGCATAGCCACTCTTGTCTAAGGACCACACTTGAAAAGGTCACCGCCTTCGGGCTGATTTTGCACGTGGGTGATTTTTAAGTAGCTGTCACTCTGCTAAGCTGCCTCCTCCCTTGGCCAAAAGGATTTTCTCTTGCCAGGAAAAAAAAATAACAGAAACAGCTTTCATTGAATAATTGGTAGAGGTCTTCCCACGCAGGCTGGCGTGGGGAGAGGCGATGGAGGAACCTTCAGGCTTGGGCAAGGAGGAGCAGGTGAGAGGAGCCAGGTGATTCCTTTTCATCCGCTGCTTGTTGGTTTTTAATAAAGAAGTCAAACTCGGTTTGTAGATTTCCCATTAGGGGACAATAAGCTTTTATAGAGGGAGCCACTGAATTAGAACTAATAGCGAGTGCAGCGCCAGAATCCGGAGAAATATCACCGCTAATAAGTTTCTGCCTCGTGCTCTGTGGCTGACATTCTCAGCATTGCTTCATGCAGCCAAGCAGAAGTCTCAATGTATGTGTGCACCCAAAGCACTTGAGCCCACGCCAAGAGCCTGGGTGAGACCCAAGTGGCCTGTGGGGACATCAGATGTCAGAAGAGCCCCAAGGCTTCCAGTTCCTTGGGAAGAAAATGAACCAGTGTGTAGGACAGAATAGGGGACAGATTTGGGAAGAAATCGAGTTCCCATCGATTCTGGGAACTCACCATGCAGCAGGCTGGAGTTATCTATAGTCCCAAGGAGAGGAGAGCCAGGCTGCCTTATCCCATCCTTCCCCGGCTTGCTCATGCAGAAGGAACTGTAGCAAAAGAGTTCAGCAAATGTGTGCTCTGTCCTCAGGGAGAGTCCCCTGTTCCCTGAGTTCTGAGGACCTAGTAATGGGACCCACTGAACATTGTGACAAGGCGGGTGGTGCTGAGAGGGGCACTCAGCCAGCTCCTGAGCTTCTTGTTACTCTATTGCGCTGAAGAGGGGAGCACAGAGCCAGGAGAGCTAGAGAGTCTTCAGTGAAGAGGGCAACTGGGAGGAATTCTCGGTGAGCGATTGCAGAAGTTGTCGGCTATGGTGAGAGTCTCAAAGGCAGGAAGCTTGCTCCTCTGATGGAAGAGTTTGGGGAGCTTGTGGAGGAGCTGTGGGCTGCACCTGGCTCTGGTTCCCACTACGCAGGGCCCATCCCTACCTGGTTCAGCCCTTCAGCCAGGCTTCCACTCCAATCCCTAGCTGCTACAGGCTGAGCCAGAGGAAGGATTGCTCTAGAACTGGCAGGTACCAGGCTGCAGGCCAGGTGGGTTCAGACGATGAGAAGCTGGTGTTCACGTATGATCAGAGTGTCTGTCTAACCCCATTGACAGCCAGTCCAGGACTGGAGCCTAGTCTCTGGGAGTAGCCTAACCATTGCCTGCCCCTGCACTCTTCAGCATCTTTGGTGTATCCATGCCTTTCCCCCCTCACTTTTTAATTTAAAAAAAAATTTTTATGTGATGGATGTTTTGCCTGCATGAATGTCTATGTACCTAGTGCTTTCAGAGGCCAGAAAAGGGCATCAGCTCCCCTAGAACCAAAGGTAACAGGTAGTTGTAGTGCTGGGATTGAACCTGGGTCTTCTGGAAGAGCAGCCAGTGCTCCTAACCACCAAACCATCTCTCCAGCCCCCTCCCTTCATTTTAGCAGAGCTTCTAGAACCTTTCTCTGTGTCTTGACTCAGCTGGGAGGGAATGTCAAGTGGACACTGCATGGGAGCAAAAGGAGTAAGGGACTAGGCTTCTGTGGTAAGCTTGGAGTACAGGTGAAGGCGGGAGCCTAGGAGCCGTGGGCGAGCTGATTGTTGTCTCCTTTAGTATCTATCTCTGGATCTCACACTATTCCTTCCCAACCCTTGCATATTTCCCCAGTGACTGTCCTACCTCCCTCAACATGACCTGCCAGAGGGACTCCTGGCCTTCATAATACCTAGATAGACACTGGTGAGACATAGAGGCCAGAGGCCAGAGGTCCTCAGGGCAGCCAGCCCAAACTGCCCCTTGGTTCCCACTTTGGATAGTTGGCCAAGTACCTCTGAGACACACTGATCTGTGTGCTTCCCTTCCAGGATGAGAACGACAACCCTCCCACCTTCAGCAAGCCTGCCTACTTTGTTTCTGTGGTGGAAAACATCATGGCAGGTACAGGTGGGGCAAGGGGCAGACAACGCACAAATAGGCAGCTGCAGCCCTTGGTACATGCATTTGGGAAACCTACAGCCTTGCCAACGTCCCAGGCATCCATGACAAATCAGGGATGTCTTTGGGGATATCTGGTTATTGCCACTACTACATGCAGAACCTCCACTGGACCCTGGGTCATACTCACCTGCAGCCAGTTCAGTGGGAAGAGAATAATAGATGATCAATTATACAATCTTGATTAAAGAAGCTCTGAGACATGGTACCATGAGGCAGGCTCCCGGAGCCATGACTTTTGGTGGGGTGGCTTTGAAGGTGGTCTTGAAGTATAGTCCTACATAACACTTAGAATGGAGGGCCCAACTTGAGCTGGCGTCACAAGTTCCCTATGTAGGTTCCTGCCATCGGGGCAGGCTGACAGTGTTACCTTCTTCTCCAGTGTGCTATCCTCGTGGGATATGCATACTGCAAAGATGTCTGAGCGCCAGTATAGAGGAGGGGACTGTGAGTATCCAGGACAGCTGAACTTGGAGACATTTGAAATCAATATAGCTGGAGCTGGGGTACCTTTCCTTGTACCAGGGTCTAAGCAGAGCCTCCAGGTACCTCTCCCATGTCTGAAGATGAGTGAGTTAGGTGCCAGGCTGTGCCCACCCCACATTCCTGTATCCAGAATCCCCTAAAGATTATCCCTGCTAAAGGCCCTCAGTGTTTCCTTCCTCCTGGACACTCTGCAAAGACAAGGTCTTTGAATATGACACTTAACTCCATGTCCTTAGAACCAAAGAGCACACTTGAAGTCCCTGGCCACCTGGAAGGGACCTTCCTGATCCATGCTAGTCCTCCTAGCTGCCACCAGTACCTGGCACCTGTATACTTCTCGCAGGGAGCCTTCCCAGAAGCCCCACAGGTAGACACCCATGTTACATTATCTGCAGAGGAAGTGGCTGAGGGATTCGTCTCGGGCCACAAGGCTTTTACCTAGGGTTGATACCCAACCTCTGACTTTTCCCAAAAGCAGGAGGGTGCTGCAGCCCAAAGCCTGGGTGGACACACCCTTAGGACAAGCCATTTGTGGAGTCTGTCCAGGGCTGCAGGGATAGCCAACCCCTCCCTAAACCCAGGATCCCACGTAGAAAGAAAGGAAGTGAAAGGCAAAGGCCTTCATTGAACATTAATGAGAAAATAAAAAGTCCTGAATAAATTCTGCTATGAATAAGATAAAACAGGACCAAAATTGGATGTTGTAAATGTAGAATAATTTAATTGGGTGCTTTGTGTCTTTGAAAGCTGGTAGATCTGGGTGGGTTTGATCCACAGGACAGCTAGGCAAGGTCAAGAGGCAATTTGAGCTGTTGGAGGCTGGGCCCGGTTTCTGGGGGAGGAGAGGTACCTATTCCAGGTCCTGTCTCACCTCTTTGGAGATCTGAATCCACTCAGCCCTGGGACACCTATCATGCTCTACAGTTCCTTGAGGCTTGGTCACTAGAGAGGGTCTGGGATCTGACTCTAGGGACTGCAGGTCAGAAGAGCAACTTCCTACCTCTTGTCTTCCTAAAGGAGCCACAGTGCTGTTCCTAAATGCCACAGACCTAGACCGCTCTCGGGAGTATGGGCAGGAATCCATCATCTACTCATTGGAGGGGTCCTCACAGTTCCGCATCAATGCCCGCTCTGGTGAGTGCCCCAGACCTGCTGCTCTGTGCCATCAGGCTACCCTTCCTGGGCCAGTCAGGAGAATGTAGCTTACAGACGAGCCAGCCTGGGCTACTCAGCAGCAAACTAGAGACCTTGTCTCAAACAAGGTGGCAAAACAGGACTGACACCCAAAGTTGATCTCTCCACAAGTTTGCTGTGGGGCATGGATGACTGCATTTGTACACACACACACACACACACACACACACACACACACACACACACAATCAGTCCCAGAGCTAAAGATACCTCAGATGGTAGAGTGCTTGCCTAGTATACATGAAGTCATGGGTTCCATTGCATGTGTGGCACAGGCCTGTAATCTAGCACTCAAGAGGTGGAGGTGGGAAGATCAGAAGTTCAAAGTCATCCTCAGCCACCCTGGCCACATGAGACTTCCATCTCACAAAACAAACAAGCAAGCAAACTATGACACTCTATAAGGAATAATGACAAGAAAAAATAGTCTCTATGTGCTCAATCCAGATGCAATTTTTAAAGTATGTTTGATCCAAAGAGAGTTTAATTTGCAGATATGGAACCTGCAGAGAGCATCTCAGCCCCATTTATTAACTAGCTCATTCCCCTTCCACCATCACCCCCATCTTCCAGATGGGGAAACTGAGGCAAGAACCAAACCAAAAATTTGACTGAAATCTCTCAGAGCTCAAATTTTAGTCCATAGAGCCATATTTGGACTATAGCCTGCCACCCATCCACACCCTGCTGCAGATTGGAGACTCCAGCTCCACCCTAGGGCCTACAGTAAGGACCCTGACATTTTCTGCTGCCTTAGCATGTCCTCTACCCAAAGGTGGAAAGATTTTCCTCTGAGGTGCTTGGTCGCATTAGCCAGGCTGCTACACAAAGGTGGCCTTAACTGAATCTAATTTTCCAGGTGTGAAAGGCCATCTATCATGAACACAAGTTCATGTTTAAAACTTTTTACAGATTAAATTTTTTTCTAGTCCTACTAATTAATGGATGCCACCCAGTGAGGAGCATGACTACCTTGGCAGAACTTACCCAGTCTATGGTCTCTGGCTGTAGCATCCTCATTGCCTTGTCTTCCAACCCTGACTCCCTGTTCAACCCAGGACAGGTGGCTACATCAGGGAGGGAAATAGCAGTGTAAAGGGGGCCCCCGGAAACCAGCTCTCCCAGTGCCCTTGTCTTATGATAGAAAGAACGAAGCACAAGGATGCTAAGAAGCTTGCTCCATGTCACACAGCTCAGACAATAGGGACAAAAAGATGGGTACCATGTAACTCCCTGCCTGCCTTGGAAAACTCAGTTTACTGCAGCAGTTCTCAGCCTGGGGGTTGTGACCCCTTTGGGGGTCGAGTATCAGATATTCTGCATATCATATATTTACGTTACAACTCATAAAAGTAGCATGATTACTGTTATGGAATAGCAACACAAATAATTGTATGGCTGAGGGGAATTCCCACAACGTAAGGAATTGTATTAAAGAGCCTCAGCATTAGGAAGGTTGAGAACCACTGGTCTACCAGAAGGAAACGATCAGTTTCTGAACAGTGGGAGTTTCACCTATAGTTCCTCTTGAGGCGGGGTCTCTCACTGAACCTGGGAACTTGAAACTCATTGACTCAGCCACCCTAGCTGGCCAGTGAGCTCCAGGGATCCTCCTGTCTCTGCCTTCCCCACAACTTTGGGGTTGCAAATACATGCTGCCATGCCAGGCTTTAACAAGGGTCCTGGGGATTAAACTCGGGATGTCATGCTTGACTTTTACTGATGGAGCCATTCCCTAGCCCTATTCTTTATCTTTGCAACTCTTCCAGCTCTGACCGGAAGGTGTTCCGAGCTCCTTCTGGCAGATGAGAAACTGAGGCTCAAAGAGGTCCAGTCTCCTCCCCAGGGACACCCATCCCAGGAAATCCATAGAGAGAATTCAAATCCGAGTTTTTGTTCTCAAAGTAGATGCCATTCCCTGCAGCGCTGTGAGCTGGGGCTCTCAGATCTGCTGGCTCACAGCTGCTCTGGGAATACAATGGTCAAGGCCATGGAGTTCATGGCTTGGTATTATCCTGGGGGAGTATTTAGACCCCTGGAATCAATAATTGGCTTTTGTTTTCTCTGGGGAGCTGTTTGTCAAACACTTACTAGTATACGATTACCAAGCGGACTGGGAGATAGATGGCTCAGTTGGTCAAGTGCTTGTCGCACAGCGTGAGGACCTGAGTTCAATTCCCAGAACCTGTATAAAAATGCCAAGCACAGTGGCATGTGCTTGTCATTCCAGTGCTGGGGAGACAGAGACAAATGGACCCTTGGGGATCGCTAGCTACCCAGCCTAGTCTAAGCAGTTAGTCCCATGTCCCAGTGGGAGATCCTGCCTCTAAATACAAGGCAGACGGCTCCGGGGATGCAGCACCCAAGGTTGTCATCTGGCATCTACACATACATGCACACACCAAAAGATAAATAAAAGGCTACCAAGGTGACATCAGTGTTCCTATGATGCCTAGAAACAAGGAAAAGCCAGAAGCAGCTGACAGAAATTATAGCTTATTTTGAACGGGTCTGTTGTACATTTAAAAAAAATTCAGGTGATATTATTAGACCATGGATGGTATAACTGGGCAAGTACCTCATGACTGTTAACTCAGATCTCTGTTGGCTCGTGCACTGTAGGTTTGCATGCCCATGCCTGAGCCACAGGCTAAAACATGGGTGAACTCCAGCCTTGGTATCTCCCTCCAGCCACTGGTCCCAGTGACTTTATCCCTAGATAGAGCCTGGGGCTCTTCTGAGGTTTTCATGACATTAAACGACTCCCACAATGGCCCTGCTGTAAAATTGTCATGTCATAGTTCCCTTTGGGGCAGGTGTGGGAACAGGGGTGCAGGGAACTAATGTTAACTAGATTGAGCTGATAAAGCCAGAAAAAATAATGTCAAATCTAAGCCACAGGTGCTCTGTGAATGGGTCTGGGACTAAATAACCCTTCTACTCTGTGAGCACCCACACACACACCTGCAGAGCTGCCCCCGTTGTGGGGTACTGTTGCCCAGCTCTTGGGTCCCCTCTCAAGCACCCAGATGGGCCCACCACAGTTTCAGAAGCCACAACTGCCATGACTGTGGCCAACGGCAGCTTGTAAGTATATCTCTATGTCTACATCCTTCTCCCTGCTCCCTACGCACCACCCCCGTACACCACGTCACCCATCGGCTCTCTGTCCAACAGGAGAAATTACTACCACATCTTTGCTGGACCGAGAGACCAAATCTGAATACATCCTCATTGTGCGGGCTGTGGATGGGGGTGTGGGCCACAACCAGAAAACTGGCATTGCCACAGTGAGTACCTCCCTACCCTGGTGACCTCCTCCCTGCTCCCATTCAGGTTGCCTCATCAGGCCTCTGCATACCATGTGAGGCACTCTGAACCAGGGTGAGGCACTGTGATAAGATGGCATCTGCAAAGAGCAGCCATAGGCAAGAAGGGCCTTGCCACCAGGACAGGAGACACCCAGGAGGCCACAATAGAATGATACTTCCTCTTTACTCCAAAGGCCCAGATGGGCAAAAGCAGAGGATATGAGCCCCAGAATCCTCTCCTGCTCTCCAGGGCATCTAAGCAGAAGCCACAACTCCTACCAGGAAGAGCCAACCAGCCCAGGAATCAGGGCCCTTCAGGGTCCCCTGGGGACTGGCCCCCACCCCATCTAAACATTGTAACACTGAGAAACCATGCTGGGTCTCCCTCCCTGCCACTAGCCCTCAGGGAAGACCCGGAGCCCATCAAGGCTTCCTCACCACAAAGGACCCTCTGGGAGGAGGGAGAAACTTGGGGGGCCCTAAGTGAGTTCTTGGTGACAGAAGGAGTGATGGAGACAGTGAAAGGCACAAGGGACTCATAGGCGAGGAATAACGGCAGTGGTGACCATTGCTGTAGCCACATCCCTCCCCCTTCCTCATGTCTGCCTCGGGCTTGCCCTGGAAGCCCCTTTCTACACCTTGCCTCATGGTCCTCACCCACTCTGGGAAGCTGCCCCATTCTTGCCAAGCCAGAGGATCTGGGTTTGGTTGGCATCACTTGGCTGGAGCTGTTATAGCAAGCCCCACCACGTGCACCTCTGTAGAGGCCATCCCTGCTAATAAGAATCCCAGTCCAGTGCTGTAAATAATTTGCCTGGGGGCAGGTGAGCAGAGAAATCACCTGAAATCACCTGGCTTGTGGCTGGGACTGGGGGGCTCAAGGGATTCTCTCAGATCTCTGACTGGTTGTCACCTTCACTGAAATAAGGTGGGTAATAGAAGCCAGGGTCACAACAGGGATTTAAAACACCATATCCATTTTCAGCCCCATTGTGGGACAGACCTAAGCCTCCTCCTCTGGCAGGGACCTGGCTCCACTTTGTCCCTGACAATATGGGCTTTCCTTGAAACACCCAGCCTGGCAGAGCTGTTGGAACTAAGACTCTTGAGTTCCCTGCCCACGCCCTTGCCCTTGTTAGCCTTGGAGGACCACATACCCCTTGTGGCCCACAGGTGAACGTCACCCTCCTGGACATCAATGACAACCACCCTACCTGGAAGGATGCTCCCTACTACATCAACCTGGTGGAGATGACACCTCCGGACTCTGATGTGACCACGGTAAGTAGAGACACAGCACTGCCAGGCCACCCTGTCAGGATGGATGCATTCCCGCCATGATCCCCTGGCCTGCCACAGGACTCCTGAGCTTGGTGTTTCATTCTGAGTCAGCCCATGTCCTTTACCATTGAGTAGCTGCAGCCATTAGCCTTGGCCCACATCAGTTCCCAGGGCTGCCTCAGAAGGGTGTTGAAACCCACTCCAGGGATTCTCAGGCAGATGATGCCAAGAATTCACCTGTATGTCCTGTGTGTGCCTGCTATGTTCCACATATGACTTAAAGCAGGGAAAGGAAACATAGCCAGACACTGGACCCCAGAATAGAACCTGGCTTGCAAGAGCAGCTGAAGACCAGCAGGGCCTATGCCCCACTTGCTCTACCCAACTCTCAGATTCACATTTGTAAGCCTTTCTTCCCTTTATCTTTGAACTCCATTTAGCCTCATCTAGGAAGGCTGGTCCCCAAATGTCTGACCAACTGCCACCCAGCCAGTCCTGTATTGGACATGAACTCTGACAGCTCTCAGTAGCCCTGTTGATTGAACACCTGCCCTGTTCTACACTACCCCAAGGGTGCCTCATGAATTCTCTCTAGTCCTCATGATACCCTCCCCTGGCAGCAGGACTCAGAGCTCAAGGCCCTGGCGCTAGAAAGAGATGGTGCCGGGACTCGAACTCAAGCCTGGTGGCTTTTCAGTAAGGACTTAGAAACCACCTGGATCAGTGCTTGTCCTGTGGACTCACAGGATACCTGGCAGAAGCCCAGGTCCTGAAGAACTAGAGAGTCAGGTAGACTGGAGCAGGGTCAGTAGCCTTTTTCTCAGGTTCTGAGAACCTGCACCCAAGTACCCTGGGGCCCTGGCTCGCTCTGCAGTGTTCTCACTACACACTAGCTAGATCCTGAAGTGACAAGGTCTGGACCAAGTGGAGAGAATAGAAAACTGGAGAGAAGGACAGAGAGGGAGGGGGAATGTGGCCGTCACCTGCCTAGTGCTTCTACATGAGCAAGATCAGAGTGACCTTCAGCTGGAGCGCCATGTCCCCTCTCAGAGAATCCCAAGCAGCAAGGCAGGGCAGGTGTCTAGAATGAATGAATGGGTTTTCAAAGCCTGGCTGCTGAGGCTACAGTTAGAAACCTCTAGCTGGGGTTCGTGCCTAGGACTCTAGGGCTCTGGGTCCCGCTGGTGCTCTCTACTGCCACCTTGTGGGCATCCTTCTGAATTCTTCTGAATTCTCTCAATTTGGGATCCCAAGAGTTGCTGTGGAATGCCCACCTCTGAACACCATCTGTCCTTGTGTTTCTGGGGAATCCCTCCTGAAAGAAATTGAGAGACAAATGAGGGAGGTAGCTCTAGGGGGGAGGACTAGACTGAAGAGACCTTCAGTGAGCACAGTCTTTGTGCAGGCCCTCTGCTCAGACTCACCTCTGGTTCCCATCTTCTCTGATATAAAAGCCAGGGTCAGCTGCAGAGATGGCTCGGGGTGAGAGTGCCTACTTTGTGAGCATGAGGACTTAAGTTTAGATCCCAATACTCATAAAAATCTGGGCGTGGTTTTATACCCACATGCCTATAACCCCAGCACCCTGACAGATAGACACAAAATGGCTGGAGCTTGCCAGCTATAAGCCTAGCTCTAGCTCCAGTGAAAAACCATGTCTTAGGGGAACATGGCAGAGTGACAGAGTAGAGCAAATATCCTACACACAAGGGTGCGTGTGCACACACACGCACACATATGCGAATACACACACACATGCGCTCACACACACACACACATGCACACACGCAAGCACGTAGGCACGCACACTCCTATATCCTACAGGTCTGGGCATGGTTACCTTGAGCAAACAGACAGACATATATGCCCCCAGACAGCATGACAGACACAGAGATGCAGTTCCAAGCTCCTCAAGAAGAAGAGAGTAAAATCAAAATTAAAAACTTGTCGTATTAAATAGCTACCAAATGCAATATGCAGCTTTTGTAATTAGGAAATGTAGGGTTTGTAGACATTTAATTACATGGAAAGATGAATCCTAGGTTAGATTCTCTAGAATTAAGAATGTTCCTGAGCTTGGTAGAATGCCCAGTTGTATATGATGAGTGCCAAGTAACCAGAAATCAAGTGGCTTATACGTTAATCAAGTTGCTCATAGATGAATCATTTCACAAAGAATCACTGTAGAGATTTTAAGTTCCATACCCCTAAAACATACCTGGGAGTGCATTGTAATTCCTTGAGGAAGGCCCAGGGCCTTGGGTCTCCCTGCAGCCCAGGTGAGGAAGGGCTGTGGTTGGGCACCAGAAAGGTGGCTATAGGAGGAAGTGGTTAACAAAGAAGCCAGGTAACAATAAGGAGGAGGTGATGTTGGTGGGACTGGCTTGCCTTTTGACCTACCTCCCCACCACATGTGCACACACATGCATTAACAAAACACATGGACACACATACTTCCTCATGCATATATACTAATATACGTATTTGCCCATGTGCATATACAGTGCACGTGTGAGTGCCCCCCCCCACACACACTCACAAGACACATGCACACACACTGACCTTTTCATTTCCTGCACACTCACCTCTCCCTGACTGAGCACTGGCACAGTCCCCCACCAGGTTCTCTCTCCTGACCTCTGCTACCCCTGCTTTCTCTAAGTGTCCCAGCTTAACATGTCACCTCTGAGAGAGGCTAACCACACCCTGCCGCCTCCAAAATGCTTCCTTCTGAGAAGTCCCACAGTCTGGGCTTATCTGTTAAATTACCTGCCTACAAGGAAGAAGCTAGCTTAGGGGGTAAATGGGCAGCCTCTGCTACCAAAGGACCTGGGTTCTAATCCCAGTGATGCCAGTTGTCAGCTCGGTGACCTTAAGCAAGTTACTGACCCTCTCTGGGTTCACTCCCACTACCTAGAGAGTGGGGCTAGTAAGAGCCTTCACTTGAAATTGCTGTGGTCAGATCCTATGTGTGAGTGTTGTGTTGTGTATGTGTGTGAAGAGAACCACTTGGCTGTCAGACCTTGCGTTTCACTTAGTTTGAGTCAGGGTCTCCTGTCACTCACCCCTGCATTCTCCAGGCTTATCTGGTCCAGGGAATTCCAGGGATCTCCTGTCTCTGCCTCCATCTTTGCCCTGAGAGTGCTGGCATCACATACCATGTACTTTTGCTTCCAGTGTTTATGTGGGTTTATCTGAGGATTTGAACTTGGGTCATTGGGTTTGAGTGGCAACTGCTTTGCCCCCTGAGCCATCACCCTAGCCCTCTGTGTCAGATTTTGATTAGTCAAAATGCTGGAAGCTCCAGGACGTGGCAGCTGCCACTATCGGCAGTTACCCCCTACTGCGGTCTCCTCATCATCGTCATCGGGTCACTGTGGTGCATAGTGAGTGAGGCACATGGTAGCTAAGCAATATATCTCAGATACATGCTGTTTGAGGCTGTGCTTGGCCTCTGGGTTGCTAAGAAGGTTTGCCTCATCATCAATCAGCCTCCAGCTCTGTGGCTGGGCTGGTTCTTCCTCATCTGGAGAATCTGTTGGTGGCCTAGGACCCTCCCAAGGTCCATTCTAGCATAAGCACCAGCCGAGACTCCCGAGGTGATGAAAAACAAGGATTTTTTAGAGTCCGTGAGCAGATGAACCTATGAGAGTACATGCCTTTCTGGGCCTCGGTGTGCCGGACATGTGGGCTCCAGGGGTCTTCCTGATTGGCATACCCTATAAGCCAGATG
Organism: Cricetulus griseus; assembly: GCF_003668045.3. Taxonomy (NCBI): domain Eukaryota; kingdom Metazoa; phylum Chordata; class Mammalia; order Rodentia; family Cricetidae; genus Cricetulus; species Cricetulus griseus. Next base: position 973,698 of record NW_023276807.1, read on the forward strand.
CCTCTCTCTCACCACCACCCCCACCACAGTGAGCTTGGGCCCGACTCTCCCTGCTGCTCCTGGGGCCTCCTTCAAGGACCTGCTGATGGGCATTGATTTAGAGCCTTTCAGCACCCTCCAGCAAAATAAAGAAGAGGGAGAGAGAATTATTCCCCGTCAGGTGGGAGAAAAATGACGAGCATGAAATGGGAAATAAATGAGGGCAAAGTGGTGAGAGGCCACAGACTCACCCAGTGGGGAGCCTCCAGGCAGGGTCTTAGCCTCTGCCCTCTCCCAGGGCCCCCACCCCACCCCATGACCACAGAGTGGCTGAGAGATCAAGGCCTGTGCCCACCCCCATCTAGGGCATGGGACTTGGGCATGCTCTGCAGGAGAGCGCCCTCCTCACTATGAAACTGACCTCGAATTCTGACCTGGGATGGGTTGTCCAAAGGAAACAGGAATAAAGAGGCCTGTCCCTGCCGTAACTGTAGAGACCCACACAGAAAGAAATACAGGGAATACTTGCTTCCCCTGTCCCTCAGCAACCCGATGCAGCCAGGCTTGGATTATGCCTGGAATGAATTGTTCCCTGTTGTAAAATAGGGTAGTGGGGCCCCATCATGGGGGCTGGAGACACTAGGCAGTATGGTCACAAGACAGTGAAGGAATCCAGGACAGGAAGGTGGGGACCCCTCTTCACCCCTCTGCTACTACAAGGTGGGGAGAGTGTAGGTAAGATCAGATGAGCCTGGTGTGAGATCTCCATGCTGAAGATCTCACTGGCAAGGGAGCTGCCCTATGAGCCTCTCCCCATGCCTCCCAGAGATGGTGACAAGTGGAGCCCCTGGCCAGATATCTATCTGTTCTGGTCTAGTGACCCCAGAGACACCTCAGCTGGGGATTAAGCCAGAGCAGAGACAAATTCTGCTGCCAGAGCATAAAAGCTCACACCAAGTGAGACGGAGGAGCTGACCAGCCCTGGCTGTCATTGCCCCCGTGTAGTGAAGTTAATGACATTGTTCTGATGCTGCCCCTGGGACTACAGCCAACCTCTCTCCCCCACCGCCCCTACCCCATCATCATCCTGTCCCCCTCTGATGTCTGAGGGGTGAGAGCCACTGCTGTCTCAGGACTCTGGGAGGCTACCAGAGAGGACAGGATCACCCCAAGGCTGGTGCTGTGTGACCCTGAGTCTGGCCCATGTATCTCTAGGCTCTGAGTCCCTCCAAACTGGGACTCAGCGAATAGCTCCCTGCCCCAGCCTTGGTGTCACAGAGGCCCAGTGCTTTTCAAATCCTACACCATTGGGAGTGCTGGAGGGAGAAAGAACGGGTCCTGTGATAACAGGCCCAGATTCCACAACCCACATCTTCCCCAAAGCTCCGCAGAGGGCCAGGGTTCCCAGCCTTCCCAGCACACAAGCCTAGAACTTCTGACGGCCCTGCTTCCACCTCCTGAGCCTTAGGAAGTCAGCCTGTACCACCATCATCAGTGTGTACGGTACTGGGGATGGAGCCCACCAGGGCTGCATGCGTGCTAGGCAGGCAGGCACTCTACCGCCTGAACCACATCCCCAGTGCCCTCCCTATCCCTGCCCATCCCACTTTTACTCATGGGGCAGCCGGGCTTGAATAAAAAGGGGGCTTCCATGTAGTACAGTGAAGATGCCAGAGAACCCAGACCGTGATACTGATGAATCTCATGCCCCTCCTGTTCCCAACAGAGCCCTGATTGGGCAAGAGAGCCCACTGCCTCCTCTTGGGCCTGGGCCGGGAACTGCATTTTAACTCAGCAAGAGGTCTGTTCCTTCCTGGGCAGGTGGTGGCTGTGGACCCAGATCTGGGGGAGAATGGCACCCTGGTGTACAGCATCCAGCCCCCCAATAAGTTCTATAGTCTGAACAGCACCACAGGCAAGATCCGCACCACCCACGTCATGCTGGACCGCGAGAACCCTGACCCCGAGGAGGCGGAGCTCATGCGCAAGATCATTGTCTCTGTCACAGACTGTACGGACTCCTGCACCACCACCTCTGAGCTCCTCCATAGGCAGAGGCTCTTGACCTCTGGGGATGCCCCCCTGGGAGGTCCTTAGGGGTCCCGGAGCCCACTCAGGAGGGTTATCTCATCACTAAGAATAAAACAGTGTCTATATCCCAGATGTGACCGCCCCCATGGCACCCTGCAGTAGGGAGGGACTGGGAAGGGACACCTGGGGATTGGGGCAGGGATCTGTAAATGCCTCCTTTACTCCATCATTTTTCTCTTACACCCACCTTCCCACCCCTGCCTCCTTCCTCCTTGTCCTTTCAGGTGGCAGACCCCCTCTGAAGGCCACCAGCAGTGCCACAGTCTTTGTGAACCTCTTGGATCTCAATGACAATGACCCCACCTTCCAGAACTTGCCTTTTGTGGCTGAGGTTCTGGAAGGCACCCCTGCAGGGGTCTCTGTCTACCAAGTAAGTGTTGCTCTAAGCATTTTCATCAGTCCCCCAACAGTATGTAAGCCAAGTAGCCTGGACAGCTGGTGCTGAGGGACTTGCAACTGAGTTGCAAGTGCTGAGGGACTTGTAACTGAGTTGGTCTGGGAGGTCCCATGGGACAGAGCCTTGAAGTCTGGAAGAACCAGCAGATTTGGAGAGACGGACGGATCACATCATGGGCAAGGATGAGGAGTAGGATCAGGCAGAAGCAGAAACCAGTAGGGTGGATAGAGTTCTGGGGAGCCCTGGCTCAGAAAGTTCCCAACTCATGGGGGTCTAACCTAAGACCCCAATGCTGCAAGTTGAAGATGCTTCTAGAACAAAACATCAGATGCGTGGCTCAGCACACCTGTTGTAAGCTCCCTTTCTCCTGTGAGCCCCCAAGTGGCTCTGCACAGAAATGAGATCCTTCCCACTGGGAAGGAAGCTTTGAAAAGACTCCCCAACTCCCCACAGTCCAGAAGAAGTAGAATCTCTCTCCCCATGCCTGTCACCCTTCTGTTCTGGGAGGCCCTGAGAACACTGATTCAGAGGCTGTGATGTCCTGCCAGGAATGTCTTAGGAACTCTGGGAGGGCTTCAAGGTTAAGATTATGGACTTTTGAGCTGGGGTGGGACCCATGGAAGAGCACTTTCCTAGCATGAGCAAGCCCCTGGGTTCCATTCCCAGCGTCTCATAAGAAAGGCATTCGAGTCCAAGCAATATGCATGTACATCTCAATTCTACCTCTATTGCTGTGTGACCCAGAGTACACTCCTCAACCCCTCTGAGCCTCAGATTTCTCACTTGAGAGCTGGAATAGCAGTGGTGCCCTCCTAGAGGTGCTGAGGATATACAGCAGAATAGAAGCAGGGAACACACAGCGGCTATGGAGTTCGTTGTATGTGGCGTGGTTTATACACGAGACAGTGGATCACTTGTCCACATTCCAAGAAGATGGGTTGTTTCTCAGGACACCAGAGGACATGACCTTGCCTGTGCCCACTGGCTCACTAGGCTTTCCCCTATAAGAGGAGATTGACAATGTGTCTGACCCCTGAAAAATGGAGATATTCTCCCAAGCTCCCAGCAGGGGGAGCCTCACCTCAACCACAACAGCCAGTGCCCAAGGAGAAATTCCCAAAGGAGGTAGGAGCAAGAGAGTAACTGAACTTGGTGCTAAGGGTGGAAAGGGGGTGGGGGTGGGGCGTTCAGGACAGGAGGAAATGAGAAGCCTCCAGGGCAGATTTTACAGAAGTTGCTCAAAGCCACGGGGAAGGGCTACAGGAACTGGGAATATGTGACAAGGAAACCTCAGATTCAGGAAGAGTTTCCCTCTTAAGTTGTGCACCCAACCCCAGCCCCTCCTAGGACCTCAACCAAGAAAGATCTCTGCTGAGCATGTATAAGAACCTTCTGGGATTAGACCCAAATAAAGTCAAAGCACTGAGCCCCCATCCTGGAAGGTGGTGGAGAAGAGTGGAGAAGTCTTGGCCATTCCCCTGTACTAAACTGGACCATTGTCTTCCAATGACAAGAGTCTTGCTTAGACCACAAAGCTCTTGTTTTCACTATGCACTTTTCTGGAAGTTCTCAGGTGTGATCCTGTGAAATTCTCGGTGTGCTGGGGTGATGTGCTGGGAAGCTCTCTGACCAGGGCTGGAATTGCCAGTGGGAACAATGTGGGACCCTGGGAGGAGCTTTGCCTGGCTTAACGTCAGATGAACTCTACAAAGTGAAATCTTCATGTGGCTTTAAAGAATAGCCCTAACATCCTTTTACACTTGTCTTTATTTTAACTTATAAAGCAGAGAGGGCAGTTGGTTCTAGAGGCTGTGAAGTCAAGGCCCAGGAGATGAAAGGGTCTTTAGGCTGAGTGATACTGGCAGCCAGCACCAGAAGAACTGGAGGATGAGGGAAGGTTCTGGACCATGTAACAGTATAGGATCCCAGGGCCTGCTGGAGGCCTGGAAATGCTTCCTAGAAGGATAGCAGGACTTGAAGGGCCAAACTTGGGGGCCTGGATCTGGCCCTAGCAAATCCTTCCCACCCTGGTCTCACTCAGTGCATTCGCACTGGAGATAATGTGAGAAGCTTCCAACTCTGACACCTTGCCCAGTAGAGGCTGCCCAGGGGACAGTGACCAGCCGGGGTTCGCAGCAGACAGTGGCAGTATGTTTGATACACTAAGTTCTTTTTGGTAGGAAAGGAGAAGTTACTCCCAGGAAAGTGTTCATCCTGGCATCACTCCTCACATAGCCTCTCCTTCCCTCCAGGTGGTGGCCATCGATCTGGACGAGGGCTTGAATGGGCTAGTGTCCTATCGAATGCAGGTGGGCTTGCCCCGCATGGACTTTGTCATCAACAGCACCAGTGGCGTGGTCAGAACCACAGCCGAGTTGGACCGTGAGCGCATCGCCGAGTACCAGCTGCGGGTCGTGGCCAGTGATGCAGGCACACCTACCAAGAGCTCCACCAGCACGCTCACCATCCGAGGTGAGGGGTGCATTCTGTTAGGAGCTGGATCTGGGACAGTGCCGTCACTTACTTACCAGCCATGCACTAGCCATAGGGTACCCTCACCAGTGGGAAGCCCAACAGCCTAGTCCTGATTGTTCTACTATGTTCAAAATGCTTTGTCTCCACCTGGCCACTGCCTCAAAGCCCAGCACCCCACCAAGGCCCTCACCCCTCCTAGTCCCCCATCACAGCATCTCTGTAGATGCTGTAATGGGAGCATCTACAGACTCTGGGACCCCAGGGTTCCAAGCAGGTCTGTCATCTTCAAGAAGCTGTCGTTTTCTCCCATATAAAGGAGACTCCCCATTCTGTAGGTGTGGAACCATAGGGTTTCATGGCTATGGAGGGAAGAAGTTAGCTAGGGGCCTCTGCTCCCAGATTCTTCACCCCTTGGGTCTAAGTGCCATTGTGCTTGCCTGTGTGATGGGAATACAATTTCCCATCTGCAAGGTCTTTAGCTCTGTGAATGATGGAGACATTGACAGAGGATGACTGGAGGCAGGAAGGACCCTGAGGAAGTACAAGCAGGACTTAGCCAGGACTAGCTCTCCTGGCTCTCCATCCAGAGGTTGCAGGGAAGCAGACAGGTGGTTAGTCTCAGACAGACACACAGCCTGTTCCTCTTCAATGGAGACGTGGGATAGCGAGCATCTCAGAGCCAGCTCTTCCCTCTCCTGTGGATACAAGACTCCCTAGTAGATGCCGGGAGCCAGTTTGGGGACCTGCTACTTCACCAAATAATCAATAAGAAATATGTCCCCAAAGAGGACCCCCAAAGAACTTCTTTTCCAAGCTCAGCAAAACCACAGATAGTGACAACGGCCTGTCACTTCTCCAGGTGAAACTACAGAGAATGGGGGGGAGGATCATCTCACTTGTAAGGATCACCCTAAGCCCATGTGCTCAAAAAAAGGGGTTGCTGGTGTGAAAAGCTAGACATACAAATATTCAAGGGAAATTAAATGTTTAGGAAGGAAAACCCCCAGAGCCAGCATCTTTCCCTGGGATCCCTCTCTTAAGCTGGAGTAGATCTCTCCAAGACTACAGCCCCTCCCCTCTATCACTGTGTGACTGCAGACAAGTTACTCAACTGCTCTGAGCTTCTGTCCTCCCGTCTACAGTGTGGCTGGTGACACCTGCCTCACAACGATGCCATGAAGGGTGGCTGTGGGCTGAGGGAGAACCCTTAGTGTCATTGTCATTATTAATATTGCTGTTGTTGTTGTTAAGGACATATTGGCCTTATCACAGCTATATGACAGTCAGGGATGGTGTGTGTGCTAGCTCTGGTCAGTTTGGACCTTTCTAGCTCAGCCACCATACGGGACTCCTGGATTCATAAGCAGACAGCATTGACGTGTCACCAGGAGCCCATGACCCCCTTGGAAACCCTTTGCTGCGTGGTCCTGAGCATCCACGGTAGTAGCCAGGCCTAGCCTAGTGTGTCCCTTCTGTTCATAGTGTTGGATGTGAATGATGAGACGCCCACGTTCTTCCCTGCTGTGTACAACGTGTCCGTGTCTGAGGACGTTCCCCGTGAGTTCCGAGTGGTCTGGCTGAACTGCACGGACAATGACGTGGGCCTCAATGCGGAGCTCAGCTATTTCATCACAGGTACTTCCCTTGCTGCCTCCTGGCCCTGCCCCAACCCTCCTGACAGGGACCTGGACCAGGTGGGGACAGAAGTGTGGAAAGGGGACATAGGCCTCTACTCTCATGCCTCCCCAAGGGCTTGCTACTAGTTCAGGGAGCTTCAAGGCTGAAGGTGTACTGGGTGGGGGTAGTCAGAGGAGACAGTGTTGACTGGGGTGTCCCTTCACCCCACTTCAGGGTGAGAAAGCAGTCACCGAAGGAATGTGGCTTCATCCTTCCCTGAGAACTCCCATCTGTTGAGAGGCAGATGGTTGCAAACTCTTTAAATGGGCTAGTTTGGGCTGGAGCATGTTCAGTAGCCACTGCCAGTAGAGTTGTGGCTAAAGCTGACGAGGTCCTGCCCTGGCTTTCTGGGGAAAGTGAACCTGCCACAGTAGTGGAACCTATCGGGAACAGTAAACACATTCTGCAGTTGTCATCTCATGAGCTAGAATAGTTTTTCAGCCTTTTTCAACACATGGCCCATCTGACAGGCACTGGGATGCAGGGCAGGTGGGAAGAGCCCTCCACATCCCTCAGTCGTCACCCCCACCCCCACCCCCGCCATAGCCACCTTCTTTGTGCTTATGAGCGGTCTAGGGTCCTGTCACATCTATACCACATCTCTGCATGCATTCCCTGAACACATGTGCAGTGTACACACTACCCTGCCTGACAGCTGGCCACAGCAGTAAGGGATTCCAGGCTCACATGTTATTCATGGCTTCCCTGTAGCCACAGTGACCTTTCAGCCCCCAGGCTCTCCTTTGCAGGCCTTTTCCTCCTTTCCTCATGCTCAACTCCTAGCTCAAAGGCCATTCCAGGAATCCACAGTTAACAAGACAGTTAGTTAGCCACATGACATCAGCATAGAGGCCCTGCCACCAACACTAACTCCCATGTATTCTTGTCTCATGCAGAACTGGGTTCTGTCCATTGCAGAAGACATATTAGAGTGTAAGGAGCCCAGAAGTTGACTTCCAGGGCTTTCCCTGAGGGACAAACCTTGTAAAGAGAAAGGAGACGTCCTAGAACCCGCAAAGTTCTGGCTCACTGGCCTTGAACTCTTCTAGATTTTCCATCTCTGAAACCAATTGAACAGCCCTGATTCTTCCAAGCACATTGCAATGGCACCCTCTGCTGTCTAATGTACTGTACTGCGGCCAGCTCACATGAGCGGCATCTCTCCTTCGTGATCCCAGAGAACCCTCTTCCCTGCCTCCACCCCACAAGGGGACCACCATCCAGGGCCACCAAGCCTCACCTGTCTCCTGTCCACTTGTCCCTCTGCTCCATTCCAGTCCTACCTGGGTCCTTGCCCAGAGAGCTGCAGTCCTTAATGCCCCATATCCCCAAAGATGAGGGTCCTGGGAAACATCCAGCTCCCCACCCCAAAGTCAGCCCTTGACCACATATAAAAAGCCCTTACCCAAGTCTCAGTCTCCCCTGAAAGAAAGGCTAGGGCAATGTGGGCAGGACCCAAGCTCCAGAGTTGATATTTAGGAGGAGCACAGGACAGGTCATAGAACCTCAGATCAAATGGAGGTTAGATGAACTGGTCCATAATTAGAGTGCCTGGTACACAGTTGGTGCTCAATAGATGTTGAACACTTATGCTTCTAGTCAGTCATTCAGCCCACACAGGCTGCCTCCCACCTGTAAGAGATTAATAGCATCCTTTGAGGGGTCCTGTGCAGGTCCCCATTTGGGAGAGTCGTGGTGCCTCCCTTTATCTGATATAGAGCTCTGCTGCCCAACCTAAATCTTTCTTCACTCGTGCCTGCAGGGGGAAATGTGGATGGGAAGTTCAGTGTGGGCTACCGGGATGCTGTGGTGAGAACCGTCGTCGGCCTGGACCGTGAGACCACGGCTGCATACACACTTGTGCTGGAGGCCATAGGTAAGAGCTAGCTTCCCTGCATATTGCCTGCACAGTTATCCTAGGCAGAGTTCACATTGGGGAGCCAGGCTTGGAGCCCAAACTCTGCCCTTAGGCCAGTAAAGAAAGGTCCACCGCACTCATAGTATTATCAGGCACTGTGGGGTGAGCGGTTACTTTCTGGTGATCCCAAGTGCTGAGAAGGGTAAGGCCACTAAGTAGACTTGCTGTTGCTATGCCAGAACAAAGCAGGAAGGGAAGACAGGTGCCATATGAGCATTGTGCATCTATGCATGATGGCACACACCTGTGATCCTAGCACAGGGGAGGTGTGGGCAGAAGGCTCAAGAGTTCAAAGCCATTCCTGATTGCACAGCAAGTTTGAGGCCAGCCTAGGCCACCTGAGACTTTTCTCAAACAATCAAAAATTACAATAAATGGGCAGTGACTAGTTAGAACTTGGTCTCCCTGCATTGGTTGTTCTGCCCTGGGAGTTGATTGTGTCGTTCTCTGGACCATGGTGGTCATTCATTACAGCCACCCCAATTCAACATCCTCCCAGGTTCATGTGTAGCAGTAGAGAAGCCTTCTCCCCAGCCTTGGCAGCTTCTGCCTTTAGACCAGCTGTGGTTAGTTCCATCTGGTCCATGTTAGTAGCTGGGCACCTCATTATGACTAGGGAAGTGAACTGTGCCCAGTTATGCCTATAAGTTGTTCATCTCTACTGCTACAGACAGGGTGATGGGGCAGGGAGGGTATCCCACCCATCTCAGCATCAAGGGGGGGGTGGATTGCTGATGGACAGATGAGAGAGGTGTATGTGTGTGCGTGCATGTCTGTCTGTGTCTGTGAATGTCTGTGTGTATGCATGTGTGTGTGCAAGTCTCTGTGTGTGTCTGTGTGAGTAGGAATGAGCTATGTCACACTCTTCCAGTCAACTGTCCCTTGCAGTTCAACCATGCCCAGATGGCTCTATCCTGCTCTGGTCTCTGCCCAATCTGAGTGTGGCCTGGGAAGTCCATCACCCAACTGGAGCCAGCCTTGGCTTGAGCTGGCAGAAGCACAGGGCTTTGGTCCCATCCTCCATGAAGGTCTCCTAGCTCAGCATCCTCAGCTGAGGCAGCATCTTTGGGATGAGAGGGAGGAACCTAGAAGAGTAAAAGGGGCCACCCTGGGGTGAATGACCTGTACCCCGTGTGTGCTCATCTGGAAAGAAAAACCAAATCACCATCTGTCCCCAGCCAACCCAACTGCCCTGCTCCTCCCTGGGTTGAGTGTCCTGGTTGGGACACACAACACTGGACAGGAGTGTCACCTTCTGGGGAGGACTTTCAGCAGCTTTCCAAGGCAGGGCCACCTATGTCACAGCTCTCCTCCACCCTGGCTGGCTCCCACAGAGCCCCAACATGCTTTAAGTCTGAGAACCAAGCCCACCCTGTAGGCAAACTGGTATGGCCAGCCTGATGTTTAATAGGAAACAATAATACTTAGTGGGGAACTTTTTTAAAAAAGCCTTTATTCCAAAGTTCAGATGTTCAGTCTCTTTTGAGAAGTCAGAAACTCTATGTCTCTGGGCCCACATTTTGCCCATCATCTGTGACTGGAGCAACAAACACCTGCCCTTGAGGTGGCTGACCCAGGTGACTTACCCCGTGTCCCTCGTCCCTCACTGCACCCTGGCTTGGACAGCAGGCAGTGTCATATTGCCTCACCTGTGCAGGTCCCAGCCTTGCTGGGACAAATCAAGGCAACTTTGGTGGCTTAGAAGAATGTGGTGTCTCTGGTTCTGGAGGTTCGAAATCAAGGTATTGGCAGAACCACAGTCCCTCCATAAACTCCTTCCTTGCTCCTCCATGTCTGGTGGCCACAGGATTCCTTGGCTTATGGCCACATCTTCATATGACCTTCTCTTCATTGGTGGTTTTTTTTTTTTTTGAGACAGGCGGCACGCAAATAACTGGTCTCTAACAGTCCCCCTGCCTTGGCTTGCCATCAGACACTACAGGTACCCACTGTGCTCAGAGTACCTCGTCTTCTAAGGACGCTTAATCGCTGGGTAAACAGATAATAGGACTGTCCTCCCTTCAAGATCCTTAACATAATTACATCTCCAAAAGCCCCTTTTATGGAATGAACAACGTGCATAGGTTCCTAAAAATTTGACCGTTCATCCCCCCTTCTTCAGTGCCTTGCTTAGCTCCGCTATGAGTTGGAAAGGAGAATCCTGTCTACTTCCCTAGGCCGTTGTGAGGACTGAATGAGCCAGAGAAGTTTATCTGTGACGCGGCATTAGGTCAGCCCTGGGTATTGCTAGTGTTGTTGATGGTCTGGAAGGGCAATGAGCTGCCATCCCTTGAGGCTGGTGTAGGGCAGTGTGTCTCTGGTTGATGACTTAGAGTACCTATCTTCTAATGCCTGCTCTCCTTCGCCTCCCACAGACAATGGCCCTGTAGGCAAGCGGCGCACAGGTACGGCCACCGTGTTTGTCACAGTCCTGGATGTGAATGACAACCGGCCCATCTTTCTGCAAAGCAGCTATGAGGCCAGCGTCCCAGAAGACATCCCAGAGGGCCACAGCATCGTGCAGGCAGGTGGCAGGGCTATGCTCAGCCCTGAGGTCACTGGTTCAATAGCATCATGTCATAAGGGGTAGGGACAGTGGGGGGGTCCAGGGTGGCCTAGAAGTGGCTTGTACTTCAAGGAAAGGGAGATATGGTCCCTCCTCCCTTCTGGAAGAGTGGGTCCCAGTCTGTGTGAGCTGAGGACAGGGCCCTGGCTCGCCTTAGCCTCCCCCAGAGCCTTTCAGAGCACTGGGGAGGGGAGAGTAACTCTTTCCTGGAAAGGACTCAAGGAGCGAGAGCCAGGGCTCAACAAGGCTAGACAGAGCGGCTTTCACAGCTTCTTGGCCATGCTCCCCCTTGGAAGAAAGCAGGCAGAAGAAGAAAGGGCTCCTTGGCCCAGAGTAGGAGCTACAGCTAAGAGGCCCAGGGGGAGGATGACCCTGAAAATGAAGTGTGTGTGTGTGTGTGTGTGTGTGTGTGTGTGTGTGTGTGTGTATGCGTGCACACACAAATACACGTGTACACATTTGCGTACGTGCACACACACACACACACACACACACACACACACACACACACACACACGGTGGGGGCTGCTTAGTTGCTGGGGGGAAAACAGGAACTGAATGGCCCACTTCACCAGCCTCAGTGTTTTCCATGCAATCCAAGGGAAAGCCAAACTCAACAAAGATGGGCCTGCCACTATGACCTGTTCCCTAGCTCAGGAGGGAAGGAAGAGTGGGAAGTAGGAGAGAACCTTCCTCCTTATGGGAGCACTGGGAATGGTCAAAAAAGAAACAGAAAGAAAGCTGCCTCAGTAGAGTTCAGGAAGGCCAGAGACATGCAAGAGTCCAGCAGCTGGTTCCCAAGGGAGGGAGGGAGGGGTCCTCCCCTGCCCACCCCACACCTCAGCTAAGAAAGCATTAGAGCCCCCACCCATGAAGCAATGGAACAGCACCCTAACTTACTACATGCCTTCCCCAGCTCACTGATAGGCACCCCAGAACCTGTAATCCATCCAACATAGGACGTAGCAGGCCATGGGGGGAATTTAACCAAAGATGCTTTAGGCGGGTGAAGAGGCAAGGGGGTACTTAAAGCCCTTTGGAGAGAAGCTGGTTTGCTTTCCAGCCCTGAAGCCATGGTTTCTATGTACATTAGACATGAGACCACATCCTGGAATCCCTGAGGGACACAGAGCTCCCCTGTTCTCCCCACTTCTGAGATGTTCAGGGTCTCAGGACACTTTCTCCCCCAGGTCCTGCAAAGATGCCCACCCCACCCACATTCTTATTACAAGGACACAAGAGGAAGGGACAGTGACCCCACCTCCATAGCATGCTTGGAGAGCCACCTTCCTTTCAGGGTATCACAGGGGGACACTAGGCCACTGGTGTAGGTCAGGCTCGCACCAGATGCCTGCTGCCTTGGAGATGCAATGAGTGGAGGGACAAGATGTGGTTCCCTGCAGCTCCCAGGCTTGTAGGAAAGAAGACAGACAAGACCATGCATGCTGCTGGCCTCCCTGAGACAGATGAGAGACCGGAGGAGCTCCAGAAGGAAGGGCAGTTCTATTGCAAAATAAAGAAGGCTTCATAATTCAGGTGCCAGCCAAGCTTAAACCATAGACAGGGAGGACAGATCGTTCAGTTGCCTTAAGTGTCTGGTCAGGATGAGGCTAGGAAGATAAATTGCAGATACTGCCCACATCCTACTGCACACTGTGGAACAGGTACATCCAGTGGGCAAGGGGAGCCAGTGAGGGCTCTGGATCTGAGCTTAGTCTGTGGGAATAATGGGTGACTTTACTCTGGGTCATAGCAGGGTAAGGTGGGCAGCCCTGTGATGCAGTCCCAGGTCATTTGACTCTGGGATAGGGCCTGATATTCCCTCTGCCTAATCTTCAAGTCTGAGTTGTAGCAGAGGCCTTGGCCATGGAAGATGGGACAAAAGGTTGGGATTCCCACTGCAGTGGGCCTGCTTTGACAGGTCACTTGATGAAGTTTGTTGTCACAACACATAGAGCACAGCTAGTGTCAAGCCAGCCTTGCTCCTCCCGCTGTCCTGAGAGGTCTGGTTTATGCTATCTGAGAGGAGACCACCTCTTTCCCAGTGAGACATGGTGCCACTGTCATGCATCCCCAGAGTCCAGGAGCATCCCCTTCAGGACTGGCAGTGGCCAGCCTCCTACCACAGTGTCACAACCTCCACCTAGCCTTGGATGGCAGCCTCTTTTTTATTTGTTTGTCCGACTTGTTTTGACTTCATTTGATTCAGGATTTCATGTCGTAGCCAGGCTGCCTCAAACAATCCTCCTGCCTCAGCCTGTTGCGTGCTGGGATTACAAGGGTGAACTACCACACTCAGTGTATAGGAAACTTCTTCTGTCACCTGATATCTTCAGGCCCTCCCAATCTGTCCTGACAGGAGGCCACAGAGGGGTTTCCCAGGCTCACAATTTGATACTTGCCAGACCCCTGGCTGGCAATCAAGCAGATCCACAAGAAGGGGCAGGAAGGTCAAGAAAGGATCCCTGCATCCATTCCCCGGGGTACCAGGTTAGCACAGATGCAGGCTAGTGTAGACCCAGGGTATGCAAACAACCCACTTAGTTGAGGTCTCTGGGCCTTTTAGCAGCTACTATAAAAGTAAGTAGTGCCTTAAGAAGATGGGCAAGGCTTCTGGAGGGACAGGGGATTCCTGGGATCAGTAGATACCTAGCTTCCAAAAAGGGGTGCTGTGGTGCCACCAAGTTATACCTCAGGGCCACAGGGTAAAGGTCTAGAGGCCTGTGGATATTTTGATCCAAGAATATGTTAACAAGCAGAAGCAGGAGCCATCAGAGAGTCTTCTGGAAAAGGCCATGGGCTGGACACACAGGGAAATACTGGGGAGGGGTGGTCCAGGTTATCACTGTCCTACAGCCTGCAATGCCAGCCTCCATCCAGGAGGCGGGATGGTCTTGGGTTAGCCCGAGTATGAATGGGCACTGTATCACATCTTGGTGGCTTCAGTGAAGTCACAGTCACCTCGGTGGTCATCGAGGCCCGGCAGAGGACACTGCTGGACAGCAGGCCTGCCTCGCCGGAAGCTGTGCAGAGAACGGCGTAGGGAGCCGAGGCGCTTCCAGAGCCGGAGCCTGGGCTCGCTGGGGCTCACAGGGTGATGCGGCATGCATTCCCGGGCCCCTTGACGACCAGGGTCCAGTGCAGTTGGCTTACACAGCATCATGAATAGCAGGCAAGAGGCCAACAGCAGAAAAATGCAAGCCAGGGCAATGAGAACTGGTACGGGATCGGCAGCCTGGGTGTAAGTCCCAGAAGTGGCAGGAGTAGTAAGGAAGGCTGGAGGGCTGGGGAGACTGGTACCCCCTGTACTCATGGTGCCTGCAAGGGAAGGACAGAGAATCAGGGCAAAGCAGCTGCATCCCAGGGAGGGGCAGGTGAGACTCACCTGGATCACGCCAATGGGGGTTGAGCAGTCAGTCAAGCTCTCATGATGTTCTTGTCACAGGTTAATACAGCAAGGCTCAGAGAGGTATCATATACAGCTGATGAGTGATCGGACTGGATCTGAACCCAGGGCTTCTCTCTGCCCCATAGCCATGAAGAGCACAGTGTATTGAAAGCTTTCTGGCATTTTATAATCACTTCTCAGCAATTACCATACAGTCTTAAGCCTAAAAACCCACGTCTAAGCCCAAATCTGTCAGTAAGCCACTTAATGAATTAAGAACAAGTCAGAGTGTAAGATGCTGTGGTGGGCTGGTGGGGACCCTAACAATGGGCTAAGGCCAAGGCTGGGGTCCCACACATGTGTTTTGATGGTTGCTTGGTGCGTTTTTAATCTATTTGTGTAGTTGTGCATGCCTGTAATACCAGCACTCTGGAGATGGGAGGAGGCAGAATAGGAATTCAAGGCCAGTTTTGGTTAGTAGATTTGAGACCAGCCTGAGCTATGTAAGACTCAGAGAGATATAGATATAGATGGAGAGATAGGGAGATAGAAAGATAGAGATAGACAGACAGACAGACAGACAGACAGACATACATTTGAGTACCTGACTTCTCTTGACAAGCCAGAATCTCACTATTGGCTTCTCTGCTGTCCCCTTTACAGAGGGTGCTGGCCCCAGCTGGCCACACTCCTTCATGCCGACCACATACTATTACACCTGCCTAGATCCGTAGCTACTTCTGTTGCTACTTCCTGGTGCAGTCTAGCCTGCTCCCAAGGAAACTGAGGCCCAGCATGAGAGACCTAGCCAAAGGCCACATAGGCAAACAAAGAGAAAACCTAATGTCCTGACTCCTGGTCTCACGCCTGCCCTCTACTAGGCCCCAACCCTCTCTGAGTCACTCAGACAACACTCAGGAAATACAAACCATAAAGAAAAAGCCAGAAACCTGCCCTGTAACATCATTCACCTTCTAGACATTTCCATTATCCCTTCAGAGGGTCCATCCCGTTTGGGGAATGCCACAGACTGTCCTCGTAGACAGAGGACCAGGCTAAACTGGATGACTGGGGGCTGGTGATAACAATTCCAGAGCTTTGGTGCAGGTAATGAATGCCCCAAAGAAGATAGATAGGCAGCCCCAAGAGGGCCCCTGGCTGGCCCCCACAGCCTAGGCTGGCCCTTGAGGACATAGAAACTTTTGCCAGGCTCTTCAGCCTTCTCAACTGAGGCAAGAAAGTTTTTTTTTTAAGGCAAACATTCCTGCTATTTAAATACTGGCAACTAATTTGAAATTGTTTGACGCACAGAAGAAAGACAGGTATTACAAAATGCCAGATAAACTCGATTCCAGAAGTTTTGAAATCAATTTTCAAATATTGGATGTGCTACCCAGGCCAATCAAAACACACAAATGGCCTCCATCCAGCTGACAGCCCAGCATCTACGCCTTTTGAAATTACACAACCCAATAGAGAAAACCCAAAGATCCAAATAGAAGTTTGTCCTCACTCTGACCTTAGAGCCTCACCTGAGGTGGAGGGAGAGCAGCTTCCTCCTTCCCAGTTTACTTCGAGTCACCCTCAGGATCTAGCACCAAAGCCAGGGTCATAGGGGAGGCTCGGTTATGCCAAGGCCCTGCTTGTAATTATGGAGAATCACAGAGCAGGGCCACCCTGGCCCCTTAGCCCCTACAGCCCTTGTCCCACCTGGGCACTCACCAGCAACTCCGGGACCTAACTCCTGGCTTCTGGGCACAGCTGACTGAGGGCATCCAGTGCTCTCCACCCACCTACCACCCATCTCTTACCCCAGCCCCTCCCAGCCGGGGAAGCTGCTCTAGGCTGGAAATTCTGATGCTCGTCTAACTGCTCAGGGTTTCCACCCTTCAGACCTTGGGCCTGGAAACCCTCTGAGTGGATGGACAGCATCCATGAATCAGCCCTTCCTAGAGTCTGCGCTGGAGTAGGGATGGGGCATGCCCACTGCCATCCCCCATGGAGAGAAACTAGCTGTCCCTTGGCGCTCAGCACTTGGCCTCAGTATGGAAAGGGCAGTCCCAGCAGAAAAAGGCCTCCATCCTGCTAGCTCAGAACCCAGAGAAACTTTGGGGCTATAGGTCCCAGGGCCACTTCTGCATGGGCATCTGGGCCACTCTAGTGTAGTCAGTGACTTCCCGGTGCTTGAGAACAGGCCCAGGTGTTTGGGGCAAGCCCAGCTGTTGAATTCCCTGCTGCCAGCCAGCAAGAACAGCTGGTTCTAGAGGAATTACTCCTGAAGCCCAAGCATGGAGCCCTCTTCCTGCTGGAGCCCTTTACTGAATGCACCCCTCTACAAGCTCTCCCTAATACCTTCTTACTTCCCTTCCAATCCCACAGAGAAAGTGTGACCTTGGCTTAGCCATTCCCCTTGGCTGGACCTTATTTCTTTTCTCAGAGCAATAGAAGGACTCCCCAAATCTGAGCACACCTTCATGTCCTCCCAAGTTCCCAGTAAGGGTCTCCCCCAACTTATTTCACTGACTTTCTCTACAGTCCTTCAACATTGACCTCAGGCCTACCCTTGGAGGTCTGTATTCTCAGAGGCAAGGTCTCTCAGCTGTCCCAGGAGGTCCAAGGTGAATCAGCCGATGTGTCCCTATGTATCTCTGTGCCTGCAACAGGCTGGCTTTCTCCCCGTTTTTTT
Source organism: Cricetulus griseus (assembly GCF_003668045.3). NCBI lineage: Eukaryota > Metazoa > Chordata > Mammalia > Rodentia > Cricetidae > Cricetulus > Cricetulus griseus. The sequence goes on from NW_023276807.1 coordinate 990,875, forward strand.
CCCCTGCTGGGCCTGGTTTTGTTGAGAGTCCTGGCCTGCCTAGGGAGGGGACAATTGGGACTGTAGGGATGGCAACTGAGTGGGAAGAGGGAGAGGGGAGCCCTCCTCTGTGACTCACTCTAGCCTGTCTCCTTGGAGCCCTCTCATGTGTGGAAACACTGGTGACAGCAGGGGACAAGTTTAACTGCCTCATGAGCCTGGCGCTCCCATCATCCCCCTTGGAAATTTGAATGGTATGGTCGACTATTCAATGCCTGCCAGCCTCCAGGTTACCAGGGAGAGTGACTACTAGAGAGACCGGAGGAAGAAGACAACCATAGTGATGGGCCCTGGACCCCCACCCTCACCCCTGAGGCCTCCCCTGCAGGGCCCCTCAGCCCTGTCTTTCCTGGATTCTCAAAAGAGTGCCCCTTTTAAGGTGTCTGACTGCAGAAGTGATGGCAAAGAGCATTTTTCAAATTTCAAACTGCAGGACTGAGGGACAGCCAAGGACAGGCCATTCACAGTTTAAATAGAGTACCAGATTCTTGCCAACCCTCCTTTCTTCCAAGAATCCCAAACTTCCCTGGCAACCAGATGCCTGCTTAGGGGTGCAAGTTTTGTGCATCTTGTCTAACAGGGGCCTCAGAGGTCTCAGAATGCAACACGGTAGTAGTCACAGCTACACCTAGGGCCTATAGCCCTTCACCAAAACCACAAAGCCTTATCTCCCTAGCCTGGAGTGGACAAGAGCCTTCCAGTGTACTGTACTATTAAACACCTTGGTGACCCAGCACGTCCCCACTGCCCCAACAGGTAACAAGGCCAAGAAGTTAGTGCTGGGTCCAGTGTTTCTCTAATTAAAGGACAAGAGCCCTTGACACAGACAAATGGGGTCCCTGGTCTCTCTGCCCACTTGATCTTTGCAAGGAGGATCCCTCTTTGGTCCTCCTCTCTCCAAGCATGTCCAATGAGTGACGACGGGAAAGTTTGTCTTAGAGCTTTGAACACCGAGTCGTAAAAACCCTGGAATAACCCCTGTGGGGTCACAGGTGCAGCTGAGCATACAGAATACCAGGCACCAGAACACTAGACATTTAGGTGCTGTGTGTTGCCTGTATCTTTTATCTGGGCTTACTCAGGGTCAGCTCAGTGTCTCTCACTAGAGATTTGCCACTAAGTCATTTACATCTCCAATCAACAAATAATATGAAAAATCAGGTGTCGGAGACACACTACTGTAACCCAGCAGGTGGCAAGTGGAGGCAGAAAGATCAGCAGTTCAAGGCTAGTCTGAACTACTTGAAATCTAATCTCCAAGCAACAACACAAAAACAACCCTACTATGTGCCAGGGACTAGTGACATGGGGCAGTGCATAAAGCCCTTTCTCTTTGTTGGGGGTGGGGTGATGTGGGCAGTGCAGAGGAAGACAAGAACAAACATTCACTCAGGGTAGAATACTGACAACAATCCAAAGAAATGATTTACCCAAGTTCTTTTTGGTGAACAAATAACTTTATTAGGGTTACTTATAGGAGCATAAATGACTCAAAAACAGTTGCATCATCAAAAAGCTCACCCCAGCATGGGCGATGACTGCAAAAGATGTAGCTTCCTGACTCATTTTCAAGCATCCCCACCCAAGAGTCTCTTTAGTAATTACTGTCCATTGCAAAAAAAAAAAAATGTTTTTCGGGCCTGGAGAGATGGCTCAGAGGTTAAGAGTACTGGCTGTTCTTCCAGAGGTCCTGAGTTCAATTCCCAGCAACCACATGGTGACTCACAACCATCTGTAATGAGATCTGGTGCCCTCTTCTGGCCTGCAGGGATATATGCAGACAGAACACTGTATACATAATAGATAAATAAGTCTTTAAAAGAAAATGTTTTTCTTCTCAAGGCTGACAAGAGCAGTAATCTATGAATATAATACAAATGCCTGGGAGGCAATTTGACAAAAACATTATATCCGTTGAACAGAACAACAGCTGTGGCCTTGGCTAGTAGGGCCTATGACCTCCCCAGCTATGAATTTTAGCCTGATTTATAGTACCAAATATGAGTTCTGTCCTGTGGTGTGGGCCTTAAATCCAATTGAAAAGCACCTATAACAACCATGCCACTACTGTTCCAGAGGGCACATTTTTGCCTGGCATGTAGCCCATATAGAGTCCATAACAGAGTAAGATTGTGACCTCTCTCTTAACAGCCTGCATAGTTCCCTCCAGCACTACAAAAGCCAGCCAACAGGGAGAGAGCTCTCAGCTCTGTTCTAGCTTGCTTCCTTCAACCTAAGTGTGTAGCATCTTCAGCAATAAGGACTTACCGCCTAACTCTGGCATACAACCAACAGCAGTCACAATAGCCTATTTGATAGGGGGGCCTCCTGGCACTGGGATAATTTGTCAATAACCTTATGGCTTCCAATGTAAGGTTCCTATGTAAGATAAACAAACACCAGTGGTTGTGTGGTCCAGCAGCTAGGGAGACACCAAGTTGTCAAGGTCCAATGCTTCATCGGAAGATCTTGTCACTATTGGCAATTGTTTCCTAAAAAAAAAAAAAAAAAGAGCAATGTTGGGCATCTGCATCATGAATGGGAGCTCTACCATATCTTTCTCTCCAGAATGCACAATCGTTCTCCATAAACCACCCTGCGCCCTCATCCTGGGACACTGCCATGGGGTTGCCGTGCGTTTCCCTGCCCATGATGGCCTTGGTAGGCATAGCTCGTGACTCTTGACTGAACTGGCAGTGAAGGTTGAGTGGGATCCTGTTGTCATCTGTCACGCCTGCTAAAGGACTGACTGACTCTCTGGGTCTGGACCAGTCCCATGGCCACTGTCCATTGGCAACACCTGGTTATGGAAAGAGCCTCAATCTCCATGAGGTTTTTGATACAGAATCTCATTCTATAGTCCAGGCTAGCCTAGAACTTGCTATGTAGACCAGGCTAGCTTTAAAATTATGACGGTCCTCCTGGCCTGTGAGCCCATTCTTCGGACGGTCTTACCCTTTTCACCTATTTCACTCCGTCATTTACTCCTCCTTTCTCCTCTCCCGTATAGCCTTCTAGAAGCTCTCTGGCATCTGCTCTCATGTCCCTATCTTCCCTGGTGCTTTTGGCTCAACACAAAGCTTAACCACATTTGCTTCTTGAGTGACCCAGAGAGATCCTTTCGTCCCTCTCTCATCCCCACATCTTTGCTTTAACACCTTACAAAGTCAGTTTACATGTTGGTCTAAACCATTTAGCTCCATCCCAGCTTTTCCTGTGTTGTAAAGGTCACACTCCACTAGGGAGCTCAACAGAAGCACTAAAGCCCCATCCCCATCCCTGGGTAAGTCAACCTCTTTTGTAGCTCTCTGGTAAACACAGTACTCAAAGCCACAAACTGGCCGTTAGTCACCACCTCTCACGTGCTCAGTTCCCTTAGCAATGCCCGTCGTTCCTCCTTGCCCTCCAGTCCCTGCTTGTCACGAAGATCTTAGTCGTAACCAAGTGTCCCTGTTGGCTTGTCTGAGGGACTTGTGTTTCTCCTGTTGTCTCAAGGAGGAATGGGTTCCACACAACTCAGGCCATTCCCATCTGCCTCTGTCCAATGGCCTCACACATAAGGCTGGGAAAGGCTCTTTTATTCCTTGTTTAAAAGTCTTTCTCCTGAGGTTTGGGAGATGCCTCAGTGGTTAAGAGCACTCACTGCTCTCCAGAAGGCCCTAAATTCGCTCCCTAGCACCCACATCTGGTCACTCCCAGGGATCCAACACCCTCTTCTTCCAGCCTCTGCAGCCACCTACATGCTTGTGGCATACCTGCATACATATATACAAAAATAATAATAAATAAATCTTTCCCGATTCAATCAGTTCAGAGGCTAAGTAGTCCCTGATTATCATAGTTTATTGTACTGGACCATAATTAAGGCCTCTGTCTGCATGCTGACTCATAGATTTTTCCCCACTTTTCCCATCTGCCTCTGTCCAATGGCCTCACACATAAGGCTGGGAAAGGCTCTTTTATTCCTTGTTTAAAAGTCTTTCTCCTGAGGTTTGGGAGATGCCTCAGTGGTTAAGAGCACTCACTGTATTAGAGATTGGGCTGAGAAGCACTTTCTCTCGCTCCCCCATCACTCTTCCTTAGTCTCCTGTTTTTTCCATAGGTTTCAAGTCTTTGCCTCCCAGGAAACCTATTGATCGCAGCTCTAACTTGCATTCTGTCTCTCTTGCATCCTGCCAGCTGTAGGAGGCAGCAGGCTAACACCTCCATCTCATTCTCCCTTTTCAGCATTTTTCCTGCCAAATCAAAAGCATTCACATGCCACTTTCCTACTGTAATCCCTCCCTTACATAGGTGAGTTATTCCTGGGCAAACATCTTCACTTCAGTTGCATGTCATCTCCCACGACGAATGTCATGCAACTGCTGCCGTGACTGCTTCCAGCGCTCCCTCAGATGGATCAGCCTCAGACAAACATCTTATCACCCATGGCAGATGCGGCCCCCTGGTCCCCATTTGGGGGTTGTCTTAGTTACTTTCCTATTGCTGTAATAAAATGCCCTAACAAAAGCATCTTAGGGATAAAGGGCGTATTTTGCTTTACAGTTTCAGAGGGATACCAGTCCACCATGGCAGCAAGCAGGGAAGGCATAGTGACTGAAGCCGGAGGCTGGGCAGTCACATTGCATCTACACTGGGGAAGCGGAGAGTGAATTGGTAGTACAGCCAGGCTATAAAACCTCACATCCTGTCCCCAGTGACCCACTTCTTCCAGGGCAGGGCACCGCCTCCTAAAGTTTTCACAGTCTTCCCAAACAGTGCCACCATCTGAGACTAAGTGTTCAATCAAACACAACCTGGTGTAGGGGGCATTTCATATTCAAATCACAGTAGGTACCAGTTCTGTTGCCAGGCTTTCCCCAGGCGCGAGTATTCAAACATTTCTTTGCCCCAGATAAGGCACTGATGATAAAACAATTGATTCCACCCAGTGCTACCTTGGTGAAGCAATGAGTTTACAATACCATAGGTGACTTTCAGGTCATAAACTCTTCAGTGGAACTGTCTGCAAGGTGGTCAGGGAGCTCCAAGGATACAATTTTTAAGCATCTTCACCCATGCTAGGGTAGGCTTTTCAGTGATATGGCTGCTTCACAGGCACCCTAGTGCTGTTCCTAAGATGTCAAGAGCCTCAAAGGTAGGGGATCATAGAGGTTTGGACTGGCTCCTTCCAGCCTGGGCTAGAGAGTGATGATGAAATATCCCATATGCCCTCTTTATCCCCCATGAAAAGGGGATGGGGTGGGTGGTTCTGGTGCCAGTATAAACCATAGATAGTAGGGTGTCCTTGTGGACAATAAGAAGGATGCACACATGCCTGGAGTTGGCGGGGGAGCTGCAAAAAACAGATTCCCTCCCTGCTTTGGGACTAGGAATAACTCCACCATCTCTTTTCCTTCAGCTGAAAGCCACAGATGCAGATGAGGGCGAGTTTGGGCGCGTCTGGTACCGCATCCTCCATGGTAAGTGGGCTGCCACAGGACAGGAGGGATGGCTGCTGCCCAAAGAGACAACACTTATTTTTGGCTAACAGAGATGATGCCCAAGTGCTATACACACAGGCTAGAGTCCATGGAGTAAGTGGGTTGCCTGATTGTTTGTACCAAGTTAAATATATTCTAAGCAAAGGGTGGTATACTAGCCTTGTTGCTAAGATTTCTCAAAGTTGTCACCTTGACAGAGGGGACCTTGGAAGTCAGGGAAACTCATTGGGGATTCACTCTCCTTGGACCAACTAGAATCCGGAGCTCTTTCTTGGGCCCCTCAACACAACCAGAGCATGAAGCCCACTCATCTGCTGGTTTCTAAGATCAAGAATGAAGAACTCCAGGGGCTGAATGTAAATAAGTGTGTCCTGGAGAGAAACCAAGATCATAGGTACCAACTCATCCCAGTTGGGTCCACTACATCCTAGATTCACTCACCCACAGACAGTAGGATTTGGGTTCAAGACCCTTCTGAAATTTCCTGAAACTTCCTTACCCCCTGTGGAAGTGGAAGTGTGGAGACAAGGGTTAAGGCCTTATAAGGCCCTAGGCATCATATAAGGAAAAGGCAGATTCATGCATCCCTCAGTTAGGCTATTGTGGGCTTTAGTCAAGTTCCCAAATCCTGTGGGCAGGTACAACCTAACTTTGGACCTGAGACCCACTATCCTCCATCTTATAGGTATCCTCCTCCTAGTCCAACCCATGCATCTCATGTGCCCCTCTACACAGGTAACCATGGCAACAACTTCCGGATCCACATCAGCAGCGGGCTCCTGATGCGAGGCCCTAGGCCTCTGGACAGAGAGCGGAACTCCTCCCATGTGCTGATGGTGGAGGCCTACAACCATGACCTAGGCCCCATGAGGAGCTCTGTCAGGGTGAGACAACCAATTGCGGCCTGGTGGGGGCAGGTTTTGGTACTAACCAACTTCTTGGACAATGAGTTTGGTGAGGAGACCAAGGGCCTGGCCCAGCCAGGGATCTTGGATTTGTCCTTTTGTTCTGTACCTCAGTTTCTCTAGCTGAGGAAGGGGATCCACGATACTCATGTCTGTCCTAAGAGAGGAAAGAGGGCTCCTCACCCATCTATCCTTTATATCCACCCAGCTCTCCACAATGCATTGAGGAAACCTCACAGACATAAGCTTGGAGGGCTAGATACCAACATTATTTTGCAGATGAGGCAATAGAGACACAGGAAAGTGTCTAGAGGCAGAAGCAGGACTTGAGACTAAATATTTTGGGTCCAAATCCAATGATGCTTCTCTTGAAACTGTTCCTAAAATACTCTCATCCCATTTCCTGTTGCCCTATCAAGTGCATTCTTTGTACCCACCCTCATTAGGCCAAAGGACCTTCTCTCTGTCAAAGGACACACAAACACACAGATCTGCCTCCTGCATGTGTTGTTCAAGTACACTCCTCCTCACCCTTGATATGCATAGCAGCCCCTAGGCCCTATCCCCTAAAGCTATAGGAAGTGAATCAGCCGAGGTCCCTGTCATGAGTAGGAGGGAGGTAGGAATAGAGCAGGCAGGGACTTAAACCCAGACATGAGTGAATCAGCTGAACTTATCAGCTTATCGCTACCTGCTGTTTCCTGGGACTGGAAACACCGAGCAGAATACACCTGGCCAGCTGTTACTCAACTCACCTAAGGGACACTTCCCCACATGTGGATGATGGATGCGTCCAAACAGAAACTGGGCCCCATGCAGATCTGTCAGAGTGGGGCCAAAGCTGGACACCCCAGCTCCTGCTCTCACCTTGGAGGAAGTGGGATGGAAAGTTGGCTCCTGACAAGCTAGCCCAACACCCCTTATGGGGCAAATGAATGAACACCCGTCCAAGTGGACACAGCAGAGGGGTCAGGTTTATCAGATCCTTACAGAGTGTGGTGACTGACACAGTCATGGTGACAGTAGTGCTTCTCCACATGACATGCGCTTTTTTATTCTCTCAGGAGCATGCTCATGGCAGTGTGTTCCCTTCGCAGGCTCACTTCAGGTCACAGGGTGACCAGCATCAGTGAGGCCCAGGCTGGACCCCTGGATTTCAAATTTACCAACCACTGCCTTCTCTATGGTCCCTCACCTCCCCCCTCTCACATCCTCCTCAGGAGCTGCCTCCTGGTGCCTGATCATTGCAGCTGCTACATGCCATTTTTAGCTACCAACCTTGTTGTTAAACCAAATTCTTTGTAACACCCCTGGGTGTAAAACAGATCAAAGGCGAACTGTGTACTACTGCAGGGGCGAGGCACCCCAGCCATAGCCACAGGTCCCTTACATGCTCCTGTCCTCAAGACCCTGAAGAATAAGAAATTGGCCCACTTCTGAGGTAGGCCCTGCATTATATCCATTCTGCAGATGAGAAGACTGAGGGAGAGAGGGATTAACCAACTTGGTTAGGATCCCATGGCAGTGTGGGTAGATCCAGGCTTCACCCCCAGGAAGGAGGCCCAGACTGTTCTCTTACCTCTACACTATACTAATCTCTGTACCACAGTGTCCAAGAAAACTCCCCAGAGCCCTGCCAGGAGCTCCAGCCTCGTTCCCAAAGAGTAACTTTAAAAGTTCAGGTGCTGTCCCTGTCCTCGCTTCCCACCCCACACCCCCACAACGATGATTTGATGGCCCTTGCAATATAGAGCCACCGTACCTCTAAGAGACCCAGGAAAGCCAGGGACCTTTCTGATGGCAATGTAATCCCTGCTTTAGGGCTGTAATCCTGGCTTTAGGGCCTAGAGAACAGTATTCTGAGGGCCAGGAAGCAAGGAGGAAAACCATCCTTGTGGATGCTGGGTATCTCGGGGTACACATGCTCTTTACATGGCCACATGCACAAGAGTATGCTCGCACCTGCCCCCTTGTCCCTGTTGGAGGTTATGGCAGCTCTGTGTATACACTCTGGATAGAAAGCTGTCTGGTTCCGTGAGGCAGCTGGCAGCTTCCTCCTGTTCAGCAAGAATTCAGCCAGCCTATATTTCCTGTTCAGCTGTGTCTCTCAGGTTCACAAACCACACACCATCTTCCCTCCTGTCTCTACTGCTAAAAATGCAGCCAGAACCATCAAAACCCTGGCCACATGTGGCCAAGCTACATACCGCCTCCCTCCTGTTCCCCTCACACTGTCAGACTGACAGTTTCTTCCCCATGGGTCCCAGAAGTCAAGGTCATTCGAACAAGCAGACTCCGGAAAAGGAGGACTTGGGGTTTTGAAAGATGGAGGGTTCATTTCTGTTTACAGAGAGTTCCCGAAATTCGCCTGTGCAAATTTCTCCCACAACCACCACACCCAGGATCTTCTGCAACAAGTGGGTGTAGCCAAATTTAGAAGGTTCCCTACTACAGCTGTGCTCTAAAGTGGACACTGTCATTTGCATAGTAGATTCTTGATGTCTGGACATGAAAACTGCTAGCATGACAGGCTGTGGAACCTCAAAGCAATGAAGTACGGAACCTCCTTAGTCACCACATACCTCTTCTCCCCTGGTTTTTTGTTTGTTTGTTTGTTTGTTGTTTTTTGTTTTTTTGTTTTTTTGTGTGTGTGTGTGTGTGTGTGTTGGGATAATTCCAGAGGCAGCTATCAATATAGTCCAAGTGTCGAAGGCAGGTGCTCTGAGGTCATTTGCCTACCCACTTCCATCCTTGCCATTGACTACTGTAACCTGTGCTGTCCACACCGAGTTACCCCCTTCTCCATCCTGCTTCAAGGTCATGCTACTCTGGCTCTAGGGAATCAAGATAAGGGCTTCTCTTTTACTGGGGTCAGTTCACTCCCAGCACAGAGTCTGAGCATTGGTTGGTAGGTAGGTAGGAACATCACACAAAATCACGCAATTCCAACACAGTCACCTTCTTTGGTAGGGTCCCCAAGAAACAACTCCAGGACAAGGATTATCATGAAAGTCATTAGTAAATTTCCCCAGGAAATTGGGAGAGGGAACCAAGAAACCCCCTTGGGTAGGGGGGACTGCCCTCTGTTTCAATGGTGGCCCTAGCAGGAGCCAGGGGTCAGTTTCCCAATACCATTGTCTGCCCTGGCAAGCTTCAAAGGGCTGCTGTTTGAGGGTCACAAGGGCCCAAGCATGATAGCTTCTGTTGTTGTCACCATTACATTTTTCCCTGAGTCTGTCCTAGATGCATTTTGATCTTTGGACAGAGTTAGTTGCTTGTCTATTGCTGTGACCAAATACTATGACCAGGACCACTTATAAAAGAAAGCATTTGATTTGAGGACTAACGATTCAAAGGACTGGAGTCCTTGACCCTCATAGCAGGGAACATGGCGTCAGGCAGCCATGGTACTGAAGCAATAGTTGAGAGCTTATATCTGATACGAGAGAGAGAGAGAGAGAGAGAGAGAGAGAGAGAGAGAGAGAGAGAGAGAAGCTCACCCCCAGTGATACACCTCCTCCAACAAGGCCACACCTCCTAATCCTTCCCAAACAGTTCCACCCACTGCAAGCCAAGCATTGAAACATATGAGCTTATGGGGGCCATTCTCATTCAAACCACCACACTTACTGTCTAACACTTCCATGAGCCTGGTGTCTTAGTTACAGTTTCTATTGCTGTGAAGAGACACCATGACCACAGCAACTCTTTTAAAAGAAAACATTTAATTGGGTGACTTACAGTTTCAGAGGTTTAATCCATTATAATCATGGTGGGACATGGAGGCATGCAGGCAGACAGGATGCTGGAGAAGGAGCTGAGAGTCCTACATCTGAATCCACAGGCAACAGGAGTCTGTGTCTACATTGGGAATAGCTTGAGCACAGGAGACCTCAAAGCCTGTCCCCACGGTGACACACTTCCTCCAACAAGGCCACACCTCCTAATAGTGAGCTTATGGGAACCAATTACATTCAAACTACCACACCTGGTGTATTTTGTCTTCCTAACCACCTCAGGAGCAGTGTGGCATGAGCCATTAGTGACATTACCATTTCGTACTGGAGAAACTTGGCCACCCCAAAGTGTCACTGACAGTCACTGGTTCCTACAGGTCAGTGCAGAACTAAAAGGTATCTGGGCACCAGCCTTGTGCCACGGCCTGTTTGAGGAACCAGCTTCAGTGGGAAATAAGACAGTGCCAGGTCCTCCAGAGGATGTCCTCAACTGGTGTGAGGGAGCATGGGCCATACCCTGGGCTGCCAGCCTCCCACTGTCCTTGAACCAAGCCTTGGCACATCCCTACAGGTGATTGTGTACGTGGAGGACGTCAATGATGAGGCCCCCGTGTTCACACAACAGCAGTACAACCGCCTGGGCCTTCGAGAGACAGCGGGCATTGGCACCTCAGTTATCGTCGTCCGAGCCACTGACAGAGACACTGGTAAGGCGGGTAGGGGTGCCATTTCTCAGAGTGACCTTCCTACTGCCGCACAAGGGGCCCTGTCATCCGTAGACCCTCCATGCAGCCACACCCAGGCTCAGGAGGGCTTCCTTGGATGGTATTCACTCTTTACAGATGCCCAGGCCCAAGAGGATTGGAGTCTGGGAAGTTAAACAACCTCTGATGGGCAGAGGAGAGTAGAACACTTTGCACACCCAGCTTAGTCATCCCAGGACCTGGCAGCCCAATGCAAGCCTTCAGCATGGACCCAGAAAGGGCTGAGAAAAGTAACAGTCATATCATAAAGCTAGCCTAGGCCTACGCCTCTATTCAGCTGCCACCCTCTACTGCACATGGAAGGCCCAGAGCTTGCAAGTATCCTCAGAGGCCATCCTTCCTGTAGGGAAGTGATCTACTTTGAAAGCAGCCCCAACCTGGCAGTGGTTCCCAAGCCCTGGAAGTGGCCACGGTGATCAGTGTAAAGTGAAGGGGACAGGATTTCCAGGATACTGTAGCCTTCTCTATTGAGCCTGTGCCCAGTTAGGCGAGGGTTCTTCCTCACTCATCAGCCCCCAGAGAGGCCCCCAAGCTACCTCTGCTGCCCTGGCTGCAGCCCAAAGCCTCTAATTGGATACCCCAATGGTCCCCATGACCCCTCGGCATTGGAGAGCACCTGCCTCCCAGGATGGGTGACAGGGACATAGATCTAAGGATCCTTAGCTGGGCCAGTCTCTAAATGGCACACAGCACAGGGCCAGGGTCACTGTGTGCTGCTGAGGCCTCTTCTGGCACAGGCAACCCTTTGAGAAGCTGGCAAGAGTGCCGGATGCTCTCGCCAAGCTGAGTGGTTTTGTGCCTGTCTCCTTGTCTACCTTCCCAAGCTGCCTGCCTCCTGCTTCGGCAGTGGTGTGTGTGTGGGGGGGCAACTCCTTGGCACCAAGAGTCTCTTCCACCAAGAAACCAAATGAAGGCTTGGCTGCTCTGAGGGTGCCTAAAGCTTTTAGATCAAATCATCGCTACAAGATGCCTGCTTATCCAAATACTCAAGACAGGCGTTTGAATTTAAAATTTGAGTCTCCGGGAACAGAGCCAACTCCCTCTATCACATCTCTAGTCTCAATACCAAGCCCCAGAGGGGGTCAGCGGTGTGCTGGGCCTTGCCGTCCACCTTGACCTCTGCTACATCTTTTGGGGATAGGGTATGCTGGAGGTGGGAGCGGGGAGAGCCAAGGTCTCTCAGGGGCAGCCTTGGTATAGACAGCTCAAGAAGCCACAGGGCAGCCCCACCCCCATCTGGGACTACATAGTTTGTGTCTTCTCAAAGGGGACGGTGGCCTGGTGAACTACCGCATCCTGTCGGGCGCAGAGGGCAAGTTTGAGATTGACGAGAGCACAGGGCTCATCGTGACTGTGGACTACCTGGACTACGAGACCAAGACCAGCTACCTGATGAATGTGTCTGCCACAGACCGAGCACCCCCCTTCAATCAGGGCTTCTGCAGCGTCTACGTGACACTGCTCAATGAGCTGGATGAGGCTGTTCAGTTCTCCAATGCCTCCTACGAGGCAGTCATCATGGAGAACCTGGCTCTGGGCACAGAGATTGTGCGGGTGCAAGCCTATTCTATCGATAACCTCAACCAAATCACCTACCGCTTTGATGCCTATACCAGTGCCCAGGCCAAAGCCCTCTTCAAGATCGATGCCATCACGGTAAGGAGGCATGTGGGCATGGCAGGGCTTTCCCAATATAGTGTGCATTTAGTGAGCTCCTTCTGGATGCACAGCTCTCTCCTCAAGATAAACATTCTTGTGGTACATTTTTCCTAGTATTTTAACGCACTATATTGAAAGCCAAGCAATCTGATGTCCCTGTTATTAGGCAATGGAAGTTACAACAGGAAAAGCCAAACACTTTCCCTGATAAATTCACACAGCCATAGGCTGCTTCTCAGGGTACCAAAGTGTATAGGATTCCCCTCCCTCTAGGTTCTGCTGCCCACTGGGTACCTGGAGATTCAGGACAAGTCTGAGCAGTTCCACTGAGTGGGAGCAGTGATGGCTGCCAGTCTGTCTCACTTCAGGTGCAGGCCACCAGCTGTTTACCATGTTTCCTGACTAACCTGGAGTAAGAGTCCCCAGGACCCCTCCTGAGCTTCAGGTAGCTGTTTACAGTCACTTCAGAAATGTCTTGCTTCCTTACTCTGGCCAGTTCAGAGGCTGTTTCAAAGGATTCAAATGGGCAGATGAAGAGACACAAAAGGCAAGCTCTGGGTGCCCCCTCCAAGCACAGCCCGGTCCCCTGAAGAACACCTGTAATCCCAGTTCTTGGGAGGCTGAGGCAGGGGGATCCAGACATCCAGACCAGCCTAGGCTACATGGCAAGACGCTGTCTCTAAAAGACAAAAAATAAATGGAAGAACCTACAAATATTTATCAGTCCAGACGCTTTCCCAACCATACAGGGGCTTCTATGGTGGCTCCAGCATGAAGGCACAATCATTTGCATTGTCTCCATTCCTCTGCTCTCCTAGATGCTCCTATTACCAGGAAATTCTAAGGGACCATGCATTCTGTCATATTCCCTAGCCTACCGTTATACAAGGAGTCTTATCTCCCTTTTCACTTCATTTATTAGGAAACTCAGGACTCTTTCCCATCTCTTCAGTAGATACCCTGAGCTAGTTAGTCCCCTTTGCTTTAGTGAGTCTTTCTTCAGAATCCCTTCTTTGACTACAGGCAAGGTATGAATCTCTGATGGCCAATCTGATGGAGGAGCACAGGCTGGCAGCCTGGACCATCTTAGTGCAGAAGGGCAGTACTGGAAACCTCCTAGGCTTCCTGGAAGGCAATCTTGCTGTGCAGAGTTCCAGCAGAGTCAGGCCAGCCTCCTCCACATGCAGAATCCACCTTTTGAACCAACTAGAGTGGACCTGATGCAGCAGCCTACCCCTGTGCTGCCTGTCCTGGCCAAGGTGGTTGAGAGCCACTCAGAGTGCCTGCAGTGTGCCAGGTCTTGCCCTAGGGAGGACTGGGAGCATAAGCTGAACAAGGGCTCTCAGGCAGGGAATGGAAGAGAGCATAAAAACTATGTGAGTCTGAGCAGCCTGAGAAGGTGTGGGAAAGGTGTCATGGTGGAGCGATGGGTACTGCTGAGCCCTCTACCTAGAGGGTAGGAGACCCTTATAAAAGAGATGGCTGGCATCTGGAAGACATGGGACCTCAGCCAGCAGTCTCATGGGAAAGCTGGGCTGGGTTGATGGCATGAAACATGGCTGGCAGGATGGGGTGGGAGAAGATGGTAGAATCCAGCTGGAGCCTGGAACTGCTGCCTGATGTCACTATGATGTTTGCCTCCATCCCCCCCCAGGGTGTGATCACAGTCAAAGGCTTGGTTGACAGGGAGAAAGGTGACTTCTACACATTGACAGTGGTAGCAGACGATGGTGGCCCCAAGGTGGACTCTACTGTGGTAAGTGACTCCTGGGTGAGAGCCCCACTCAACTGCAATCCCTTCTGGGCCCAGGTCCTCCCCAGCCCCTGACACATAGCTGGGGAAAGGGCAGTCTCAGGACCACCATGCAGCCAGACACCTGGGCTGAGACCTTGGTCAGATGGGATGGCGGCATGAGCCACAAACTCATGGGTAGTGGGTGGAAAGTACCAGACCAGCCAATAACCTTCTGCATCTGCCTTTCTCTCCCTTCCATCTCCGGTCGGTGCTGCCTACAGAAGGTGAGTAGCCATGAACTGCCTCATACCACTGGTGGTCCACAGACCCTCCTACCTTCCCTGGATAGAGACTACGGGGTGGAGGGCTGGCAAGATGGTTCGGCAAGTAAAGGTGATTGCTGCCAAGCCTGATGTCCTGAGTTTGATCCAGGGACCCACATGGTAGAAGGATAGTACCAACTCCAAGCTGTCTTCTGACTTCCACACAAATGCTGTGGCCCACATCTGTGCTCAGTCACACCTTTCCAACACCCCCCAACACACACTGAACCAATGGATCATTGTAAAACAGAACGGGAACACATGACTATCTACAGCAGGCATTCCATTCAGAAAGTCCACCCTTCAGGACCTCCCCATCCCATCCACTCTCCTGTCCCAAGCTCTGTCCTCCAGGTTCCGTCTAGTTGCTATGGGACCATCAGATGGAAGTGTGATAACCAAGATACCTTCTCCTTGGCTGTGTGACAAAGGAAAGCTGCTTAACTTCTCTGTGCTTCCCTTGCGAAGGAGGGTGCGCAGGGCCAGAGCCTAGAGAGTGCTTGGATGGTAGCTATGGTTGCAGGGTGAGCTGGGTGAGCCCCATTACCAGGACTGTGTGCTGAGGACCTTGGGATGAGTGACTGCTATGGTCAGAGGTTCAGAGGTGTGGAGCCTCAGTGGAGCTCAGGAGTGAATGGGGATTTGATCCCCACACAGCTGTCTCTCTTCAACCCCTGGTGCAGCAGGCAGGAGTCCTAAATCTCTCAGCAGGATGGCCTAAGGCTTGGAGGGTCTAGGTGGGGGCTCTAAGCAGACCTTAACATCTTCCTCAGTGCTGTGGGCCCAGCTGCCCTGTAGCCCTCAATGGTGGTAAAGGTTCAGGGAATGAAAACTGGGAAGGCTGGGTATCCCGTGAGAACATGATGCCACTCTGGTATCCAGGTACCCCTTGCTCTGATGTGGCTGGCAAGTGCCTCATGCATTCTCACCCACTCAGCTGTCTGCTCTCTTCGTGCCCCAGATACACAAGCCCAGTTGGCCCTGTGCTGTTTGAGATACTAGGGTGTAGGTGCAGAAGGCCTTTAAAGGTGGTACAGTTTCCTTTCTGAGGCCAGGAGCCAAACCACAGCTAGCTCACCTCCACCTGACTCCTCCCTGCCCCAGCCATGGGGGAGGGGCAGGAAGGAAGGCTCAGCTATAGGAGCTCCTGAGTTGCACACTTGGGTGCTGGGGGATGGGCAGGAAAATCGGCTTCTGAGGCTGGGAGCCGGAGAAGGCCCCATCTCTACTCACCCACCAAGGCTGGCTCCCTTCCCATCCCCCACCCACCCTCACATCCCCCGCTGTGATCAGAGTAGCAGCCATGGCAGAGTCATTGACTGACTGTGCCAAGCCTCTGCTGGGCCCCTGGTGCAACAGAAACCCAAAGTATAGTTCACCCTGCCTGCACAGCATGAACTAGATTGAGGGAAAACCCCAGTCACATCGTCACTGTGACTTAATATATGCCTTGTAAGATGTCAGGGAACCCGGGTGGGCTTGCTGAAGGCCATTCATGCTGAGCTCTGCAGAATGAGTAGGAGTTAATGTGGCGAACAACGAAAACGTTTTCAGGGAACAGGATGTGCGTAGGTCCTGTGGTGTGAGGACCTTGAGTGACCAAAGAATTTGAAGGTCCAATCACAGCAGTTTTCTCTGCTGGGTTTTGCCCTGAGCATGGGACACTAGGCATCATCATTTCCATTCCCCATATCAACTTGCTTGCTTAGCAGATGCAGAAGCTCACTGATAGACATGTGCGGGCTGACTGGGGAAAGACTGAGTGTCTGTCCATCAGACAGGAAGGAGGGACAATGGAGATCACCATATGCCACCCTTACCTGTGTTTGCTCACTTCCTGCTTCTGGCATCCAGCGTAGCATGTGTTCTCGTTCCCACTGAGAAAATGGAAAACCAGAGAGATTGAGTAACTATGTCCAGACTCACACAGCCAGAAGTGGAGGAGTTGACCCAGCTCCCTCTGGGTTCTGAGGGCTGTATGATGACACGGTGGGGTGTGGCTGAAACCAAGAGAGGCAGCCTGATTCAGAGGACATTAAGTTTGTTCTGTAGGATGAAAAGGGCCTGCCAGTACCGTGAGTGCTGTGCATACCAAAAGACATATGGGATCTAGAAGCTCAAAAGGATGATGAGGACTGGCCTGGGGTGGAGCAGCTTGAGGAGGTCTAACCTGGGGTTCCTTAAACCCCAGGCCACCTCCCAACCTGTCCCTGGCAGTTGGTGTAGCAAACATAGTGAGTGGCCTTTGTGTTTGTAGTCTCTGGGCTGTGGTCTTCCCAGGGCTGGTGGCCACACCCACAATGGGCCTTCTTTCTTCCTGCTCATGGTGCCCTTGTCCACCTGAGGTCCAGACTGTGGATTTGAAAGAATATTCAATTTCATGAACCTTCCCTCCCCACTAGTAGGGGGGTCACAGTAGCCCCCTGCTCCTGGCCTAGCCCTCTCTCTATTTTGCAAAACTACAGATGAGGAGGCTGGAATCTGACCAGCAGCTCTGTTTCAATCAGCCTAACCATGATTTTCATGTCTGTGATTCATTGGCTCATTCCATAAAAAAATCTGAACTCCTTAAACCTCCTGAAAAACAGGAAGTGATACCAGTGCCAAGCGGGTATTCCCAGCCTTTGTTTCCATGAGCTTCCCAGCTGTCCCTGTCTCTGCCACCTCAGACAGTCTCCACCAGCCCCTCTCTTTGGTGTACTGGCCCTGGCAATAAATGTGCACCATACTTCACACTCACACACACAAATATATACCTATATTACTCAGGGAAGCGAGTGGCTAGCAGCTAGGATGGGTCTGGAAGCTTGGATGCTTGTGCAAGGTCCCGGCTGACCTCATGGTCTAAGGACATCTTGGGGAAGGAGGCAGGTGGCTGAGTGTGTCTGTCCCCAGGTCTACATCACTGTGTTGGATGAGAATGATAACAGCCCACGCTTTGACTTCACCTCTGACTCGGCCATCAGTGTGCCTGAGGACTGCCCTGTGGGCCAGCGAGTAGCCACTGTCAAAGCCCGGGACCCTGATGCTGGCAGCAATGGACAGGTGGGCATCAAGTCAGGGTCTACCCAGGCTGCAGGGTGTTTTTAATTCCTCTAGGGCCATCTGAGCGATTCCTGTCACCAAGAAGGAAGGGGATTTATGTGTTGAGATTCAGGCCTACTCTCTAGGCTCCCAGGATGCTCTGCTAACATCTCCTGGACCTACCTGCCAGGCACATACAGCCTTGGTGGGCCTCATCTGTTTCCTTGGCATTATCCCTTTCTTCCTGCACCCCGGCAGAACAGAGGCGTAGTGGGCATGAAGGCCAAGCAGCCCCTGAATCTGACCAGCCATCTCTCTTCCCTGTCCCCTCTCTCCTCCCGTAGGTAGTCTTCTCCCTGGCATCTGGGAACATTGCCGGGGCTTTTGAGATTGTCACCAGCAATGACTCCATTGGTGAAGTGTTTGTGGCTAAGCCCCTGGACAGGGAGGAACTAGACCACTACATCCTCAAGGTGAGCACCCACTGGCTCCTCCTGGGATGCTCACAGCCAAGCACTCAGGGGAAAGCCCACCTCACACAATACCCACTTCACACAATACCCAGGTGGTCAGTTTCCTTGCTGTCACCCAGTGATAGGGGCATGTGGCCCATTCAAGGTTGAGTGCAGTAAGGGTGATGGGAGAGGGGCACCTGGGACATGCTCCTGTTTCCAGCAGAAGCAGCTGAGATGCCTAGCCCTGTCATAAGAGGCAGAAGAACCAGGCATGATGGTACTTGTTACCTACCTATAATCCCAGCACTCAGGAGGTGATGGAGGCCAGAAGATCAGGACTTCAAGGTCATTCTCAAGGATATTATCATAAATTTGAGACCACCCTGAGTTACATGAGACCCTATCTCAAAAATAAATAAATAAATAAATAAAACAAAACAAACAAAACCAGCCAGGAGAATGCCTCATGGAGCCAGTGGGACTCTGACCCTGTCAGGAACACAGTAGGACCTTGGGCAAATTATTTCTTCTGGCTGGGCCTCAGTTTCCCCACATATGCAATGGGTAAAAGAACCCTACCTGACCTGCTTCTGCTACAGAGTGAAGGTCCACTGACTATGGTGGCTGCTGAATCGCTGGGCCCACACTGCTCTTCAGCAGAGGCTGAGTGCCTGGAGACCATCAGGGCCACACTGAAGTCCCCCATGGACAGGCTCAGCAGGTGGTCAGGACTCCAGAGGGCTGCAAAAAGAACATTCCAGGCCCTCTCCCTGCCTACCAGGGGCCAGCTTGGAATGGCAGAAGCAATGGCAAAAGCTTGAATCACATCTCAGACCCAACGTCAAGGTCAAGGGGCTGACAGAGCCCAAAACACAGGCAGGTCAGGAAATGATGACTCTGCACACTGAAGTCAGATGCTAAATGAACCTGACAAGATGTAGGCAAGGATTATCTGTAGCATAAGCAGAAGGGGACAGCTTGGTGATGAGCACAGGGCTGAGATGAATCAGAGAGTCTCTTGGCTCTCCCAGGTCCTCCCTATCAAGGGGACAGCATTTGGACCCCATAGTCCTTACCCCATAGTTCATTCCTGACTGTGAACCCTCCTCTTTCTCCACACAGGTTGTGGCTTCTGACTGTGGCACCCCTCCACGGAAGAAAGACCACATCCTACAAGTGACCATTCTGGATGTCAATGACAACCCTCCAGTGATTGAGAGCCCCTTTGGATACAATGTCAGTGTGAATGAGGTAAAGACACTACAGATACCCAGTGTAGACGGACTATGGACAAAAGCTGACCATGAGACACCCATTTAAATGTTTGCTTGGCCCACTGGTCCCTCAGTCCTCAGAATGGAGATTATCCATAGATGCAGCCCTGGTACCCAGCCCGGTAGTATTTTTGTGGTAGAAGCAGAGCCTGGGATGGCTTCTTTCAAATGAACACATTTGTTACCTGGCACTAAGGCTGGACGAATGCAGGAAAACTTTTTCGAAGCCTTGCTAGGCATAGCACCAGGGGCTGCTCATGAAGCAAGGTGGTTTAGGGTAGAACCGTGCTCTCAGAGCAGATGCCCGAAATAGCCTCTGACTGGCTGGGTATGCATCCTTCCCTTGTACCTGAAGTTTTTCACATGTGAGCATCCTGTCTGAGCTTACAGGTTTACACCAGAATCAAGGGACTCACCCAGGACCTGGCCTGTAGGAGGTATCCAAAACACATTGTCTACCAGTATCCCGGTCACCCTCAATCTTGCCCCAGGGGACACAAAGCAGAACTTCCAGGGGATCCCGAGCAAAGCTCTGGGGCACCAGGAGCAGAGCAAGGCTAATCCTTAAAGGCCCTGAGCCTGGCATAACCACTTTCTGCTCTCCTGACAGAATGTGGGTGGAGGCACCTCTGTGGTTCAGGTGAGAGCCACCGACCGTGACATTGGGATCAACAGTGTCTTGTCCTATTACATCACGGAGGGCAACGAGGACATGACTTTCCGCATGGACCGCATCAGCGGTGAGATTGCCACACGGCCTGCCCCACCTGACCGGGAGCGCCAGAATTTCTACCATCTGGTGGTCACTGTGGAGGATGAGGGCACCCCCACACTGTCGGTAAGCAATGGAGATGGATAGTGCAGTGCTGACCCCTGTGTGTGAGAAGCCAAGTAACAAGGCTGAAGCCCCTCGTAGCCCTCAACCCATTGATAGCTCCTAGGTTGTGTGATTTTAGTTCCCAGCCCAGGAGCCTTACAGGGCAGGTGTATGCGAAGCAGGGGACTGGTTCTCTCTAGCCTGCACTGCTCTGGGTCTCCTCTGTCCGTCCTCTGGTCTCACTAAATGATGCTATCAGGCCTTAGCCAGGGACTTGTGACAGAATGGTGCACCACAGGGCCACACTCATCCACAAGTAAATGCAGCCCTCTGGCCCTCTCTCTGCACATTAGCGTGGCACTGTCACACTGGGGGTGGGAAGGGCTGATGGCTGTGGTCCCATCTGATACTTGGGTGGCCAGGGCCACAGCCCGTGATTATGTGATTCTCATGGTTATGTGGTTTGCAGAGCTGGGGAAGGAGGCCTGGCCTGCAGAGTAGGTGGAGACAGTGCATGTGCTGGAGGAGTGGTCTGTGACTTGGGACCTTGAAAGCTGGCCAATCAGAGCCTGCCAGAAAGCTCACCTTTGTTACCTGTAAAAGGCAGATAAGATCTGCAGAGCTGGTATTTGGGTAATTAGCTCAGGTTGGCACAAGGGCTTGGTAAACATGGAAGATGCAGTGGGGGCATGTGGGGGAGAATCACATCTGCCATCTATGGCCACAGTTCCACAGTGAGGCAGATCAAACCCCGGGATGTTGTGAAGTGAGACCTTGATCTGTAGGCAGGTGGTATAGACCATTTCAGCCAACCAGTTCTGGTCTCAGCTGGGGTTCCTGTCCTGTGCCTGCTGCTACATGTCAGCTGATCAGGCTGTAGTTCTGGTTGGTTGGCATCCATCGAAGGTGATAGGGACAGCTCCTCTAACTAGCAAGCCTATGCCTGTTCAAAAAGCCTGGTGTTTGCCAGGCTTGAGTTGACACAGGGTCCCTCTGTGGCTTTCTCTTGACCAAAGCACTGTTGCAAACCAGTCTGCACAGTGTGGCCTCAATGAAGGCAAAGATTCGATACATTTTTGCTTAGTTGCTCTCTGCTCCAAGAGATGTCTTTTAGGTATCCATGGTGTCAATGGCCCTGCAGGAGGGCACAGCAGGTCCAGGCTGGCATTCGCTCTGGCTAGGGGGTAGGAATTGGGCCAACAGCCCCAGGAGCACTCATCACTTCTTGAAGTGGGAAACAAGACTCCCTCTGCCTTACCTCCTAACCAGCATCCTCACTCACAAGGCTGCTCGGTGTCTGCTAGCTTAGTCACTCATGCAAGTGGGCTAAATAGGACACGGGTAACCGGTCTGGGGTGGGGGGTGTTGTATTTGTTGTTGTTGACCTGGAAGGATGCAGTTTTAATCATCTTCAGCTACAGAGTTACAAGTCAGATTGCATTCTTTCATATACAATCTTGATAATTGCAAAGATTGATTTTGTATTCAGTGACAGTTGGTGTTTCTTGGACTTCTTGTTTGCAAGAAGAGCTTATGCTAAGTGGAAGAATCACAGGAGGCAAAAATGAAGTGGAAAAATCCATTCTTTGGAGTGTCCTGGTTTCCCGACACAGAAGAGCTCTGATAAATATGTGTTCATGTAGCCTAGGTTGGTCCAAATTCAGGGTGTAGCTGAGAATAACCTTGAACTTCTGATCCTCTGCCTCTACTTCCTGAAAGCTGAGGTTATTAGTGTGTATCACCATGCCCAGTTTATACAGTGCTGGGGATTGAACCCAGGACTTGGGAGTACATAGATGCTTTGGGGGAACTCCACCAACTGAGCCATGTCCTCGCCCTGTGATTAGAAATCACTAGAGTTACCTCAGTGAAGAACTGCATTGGCCTCAGAGACAGTCTGAGAGACAAGCACGGAATCTTCACCTTTGCCCGGAGATGGGGACAGTGGACCCCTCTCTGCCTGTCAGTCCTGTGAACTTACCAAGTACATCCATGTTATGGTTTGAGCATGGTCCCAGACAGAAGCAAGAGGTCAGTGTTCAGCCTCAGGCAAGACCTCTAACTGTATATCCTTCTCAGCTATTTTATCTGGGAGACCTATCCACTCTTTAAGTCCACAGCAGCAGGGCCATGCCACAGGCTAGGACATCATAGACAGACAGTCTGGGGGAAGGACATAGGACAAGAGTGACACTCTGGGCATGAGGTAACCCAATGCTGGGAGCTCAGGATCAGGGACAGGAAAGCTTTCTAGGCTGTACCATCATTTAAAAATATGTATTTATTATTTACTTTGTGAGGGGAGGGGCTGTGTATGAGCACAGGTACACACCTACCCCAAGTCTGTGTGAAAATCGTAGGACGGCTTACCAAAATCAGTTCTCTCCTTTTACCATGTGGGTTCTGGGGTTTCCAACTCAGTTCATCCAGGCTTGTCTACCAGTGTCTTTGCCCACTGAGTCATCTCACCAGCCCACAGGTGTTATTTGTAGCATAGGACTTAGTAATCAGCTGCCAAGAAGTTCCCAGTATCCCAGAAAAACCCCTGTGTCCACACCCCCTCCTTCTTTCTTCCCTGGGTAACATCCCCTCACCTCCCAAAGCCGGACATTCCTATCCACAGCCTTTAGCCCGTATCACCCAGGCCAGGGACAGCTGGGCTGCAAGGGCCATCCGGGCCAGCCCCAGGAATGCCACACAATGGCCTGCCACCCTGCCAGAGGAAATCATTGTATTGCTTGGGACCTCTGTTAGCTCCAAGCCATAGGCAGGAAAGACAGGACTATGGCAAGGCCCAAGTGGCCACCAAGGGGCCCCTGATGGAGGAAGGGCTGGGTCCATGGAGGAAGGACGGAAGGCAATGAGGAGGTCAGGGGCTGAGCCCTGGCCCTGAGGCACCTTGGCAGGAGATTTAGGAGAGAGAGTGGCCTTTTTGACGTATGAATGACAGCCAGCAGTAGGAAATACAGTCACAGATTACCCTGACTCTCAGGTCCGTGGCTCCAAGGTAGACTGTGAGCTGGGAACACTGCCCTAGTAGCTCATTATATTCTATGAAGCAAGCCTCTCTGCAGTCATGACCCCAGATTCCCCAGCTAAGGCTCTGGCCCCCAGCCTGGGCATTTCCCCTGTGTTCACATCAGGCAGAACTGCCCCAGGCTAATAAGAGTAACCCAGCCCCTGGCTGTTTATTTTTCTTTTAAAAGCAATTTATCAAATAAGCTGTCAGAGAGCAACAGGATGCACAGCTGGCTGAGCTCCTGGGACTCAGTGGTCAGATGGAGCTCTCTGTTCCCTCACCTTTCCCTTGATGCAAACAAGTGGAGTGCAGGGACCCCAGTGTCTAGCAGAAGTCATTTGGCCTGGAGGTTACCAGGCAGGAAGGAGGTAACAAAACATGGTATGGAAGGAGCCTACACATTAGCACAGGGTTTCTGGGCCATGAGAAGGCCAGAGAAGACAGAGAATAAATAAGGATATATTCCTGGTATGGAGTAAACTGGAACCATGAACTTGTGGGTTCAGGTTCATCTCTCAGGAGCCCAGTATGTACAAGGTGAGGGCAATAGCAGATCCTGGGCAAAGAAGGCTGTCTGGTTCAATGAAGGGCAGAGGGATGGATAGGCCTGAGAGGCAGGAAAACTAACAGTAGTTCCACCAGCCACATAACATGAGCCTTTTAGAATTACCATTTTCTTTTGCATTAAATGAGGACAGTAAGGACTCTTGGTGGGGGATATAGTGCTTGCCATAGAAACACAAGGACCTGAGTTCAGATCCCTGGCATCCACAGGAAAAAAAGCCAGGCATGGCTGTATATAGTCTCTATCCCTAGCAGTTGGTGGGGGTGGGTTCACAGAGCTTACTGCTCAGTCAGCCCAGCCTATTGGTGAGCTCCAGATTCACTGAAGGCTCTGTCAAAAATAAAGAGGAGGCACTAGAAGAGATGGCTCAGCAGTTAGAGCACTTGCTCTATTTCCAGAGGACCCAGGTCGATTCCACCCACAGCTCACAACTTTCTGTAACTCCATTTCCAAGTGATCCCATGCTTTCTTCCCTGGCCTCCACAGGCATCAGGCACACATGGGGTGCTCATATATACATGCAGGCAAAAACCAATGCACATAAAATATTTCAATATGTGCTAAAAACACAATCGTGGGGCTGAAAGGATAGCTCAGTAATTAAAATCTATCTTAATTTGTTGCTCTTGCAGAGGACCTGGGTTTGGTCCCCAGCACTCACATGGTGGCTCATAACTATTTTAATTCCACTTCCAAGGGAATCCAACAGGCATGCACATGACGCATATACATGCATCTAGGTAAAACATTCATAAAGTAAATAATTTTTTTTAAAAAATACATCGCAGAGGACTGGAAGAAGACACCCAATGGTGATTTCTGACACCTATACGCACACACATAAACATATAAACATGCACACCTCATACACGTGCACACAAGAAAACTTTACGAATTGACATAGAAGCAAAAACACACATGAAAATCTTTTGGGAAGCATAGTTTAACAAAAAAGATTAAGATATGGCATCCATACTGCCACTTCCTTTTCCTGTGCCCAAGGCAGGCATTACTAATCAATCTCAGCACTTTCTTATCAGCTGTATTACCACATCTGAATTATTCTCACCATATATTCTAAGAAAAACTATACCAACATATCAGAACCGTGAGACCCAGTGAGATGTTTATCCCTTGGCATCACAAGCTGAAAGTGATAATGCCATTATGATGATCCTAGCAGGCCCAGACAAAGCTAGATCCCCAGAGTATAATCCTAGGGTCCTGGTTTAGCTCAGTTACCCAAGGACTCTGTATCAGCTATTAGCTCCCCAAGCAGCCTTAGACTGTTATTAGTCCCCACCCTCCCAAGACTCATGTTCATTGTGGGCTGGGAAAGTGTCAAGCAAAGCAGTGGGCATGCAGGGCATAGGCCAGATGGTCCGTGCTCTCTGTGGTCTGGGACAGGCACTCACTCAGCTGGGCTGTTTGTTTTCAAGGGACTTACCTCCCACTCTCCTGCTTGGCACCCCCAGTTCCTCTTTTGCCTATTTTAGTTTCCTGAGAAAATCTAAGTTCAACTCCCACCATAGCCATGTCAGCCCTGGGGTGCTGCTCCAGCTCATAACCCAGGAAACCCTTTGCCAGGAGGTAGCATGCTACCAAGACCCAGGTTAGTAGAGATGACCTGCTCTCAGCCCAGCTGCCTCCTCCAAGTCTGTCCTCCAGGGAGCAGCTTCTGAAGGAGCCAGCCTCTGTCCCGGCTCTCAGCTGCTTCTTGCAGGGAAAACACTGGCCAGGCAGAAGTAGGGTAGCCCCCAGGGCTGCTCATTGGAGAAGCTGGTCTGAGGCATGCTACCATTCTCCGGCAGGGCCAGCTTGGTTCACAACAGCTACTAGTGGCCCTTTGGCTTGTCAAGAAGCCCTTGCTGTATCAGAAACCTTTCTTACTGGTGCCTCTCATCCCAATCCCAGGGAGAGCTTTATGTGAACCTCCAGAGATAGGCAAAGCATCCCCCAATTTCTGACAGAGCTCCTAAGGATGAATGAGTTCTTCAGAATATAGACTTCTCTCCTTAGGCTTCTGCTAGTACCAGGAACCCAGTATGGCTGGGGAGGCTACAGGGCTCCTCCCTCCTCTTGGAAGCTTAGCTCCCCACTGGGTGTCATGATCACCCCATCTCTTGCCCCAAGGGCAGGTCACCTCCATTCCCCCTGCCCAGACCCTGCACCTCCACAGCAGCAGCAAGGTCATGGGCCCAAGGTCATGGATGTAGACATGGCCTGAACCACACAAAAACTGCATCAAAAAAACAGGAAACCATGAAGCTGACATGCCTTCACTTGCAGGGTCCAGAAGAGAAGAGACTAGAGCCCTGCAGAAGGAAGCTGGGCAGGAAGTGCGTGTCTGTTCTGCTGGGGGCCTCCTCCCCTTTCCACAGAGCAGCCACCAGACAGGGGTCCGACAGTCAAATTCTTAGAAGTCATCTGGGTGACAAGGTCTGAAGCTTAGGGCTGCAGGGACAGGCCAGCCTCCCCCAGGGGACAGGCTATACTCATCCCACAGCTGGTCTGTAGGGTTTTGACTTTGACAGAGGCCCCAAAGCCCTGCCACAAAACAGCTGGCACATCCCCCACTCCAGCCCAGTGCCCCCAAAGCCAAAAGAACAACACGCTCTGTCTAGAGTAACTGTGTGGAGTTTATGGCAACAGATGGAGTAGAAGAGGGGACCCTGGGGACAAAAGAGGAGTCGTGGTTTTGGTGTCCTGGCTACCCCAACACTCCTGTGATGATAGAGCCTCCGGGACCTCCAAGCCCCAGACACAGCTGGCATCCACAGGGGCCTATGCACTCCATCCTTACCGGACAGCTTGTCTGAGTTCCCAGCAGGTAGCTTATTGCTGTGTTCCAGCCTGGACTCTTCTCTTCATTCCCTACTCATCTGTCGCCAGGCAATAAGTAGGTGTCTTCCTGCCTACGGGCCCTGGGTATGAGCTTTCCTACCCAGGCCCAGGTCATCCAAGCCAGTGGAAGCTACAGAAAGACAAATGCTAGCGCTGATATGCGGCTCTTCCAGTGTTCAGGCTACCATCCCACTGGAGGCTGAAGGGTGATTTGCCCAGCCCCAGCCTCACCCCTCCTCACTCTCAGAGATCAGCTGTGCACTTTCTACCTCATGGGGTTGTCCTTTCTTTTCATGCTTTAAAAGCCATCATGAAGGACTCTCCTTGTGTCCCCAGGTCATGCCAGACCCTGGAGATGGTAACCAAGAGTAGTATCAGAACAGGGACAAGCTCTTTTAGGTGCCTGCAAGTCACCCTGAAGATCAGTGGTCACAAGTGGAAGGGTCTCTAGGCCCCAGCTGCCCCCTCCCACAAACTAGACCCTGCATCCTCAGGGCCTTAAAGCTAGTGCCTCCAATTCACTTATTGCTGTTTATAGCTGTTGCCACATGCTGTTTTTAATAGCATCTCTTTCTCACTTAGAAGTGGCCCATAGATAGGGCATCATGGAGGTCACCTTTATCATTGCCCCACACTGAACAGTGGGAGTGATGGATGATGAGGGCAAGAAGGAGACCAGTCTCCACTCATCTTTCCCATCATGCCTTTACCACCCTCCATGTATGATGGTTTGGCCTCACGTTGCTCAAGGCACTCATGAGCTCACAGTGGCTCCTGGGAATAACAGGTACTTCCTGTTTCAGAGCCTCTGGCCCCTGAACTCTGTGGATCGCCATACAGGCAATGAGAGCCCAGAGTCACTTCAACTGTTGACAGACAGTTGCTGGTGGATTGCTGGTGGAAGGCTGCTGACGAAGCTCCCCTAGTCAGGCACAGGCAGGCCAAGCTCCAGAGTTCAGGGGATAGAGTTAGGCCAACAGTACATCCTCAGACAAAACAGCAGGCCAGCCACACACTCACAGTGATCAGGAGTCTCTCGTATCGTGTGCCTCTTGCCTGAAAGGGTGGCAAGGTAGTTACCTCATCCCATCTGGGCTGCTGGTTCCCATGAAGAAAGGCTGCTGCCAAGCTGGACATTCAGGATTTCTTAGGTCATTTGGCATCTGTGACTGGTGGTGTGAAGTCAAGTCTCTAAGGAGAACTCGGCATCCCGAGATCTTGAGAACAGCAATGAGCAATCCAGCATCTTCTTCCTGCCCCACCCCACCCC
Organism: Cricetulus griseus; assembly: GCF_003668045.3. Taxonomy (NCBI): domain Eukaryota; kingdom Metazoa; phylum Chordata; class Mammalia; order Rodentia; family Cricetidae; genus Cricetulus; species Cricetulus griseus. Next base: position 1,018,788 of record NW_023276807.1, read on the forward strand.
ATATAGCATCCAGAAATGGTAGGGGGAAGATCCATGCATCTTGTAAAGCAGAGTCCAGGCTCAGAGCAGGAGAGAGGAGGCTGGGGTCAATGCCTAAAGGTCTTTTTAAAGGGCCAGCCATAGATCAAATGCACCTGCCCCTAATCCAGGTACCATTGTCCATGGTCCCCCAGCTGGTTTAGATGACTTCAGAGTTAGGGGAGTCAGGGACTGGATCTGTTTTTAAAAAAAGAAAAGGATAAAGAAGTAAGTGGGTGGGGGTGCCTGTGTCCCCTTGGTCAACTCTGCACCATGAAGACTCCCCCGTGATGGGAGGCCCAGCAGAGCCTGTGGTCCTAATGTTTATCAGTCAGGGTGCTGCAAAAACCTGGGTGACACTCACCTAGAGATGGGAAGAAGACATCTCCAGGGCCTGGAGGAGTCAGAGGTGTGCTGGGGTCAGAGAGCAGATAACGTCCTGACTCCGAAGGTTGCCGCTGGGCCACATAGGACAGTGGGGGCCTGGTCTTTGCTTCAGGCATCCCCTGGAAGGGTGGAGTGGTCTCAAAGCCTGGGTTTTCGATACCTTGGGTGTTGCTGCTAGAGAAGCAGAATTAGGGGGTAATTAGTGTCACTCAGAGCACTTCTATCCTTCCTGCCTCCCCTTTCTTCTCCGCTCTCCCCAGCTGGGACAAGGGCAGCCTATGAAAGCCTTCCACCTCAGAGGTTCTAGTGGGATCTCTGGTAGGACTTCCTTTGACGTATCGGAGATGCTGTCTCCTTTAGACACATTGTAGGACAGGGACCAAGCTTCCAGAGGTGACTAATTTCTGAGCCCATCCAAGCTAGCCCATGCCCAAGTACAGATGACATAACATTATCATGCCTACCCAGAGCAGCCATTGGCTTGTTCATACCTGCTCAGCCTGACAACTTTCTCTTGGAATGCCTGGTGCAGCTGAACCATCCACCATGCATTGGGCTGGGGCCAGGTTATGAGCTCCCTCTGCATGTTGTAATGTCTGCCCAAGCCTGCTACGTCCACTCCTGCCTATCCTAAGCCCGGGTGGCCACTGAGACCCAAAGGGCCCACTAAAGCACTTCCAAACAGAATCAGGGCCTAGCAGGGGTGGAGGTGATGCACAGAGCAGCCCACCAGCCCAGATGTGCCAGATGCAGCTCTGACCAGCTGTACCATGCTGAGCAGGGGCCCCACGTCACACAGAAGCACCCTTTCCCTGATACCTGGTTCCAGAAAGATTCTCAAAGTCACTGTGGGCCTTACCTGTCCATCCTCACCAACTCCTGGGCACCTACAGATAGACAGAAAAGCTGGTCTCAGGAAGGAAGCCTTCTGCAGGGCCCACCCCCTGCACCCAGAGCATGCCCAGGAGCCTGTATTGTTCCACGTGTCTGTCCAGCGCAGCCACCTTTGTATACAAGTAAAATATGTCTGCATTTTCCACATGATGTTTGGCCCAGGCTCACACTTCCCCAGAAGTCTGACTGTCAGAATCTAAGTTTCAAGCAAAGGCCGAGTCCCTGCATGTGCTGACGATTGCTTTCTATCGGGAAGTTTGCCTCTCTGGTCTTTAGCCACAGCTTGTTGGGTAGAGGGTTCTGAGATTAGAAGGTCCGCTCTCCCCTCAATCTCCCCATTGCTTCCCAGCCTCTCTACCATTTTCTCCCCCACAAGCCACTACCACTTCACCCCATCCTTGGGGTCCTCCTAAAACTGGCCATCACCCAGATGCAAGAACACCAACTTCCCTCTTTCTTGCAGCTCCCCACACCCTCCCAGAGATCCTTCTTACAGGAGGAGGTTTACATGGGGAAATGGGCTAGGGGAGGGGTATCTGCAAGACAAACACAGGGAAGTTGCACAAAGTTCCTGAAATCTAGGTCACTTCTGCTGACAGAGTGACTCTGTGTCAGGCTGCATGGGCCAAGCTCATCCTTGCCACCTTGCTCTGGGATAAAGAGTGACCTCCACTTTAGGGCTGGGGATGCTGAGCTGCCTGTTCTTTTCTTTTGTCCCGAACATGCTCTTCCCCAGGTAACCCAGTCTCCAGCCCAGGACTAGGGAGCTTTCTGCCCCTAGGGTGCACGGCCCCATGAGCTAACCAACCACTGACCTGCTGTAGTCAGAGTGCTAAGACTTGCTGTTTGCTTTGGCTCCCAACACCCTACAGCTGCCACTCTGGGGTCTGTAGGGATCAGTCACTCCTCAAGCGGCACTGCCTATCCTTTGGAGCTTTGTTTTTCTAAGCATCGACACTTCTGACATGTGTTTCTGTTGCTAAGTCTGAAATCACAGACTGGATTTGGAGGCTTTGATTTGGAGGCAGAGGAGAGACTCTTGAAAGCATTTGCTTTAGAAGATAATTTTGTTTGGTTGGTTTTATGTTTGTTTTGGTTTTTGTTTTGTCGAGAGTGGGTCTCACTAAGTAGTTCTGGCTGCCCTGAAACTCACTATGTAGACCAGGCTAGCCTCAAACTTACAGGGATCTGCCCTGCCTCTGCCTCTGGAGGGTTGGGATTAAAGACCTGAGCTAGAAAATAAATTATTGTTCCCCTTCCTGCTATTGTACATGGGACATTCTTACTCTGGGACAGTAGCATGCTACAGGATAAGGTTATTCTCACAGGCACTCAACATGGCATGAAGTGTAGCACATTCCAGCCCATTGTCACCCCAGGGCTCTTCTCTAAGTCCAGGTCACAGGCTTTCCCGAGGCAAATGGGAAGTTTGGAGCCAGTGTTTAGACTGAAGGTGTATGGAACTGGGGCCTGTGTCTTCAGAACCCCACACAAATGGCATTCTGTCCTGGTGACACACTCTCTCTCTCTCTCTCTCTCTCTCTCTCTCTCTCTCTCTCTCTCTTGTTTTCTTTCCTTTAGCCATCTCTATCCCATTAGGTCCCATGAGCAGAATGAGAACCCTGTGGATGCCTTGCAAGAAAGGCCGGGCCCAAAAAAGGCTGAGTGAAGCCCTCTACACACTTGTAGCCACTACCCTGGAAGGGTCTGCTTTCCATTTCTTGTCCCCTGATCTGACCATGTGACCATCTGACCACATGATCAGGCAGTGCTGTGGTCTGGGCAAAGGGAAGAGAAAACAGAAAGCACCTGGGAATCCATCTGGAACCTAGCCTAGCTGGGTATCTCCCCCACCCCATCCCCTCAGCCATTTCTCCCCTGGCAGAGCCCTGGGTTCCTCCTTCACTCTAGTCTGTCACGTGCTCCACACTGCCACTTTCGGGATGCCCACGGGCAGGCTGTAGTAGGGTTACAACTGGAAGAAACAGTCTGAGAGGAAGGGAGAGGCGGCCACAGCCCACAGTGGCCCTCTGTGGGCCTCCAGGAAAGAGGGTAGGGGGATGGCAGGGTGATTGAGAGGTGAAGGGGAGGGCAGAGGAAATCTGATGTGAGCTGGTGACAATAGTCTTCCCTCAATCCCCTTCTGCAGCTAGGCAGAGGAAAGAGGCCAGGGAGGAACTGTAAGAACAGAGAACTCCCTACCATTGGGCTCCCACCCCTCAAAGAGCAAGGCTCATAGGAGAGGCTGGGACAGACAGGAGGCATGGTCACTCAGAAAAGAAATGGGATTGGTGTTTATGGCCATGAACTTGAAGCCTGGCTCCACTGTTCATTTGCAGTGTGTTTTGTTAGGCAAGTCAGCGAACCCTCCTTAGCCTCGGTTTGTCCATCTGCAAAATGAGTACAGCAATGTCCCCTGTTTGGGTTGTTGTGGTGACTAAGTGAAGCACAGATGTGACACCTTGGCACAGTGCCTGGTAAGGTAACCCCACCGGCTGGGGGCCACCTCAGTTCTGCACTCACAACGCCTTATGACATTCAGTTAGTTAACTTGCAGAGCCTGAGTTTTGTCTGTGAAAGGACAGGGACAACTGAAGCCAGAGCTAAAAGCGCTGCTATTTCTGACATCCCAAAACTTGTTTCTGTCCCAGCTCATTACAAAACAAACACACCCATAGGCTCAAGCAGGTCTCTAAGAGACCCCTGAGTGGCAGCATCCTTATAAACCAGTTTGAGCTAGTCCCACCCATTCTGTGTGGTAACCTACTCATTCATATGGAGTGCCAAACCAGCCCAGCCTGAGCACTGAAGCAGCTGGTAGACATCAAGCCCAGAGAAAGGCACATCTAGGTCCCCTTCCCTCTCATCAGTCACAGTCAAAGCCTTGCAGGGATGCAGAAGAATGGGAAAGGACTGTGCAGCCCTCATGTCCCATGCCATCCCTGGCCTCACAGTCAGGAAACCCCATTACCATCCTGGCAAAAGGTACTTACGGCGGTGAGAGGCCACCTGCCTCTGCTTATAGACCAGCAGCAGGATAAGTGGGAGGCAGAGGATTCCCACGATGCAGGCGCCCGTGGCCAGGGCAGCAGCCGTGATGCCTAGAAGGAAAAAACGACTGACATGAGGGTCCCCTTCCCACCACTTCTCCTGAAGAGAAATGGAGACACAGAATGACCCCAGAGGTGCTCACATTCTATCAGATTGGAGAAGGGAACTGGACAGGAATGGACTCTACATAGCGTTTATGGGAAGGTTCCCAAGGTCTGTAGGAACAAGTTCTGGAGGTATGAATGTGGACCTAGCTGCCCCCAGAGGCCAGCCTGACTACAATTCCCCTTAATCCAAGGTGGCACCCATTGCAGAAAAATCTTATTCGCCATCTGGTGCCAGGCTCTTCCTGGGAAGGTGATGAGATACTGGTGTAAGAAGGTGCCAAAACCACCCCATGGCACATGCCAGGCCCTTTCAGAGCAGGTAGGATGGGAAACTCAGATATTAGGACCCAGATCCAGACCCTTAGAGACTTGAAGAGGCTTTGAAGAGGGAAGTCTAGTGACCTCCTTTCAGAGACAGCCTATGTCCCCCACCCCATGGAATACAGGGAAATGAGGACTGTTGCCCATGACAGAGGCAGCACCAAAGAAGAGTGAGCAAACTGCTCATTACGCCTACAAGGGAAAGCTAAACCACCCTGGACCTCAGGTTGTCCACCAAAAGGCCCTTCCCACCAGATGCCAGAGTTCAAGGTCCAAAGGAGCCCAAGTGATGCAAACAAATTAGAACCACAGTGTTGCACAACGGCGAGGATGTGATTTCTTGCATGCCACTGGCATTTGCTTCTAAAGATGGATGTTTTACTACAATGAAAACAAAATATTCCAGCCTCACCAGGCATGATAGGACAAGTCTTTAATACCAGCATGCAGGAGGCAGAGGGAGGGGGAAAGGCAGGGGCAGGTAGATCTCTGTGAGTTCAAGTCCAGCTTGATGTATATAGTGAGTTCTAGCACATCCAGGACTTACATAGAGAGACCCTGTCTCAAAAAATAAAAACAAACCCTAGCCATCCTTTGAGGGAATTCTTGATCTTTCTAGGGTGAGGCCCCTGGAAACTTGACCTCTTAAACACAGACATGCATACTCATGCACACACAACACACACACACACACACACACACAGAGAGAGAGAGAGAGAGAGAGAGAGAGAGAGAGAGAGAGAGAGTTATAGGAGAATAAAATTGGCAACAAGAATGAGAGAACTGGGCTAGGGATGTAGCATTTGGCTAGCATGCATAGTCCCTGAATTCCATTCCCAGCACTTGGGATGGGGGTTGGGGGACTAGAGAAATGTCCTAAAAAAAAAAAAAAAAAAAAAAAAAAAAAAAAAAAAAAAAAAAAAACTTTAAATAGGCAAAAACAAAGGGGATAGAAAAATGGCTCAGTCGGTAAAGTATGTGCTGTGTAAGTATGAGTGCCTGAGAGCTGGCTCTCCAGAACCTTTTCAAAAAGCCAGGCGTGGCCACATGTAACTGACAGCGGGGAGGTGGGGACAGGAGAATCCCTGGGAATCACTGGCCAGCCAGTTTCATCTAACTGTAAGCTGTAGATTCAGTGAGAGACTCTACCTCAAAAACTTAAGTAGCAAGCAGTTAAGGAAGGCACTCAATGTCAACCTCTGCTTCTGCATGGACACATACATGCATGCATACAAAGGAATGTAAACACATATGAAAATTCAAAAATCTCTTCTTTCCCTCAACCTGGCCCCCCACACAGACCACAGTCCTTATCTATCTAAATCTGGCCTTATCTTTTTTTTTTTTTGGTTTTTCGAGACAGAGTTTCTCTGTCGCTGTGGAGGCTGTCCTGGAACTAGCTCTTGTAGACCAGGCTGGTCTCGAACTCACAGAGATCCACCTGCCTCTGCCTCCCGAGTGCTGGGATTAAAGGCGTGCGCCACCAACTCCCAGCAATCTGGCCTTATCTTACGGAAATCCGTAAGAATGTTCTCCCAGCCCCCAAGCACAGTTTGGACATCTATCTACACAGAGACCCACTTCATTCTTTCCAGGGCTCTATTATACACAGCTTGCCCCAAATTGATAGAAACATCCCTGTCTGGTGCAGACATTGTTTACTTCCATTTTCAACAGTCCTCATCCTGCAACAAGGAATCCTTAGGCTCAGATTTCTGCTCACCCGGGCAGGGCATCTGAACCTAAACACTTAGCATCAAAGCCCTGAGCCAGGGAGCGTTGTGTGTGTTTCCCTCTAGGCTGTTGCACAATTATCTCAGAAAGGGCCGTGCCACTGCATGAGCCCCACATCATAGGGGGTTGGTTTATTTCAGTCCATCTGCTGACTCCAGGAGTTTAGCTGGGAACAGACGAGCCCTCGGAACCACAACCAGAGTAAACCATTTCCTTCCCAATTTGAGCCTTTCTCTCTGCCAAAACATGGCTAGGATCTCTTGTCATAGGATCAGGTTCGCCTCCAGAGAGCTCTGGGAGTCGGATGTGCCTTGGTCTATTTGCTGCCTCTGCACTTTATTTGGGAACAAAGGCCATTTTTATCCCACTGTATTGCTAAGCAGTATGGAAGCATAAATGGGCTCGCAGTGAGGTGTATTGAACTGGGCAGACCATTGGCAGGCACTTTAGAAATACCCATTGGTATGGAAACAGTACCAATTGCTAGGCGAATTGCAAAGGAAGTTCCAATCCACAGGAAAGCAGCTTCCCTGCCGGTTGTAATGTGGCTGCATTTGAACGTGGAATACTGAAAGTAAAAAGCGTTCTATAATTCATACCACTCAGTGTGGCTAAACCCCATCCAAGGACCTTACTGTGGGCAATCTGAGAAGCTGGTGGCAAAAGCACTTTTCTCTCATCCCACAGTTACTAAGCAACTCGTGGTGCAGTTAGCCAGGTGCTCACATTCCGCCTTGAAGATTTGGCCAGGACCTCCCTCCCTGACCCTCTTGTTTGCAAGTGGCAATCCTGCCCTCTATGGTTCCTTTGGTTTCACTTCCAGAGCCAGTTTCCTTATACAATGGACTTGTTGTTCAGGCTACTGCAGGGGCAGACTAGGGAGGTATGCATGTGGGCCTGGCTGCCCCCAGAGGCTTAGGACACCTTTGTAAAGCCAGCCTGACTGCAGTTCCCCTTACTCCAAAGTGGCACCCATTGCAGAGAAATCTTATTCACCATCTGGAGCTAGGCTCTTCCTGGGAAGGTGATGAGACACTGGTGCGAGACGGTGCCAAAAGCACCCCATGGCATGTACCAGGCCCTTTCAGGCCCATGTGCAGGATGGGAAGGCCCAGCTTGGTCCAGGGCCTGCCAGGTACCCTGTGGGAGTGTGCAAAGGAGGCTGAGGAAAGCATCTGGCACATGCTGCTGCCTGAGGGATAGGAAAGGTACAGAGACAGGCTGCCCTGCCCTGCCCTGATCTCAGGGGAAATCCACAGCCCCTCGGCAATGCAAACAAATGCCAGCCTACACCTTTAGCAGGCTCCTTCCCCTCACCAACACTTCCTCTTGCCCAAAACCCACTTGGACTTGGTCCTGGTTTAATCTAAGCTACTCTCCCATAGGATAGCATTTAGCCACTCAGACTGGAATTAGAAAAGGAAAAACACAAAGACCCTCCTGGCTGGAAGCATCGTTAACAGACCCAGTGAGTGCTGTGGTTGAACACTTTGGTATGAGAGAGAGTGGAGGTTGGGACCTTCCAGAGTTAATGAACAGTAGAGAATAGTGCTTAGCAGCTGGCCCTGGGGCCTGTTTAGCAATGGCATGGGTGGCCTTGCAAATGCTCTAGAAATGTGTTAAGGAACCTACCTGTGTTTACCATCAGTTCCCATCCCTTAGCACAGGGGTGGACAAGTTGCCTTGGGATGTTAGGCCCAGTGTGCATCAAGAGGAGATTGGAACCCATACTTCCATGGCGATGGAACTACCCTTGCAGACTGGTGGCTGAGTGTTCACCAGCCTTCACCCCACCCTACTGTTTGTCCTCCAGCTCCCTGGACCTGAGATAAAAGTGGTCCCCATCCGTGATGTAGCCCCTTAGATCACAAGTGCATCCCTGTAAAAGGGACATGGGCATCCCCATTCCTCAATAGAGAAATGATGCTGGGGTAGTGCTGCCCAGATTCTCCACACACGCTCCCAAAAAGTATACCCGGGAACTAACTCAGGCTTAGTGGTGAGTGTCCAGACTGCAAAAACCAGGAACCTGGAAGGGGAGGGACATCAGAGGTCATCAGAGTCATCCCCTGCCATCAGCAGCCGCAGTGGCATCAAGCATGTTCTCTTGGTCCTCCACAAGCCAATTCCCTGGACAATAGCTCAAGGAATCAGGAGCCAGAAAGAGACTTCACAGCTCCAAGAATTGGCAAAGATTTAAAACATCAAAACCCAAGGGCGGAGAGGCATGGAACAGAAAGATGAACCTCCTTGGAGATCAGGTTCACGCTTCCACCTCACCCTTGGATTTTTCTCCTCTAAGTCTCAGGAATAGAAAAGTCCCCAACCTCCTTGGCCAGTCCACTTCTCCAGCACTCTCCCCTCTACCATCTTCTGTCCCTGTCCCCAAGACTGAAAGCATATGGCTTATTTTCACGAGGTCCTGTTGAAGCCAGGCCTAGTGGTTCACACCTGGAACCCCAGAACTTCGTAGGCAGAAGCAGGAGGATTGCTGTCCAGGCCAGCATGGACTACATAGCTAGTTCCAGGTCAGCCACAGCCTGCCTGACCCTCATTTTCCCCACTCATGACATGCTGGCAGCAGTAGCAGAAGTAGCAGTTTGCAAAGACAGATTCTTGAGGAAGAAGCAGGGCCAGGGTGATTGCTCAGAATGAAGGAACCATGGGGAAGTGAATGTCACCATGCTCCACCACTGTGTCCCCTCAGACGCATACATGTGGGCACACAGTGTGAGCTGCTCCGTGGGAAGGAAGAGGATGCTCAGAGGGGAAGTGAGGACGGCATCGCGGCTTGGTGCTGAGGACACACTCGAGCTCAGCAGTGTGTGGCAGAAGAGCCTGAACCGAAGGCCTCACAGCCATGCTGGTGTGGCTGTCATTCAGTTTTGTACATGGTAGGGTTGGTTGGTTTGAAAATATGAGTAATTTGACTAGAAAGTTGCTTTGATCTTTGAGTTGCTTTGGTCTTTGGGGCTTTACATAAGACGGTAGTTCAGCTGGCTCAAACCCTCAAGCATGTGGCCAGGGTCACAGTTTTTCCTTCTGCTCCACCAGAGCTTAAGCAAGAGCTGGCTCACACTAGATGCCTAACAAACCTATAAACCACAGCCCCTCTCTTTATGGGATGTGGGGCACCCTAAAACATGTCCCCTTGCCTACTATACATGCCACAAGGCATTTGCAAACAAACCTCTATGTGTCCAGCCTCCCTGAGAGCAGAGCCCTCCAACTCACCCATAAGGCCTCTCTCTGGGCCAGCACCAGGGCTGACAGCCACCCCGAACTCTGCATGTCCAGTCTCCTTCCACAAGCACAGGAAATGGGCTATGAGCAGAGCTGGGCAGGCTACAGTCAAGTACCTGCTGTACCGCTGGGCAGTGTGAATATGTGTCACCTCTCTCGAGTGGCAATGGTGATCTGTGCTTCACAGATCGAGCAGTTGCAGGAGCAGGGGCTTCCAGGGCCACAGTCAAGAAGGAGAAAAGGGATAGAAGCAGCAGCAGAGAGTATGGTGGTCTGCAGGTGTGTGGGACTGAGGTGACAGTCCAGAACAGGGTCTGGGCCCAAGGTAAATACAGAAAGAACAGAATGCACAGGAGATATGGGGGTGGCCGTTCTTACTGTCACTGTCCTGTTCGTCAGATGGGTACGCAATGCACGCAGATGGTGAGTCTTTGCCTGTGGGAACAAAGAGAGCGCTATTAGATGAGTGTGAGGCTCATGAAGTCAAGGAGGTCAGTCCAGGCTAGTAACTTCTCCTGTCACAGAAATGCACGCTAATGCCTGCCTGGCACTGCTGGCCCATGAAGTTTGTACACGTGTGTGTGTGTGTGTGTGTGTGTGTGTGTGTGTGTGTGTATACATGCAAGTGTGAGCACATGGGCACACACATACTTACCCTGTTCTCATGCCACCTCCTAGAGCAAATGGGTACCTGCTAGCACCTACATCTCAATCCAGTCAAATCTTGCATCCTCAGCGGGACAGACATATACGCACTCACTTCACAGCCATTTTAGCCATGAGCAACTCAAACTTAGTACACTATCAGCACCCCTATTGCCTACATTTTCTCATGAGCAATAACACTGCCAGTTTAGGTACATATACCCTCTTACATGAAAAAGTCACTCTGTCACAAATCGAGACAACACACAAGAGAATCACATGCCTGCACTCCACACACAGGTTCCCACCCACTCCTTACACAGCCTCATGCCCTTGAGTGTCATGTCACTCATGGTCAGATAAATAGTCATATGACAGATATGCAGACACCCCCTCCCCCACTCCCAGCCATGGCAGTCTAGACAGAATGCTCACCTGTCTGTACCCGCAGCTCCGTGTACCCATAGAGCCACTGTGCTGCGTGGTGGTGCTTGATCTCCATCACCTGACAACAGTAGAGGCCGCTGTCCTGCAGGGTCACATTGCGAATGGTGATTGAGAAGTTACCATGGTGGTCAGAAGCTAACTCTAGCCCATGTGCCTGGGCCTGGTCGTGGCTGATTTTGGCTTCCTGGTGGCTTCCGTGGTGCGGATGAAGGTGCTGGAATGTGAAGTTGCGGATGGGCTGACGTTCTTTGCACACTTGAACCTCACCTCGTGAGCTGAGGTACCACGTTTTGTAGAAAGTCATGTTGTGCCCTTTAGACACGGGGCCCAGGATCCTGCAGGTCAGGGTGACGTTCTGCCCTTCAGGACACACGTACATAGAATACGGTGTGGCAACCTTGAAAGCTGCCACCAAACCTGCTCAGAGAGAGAAAAGCCCCTGTCACCTGCCTGAGTGAGTGCCACTCCTTGGCACCCTCAGGGTGAGGAGAAAGCTTGACTTCAGCCAATCTCTAGCTGCAGACCCTGGGCAAGTCAACTGACCTCCTGAGCCTTAGCCTCTTGCTCAATACACACTCCATCCAACCTAAACGGGAGGAGCCTCCAGGCCTCCCCAAGTTTAAAGGGAGAAAGGGATGGCTGGGGGGAACTTGAGCCAAACAACTGGCCAGCCAAAATGGGGCCTTCTCCCAAGTAGAGCATGAATCCTGGCTCCAGCTCCACCTTGGCCATCCCTGCCCTGCACAGGTAGGAGGTACCAAGGAGAATGGGAGGGTCTTAATCTTTGGCCATGCTCCTGGAGAGCACCAGTGCCTTCTGCTCACCCCTACTCCTCACCCAGGCCATGCCTTCTTCCATTGCCTCTTCATTGAGCACTAACTGATACCTGGGCAGGTGCCAGAGCCAGTGACCCAACTAAGCAGACAAGCCTGCACTAATGGCCCCGTGGGCAGATGCAAACCAGTAACCAGTTTTCAGAGACTTGGGAGGGAAGGCATGCCCTTCCAGGGATGAGCATGGCCCTTCTGGGAAAAGGGTGGGTCTTTAGACTTTGAGACTTCAAAAGTGAGCACGTCTACCTAGGCACGATGGTAGGAAAGCAGGGAATACAGAGATACATGATAGGTCCTCATCCATAGTTCTCTTCCCTAAGCAGATAAAGAAATCCTCTTGCCCAATCTCAGCCCCCATTCCTCTACTGCTTAACCTGATGGAGCATGAAGGCATAGCTTTTATTTTTTAAGACAGGATCTCATGTATCCCAGGTCGGCCCCAAATATACTATGTAGCTGAAGATGGCCCTGAGCTAATCTTCTTGTCTCTACCTCTCAAGTGCTGGGGTTTTGGACATGTGCCATCAGCCCACTTTAAAAGGCACAGAGTCAGCCGGGCAGTTGTGGCGCATGCCTTTAATCCCAGCACTCGAGAGGCAGAGGCAGGCGGAGCTCTGTGAGTTCGAGGCCAGCCTGTTCTACAGAGCGAGTGCCAGGATAGGCTCCAAAGCTACACAGAGAAAACCTGTCTCAAACAAACAAACAAAAAAAAAGGCAGAGTCTCACACTCAGGGCTTTGTGCATGCTGGGAAAGCATTCCACCCACTGAGCCACATCCCCAGCCTGGGTTCAGTCTTTTGAGACTAGAATGTGAGCCGGAGCCTCTGCTCCCCTGTCTAATTGCGTGAGCCTGTTTTCTCCCCTGTAAAGAGAAAGACATTCATCACAGCCCGGGTTGGGAGATGAAGAAAGGTGGGGATGCAGAAGGCTCTAAAGCGAGCAGGGCTCTGGTTACCATCACACCTTACTGTTGCTTTGATTTTCATTCACATTGCAGGGGCTGCAGGAGATCTGACAGACAGGGAAAGAGGGTTTAGAATACATAGAGAGAGTACAAATGGAGGTCTGGGGTCATAGCTCAGTCAGAAAAATGTTTGCCTCAAAAATGTGAGGCCCTGAGTTTGGATCCCTAGAACCCAGGTAAGAATCTGAGTGTTAGGACAAGCCTGTAAGTCCAGTGATGGGGAGATGGGAGGTAGAAAGAGGTTGGTGCCTGGAACTTGCTGGCCAGCTAGCCTAGACTTGGTGAAGTTCCAGAGCAATAAGAGACCCTGTCTGAAAAGTAGGAGGGACACACGCCACCAAGCTTAATGACCTGAGTTCAATCCATGTAGTGGAAGGAGAGAACCGACTCCATTTCCTGCAAGTTGTTCTTTGCCTCCACAGACGTGCCATGGAGTGTACATTCACACATGAACCCCCCACACAAAGTAAATATGTAAATGTTTTACAAGGTGCATATGACACCTGAGGTTGCACCCTGACCTCTGTACACATGTATGTACACACACACACACACACACACACACAGACACAGACAGAGAGAGAGAGAGAGAGAGAGAGAGAGAGAGAGAGAGAGAGGAGAGAGCACTCCATTCAGAAGTACCATTTAGATCTCTGATGCTCCCTCCATGCCCTCAGAGCTCAGGACTATTGGTACCAAACTGGGAACCCCTGAAGTCTGACAGCCTGGTCCGCTGCAAAAGGCAGCAGCCTGGTGTGGCTTTTGGAGTTGAACCAGGCCACACTGGAGTCCAATGACTCTGAGTCATTAGGCTGAGCCTCAGACTCACTGGAAGACAAAAATAAAAACATCAAGAGAAGGGGGGTGGGTGTTAAGGCTGGGACAAGAATCATTCATACAAGTGTCCTAAGAGTATTCTCTCTGCAATTCAAGAAACGCTTCCCAGGAGAGGGGCCAAAATCCAGTGGAATGAATAAGCCAGCTTCAAACTCTTCACCACAAAAAAAATCTGAATGACTAGTAAGAGCTGATGATCTAGTACTGGAGGGCTTGTGTGTGTACATGAGAGTGTGAGTGGGACAACTGCAGGACCCTAGAGAATGCCTGTAGGAGAGCAGCATTAGGCCTACCAGGTAAGGAAGACAGACATTCCAGAGCCATCCCCCAGTTCTGCTCATACATATGCCAAAGAGATTTCTGGAATGCTGTTGCCAAGGTGAGTACAGATTTCAGAACTTCTTTGGTGAGATAGCATCTCCTTTTCAGGCAGTGACAGGCCCAGGAAGGGAAAGTGGTTTGGCTGCAGTTGCAGAGGATCTGAAGACCTCAAGTAAAACAGGCTTCATAGAGAACTGTGAGAAGCAAAGACGTGCATTGTGCACTATGCCCAAGGGTCTGTGTTGCATGTGACAACCTGAGAGGAGGGTTGGATTCTTCCCATTTCATTAGTGAAGACAGCAAGTCCACAGGCAGGGTGAAGCAGCTTGCTTGCTCACCAACTCACAGTGAGGGACCACTGGAGATTGACTCCAACCCAGGCATGTGTACTGTCGAAAAGCTGGAAGCACCAAAGCCCGTGTAGCCTTCAGACCTTGCATCCCACCCTTAAAATAGGGTGTTGTCGTTGTTTGGAATTGCTAACACTTAAAAGGAATGGATTTGTGGCTCTGGAGAGTTTGCTCAATGATTAACAGCACTGGCTGCTCTTCCAGAGGACCTGAGTTCAATTCCCAGCACCCACATGGGAGCTCACAACTCTAACTCCAGCCCCCAGGTATCCAATGACCTCTTCTGGCCTCCTCAGACATGAGGCATACACATGGTACACAGACTTATATGCAGACAAAACTTCCATACACATAAAATCATTTTTAAATGGGGATTTGATAGGGATTTTAACCCCCGGTGTCTCTTTGAAATAGCAAACAGCTGTTTATGCCTCTGGTTTTATTCACACCAGCCTAGAGGTTCCCCTGTAGGCCTGTATGGACTGCATATGGCCACTAAACCCTGGCTCTGCGGCTACCTAAGGAAAGGGCTTTCCCAGACAGAGGGAGCCAAACCCACAAAGAGTGGCCATACCTCTGCCCTACCCCTGCAGCCATGCAGCAGCTACTCCAACCCTTTCTTCTCTGCTCAATAGCTCTAGCCTGAGAGACACCACCATCCTTGGAGCCGAATTCAGTTCCATCAGCATTTGCCCAGTGCACAGGCCCTGGGAGCTATCAGGAGGGCAGAGAGAGCAGAGGCCAGAGCTGCAGGTCTGTGGTGGGTGAGGGGCACAGGCCAAATGTCAAGACACTTAGAAACCAAGGGTGTGGATGAGGGGAACTCACATGTGGCACGAGTGTCCCCTAGATGTGCGGGAGGGGACGGATGTGGCAGGGGGTGGGGTGGGGTGGGGAGGTGTGCCAAGCTGAGCCTAAGCAATGGTGTTTGGAGCTCAGGTCTGCCCCAGAGCAGGGGAAATGGGTCCAGTCCTGTTTCATTTTCAAGGGGTCATGGAGAGAGCAGGGTTCAGAGAGAGTAGGAGTCAGGGCATGGTTCCATCCCACCCACACTCACTCACTTCTCATTCCCAAAGTCAGCAAACCTCTTCCTGAGTTAGAGGGAAGGAGAAGCTGTCCTTGGATTGGGGTTGGGTTGGAGGGTGTTCGAATTTTAGGCTTAGGGGTCAGGTAAGAGAGGCAGAAAAGACAGGGTTTGTCCTAAAGGAGAACAGGGGGCTAGAAATGTCCCTCATGTCTGAGGCTCAGAGCAGCTGTCCCTGGGAGGACAGTCCAGGGCACAGAGCTACTGAAAACAGCACACAAGCATGCAGAAAGGCCTGGATACATACCTGAGAACATACACACTTTAGGGCTGCATGCAGCCCGACTGGTATTATAATTACTTGTCGGGAGGATATTGCTCATTGTCCGCTACAGATCCCTTAGGCCACCTGGGTTATTGTCAGAGACCAGGAAAATGGGTGGGGAGGAAGGCCCCTGACTCTAATGTAGCCAAGTTCACATGGGACAGGAAAGTGTCCCAAGCCCTATTCTGCACATGTACCAGTGAAGAGCACTGCCTTTGGGGACAGGTCCCCTGACCCCCACCTTGCCCTACTTGCCACTGAGTAAGACCACCCTGTACCTGCTATTACTCTGTCCTAGACAGCAAGATTCCCGAGCCCTGGGGCCTCCTAGGCTGGGCCTTTGCTGTGTGAACCTATGCAATTGCACTCAAGAGAGTCCTGTGTCCTGAACCCCTTCATCTCCGCTCTCAGATCCATATCTTTTTCCTTTACTGTTTTTAATTGTGTGTGAAGAGGATGCTAGGAACTAAACCTAGGTTCTCTAGAAAAGCAACAAATACTCTTAACCCCAAGCCATTTCTACAGGCGCCTCAGGTCCACTTCTTATATGTTAGGTACTTTATCCTAATATGGGTTTAACCCCCTATTCCATGTATTTTTATTTTTAAAGTATTATTATTATTATCTATACTTGTGTGGGGTGTCTTGTTCGGCATTGGATCTTAGGGGTTAGTTGGTTCTTTTTTTGTTTTTTTTGAGACAGCTTTTTGCTATGCAACTCTAAAACTCACTGTAGCCCAGGTTGGTCCCGAACTTGTGATCCTCCTGCTTCTGCCTCCTGAGCTCTGGGATTATAGGCAGGTGCTCCATGCTATGCCTCATTCTCATTTTAAAGATAAAACTGACTAGAGTATGAGCTGAGCTGAGACTCACACCTTCGACCGGCATGCAGACAGGAAGAATACTCCCTCCAACCATCCTCCCAGGGTGGGTGGAGCTAACATTTCATCTTTCAGCTCTTCGAAGAAAAGGAGCTGACCCCGGGCTGACCCCTATGCTCCAGCAACTGTTCCTTCTGCTCCTGAGACCCAAACCAAAACATTCTTTCATTCCACAAATACTTAGCAGGATCTTAACATGAGCCAGACTCAAGGCAGAGGTTGTAGAGCTGAGGGCTCCCTCAGGAAACAGGTTTTTGCTGCCTTTCCTAGCCGTGGTGCCCAGCTACAGATAGGGCACAGTCTGCGGGAAAGTTTTCAAGAAACTCTTACTTGGCATCCTCTCCAGTCTTGTTTTTGAGACTGTCACCTCTCGCCACACATCAGGCTCTGTGGGCGTACAGGGGATGGGTGTGTGTGGGTGTGGACAAGCTTTAGTATTGTGTTTTTCCCTGACAGGCTCTGGCTTTACCCCCAGTCACCAAGGCAACACCCCAGAGGTTTTGGAGGTGGGTCCAGAGCTTGATTGGTCAGGCCAGGAAGGCCCCACCCAGACAGCTGAGGTCTATCCAGCTGCTAGCTTGCCAAGTAAACAATTATTTGACTGTCTGCAGTTGCTAGCCTCACACTTGATGAGAGAGACCGAGACCGGGGTCTCCCGCCTCCCAGGCATGGAAACCGGTCCCAGCTTAGAGACCTCATTTCCAAGGATGTTCTCCAGGTGCCTAAAAAGCCTAAAAAGCAAGCAAGACTGGACTGTATCATTAGTAAGATGTGTGGTACAGAGAAGAACACAGAGGCAGGGTCCAATCAAAACCCAGAGGAAGTGCCCCGGGGTGAAGGCTGCGGGCTGAAGCCAGCAAGTCTGTTCAGAAGGTTCTCTAGCTAGTGAGGACAAAGGGTATCTTAGATGTGTTTATTGATCCCTGCCCCAGCAGGAAGTGTCCATTCACATGGACCAAGGAGGCTGGGAAGGGGAAGCGGGGGCTCTATGGGAGGAAGCCACACTTCCAGCACCTTGGGAAAACCGCCTGCATCCAGGGATAGAGGCCCTAGCCACTGGGCCTCCTGGGGAGGGTCTGGGCAGTGGGCCAAGGCCCTAGCTCAGGGAGGCTCCTCTGGAGGATTCCAGCACAGACTCAAGGCCTCTGTAAGGAGGACTCAACCCCACGACCACTCCAACCAGGGAGAGACTTCCTAAGATCTGATTCCATCCATGCAAGGGGCTCACTTGGTAGGATTGTTCTAAACAGGCAGACACAGACTTGTTGCTTAATTAATTCCCAAGCCTGTGAAACAGGAGCTTGGGTTAGGAAGTCAAAACACAAAAGAAACCTGTCTACAGTCTCACAGAGAATAAGTTGTGGACAGAATTCAAACCCAGGCCTCTGGAGAGCTGATGCTGTCTCTAGAAACCAGAGGTAACCAGAGACTGGCTCCACCTCCTCCCCACAGATGGACAGCTGACCTAGCCAATGAGGGCTTAGTTTGCCCAGCAGCATTAATAACTCAAGTAGTTTTACTTTTGATTTTACATTAAATAACACTGACTCATAAAGAGAGATATTTGTTCCCATTTCAGTATTCCCTTAGCCCTGCCTATATCAAAGAAAAAGTTAATGCCACTATATCTTCAAAATGTTGGGTTTTTTTTTTTCTTAATTAATTTCTACAAAGAGACAGCAGCAGGCTTTACATGCTGACTCCGGCCCAGCCTGAGTTTCCAACTAACATTTAATTCCCTTATTTGGCTTGCCAGTGGTGCTCTTTTATATGTTCTATTTATGGCCGATGATACTAGCTTTCCACTTGTGATACTGTCTTAAAATTTCCTTTAAATTTTTTACTTTAAAGAAAAGTGTAGATTTAGAGGAAAAACAAGTAGGTAGATTGTTCGGCAGATACTACAGGTGATGAGCAAATGAACCCAGAATGCACCAAGGGGAATTACCCTCCCCAGGGACCAGCAGCCAGCTGCAACTATGTCACTCAGCCTGTTCACTGCTCAGTTGGGGGAAGTGTGTGCTTGGGGCCCCATAGTGAGGGAGTAGCTGAGGCAGGACTGGACCTGGGATCTCCTTGGAAGCTGAGTCCCTACATAGAAAGGCCAATGGGAAGGCTTGGTTAGTAGCCAAACACTGCAAGTTCATTACTGAATGTCCCTTGCTCCACTCTAGAAATGGTCAACAGTAAATAGGCTGATATGCAAATGGAATGTGAGAGAGAACCCACAGATAGGGACACACTAGGCCAGTCTGGCTATTAAGGCCTCATCTCTCGGGGACTTAGGAAGAGAACCTCCAGCCACCCTTATGGCTATTTCAGACTGGTAGCTAGAACCAGCCTGGGCATCCTTCAGATATTAGGAGTCTGGGAAATGCATTCCCAGTGATATTTCCTATGGCTTCCTATGTCCTGGACATTCATTGGGGCTCTGTAGGCAGTGAAAGCTCCGATGGAAAGCCACCAGTATGGAGATGACGTACTACTGACATCACAAGGGCCAGGCACCATGGGAAGTTATACCCATCAGCTCCACACAGCTGTGTCTAAGGGAGAATGGATCGCCGCCCTGTATTATAGATGGAGACTTGACCAAAGATGCTAAGAAGCTTGCCCAGCTCACAAAAGGCCAGCTAAGATTCAAACACAGGTCGAACTACAATAACAGTTAAACTAGAGCTGAAAGAAGCCCTGGCATGCAGTTATACTCCAGACCCCTTACTTAAACATCAGGAAGGCCAGCCAGACCTTCAAAAGAATCCATCGACATCAGAAGCCAGTGCTAATTTCTGGCAAGGCCAGATTGGCCCTGGGCAATAGTTGCCTTTGAATGTAGGACCTCAAGTTCAAGGCTCAGTCAGCACCAACAGGACACATGGGCCCTGAGGACCCTCTGTTTCTTCTCCTTAGGCCTAAGATGCTATACAAAGGTGACTCCTGTAGCTTCCATTTGGTACCCTTTTCCTAGATCCACAGGTGGAAAGTGCTGCCTTGCAGCAAACCTAGCTCAGTATGGTTAGAGTTTCTGGCCCCTGGGCATCCCGTGGCATAGCCATCTTTAGTCTCAGGCTACTGGGCGGGTCTTATGGATTTCCTAAGAGCTGACCACTACCGAGTCAGAGGCTTGCAGCACTGAGTTTACTCAACAGGGCCTTGCATTCTTGTTTACCATGAAAGGGAAGACAGCTGCCCATCTGTCACACCAGTGCCTCCCTGTCGATGGGGGCTCCTGGGTCAGACTGAGGACAGGCAAGGTAGTAACTTCCTCAAAGCTTAGAGATGCTGTGGTGAAGAGGTTCTGCACCCCCGAGGGTCTGATGGCTCGTGGCTCCCAGGGCAACCACCCCCACCCCATCTCAGCCCATGACAGGCTAGGACAGGAGTGTGTTCCATGGCCCCAAGTGCCTCCTAAGCTCTGACTGCTTGAAGCCCCCCAGGCCCCCATTTCACCCTGCCCCAAATGCCATTCTGTCCAAGGCAACCCAGCACTTCAGCTGACTGGTGAGTGTTCTCAGCCCCCAGACCTCCTGACCACCATGTCTGCTATAGGAAAGAAAAAAAAAAAAAAAACATGAATGATCATGGAACCTGTGTCATAGCCAGTGCTGAGGTCAGAGAAGCTCCAGGCTAAAGGGCTTCTTTGTTCCTTTCCTGAAAGCCAGACAGACCCCTAATGGCCTTCCTGAGCTGAATATGGGGAGGTAGCCTTCAGCTCACCAAGTAGTTTGAGTAGCCAAAAGCCATGGCTGTGTGATCTTCTGGGTTTGGAGGCACAGCAGGGTAGGGATATCCAACTCCCCTCAGGGCCTCTTTGCTGTTGGGTGGTCCACAAGCTGTGTCCCTCTACTCCGAATCTCTAGGACTTAGTTTCCCAAATTGGGGCTGATGAACAGACAGCATCCCAGTCAACTGAGGGTAGGGAAGGGACAAGAAAAGGGGCTTCATGGAGTCACTTGAGGGGAGAATGGTAGCATGTGATAGATACAGTATTGGCCTTCCTGCTCCCTGCCCCTGGAAGTTTAGCCTTCAAGGAGCCTTGACCTTGGTGCTAGGACTGTAACATTCTCAACCTGTACTACCAACTCCACCCCTGCCTCAGTCTCTCGCTTTGAGTGGTAGGGAGCATCCAGACCAGGGGTTTCGGTGTTCTGTATATAGGGTGTGGAGGCCTTCTTCGTTATCAAAGGTCCAGGGCTGCCTCCCAGTGCTGATAAGAAGTTATCTGTCTCTCTCTCCTCTCCTTCAGTTAATCTTCTTTCTTTTCTGATTGGTCCATTGGCTCCCTCTGCTGAGCCCACCACCTCCATACTGACACTTCTGAATTCCTCCATGGCTGACACTGTCCCCGGGCCCTTTCTCCCTCCAGCCTTGCAGAAGCAACTTGCGTCCTGGGTTTTCTGAGCAGGGAAGGATCAGACAAGCAATCTCCAGGGGACACCCTTGTCTAGCCCTTGGCCACCTATAAGAATATCCCCTTTTTCTTTAAGATATTCTGCTCTGGGCAAGCAAGGACCAGGCTCTGGGGAACTACTGTTGGGACAAGGTACAAATTGTGAGTCTGGATTTTGGAAGTGACACCTCTCTGTGTGGGGCTTGGGTATCTGTGCGGAGGAATTATCCAAGCCCAGACATGGACTGGTAGCTGGGCTCAGGGGTTGTCCTGTATCTTACCCAAGACTCCATACTGGCTGCTCAGCTTCAATCTGACTAAATGGCAAGAACCCACTGATCACTCAACATCAGTATAGAGCAGGTGACAAACGCTGCCCAGATCTGGGAGTGTCCATCAAAACTCATCCAGGAGTGTCAAAGGGGATGGCATACTGGGTCACAGCAACCCCCCCCCCCAAGTCCTCTGATACTCTGGAGCAGGAAGGCAGGGAGATGCCCCAGGTGTCAAAAGCCAGTCAACAACCACTAAAGGACTAGAGTGACTCTTCATGTCCCTTTCCAGCCTTGCAGAAGCTCTTCAAGGCCCCTGCTCCGGGCTCTCTGGTCAGGGAAGTGTGCAGGCAGTCCCCTCGAGACACACCTTTGCCTGTTGTTTTGGCAGCTGTTAGCACCGACAGATGTGCTCGACTAGGATGGAGCCACCACTGCACCCTGCTGGGCTGTCCCAGCAGCCTCAGAGCAGCGGTAGGGTGGAGATCACCGCAGGCTGGGGGGATTCAAGGCACTCCCATCCTGCCTGGGTCCCTCCACCCTACCGAGCTGTGCTGCCTGAAACTCTTCCCCTGCGCCCCGCCGCCAGCGGGACCTTACCTCTGGATGCCGCCAGGAAAAGAGCGAGGAGCAGGGTCCCCCAGCGCGGGCCGCTGGCCTCTGGGACCGTGGGGACACCCATGTCGCCGTCGAGCCGAGCAAGAGCAGGTGGGGTGCACGTAGAGCAAACGCGGCTCCGGGAGCGCAGGGAGCCTGCTGTACACACTGCTTGCCCAAGTGAGTGCGTGCGGAACCCACAGCGCAGCTGGCGACCGAGCCAGCTCCTCTCCCATCAGCGCCCCCGAGTGGCGGCGGGCGGTCCTGCGAATCCAGGGCCCGCGGGAAGGGCCGGTCTTGCAGATAGACGTGGTTAAGAGTCCAACCAGCCACTTCCCTCTGTAAAGACCTTTCTACTGTCTCTCTCGGTGCTTTTCAGAGATTAGGATGGCCGTGCATACTAAGGAGTGGATCCAAGTCTAACCCAGCCTCATTTACAGCTCTCATAGTCTGGAGAAAGGAACTTTACTTCTTCGTGCTCCAGCACGCCCAGTGCTAAGCTCCTGTTGCCTAAGGAAGGAAGGAAGGAAGGAAGGAATGGGTGGGTGTGTGGATGGATAAGTAAGTGAAATCAGATGTCCACAACGAATTTAGCAAGTGGGAGGGAGATTGGCCCCCTCTGCACTTGTGTGTGCCCGTAGCTGTGACACCTGGTACACCCTTACCTGCATAAAACACTCCTGAAACACAGGCAAGGAATGCACAAGCCCAGAACTTCCCAACTCAGGACATGCTGCCACATCTGTTGGTGTGCCCCATGGAATCCCCTCAGCCTCTTTCCCCGGGGCCTTTGTTTGCCCACTGGTGCCTAGTTATCTGTAGGTTTGATTTTAATTTATGTGTGGGTGGTTGTTTTAGCTTGATTTGTATTGTTTTGTTTGGGTAAGGGCTTGTTTATGGTTTTTAGTATTTTAGTGTTGCCATGTAATTCAGGCAGCCCTTAAGATTCTCCTACCTCAGCCTACTGCGTGCTGGGATTACAGGAGTGCACTGCCATGTCCCCTCTGCAGTCCTGCTCCTAGCTACCCTCCTGACCCTCATAGGCATCTGGCTTCTACTCATCCAAGTTCTTGTCATCACTTAGAGCTTGCTTATCTCTGTTGTTTCCCAGCCTGACTTTGGAGGGCTCACCCCCACCCACCCTTTCTGTCAGCACTTCCTTAGGCCACAACACCAGATCTGAGATAACAACCAGTCAATTACCAGGGTCCTCCTCTCCTGACTAAGTTTGGAGGACCACGGCCTCCCACCAGTGATTTAAAAAAAAAAAAAACAAAAAACAAAAAAAAAACATGTATACAAGGTCCCATGAGCTCAGATTAGCCTTGACTTTCCTATGAACATCTAATTCTAATTCTTCTACCTCCTGAGCACTGGGATTACAGGTATGTACCATCCTGTCCAGTGCTTAGGGTCAGACACACAGATTCATGCATTCTAGGCAAGTACTCTACCAACTAAGGGGTTTCCCAACCCCCAGTGATCCTCTTGTTCACCCTATTTTCAGTGCTGGACATTGGATCCAGGACCTCAGACATGTCACTAAACTGGATCACTACCCTCCCCACCCCCATCTCTTTCAGCTTCTCAATTAAGTTGCACAGGATAACC
Organism: Cricetulus griseus; assembly: GCF_003668045.3. Classification (NCBI taxonomy): domain Eukaryota; kingdom Metazoa; phylum Chordata; class Mammalia; order Rodentia; family Cricetidae; genus Cricetulus; species Cricetulus griseus. The sequence continues at coordinate 1,042,040 of NW_023276807.1, forward strand.
TGGAACTTATGATCTCAGCCTTTCAAGTACCGGAGGCTGTAAGCCTGTCCAACCAGGCCCAGCCTCTCACTGTGATTGAGTCCCTTAGATGGGACAGACATAAAGACTGTCTACTACCTGAGTAACAGACCTGAATGTAAGCACTGCCTGAATAGTGGTAGACGTGACCAACATGGGGTGACTGTGGTGAGTGCCAAGGAGAATGTTGAACTCCTAGTGGTCTCTGGCTGAAGGACAGAGGACAGACCAAGTACAGTGCCAGGGATCAGGGTGGTGGGACAGACTGGTAGCCATGAATTGTGGGTGCTATGGATGGCCTGCCTCAGGCTCTATGGGCACTTCCACTTCCGCTACTGGGTAAGGAAGGCTACCTCAGAGGAAGGATAGTGTGTCCTGGTATTATTAGGTGACCTTAAGCAGACTCAGTGCACCTGAAGATAGCAAAAGACCTGGTGTAGGAACCCCAGAAGCTGCCAAGACACAAGTCTGATGTAAGCTTGACCTTGGGACCCCATACGGTAAGACAGTCTGGGTTCTTCTTGGTAGTAGTACATATGTTCTCTTTTGCCATAGGACAACCAAAACAACAGAGATGAGGTAGACACTAGATCCTTTTTTCACCCCAGCCACCCTCTGCAGAGGTGAGGGGGGCCTCCAGGAAAGAGCAGAACACCTCCCCAACTCTCCCCCTGCCTTCCCCTGATACACACCCCAGCACTGAACATCTTAGGGTTGCATCACAGGAAGACACAGATATTGCCCAAGCTGTGGGCCTGGCCCAGGAACTTCAAACCCTCCAGGGCAGGCCATGGAGGTGTGACTTCCTCCTCAGCTCAGAAGCCAAAGAAATCAGAGCAATGGAGCTGTAGAGGGGACAGCTCTGTTCAAGACCTCCACCCTCCAGCTCCAGCAAACTGAGCTATGGTCAGACTCACTTCCAGGGAGTCTTTGAGGGGTGTCTGGAATGTGGCTGGGAGGAGACTGAACTCCAGCCCTTCCTTACAACTAGCTCTTGTCCATTGGTGATGGCTGCGGGCCCTGGGGCCGGGGAGGGCTCAAGCTGAGTTTCTAGGGTAGAAGGTGAACTTCGTAGCTATAATCAGGACTGTGCAGAACACAAGGGGCACAAGTTGGCCTTCCATGACCATCATCATGGCATCATATAGCACAATGCATTATGGAGAAAGATGTAAAACCTGCCTGGACCACAAAGGGCATAGAAGAGATTGTGAAGGTATATTCCTGTGTCCAGTCTGTTCCAGACTCAGTGTGAGGCCCTTCTCCAGGCCAATAAGAATTGTTAGCACAATGCATTCTCCTCCTTGCATGCTTACTATCATTTTATACATATGTATTCATTTATTTGTTTATTGTGTATTTATATTTATGCGTATGTAGGTTCTTGCATGCCACGCCATGAACGTGGAGGTCAGAGGACAACTGGCAGAAGTTGTTTTTCTCTTGCCACCATGTAGTCCTGGGTATTGAACTCGGGTCATAGGTTTGATGGCAAGTGTCTTTACCAGTTGAACCATCTCACTGCCTCCTAATCCTTGGTATATTACTAAAGATTCCTAGGGACTCTATAATCCAAGGTAGTGTGTACCTAACAGTGGGGTTCAGTGCACATGACTGCTCACAACAGGACATAACTCCAGAATGTCTGAACTAAAAGGAATATGAGAGGTCAAGGCAGGTCTGTTATTAACAGATGGAAAAGGTCCAGAGAGGAGATGCCACTTACTCAATGTCACACAGCTCCTTCTCAGGGCTTTGGCCCTGCCCACGTTGGAAACAGTCTTCAAAGCCCCTGTCCTCAAGACCTCGAGCTAAGATCCTAAGAGTCATCACCTCCTCAGGGCAGTGACCCCCTTTTTGGGTCCAGAGGCCCTTTCCATCTCTCCATCACTGTGCAGGTAACTCCAGGACCAGACAGCACTGAGAAAAGTTTGCAGCCATGTTGTGTACCACCTGTTTTCCATTTGTCCTTGGCAGTGACCTGCTCACATCCTTTCATCCAGCTATCTCTGCTGCTCTTCTACCCTCAGTATTTCACAGTAACCCCTAATGATAGTTTGTCACTTTTGTATAGCTGAGATCAAAATACCCTAGGGAAGACTGGGCAGATGGCCCAGTTAGTAAAGTGGTTGCCATACAAGCACGAGGACCTGAATGGGCCCCCATAAGAAGTGGGATGTGGTGGCCTGTCCTGTCATTGTTGTAGAATATTTTAACTAGGCAAAGATGTTACATTTGTTTATGTTGCAGAATATCACTTTAACTGTGTAAAGGTGTGTTATTTTTGTTTATGCTGCATTTGTTTAATTATGTAAAGATGTGCTGCATCTGTCTTACTTAAGGCAACTGATTAGTCTAATAAAGAACTGAATGGCCAGTAGCTAGGCAGAGAAAGGATAGGCAGGACTGGTGGGCAGAAAGAATAAATAGGAGGAGGGATCTAGTCTCCAGAGAAAGAAGGAGGAGAGAAGAAGAGGAGAGAATGAGAGACATGCCTGGAGCCAGAAGCCAGGCAGTTATCAGCCAGCCAGACATAGAGACAACAGGAAAGTAAGAAAAGGTAAAAAGCCCCGAGGCAAAATGTAGATAAAGAGAAACAGGTTAAATTACAAGGGCTAGCCAGAGAAGAGCTAAACTAAGGCTGAGCATTCAAAGCTAATAATAAATCTCCATTTCATGATCTGGGAGCTGGTTGGTGGCACAAAAGAAAAAGCCTGGTGCATATAATCTCAGCACTGGGGACATAGAGACAAGAAGATCCATGGAGCCATTTGACCTAATTGATGAGCTTCAGGTTTAATGAGAGACTATGCCTCAAAATAAGGTAGAGAAGCTTGAGCAATGGCTCAGTGGTTAAGAGCCCCAGGCATCTATGTTTTCAGTACCACAAGAAGTAAAGACTGCAAGGTATCTGCTTTGTATTGTTCAATTAACTTATAAATTTATCCAACTTGTGATAATTTATTGCTAATTATGTATTCCAAGTAAGACTCAAATCACTGCAGAGTGGTGGTGGTGCATGCCTTTAATCCTAGCACACGGGAGGCAGAGGCAGGAGGACTCTGAGTCCGAGGCCAACCTGGTCTATAGAGTGAGTTTCAGGACAACCAGGGCCACACAGAGAAATCCTGTCTTGAAAAACTAACTAACTAAATATTTAGTTGTAGTGCTAAAAAAAAATAATAATTAAGATGGAGAATTATTGGGGACCTCTCCCTCCACACACAATTCGAACATGCATATGTATGCATGTGTATGCTTACACACACACACACATACACACACACACACACACACACACACCCCTGAGAGAACAACTTAAAGGAGAAATGGTGTACTCTGGCTATTTAAGAGGCTCCTGTCCACATTTGCTTGGTCTCATGTACTCACGAATAACATCATTGGATATGATAGGAGAACAGGAAGTGATAGGAGAACAGGAAGCAGGTATAATCATCAAGGACATGCCTCCTAATAACCCATTTTTTCTAGCTTGGCCACACTTCTCAGAGTTTCTATCTGAAAGCAGAGAGAGAGATGGATGCTGGTGCTCATCCCCTTTTTCTTTATTAGTCAGTCCAGGACCCCAACTCAGGGAATGGCGCTGCCCAGTTAGAGTGGACCCTTCTGTCCCAATCCAATATAGAAACTCATAGACACACCCAGAAGTCTGTCTCCTAGGTGATCCTAGAGTCTTTTAAGTTGACGACTGCTGGTTAGTTTTCTGTTGACCTGACACAAGCTAGAGTCATCAGAGAAGAGGGCATCTCAGTTGAGGGATTGCCTATGTCACATTGCCTGTAGGCAAGTCTGTGGGGCAATTACATAGTTAACTATTGATATGGGAGAACCCAGCCCATGGGGGGGGGTGGTACCATCCTTGAGCAGGTGGGCCTGGGCTATATAAGAAAGTAAACTGATCAAGCCAGTGAGCAGCGTTCCTCCTTGGTCTCTGCTTCAGTTCCTATCTCCCGGGTCCTGATTGGGTACATTGCTTTAAAGAAATCTCAGAGGGAGTGGCCAAGCATGCCTATATCACATTAAGGGATGAAAATGAGTCTTGCTCTGGAAGAAGTTGAGCCCAAATTTGAATATCCACTTCTCTGTGTGTGCTTTCTGTCTGTAGTTGTTGTTGTTGGGCTGTCTGGTGTCTGGTGTGCATCTAATGAGCCCCTGCTACCTGTCTGTTGTGCCTGTGTGTCTTGTTGCCTGTGACTGCCTGGTGTGTGTGCACACTTGCATGGGGGGGGGGGGAAGGAGAGGGAGAGAGAGATAGGAAGAGGGAGAGAAGGAAGGGAGAAAGAGAGAGATCTGTGTCTTTCTCTGTGTCTCTCCTTAACAAAGGGTTTTGCTCTGTATTTATTTATTTATTTTTGGTTTTTCAAGACAGAGTGTATCTATATTGCTTTGGAGACTGTCCTGGAACTTGCTCTGTAAACCAGACTGCCCTCAAACTCACAGAGATCCGCCTGCCTCTGCCTGCCGAGTGCTGGGATTAAAGGCAGGAGCCACCAACACCTGGTCTTGCTCTGTATTTATTGAAGAGCACAGAAGACACAGTGTGTGAAAATGAGAGATTCTTTACAGAGAGCTTTAACAGAGCTTTAGGAGGGAAAAGGTTACTTCAGAGACTCAGAGCAGTACTCAAAACCACATGGGTGTTATCAACCTATATTCATGTGTGGCTTCCAATATTTATGGGATATTTGTTACTTAAGGTTGCTTTTAATCTGTTGACTGCTTTCAGCAAAAGATTACCACAACACACACACACACACACACACACACACGCATTATTCCAGATCAGGGGCATGGAAGATTGCATAGCTTAAGAGTAAAACTATCCATTAGCTTAGCATGTAAAAGATGTTTGCATGGGGGCCAATATGAGGCACAGTAAGACTGGTTATGTTGTTCTCTTAAAGGCAGGGTAAACTTAAACAAGCTGAGTGCACAACAGGACAGTAGGCTAAGTACATATGAGTCTTAAATGATCTCAAGGCCTGTTATTAACTTGGCTGAAGGTTCCAACAAAGTTTCAGTCTCTTCAAAGGCAAGAGGTATTTTCAGAAAAATCTATTACCACACTTGAGTTCCTGCCCTGACTTCCCTCAGTGATTATAATGGGGAAATATAAGCCAAATAAACCCTTTCCTCCCCAGGTTGCTCAATGACAGTAACAGAAACCCAACTAAGACAAAGATCAATATTAACCATCACAAAGGAGGTGACATTATCAGATCCCAGAAAGAGCTAGAGCTTGGAGGGTCCCCAGCAGAAGCCACACAACAGGGACAGAACTGCAGTAAGGAGTGAAGGGGTAAAAGAAGCCTGCCCACCTGCCTGTCATCCCCACTCCTGTCTTCTGCCAGGAGTTCCCACTGGCCAATTCTGGAAACCAGATAGCCAGGGGGTCTCAGGCAGGGTGGTCCAGAGGAACAGTCTCCCAAGTGAAAGGTAGAGAAGAGGGATGGGTCAAGGAACATGGAACAGCACACAGGGAGGCTGTCTGCATTTCCCCTACTGATTGTGTAGAGCCAGTCAGTCATCTGCAATATGTTCTTGAGCGCTGACCACTGAATTTCTAATTGGCTGAGTATGATTCATGGTCTGATGGTCTGTCCAAGCATCAGCTAGAGATAGCCAATCACAGAACCACAGAAACATCTTACAGTGAAGTCATGTCCTATGGGTTTGACTTTCCTGAGGTCAATAAATTCTAACTATGAAATTGCCCAAGGTCCAAGTCCTACCTCTTTAACGTGCTAGAAATGTGTATTTCTTAATTTATATATTGGGCTGAAGACTTCACGTTATTGCCTCATAATTTGGTCAGGAAGATTGCAAGCAATGTTCTAAGTTGGGGAGGCTATTGAAGTTCCTCCCATATGTCTGGATGGTTGGTGGGGACTGATGTCTTTGAAACAGAGTATCATTATGTCACCATGATTGACCTCAGTCTTACTGTGTGGGCTACTTAGGGTGGCTTTGAACTTGTAGCAGTCCTCTTGCCTCTGTCTCCCAAGTGTTGGAATTACAGACATATGCCACCATGCCTAGTTCTATATGCCAGTTTTAATCACTGGATCACTGTGTTGACAAGAATGTCAAGCTTGCATCTGGCCTCAGCTGTGCTGTGATTGATTGGTGATGTCTGCCACAAGCATAGACATAGAAATGGTGATATGCGTGCCAACCTGGCCCTAAACAGTTACCTGGCTTGGTTTTTCCAAAGCTTCTGCACTTTGCCCTCCTAGTCTATGACTTCCTCCCTGACCCATTCTCTCCTCTTTTCTTCCCTTTATGGGATCCTATAGGATCACACTGGGTGAGTTTAACCCAGACAGACAGCCATTTGGATCCACCTTGATCCCTCTAGCCTCCTGACCAACACCTAATTCATGCTCTTACCTCCAGGCCACCACCCATGTATACGTGACTATCGTGGATGAGAATGATAATGCTCCTGTGTTCCAGCAGCCTCATTATGAGGTGGTGCTGGACGAGGGCCCGGATACAGTCAACGCCAGCCTTATCACCATCCAGGCGCTGGACCTGGATGAAGGGCCGAATGGCACTGTCACCTATGCCATTGTGTCGGGCAACACCATCAATACCTTCCGAATCGACAGGCACACGGTCAGCATCTGGCGGCGGGGTCCAGGACGGGGCAGAGTCACTCCAGGGCTTGGTGGGAATCTTGGTGATGCCATAGGGCATAAGAAGCAAACATAGAGCCTGGACAGAAATTGGAGTGCCCAGTGACGGGGGTGTGGGGGTGGAAAGCTTTAGGGGACAGGACCTATCTGCCCTTCAGTAGTGCTGTGATTGATTAGTGCTGTCTGTCCTAGGCACAGACACAGCAATTGTGGCAAGGACGTCAGGGTCTATTTGGTGTAATCACGGAGTGGCCTAGGACCATCACTCATCATCCTCTTGCCTTGTACTTCCTGTGTCCCCAGGGTGTCATTACTGCTGCCAAGGAGCTAGACTATGAGATCAGTCACGGCCGCTACACCCTGGTTGTCACTGCCACCGACCAGTGTCCCATCTTGTCCCACCGCCTTACCTCTACCACGACGGTATGTAGGTAGGATATGTCCCCAATGTGGAGGTGAGGGAGAACAAAGAGGACCCGGAGGCTCTGTGGTGGACAGGGACGGAGAAGAAATGCCTGTTGGGAGGAAATGCCTGAATGCAAGGGCTCTTGTCCGCTTCAGCAGCCCGTCCAGACTTTCTGTGTTACTGTGAGGCAGTCACTGAACCTCTCTGTGACTGTGTCTAGCAGATGAGTGAAAAAACCTGTACCCCCTTTTATGGGAAAAGCATGCCCTCTGGTCAAACAGTGACTCAGATCCCTGCTCTTTCACTTCCTGGCTGTGTGAGCCTGGACAAATCATTTAACCTCCCTGAGCTTCTGTTTCTTCATGAATGAAAGCAATAGGACCCCATGAGCAATGGGACCCAGAGCATAGGGATGAGTAGGCCATGGTGGTAGCGTTAATCAGTTATGTCCATAAAGACACACAGGAAGTATCGATGGGAGAGTTACAAGTTCAAGACCAGCTCAGGCTATGTACAAAGACTCTGTATCCAAAGAAATAAAACAGGGCTGGGGTGAAGAATACTTGCCTATCATGTGCAAGGTCATGAGTTCAATTCCTAGAAACACACACACACGCACGTGTGTACGCGCACACACACAGACACACACACACACAGACACACTGCTTAGATACTCTCCCACCCTGTGACATTGTACAGCATTCCCCGTAACCCATGGCTGTCAGCACCAGATATTGCAGTTGCTGAGGTTCCCGGTCTCTGGGGCCAATCCTGGCTAAGCTGTTCGCTGTCTCAGGTGCTCGTGAATGTGAATGACATCAATGACAACGTACCCACTTTCCCTCGAGACTATGAAGGACCGTTTGATGTCACTGAGGGCCAGCCAGGGCCCAGAGTGTGGACATTCCTGGCCCACGACCGGGACTCGGGTCCCAATGGGCAGGTGGAGTACAGCGTTATGGATGGAGACCCATTGGGTAAGTGGAGTCTGCTCTGGGCAGTGTGGTGGGCATGACCTCTCTTTACCTGCTCAGGACTGGGGTGAGGGAGGCCACGACCCAGTCCACTAACCACTGTGTGACCTTGTCCTCTCTGGCTTTCAGTTCCACACAACTTTATCACGGGTATGGGGAGAATGCCATGGTGCCTGGGACACACGCTGGTGGCCTTGGAGAACCGTAGCTCTCCCCAGGCATAGATAGGAAACATCCAGGGGGAGGTGTCTGAAGCTGCAGCCCGGCAAACACAGTTTCCAACATGGAGGAAGACAAGTCTCCTCACCACGTACACCTCAGGACCCGGGGTATACATTTGGGGAGCACTGGACTCCTCTGAATACCTCAGTGTCACCCAATGAAAGCCCAAAGAGCTGGGCATGGTGACCCATGCTTTTCATTCCGGCACTCAGGAGGTAGAGGCAGGTGGATCTCTGTGAGTTCAAGGCCAGCCAAGGTTACTAAGTGAGAAGCTGTCTTAAAAAAATTATAGAAAAATGAAAAACCTACACAGCTGTCATGACTGCTGACCTGGCTCAGAGGCTGGAGCCTGGAAGAACACTCTCTCTCGAGACACTTGTTAGCTAGAGCAGGACTTTCAAGGGCTTGGGGACTCCAGCAAAAGACACCATGGAAAGAGGGTTCTTCAAAAGGCTGTGGTGGGGAAGTAGCAGAGCCTGTGGCAGCCACTAGTCACCTGCACGGACCCTGGGGTGTCAGGCCTCCCCATTCTTAAGAAGCAAAGAAGATATTGAATATTTGGAAAATATCCTGCTTTCTAATTGATCATCCCATGACTATTCATAAGGGCCTACTGTGTGCTGGTCATGTGCCAGGGGACTCAGAAGAGTAATGGACCCGAGTGGACAGGTAGGGAATAGATATTCAGAGAGGCAGCGAGCACAAAGGCCTGGTGGTCCAAGCCTGCCTGGTAGGATGATGGAATTGTAAAAGGCCCTGTGTCTGGTGTGAACTGGAAGATTTGGTATTTACTGAGTGAGGTGGACACCACCATGCTCAAAGCAAGGGAGGGACATGACTTGACTCTCTCTCTCCCTCTCCCTCTCCTTCTCCCTTTCTCCCTCTTTCCCTCCCTCTCTCTCCACCTCTACCCCACTCCACCCCACTCCCCCCCCATTCATCTTGGAATCTGAAAAGTAGATAAAGATTCCAGCTCAAACCTGTTCTCCCACAACAGATAAAAGGACACACCCAGACCACTCAGCACAAAGGTCACTGCAGCCTGAGCCCACGGGCCTGCTCTCCACCCCCAGTCACCTACCCAATCTCTAGCCCTGGTGTTTCTGCTAGGCTCTCATGTGTCCTCCGAAGCTTCCATCCCTTCAATCCAAAACACCCCAAGCACAGGAACCAGGGTGAACTCTTTAAAGCCTTTGTCAAGTCATGTCCCTCCCACGCTCAACACCCCCAGTGTGTCTACCTTACTCAGGTCCTTTTAATGGCCCTAAAAGCCACACAAAAATCATCTCTTCCCCTCATTCTCTTACTCATATTCCCACTAGACACAGCCTTTTGTAATTCCTTCAGCCTGCCAGGGATGCTCAACCCTCAGGACCCTGCACTTGCAATCCCCAGCAATTCTTGTGGAAAAGAATAGCCAGGGAAACATGCCATCTGCATTTTAGCTTTGATCCAGCAACCCTTCCTCCTTCTTGGGACCTCGACATCCTGGGATCCCTTGCACACTTTTCTGCCTTCTTTGCAAGTTCTCAGTCCCCCAGAGACCACCTGGGCTCCCTTTCAGGATCCCCTCCTATATTAAGAGTTGTTTTGTTGCCAGCCCAACCCGAGAGGACTCCTGCCCATGAGCCCACTTTTCAGATGGGACAATCAAGGCAAGGCTTGGGAAGAATCCGGCTGTAGCCCAGACACAACTGGGCAGAAGGTTGTGGCCTCCTGTCTCCAGGGATGAAGGGTGGGGGGTGGGATTAGGAGTTCTGGCCAGGGCCAGTTGCTGAGGAGACTATTATGTAACTGGAGGAGTCTACCTAGTGTCCCACTACTGCTCCAGGTCTGCTTCCCCAAGCCTTCCAGGGTAATCAGGTCTCCCCTGCCTTTGCCGGTGCAGAGAGAAGCCATTTGCTAGCACATGGCATGTTGTCAACATGGCTGGGAAACCCCAAGAAAGGGAATCCCCGTGCTTTGGAGACTTTGGAGCCTAGGGCACAGGAAATCCTGCTTCTACAGCTTCCTCAGCCTTTGGGAGCCTGGGAGTGGAAGAGCTGGTGGGAAATCCCAGCTGTAGGTGGGCATGGGGGCTGTTGTAGCAGAAGTTCAGGACTGGTGTCAGTGCCCCAGGTTGTGAAAGAGGGACAACCACAGCCACTGGGATGCTTAGGCCTCTGTCTTTGCCAAGCTGTGTGCTGCACTGTGGGCCTGGGCCCCAAGTGCAAGAAGGAGAGAAAAAAAATATGTGTGGTGGTTCGTGTGTGTATTCCAGCACTTAGAAAGCTAAGGCAGGGGAATTGCCACCAGTTCCAGGCCAACCTGGGATATAGCATGAGAGCCTGTTTCAAGGAAAATGGGAAAGAAAGGGAACAGCTTCCTCCCCAGCTCAGCTTGAAAGACCATGCAGAGGCCAAGTGACCCATTCCTCATGTTCTTGCCGATTGCCTGCGCCCCAGCCCCCTTCTCTGTTTCTGCAGAGGGTCCCACTTCCTCCTCCAGCTCTCTTCAGCCCTCATCTCTCTCCATCTCTCTAACTTCTACCCCATCAGTCCTGAGGAGTGTTAGCTAGAAGGCCTCTGAGTCCCAGCAGACTCAAACCTCAGTTCTGCTGTTACCAAGCTAGAAGCATGGAGGACATTGTTCTCTTCCTCCTAGCTTATTCTCCAAAGGATGTGAGCCACAGGGTAGGCCAGAATCTGCAGCTCTGAGGGTCTTGCTTTAGACACAAGCAACTTGCCCTTCAGCTGGGTCCAGATCTGAACCTCAGGGTTAAAAAAAATGGCATTTCCATAGGCCTGGAAGATCTCCTGCTGTGTTCCAGCTGGGGCTTCAGACAGGGGCTCCCTAGGGCCCCTCATCCTACTAACCTGCTACATGGAGCTCACAGCAGCAGCCCTCCTTTATGGCCAAGGGGTCTAGTGCATTCTTTTCTCACAAGACTTCCTACCTGGACAGTCTATTTGCCAGCAGTGGAGGCTGGGGAGACTAGAGACAACAGGCCAAGACCCAGGCCCAGAGATTCCTGGTTCTTATCACCACCAGACAAAGAATTCAGAGATAAGACAAAGGAATTGGGAGGGGTTTTCCCTCTCTAGTGTGTGTGTGTGTGTGTGTGTGTGTGTGTGTGTGTGTGTATGTGCACATGTATACATGTGTGCACGTGTGTACATGTGCACATGCATGCAGAGGCCTGAAGCTGATGTCAGGAATCAGCCTCCAGCAGTCTTCCAACTTACTCATTAAGGCAAGCTCTCTCAATCAAACCCAGAACTTACTGATATGCTGGCCAGCTTGCACTAGGGGACCTCCTGTCTCTACCTTGGGAGGCTGGAATTACAGGTGAGGCCTGCAACTTCCTGGCCTTTCCAGGAGGTTCTGGGGATTCAAACTCTGGCCCTCATGCTTGCACAGGAAGTGCTTCAACACTCAGCCCTGTCCTTACCCTAAGGGAGGAAGTGTCACCACAGAACGAAACACACATATCAAAAGGAAATAGATTTCTAGGGAGAGGCAAAGAGTCAGCTCTGCTATGTTGATATTTGCATAAAGCAGAGGACAGGTTACCGTGCTCTTCTTTGGTGGTGACTGCCAGCCTAGACAGTTGCATGATGTTCTGCTGTGGCACGGCCCAGTGATGGCCTTGTCCTTCAGACACCATGCAGCTCACTTTGTGGTTTTTTTCTACCTATCTAGAACACACTCTCGAAAGTGCTTAATACCATTGTGAGTTTCTGACCACAAGGAGTCAGCAAGAGTGTGGTGTGGAGGGAGGGGACCCAATAAGCCAGAGGTGGTGGCACATTCTTGGAATCCCAACACTTGGGATATGAAGGCATAAGGATCAGGAGTTCAGGGTCAGCCTGGGCTACATGAAACTCTGCCTCAAAACAGACAAAAACAAAGAAATCCCACCCCTGCTTTTCAACACACCTGGGTCAGCCTCTGGCCAGCTGGAAGCCCAGGAGGGAAGCTGATTGGTCAGGAATTACATACACATGTGGGTACGAAGGCCACGCTCTCATTATGCCCAAAAAGGGCCCATGCCTCAGCTGCCCGTGGTCTTCGTGAGGAAGGCTGGCGGGAGAAAAGGGGTTCTTAGTCGGGACCAGCTAATGCAGGCTTGTTCTGGCTTCCAGGGGAGTTCGTGATTTCTCCTGTGGAGGGTGTGCTGAGGGTCCGGAAGGATGTAGAGCTGGACCGGGAGACCATTGCCTTCTACAACCTGACCATCTGTGCTCGAGACAGGGGGGTCCCGCCACTCAGCTCCACAGTGAGTCTGGCCCAGCCCCATGGCATTCCTTGTACACTGTCACACTTGGCCCAGAGAAACCAGAGGTGCCTTAGCTGTGGGGACCTTGGCTCTCCAGGATTCTCTCCTCGTAATCCCCTCTCAAGAGTGTTTTTCCTGTGAAACCCCTGGCTCTGATCCAGACCTGTTACTGTGTACACTCTCTCCTCTACCACTCCTCTCCCCTTCTGTTTGGCTGGTTTTCTTCCTTCATCTTCCCCTCCCTTTACAACCTTCCTCTCTCAATGTCTTCACTACCTTTGCTCTGTCTCTGTCCCCACCCCCTTCTGTCACATCCACCCTTGACTCTCCCCCCGCACCCCCAGATGCTGGTGGGAATCCGAGTGCTGGACATCAATGACAACGACCCGGTGCTGTTGAATCTTCCCATGAATGTCACCATCAGTGAGAACAGCCCTGTCTCAAGCTTCGTCGCCCATGTCCTGGCCAGTGATGCCGACAGCGGCTGCAACGCACTCTTAACTTTCAACATCACTGCTGGCAACAGAGAGCGGGCCTTCTTCATCAATGCCACGGTAGGGTCGGACCTGCCCAGGGCCCCCAAGTTCTTCCTACAAGAGGCTTACTGAAGAGCTCCAGGCTCCACACTGGGGCAGTGACTTGTGCCAGTGAAGGAACTAGGCCCCAGAGCTGGAGTCGCAGCAGTTCTAAAGTAAATAGGGAATCCACCAGTGGTAGTGCACACCCAAATCCTGGCCAGCCTTTTGTTGTGAGTTCTGGAATTCATAAAACAAAAACAAAAACAAAAACAAAAAAAAAAAACCCGAATCAAAAAAGCAAGCATAAACTGGGTTCAGTGTTATATCTAGCACCTGAGGAATATTAGCAAAAAGATTAGGAGTTCAGGGTCATCCAGGCTCCAAAGTGAGTTTGAAGTCAGTCTGTGCTATAGGAGACCCTGTCTAAAAACAATAAGGCAACACAGTATGAAAAATCTGCTCAGAATAAGTAAACTCCTAGAGCCAGAACAGGTTATGGGAATTGCCCCCAGCAGAATTGCTCAATGAGCACTAATTAAACCGCAAGAGGGAGAAGCATTAGAAACAACTAAATTGGCCACAGCTTCATCCATCAGCCAGTCATTTGGTTATTGGTGCCTTCACTGGCACCAGCCAGGGTCTCCTGTGTCAACCACTATACACTTGCCCTGACCTAGCACTGTTGACATGCTTTACAGCACTCAGTGAGGAACCCAGTCCAAGTCAGTAGCCCCCTTTGGCTTTGTTGAACGGCTGTTCCCTGGTGTCCATTAGCCCCACGCCCACCCCCAAGGCTTCTCCTAAGCACACATAAACCCTAAATTGTAAGATGGCCTGAGCCATACTGAGGTGCACCTGACTTTCTCTCCTGGCCTCTTGGAGTGTGTGTAGACTGTTGACGCCCAGGTCCTCCAAGGTCCCCTCTTTTGGGATGTCAAGAACATGATCACTAATTTACCATCAATGTGGAAAGATCCCGGTGCCCTCCTCTGGCCCTTATCTCCTAGGCACTTTGGGGAACATGGGCATCTGGTGGGGGCAGGGGAGGGAGGTGCCTGCTCATCTAACCAGCCAGGCACATCCCAGACAGGGATCGTCACTGTCAACCGGCCCCTGGACCGAGAGCGCATCCCAGAGTACAGGCTGACAGTTTCTGTGAAGGACAATCCAGAGAACCCACGAATAGCCAGGAAGGTAAGGCTACGAGAGACTTGGGCGGGTGTGGGTGAAAGAGAGGGAAGGAGCTGAGTATGTGAGAGAATTGTGAGAGAGTGAGAATGAATATGCCCATTTTCTTTGGAGAGGGCTGGCAGCCTGCCAGGGGCTCAAAAGCTCACATCTGCCTTAGTTAAATGCTGGCTTCAGATCTGAGTTCTCCTGTCCACAGGTATGTGCTTGAGCCAATTCACTTTTCTCAGTCTCCCTTTTGTCTTAGCAATGCTATATCCCTAAGTCCTCGGTACAGGGCCTGGTCCGGAGCCAACACACTCAGTGAATACCAGATGGCATGTCTTCCTCAAACCACAGAGGTGTGTGCACACACTGGACTCAGGCCTTCACTTCGAGGTTCTAAGGTGGGGGGCTTTACATGGTCCCTCAGATGCCAAAGGCACAGGCTCTTGAAACTCAGTGGGTGCAGCCTGACAGTCCCTTTCAGGTTGGAGTTGGCCTATTCTACTGCTCCTAGTATTGGGGTAGAGTCCTGTGGCTGTTTCCTCGGCTCTGCTCCTGACCAGCTAAGTGACTCCTCAATACCTCAATTTCCCCATCTGGTTTATGTACTGGAGCACAAACAACTTACCAGTGGCTACCCCACTGAAGAAAATAACACTCCCACCTCTGGCAACAGTCTCTTGTGAGACTCTCTCATCCTAGATGAGCCTTGATGAGATACTTGATTTTATCATGACGGGATGTAATTTTGTCACATCCATACCTGTGGAGATGATCATGTGATTTCTGGCTCTGAGTCTATTAATGTGAAACATTGTGTTTGTTATTTAGTGTATATTGAGTCATCCCATCATCTCTGGAATGAAGCCAACTTGATCACATTGATCATTTTGACACATCTTTTATTTGGACTTGCAAGTGTTTTGTTGAATTTTATGCATCTGTGTTCAATGAAGAGAATGATCTATAGGTGGTGGTGGTGGGTGGTGGTTGGCACAGACAGCCATCCCAGTGAAAGCCATCTCAGGGAGCCCTTTCTTATACAATCCCTAGCATCAATTCTGTAAATTTCACAAAAGTGCTGAAGGTTGATCTGCTGTGTCCAGAGTGTCTGTGGCAGTGGTGGCAATTGTGTTGGGTTGTGGTGAGGGGAGTTGACTGGGGCAATAATTAAATGGACTAAAAAGAGAAGAGTCAGCTGGCAGAGTGATCAAATACTCTTGTTCCCTCTGTTTCCCTAAGTATAATGAATCACTTGTCCAATGTGGCTTCTAAGCTGCCATCTTACCCAGATGCCTGTCACAGGGCTTTGAAGCAAAGGTTACTTTCTCTGCGCCCTCACCCAAGTGCAGCTGAGTTGTATTCAGGGCTCCCGGGTGCAGGTCTGAGGTGCAGCTTTGTATAATAGCGTGGGTAAACTTGGACCACCATCATGCAGATATGAAGGTCTCAAAGCCGGGACTCACTGTCCAACCTAAAACCTCACCAGCAGGCAATGTTTTGTGGCTAAGTACCCCTCTGACCCACAACCACACAGCATTCTCATAAAAGAATTAAGATGCTTGTTGATCAGAATGGAAAGTGGAGACAGGCCAATCTGGGGAAGGCATCTTGTCAAGATCACCCAGTGAGTAGCCAGCAGAGAAGACACTAGAACTCTAGATCCTCTGCTTTAGGCTTTTTTTAATCCCCCATCTTTCAGTGTGGTTCCCTTCCACAATGCAACATTCAGCCCTGTCCCTGTTCTGCCCATCACAGGATTTTGACTTACTGCTGGTCTATCTGGCTGATGAGAATGACAATCACCCCCTCTTCACTGAGGGCACATACCAGGCAGAGGTGATGGAGAACTCTCCTGCTGGTAGGTGCTGGGCCTACCTGGGGGGGGAGGAGGACTCTTACTATATTAGGCAGACACCACTGGGACTGTGGGTACTGAGGATGCACTGTGTGCCTGGTGTGAGAGTTGGGCATAGAACCCAGGGGGTGCAGAACGGTACCAGAGGGGGGAGGGTGCAGCCCCAAGACTTGGGGGCTGAGGCTGCTAATGAGGCCACAGGTCTGTTTAGGAGAGAGATGAGTAGTCATTGATATTGATCACCCTGGGGTGATCTGAAAGCAGCCTCACTACCCGTCATAGAGAGGACTCCAAGGCGAAAAGAATGCCCAGCCCTGTATGGTAGAAACCCTGAGATTTGTCATCAGAAGTGGGGCTCAAGGACCCTGGCTAGCCAGTATAGCCCTTACCTCCTGCCCAGCTCTACTTAACCTTGTGTCTTGTCTCCCTTTGATGCCTCCAGGAGGTCCTCTTATCCTTCTCTACCCCAACCCTGAGTCCCCAGATCTTGATTTCTAATCAGAAAGAGATAAGTGAGACAATACTGTCTCTTGAGTGGATGTCACCTCCAAGTGGACATGACTTTTAAATTGCTGGTGTGCACGTTCATGCATTCACCAGTATACTGCCACATGAAGGCATATGTGTGGAGTTACATGTGGGCACAGACACATGTAGGCATGTGGGTGGCCCTATGATATACTCATGGCAAGTGTGCCTACGAGCAGAGATAGACGAGGGCACAACCAGGGGCGTCCTAAGCTTGGATGTGCTCTGTGTGCATGCAATCACTACTATGTGAACTCAGAGGCCCACACACTGTGTGTGTGTGTGTGTGTGTGTGTGTGTGTGTGTGTGTGTGTGTGTGTGTATAGCCACGTACACTGAGAGGCTCACACACTGTGTGTGTGTGTGTATAGCCGTGTACAGTCAGACCTTATAACAGAGCAATGTCTACTTGCATATGGACAGGCAAGACCCACACATGGAGGGGATACCAGGGAGCCCCCTAGATCCTCCAGTGGAGTGGCCAGCCTCAAAGGCTGCTGGGAAGCAGGCATGGCTCCAGGCAGGCCAGAGGGGCTTGCTCACCGCTCTTGTGTTTTCTCCCCAGCAGAGCTTTGAGGCCGCTCCCAGGCATCTGCGTTCAGTCTGCCAAGGCTGCCGCACTCAGGCCCGCCCCAGGGCCTCCCTACCTGCTCCCTGCCCACCTCCCTTCCTTTCCCTTTCATCCATTGTCAGCCATGGTCATGGGGGACACAAACAGGGAGGGGGGAGGGCAGGGACCAGGCTGGCCTGTGGTGACTCCTCTCCTCTGGCTCAGGGACACCCCTCACGGTGCTCAATGGGCCTATCCTGGCCCTGGATGCTGACGAGGATATGTACGCCATAGTCACTTACCAGCTGCTGGGTGCCCACAGTGAGCTCTTTGATATCAACAACAGCACAGGTAAGGATGCTGCTGCAGCTTACCAGTCAACCCTGGGGTGGGACTGGCCTGTTCTTGGATCTAGAGCAGTCGTTCTCAACCTATGGATCGTGACCCCTTTGGGGGGGGGGTCAAATGACCCTTTCACAAGGGTCACCTAAGACCATCGGGGAACACTGATCTTTTCATTAAAATTCATAACAGTAGCAAATTTATAGTTGTGAAGTAGCAACGAAAATAATTCTAAGGTTGGGGTCACCACAACATGAGACTGTATGAAAGGGTCGCAACATTAGGAAGGTTGAGAACCACTGCTCTAGGAATCCTCCTCAGTATGGACCCAGGTTCATATGAATCCTGTTCCTCATAGCCCACAGCCCACATTGCGACTGGATTTGGCCCCCAGAGTCTCAATGGGAGGACCCAAGAAGAAGCATAAGGCAACTTTAGGGACCAATTGCAGCATAGACTCATGGCCCAAGCAAACAGCCCCCATCTTTTCTCTGCACAAACTGTATTCTGGCCAGAAAACACCCCCTGATCAGCCAGAAATGGCCAAAGGTAGTATTCCTGTTCTCACACCAGACCAACAGCTCCCCAGGAGCCATATCACAACAATGTGGTCAGGACAGGAGGCTAGTCTAGTGACAGGGACATTTAGGAGGCATGTCTCTCCACGGAGCAGGTCAGTCCTCTGTCCTGGTCACTCTTGGCAGACAGGACCCCTAAGAACTACAGAGGCCACCAAGGAGAGACAACCATGGCAGATATGGGTGCTCCCTGGATGTGGGTAACTGAACCTTCAGGAAATAAAGTCACTGTGCCTTTCCTCCCTGTCCCTGATAACGGTGGCTCTTCTATTTACCCATCATGTCTTTTGCCCTATACATCTCCCTGACTGGTGGTACCGGGTACCAGGTGTGGTGACTGTGAGGTCTGGGGTTGTCATTGACCGGGAGGCCTTCTCACCCCCCATCCTGGAGCTGCTGCTGCTGGCTGAGGATGTTGGACTACTCAATGGCACAGCCCACCTGCTCGTCACTATCCTGGATGACAATGACAACTGGCCCACCTTCAGTCCTGCTGCTTACACTGTCCACCTACTGGAGAACTGCCCACCAGGTAACAATGGTCAGGTCCTGGGCTCTACTGATGCATTGCCGGGAGCTGATGGGTAGAGGTTGGGGGTTACAGGCTCAGGTGAACACAGAATCCTCTTCAGGGAAGAGTACTGGAATGAAAAAGAGTTGGGAGACTTGGACACTCCTCCTCAGAACCTTGGTATTCTGTGATGATCAAGTGTGTTCGATCCATGTTCCTCCAGTACCTATTATCACTGCTGTTATTTTGAGACAGGTGCTCAATATCATCTTCCAGGATATCCCGAAATGTAGCCCAGGCTGGCCTCAAACTCACTATATATCCTAGGCTGGTCTTGAGCTCACAGTAGTCCTCCTGCCTCAGCCTCTCAAATGCTAGGATTACAAGTGATATTATATAGTGATGGGATTACAAGGTGGTGTCCATCTAAGCCTGTGTTTTAAATCAGCAAAGACTCAGAATCATTCTAATCACAGTCCAGGTTAATGGAAGGAGGCGGGTATGTCTGGTTCTAAACATTGCCTGGAATAAGATGAACATTCTGAAACATGAAGCCATTGCTGTGGTATGTGCTGGCAAGACTGAGGAGAGGCCTCTTCTGCACCATCAGTAAAGGGTTCTGGGCTGTGCAGAGAAGGCTCCCGGGATGAGAGTGCCTGCTGAGCAAACGTGAAGATCTGAGTTCAAATCCCACACCCACAAACAACACTGGGGTATGGCTGTGGGTACACTCACTGGGGTAGAGACAGGAGGATCACTGGGGCATACTGGGTGCCAGTCTAGTTCCAGGTTCAGTAGAGAGACCCTGTCTCAAAGAAGGCAGAAATTGATGGAAGAAGATGCCTGGCCTCCTTGCACGTGTGCACGGGCATGTACAACTATATACATTTGCACATAAACCACACACAATGAACAGAAGTCCTGATCTGTCTAGAAGAGGCCCAAATACTTACCCACTCCCCAACTCCTTCCCGCAGGATTCTCAGTCCTTCAAGTCACAGCCACAGATGAGGACAGTGGCCTCAATGGGGAGCTGGTGTATCGAATAGAAGCCGGTGCTCAGGACCGCTTCCTCATCCATCCAGCCACTGGAGTTATCCATGTTGGCAATGCCACCATTGACAGAGAAGAACAGGAGTCCTACAGGTTGACAGTGGTGGCCACAGACAGGGGCACTGTCCCCTTGTCAGGCACAGCCATCATCACCATCCTGATTGATGACATCAACGACTCCCGCCCCGAGTTCCTCAACCCCATCCAGACAGTGAGCGTGCTGGAATCCGCAGAGCCAGGCACTGTCATTGCCAACGTCACTGCTATTGACCTTGACCTCGACCCAAAACTGGAGTACCACATCATCAGCATCGTGGCCAAGGATGACACTGACTGCCTGGTGCCTGACCAGGAAGACGCCTTTGCTGTGAATATCAATACAGGTACGAGGGTGGCCACTGGCTCGCTAACACCCTCTCCAGAGCCAGACCCAGACCCAGAATCCTCGCTTGCTCCCTCTCTGCCTTCCTCCCCCTCCTTCCTCTGCCATTCCCTTTATGCTCTTGTCTTTTCCTCCTCCCCACTCGCTCCTCTGCTGCCTTCCTCCTGCCTCTGCCTTTCACCTCCCTTGACAAACTGCTCAGCCCTTTCTGGCTCCTTCACAGCAGTGCCTGCCCCCCCACATTGACGCTGGCATTTGGTATTACAGAGTTTTAATGTTTGTAATTCAAATGGAAAACAGTACCAACACAGTATTTCCTTAATCAGGAGATTTGGCCAAACACTTTTGATTGATGCATTCAAATTTTCTATGAATTGTGTCTGTACCCTTATAATCTTCCATTATCATCAAAACAGAGTCATGGTTTTATCTTTTGTGGTTTATCCTGCTAACTATAACTTTGACAGTTTACTGTTTGTCCAACTGTTGAATGGTTTTGGCCCTCTGGAGAGTCAGGGAGGGGCACGAGTCTTATATGGAGTGTCACAAAATTTAGCATGGCAATGACAAAATGCTAAAAACTAAAAATCATCACTATTGAGAAAAATGTATAGTGAGGTAACATGAGCGCCCTGTAAATAGCCAGTAGCCATCAGTATACCGTTGTCATGATGACAGTATGGGGACTTTGGGATTCCTGCACTGCTGTGGAGTCCAGACCAAGGTCACCGTCACACAGCAATCAAACACAGAGTCATTCAGATCCTAGGCCCTAGCAGCACAGAGGTGAGTACACACCATGGGATGCCAGGCAGCAGTTAGCCATGGAGAGGGAAGGGTGTCTTCGTTTTAAGCGCTTGCTGAAAAGGGTAAGAAATACTGAGATACATACTACAGCAGCATTTGCATAATTGTAAGGGACAAAATGGTTCTCAGGCATGCTTTTATTTATTTATCTTTGAGATGGGTACTCATGCAGCCCAGGCTGGCCTCAAACTTGTAATATGGACGAAAATGACCTAGAATTTGGTCCTCTTTCTTCTACTTCTCAGGTGATGCCTGTAATACATGGAACTGAAGGGGTCAACCCCAGGGCCTCCAGCATGCTGGGCTAGTACTCCACAGCTGAGCTACACCCTCAGTCTCAACACACACACACACCACATGCATGTCACACTCTGCCTGAGAAGGAGAGACATGAGGGGATGGGGGACGGGTGGATACAAAAACCAGAAGAAATGCCAACAGTCATAGCATGCAGTGAACCAGAGTAGGATTAATCTCCTGTGTTTTCAACTCAAAGTGGGGGGGAAAAAAAAAAGATAACCCATGAAACCCTGGGAGAAGTTGGTAGCATTGTGTGCCAGCCCAGGCCAAGTCGAAGAGGTTCCTGGCTGGTCTGTCAGGACCTTGGAGAGCCACCCCACCCCTGCTTTCCTGGATAGCATGCCTCCCCAACTTGCCTCTTCCTTGTTCCCTGCTGCTTCTCACTGATTCTTTTTCTATTTTTCTTTCCAGTGTCTTCTCTGTCCACCTTCCTCATGGCTCCCAGCCCCCTTGCTTGGCTCTCCTACCCTTTTCTTCTGAGATCCTCCTGAGATCCTCCAATCCCCTCCCCTTCAGCTGGGTTCTCAACCCCGTTTCCTTCCCCTCTACTCCTTCTCCCCATCCCAGCCCCGCTTGCCCTGGCCAGCTCCGAGTCCCACAGCCACCGCCCCACCCACACCCTGCCCCATCCTCTTCGCTGCACCTGAACTAACCAATGTTAACCCTCTCTTTCTCCCTCACGGCTGGCAGGCCTGCAGGTTTGAGCTCTGTTCTGTCACTTCCCACCTCATCTCCTCTCTGCTTCACCCCATTGCCTTCCTCCATGCCTCATACCCCACCCTTCCTGCCCTGGGGGCCGGCCCAGGCCGTGCCCAGCCTTTGCAGACTGAACGCAGCTGCCCTCTCCCCAACCTCGCTCCCTAGCCTGGGGGACGGGGAGCGAGAGTAGGAAGAGGAGGAGGAGGAGGCGGCCGCCCAGGGTAAGTGACCACCCATGGCTGGGGACCTGTGGAGGACAGCAACCCAGCAGGGGGTCTGCCAAGGGGAAGGATCTCCTAAGACCCTGGTACCCAAGAGGGAGAAGGAGCTCTTGGTCTAGGGCAATAAAGGGAGATCGGCACCCAGGCCCCAACAGGCAGGAAGAAGAAAGCCCCCAAGAGATTGACCAATAGGTCTGTCCAGCAAAACCAGAACTTCTAGAGAGTTCCTCTCTGGTTTATGGAGCAGCTGAGAGCTCTGGGAGTCATCAGAGAAGAGAAGGATCCTGTTGTCACCACCATAGACTGATATCTCTGTCCTTTCATCAGCTCCATGTCATATTCTACTTAGGACAAAGGGGCATGCCTAAGGTCTCCAGCCTGTCCCTCCAGGGTAGTTGTCCTGCTTCCAGATGCCAAGAGATCTTCCCTGGAATATAAGCATGTGTAAAATTGCAACACAAAGCATTAAAATTTACCTTTTTCTTTTTCTTGCTGGTACTGGGTATTGACCAGGCCTTTTCTATGTATGCTAGGCGAGTGCACCATCACTCAACTGTATTCCCAGCCCCCATCTTAATTTTATTTTAATTTTAAGACAGGGTCTCATTTAATTTATCTTGAACTCCTGTTCATTTTTTTAAATATTAATGACTATTTCTTAATTTGTTACTTAAATTTGTATTTTATGTGCACTGGTGTTTTGCCTGCTTCTCTGTCTGTGTGCACAGGAGCCATCCAGGCTTAACCATGGAGCCATCATACACCATCATGCTCAGCTTGGTTTAGTTTTTGAGACAAGGTCTTGCTTTGTAGCCCAGTCTGGCCTCAAACTCACTGGCTTCCTGCCTCAGCCTTCCATGGCTGGGATTGCAGATGTATGCTCCTGGGCCTGGCTCACCTCAGCCATTTTTTAGTGTATTCTTCAGCAGTATGGAGAACATTTACACTGTTGTGGAATGCAAGCTTCATGTTGTATTTATTTTCCAAGATTACACAGCACTTTGCATCTAATTTCTAAGTACTTGGTTGATGGAATCATTTTTCTGATTGCCTGGAGTCTCTGTGGTAGTGGTACAATTTCCCCTGTTTGTAATGAGGAAAACAGAGGTTGGACAGCTTGCCCGAGGTCACCAGCATTGGCTGCAGAGCAGAGAGAGACAAGCCCAAGCTTCTATGGACGACTATCTATAGACCATCCCAGCCACAAGTCTCGTGGTCCATCGGGGACTAGTGCCCTCTATCAGGATGGGAGTGTGTTGGGGCGGGAGCTGTGTGAACCCAGACTTCATGAGGTTCCCCTCTAGCTGAGTCTGACTTGGTCTGGCCCACAGGGTCTGTGATGGTGAAGTCTCCCCTGAACCGAGAGCTGGTTGCTACCTATGAGGTCACGCTCTCAGTGATCGACAATGCTAGCGACCTCCCGGAGCGTTCCGTCAGTGTGCCAAATGGTAAGATTCCCTGCTAGTGTCTCTTATGGGTCACTCAGAGCCATTTGAAGGCTGGGATAGGCTAAGAGCAAGTACAGGCCTGGCTGTAAGGATGGAATCCCAGGACTCAGCTGCCAGGGCTACTGAAGAATCGGGCTTAGGAAAGTGACAGCCACTCTGAGACTCAGGGTAACTGTGACCCTAAATGTGTGTGGTTTGTACCCTTAGACTCTGAGGGGGAAGAGAATCGGTAAAGCTGGCAGGGGGAGGATGTCAGCATAATATTGGAATCCAGGGTGTGGCTAGAATAGGAGACCAAAACTGTCCCTCTGATAGTGATCTGATAGGAAGCCATGAGGTCAGGACCGGAAGCGAAGAGCAAAAGAAGGGAACTCAAGGCTGCAGACCACAGTGGGGCAGGTTCAATGATAGAGAAAGAGGGGCATGCACTGGGAAGCTATTATGGGCTGGATTGGTTGGGCTAGGCAGAGGGGGCAATGGAAAGAGCAGGGAAGGGGTGGTCTAAAGTGGCTACTGCCAGAAGACAAGGACAGTTGTTGGGGTGGCTTGGGCCTTGTAGACACTGGCTGCTTATCTTCACAGCCCAGAAGCCCAAGTGTTTCAGAGGGAAGTGCGCACTTGTTTATCTCTGACATGGCCTGAGATTTTAAGGTCAGAGGCCCAGGCTGCTTCTGCTGAGGGGGGCCACTCAGAGGGGCTAGAGAAGGCTGGATCAGAGGAATGGTCTGGACCATCTTCATCTTAGCTCTCAAACTTTGTTGGGAAACTGTGGCCCCAGAAAGAACAAGGGCTGCATCAGAGCCACCCAACCCACTGGTAGAATACAAGCCCCTCATCTTATGGAAGAGTGATGCTCAGATCAGAGGGAAAGGTGTCCCAGGTTACAGTCTGAGTATTGAGACAGACTCTCAGGGGAGATGTAGCTCAGTTGGTGAAGGTCCTCTTGCAAGCATGAGGACCTGAGTTTGATCATAAGAACCCCCATAAAATTCCAGGCATTAGCTGGGAAGTGGTAGCCCATGCCTTTAATCCCAACACTCAGAAGGCAAAGGCAGGCAGATCTCTCAGTTCAAGGCCAGCCTGGGCTATAGAGCAAGTTCCAGGACAGTCAGAGCTCTATACCAGGAAACCCTGTCTGGAAAAACAAAAAGGAACAAAATTCCAGGCACAGTAACACATACCTGTAATCCCAGGACTGGGAGGTAGGGACCAGGCAGATCCCCGAACTGTTCCTGACCAATCTGTTTAGCTTACTTGGTGAGTTGCAGGCAAGTGATAGACCTGAGGAAGAGCAACTGAGGTTGACCTCAGGCCTCCACACCCATACATACACATAGGCATGTGTATTTTCATGCACCTGTAGGAGTGTACACACAAACACACACATACACACATACACACATACACACATACACACATACACACACACACACACACACACACACACACACACACACACACACACACGAACATCTCATGCACATAAAACAGTGTGTGACATTGCTCTTCGCTGAACTTGGAACCCCTAGGCTCTGGGGTGAAGGAAGACAAGTAGAGCTTAGTGTGGGGGAGGGCAGCAGGCATCAGGGTGAGATACTGGTGTCTACCCCTGGTATTTTCTCCCACCCCCACCCCAGCCAAGCTTACGGTCAACATCCTGGACGTCAATGACAACACACCCCAGTTCAAGCCCTTTGGGATCACCTATTACACCGAGCGGGTCCTGGAGGGGACCACCCCAGGAACCACACTCATTGCTGTGGCTGCAGTTGACCCCGACAAGGGCCTCAATGGGCTGATCACCTACACCCTACTGGACCTCACACCCCCAGGATATGTCCAGCTTGAAGACTCTTCAGCAGGTAGGTGGTGGATCTCCCAGAGGGAGGATGGGGTTGTGTATACATACGTACCTGTTAGCCCCAAGTGGGACTGTGATCCACTTCTTAATATCTAGTTGGGACCCCACCCCCCACCCTGCAGTGGCCTAGGCCAGATTCAAGGCGGTTGGCATGCTAGTCATTTTCCCATAGTTGTAGCTTGGATGGAAGCCCATAGATGTCTGTTGGAGCCCTTTCTTCTACCGTTTCTATCACCCAAGCTCCTACGAGCATATCCCCTTGGGAGTGGGGTCTTAGACATGGAGGTGTCTCGGGTGCCTTGGGGTCATTGATATTCATTCCAGTGACTCCAGGAAGCTTTCTTAGCTGCCCACTGAGAAGGACAACTGAAGACGGTCTCTCCTCAACCCCTGCCCTGCCATGGGCAAATGCTCCCTTTTCACATTTCTTGCAAAGAGCCCCTCCTCCCCTCAGAGTCCCAGATCCTTACTGAAATCTGGAGAGCAAGGATGAGGAGTGCCCACACCTCATCAGGGGGTGCCTCTGTGTCTCAGGGAAGGTCATTGCCAACCGGACAGTGGACTATGAAGAGGTGCACTGGCTTAACTTCACAGTGAGGGCCTCAGACAATGGGTCTCCACCCCGTGCAGCCGAGATCCCGGTCTATCTGGAAATTGTGGACATTAATGACAACAATCCCATCTTTGACCAGCCCTCCTACCAGGTGGGTGTCCAGCCCAACACGAGGGGCAGGAGGACCCATACCTATTCCGGGGGTCTTTGGTGTGCCTTTCCCTAATGCTTACCCTCTGCCGGCCCCTGGAATGCTGAGCAAGCATGAGCAACATGCTGCCCTGGGGCCCCTCTGCACTAGGGAATTATTGAGCAGTATACAAACTCCAGGGATGACCTTGCCCCCTCCCTTTTTCCCATCCCCCTCTGCCCTCTCTCCTCCGCCACTCTGTAGGAGGCTGTTTTTGAGGATGTGGCTG
The DNA here is from genome assembly GCF_003668045.3 of Cricetulus griseus. Lineage (NCBI taxonomy): Eukaryota > Metazoa > Chordata > Mammalia > Rodentia > Cricetidae > Cricetulus > Cricetulus griseus. Next base: position 1,068,378 of record NW_023276807.1, read on the forward strand.
TGGGCACAGTCATCCTGAGGGTCACTGCTACGGATGCTGACTCCGGCAACTTTGCCCTCATCGAATACAGTCTGGGGGATGGAGAGGGCAAGTTCGCCATCAACCCCAACACTGTAAGTAGGCAATAGGGGAGGGCCTGACCCTGGGAGTGGGAAGGCCCAGAGTCCTGGTCTAAAAAGCCACCAAAAGCATCCCCCCCACACCCCCGCCGCATGTCCCTGTTTCTGGGTCCTGTCTCCTGAGCATTTGTGGACTCAGGCTGCTTTAGCAAAGATAGAAAACTCTCCTCAGAGTCCCAGGTGGTGTTAGGACTGCGGCCCCTTATGTTCCAAGACAAACAGAAGGAAGTGGCCACCAGCTTTAGGAACTGGCCCTTTGGTGTGACAGGATGTGCCCCAAAACTTGAAACAAGTCCCGGGAACTACTTCTTGAAACTGTCACCTGAGGAGCGCTGTAGGATTTGGGCATGATGTCGAAGCACCTGCTGTGTGCATGGCCCTGTACTCAATGTGGAGAGAGGGAAAGGTACTCGAAAGGGTGGGATCCACAAGTCCCCGTGAGTCTCAGTCTTTTGTGAGTAGAAATTCCTAGGAAAAGATGGGATGGGAACTCAAGCATCTCTTTGTCCAGGAGCTGCTGTGTGCAGTGTGAGGAGGCAGCCTCGCAAAGGGCAGGGCTCATCAGAAGAGCCTCTCCCGCTTCCAGGAGTTGCCCTCCTGTTCCTCTCTCTCTCTCTCTCTCTCTCTCTCTCTCTCTCTCTCTGCACACTTCCCTTTAGGAGGTTTTTTTTACTTCTGCTCCATGTGAGCACCAGGTATGGTCCCTGGCATTGAAAACAATGGCTGTTATCATTGTACGTACTCTATGCCAGACAGTGGTCAGGCAGTTGGCTGCAGCCTGGCCGGTCACTCCATTTCAGATAGAATGTGGTAGTGAGGGCAAGAACAGGGATATCATGGACACTGGCAATTTGCTTCAGAGCATTACCTCCAGACTCTAATAGTGCCTTGTCACTATTAGTAGTATGCTCAGTAAACATGTCAAATTGACTAGTCACCTGAAACCCTCCTCTTCCAACTAGGGTGACATCTATGTGCTATCCTCTCTGGACCGGGAGAAGAAGGACCACTATATCCTAACGGCCTTGGCCAAAGACAACCCAGGGGATGTGGCCAGTAACCGTCGAGAGAACTCTGTGCAGGTGAGGGGCCCCAGCCTGGGCCCAGAGCAGGAAGCAGCAAGCCAAGTCCATAGAGAATGACTGTTCCAAGTGGGAACAGGGCCACTAGCCCCCCTCAGGTGACAGGAAAGAAATGAGAGGTTGACTTTCTGGGACAAACCTCTCATTCCCAAATGTTGCATGAACAGCCACGTATACCTAGTGACACTTGTGTGTCTTCATGGCCCAGCATTTCCAGGTGCCCAACAAAACAGTACAGCAACAAAAACTAAACTCTCCATCTTTACTCGTGGTTCCTTTTTTGGTTTTTCGAGACAGGGTTTCTCTGTATAGCTTTGGAGCCTATCCTGGCACTTGCTCTGGAGACCAGGCTAGCCTCGAACTCACAGAGATCCACCTGCCTCTGCCTCTGCCTCCCGAGTGCTGGGATTAAAGGCTTGTGGCACCAACGGCCCGGCGTGGTTCCTTTTAAATTTGTTTTTTGGTTTTTTTTTTTTTTTTTGTTTTTTTTTTTTTTTTTCAGCTTTTTGAGACAGTTTCACTCGGTACCTTATGCTGCCCTGATACAAGGGGCCTTCCCTGGAGGGAAGATGCTCCAACTCCGGGGTTCTCATGTATCCCAGGGTAACTTCAAACTCTTGTAGCTGAGGTTGACCTTGAACTCCTGATCCTCCTGCCTCTACCTCCAGAGTGCTAGGATTACAGCATGTACAACCATGCCTGGTGTGTGAAGTGCTAGAGATCGAGCCCAGAGCCTCATGCATGCTAGCTACCAAGAGACCAGTACTCTGTCAACTGAGCTATTCCCCAACCTAAGACCCTGGCTCAGAAAGCAAATAAATATAGATGGGTGTGATAGCATATGCCTTTAATCCTACCACTGGAGAGGCAGAGAGGCAAGAGGATATCTGTGAGTTCAAGGCCAGCCTGGTCTACATAGAAAGTTCCAGGACAGCTCATAAAGATCTTGACTCAAAACAAATTAATTTACTAGTTGAATGATGGTACTTTCCAACCGGGGTGGTGCCCTGTATGACAGGGTTTCCTAAGGCAACCCCTTTTACTGTCTTGCAATCTCCCCAGGTGGTGATCCAAGTACTTGATGTGAATGACTGCCGGCCTCAGTTCTCCAAACCGCAGTTCAGCACAAGTGTGTACGAGAATGAACCAGCAGGCACCTCGGTCATCACCATGCTGGCCACCGACCAGGATGAGGGTTCCAATGGGCAGCTGACCTACTCTCTCGAGGGCCCTGGAATGGGTATATGGGCTTTCTTGGCGGGTAGGGAAGGGCAAACAGCCATGTCTACAGCCCTGGGCCTAGAGGAGGAGGAGCAGACAATGTCTCAGCCAAGCCATTCCTTTGCTCTCTCCCACTGCCAGAGGCTTTCTTCGTGGACATGGACTCGGGCCTGGTGACCACACAGCGGCCACTGCAGTCCTATGAGAGGTTCAACCTGACTGTAGTGGCCACGGATGGTGGGGAGCCCCCGCTCTGGGGCACCACCATGCTTCTGGTGGAGGTCATTGATGTCAACGACAATCGCCCTGTCTTTGTACGCCCACCCAATGGTACCATCCTACACATCAGAGAGGTATTCCCAATCCCGGGGCCACTGCTCACGTGCAGCCCACTGCCTCATCCTGCACTCACCATCCGGCAGAGTAGAAGGGGCCCCATAGTGAAAGTGTGGAAACTGAGGCCATACAAGCAGAGCAGACTTGCCCAAGGCCACACAGAAAAGATCTTAAGGGTTGGGTAGTCCTGTAGGCAGTGCTAGGAAAAGATCTAGGTTCAAGTGCAACTCTTTGGCTATGACCTTGTGTGAGTGGATTCTCCTTTTGAGTCTTGTTTTCGTATGAGAATGGGACTAAGAATGGCACACACATCATCTCTTGTCTGTAGACTCTACCAAGGAGTATCTGGTCTCCTGCTGCCCCCTTCCCCCAGACATAGTTCCATCTGTCTGGTGGCCCTGCTGATGCCAAAATATATGGCTCAGATTCTCTCAGTCTTTGGTCTAATTGGCCATCCAGTTAGGGGAAATGTGTTGTCTTCTGCTCTTCCCCTCTACCCTAAGGCCTGGGTGATCATTGGTGGGTATAGTTGGGATACCTCTGGCTCGTCCTTTGCCCTACAAACTCAAGCAAGTCCCACATCTCAGAACACCAATGCTGAGACCGGTTTGTCATTCTGCCTGCTATTTGAGGTTCTGTGGGAGAAATACTGGGCCTGGCGTCACCCTGCAGTGATGCTTTGATCCTTTTTGCTTTGCCCACTAGGGTGCTCACAATGGCCTAACTCCCTCAAATGACCCTGCAGAGACTTGGGGTACACACTTTGCCTGCAACTTCCATCTTATGCTAATTGTATTCTTCCTTGACCCTATATTTTTTTAACTCATTGAATCTCATTTAAATTCATACATTCCTGTCAACTGCTTCAAATCTTTTTTGTGTGTGTGAAAGAAACAGGACATAAATTAATAATAATCTAATTCTTTTTCCACACCAAAGGCTCCGTTTGCTAAGTTTTCCCTTCAAGGGTTTTATATTTGGGGAGATCCATGTCTCCTGAACAACCAGCATTTATAATTATCTGTCATCCCACATCTTATTAATTAGAGGACTGCCATTTGGAGCATCTACTCATTGTGAACAATGAGAAAACAATGAGGCCAGGCTGAGCTGAGAGTTTTCTAACAGGCAAGAACTATGTTCTTGCTGGAACATCCTTAGGGGGAGGGGCCGGCATACGTCTTCAGTGGGTTTCTTCCATGTCATAGACAGAACTTAGAGGAATGCAGACACTTGAGGCTTAGAGAAACGAAGGCCTGGGCTGAGGGATGTAAGCTCATCAGGGCCTGGCTCTGGGGTTTTTCATGACCAGGTACCCACCCCCCATGATCCCCCACAGGAGATCCCTCTACGCTCCAATGTGTATGAGGTCTATGCCACTGACAAGGATGAAGGCCTCAACGGGGCAGTGCGGTACAGCTTCCTAAAGACAGCAGGCAACCGTGACTGGGAATACTTCACCATCGACCCAGTTAGTGGCCTCATCCAGACAGCTCAGCGCCTGGACCGAGAGAAGCAGGCAGTGTACAGTGTAAGGGGAGGGGTTGGGGTGGGGCTATGTGGACCACTTATGGGGGACTTGTTCCCCTGAGCTTCCTTAGGGCCCTAAGCCAACTTCCAACCTCATCTTTCCCCCTCTGACCGGGAACTTTCACCTCCAGCTCATCTTGGTGGCCAGCGACCTGGGCCAGCCAGTGCCATACGAGACGATGCAGCCATTGCAGGTGGCCCTGGAAGACATTGATGACAACGAACCCCTCTTCATGAGGCCTCCTGTGAGCTCACCCATCCCCTGCACCAGTGACACCCCCACGGGGACTCACCACCTGTGAGCCCACACATGCGTGTACTCTGCCATGATACACATCTGGTTATTACACAGTGAGCCTCCATCTACATCCGCTGATTACAGAACAGCGATTCCCCCAAACAGCTTAGGGCATTTAAAGTTGGGTGCTACTGCAAGGCCTCATTCAGTGATCCAGAAAGCAGGCAAAAATGCCCAATACCTTTGCATTTGTGTGCACACATAGGCACTCTGGAATCTTGAGCCATAACTTGGGCAAAAGTGGGTAACAGAACTTGAAGGGTCCTGGTGTGGCTTCTGGAGAGAGAGAGAGAGAGAGAGAGAGAGAGAGAGAGAGAGAGAGAGAGAGAGAGAGAGAGAGAGAGAGAACACATATATGTATATATGCATAGGTTGTCCTATAGAGGCTGCGTGCATGCACATAAGAGTACACGTGAGTACACTTGTTGGGACCTGCACTTAGACCCTGGGGATAAATCAGAGGTTATGCCCTGTCCTCATAGAGGTTGTAGTAGTTCTGCTTGCTCTCTAGGCATCAAAGTCCTCAGACCCACAAAGTAGGTACCCAAAGGTCCTCTGGCCAGAGCCAAAGCCTTGTGCCTCCTGTAACTACTTCCTCTCCTACAGAAGGGAAGCCCCCAGTACCAGCTGCTGACAGTGCCTGAACACTCCCCCCGTGGCACCCTCGTGGGCAATGTGACAGGTGCTGTGGACGCAGATGAGGGTCCCAATGCCATCGTGTACTACTTCATTGCAGGTGGGGTCAACGGAGCCTTGCCCCCACCTGCCCTGGGTTTGAAGGGGACGCTGAGTGCCCTTCCCCTCACCCTGTGCCCCATCCACCTACAGCTGGTAATGAGGACAAGAACTTCCACCTACAACCTGATGGGCGCCTGCTGGTGCTCAGAGACCTGGATCGGGAAAAGGAAGCCGTCTTCTCCTTCATCGTCAAAGCATCCAGCAATCGCAGCTGGACCCCTCCCCGAGGACCCTCCCCAGCCCTCGATCTGCTGACTGACCTCACCCTGCAGGAGGTGCGCGTTGTGCTGGAGGACATCAATGACCAGCCGCCACGCTTCACCAAGGCTGAGTATACCGCAGGTGCAGGGACCAGCCAGGGCCTGAGGGCATGGGTGGCTCCTTCCCTGACATTGATGTGGCCTGCCTGTTCCCGCAGGAGTGGCCACCGATGCCAAAGTAGGATCCGAGTTGATCCAGGTGCTGGCCCTGGATGCGGACATTGGCAACAACAGCCTGGTCTTCTATGGCATTCTGGCTATCCACTACTTCCGGGCCCTTGCCAATGACTCTGAGGATGTGGGCCAGGTCTTCACCATGGGTAAGAGCCCCTGTCACTGCATGGACTTCAGACCTGAGATGGAGTCTGTGTAAGCACAAGACACGGGGGCCCATTCATGTCAGCCCTTCTGTTCGCCCACCTGGTTTCTGCTATTCGATCTGTTCTCTACCTATTTGCCTCTTCATCTATACAAGTATTCTTTTTCTATGTATGTATGGGGTGCGTTTTTATTCTGGGGCTCACAGAACTCATGTAGAGAAGTAGGTAGACAACTTGGAGGAATTGGTTCTTTCCTACACTGTGTGAGTCCCCAGGGATCAAAAGCAGGTCACCAGGCTTGGTGGTAAGTGCCTTTGTCCACTGAGCCATCTCACTGGTCTTGTTTTATTTATTTATTTTTTTTAAACAGCAGGGTCTTATGTAGCCCATCTGGCTTCAAGATCTCTATATAGGCAAGAATAATTTTGAGCCACACACAATGGTGCAAGAAGGGAATGGCAGACAGACAGATCTTTGAGTTGGAGGCCAACCTGATCTACATACTGAGTTCCAAGACTGCCAAGGTCATATAGTGAGACCCTGAGTGCCTGATCCTCCTGCCGCTACCTCCCAAGGACTGGGGTCACAGTCATATGCCACCACACCCAGTTTATACACTGCTAGGGATGAAACCAGGGTTTCATGCATGCAGACAAGCACTGTATCAACTGAGGGAGCTACATCCAAGTCCTCTTTTGGTTTTCTCATCTTTTGTCCACCCATTCATCTACCCATCCCTCCCTCTGTCTGTCATCCACCCCCTCCCAATGCCCCTGTCCACAATGCTCCCCATCTTTGCATTTGCACCCCTTGTGTGTCAGGCATTGGGTAAGGCACTGGGGAGCTGGCAACATAGCTCTGAATGCACACCTGTGTGCATGGGCAAGACACTGGGTGGGCCTGCAAGGTGTCCGTTACTCTCCAGCCCACGTGGTCTCCTCATCTGTGTGTCAGTCTTGACTGTCAGGAAGACTTGGCCTGTTACTCAAGGCTTCTGTGTTTTCCTTCTAGTCCCTGATTCTGGCCTCATAGCCCCTATGAGCTCTGTATCCTTATGGGCTCTGTATCCAGACAAGTCAAATGGCCTTGGCCAATCTACTCCACCCACCCCTAAGCCACTGACCCTTCTTCCTTCCTTGATACCATCCCAACCTCCATCTTATCTGATATGCCACCTGTCCTTCAAGGTCTACTTCAGATCCCACCTGCTTTATGTAGTCAGATACCAGCCCCTTCGCCCCTGAACTCATTGCCCTTCTTTAATGTGAAGGTAGGAATTGAACCCAGGGCTTTGGGTGTGCTGAGCAAGCCCAGCCATTGAGCTGTGATCCCAGCCCTCACTGCTCTTACTTTAATAGGCCAGGTTGCAGAGAAGCTTAGGGAGCCTGCCTCCAGACACAAAGTGGCAGGTTTCAAATCCTTGTCTGCCTTGTCAAGGGTGTGCCAGCTCTACTTGTCTCTGTTGTATTTGTGGAATTCTGAAGTATGTGTGTCTAGTGCACCGGCTCTCAACCTGTGGGTCAAAACCCCTTTGGGGGTTGAACAATTCTTTCACAAGGGGTCACCTAAGAGCATCTGCAGATCAGACATTAACATTATGATCCATAACAGTAAGCAAAACTACAGTTATGAAGTAGCAATGAAATAATTTCATGGTTTGGGGGTCACCACAACATGAGGAACTGTATTGAAGGGTTCCCAGCATTAGGAAGGTTGAGAACCACTGCTCTAGTACATGGGAAAGACCATATGAATCTCAGAAATGGTAATCACACCCTATCTATCATCTTTGGACAGGAGAACCTGAAGTTGTTTAAAATGCAATGTTTAAATAAAAACTGGAACAACCATCAAAAGTAAGGGATTTCAGCCAGGCATGGTGGCATATGTTCATAACCCCAGTACTCAGGATGGGAGGAGGTGAAGAAATGTGACCTCTTCCCAAGGATATGGGGATGGGAGCCGCCGGGTTCAGCGTCAGTGTGTGGCCCCTGAGCTATGCCATCCTTGGACTCTTTCACAGGAAGTGTGGATGGCATCCTACGCACCTTTGATCTCTTCATGGCCTACAGTCCTGGCTATTTTGTGGTAGACATTGTGGCCCGAGACCTGGCCGGCCACAATGATACGGCCATCATCGGCATTTACATCCTGAGGGATGACCAGCGTGTTAAGATAGTCATCAATGAGATCCCAGACCGTGTGCGTGGCTTTGAGGAGGAGTTCATTCGCCTGCTCTCCAACATCACAGGCGCCATTGTTAACACCGATGATGTGCAGGTGCCCTGGGGCCCGAGAACTGGGGTAGTGGGAAGAGAAAGGGGGCAGATGAGACACCTCCTTAGTCACTCATAGCCACATGGCCTTGAGGGACGGCCCCAGGTCTGCGGGCCTCCATTTCCTTATCCATAAATAAGGTGGATAATGAAGGAGCCCTGTGTGGAGGTTAGTGGAGATTTGGCAGTGATAGGTCTCATGAGATACATTGGATGGGCTCCTGCAAGATGCCCGCCCATCCCGTCCCCTGTGCAAGATCTACCCCACAAGCTTTCTTCTCCCCTAGTTCCATGTGGACAAGAAAGGGCGAGTGAACTTTGCACAGACAGAGCTGCTCATTCACGTGGTGAACCGGGACACAAACCGTATCCTGGATGTGGACAGGTACGTGGTGGGGGCGGGGGGGAGCTGTGCCCTCCTGTTTTGAGGGATGGGAACCCCCAAAGGAAACACATACTTTATTATTGGACTCAGTGCATGGTCAGAGCTGGGGGAAAATACAATGAGGTACCAAGAGCTATGTTCATCCCTCTGGACCTCACGCTCTGTCTTAGCGTTTCTCTTGCTGTGAAGAGACACCATGACCACAGCAACTCTTATAACACTTAATCGGGGCTGGCTTATAGTTAAGAGCTTTAACCCATTATTGTCATGCTGGGAAGCATGGCGGCACACAGACAGACATGGTGCTGAAGAAGCTGAGAATTCTACATCAAAATCTGCAGGCAGCAGGAAGAGACACTGGGCCTGGGCCTGGCTTGAGAAACGTCAATGCCCACCCCCACACAGTGACACACTTCCTCGAACAAGGCCACACCTCCTAATAGTGCTGCTCCCTGGTGACCAAGCATTCAAATCGATGAGTGTATTGGTGTGTCATTCCTATTCAAATCACCACACACTCCTTGCATATAAAGTGTCCATTTGTTTGGGGTACATCAGGGCCTTGAACACTGGCCTGGGGGTCCTGTAAGATGCTAAGCTATCCCAGCTAGGTGGCTTTTCTCTTGCGAAACTTCAGAGCAGAGTGTGAACATTGGGGCTCATGGCAGGAGCAGAGCACATTGCTCCCTGGGTGGAGGGTGGCTCTTGAAGGCAGTGGGTGGCAGAGGTGGAGCAGAGACCACACCCTTGTGCAGGGTCATCCAGATGATTGATGAGAACAAGGAGCAGCTGCGGAACCTTTTCCGGAACTACAATGTCCTGGACGTGCAGCCTGCCATCTCTGTCCGGCTGCCGGATGATATGTCTGCCCTGCAGGTACCATCGCTCTGCCAGTCAGTCCCTGTGGTCTGGGTTGTGCCCCTGAGCCCACCCGCTAATGGCTGGCCTGCTATCTCCACAGATGGCCATCATTGTCCTAGCCATCCTTCTCTTCTTGGCTGCCATGCTCTTCGTTCTCATGAACTGGTACTACAGGACCGTGTGAGTGACCCCACCTCAGGCCTGACCATGACTGGCCAAGGTCTCCTGTCAGCAGGCACCAAGGCAGGCAGGGCCGATGACCAGAGATAGCAGGGCAGCTTCCCTTAGGGGACTGACTCTATCTCTTCCTCCTCCCTACTCTTCTTCCCACCCTCCTCCTCCCCTTCTCTTCCTCCTTCCCCTCTCCTTTCCCTTCTCCTCCTCCTCTTCTCTCTCTCTCTCTCTCTCTCTCCTCTCTCTCTCTCTCTCTCTCTCTCTCCCTCCAGACACAAGAGGAAGCTCAAGGCTATTGTGGCTGGGTCTGCAGGTAAGTGAAGGCTATTGGGGGCCAGGGTAAGGTAGCCAGGTGCACCTGTTGGTTGTACCCTTTTCCTCCTCACTCAAATCCTCTCCCTGCAGGGAACCGTGGCTTCATTGACATCATGGACATGCCCAATACCAACAAATACTCCTTTGACGGGTGTGTGGGCTCCTCAAGTCTGCAGATCCCCTTTGGAGATCCCTGAAGTACCCAGCTAGTGAGAAGTTATCTGTAGCGGCCACTGGCTGAAACACAGAGTGTGGGCACCCCCTAGTGGGCTAGTCACTTCTCTGCACTCTCAGAAATGTGCTGTCCAGGGGGCATAGAAAGTGGGTGAGGCTTCCCAGGCTGGCATGCAGTCCTGGCTCTAGCAGGATCCTAGGATAGAAGGATGTAGCCACAGGTGCCATTGCAGAGTTCCTATGTAGACCTGCAGAAAGCACTATGGCTGGCCAAGGGAACGGGCAGGTCTTATAGGCAAGGCTATGAAGGCATCTTGCCCCCCCTCTCCCACTCCCCAACTGCAGAGCCAACCCTGTGTGGCTGGACCCTTTCTGCCGGAACCTGGAGCTGGCTGCGCAGGCTGAGCATGAGGATGACCTGCCTGAGAACCTGAGTGAGATCGCAGATCTGTGGAACAGCCCCACCCGCACCCATGTGAGCCAGGGTGGCAGCCTGTGGCCGAGCTAAAGACTTTGGAGGGTGGCTCCCTCTGCCATCTGCATATGGTGTCAACCTCTCTGCTCCAGCCAGCATTCTCTCCCCCCAGGGAACTTTTGGGCGTGAGCCAGCAGCAGTCAAGCCGGATGATGACCGATACCTGCGTGCAGCCATCCAAGAATATGACAACATTGCCAAGCTGGGCCAGATCATTCGAGAGGGGCCTATTAAGGTGGGCGCTCCCCTTCAGGGTCCTGTACACAGACCCCATCTGAACTTGATCCCCTACTCAAGGATGCTTGGAGATGTTTATCTGGACCTGCCTTAGATTAGGAGTTTGGGCACTAGGACTAATGAGGTTTGTGTGGTGTCTTAGAGGCCATCTGGCTGGCCAATGGTCAGGCTCTCCTCCCATCCTCTGCTCTAGGACCTGTGCCCCCCTCATTGCTATGGGAGTATGTGCAAGGGTAAGGCAGGCACCAGACTAAGCGGAGAGTTAACCCTCTCCTTCCCTCAGGGCTCGCTGCTGAAGGTGGTCCTGGAGGATTACCTACGGCTCAAAAAACTCTTTGCACAGCGGATGGTGCAAAAAGCCTCCTCCTGCCATTCCTCCATCTCCGAGGTAGTGAGGTAGCCTCGGGAGCGGGAAACTTGTGTGCCCGTGTGCCGTGCCCCATTCCTGGGGATGCTGCTTTCTCACCGTCTCTACCACCCTGCCACTGGGGAGTTCTCCATCTGTGCTCTTCTCTTCCTCCCTCTCGCTCACCTAGCAGCCAAGCCCAAAGTCTGTGCCAGAGGCGGCTCCAGGAATTCAGATAGGAGGTTGTGCTATATGGACTCAGCGGGGTCTTTCTGGCCAAGAACCCCAAACTACCTTCTAAGGGGACTTCACTTTAAGAAATGAGTCAGAAGGGCCAAGCAGGCCTACATTGGCTACTATTTCAGCAACTAGAGAGTGATCGTTACACTAGCTTTCCCTGAAGCCCATTTTCACCTGAGTGTATGCTACCAAGAGGGGTGGAAGGCCTGGGAGGAGCCAATGTGCTCCTCCTAGACTTCTGGGGAGTTCTACCTGGCCATGCTTAGTATCAGCGTGGTTACAACTCAGACACCACAGTGGTGTCCAGATTGACACCCACACTGGATGACAGGTGCTAACCCTTTTAATTTGAGAAGGCTGGCAGGCCTGCTGGGTGGATCCATTAGATGAGGTAGTGAAGAAGCGGTCACAGCCAGTGCAGTTCTGGGGTCATCTACTCAAACCTTGGACACAGCCCTCTGTAGTTTCTGAGCCATAAGGATGTGTCCCACCTTTTGCAGCTGATCCACCCTGAACTGGATGAGGAGCCCGGTGACCACAGCCCAGGCCAGGGCAGCCTTCGTTTCCGCCACAAGCCACCCATGGAACTCAAGGGGCCAGATGGAATCCACATGGTTCATGGCAGCACAGGGACACTGCTGGCCACTGACCTCAACAGCCTGCCAGAGGATGACCAGAAGGGGCTGGACCGCTCACTGGAAACTCTGACAGCCTCTGAGGCCACGGCCTTTGAGCGCAACGCCCGCACAGAGTCGGCCAAGTCCACCCCTCTGCACAAGCTTCGAGACGTGATCATGGAGAGCCCGCTGGAAATCACAGAGCTGTGATGTCAAGCCTCGCTGCTGAGCAGCCCACCCACCATCCTCCAGGGCAGGAGCATGGCCAGCTCTCTGCCCAGTCCGGCCTTCGTGAATGACCTTGGGCTGGCCCTGGCAGCCTGTATGGCTGTTAGGACTCACCTCCTACCAGATACACTGGTTCAGCATCTGATCTCTATCTTCATAAAGTCGGTTATTTTTCTAAGAAAACTTAAAAAATGCTAAGTGTCTAAGGACAAGGTATGGAGGGTCACTGGGGAAACCCCCAGAGCCTGAGGACCCACTCAGCCCCTCCCTATGCCACAACGGAGCAGAGGTCCAGCACAGAACTGACAACTCTGCCAGCACCCTGCTTCAGTTCAAGTCCCACTGAATTTCTGCCTGCTGGACATCCAGGTGGCTCCCTGCCCCTACACACACAAGGTTGATGTGGGCAACCAAGCATTCGTCCCATCTCTCTGTCGTGCTTAGCTGAGAGACATGACTGATGTTCCCTTGGGTTTTGAATGTAGAGTGTTTGTGTGTATTCCTTTTCTAAATTAAGTTATTCCCTCAAGATTTCCTCCAGGTTTTGTTTAACTGATATTCAATGAAAGTTTCTGGAATGCTCTGTTTAAAAAGAAAAAGCAACTCACATGGAACCAGCAGCACACTGCCTCTGGTGACGTATGAGGTTCTGGGGGATGGGAGGGGCCGGGGACTCAGGACCCATAAGCCTCGGGTTGGGGTGTCAAAGAAACAGAAGCCTCGATCTGGTTAACAGAATTTTATTAAGTCACAGAAACTTTAGTGCAAAACAAATTAAAATCTAGGTCCATTTAGCTGTACATGCCCATCCTGCTGGCCGTCTGCTGGCAACCGGAGGCACAAGAGTAGCTTCAGCTCTTCAACAGACCAGCCAAGATTCCCAACAGTACCTACGCTACACAGAGGCCTCTCAGTTCATCGCCCGCTGCCAGGCAGATGCTTCATCCATGATGAGGTGAGAGCAATTCAACAAGAGCTACAAGGTAGGAAAGGGGCGTGCAGGGCCCTGACAGCCAAGCTGACAACACTGTTCATGACCCTCACACAACAAAAGGCCAGGCCCACATGGCATGGGCAAGTTACATTCAGAAGTTTCCCCTCCCCACCCTAGCCCACAGAACCCCAAACAAGGTAGACAGGGGGAACACAGGAAAGCAGAGGGGAAGGCTGACCTAGAAAGCAGTGTCCCAAGCAAGCCACCTGCAGGTGCTTCTGAAATCTGTGCTATGACGATGGCAATTCCATCAACCCAAAGACCTGATTACCCTGTGCTTCAAATCATCCATAGAAAACTCCTCGGTACCACAGGAAGGTGAGCAGCAACCTCTTCAAGATAGGAGGTGGCCACAGAAGCCCCACCCCGTACACCAAGTCAGGGCTCAGAAGGCCTTCCTGCTCTCTGGCTCAGCACCCCCTCCAGCAGGTGGGTGAAAGGGCAGCTGGAGAGCTGATGCCCTGAATGTCCTCATCCTTCAGGCAGAAGGGGAACACTGAAAGGGGCCATCAGCACCTCTTACAAGACAGCAATGCTATAAGATGGGGGAAGGACAAAAAAAGGGGGGTAGGGTAGTAGGGGTCCTACTTAGAATGAAGTCAAATAGATCTTGTGTGTTCATTATCCTAGACCCACAAATAGGCTGCAACTTCAGCAAGCTGGAAAATTAGTTCCACACATGGCGTTTGCAATGGTCGACAGCCTGGGAGAAGAAAAGGAAACAGGTCAGGATACACAAGACAAACATTCATAGGTCACATGCAGGTCAGCATCACTCCAAAATGTGACCTACCTTTCGTTCAAGTCACAGATGCTGAGAACTTAAGACCTGGGACCCTCAGAGCTTTGAGATCTGGTTGCCCAGAACCAGAGCAACACATACAGCCCCTTGCTATCCATGAGAGCACCCTAACAGCATGACTCTAGACCCCTTCACCCACTGCCAGTGAGGTCCCAAGTCCTGTTGCTTGACAAAAAAAAAAACCAGCACGGCACAGGAGGAGCAGCCTCTGGCCCATGTGCCACCCATGGGGATAAGGGTGCAGATAAGCCACCAGTGGCCCACACTGATTTATCTTTCCTGACAAGGAAACAAAAGTTGAATGAAGGATTATTTACCAGAGGCCAGGTCCAGGATCCCACTCAGGAAAGCCACCACCACTCCCAACCCCCGGCCCAGCTGCTCAAACATCTTTGGAGTACCCTTGAGTCAAGGCTCATGCTGGGCCTCAGCTAAGAAAAACATGTGTCCCTTGGGACCCATGAGGACTTGTTCAGAGGCCCTGGGTCCTACATATTTGGTACAATCTCTAGTCATCATTCAAGGACAGAGATGGGTTATGGGAAAGAGCACAGTTAGGGCTGTGGTTCTATTTCCACGAGGCAAACCCCAGCCATGCTATAGAAGGCAGTCTAGGACACTCACATTGCACCGGGCTGCAGTCTCCATGTTCTGACACCAGTAGCTAGGGCCCCAGACACACTTCTCAGTTCCCAGCAGCAGCTTAGAGGCAGAAGGGCAAGCCCCAATTTTCTGTATGATAAAGGACAAAAGCAGAGGGAAATAAGCGGAGATTGAAGAATTGCCACAATCTAATAGCAGTCTGGTTATCTTGCTCCCTGACCCCACTCCACCCTGTTAGACCACATCCATACTGCTACAAGGCCCAGGCACCTGGTGAGGCTTACCGAGCACACAAAGGAAGGATCCATCACTTGCACAAGGATTTCCACCAGCAGAGGTTCATATTCAGACACAAAGTCATCACACTGCCAAGGAAAGGAACACAGGTTTTGGTTTTGGCTATATCAATGCAGCTAGGCATTCCAGAGCCTCAGGGTCTGGGAGCTGACCTCACTAGCCTAGGCCCTTTTCCTTCTATGGCTCCATATGCTGCCTCCCAGCCGCAAGCCTAGAGCACAGAGGACCCTCCTGCACACTTGCACTGGGACATTCGCAGTGAACAGCCACCCCCATACCTCCTTCTGGTAGGGGTCAGGCAGAAAGCTGCAGCCCTTCTCAAGTGCAGCCAGTATCTCCTCCTTGGTGCTGTTTTTCTCCAGGTTGTGTTCCAAATAGCTGACCAGTTTCTTGCACACTTCACAGAACCCACCGGTCTTCTTCTGAGGCACAATGGCTACACACAAATGACACAGGGCTCAGTGTTGGCAGGGTCCTCCTTAACTTGAGAGTGGCCTCTTATGGCCCCCCTTTCCCTCCATGGGCCTTGGACTTACCACGCAATGCAGGCTGTTTGGGTAGTGCAGACAGGATGGGCACTGCGGGCTGCTCAAGTGTCTCCACTGAGTCAGGGTTACCGGAACAGAGGCGGATCACACCACACATGTCTGCGCTCACCTCACGCAGAAGGATGTCCAGCAGGGAGGGGCCGAACGTTTGTATCACCTCTGTGCACTTGGTGGAATCAGGACCGGGGATCAGTGTGCATGCTTTGCTCACAGATTTCATCATTAGATCCTGAAACAGGTGAAAGCATCACATCAGACTGGAGCTAGCCAGGAAGAAGAGACCCTAGACCCACCAGGGAATGGGCCAATAGTGGAGTGTTACATCCCTCCCCTGAAGACCACACTGGCTAATGCATAGGGTGCTGGGAACCTCCCTCCTGGGTACTGGGGTGTGCATTTGTCAGGAGACCATGTCCCATGGGCACTGTCTGACTCTGGAAAACAGAGAGGGGGCTTCTCCATGCAATGAGGCAACATACCACAGCGTCTTTGTTAGCCGTTAGTGCAGAGAACTTCTGCATCACAAACTGACAAGCCTTGCAGAAAACAATGTTGGGGGCCTGTGAAGGGCAAAAGGAGAATGTTTTAAGGCTGCCCCTACCACCAAATGGACAACAGGACAGGCCTGTAACCTCAAAGGCCACTGCCTACCCAATGCAATGTGATGGTGGCTTCTGTGTACTCCCCTAACTCCAGGGTAGAAAGCCCATGCCTTTCCTCAACCTTCTATGACCCCCTCTACCCCCCAAACCACCCTAGTTTCATACTTGAGGAAGTAAAGTAGAGGTAGCCCCTTCCTTCCTGAAACAGCTGTCCCCTGGACGTTTCATCACTTTGCTATCCTATGTTTGTGTGGGAGAGGTAGATGGCACTGTAGAAATTTGGTTTCTGCCTGTTTAGAAGTCAATGCCAGCTCTTGATTCCTGAATCCACCTCTGGTAATATAGTGCTGGCAGCGGGGCCTCTGTACCTACTGTCTTCTAGCTCTGCTGTCCAACAGGCCCTTAGAATGCAGTGTATTCCGAAGACTGGAATCCTTAATTCAGATGACGGCCTTCTCTCAGGGAACTGGAGTGTGTTCATAACACACATAAGCACGGGGGGGGGGGGGGGGGGGGGGGGGGGGAGGGGGGGGGACACGACGACACGGCACATGGGACACAGGTGGTACCCAGACAATTCCCTATTCCATCAGATGCCTTGCCCTCTCACCTGTGGCTACACATTGAGAACAGAGGAGAGGAACACAACAGTGACAGAATGTACCTCATAGGAGTCCGTCAGTTCCAGGGCAGGGACCAAAGTCTTCATTGGTACTTTCTTGACCCCATCACAGAAGCCAACCAGAGCACAGATTTCCTTAGGTTGCTGGAGAAAGCATAGTCACTGTCAGCCAGCCTGTGCCTGCTACTCTCAAACCCCTCCTTAGACACCGAGGTCAGGGTGCTAAGGCCCTGGCAGATAAAGCTGACTCCTCCCCCTCAGGAAGAGCTTTCAGATTCAAACCAAAGGGCTCCAGCTAAAGAACAGTGCATGGACACCAGTTCCACCTGGAGGAAGTGGTTCTTAGCCTCTGCTGCTCCAAGGACAGCGGGGGCTACATACTTCTCCCAGCCCACTTGAGGGAAACCACAAGACCCATGATCTCAGACAGCCCAATGTGTCAGAATTAAAACCACAGCTTCAGTGTGACAACATTTAAAATGGTGCAGTGGGGAGAAGAAATGCCGTCTTTTCCTAAAAGCCATATTTCATTGTTTACAAATGCACAAAGTACACGGGAGAACCCAGGACCCAAGCTGTTGAGGCATTTCCAGTCACAAGGTCTTCAAGCAGATCCCCTCACCATCTAGACACCAAGCCACAGAGAACCCAGTGTCAATATTCTGACTGTCCGTCACACTGCCAAAGCCAACAGCAAGCCCCAGGAACAGACAGCACTCAGCTCTGAGCCCAGCATGGGAGCAACGATGCTGAGGGCTAGACCATGGCCATGGTCCACCTGTATGATTGAGGCTAGAGAACTAAGGCCATGTGTCATAAACTCCCTGTCTTTAACATACTTTAAGAGTAGAAAATCTTTTTTAGTGGTGGGAAGTGGAATGACAAAATTTAGGGGGCCTGTCTCTGAGGCAGCATAAATGAAAATTCAGGCATTTCAATTTAAATGCTTTCCTGCGAGATTCAAAATGCCTTCCAGCATCTAGAACACAATATTGCTTGAAGGCAATATTCAGAACAGACCCAAAAGGGCAATGGCTCAGCTATTATGAACTAAACATGCCATCCAACAAGGCCCCATGACCCATTCCCTAAAGGGTAGAAGCCACAATTGAGAGACCATGTACAAGTCTCTCCATCCAGCAAGTCAAGCCACTGTCAGCATCTAGTTTGCTCATGCAGAAGCATTTCTGGGATTAGGAAAACAGCACAAAGTCATGCAATGTCGCCCAGTGTGAAGGACACAGGTGTCCTACCAGGGCCAGTGCCTCCCTTCACTGAAGGAAGTTAAGGCATTGCCGTCATCATCCTGGCAACTGGCATGTGAGCTGGTGCTGACCTGAGCATAGGTACCTGCTAGCTTCACCACCTTCCGGCTCTCCAAAAGGGGGAGTTTAGCCCCCATGACCCAAAGCGCTCAGTCTCAGGGAAGGGGCCTTGTATAGGGAGATCCTTTGCTGTACCTCAGAACTCACCATGCCAGACCAAAAAAAAAAAAGGGGGGGGGAGCCAACAACTAGAAGCAGCAGACCACTACCACAAGCAAAATCTCATCACATACCTGATCCTGCTGTTGAACAAAAAAACAGGAAATCGGAGGTGAAATAAGAGAAAGGAAAGGACACAACAGTTAAGAAAAGTCAAAACAACAATTAAGCAGTTCCCAGGCAAAAGGATGTCAAAGTTTAAGGGCAACACCCTGGCAGTAAGGGAACGATGGGGCCTAGGCAGCTAGTCCAGCCCTCAAGGGCAGGCCATGCTATGCATATGCAGCTGGTGGAAACTGTGCCTGTAAAGGGCCTCCATCGCCAGAGCTAATCACACCTGACCTTTTGAGGGTTACACAGAGCAAACTCCCCAACCTCAGGCCAGATGCCAGCCTGGAAGGTGGAGGTGTGGGCTTTAGTTAGTAATTCCAGCTTCAGTTATCCTAAGTGACAAACAGGGATGATGCATACACATGGCTATAAATAAGGAAGCGGCCTACTTTACCCACAGAGGTCACAGAAATGACACTCTGTCCACATTTTGGATTAATATGCAGCTGAATACAAATGTAATGACCAGCTGGATATGATGGTGCACACCTTTACTCCCAGCATTTGGGAGGTGAAGGCAGGTAGATCTCAGGCCAAAAAGCTACAAAATGAGACCATCATATTTAGGGGAAAAGGCAAAGGAAACCATATTTCCCCTAAAATAATAAATATATCTAAATATATCTATATATATTCGTATGTTTTCAAAACTCAAATGATTTGGTATTTGATACATAAAACATTTTTTAACCCTCCCCTTTAATAAAAATGATGGAAGTTACCCAGAAGAAAGAACTTCACTCGGCCACATCAAAGGTTTATCTTTACCATGGAGGTCTTTATAAGCTGCCTTTAGATGTTTTTACTATCCAGGGCATGAGCAACGATCCTAAACAAGCCACCTGGCCAGAGGGCCTGCTTGTGGAGCAGGTCAGGCCAGCGCTGGGTGGTAACTATACAGAGAGTAGGAAAGGGCCTATGTCCAAGCATGAACAAGGCTTCACAGCAGTCCATGAGAGTGTGGAGACACGTGCTTCCCACTCAGCTCTGCCAGTACTGACCACCAGTGTGGCTGTCTCCCATGCTCCACGTTTCCCACTTCTCACAGGCAATGAGCCACCACCCAACAAGAGCTGGGGAAATTAGCAGCAACTCTAGCTGACCCTGGCAGATCCAGCTCTGCCAAGTGGGATAACTTCTCTCCCAACACAGAACACAGGCTGCCCTTTGAATTCTCCCACCCTGGTGTAGTGGCAGAGCACGATATCCCTATAGATCCCAGCGTTCAGCCAGACACTAGCAATCTGATGAGCACAAATCACACATGCACAGACTGACAGCTATCAGGGCAGTCCAGGATCGCATCAGCTAAGGAAGACTTTGCGGGCAGGAGGATGGGCTAGGGTCATGAATAGGGAGTTTGCCAGACAAAGAGTTTACTTTGGCCCCCAACTGGAAAAGGGGGATTCTAAAGCACGGCGGTGCCAACTGTGAATGCTAACC
This sequence comes from Cricetulus griseus, assembly GCF_003668045.3. Lineage (NCBI taxonomy): Eukaryota > Metazoa > Chordata > Mammalia > Rodentia > Cricetidae > Cricetulus > Cricetulus griseus. The sequence goes on from NW_023276807.1 coordinate 1,088,116, forward strand.
AGAGGTCCCTGGCCACCTACCATGTGCATCATCATCTGAATGGCAACTTCAGAGTACTGGTCAACGTAGTTCTTGCACTGCAAAGACAGAGGTTCAGTTCATCAAACCCCAAAATGGCATTTCAACAGTGCCAACTGGTGACTGACTAGCACATGGACATAGATAGGCCCATAATCGCAGCAGCCAGAGGTTGAGGCCAGCCTGAGCTACACAGAGAGACCTGCTCTCACAAGGAAAAAAAAAAATTCCCAGAATAAATCTAAGTATCACCTCAGATTAACTAAGACAATACAGCAATTTGGTTATTTACCCCCTATAAAATTTGTGGAGATATTGTAACAAAAGACCTTGGAGTCCTCAGTCCTCAGTGACTGACAGGCTAAATGCCCCAAGGCCATGAAGCCACTGTTATATTAGCAATCTAGAGAATGTAGCTGCAAAACACTGTTAAGAACCTTCCAAAGCCATTCACATGTTCATTAGGGTGCTGAGGCCACAGAACCAATGTCCTGCAGTTATGAGGTAGCCCACTCCTGGGGGAAGCAGGATTGAAAGCCTCATTCACAGACCACAGCCATGCTTTTAAAAACAGGTTCTAGAGCTGGCAAGATGACTCAGTGGGGAAAGGCAAGGCCACTGAGTTCTATCCCTGAGGACCCACAACAAATTCCCACAGGTTGTCCTCTGACAGCCGTACAGGTGCTGTGCCACACACGCACAGACACACACAAATCAGCTACTTTAAAAAAAAAAAAAAAAAAGTGGTTCTAATGTTTCCAATGGACGGTGACAGAAAAGGAAAAAAAAATTTACCAAAGTGGTTTCTTCCAGTGCTGACTCACCTAACCAAAATATATCCACACCCCACTAAAAGCAGCTAGGGAAAGGGAAACGCCAAACCACCTCTTCCTCAGTCAGTGGGATGGTCACTACTTGCTCCCACCTTAGCCTAGAACACATCCAAAGTATGGGGGCGCCAGAGGCTCACCATGTCAGCCATGCCTGGCCCCAGGCGGTCACACTCCTGCTTGACATGCTCCACTAAGCCCTGGACAAAGGTAACATTGGTCCTCACAGCAGTCTGGATGTCAGTCACCATCTTCACACAGTCCTGGCAGACATCATCGTTGATCTACAAAGAGAATAGCAGAAAGCCACATCTCACTATAGATGACTGACTTACTAACAGCTCCTGGGAGCCAGGCTTTTAACCTCCAGGCCAATCATTCTGTAACAGTACTACATGGGGCTGGCAATAGGGCATGGCATGGAGAGGCTATGCTTCAGTAAGGGGTAGGCATCTTTGCATATTTAAAATATCCTATTCTTTAGAAACTAAAGTCAAGGGACAGAACAGAGTAGTTCTGTTCAGCACTGTGTATGATGCTCCCACTGTGCTCACCCTGACTCCACCCGCCTTCAGCTAACCTTGGATTGGAACTGGCTGTGGGGGTGATCCTGAGGGTACATCAGGAGAGGGATATTGGCCATGAAGGGGGCAACCACTCTGGTCATGTCCACCTCCGGGATCTTGTTGGACTCAAGCTGTTTCTGGTGGTTTTGCTCAGCCAAATACTTCTGGAGAGACTGGCACAGGTTGAGTGCAGAGCACACTTCCCCAGGGTTGCTCTGGAAGGGAGAAGAGACAGCTGAAAGCCGGCCCCACAGGGCAAGAGAAGCCTGCATCATCAGTCAGTTCCTCCCTTGTGTCCATTAAAAAGAACACTATACTACTCAGGGCACCTAGGATGCGAATAGAAAAGTTATACCACCGTACCTAACCTACAGAGGCCTCCCAGCCCCAAAATGTCTCTGCAGCTCACTGCAGCTCTTCCTTAAAGGGAGATTAGCCACTGAGTAGAAGGGAAAGGGTCAGGAACTGAGTGATGGCCATGGTCCGCTCACAAGCTGCAAGCAAGCTAACACAACCCACTGGTTTCAAACCACCACCTTCCACGTGACTCACAAATTCTCATCTCTTACTATTACTCATACTCGTGACTACCTTAGGAGCATCTCCAGTTTACACCCAATTCTATCCCATTCAACCTGCTCCCTTGCATGGCCATTTTAACAAAAAAGACTCCACTCCCAACTCCCCAGAGACCCAGAAATGTTCCCAGCCCTTCATGCTCCTGTATTCCCCCTCCATGAGTAAGGCCAATCTATTCATTCTTCAAAACCCAATGTGCATCTGTCCATCTCCACTGTCCCCACAACACCTCCAGCAATGCTGTAGTGTTCTTTCTGGGGGGTCTTGCCATGGGACACAGAAGACTCTGTGTCACGTGCCCACCTTCCTCACAAAACCTTTAGCACTATTAGCACCGGTGGCTGGCTTCTTCAGCACCTCTCCTTCCTGAAGGCCTTTCATATTTCACAAAACTAGCTCCTGGTTCATTGCTGACTCCTAGCTTCTGGCACCCAGTTTGGGCAGAGTACACACATGCTGTTGACAAGCAAGCATCTTAGCAGCTGCCCTCATACTACATCCCCAGAATTAGTCCTCAATTCTACATACACAGAGATGAAGCCATGTGCTTGCTCTAGAAAGAGGCCTGACAAGAGTTACGGATTTCTATCTATCAACAGGATGCAGGAGTCCAAGGCACCCTGGCCCCTGCAAAGCACAGACAGGAAAGCCACCATGCCATAGCTATCCCCCACAAGAAGCCCTGTGAAGAGCTGCAGCAGAAATGCAAAGCCATGAACACACTTCCCTTTTCAGCCCCTTTGCTCTGGGCCCTCCCCCAATGACCTACCATCTCCCCCTTAATCATGTCCAGGATGACAGGCAGGTAAGAATCAACCGCCTCCTTGCACGAGTTCTGGAGGCTAGAGTCATGAATCCACTCACAGGCCTTCTCCAGGTAACGAAGGATCTCTTCCTGCAAAGGGACACAATGCAAGATAAAAGGTCCTTTATCACTGACTCCAGCAACAATCAAGAAAGCCTGAGTTTAGATCCTCAGCACCCACATACATAAAAGCCATGGTTGGCAAAGCACACCTCAAACCCCAGTGCTATCTGGGGAATGAAAACAGGCAGATCCCAAGAGGTGGCTGGCCAGAGAGTTTAGCTGATATGACAAACCCATGTTTAGTGAATTAAATGAAGAGAGAGAGAGGCAGACACCTAGTCAACTTCAGCCTCCATATGCCCACACACAGATGAGTACACCCACACATCACATGTACACACACACAAATGATGGTGTTAAAGCTGAGTGTGGTGGTACCTTCCTACAATTCCAGCACTCATACAGCTAAGGCAATAGACAACAAGTTCAAGAAACACCTGGGCTACCTAGCAAGACAAAAGAGCCGGTATTGGCCGGGCATTGGTGGCGCACACCTTTAATCCCAGCACTCGGAAGGCAGAGGCAGGCAGATCTCTGTGAGTTCGAGGCCAGCCTGGTCTCTAGAGCGAGTGCCAGGCTCCAAAACTATACAGAGAAACCCTGTCTCGAAAAACCAAAAAAAAAAAAAAAAAAAAAGAGCCGGTACTGTAGCCTTTAATCCCAGCACTCGGGTGACAGAGACAAGCATATCTTAGTTTGAGGGCAGCCTGCTCTACATAAGGAGTTCTCTGTGTAATGACACCCTGCCTCAAAAAAGAAAAAGAAAAAAAAAGGAGGCAAGATGGCCAGACAGTTAAAAGCAATTGCTGCTCTTGAGGACCTGGGTTCGGCTCTCAGCACCCACATGGTGGCTCACAAACACCTGCAGCTCCAGTCCCAGGGGGATTCTATGCCTTCTTTTGACCTTTGAGCACCAGGCACAGGTGTACAAATACATACATGCAGGCAAAACGCTCACACACATGAAAAACTTTTAAAAAATCTTTAACAATTAAAAACAAAATCTTTAACAATAAAACAAACTTGCTCAGTCAGATTTAGTGTATCCTACAAGGTGAGACATGTCAATGTTTGCCAGCCCTGAGCCAACACCACTCTTTTCTGGAGCCCAGAGCCAGACAGGTGTCTTAGAAACACACAGCCTCCAGCCATAGCCCATACCCACCCTCCTCTGCAGTAGCTCACCTGGGTGGCATTATTTTTCAGCAAGTTCCCAGCTTCAGTGACAACAGTTTCGCATATGTCACATGGAAGGGATTTCTAAGAGGAAAAGAATGTGACAGAGAAAGTTCTGTATATCTGGACAAGTCACACAATGGACCCAAACTCCCCCACCCTCAAGGTGCTGTCCTAATCATTGCCTTGCTACTGATTCAGAAGGTTCCACAGCCCTCACTCACTACGCTTGGAACTTGCTAAAGGACTGGAAGCAAATGAGAACCCAGCAATATTTGAAGTTTTCTTCTCTTGCTAAAAATGAGCAATCAGTCCTGACAAATTCAGAACCCAAACTCCACTAAGTCAAACTCAGCCACTTCCACTGGCGCGTCCCAGCACAAGCCAGTAGCAGCCCCATTATTCTATGCTTAGTCCCTGAGGTTTGAGACAGATAAGAACGCATGGCAAGTTTGCCCATCTCTCAGAGCCCTCCATTTGTCATCTCATTGACATGATGGCAGTCATCTTTGCCAGCCCAGTTACAGCTGGAAATAAAACAGCATTGCTACAGCTGGGTCTCAGGGCTCTGTGGTCTCAGTGGTCTGCCTGGTTGAGGGATGAGGGAGGGTGAGCAGATGGGGTCTGAGCTTCCTGGGATCAACGATGAAGGCTGGGTACACCTGCCTGTGTGCCTGCACCACAACCCACCAGCCCCTCACCTGTGAAGGAGGGAGACCTGAAGGAAGGCCCACAAGGGAGTGTGGGACCACCAAGACACAGGGAACCAAAGGGACAGGACTCTGAGTCTCCACTTCTAAGGTAAGCTGAACACAACCAGGGGCGGGTCCTATCTGCCACAGGGTCCCCAAGGAGATGAGGACAAAGTGCTCTACAGACACTGGGAGGTTGCAGAGGGCAGCATGTGGCTGGCACTCACCGCTGTGGGCTTGCTCCACACCATCTGTTGGCAGTGTTTCAAGGCCCCACATTCCACTGCTGTCTTCAGGTCTCTGCACAGCACCGCTGAGCCCCCAGCACATACCTTCGGGTCTTGGACAGGGGTGGTCAGAGCTAAAAAAAAAAAAGGAAAAACTGGTATGAGGAGGGGGGTCCCTTTCCAACAAGCCTGATACACAAGACCATGGTGCTAAGGACTAGCCCTGCCTGCCACCTGAGCAGTCACTTCTGCATCACAGAAATGGCCGGCCAGGTAGAGAACCTGTCCTATTATAAACAGTATCAGGTTTTTCAATCCTCAAAATCTAATTACAGCAATCCCAGCACTCAGGAGGCTGAGACAGGGGATGGTGAGTTTGGGGTCAGCCTGGGCTACACAATCAGATCTCAAAACCAAAGGCAAACAAACAACCCAGAGATTTTGCCAGACACAGAAGATGATGGGATAGCATGAGAACCAATACTTGGCCTAAGTCAAACTAGAAAACCCCATAGCCCTCAGTCACACTGCTTCACCTTGAACACCCAGAGAGTCACCTGCCTGCATTTAACAAACTCGTGGCCCACACACGGATCCATGAGCAGGCTCTTCCTGAAGACCAAGGGAGTGAATGATGTGCTCGTCGTTACTGCATCCACCAACTCCACTGGGGTTCCCTGAACAAGCTCACCTGACAGTCTGAACATCTTTAGATACTATCACATGAACCATGAATCTGCTGCCTACACACACACACACACACACACACACACACACACACACACACACACACACACACACACACATCAAAAACAAAAATAAATCTTTTTCAAGAAATTACCCCAAACCACTTTCCCAACAGTTATTTCCCAAAAAAAAAAAAAAATGTTTCCAGGCAATATTGTAGCCTCTGTCTCACCCTCTCACACCCTGCCCTTAAAAACCAAAACCAACTTCCTTCTGAGGTGGCTGGTTAGCTACCTCTAAGAAAGTTCTTAGAGTGTTTACCTGAGCTCCTAGTGGCTCCTGGTTCAACCTGCTGTTATTCATGTCTGTAAGGACATCAACAGCACTCAGCAAGCACAAGTTAAACTCTACACTTCAAGTCAAGGGCCTGGCTGCTAGTTGTCCTCAGGGGAGGGAAGAGGTAGGCACTGCTGTCTTTCCTTCCCCGATTTAGTTTTCTGAGATAAGGCCTCCATATGCAGTGTAGCCAAGGCTTGCCTCAAACTCAAATCCTCCTGCCTCAGTCTCCCCAGTGCTGAGATGAAGAGGTAAGCCGACACATCTGGCTTCAGCTTTTATCCTAGCACTTGTGAGGCTAACAAAGGCCTCTGTGAGTTCAAGGCCAGCTTGATCCAAACACATGTTAGTTCCAGGCCAACCATGACTACCACATGAAAACCTTTCTAAGTCACAATGGTCACACATGCCTGTAGTCCCAGCACTAGGAAGACTGAGGAAGAACTACTATAAATTGGGGCTAGTCTGTCTCATGGCTAAATGATTGATATAGCTCAATGGCAAACAGTGTGCTTGCCTAGCACATGTGGAACCAGGATTTAATAACCCCCAGTCCTGGCAAATAATGTAATAATAAAACAATCTAATATAAAACTAGGCATCAACAGAATTATATGGTATTAAGAAAGGCTGACAGGAGTCTGGCCTTGTTTCACAGCAGCCCCAGATCCTACTCCAAACACTCCCAGAGAGCTGGTGAGATGGCTCAGCGGGTGAAGGTGCTCACTGCCGAGCCAGAAGACCTGAGCTTGATCCCTGGGACCCACTTGGTGGAAAGAACTGACTCTCACAACCTGCACACGTGCCATAAACAACATAAAAAAAAAAAAAAATTAGGAAACACTCAGAAGTCAGGTATAGTGGTTTACACCTGAAAGCCCAGCATTTGGACAGCTGAAATGGGGATTATGGAAGCCAGCTGGTATTTAACAAGATCCTGTCTCCAAAACAAAATGAATCAAGATGGCTCAATGGGTAAGATGTGCATGCTGCCAAGCCTGGCAACCCAGTCAGATCCCTGGGACCCGTATGATAGGAGAAAAGCCCCACAAGTTGACCTCTGACCCCCACACTCACATCATGGCACACGTATACTTAACGCACCCCACACTCCATCCCACACACACACTAATAAAACCAGAAGGCTGGGAGGCAAGGATTGCTCACAGAGCCCTGTGTGGTCTGGGTACTCTTGAGACATCTTGAAGGATTTAAAGCTTCAGACTAGGACTCCTTAGACCCATCACATCTACTGGGCAACATCTAATTAGATGTGGCACAGAACATGACCTGCCTCCTCCAGGTCCAGCTCTGCCACTTCCTGTGCAAACAGCCTTAAGCAAGCTACTGCTCTTCCAAGCCTGTGTGTGCACCTTTAAACCAAAGCTTCTGATGTCAGGGGACTGTGAAGAGTCAAGATGATCCTATTAAACACAACCACCTCATCTCCCAGGGACTGTAACCGGCAATCCCGTCCCAGCCTGGTTGGAGTGACCTTGCACTATTTAGGTGGTGCTCACTTCTAGTCATGTGCCCTGGAGATCTTGGCCTCCTGAAGTCTGTACATGGGGTTATTGCTCGTACCTGCTTCAAGGGATCAGCAAGCATTACCCAGCACCTATAAAACATGTGCCGTCACATAATACATGAGTGCCACTGTCATCATCTGCAGCTGTGGCAGCAGCAGGACCTCCCGGTGACCCACTCTCCGGATCAGAACATAGGGCTCACACCAACTGGACCGGAGCTGTTCTCTCGGCCCACTGGACATTTACTTATTTTATCAGGGACATGGGAGAGCAGACACTTGGACAGCTGTAGACAGCCAACAACCTCAGAGGCTGTTAGCCACTGACCCCAAGTCCCAGGAGTCAAGCAAGGGGAGTGAGCCCCAGGACACCTGCCAGGAGCCGAGAAAACAGTTCTGGTTTCTCTAGGGGCTAAACAAGTTCTTGGGAGGTCAGACCAAGGGGAGCCCAGCAAGGAGCAAACACTGCAGTTACAATGCATTATGACCTGTAACACTGAGCAGTAGCTACCAGTTAATTACCCTCCAAGGAACTCCCTACCCCAGGCTCACTGTTCAGTTCATACCTGGAACTTCTTTATTTTGTGCACATATATGTGCATGTCACAAGTGCCATTCCTCAGCAGCCATCCACCTAGGTTTCTGACACAGGGTCCAGTCTCACTAGGACCTGGGGCTCACATATTACATCACCAGAAAGCCCCAGGATCCACCTGTCTCTGCCTCCTCAGTGCTGGGATTAGATACCACTGTATGTGGCTTGTGGGTCCTAGGGATGAAATTCAGGTCCTCATGCTTGCTGAGCCATCATCCCAGTCCAGCAACCCATCCCACGTAGAAACACTTCCCCTACTTCTACACAATCTTCTCTTCTTGAAGGGCAAGGACTACAGCTGAGACCAACCAGTGTAGAACTCCCAGCTTGGCCGTTTATTCTAACCCTGATGATGTGCTCACGTCAATCATCTGCAAAAATGGAAACCATCTGTGGATCTCTGTGAAGGTGAAATTAGGAAGCACATGGAGTCTCTGGTACCTGGGAAGTTGTGAGATTTATGTGGCCAAGTGTACACCACTGGTGGGGTGGGGGAGGGGGAGGAAGAAGGAAGGGGAGAGCAAAGCTCATGTTCTAGTATTTGCATTTCAGCATGAAACCACTTTCCTCAGGCTACTTTTAAAATCAGAATAACCCTTACAAGACAGCCATTCCCCACACCCATCTCACTTCTCCCACACGACGAGCGTGGATGTCTAACTCAGCACACTGAAGCCAGTATGAAAGTCTATGCTTTGCAATCTCCTCTGCAACAGGGTCTGTTCATGAGAGGCCATTACATCTTACATGAAACTTAGATGCATTGGCTATAACTTCATCAGCCATTTTGGACCAGGAAGGGAAAAAAGACCAGACTTCAAGGATGCAAAACGTGAAGCTGAGAGTCTATCTTGGAGGTCTTCTGGAGGAGAGTCAAAGCTAGACCACCATGCTCCTGAGTGCCTGTGGCAGACAGTTGTATCAGACTTCAGAAGTTCTAATTCTAGGTGTCTGTTTTTTGCAGTCAAAGCTAAACCCTACTGATGCACATGCCTAATCAACCATTCTGTTCTCCAGAATATCTCCACACAAGTCTTTATTGTTCATCAGACCTTCCTCCGCTGAGAGAGGGCACATGCAAACCACCTGGCCTAGAACATGCTACCCCCTATTCATTGAATAGCCTCTTTACTTGGGACCATCCTTGTGCCCTTCCTTTTAACAATTTTATGTAACCTGTGCTAATACCGAAAGAGTAAGAAGAAAAAAGCTCAGGCTCCCGGAGCAACTGCATTCCAAAGCTTACTGCATCTGCTTCCTGGGGAATAAATCACCATGGCAACAGCTAAGTTGCTTAGAAACTGAGAGAAGAGGCAGTGTTGCCCTCAGTTCCATTTGCAGACATTTCTCTGAAACAGATACATGGCATTGACTGTCTCTCCACTCAGTGGGCTCCCAGAGACCTTCACTGGCATGACATACTTGTCTCCTTACAGAGTCCAGCTTACAGAACTTGAACTGTGTGTATCCCCCATCCTGGCTTTGTGAGACCTCCAATTCAAAAGAAAAAGATTTTGGCAAAGTTCTTCCTTCAAATGGTCACACATTCAGGTGATAAGATGAACTTCTATATACTTAGATAAGACTGCAATATGCCCAGGCTCCAGTCAGGTGAGAAAGTACAGGCAAGGGCCAGAGACACAGCAGCGTGGTTCTAGAACTTCAGGAGAGCTGGTCATCTATGTCAATGCTCCATTGCTGGCCCAGCAAGTTTCAGTCTGATCTGAACTTGACCTGTGTGGCTGCTCAGAGCGAAGGTCTCAGACACAAGCATGCTGCCTACAATGTCATTCTGGGTTTCCTTTGATTGAAATCTAACATTTCAACTCTCCTCTGGTGACTTAAAAGTTGAAGCAGGCTGCTAGAATGGCCCAGCATCCAGGCTGGTTGCTCAACTCTCTCACTGCCGCCATGAGGACTAAGCCAACTTGTCTTGATTAGAAAGCTACCTTGGGAAGCATTGGATATTCTGGCTGCAGCCCTGGCCATCAACTGTTCAAGGTGCGGTCTTAAAAGCAGGTCCCAGAGACCCCAAAGAGGGGCAGGAAGGGGTATGGCAAGCTCCTCACTTCAATTCTCTTTTCCAGAAGTATTTGACACATGGCCCAACAGACCAAACACAGCAGCAGCTGTGTGTTAAATAACACCAGCCAGGTGTCGGGAGTTGGGGGGAGAGGGGGCTCAGTGGGTTAAGCACTTGCCTAGCATGCACAAACCCTGGGCTTCATGCCCAGAAACAAACACAGGCACACATACACACACTCAAGGGATAAGGGGAGCGACACTGACACCAACAATCCACAGGAACAAAAGCTCTCTGGAGTCTCCAGTAACTTCCACACATAAGGGTGTTGGTCCTGAGGGAAAGCATTTTCCTTCCTGGGATTTTTAGTTTTCCTGTTATTAGAATGCACAATGACAGGTCAGAGTGATAATCTCATATATCCGTGTAGTTTGTTCAGAGAGGCCTCCGGCACTGCCCACTCAATCAAACCCTGAGAACCACCAATTTCTGGCAGTGTGAGGAAAAGTCACTTCCCCAAATTATAACTGGTTCCCTTTTCAGATTCATCTCACTTCCTGGGTCCTACAGCCTACAGAAAAATCATCTCCCACAGGCACTGGAGGGGGTGTCCCTCCAGCCTGCCCACACTCTACTGTGAAGGCTAGTATTTCATCGGAGCCCAAAGAGTCACACTGGATTTATCAACTCCCAGAAACAATGTCTTAATGTTAATGTCAGAACATAAAATGCTTCATTTAATCCTGATAAAAGACTGGGCACACCCAGCATGAAGATGTTGGCCTATAATCCCAGCTATTCAGGAGGCTGAGGCAAGAAGGTCACAAATTCAACCTCTGCCAAGGCTACAGAACCAGGAGTTCAAAGCCAGCCCACAACACATATTGAGACCTTGCCTCAAAATAAGAGAGCTGAGAACGCAGCTATCAGTAGGGTGACCAATTGCTTAGCAGGACTCCAGAAGGGTCAAGACAGAGAAGCAGACAGGCCAGGTATGGTGGCAAATGGCTGTTAATTGCAGCCCAAGAAAAGCTGCCATTAGTTTGCGGCCACTACACTACATAACTACACTAAGGGACCCTGTCTCTAACCGTCTCATCTGTGAGCCCCTGCTTCAATCCCAAGCACTGAAAAAGCTAATGAGACTTAACACTATTTTTAATTACATTTATTAAAGATTTATTTTACTTATATGTATGTGTGAGTACAGTACCAGTGAAGATCAAAAACTAGGTACTCAGTTCCCAGGAACTGGAGCTATAGCCAGTTGTGAGCTACCATGTGGGGACTAGGAATCGAATTCAGGTCCTCTCCAAAAGTAGCTAGTGCTCTTAACCACTGAGCCATTTCTCCAGCCCCTAATTACACACACACACACACACACACACACACACACACACACATGTTCATGAACACACTCTCATCACAACATGCATGTAGAAGCCAAAGGACAACTAGTCAGTTCTCTTCCTTCCACCATGTGAGTCCACGGACGGACGGAACCAAGGCAGTTCAGGCTCGGTGGCAAGTGCCGTAACCTGCTAAGCCATCTGGTGCGGCCTCTTTGGCAGTATTAGCATTGTTTCATGCACACTGACCTCATTCACCATCTACTGGCCATTTCCCAACCACACTGCCACCTGACAATGCCCGGCACTATTGTGTAAGCTGCAGACACAGTAGCTTGACACTAATGCTCAAGGGAAGATAAGCTGTAAGAGCTTCAGGGTGGGGTTGAGGCTAGTTCAGGCAGAGCACTGGAAACTCTAACAGCACATCTGAGAAGACTTGAAGAACAGAGGCGGGTTTTTGGGGGAGGGGGCAGATGTTTCAGGAAGGAACCACAAGGTCATGTACACTTAAAAAAAAATGATTTAACTTACTCTCTTTGTACACACATGTGTGTGCACACCAACGGAGGTCAGACAACCTGCAAGTCAGTTCTCTGTGAGTCCTGGGAGTCAGACTCAAACCTTGGAGGCAAGCACCTTTAGATGCTGAGCCAACTTACCAGCCCCCACTACCACCACCACCATCCCCTAACCACAGGTAGGGGACATGGCAAATAGACAGGAATACTGGAACAGGAAATGAGGCTACTGGGGAACTTGGCCAGGAAGAGATCCCTTCAGGCAGAAGTAATTGATTTGTAAGAAATAAATTCCTGTTTAAGCCGAAAACAAAACAGTGCACACAAATAGTAGGATAAACTAGGTGAAGGGTTTCAGGAACTAGCTATGCCCTCATTGTAACTGGTTTGTAAATCAAAAGCGAGGGAGAGCAGAAGTGACTCCCTCCTACTGAGGCAGGAGGATTACCAATACTTTCAGAGCAATCTGAACACCACAGTGAGTTACAAGCCAGCCAGGGGTGTGAGACGCTGTCTCATGAATGAAATCAAAATGAACACACCACATAGGCCAGAGGACTCCACTTCTGTGTATGATTAGCAACCAGGCCAGAGTTATTGGCCAAGGAGACCATTTCCTAAGCAGGCCACTGAATACATGGAGTCTCCTGTAATTCCCCCTTCCACTTTTCTGCATGTCTAAAAAGATCAAGAAGCAAAAACAGCCGCATGCTACCATTTCTGTTAAAGAAGGGGAAAAAAAAATGGTGGGTCTGCAGGTAGAGTTCAGTGTGTGAGGCTGTGAGAGGAAAGAGGGAGAAAGGATAGCTTATACTGAGTGAGGCAGGGAGACTATCATTCCTGGCTAGTCCTTGAGCCTGCTTTCTGTATGCATCCATTACTTAATCTCAACAGCTCACCGACTTCATGCACAGGGAAGCCAGGCTTGGGACTAACCCGGATCCACAATTTCTGACAATAGGTCTAGATGCAAGTGTTTAGATACCCTAAAAGCAGTTGGGATCCACTGATGTCAGGGCATTAAAGGCTGGCCTGGTAGCCAAACCTGGTTCAGCTACCTCCTAGCTGCTGGCTAACTACCCTATTTGCTTTCCTAACTCCATAATTAAGCCCAGCACACACATTTTTAATAAGTTATTTAAATTTGATGCTAATCCACAGCATCCCTTGAAATGGAAGATGCCACAGAAGTCACCAAGCCAAGAGCAGAGGAAGGTCACTATGCTGGTAGGACAAGGATAGAGACAACAGTGCTGCAAATTCATTAAATCCTCAGGGCAACGCAGAGAGAGAGTAACAATGAACGCCATGTGGCATATGAAGAAATCAGGATATTAATACCTGGCCTAAGGCCACACAGTGCTGGCAATGAGATAACACTCTGCTCCATGCCTAAGATGGACTATTGAACAGTGGCACTGCACACCTGTAATCCCCACTTGGGAGGCAGAGGCAGGCAGTGATCTCATAACAAATTCCAGGCCAGCCAAGACAGCAAAACCGCATCTCAAAAACCTAGACTCCAATATACTCTGAAACTTCACCACATCTGGAAGAAACAATGAATAAATAAAGCAGCTAGTGCTTTTACAATAGCCAAAGTCTCCACACCCACCACTATACTTAACCACTGTGGGTTTTGTTTTGAGACACAGTTTCACAAAGTAGATCGGGATGGACTCAAACTCACAAGAGCTCTGCCCCTGTGCTCCTGAGTGCTGAGATTAGAGGGCCTTGCTATGCAGCCCTGACTGCCCTGGAGCTTCTACATAGACCAGGCTAGCCTCGACTCACAGAGATTAACCTGCCTCTATCTCCCAGGTGCTGTGATTAAAGGCTTGAGAGACAACCTGACCTTCTGTGCCCTCCTTTTTAAGTTGGGAGCAGCTGGGGATCTAGCTCACTAGTAAAGTGCTTGCCCAGCATTCACAAGGTCCTGGCTTCGAACACTAGTACCACCACCAATTAAATAAATAAGACAGTGTAATTTGAAACGGGGCACAGTGACACAGTACACACCCATAACCTCAGGACTGGGGAGGCAGAGGCAGATCAAGACCAAAAAGGAGTTCAAGGCCAACCCTAGGCGGGGCATGGTAGTAAATGCCTTCAGTCCCAGCTCTTGGGAGGCGAAGGCAGGTGGATCTCTGTGAGTTCAAGGCCAGCCTGATTTACATCTTGAGTCCAGGACAATAGTGAGACCCTGCCTCAAAAAAAAAAAAAAAAAAAAAAAATTAAAATCGAGCTGGAGGGGGCTGGAAAGATGGCTCTGAGGTTAATAGCTGCTCCTCCAGAGAGGACCAGGGTTCAATTCCTAGCACCCACATGGCAGCTCACAACCATCTGTAACTCAAAATACCCATACACATAAAATAAAATAATCTTTAAAAAAAATTGAGTTAGACATGTGGCTCAACGGGAGAGCAGGTGCTTACACAAAGTCCTGAGTTCAGTCCCTAGTACCATGAACAAAACAAACAAGCAGGTCAAGTTAATCAGTGCTCTTGCCTGTTCTTTGTCTAAGCAAATCCAGAATACCTAGGACATGAGAGGAAGCCCTGAGTTCAATCCCCAATGTGGGTGGTGAGGGTGGGGGAGGGGAGAGTAGTATCAGATCTGTAACTTCTTGCCTGGTGGCCAGCTAGAGAACAAGGTTCAGATCCTAGAAGCCAATACTCTAGAATTCAACAGCCCGCTTCAAAAAAAAAAATAAATAAAATAAAAAATAGAGCCATTATCCAAGCAGTAGGCCTTGGCCTTAGGGACTTCCCAGCCCCATAGAATAACAACCTGCCCTTTCTCTTCCTGTCCATTTCAGATCCTGCCAATAGCCTGGACTCTCCAGTTTCCGCACAAGAAAATGGAGGCATAGGGTTAAGAGTCTGAGGCACTTACCACACTTGTAAGACACTTGAGTGAAAGAAAAAACAACAGGCTAGGTTCTCCTTCCCTGAGCTAGACAATTCCCTCCAACTCAAATCCAAAACAACCTGTCAAATATGAGCCAAGAAGTTGACAAGACAGGCAAATGGCTCAGTAGTTCTGCTTCACAAGCCTCAGGGCTTGAGTTCAGATCCCGAGCGCCTACATAAACTGGGAGTGGCCACACCTAGCACTGTGGGGACGGACACAGAAGGATGGCTGGGACTTGTTGGCTGCCAGCTGAGCTCTCAGGTTCAGGGAGAGACCTGGGCTCAAGGGAATAAAGAGAAGTGTGACTGGCCTCCCCTGGCCTTTGAGAGAGGTGCAAACCTCACACCACACACCAACACGCACCCCCAAAACAAAACTGACAGAAGCTAGCACGGTGGCTCACACCTGTAACTCCAGCCAGCACTCCTACATGTCAAACAGGAGGATTATGTTCAATGTTAGCCTGCTGCACAGTTTAGAGGCCAGCCTGCCTAGGCTACAAGCAGGAACCTGTCTAAAAAAAAAAAAAAGCTACCTTTTGCTAAACAGGATTTACTTGGCATCCTCAGCAGGTGAAACTGGGGGTTCCTGTTGCTATTCATAACTTAAGCAGGCTAGGCTACAGCACACTGCCTCAGTGTGCACAGACACTAGGGGGTTAGCCACAGTCCAAGTGACAGCTGCAATGGCATCTCCTCTTTGGTGCAGCATTTGCCCCACGCCAGCACCTTTGCTACCTCTCTCTGCTCAACTCACCAACCCTGACCCACTTGTTCCCACTGGAGCAATCCCCCAACTGCACATCCTGTCACTAAGATTCCCTGACAGTGCAAGCAGGCCCAGACACAGCATGCATGGAGTTAGGGGCTGCCATTGCAGGTGGCTAATGATGCCCGTGCTAGTTAGGCTTACCTGTCACCAAGTCACCACTGTGGAGAGTGAATGGAAATTACACCCAGCACAGGGTTTTATATATGGGAAGGGGGGGGGCGCACATGAGCAATATTGTTCTAGAGATTAGAGGAAAACCAGCCAGGACCCAGGTCTTACTCCCTCTACCATGTGGGGCCTGTGCTGTGGTATCTGAAGCCCTGCCAATGGAACACATACAAAGAGTGAGCATCTTGAGACACTCCCCATCCCCCACCCCCACCTCCAGTTAACAGCCTGTAACTTTAGAGTCTGGGCACCTGTCCTCACTCCCCATGAAGAGATTAAACTGGCCTTTAATTCTCTTAGCATGTCTTTACTTACTGTCTAGGTGGGAAAGGCAGGAAGACTGAATGTATACAGGCGTCTGTACCCCCAGGCCTTTGTGAAGATTGGACAGAACCTGGAACACGCTAAGCACCCAGGACATCATTAAAACGCAAGCCATGAAATCTCTCCAGAGTCTGAGTGGTACCCTGAACTACAGTAGCGCCCCACTCTTGAACCCACAGGCCCAAGTGTCTCACGGGAGCACACGTGGACTATGGCCACCACAGGCTTTACCGACAACTCAATGGTAGACAGTCGTCAAGACAAGCTAGCATTCTTCCAGTTATCAGTGTGACCTTGGTAATGGCCAGGAGTTAGACCAAGGCCACCATAGGACCCTCCCACCTACCTAAGCACTTGGTGAAAAGGGGGCACATTTAACCAAGACTCTGGTCAGATGAACTACAAATGCATTAGAAATAGATCTTATTTTCTCAAAGAAACAATTAAGGGCTGTGACTTGGTTGGAGGGTGCTCGACTACCATCTGCTGGGTCCAAGTTCACAATGCCCCACACTACAGAAAGAGGAAAAAAAGAAGTCTGTTTTTTGGTGATGTGGGTGAATCAGAACTCACGAGGGATGGGATGACTCAGTGCCAACAGAATCAATTGCATTTCTTTTCATTTTCCTTGCAACACAATCTCAATATATAGCGCAGACTAGCCTTGAACTGGCCTCAAAGTCAAGCTCCTCCTATCTCAGTCTTCCAAATGCTGAGATCATAGGTGTTCACCACCCTAACCTGATCAAAACGTTTTTCTTTTAAGCACTTTGGTGGAGGCAGGAAGATGAGGAATTCAAGGCCAGCATGGGCTACATAAAAAGTTTAATGCCACTTTGGGGTACCTAGCCAGACCCTGTCTTGGAGAGGCCCCTCCTCCAATGAGTAGATACAAATAAGGAGACCCTGAAATCGGGAGCTAGAGATGTTTACTTCCTTTGGTGGGCTATGACCCGAAAATATCGACTTGAGAGAAGGCCCTCTGTAGGGATTAAAATCACAATTCACACCTGTCTGCGCAACAAGATGATTGAAATGAGACCAAGTAAGCCAAGACTTCCGGGAATGATCCCCCACAGCAAACCGGGTGGCCTCGCCTAGAATCAAGGTGATGCAGTGGGTCCCCTGGCGCTGCCTTGGGAACCTGCAGTGCTTTTAACAAAATCAGCGGTACCATTTTAGAAACAACTTCTGTGCCCAGCTCTCATATTTGCTACAAAATAAAGGCAGGGCAACGGCTTGGCCAGATCAAACAGCAAAAATACTAGGTTCAATGCAACCGGGGAACCTTAAAACTCCCTCCAAATTCTACTCCGCTGCGGGGTTCACACACATGTCAAGATCACCCCCGGCAGACACACAGGAGCTTCCTGCAACTCCCATACTCGTGCAGTCTGAGACAGAGGTCACGAGCCAACCTGGATTGCAGGATGGGGCTTCAGGCCAAGACGGGAACAACACGGCGGTGGGAGGGGTCACCCCGGTTCCCACCTGACACCCCCTCACCCCCACACACACACACAAACACACACACTCCGGGGAGAAGCGCAGGCCACCCGCAAGACCTTGAGCAAAGGCCTGCTCACACACACAAGGCACACGCCGCCTCCCCGACCCGCCCAATTGTCCCCAATCGAATTTTCAGGGAGTCGGGAACAGGTCACCTCAGACATGGGCCCCGGCCTGCGCCTGCGCCCTGCGCAACCTCGCCGAGAGCGCCCCGGGAAGCGAGCGGAGGGCGAGGCCCGTTGCGGCCCGGCTGCCCCGCAACCCGGACGCAGGGGGCATTCCGGCGCCCCTCTCCACCAGACCGAGTAGCCTCGAAACTCACCGGTGACCAGAAGGCTGGCGAAGAGGGCGAGAGCGTACATGGTGGCCTCGTACTCCGCAAGCTGCACTGCAGAGAGTCAGCTGATCCCGCGGACCTAAATCTACCCTAAAGCCCGACGCAGACGCCAGTGCGCGTGCGCGTGGGCGAGCCCCGCCCCAGCTGGGCGCAGCCTGACTCAGCGTCGTGCAGCGCGCCTGCGGGGAGGGCGGGGACGCAGAGGGCCTGCTGAGGGCCGGGCCCGGCGAGGGGGTGTCCTGCCCTCGGCGGGGGAGGCGGGGTGAGGTGGTAAAAGGAAAAACGGTATCTGGTGACTAAATCAAGGCACGGTATCTAGGTAGATAACGTGCCTCTCGACCTTTGCGATGTGAGGAATGCAGCCCAGGGAGGGCCGGTACCAAGTGCTCAACTGCATCTTGGGGCCCTTAACGTCTTTTAAGTCTCACTATTTTTCCCCCCTTTGAAGGACAATTATTTGTTTTTGAGACACGGTGTCGCTATGGCCTTGCTGGCCAACTTTTCACTGTGTTGTCCAGGCAGACCTGGAATCCACGACCTCCTGCCTCAACCCTTGCGAGCACTGTTTGGGGGGATGATTTTGTTTGCAGTCCTGGGTATTGAACCCAAGGACTTGCTAGCCAAATGTCCTACCTTTGAGCTGTACACCCCCTGTCTGGCCCGCTCCTTTTTATTTTGAAACAGGGTCTCACCAATTTCCCCAGGAAGGCCTTGAACCTGTGATCCTTCTGCCTCAGCCTTCTTTGTATAGTGGTTGTTAGCTTTTTGAGACGGGGTCCCTGTAATCCTAAAAATGGCTGTGTAGCTGAAGATTCATGGATCCCAGGCTGGCCTTGATCCTCATTATGTAGCCATCAGTCACCCCCCAACTCCTTATCTGCTACCTTCACCTGAGTGCTAGGATCATAGACGCCACCATATTTGTTTTGTTTGATACTAGGAACCAAACCCAGGGCTTCACGCATGCTAGTCAAGCACTCTACCAACTGAACTCCATCTCCAGCCCCCATTTACTATGACTCTTCCCATTTCTACAGGTGAGAATCAAGAACAAACAAGTTACAGTTTTGCCAAAGTCGTTACACTCAGGACTCAAATTCACCGCCCACTGTTCTGTAGTTGTCAATCAATCCAGACTGAGAAAATAACAAACAAAGAAGCCTTTATGTGTGAGTTTAAGGACTACAGATTGCAAAATAGATTCCAAAGTCTCTGAATCAGTGTTCAAGAGAAGGCAGGGAGAATGGAAACAATAAAAATTTATTTTCAGAGAACTTGTGTGGCTCGGAGAAAGAACAGATAGATGCTGCATAACAGGGACTCATGACTGATGGAAAAAGAAAACAAGAATGCATGCCGGGTGTGGCACCTGGTGCTTGCAGCCCTAGCACTGGGGAGGCTGAGGCAGGAGGATCTCCAGGCCCCTTAAGCCACATAGCAAGACTCTGTCTCAAAAAATAAATAAGGGTATAAAAATTGGTTTGTTGTGGTGGTGGGTGGGGAACAGTCAGCTGTTAAGAACACTTGCTGATCTTCCAGAGGACTGGCATTCAATTCCCAACACTCGACATGAGAGTTGTGGTGGAAGGTGTCACAACCACCTGTAAATCCAACTCCAGGAAGATCTGACACCTTTTGGCACACCTGCACTCATGTACACATCCCGCCTGTGGACACACACACACACACACACACACACACATAATTAGCAGTGAAATAGACTTTTTAAATTTTTTTTTATGATTAGGCTGGGGTGGGGGTTGAATGCCTTTAGTCCCAGCACTTGGGAGGCAGAGGCAGGTAGATCTCTCTGACCAACCTGGACTACAGAGCAAGTTCCAGGTCAACCAGGGCTACACAGTGAGCCCCTGTCTCAAAAACAAAAAAACAAACACAAAAAATGTCACCACCGAGCTGGCATGGCAGTTGATGGCTATGTTCCCAGAACTTGGGAGACTGAGACAGGAAGATCTAGAGTTCCAGGCCAACCTGGGCTACAGGTTTTGAGACCCTGTTTCAAAAAAAAAACAAAAAAAGAAGCCAAGCATAGTAGCTCAAGCTGGGCCAGGCTGAGATAGGAAGACCACCATAAATACAGGCCAGCCTGAGTTATGCAGGAAACTCAGGTCAGCTGGAACTAGAGTGAGACCCTTCAATCGGGAAAAAAAAAAAAAAAAAAAAACAAAGAAAGGGGGAAGGGCTCGTGGGGGATCTATAGGCAGGTTGCGGGAGGGGGAGACATTTTCTTTAGTGGTGCAGCCACTGGTAAGGTGTCCATGCTCATGTATATAATGCTCACCTGTGTTCCTTATGAAACTAAGTGGGTCACATACACACAAAGCCAGGCAGGGGGACTAGCTGAGAAGAGGAGATCAGCAGGACAGGGACAAAAAAGGGGGTGAGTATGACCAAATGCATTACATACAAGCATAGAAATGTCATAGTGAAATTCATTATCATAATTAATGTAGTCTAATAGCATCTTGTTAAAAGAATGGTGGACCAGGCAAGATGGCCTCAGTGGGTAAAGGTGCTTGCTGCCAAGCCTGAAAACCTGAGTTCAATCCCTGGGACCCACATGGTAAAAGAGGAGACTCAACTCCTGCAAGTTGTCCTCGGATCTCAGTTGCCACCATGACACATGTGTGCCTACACACACAAATAATAATATAATAAGTAAATGTAATTTTTCAAAAGCATAAAAAGGTGGGGAAGTTATAGCCACTAGAAAAGGGAACAGGAAGTAAGCCAGAATTAGAGAAACGCACGGAGGATCATAGTAGCAGAAGCCTCCCCACCCTTCCCAGCCCTCCCCACCACATTCCAGCCCAGGTAAGGAACATCAAATGGCCCAACAAACCCTCTCACAGCTTTCAGCAACTGACCCTGGGGCTGAGCAGAATGACACACATACACACCCAGGGACAGTGCCAGCTAACCCCTAGGCGATGTGAGGAGAGGACTCTCAGCACGTGGGCACGGGCTCTTAGAGGTTATCAGTCCCCTTCCATCATTGTACCAATGCGGAAAATAAGGCCTGAGAAGAAAAAGACAATCATCAGAGATCACACGGCACTTAAGACAACAGTCCTGTCTGGAAGCAGGTCTCATGACCCAGGAGACCTGACTCAGGAACCCAGCCTGAGTCCAATGGCTCACAATCTGCTCTCCCTCCCTCAGAACACTCTGTAGACACCCAGGCCTCTGAACTCCCTCCTCCAGTTCCTGCTAGCAGCTCCCACTTCCCCTGGGGAGCAAAGTAGGGAAGTGGGCACTGAGCAGCAAAAGAGAGCTGGAAGATTTGCTCTCACAGAACACGCTGGCTCCATGCTGTGTAGGCAAGAGAATAAGACTGGCCAAGGTCATTCTCTCCTACATTTCAAGTTTGAGACCAGCCTAGGATACAGGAGACACCATCTCAAAAGAAATGTGTATGTGTGCACAGGTAGTGGATTATCACTTTTTTTTCCCATATCACTGGGTACCAAAATCATCTATAAAAGCCCTCTTAGAGCCAGCCATGGTAGCATAAATCTTTAAGTCCAGACCTTGGGAGGTGGAGGCAGGAGGATTAGGAGATCAAAGGCAATGTCAAAGGGGGTGGGCATTGGAATGGCTTAATGAGTGCTTGCCCCAAGCTTGATGACCTAATTAAATTCCCAGGGCCCATATGGTAGAAGGAAAAAAACTGCTTCTCTAAAGTTGTGTTCTGACTTCCACAGGAATATGGCATCTTCGTGAACACACACACACACACACACACACACACACACACACACACACACACACACACACACTTCTCTCTAAATATATTTAATGTAATGAACATTTTAATTAAAAAAAAATATGGGGCCAGCAAGATGACTCAGTCAGAAGTAGCTTACCAACAATTGTCCACCAGAGTTCAAGATGGAAGGTGAAAACCAACCGGGTGAAATTGTCCTCTGACCTCCACAAACACCATGGCATGAACCTTCCTCACCCACCATACACACAACAATAAAAAAAACAAAAATTTAAGCCTCAAAATAGAGTGTTAAGTAAATAAATACATGAAGAATCCTCTTGATCTGTGCATAGGTATTAAGAGCTATGTAGTCCTTGGGGCCTTTTGCCTGGTCACACTGTTCTGGGAACCTCCAGAAGCATTTATTGGAAATGTTCATAAAAGGTTTCCTTATGAGAGGCATGGAACCAGGAAAGATCCCAATGGCCGAAGAGTGCTGGGGGTGGTAAGAAACTGGGCTGGTGAGAACAATGTGCAGAAAGACTTCAAGAAGGAGGGACAAGTAGCAAGACTGGTGTAAAGTCAGCCTGCAAGGTGATCAGGAGCCAAGAATGGCTGGCAGAGCAGGACCCCAGAGTTCTATGTTTGAGTAAAGTCCTCCCAGACTTGCCAGGGAGTCCAGCAGAATCGGCCTCCCCTAATCCTGAAGCCTCACAATGAGAGACTATGTATACTATCTTCTGTGAAATACCAGATTTTTGTTCTGTTGGTTTGAAATAAGATCTCCTTGTGTAGCCCAAGCTGGACTGGAATTTGTCATCCTCCTGTTTCTGTTCTTCATGAGTTAGGACTACAGGTGGGCGAAACCATGCCTGGCTCATAAAGTGTGATTTGTTCAGGGAGGAGAGGAATGAAGACCTGGAAGCAGAGAGCACAATGACTTTACTAAATTAACTCATCCTCTTATCACTCATCGACATGTCCACATTGCTTAGGATTATGAGGAAAAAGTAAGTTAATACGTGTATAAGAAAATGCAAAAGTTAAAAAAGAAAAAGAAACAACCCTACCTCCATCTCCTGGAAGCCAGTTTGCAGAGAACTGAAAAGGTATTTTGCCCAAGAACCATGAGCCACACTGGTAGAATAGTTCCTGATGAATTTGTTGTTGTTGTTGTTGTTGTTTATTTTGTTTGCTTCTTGGTGTTTTGAGACAGAGTTTCTCTGTGTAACAGCTCTAGCTATTGTAGAAGTCGCTTTGTAAACCAGGCTTGCCTCAAACTCAGAGGGATCCCCCTGCCTCTGCCTCCACCATTCTAAGTTTATTCAGTGTTGGGGAGCAAACCCAAGGGCCTCTAGCATGCTAGGTGCCCACTCTACCACTGAGTTACATCAGCCCAAAGGTCTGGCTTGGCTTGGCTTGGCACAGGATTTTGCTATGTAGCTTTGGCTGGTTTAAAATCTGCTATGTAGCTAGATGTGGTAGCCCACATGTTTAATCCCAACACCCAGGAGGCAAAGGTGGGGATCTCTGTGAATTCTAGGCCAGCCTGGTCTATATAGTAGATTCCAGACCAGTCAGGGCTACATATGGAGATGCTGTCTCAGAAAAACAAAAACAAAAACAAAAAAACTGCTGTGTAGCTCAAGCTGACTTTGAACTTTCATGGATCCTCTTTGCCCTTACCTTCCAATTGCTAGGGTGTTTTTTTTTTCCCCTTCTTAGTACTTGAACCCAGGACCTCACCCATGCTGAACAAGTGTTCTACCACCAAGCTACATCCTCAGCCAGGGAAGCCTTTTCTGTGCTTCAGGAAAGTTTCCTGTGAACTTTGCTTCTCATTAGCATTTACATGTTGTTGTTATGATAAACAACACATTTATTGGGCACCAACTGTTATGGGAGCAGTGTGCTAGGGACAGAGTGAAAATGTCACACAAGGAGGCTTCTCTTACCCTACCACTCTGGGAAAGCCAGCCCCCAGCAGGCCCTCACCTCCATCCTTCCCTGACACACAGGTCCCATTTGACACCTTAAGGCCCTGTAGATCAGGACGCTGCTCTGCCCCAGTGTCATACATCACCCTGCCAAGTCTCCCTACTGCTGGTCCCTGAGAACATCCACCAAGAGCTACAAGCAGGGCGGGGCGCAGGAGCAGCTGGTACAAAGCAGGCAAGGAGTGCTGAGTCACTCCTCAGAGCTGGCAGGTCAGGGAGGCCAGAAGAAGCTGGTGTGCATTGCTAGAACAATGCCCACGCTCGAGCACAGCCTTCAAGAAGGGCAAAGGCCTCTGTCTACCTTGTATGTCAGGAGAACCTCCATTCCTAGCCACTTATAATCCCACAAATGAAGACAGGGACCAGCTCTGACAATTGCACACACTACCTCCATCCCAGGAGTCTGTTCGAGATTCCGGCTTCCAACCTGGGAAGCTCCAGCTCCCTCAAGCTCAGGTTTTTGCTCTTCCTCCAGAGTTAGTTAGCTCCTTGCTTTCAGAGACTTGGCTCTGGGTGGAGCTCACGGGATGAAGGAAGACACTGATGAGAAGAGACCAAATGGTTCCTGAGCCTGGAAGGAATGGGGAGAACAGGCCTCTGTCCACATGCTTCTGTGACCCTGTCTCTACAGTGTGGGGCCTCCTGGGTGCTTAGAAGGTGGGAAGACACGAGAGAAGAATCAAAGGGTGAACTGATGATGTGTGTGGCCGTGCATGGTTGTATTCCCAGCATTCCAGTTGTGGAGACAAGAGGATCGGGAGTTCTTGTCTAAATAAATAAAAAAACTTGAAATTGTTAAATTTGCAATACATTGTTTTGACTAAACCTCAGCACTGGGGAATAACAAGCTGAAGTTCCACATCAACTCCAATGGTTTTTTCTACTGCATCTTCCAAGAAAGAAGGAGAAATTGAAGGAGATTGATGTCCCATGTGGACCAGTTTGAGTCAGCCAGATACTGAACTGCCATCAACCTTAATCCTGTTCCAAAGAAGTAACCCATTGGACAGGGGCACGCGAGCCCGCATAAACACTAACACACACACACACACACCACTTATTCCAGCTACTCAGGAAGCTGAAGCAGTAGGGGTCGCTTCCCATTAGGATACTTAATCCAGTTTAAAGGCCAAAGACATAATCAGAAATAAAGCCAATGAGATCTTTGTATTAAGCCCAGCATGGTGGCTCACACTCACCATGCCAGTACTTAAGGCTCAGAGGCAAGAGATACCAGGCCGACCCAGGGACCAAAGTAAGACCCTGCATCAAAAAAAAAAAAAAAGACAATACAAAGGTTGGGAACGAAGCACAGTTGGTACCATGTTTGTGCCAAACATGCACAAGGCCCTGGGTTCGATCTTCAGCACCTGTGACCTTTCCAGAACCAGGGAGATGGAGGCAGGAGCTCAAGGTCATCCTCCAGTACCATCAAGTTTGAAGCTAGCCTGGGCTACATAAGACCCTTTCTCAAAAACAAACCAGTAAGGGGCTTTAGAGATGGCTCAGCAGTTAAGAGCACTGGCTACTCTTCCAGAGGACCCAGATTTGAGTCCTAGCACACACGGTGACTCACAACCAAGTTAACTCTAGCTTCCCAGGAAATCTAGCACCCTCTTCTGCCTTTCTCAGGTACCAGGCATGCACATGGTGCATAAACACACATGCAGGCAAACACACAAAACAAAACAAAAAAACAAGAGCTGCCTGTGATGACACATGCCATTAATCCCAGCACTTAGGAGGCAAAGGCAGGAAGATCTCTGTGAGTTCAAGGCTATCTTGGTCTATAGATCTACACCAGGCCAGCCTGAGTTACAAAGTGAGACTCTAACACACACACACACACACACACACACACCACCTCATACATACCAGGACCTTATATCCTAGGAATCCCGGCTACATCAGAGGTTAAAACCGGAGGGCCACACATTCAAGGCCTCTTTGAGCTACAGAGAGATTTCAAGGACAGTCCATGATCTTAGATCCTGTTTCAAAATTAAAGGCAAAAAGGCCTAAGGCTGAGGCTCAGAGACAGTGCTTGCCTACTGTCTGAACCAGGGTTCAATCCCTGAAATAAAACAAAAGCAAGCAAATAACAGATAAACAAAAACACTGACTTTCTGTTGACATGCTCTGAGCCCATGACATCCAACCTGGGAACTAAGGTTTCATCACCCCAACTTTACAGATAAATAAATTGAGTCTCAGAGAGTCTGACCAAGCTGGCAGAAGCGGGATCATTTGGGGCTGCAAACTACGACATAATGTCTCCATAACCCAGGGTGATTTGGCGGGACACTATGCTTAGTGCCCAAGACACGAAGACATCAGAGACAGGTGCCCAGGGCCATCTGGGTCTGAGGTGCCACACACCTCTCTGTGCCAAGGACACCACCTGAGCACACTCTGTAACCTTCTGGCTTCTGTTCAGTCTGATAATTCTGTCCAAGTGACCAGGCAGGCTCTCACAATTGGTCTGCCTTGTGTGTCAGACTTGAAATTTTATTTTAGTATTTGTTTGTTGTATGTGTGCATAGGTATGGGTACACACTCACCAGAATGCACATGAGGAGGTCACAGGACAACTTTTGGGTGCTGGTTCTCTCCTTCAACCACACAAATAATCAGTCTTGGAGGCAAGTGCCTTACTGACTGAGCCATCTCACTAACACAGATGGTTTTTTTTCTTCTTTGTTTTATTATTGTTGTGTATGATGTGGGGCAGGAATAACAAGTATGGCGGTCAGGGCATGACTCTATGGAGTCAGTTCTTTCCTTTCACCTTCACCTGGGTCCTATGGATGGAACCCAGATCTCCAGACATAGCAAATGCCTTTATTGAGCCATCTTGCCACCCACTCCCATTTTTGTGTGTTATTTGTTTGAGACAGGATCTCATGGCTGGCCTTAAACTAGCGGTGCAGTGGAGGATGGCCTTGAACTTCTGGTCTTCCTGCCTCCAACTTCCTGTGCTGTGATTATGCTACTAAGGCCAGTTTATGAGGCACTAGAACCAGAACCTACAGCTTAGTTTGTGCTAGAAAAACATGATACCAGTGATGGCCATCCACAGACCCTGGGTTCCTGTTTTGTCTTGTGATAGGGTCTCATGTGTCCCAGGCTCAAACTTACTATGTAGCTGAGACTCTTTAAGCTTCCTAACCATCCTGCCTCTACCTCTTAAAATGCTGGGATTATAGGTATGCATCACTGTGTCTGGATTTAGGCCTTTCCATATATTCTCATTATCAAGGAGGTAACACCCTATGAAGATATCTTGTAGCTAGACTCTGGCCCCCAGCATGTCACCTATCCTAGTCCTCCAGGCAGTGGACTAATAAGACTCTCTTCTTGGGCTGGACGTGTGTGCCCTAAGTATCTTTGGAAGCAAGGAGGCTCTGAATCTTTAGGTTTTCTGGAGATTTCCATTATAGTATTTCAGCCTGTTGGGCATTTAATTGTTCTTATTCTGAGTTCAAATTGCCTGGACTGAGATGGTAACTCTCTAGAGGGCCTGGTGTAGAAGGCCTGTCCTCCCAGAATAGAAACAGATGGATCACTTTGAAGTTTGAGATTAGCCTGATCTGCGTCGCCTACACATACACACACACACACACACACACACACACACACACACACACACACACGTATCAGTATCTACCCTCACTTGAACCTGGAACTTTGCTTAGCTCAAAAGGCCAGCTCTACCATCAAAGATTCAGAATATTCTTGACTTGCTTCTTCCATCTGGCTACCTTCCTCTAAGGAGGCCCTTGGGGTTATTTCTAGCTTTTCTATCTGCACCACCAATGTGACTACTTGGGCAAGTAGGAGAGAGGTACCCACAGAAGGGCAGTTCATTGCCTCAGAAGGCGCATGAGCCTGTTTCAAGGTCATATTTGTCCATTCAGCCACTAATTCAACAGATGAGTTTCTGTGGCCTGGTCAGGTCTGGTATATTAGAGTGTTCACAGACAATCCTGCCCTCAGCAAGCCAGGGCTGGATGAGGACACTAACATGAACTCTCCTCTCCACTGTTTACCAAAGTCAATTATCTTGTTTACATAGTTAATCAATTAGTTTGGTGTGTGTGTGGTATATCCCAGTGTATGCACACATGTGTGCAAGAATAGCAACTCTTCATTGCATGTCTTCCTGGACCATATTTCTTCTCCACCATATTTCTTTATTGAGACCAATCTCTCGTGAAACTCAGTGCTCACAACTTTGGCTAGACTGGTTGACCAGCAGGGCCCCAGGATCTACCTGTCTCTGTCTGTCTGACCTGGAATTACAGACCAGCCACACCCAACTTTATGTGGGTGCCAGAGATCCAAACTGGGGTCCTTATGTTTGTTCAGTGAACACTTTACCCATGAACTGTCTCCCAGATCCATTAGTTTACCTTTTAAGAGACAGGAGTCACAAGGCACAATGACACATACCTATAATCCCCACACTCAGGAGGCTGAGACAGAGGGATTGCTCTAGGTGCAAAGCCAACCTGGCATACATAGGAAATTTGAACCAGCCCAGAGTGCCTGGTTTGATGGTACAAGTCTATAATTCCATCACTTGAGAGGTAGAAGCGGGAAGATCCCAAGTTAAAGGTCAGCCTTGGCTACACAATGAGTTCCAGGCAAATCTATGGAACACAAGACACTGAATAGAACAAACAACAACCAAAAAGGGTCAAATGGGAATACATAGAAAAACCCCTCTGCCCAGGCTAGCCTGGAACTCCTAAGCTCAAGTAAGTCATTTGCTTTCATCTCTGAATACCTGGGACAAGTGTCTGCCTTTTTTCTGAGATGAGGTCTCACTGTGAAGCTTTAGCTGGCCTGGAGCTCACTATGTAGACCAGGCTGGCCTAGAACTCACAGAGATCTCTGCCTCCTGAGTACAGGGACTAAAGACATATACCACTGTACCTGGCAAGCTTCCATCTTGATTTATCCTCCTCAACAAGGCTTTGTCTCCTGTCATTTTATCTGTAATCTAGGCAGATGAAGAAGAAATGAGGCTGTATCCTAGGCTGCTATTTAACTGGTATCAGTAGTTTTGTAAATTCTCTCGGGAGTCAGCTGGCAAGTAGCTACTGGCTCTTGTTGTCACCTCTTGATGGCTCATCCCCAGGAATCACTCATCCTTGTAAGTCAGCCATGCACCTCAGTTAGAGCCTTCTGGATCATTCCTCCAGTACCATGGCCTGTGTCCTGAGGAACTGGTTGTTAAATACTTGAAGTAAATATTCATTAGAATGTTTGCATTAGATCTAGCTCTTCCTCTTGGGAATAGTACTGAGAAGCCACAACATGGGTGTTTGTTCTCTTGTATACTTGGCCAAAATGGAAAAAAAAAAATGAAGCCAGGCTTGTATTCCTGATGTTTGTCTATTTGAGTCCTTTGTCAAGGAGCTTCAGGTGGTGTCTGATCCCTTGGGGTGCTCCACAGAAACATGACAGTACATCTGTTCTCAATACACACACACACACACACATACACACACACACACACACACAGAGAGAGAGAGAGAGAGAGAGAGAGAGAGAGAGAGAGAGAGAGAAAACATAAATTAAAAAAAAAAGGTATGGTGCACACTTCTGATTAATCCCAGCATTCAGAAGGCAGAAACAGAGGCAGGCAGATCTCAAGCCTACCCTGGCCCACATAGCATGTTCCAGGCCTGCCAGCGTTACATATGTGTATCCACAATAAACAAATACACAGAGCATAATACACAGGGCATGGTGGCACTGATGGGACGTACCTTAATTCTAGCACTCAGGAGGCAGAGGCAGGTGGATCTCTGTGAGTCATAGGCCAGCCTGGTCTACAGAGCAGAGTTCTAGGCCAGCAGAGCTACTTAAAGAGCCCCTGTCTAAAAAAACAAATCCCAGATTCAACCCTTACTGTACCCCCTATAGAGATCTGGGGGCCTGGCCAAGCCTCAATGTTCCCATGTAGAAAGTGAGGGGAATACTGCACCCTCAGTATGGTTAGGAAAGTAAGTGGAGGGGAGACATGCCACGCCCAGGGCCTGATACACGTTTGTCAGAGCTCCCCAAACAGGACCCAGGAGGAGGTCAGAGGCCAGCGATGACATGAGCACCCTGCAGGACAACTGTGTTCCTACCTCATCTGGACCCCCAAGACAGGGCCCCAAGCTAGAGCCACCCTTCAGCACCACTGCCATGTCACCTCATCATGTGCTGGCAGCGGGGGGGGGGGATTGGGGGGTTGGGGGGTTGCAGTGACAGTAGGGTCAACACAGGGGGAAGGAGAGGCCACCCAGTCCCCAGTCACTAGCCACCCTGATAGTGGCTGCTCATGCTGCCTGCGGCCTAGACCTCTGTGCTCCAGCTTTCTCTGGTCTGTTGGCCACTCAAGGGTGCTCCTTGCCACCTGCAGTCCCTCCCTGACTGCCCAGCTGCTGAAAAACCATGACAATTCAGCAGCTCACGATGGCAGAGCCTGTCCTACATCCCCATCATATCAGGAGGCTGTGGTAGAGACTC
Organism: Cricetulus griseus; assembly: GCF_003668045.3. NCBI lineage: Eukaryota > Metazoa > Chordata > Mammalia > Rodentia > Cricetidae > Cricetulus > Cricetulus griseus. The sequence continues at coordinate 1,118,382 of NW_023276807.1, forward strand.
AGCCTGACTCCCAATTCCTGTTCATCATGGAATGATGACCCTGAGGATCCTGGAACCAGTACCACCCCTTCCACTTTGCTGTTCCCATCACAGATGGACCCGAAAAGGGTCAGGCTCAGGGTGTCCCATTGCCCCACACCTCCACTCAGCACCAACCCCCAGGAAGCACCGCTGTTGTAGAGCTCAGTGTCCTGGGTAGTGGTGTCTCTGATATTGCTGAGCACTGTGTGGCTTCATTCTGATCCCGGCAGGAAGGAAGGCAGGAACCAAGTCCTGTATGTTCTCCATGAACAGAAGATGGGTGAGAGATAAGCTTTTCTAGGCCTGGTGTCAGACAGTCTGGCTTGTATCCCAGACCCACACATGGACTTGCTGAGTGACCTTGACAAGACATCAATCTCCCTGTGTTTGGATTTCCTCATCTATAAAATGGGGCCATTAGTAGCACCTTCTTTATTATGTTATTTTAGGTGACTGAGTTAATACAAATAGGTGCTTAGAGCAACCCAGGGCACACGTGACATGCACAATAAGGCTGGGAGTCCTTCTTGTCATTCCCATTTTATAAGGAACCTGGGGCTCAGAGCAGCTATGTGACTTGTCCCGTGAGACACAGCTAGGAAATGATGGAGACAAGACTTCACCCCAGATCTGTTTTACCGGGAAGCAGATGTTTCTTCCACCACCCAGCACTGACCACTGATGTGTTTTTTTTGTTTTGTTTGTTTGTTTTTGTTTTTGTTTTTTTAATCCCTAGATTAGGAGATGGAGGGATGGCTCACATGCAGAGGAACAAAATTCTGTTCCCAGCAAATGCATGATGACTCCCAACACTCTCTTCTGACATCTACAGGCTCCAGCATAAATGTGGTGCACGGACACACACTCAGGCACACACACATACATATATATAAATAAATCCCCACGAAAACCTCCTGACATCAGTGGAGTGTCGAGTTCCAATGGTCTTTCTCAGCAGGGCTAAAATATCTGAGTAGGATTGTTTCTTCATGATCACCAGAAGCTGATCTCTCTCTCTCTCTCTCTCTCTCTCTCTCTCTCTCTCTCTCTCTCCTTCCTTCCTTTCTTCATTTCTGTCTCTGTCTCTGTCTCTGTCTCTGTCGCTGTCTCTATCTTTTTCCAAGGCAGGGTTTCTCTGTGTAGCCATCCTGGAACACTCTATCCAGGCTGACCTCCAACTTAGAGAGTTGCCAGCTTCTGCCTCCCGAGTTCTGGGATTAAAAGTGTGCACCACTGTCCAGTCACAGGCAGATGTTTCTATCAATAGGCTATCAAGTGAGCTAGTTGTGGTGGTACACACCTATCAACTGGAGAGGATAAAGCAAGAGTATTTCAGGTTGGAGGCCATCCTAGACTACAGATTTCAAAAGGCAAATATACAAAAATCAATCAAGAAAGCCTAAGAAATGGGAAGAGGGAGTAGCGCGAGCACACACACACACACACACACAGACACACACAGAGAGACAGACACAGACACACACACACAGACACACACACAGACACACACACACAGACACACACACACAGACACACACACAGACACACACACACAGACACACACACACACAGACACACACAGAGAGACAGACACAGACACACACACACAGACACACACACAGACACACACACACACAGACACACACAGAGAGACAGACACAGACACACACACACAGACACACACAGAGAGACAGACACAGACACACACACAAAGACACACACACAGACACACACAGAGAGACAGACACAGACACACACACACACACACAGACACATACACACACAAGATACACACACACACACACACACACACAGAGAGACAGACACAGACACACACACAAAGACACACACACAGACACACACACAGACACACACACACAGACACACACACAGAGACACACACACACAGACACACACACACAGACACACACAGAGAGACAGACACAGACACACACACACAGACACACACAGAGAGACAGACACAGACACACACACACACAGACACATACACACACAAGATACACACAGACACACACACATGCACACACACACACACACACACACACACACACTGCCACCTTGGCTTTGCATGTGTCTTTCATCCTTGGAGAACTTGGGCAGGGAGGGACCTGCACTAACTCTGAGGGAGGCAACTGCCCTCCACAATGCAAACTCAGTCCCCTGGAAGCAGCTACCACCTGCAGCTGCCCAGTCACATGCCTGGGGGTATGCCAAGCCATGAGGCTGAGCCCTCCACAAACTTTCCCTTTGTGGCCCAGTGAAACCCAGCGACTCAGCAGGATGGGATCACAGGGTCTGTGTCTTGCAGCCAAGTGCCACCACTCAGGAAAGGGGTGTGGTGACTCATGTCTGTAATCTGCCCCCCTTCTGATACTCAGGGGGCTGAGGCAGGAGGATCACCACACAGGGAAAGCTTGTCTCAAAGAAAACTAACCAAACAATAACCACAAAACAAACAACAAAACTGGCAATGGCTGGGGGCACCGGTGTACAGGCAGAGCAGGGACGAGAAAACTTTGGGGAACACAAAAGCCACTATAAGTCTCAGGTCCTCAAAGAGAACTGAAACTTATTTATGTTTAAGACAGGAAGGATCTCATCAGCCCAGGCTGGCCTTGAACTCACTCTGTAGCCAAGGATGACACTGACTTTTTGATGTTTCTACCTCTGCCTCTCAAGTGCTGAGATTACAGGTGTGTGCCATCACATACAACCCAACTGGATGCTCTCGCTCCCTCTCTCTCCAGAAGGAGAAACAGGCCCAGAAGAGGCCAGACGCTACTCCAGGGTCATCTAGGCTAGACCTGGTACGAAGTCCCTGGCAAGGTGGACAGTGTTTTGCCCTGGTGATCATCTACTTAAAACATAAACCCACAATTCCCTTTAATCTTAGAGTCCTAAGGAGCTTTGTGTAGGAAGAGAAAGCTCTGTTCTTAGGGATAGGACGCTTAGCAGGGCGGGAGCCCACCTGCCTGCACCACCCTTGCCCTGGGCAGGGAACAACTTGTATTTCTAGAAAGAGCTTCCTTTTGGAAGGCAGGTGGGGGCTCTTGGAGGGGCGGGGTGGAGAGAAAATGCTCACCTTGTAGCACTATCTCAATCACCCTTGACATTCACTGTGCATGCTAAATTCTTCCTTTGTGAGCTTTTAGAGATCAGGTGAAGTGGTCCAAGTGTGAGAAGGGGAGAAGTCCCCTCCCTCCCTCTTTTCCTCTCCCCCTCATTTCTTTCCTAGACAGGGTCTCTTGTAGCCCGGGCTGGCCTCAAGCTCAGAGTGTAACCCTATGGATGATCCTGAATTTTCCATCCTTTTGTCTCCGCCTCCCAAATGCTGAGGTTACGGACATATGCCATTATACCTCGTTTATACTGTGTTGAGGATCAAACCTCGGGCTTCATGCATAACAGATAGTCACTCTACCAACTGAGCCACATGGCCAGCCTGAGACGGGGCTGGGGGGTCATTATCCCTCTCCCAGAATGCTCCCACTGATAGCCCTGGGCATCATCTTCATAGGTCAGGGGGGTCAGTGAACACAGGGTTGAAGACCTGTGGCCTCACCCTTGGTAAGAAAAGGAAGCCAAGTCATGGTCCTAAGAAACTGTAACTCCAGGGTGGGGTTGGGGGATGGAACACACACTGCCAATGTGACCCAGGAAAGCAGAACCAAAACCATCAAGTCCCAAGACTGACCTAAACCACCACCCTACTATACATGGGTATGGGCAACTCCAGCAGCCACCAGGACCAGCGTTTAAGTTCAGTGTCCCCCTAGCATAGAGTGAACTGGGTAGGTGGTTCCCTTTCACCTATATGCTCATTCCCCCACTTCTAGAAATGGGCACACAGATTAGAGGCTTGCTAGGAAAGGTTTCCTTCCCTTGTATGTGCCCTGCACATGATAGGGCTCCAAGTACAGAGTCTTCCCCATGAGATGTTCAGCTGCAGGACTTCAGAGGTCAGCCTAGAATTATCCATAAGGAAAACAAGGCCCGATGTGCCTCGTGTGAGCAGCGACAGGGTTTTCTTTTGTCCTGTACATTGGGCCGCTTGACTCAGAGCTCAGCAACATTACCAATTAAGGAAATGCCCACAAGTGGGCTGTAGGAAGCTTACACAGTGCCAAGACTGGTAGCCATGTCAACCAGCCAAGTGCCACCTCTGAGTCCTTCTTCCTCAGTCCTCTGTAACTCTGGGTCTCTGAGTCTTCAAGACATAGGTGAAGCCAAGACAGAAGCAGGCTGTGACTCTCTCTCCTAGACCAAAGACTTGGTCCTCACTAAGGCCATCTCACCACCATCTGCACAACCCAGTGAGAGCTAGGGAAGCTGAGCTAGCTCTTCCTACAGGACAAATGAGCCCCAGAGAGGTGAGGTGGCTTGTGAAAGTCACACAACGCTCAGTGGTAAAGTTGGGCCTTGTGATAGCTCCTGGGCCTTTGTTGTAGCACCAGGTGGTCGGTGGTGGGCACACCTTTAATCCCAGCACTCAAGAGGCAGAGACAGATGGATCTCTGTGAGTTCAAGCCTGGTCTACAGAGTGAGTTCCAGGACAGCCAGGGCTACACAGAGAAACCCTGTACAGAAAAAACAAAAAAAAACAAAAAAAGTAAATTTTATTAGAAAAAATATTTAGAAAACAGAAAAACTTAATTAAGGAATGAGAACTACACCCCCTCAGCAATTCCCCTTCTCCTGACCAATGGTCAGTGGACTGACCAGGAAGTTGGACTGACCTCTCCCTACATCGGGTCCCTAGTAATCAGCATCATTGCTTTGCATATATCAGGAAAGGTCCTGAAGCACATAGGGTTCTGGAGTAGGGAAGACCAAAGCTGCTACAGAAAAAAACATGTGCTCGGTAAGAATTTGGATCCAGTTTCAGCAAAAGATAAGTGTTATCACTTCTTCAACTGGCCTTGGGGTTGGTTGAATCCCTAAAGAAACTGGTCTTACTAGACTGTGAAGGCTACAATTACTTTGCAGGTAGAGGAGGTTTGTGCACAGGTAGGGTGGTGTAGACAGGCCTCGCCCTTACAGAGGGTGATTTGTCAAGAAGTGTCAGGAATCTCAGCAGGTGGCTTCTTACTCTTTAAATTTCTAGACTTCCCTTTAATTCAACCTTTCCACCATGGGGAGCAGATACTGAGACCTGAGGTCAAGAATGCTTCCATATAGAAAGGATGAGCCCCCAAGCGGTTAAGGCAGCAGGCCATTAGGAATGTTTATGGTGACATGAAGTGAGAATGGTAAAAAGACCAGAGGTGGCCCACATGTCTGAAGCTAAGAGAGTTACTACAAAAACCGAGACAGAGCCAGTGAGATGACTCAGCAAGCCGTTTACTGCCTGACAACCTTGGTTCAGTTCCCCAGGACCCACACAGTAGAGCTAACTCTTATAAACTGTTCTCCAATCTCCACAAGTTTGAGGACACACGCATGTGTGGGCACACACACACACACACACACACACACACACACAAATGAATGTAATAAAAATCTAACCAGTGCCGGCGTTGGTGGCGCACACCTTTAATCCCAGCACTCGGGAGGCAGAGGCAGGCGGATCTCTGTGAGTTTGAGGCCAGCCTGGTCTCCAGAGCGAGTGCCACGATAGGCTCCAAAGCTACACAGAGAAACCCTGTCTCGAAAAACAAAAAAACAAACAAACAAACAAACAAAATCTAACCAGCTGTGGTGGCACATGCTTTTAATATCTGTATCTGGGAATCAGAGGCAGGTGGGTTTCTGTGAGTTTGAGACCAGCCTGATTTACACAGTCAGGTTCCTTAGGTAAGCCAGAGCTACACAGTGAGGCTAGGGAGGCAGCTCACGGGGAGAGCATTTGCCTAGTCCAAGGTCCTCAGTTAGTTCCTGAACCATCGTGGGATATATCTCCAGCCCTTCACAAACAGCAGCCTCATCCCTCTCAATGTTCAACTGTAGACGCAGAACAACTTTTGATTGTTGGGTTTTGTTTGGTTTGTTTGCTTGTTTGTCTTGGTTTGGTTTGGTTTTGATTTTTTCTTTTTTCTTTCTTTCTTTCTTTCTTTTTTTTTTTTTTTTTTTTTTTTTTTTTTTTTTTTTTTTTGAGACGGCGTAGTCCTGGCTGTCCTAGAACTCTGTAGACCAGGCTGGCTGCAAACTCACAGATCTGCCTGCCTCTGCCTCCCCAGTGCTGGGATTAAAGGTGTGCACCACCAGGGCCTGCCTGGGTTGTTGTTTTTATTGTTTTTGTTCTCCTTTGTTATTATTCTTTTAAATGTACATGGGTGATTTATGTTTTATCTGCATGTATATCTGTTCGGCATGTCATGCAGTCCTCGTAGGGGCCAGAAGAGGAAGTTATAGAGGATTGTGAATAGCCAGTGCTCTTAACGACTGAGTCAACTCTCCAACCCCTGTTGTTTTTACTTTTTTGAGACAAGATGTCATGTAGCCCAGACTGGCCTAAAATTCACTATGTAGTCAAGGCTAGTCTTGAACTCTGATCCTCCTGCATCACACACCTGGACTTAGTTTTGTCTTGAGACAAGGTCCCATGTAGACTGAGGTAGTCTTGAACTCACCCTACATCCTCAAGAACGACCTGGAGCTCCTGGGCCTTTTGTCTGCCTCCATATCTGGAGCACTTGGATTACCACACCTACCTCACAGTAGTTATTTTTGTAACAAACCTGGTATATCTAGATTTTTTTGTGCATTTGGCTTGGAGAGAGGATCAATCCCAGGGCTTTGCACTAGCAGGCCTGCACTCTGCCTCTCGGAACTTCTGGGATAAGCAAGCAATACATGCTTTGTGTGTGTGTGTGTGTGTGTGTGTGTCTGTGTGTGTGTGTGTGTGTTTACCAAAAGTTCTCTAGAAGACAGGGGAAGAGAAGGGGAAGACCCAGCCATGGCCTGCCCCATCTCCTCCCTCCCCGCTGTGACCCCAACATCCCCTTATTAGAGAACATCCCCCAAGACGGTCCCATTGCTGTAAATGTTACAAGCACTACTCTGGAAATTCAAACAGAATAATGAAGTCAAGCCTCAGAGTAGATCTGCCACAGCCATGGAACTGTCCTTGAAGGGCTTGTCTGATGAGCCAGCTTGAAGAGGTTATGCTCTGGGACAAAAAAGAACGTGCTGGTAGCCAATTTTTGTAAGAAGATATATTTTAGTGAATGTATACCAGTGTCCTGCGCGCGTGTGTGTGTGTGTGTGTGTGTGTGTGTGTGTGTGTGTGTGTGTGTGTCTGTATTCTCAGAGGTCAGAGGAAGGCATCAGATCCCCTGCAACTAGGGTTACAGATGGCGGGAGACAGCATCTAAAGTCTACTGATTACAGCAGTAGTTTGCTGTAACCTACGGAGAGTAACTGTGAGGTGGGAGAGAGGGAGAGGTAAAGAGAGAAAGTAAAGAGAAAGAGGAGGAAAAAAGAGTTGGAGGCATCTTACATTTGCAACCTTAATTGATTGAATATTTAACACTTGTTGTTGGAGACAGCATCTTGTGTGGACCAGGCTAGCCCCCGGATTCTCCATTATTCCGAAGGTTGGGATTACTGGCATGCAACAGTAGGCTCTGATATATATATCAGAGGTTGTAAAATGGATCACAGGTATGCCATGGGTGTGGTTTGATTAATCATTCCTAGGTGATCGAGCTCCCTAGAATCCCTAGAAACCAAGAATTCAGATGGGCATGATGTCTTGTGCCTATAATCTTAGCACTAAAGAAGCTGAGGCAGGAGGATCACTACAAGTTTCAGGCCAGGCAGGGCTACAGAGTGAGTTTCAGTCTCAATGAATAATAAATGAAGCCAGGTAGTGGTGGCGCACGCCTTTAATCCTAGCACTTGTGAGGCAGAGGCAGGTGGATCTCTGTGAGTTGGAGGCCAGCCTGATCTACAAATCAAATTTCAGGGCAGTCAGGGCTATTACACAGAGAAACCCTGTCTCAAAAATCCCAAAATAAATAAATGAGTAAATAAATAAGTAGTGAATAGAGTTAGGGATGTATTTCAGTTTGTGGAGTGCTTGCCCAGTGTGCAGGAGGTGCTCCGTTCAAACAAAGCCACCTGATCTCCTAAAACAATGCACCTAGAAGGTGAAGGCAGAAGGATCAGGAGTTCAGGTCCAGCTGTAAGCTACCTAGAGGGGTTGTGGCTAGCCTCAGTCACATGAAACCTTATCTTAGAAATCAATCAGGCAATCAATTAACCAACTAACCAATCAATCTTTAGTCTGTTGTTTCCTGGATCTCCCTTATGCAAAAGCTGAGGCCACAGTCTGACCTTTGTTGCCCACATGTGGCATTTTTTGACCAATAGGCTTGGGTGAGCGGGCCCAGGGTGCTTAAGGAAGCGACTCCAATGCTTTCTGGCCACCACCACTCCTCTCCTCCACCTCCCCCCACTCCCCCCACCCCCCACCCCCATTGCACAAGACTCTGGCACTGTAGCCCTGAGCGCTGCTCATCCGCTTTCGAAATTACAACTGTGTGCAACACCAGTCGCCTGCGCTGCAGGTTTGATGAGAAAGAGGATGAGAAACCTCACCCATCGGACAGGAGGGTGGTGGGTTAGGCTGGCCAGAGCAGGAGCACCCGCACTGCCGGGTGGCAGCCCCTGGCCCTGAGTTAGGCCACACTTAGGCACAGGTGGCCAAGGCACAGGTATGCTAGTGCCCTTGGGATGGGTGTGACTGTCCAGCTATCGAGGGCAGCTGGAGCACAGGTCATTCGCACACTATGTATTCACGAAGACTGCTGCCGGGTTCAGGGCCACTCTTCCCAGGGTCACCTGCTCCAAAAAGCCATCTGCTTCAAGGGGCTACCAGATGTTCAGGCCTTCTCCCCCAGGAACCAACCCTGCTTGGGCCAGTGTGGCCCAGTTTGTGCTACTGCTGGCTGCGCAACCTTGGAAAGAGTCTCCTCCCTCTACCTTCAGTTCCCTTATCGGGAAAGCGGAACCGAGGAGGGAGAAAACAGGAAAATTAATAGCACTTGGGAGGGTAAAGACACCCTTCTCCTCAAGTGAAGAATTGTGGCTTCCAGGCCTGGTGACCCGGGTTTGACTCCTGGAACCTACTCCACAAAGCTGTCCCCACCCCACAACCCTTCCACTAATTTTTATTTTTTTGTTTCATGTGCATGGGTGCTTAGCCTGTGCATATATCTGTGTATCACTTATGTTCCTGGTGCCCTCACAGGTCAGAAGAGGGCATCTGATCCCCCTGCAACTGGAGTTGCTATGTTGGTGCTCAGAATCAAACCCAGGACCTCTGGAAGAGCAGCCAGAGCTCTTAACCACTGAGCCATCTCTCCAGCTCCTAACTATTTATTTTTAAATTAAAATAAAAGAATTCCTAGCAGCCATGCTGGGTGGCTCAAAACCACCTATAACTCCAGCTCCATGGGAATCATGGGCACCTACACACATGTACACATATCTACATGAACACACACACATATGGATGATTAAAAATAAAAAAGGAATCCCATAAAAAGGAAAGCAGGTTTGGACCAGGTACGTAGTGGTGGGGTACTTGATCTGCATACATGAGGCCCTGGGTTCCAGCCCCTGTATTACCATAAGTGAGAAAAACTCCTCCCCCATAGGCAAAGCACCCCATTACTGATCATCTAAAAGAAATGAGTCCTCTGGAATGGGGAAACTGGGAGACCAGGACAGAGGAGGAGTCCTCCCCACCCGGAGAGAGGGCTCAGAGGAGATGTGGGCAGGCCGGGGCAGGAGGAAGGGCAGGAGGTTGGTGAGACAGGTGGGGTTCTAGGCAGAGTTCAACTCAAGGGCCCCAAGGAATGGGGGCCCAGTCTGTCTATCCTCCCTTCCTCTTCCTCAAGAGAACAGGTCTCACTTTGTAGCCCAGGTTGGCCCAAACTTGCTATATAGACCAATCTGGCTTTGAACTCACAGAAACCTACTTGCTCCTCTCTCCCAAGTGCTGGGATTACAGGGGTGCACCTCCACATCTGGCTAAGATGGGGGCCCATCACCAAATCTATTCTTTTCAGTTAGATAGGCAGGGCAGCCTGTGTCTGCCTACCACAGCTCTGAAGTTCCAGGTTGGATACAGCCTGGCTTTTTACATGTGTTCAGAGGCCATCTTAGGCTACACAGTGAGCTGCAGGAAAGCCAGATCAGAAAGAAAACCCTGACTCAAAACAAAACAAGACAGAAAGCAATCAAAGTCATCAAGATGGCTCAGTAGGTAAAACCAATTTCTACATAAACCTGGTGAATTAGGTTCCATCCTCAGAACCCACATAAAGATAGATGAGAGAACAGACGCACAAAATTATCCTCTAACCCCCATTCATGTGCCATGGAATTGTCTTAGGGTTATTATTTTGCTTTGATGAAACACCATGACCAAACTGGGGAGGAAAGAGTTTATTTGGCTTATAATTCTAAGTCACTGTTCATCACTGGAGGAAGTCAGGACAGTAACTCAAGCAGGGCAGGAACTGATGCAGAGGCCATGGAGGAGTGGTGCTTACTGGCTTGCTCAGCCTGCTTTCTTATAGATCCCAGGACCACCAGCCCAAGGGTAGCACCATCCACCATCCACGTGATTGGTGGGCCCTTCCCCACCAATCATGAGTAAAGAAAATGCCCTACAGGCTTGCCTGATTTTTATGGAGAGATTCTTCTTAATTGAGGTCCCCTCCTCTCAGATGACTTTAGCTTGTTGACATAAAACTAACCAGCACAAGAATGTACATACACACACAAACACACTAATAAGCAGATTAATTAATTAATACATTAGTGATTTAAAAAAGGAAAGAAGTTGTGGGGAATGGGTGGCGCACACCTTTAATCCCATCGCTCGGGGAAGCAGAGGCAGGTCAATTTCTGTGAGTTTGAGGCTAGCCTGGTCTATAAAATGAGTTCCAGGATGGCCAGGGTTGTTACACAGAGAAACCCTATCTCAAAAAACAAAACAAACAAAAAACCAAATAGGTAAAGAGATGAACGGATGTGTGGCTGGGCCCCCACCCTGCTTTTACCCGTTCTTGGGTCTGTGGGCAAGGTGGTTGGCTGGCTGTTCAACTGCTGAGAGGTTCCTCCATTTATGGACAATTATTCATTTTTTTCCTTTATATCATTTGGGTCATTGTACTGATATCTTTTTAACAGCATGGAGCTTAATCTCGAGTAACTAAAGCTAGCCTTGATTTCTGATCTTCTTGCCTTAGCTTCTGAGGTACTGTGGGTTTACAGGCCTAAGTTACCATGCTTGGTTAGTGTACACACACACACACACACACACACACACACACACACACAACACACACTCTTTTGTTTTTAGACAGGATTGCTGTTTGTAACCCTAGCTGACCTGGAACTCACAGTGGAGATGAAGTTGGCCTTGAACTTGAATTGATCATCATGAGCACTGATAACAAGTGTCTGGCTTAGCCTTTTTTTTTTTTTCCATTATTAGGGATTGAACCCAGATCTTGTACATTCTAGGCAAGCTCTGAACCATTAGGTCACATCCCCACCCCACCCTCATCATATTTATTTTAAACTGAGTCTCACTATGTATCTTAGAGTGAGTGACACTTTCTATGTAGCCTAAGCTAGCTCACACTCCCCATGATCCTTAGTCTCCTATTGATGGGATTGCAGGTGTGTGCTTCTGGACCTAAATTCTTTGATTTTTTTATGAAAATTTTTTAATTAATATAATTACATCATTTCCTCCTTAAGGCTTGTTCTTTAATTGGATACACATACACACACATACATATATATATCCTGCTCAGTCATATAATGTGATTTGTATATAAATATGATTTCTGGGTTGACCATTTGGTATTGGATAACCAGTTAGAGGTCTCTTCTTCAGGGTAGGCAATTTCTCCCACTCTCAGAACTCCTCAGTCCCTGCAGTTCTTGGTCTAGGACTGAGGTCTTTGCCTTCCATGTTCAAATGCCTGTTGGTGTCACCGTTGTCCAGGTCTTGTTTAGGCAGACACATTGGTGAGACCTCATGGGTTTAACTGATCTGAGGTTTCCAGGAGAACTCCTGGTGCTCTGGCTTTTGCAGTCTTTCCACTCCATCTTCCACAGTTATCCCTTGGGCAGGTGCAAGAGTGAGCTGTAGATGGATCGGTTGGGACTGGGGACCATACGATCTCTTGTTCTCCTCATTTTGATTGGCTGGGGGTTTCTATAATGGTTTTACTTCTTCTTCCTCTTTTTTTTTTAAGTTTCCTTTTGAGACGGGCCTCACTATGGCTGTCCTGGAACTTGCTATGTAGACCAGGCTGGCCTTGAACTCACAGGAATCCACCTGCCTCTGCTTCCTTGTGTGGAGGTCAGAAGTTAACTTGCAGAGGCAATTGGGAGTTGGCTCTCTGCTTCCACCATGTGGGCTCTGGGATGGAATTCAGGATGTCAGGCTTGGAGACAATTGTCTTTACCCACTGAGTCATGTCCCTGTACTGATTTCTTATTCAAAGCTTTGTGGGTTGCTTTCAAAGCATGGTGGTGTTTGTAATCTCAATACTCAGGAGGTAAAGGCAGGAAGACCAGAAGTTCAAGGCCAGACATAGGGAACTGGGGGCTAGCCTGGGCCTCCAATAAGAGTATATTCACAGGGCTGGAGAGATGACGCAGCACTGAAGAACACATATGCACTGGCAGAGGACCCTTGTTTGGTTTCCAATAGCCACACAGCAGCTTGCAACCTTGCCTATAAGTCCAGTTCAAGGGGATCTGTTGTGGCCTTCTGACCTCTGTGGGCTCCTGAATACATGTGGTGGTGCATGCTCACGCACACACACACACACACACACACACAAATTTTTAAAAAGCAGTTTTTTAAAAACTGAAAAACAAACAGCAAACAAAAACCCAAAACTGAATTGGATGTGGTAATGCATGCCTAAAATCCCAGCACTCAGGAAGGGAGGCAGGAGGATTGCCTCAAGTTCTAAGAGGACTGGGCTACATTGGGAGTATCAGGCCACCGTGGGCTACATAGCATGAAGCAAAAAGCAAATCAAAATAAAACAATAAAACCCCAAATAAACAACCCCTCCCAAACAAAACAAAAACCCCAGCTTCGGGTCTGATTGTGTTGATGAGCCAACCTCTTAGAGCCCTAGGCCTCTTCCCCACAGCACTGACAAGAAGCCTTTTCTTCATGGGACACTCATTGGCACATAGGCTACTATGGGTCAAGCTCATGGGACACTCATGGGCACATAGGCTACTATGGGTCAAGCTCATGGGACCAAGCAAAAGCAAGGCTGTGACCCTAACCAATGGAACGTGGGCTGCAATGGAACGAAAGATGCAGACAAGATCTACCCCTCCTCCTAAGGTCCCAAGGACAAACAGGTAGATTCCACCAGAATTCACTCTGGGGTACTAATGAACTTACTTACTGAGCTGTGAGTGACAGGCTGTGGGCAGGAGCCTGGGGAACCTGAAAGCAGCCACACTGGTCAGCATGAATAATGACAACTATCTCATGGCTTTGTAGATGGAACCCCTGCCCTAGTCCCTTCCTAAGGCCAGGGCAATTAGGACATAATAGCACACAACTGGTGCCCCCCCCTTCTAGGTGGAAATCGACAAGGCCAGCGGGGATGGTCTTCTGCAAGAGGCATAGCCGGTGTGATGAAGACAGAGATTCAGCTTGGGGGATGGTCTGTACAACAGTTGGTGGGACCCCGTGGCCAGACGCCTGCTTATAGTGAGAACTAGAACAACTTTCATCTCTTGGGCCCCGAGGACACTCTTAAGTGACAGTGGCTTTGTTTTATGTTTGCTCTTCCGGGTTTCACACCTGCGATCCTGCCTCCACAAGACTGCTGCGGCATGCACCGTCACACATATAAAGTAAATGGGTCTCCATCCTGGATGCTATTGAATCTGAGCCTATGTGATGGTTTCTGTTGCTCTGTTTCCATATTGGTTTATTGGTTTATTACTATTACTGTTCTGTAACAGGATCGAACCCAGGGCTTTGCTCATGCTGTGTGAATATTCTGCTACTGAGCTACTCAGCCCTTTCTTTTGGGTTTTCCTAATGATTTGATAGTCACAACTGAAGCACTCTGACTGCTAGCGAGGTGAGGGAAGACCACTGTGCCCAGGACAGGCTTGTGAACTGGTTAGGGTTAGAGCTGAACTTGCTTTCTGCCTAGGAAACAGCATTTTCACTCAAACAAAGACCAACAGACAAACCATGATTATTAATATTTGAAAGCCAAGTGTGAATGTGGTGAGGCAAGCTTGTAATCACAGCCCTTGGGAAAGAAGGCAAGACAATCAGGAGATAAAGGTCATCCTTGGTGCCATATGAGATTTGAGGCCAACCTGAGATACATGAGATCCATTTAAAAATGTTTTAAAATATATACATATACATACATACATACATACATACACACACATATATACGTATACACATATTTTAAAATATAATACACATACATGCATACATACACAGACACACACACACACACATATATATGTATACACATACACACAAAGTTAAAACTGTGTTACAGTTCAGTATACTGAACCAATACCCTCAACACTCAGGAGATGGAAACAGGACAATCAGAACTTCAAGGTCAGTGTCAGCTATGTAGAGGGTTGTAGGTTAGCTCTGGTTACCTGAGACAATCTCAAAATAATATGAAAAAGTAGGGTTGAACCGCGACCTAGCTGGTGCGAACCTGTTGAGGACACTTCTGCCCTCTGGTGGGAACTTTTTGCATAGCAGCGAAGAAGTGAAGACGCGCCACTTGCTATTCTGATACTGACCACCAGAGGGCAGAAAAACACACTAGTCACTGCGTTGATCGTCCTCATCACCTGGCGAGCAAGGACTCTCTACCCAGTCCCAGTGAGCGCCCCACATGGGTGATTGGTGATGCAAGAGCATCCTCTCTGGCTTCCACAGCAGCTCTGGGGAGGGGTGCAGCCCTGATTCCCCCGCGGAGACTAAGGAGGAGTCAAGCGAGGCACAGCAGTGCAAGCTTATGAATGCCAATCCTGAGTAAAGCTGTTCCCAGCTCTGGGAAACTACACATCTAAGTAACTAAAACTTTTGGCCTTTGTATGTGCTTAATAAAATCACCCACTCATATAATCAAGAGAATTTACCAGGATACCCACCAAATGCCCGGTGACAAGCGTGGTTCATGCCTGTAAATCCCAGCACGGGGGGATTCTGAGGCAGGAGGATGACCTGGAGTTTGAGGCCAGTTTAGAGTACAGAAAGTCTGTCAGAACGAAGAAAAAGAAGAGAAAGCAGCCGCAGCCACAAAGATGTTATCCCCAAACCCCAACTCTTTTTTTTAAGGTTTTACTTATTTATTATGTATACAACATTCTGCTTCCATGTATATCTGCACACCAGAAGAGGGCACCAGATTCCATTACAGATGGTTGTGAGCCACCATGTGGTTGCTGGGAATTGAACTCAGGACCTCTGGAAGAGGAGTCGGTGCTCTTAACCTCTGAGCCATCTCTCCAGCCCCACTAAACCCCCAACTCTTGCATCCAATCCTCATCTCAGGCACCACAATCAGGGAAGCCCAAACCCAAATACTCAAGAGTGACAGCAAACCAAATCTGGGTGGTAAGTACCAAAAAAGAGACGAAGCCATGGAAGGGTGCTGCTTACTGGCTTGCTCCCCATGACTTACTCGGTCTGCTTTCTTTAGAGAATCCAGGACCACCTGCCCAGGGTGGCCCCACCCACAATATACTAGCCCCTCATCCATCAAGTATCAATCCAGAAAATGTACCACAAACTAATCTTGTGGGGGCATTCTCTCAGTTGAGGTTCTCTCTTCCACAGTGACTCTAGCCTGAGCTAAGTTACCATCTTTGAGTGGCTTGCTACCTCTTGGGACATGCTTTTAGATTGAGACTGGTTGGGTTCAAGCAGAGCCTCTGAGACCCTAGTCCCTCCAGTCTACCCACAATAAGCAAAGGCAAGCCATGGCAGTTGCCCCACCCGGGACCCACCACCTATTTCTCCACCCTAGAGGTGGCTGATGTTAGTCCCAGAGAGTCCCTCCTGAGGAAACACTGGCCTCTGTGGGGAAGGGAAGTTTCATTCCCTCTCCAAGTCAGCTTTTGCAAACACAGCAGCCCATTCTGCCTTCCAGGATGTTTGAAAGACAAGAATCCTCACAGGTGGAAAGCGCAGATCGTGTGTCCAGATGGTCTCTGAGAACTGACTCAGGGAGGACAGAGCCTCAGAAGAGGGGGTGGCTATGTCATCTGTGTCTGGAGCTGTGATCCTCAACCTTTATAACGCTGAGACCCTTTAATATAGTTCCTTGTGTGTGGTGACCCCCAACCATAAAACTTTTTTGTTGCTACTTAATAACTGTAATTTTGCTGCTGTTATGAATCATAATGTTAATATCTGATATGCAGAGTGTATGATATGTGACCCCCGTGAAAAGGTTTTTTTTTTGACAACACCCCAAAAGGGGTCACGACATAGCTGTCAGAGCCAGGGTGGGGCAGGCTCGCTTGCTTCCAACTTCAGTTGGGGTCTTTTTGCCTCAGATGTCTCTCAAGTGCTTCACTTGGCCCTGTTGGGACTCAGGCATCGATCTAATCAGGAGAGACAGTGGCAGAGGACAGTCTAAAGCCAGCAGTGCCAGGACAAGCTACGGCCTGCCTAGATCCCATGTGAGGAGAGATTCACCCATGGGAAGTATTCTATAAACATTCAGAGAGAGAAAGACGCAGACTTACTCCAAACACACCTGCCAAACAGTATGTTCATGGAAGCTAGAGAGACAGAGGCGCTGTTGGCAAGTCAACCTGGCTCTTGGTTTCAACCCTGAAGCAGACAGGTGTGGTGGAACACACTTGTAATCCCAGCTCTCAGAAGGGGAGGCAGGAGGATCAGAAGCAACCTGTGCTCCGGGACTGGAAGACTCTACACTTGGTTTTTTGTTTTTATTTTTGTTTTTTTGAGATAGTGTCTCACTGTGTAGCCCTAGCTATCCTGGGACTCACTATGTAGACCAGGATGGCCTGGAACTCACAGAGATTGGCCCACCTTTGCCTCCTGAGTGCACCATGATGCCCAGCTCACACTTGGTTTAATACTCTACCACTGCTGTCTTGAAGTTCTTAACAATTTGTAGGCAAACATAACACACCTTCTTTCCTTGTGCTGAGCCTCATGAATTACTTAGCCCGGGCTGGATGTTTAGGTGAAGGAACGAACAACAGATGCCTCTATGCATTTGCTTATACTGTTCCCTCTGCCTGAAGTTCTGTCCTCTTCACCAGGCAGGATTGGGCTAGCCCCGGCTAGCACATAGCCAGGGATACCCAATAGTGGGTACCAGCAAACCTGCCAGCATCTCTCCCAGAAAAAGCCTTTCATGGCATCCCTGGAGGAGTTCTGTCCCTGGATCAGTTCACAGTGGTGAAAGTAGCACGGTCGCACTCTGTGTCAGGCATCACATGCCAATCATCTCTAGGGTGGGATTTGTTATGACCACATCTTACAGGTAAGGAGACTGGAGCACAGAAATCTGCAGCCAGTAGGGGCAGAACTGGCCTCCAAGTCTGCACCCCTGGGATGACTATTCTTAGTAGTCAACTTGACTACATCTGGAATTAACTAAAACCCAAAAGTGGAGGGCATGTCTGTGATGGATTTCTGCTTAATTTGGAGTGGGAAGATCTACTACCGTCCGGATCTTCCAGGAAGGAAGACACACTTTTAATTTGGATTCTGAGGCTGGAAGATGCATCTTTAACCGAGATCTTTGACCCAGATCTAATCTGGGCCATGCGTTTTGCTGGAGGCCTGTATAAGGACACAGAAGAAGGAAGCTTTTGCTTTTAGCCTGCTTGTTATCACCTTGCTAGCAAGCCCATCCCTTCACTGACATTAGAGTCTACTTCTTTGGGATTCCAGCATCTACTGAAGACCAACTGAGACATCCAGCCTCGTGGACTGAGCAAGCCAGTAAGCAGCATCTCTCTAAGGCCTCTACATCAGCTCCGGCCTCCAGGAACCTGCCCTGCTTGAGTTCCTGTCCTGACTTCCTCAAATGATGAACAGTGTGATATAGAAGTGTAAGCCAAATAAACTTTCCTCCCCAAGTTGCATTGGTCATGGTGTTTCCTCACAGCGATAGAAACCCTGTGACCACCTCCTCCCCAGTCCTGACTTCTCAGTAACTAAGCCCATTCTGGAGGCTCCATTTCCCACGCACATCAAAAGGATATGGGAATCCTTAGGTCCACTTTCCCCAAGCAAAAGTATAATATCTATGGCTAAGGATATGCCCTTGGAAGTCAGGACTGGTGCCACCAGCCTGTAATTTCAGCACTTGAGAGGTAGGGGCAAGAAACTCAGGGGTTCAGAGACGCCCCCCTCTGCCCCCCCCGCTACTCTGCCACTGCCTCTAGCAGGTGGGAGAGCTGGCCTGAGGTCATAAGACCAGGAGAACTGCCCCTGCCCCTTACCAGATGCAGCGCTCAGGAGAGCAGCCTCTACACCTAGCATGGACAACACAGTAGAGCTGGCCCTGAAGGTGTAGCTGTGGGAGAGCTGACCCTGAGGATATGAAAACAGGAAAACTCACCCCACCCCTTGCTCCTCGATGCAAGGGGTGAACTTGCGGGGGCAATGATGGAGAGCTCACCCTGTGGTGAGGACAATGGACAGCTGGTGAGCTGACCAACCCTGCAACTACCCAGGCCCAGAACCAGGCTTAGGAGTTGGCCCAACCCAACACCCACCCCATCTATGACCTGCTGGAGGACATGAAGGGGCCGGTCCTGCAGATCCAAAGCTGCAGGACCTCCACGACACTGGGCAACAGCAAGAGAAACAAGAGGAGTCCCAGTGAGGGCCCAGTTTTGATAGGGTAGGAGAAGCCAGAGGCCTCGAGCCAGACCAATGACTCTTTGCAATGAACACTTGTGCATAAAAATATATGGATTGAAAAAAGGATTGTGGATCCCCTGCAGACATAACCACAACCACAATGTCCTCATCCATTACAGCTCCCTCTTGGTCTAGCTGACATCACACTTCAGCCAGAGCAGGTAGTCTTGAGTACTTGGTGCTTGCTTATTTTGTTTTGAGAAAGGCTGGTCTTGAACTCTTAGCATCTCATCTTCCCAGGTGCTAGCATTTCAGGGGTACACCAATATACCCAGTTTTATGTGGTTCTGGGGGTTGAACCCAGGGCTTTTGGCATGCTAGGCAAGCATTCTACCAACTGAGCTACATTCCCAGCCCCACATTTAGTTCTTGAGGTTCTGGGACTGGATGCAGGCTATCATTCATGCTAGGCAAGTACTCTACCACTGAGCTGTGCCTCCAGCCCTTGAAGAACTTTTTTTTTTTTTTGATACAAGGTCTGAGGTAGAGCAGGCTAACCTAGAACTTGCTATGTAGTCAAGGTTGGTCTTGAACTCCCGATCCTCCTGTCTCTACCAGAGTGCTGGGATTGCAGGTGTGGGATATCATGTCTAGGATACTTAAATTAAGGAAATTTCAAACACACAGAGTGAGTCGTCTAGTGAGCAGAGTGGATCTTTCCTCAGCATCAATTGTCACCGCATGGCCTGTTGCATTTCAGCCACACATACCCACTGCTCCCCAACAAGTATTTGGAAGAACACATGGCCCATTGTGTGCATCATTTCAGCCATGTTTCAGGCTCTAATTTCTAAGATAAGGACTCTGCAAAACCAGAATCACCATGTGCTGTCACACCTATCCATTTTGTAATCTATCCTGAAATTGTTGAAAACTCCATCAGATGTTATATCCCACCAAATTATTTTACTGATCTTTAAAAGCATGGGTTTTGTTTTTCTTTGAGTCATTTAACCAGTATGTAGTTACAAGTTAAAACACCCACATAGTGAGTAGGGCAACGGGTTTCTCTAGGGTGGGGTGTGTGTGTGTGTGTGTGTGTGTGTGTGTGTGTGTGTGTGTATGTATGTATGTATGTATGTGCGCGATGGGGGAAGTCCTTCTGTGTATATGTTTGTCTTATTGGTTGAGAAATAAAACACTGTTTGGCCAATAGGGAAGCAAGATAGGTGAGGCTAGGGGTTGAGGAGGATTCTGGGAAATGTAGTAAAGAGAGGAGTCGCCATGTGATCCCAGGAAGAGAGGATGCATGCCACTGGCATCCTCAATAAGATAAGTCTTTATAAAATATATAGGTTAATGTTTATGAAAGTGCTCTTAAGCTCTTAAGAAAGAGCTAGCAAATAAGAAATCCTAGTCATTGGCCATCAGCATTGTAACTAATATTAATCTCTGTGTGTTATTTGGGGGCCCTAACGTAGCAGTGGAACTCAGGTGGCTGGCAGAAAGTCGTTGTTACATGTACATGTATGTGTATGAGCATGTGGGTATGTGTGTATGTGCATATGTGTATGTGCGTGTATGAGTGTATATGTGTTTATATTATGTATATGTGTGTGTTTTCAGATCACTCTAACCCTGACACAGAAGCACACTGTTTTCCCATCCATCACCTGCCGCCTGAGCAGGGTGTTCAGATCTTTCTCATGAGGACACCAGGGTACAGAGTGCTGTGAAGTTTAAAATTTTTATAGTCAAGCGGGGCATGGACTGTAACTCCAGGGTGGCTGGGGCAGGAGGACCACATAGTCAAGGCTTGCCTAGATCACAGGGCAAATTCAAAGTTCAAAGCCAGTTCAAGCAACTTAGTGAAAGCCTGTCTCCAAAATTAAGAAAAGGGGGAAGGGAGTAAGCCAGAGCAAGATGGCTCAGTGGGTTAAGGTGCTTGATACCAAATCTGATGACCTGAGTTGGATCCCTAGGATCAACACAGTGGAAGAAGAGAATGGACTACCATGAGTTGTCTTCCAAACTCCACACACGCAGTGTGGCTTGTATGTACATGCATGCTAAATACATAAGTGTAATTCAAAAAGTAAAATAAAATAAAACCTAAATAAGAGAACCCTACTAGACCTTTAAAGATTTATTTTTTATGTGTATGCATGTGTGCCTGTGTGAGTTATGTGTACCACATGCGTGCAGGAACCCACAAAGGCCAGAAGAGGGCGTCAGATCCCGAGGAACAGGAGTTACAGGAAGTTGTAGGCTGCCTGATGTGGGTGCTCGGAACTGAACTCTAATCCTCTGCAAGAGTTATTATTATTTTTTAAAGTCTGGTGGAGGGACTGGAGAGCTATCTCAATAGTTATCCTTATCAGGTAGCTGACAAGGGGCTATAACTCTAGCTCCTGGGGATCTGGCACCCTCTTCTGGCCTCCTTGGGAACATGTACTCATGTGTGATATACACACATAAATAAAAAAAATTTTTAAAGGGTTTTTTTGTTTTGTTTTGTTTTGTTTTTGAGACGGGGTTTCTCTGTAGCCCTGCCCGTCCTGGAACCCACTCTTTAGACCACACTGGCCTTGAACACACAGAAATGCACCAGCCTCTGCCTCCTGAGTGCTGGGATCAAGGGCATGCACCACTACGGCCCAGCAAAAAACAAAATAAAACAAAAACTATTTTTAATTTAAAAAATGAAAAATAAAAGGGAGGTAGGTTAGTGGCAGCATACCCGCCTGACCTATGGGAGACCTAGTACTGAAGTCAAACAAACAAACAAACACAACCTTTCTAACACAATGCCCTATAAATTTCCTTCCTCCCAACCCCAATCTCTTTTAATCTGTTTCCTGCTTCCCTTTCTCTGACCTCCCTCCTTTCCCCTTTGCAAATTTTACTTGGTGGTGGTTGTGAAGCCTGAGTCTGTCACCCATAGAATTTTCCAGACACTGGATGATGTCAGTCTTTTAATGATGTTAGCCAGGCTATTACGGTAGATGTCTATAACACCAGCACTCAAGAGGCTGAGGCAGAAGAATTGTCACAGACTTGGGAGCCTGCCAGGCTAATGGGGATAAGATCGGCAAGGACTACATAGCAAGACCCTGTCTCAAGAAACAAACAAGATCTAGACATGTTGGTGTACAGGAGGTAGAGCAGGAAGGGTTCATGGCCAGCCCCAGCTACAAAGCAAATTTGAGGCTAAACTGAGCTAAGTAAGACTCTCACGAAAGCTTTCAGAACATGTGCTTTCCCTGCTCAGTGATCCATTTCCACTGTCGGGGGGTTGGTTTCTTTTTCTGAATAAAGTCTCCCGATCCCTGATTTTATTTCTTTAAGGGATCACTAGGAAAACAGAGACAGGGAGGTCTCTATGAGCCTGAGGACAGTCTGGTCTGCATGGCAAGTTCCAAGCCTATTAGGGTTACATAGTGAGACCCCGTCTTAAAGGAAACAAACAAACAAACAAAACAAACACACAAAACAAATTTCCAAAATGGAAGGAGGGGAGCTGGGCATGGTAGCATGTGCCTTTAATCCCAGCACTCAGGGAAAAGCAGGTGCATCTCTGTGAGTTCAAGGCCATCTGAGTCCATCTACATAATGTTCCAGGCTAGCCAGTACTGCCCATTAAAACCATGTCTCAAAATAAAAGCAAGCAAACATGAACAGGAAAACCCAAACATACAAATAAACTACGCTAGCCACCAAATACAATGTTTTTCTGTCCCTTGTACCTCCTTCCTTCCTTGTCTTAGTATGTCACCCTGGCCATCCTGGAACTCACAGAGATACGCATACCTCTTGCTGGAATTGCAGGTGTATGCCGCCACACCCAGCCCATCTTGCATATTCTTAAATTATCAGGGTTCGTGGGGTATCCTGCTCCTCTCTCTCAATCTCCCTCTCCCTCCTCCTTCCCACCTCCCTCCACCCACCCTGTTCCTCCTTTTTTTTTCTACAGCAGGCTAGGCCACTGCTCTGGCCCCTTCACCCCTTGCTCTACCTACCCATTTGTGCCTGGCTGGACAGACTATAGCTCAGGTTCAGGGATGTTGCATTAGGTGTGGCCTGAGTTTTGCTGAAAGCAAACTGGAGGTCTCACCTCATAGTAGAGGGCACTTTGATCAGGCCCCTGCTATCCTATCCAGCAGGCTGGCAGATTCTTCTAATTAGGGAGCTGAGAAGAACGTCCTGGACTGACCTGGGTCCCATCTCATTCTGCCTGCTTCTTTATCTGCTGTCTGTGAATGTCTTTCTCTGATGTAAATGTTCAGCCCTTTTGACTTGTTTACTTTTTAAAAATTTCTTACTTCTCCTTATAGAAAATTGCCCATTCTATCTAACCCTTACAGGAGACCATGAAATAAATGTGTTAGGCCTGAATTAAGCTGGGGGCAGAGAGATATGAAGTCCCGGGAAGAAAGCTGGGCAGGGTAGTATCAAGGACAGACTACATCACCAGGATCGGAACACATACCCTGAGGTTCAGCTTGCGTTCCGATTCTGAGCGCGTTACACAGTTACAGTGGTCTTACCGAAACTGGCCTTTGTGCAGACCCAGCACTATTCTCTACCTAGCACGCAGAAGACAGGCAGGAGGATCTTTGTGAATTCAAGCCTAGCCTGGTCTGCAGAGCAAGGCTACACAGAGAAAACCTGTTTCTAAAAAACAAACAAAAAGATGTGTGATTCACTGGTAGAGTGCTTGCCTACGATGTGTGAAGCCCTTGGTTTAATAACAAATTTGGGCTTTTTACATTTAGTGTTTTGTGTTTGCACGTGCCCCCGCCTCAGGGGTGCCAACAGTCCAAGGGGATCTTAAGATAATGCCAAGTTCCTCCAGCTCCTTTTCCTCATCTTGGCGAGGACTCTTCCCTGCCCCTTGCCCTGGGGGCTATGTAAGAAAAGACTAAGGTCACTTCAGTGACCTGTTGCTGTCCAGGGAAGGAGTGCGGTGGCTTTCCCGAAGTCCCCAGAGTATCCTTTAGCTTCCTCTGCCACAGAGGGACAGGAAGAGCCTTATGTTCAGCCCTGAGGGTGGACAACAGCTTGAGGTGCAGCAAAGCAGCTCTCCACGCCACCTCTGCCCGAACTCCCTTCTCTGGGGCTCAGAGCTCCACTCAGCCTCGTCCTCAAGGGTAGGGATCGGAGTAGCCTAGGCGAGTCCCCGGGGACACGGCCACGTCGGGAACAAAGGCCCGCAGAGGGGTCGTGGAGCGCGAGGCTCCCGGGGGGGTGAAGGGGGGCTACTGCCCTTCCTCCCGGCTCCTCCCTCCTCCCTGCGTCCTCCGCCTCCTCCATCCTCTCCGAGAGGCCGGGTGGGCGGCCGCGCCAACTTCACTGAACGTCCCCAAGTTGCCGGGTACGCGTGTGGAGTGAGGCGGGGAGCGCGGTGGAGGGGCGCAGGGCTCCTGGAGCCTTGGCTGCGGTTCAGGAGGCCGCCGCCGACCGCTAGCGGGTTCGGGGTCGTGGGCAGGACCGAACGACCGTTCACCGGCTAGGACACTGCCCGCCTGAAGCCGCTTCCCGCCTAGACAGGGGACCGGCCCGGCCGCGCCTCCCTCCCTGCGCTCGCCCGGGATGCAGAGTGGGCGCTGTAGAGAGCCCGGCCCCAGCATCTTCTGAGCCGAAGGCACACTTGGGGGCGGATGCTGCCCGCGCTAGACGCCGGCCTCAGGAGACTCGGATCCGCCCGCCGGGAGGAGGAGGCTCGGTTGGGGTAAGTGGGGCGCCCGCCTCCTGGGCCCCAGCTGGGAGCCGACCGCATCACGGAGTGCGCCCAAACTTTAGGAGAAGGGAACCGGCGGAGGGCGGGAGGGAAGTTCCCTGAGCGGGGAACCCCCTCTCTCTGATGCTTGATTCCCATCTGGCTGGTACCCACACCCAGGTCACCGCACAAGCCACAGGAGAGGATCTCAGCACCATCACGCTGACCACCCTGCACACTCCGAAATGCATGCCCCTGGGAGCGCAGGGTTGGGAACTTTTAAACCAGGCTGGGTTCTTTGCTGGCCTCGCAGCTCCTTCCACCATGAAAAGGAGCCCCCCTCCTCCCCGCCCAAACTCCACAGCAGGGGACTACTAACTCTCCTGGCTTTAGAAAGTCGTGACTGGGAACCACTGAGGCCCAGGAACAGGGAGGGGAAAAAGCAGACACCGCAGTCTCTGGGACTAGCAGGGGCGGAATCTTTATGAAAATTCGGTGTTTGGGTGTGCGCAGCCCTTCCGGAGCCGAGGTGGGGAGACGGGAGCCAGCGATTCAGAAACTTTTCAAGTGTTCTTCTGGGCTAGGGTCTATGGACTGTGACGAAAAGGCTGCGTGCTGGCGCCGCGCCTGCCTGACATCTGCATGGTGAGGGTGACAGGGCCTTACAAGGAAGCAGAGACCCTCCCCCGCCCCTCACCCGCGGCGGATGTGCTTCCTTCGAGGGACTTCCAGGGGGGATCTAGCAATGGGCCATATATGTGAGGCCATAGATTGAGCTGAGACTGAAAAGTCAGAGTGGAACGAGACCTGTTGGGAAGATGAATATTCCTTAACACCAGGATACTTAGTATCCTGTCGCTTCCCAAGGATCTTCTTGGGTCTGGTGCAGTGCAGGGCACAGTCTTAGTCAGTGGGCTGCCAGACCGCGGATGGCACCGGTAATGAATGCGTTGTGGATTCTGGTGTGAGTGGAGCTCAGTTAGCCTCAGCTGAATTGATCTCCTGGAGAGGAAAAGGCCTGAGTGGCTGCGGGAAGCCCTCCCTGGTCTCTTGGGGGAAGTGGCCCAAGTGATAAAATCCACTGTGCCTCATGGTTACCTCTCCCTCACCAGAACAGAGGAAGATTGCGTTTCAGCGTCTGGCTAAGTGGCGATGGCATGGTATTGGAGAGGTTTTGTGCCGCCTGGCAGACAGGGAGCTCTGCGGTGGACAGTAGGAGTAGATTCGGTTAGTCCTCCCATGCCCTGGCCGTGGGGGCAGGTGACTTAGTGGAAAAGAGGCCAGTGGCCACATGCTGGGATGGAGTCCCCGGGGACATGTGGAATTTGGGTCATCTACCCCTGCTGGCTCCTGCTGCCTGGCTGGAAAAAGGTGACCGCAAGTGTCAGTAGAAGCAGGGGCTTGACTTGGTGGTAGCACATGACAGTGGCAGTGAGGGGGTGGTCATGGTCCCTGTACTGAGTATCCACGTCCTTTCTTCTGTGACAGCTGGTGTGAGTTTCCCAGAGCGGCAGACACATTCCTTTTTCCTGGAACTGGGGCTGCCAGCAGTTGGGACTGACAGTCCACACAGATGTGGGGGTGGTCTTGGCCTGTCACTAGGAAGAAACATAACAGTCCCCTCTCCTGTTCCTGAAGAATATTGAGGGGCAGCAGTGTACACTCCAGGGCCCTAAATGCCAGGATTAGCAAACTGCATCAGTAGTGCCAGGCCTGTGGTCCCAGAGGAAAGAGGAGGGGGTTTGTGCTTGGCTACCCCAATTCCGGATAGACCTACAGTAGCTGGTTCCCTGTCCTACCCCCTTGTCTCCTTTGTCATGCTTTCTGGACCTCACAGATACTGTCCCCTTAAGCCATTACACGCCTCTAGAATTTCCATTTTAACTCCTTTCACAGATGGGAAACTGAGCCTCAGAAAAATTAAATATCTTTCAAAGTCACAAGCTAGTAAGAGACCAAGCCAGGCTTTGAACATGTAGAGTCTGATTTCAGAGTTGTTCTGGCTTTACCATACCAGCGTCTATATAGGCCTCCATAGCAACCAGGAAGAAACACCGGTGATACTTTGTAACCTGCCCGTCTTTTTCCAGTCTCTCTGGAGCCATGGAAACTAAGGGCTGGGTGTATCCAGCTCCTGGAGCCTTGCATGTGGCTCCGGAGTCAGGAAACTGGAGGTTTGGGTGTGAGCGCAGGGGCATGATACAGTAACTCCATGAAAGACAATGCCCTACTCAACTGAGAATGGAGACAAAACTGGTCCTTGGACTGTCCCCTGGTTGAACTGTCAGTCACCTACCCTTAAGTGGGTCACCATACTCCTTCCCTCCTTCTGAGGAAGTTTTTCCTCACCCCACCATTTCCCTGGTGAACATAAGAGGTCATGGTCATAGCTGTCCTTCCTATACCATACCCTGTGCCTTGTAGAACTGGAGTCTTCAGACCACCAGAAGGGATAGGTGGGGCAGAGCCAGGCAACTGGGAGAGATGACAGCAATGACACACCCTGTCCCCAGCTGTGCTTGTGTACACAGGGCCCAGAGAGTGTTAGCTGTCTGATTCCATTGGGCACATAAGGACATGAGGACTAAGAAAGGATGCCTAAACTCATGAGCCAGGGACCTGTTGCCACATTGGGCATCTGGGGTTTTAGACTATCTAATGTCCTGTTCCTCTCATTTCTGAGGGTTAGGATCCTCAGGGGCAGGATTTTTGTTTACCTGGAGCCTCTGATGATGTGGCATCCATGATATGAGAAAAGTAGGTACCCTTAAAAGGATGCAAGAGGCCTTGGATGAGCAGAGATCGGCTGACGCCCCCTCCCCCATCTAATAGAATCACACTGGGTGAGGTCCAAGTGGGTACCAGGAGCCTTCTGCCCTACCTTGGCAGAGTGGACATGCCGGATGGAGAGAGGAAGACTGGGAATGGAGACCATTCCACAGAGGACAGGGGCTGCTCATCTTTGTACCTTCAGCCCCTGTCTTGGTGCCTGATACCCTAGGGAGATGAGAGATGGGAATGTTATCAAGTGATGGGTGAAGCTGGGAAGGACGGTGCCATTGATGGGAAGCCACACTGAGGGCGTCTCATCTGCTAGAGATGGCTCAGGGAGGTAGAGCAGCCTCCAGCCTCAGGAAGTCACATGGCAACAGCGCTGTCACCGGACCGAGTTTTATCACCCTTTCTTCTTCTCTGAGGCCTCCCATCCTGCTCCAAATCTGTGGATTCCACAGCTGGGTGTTGGTGGTGGGGAACAGGGTGTGGGTCTCTGCAGGCTCAGGCACCTTCCGTCTCCATTGTCCCAACTCTAGCTGCTTGTTCCTGGTCCCCAGCCAGTGTGGAGAGAGGAGCTGGCCAGGGGATCCCCTCAGTCCGTTTCTAGCATCGGCCTGTCTTCTCCTGAGTGCTACCACCTTCTCACAAAGATGCCTGTGTGCTGGAGCACCGAGGGTATCTCTAAACTCTGGGCAATTCATCACCAGGGTCCAAGGGGACTCTGTGGGAAGTCTGGAGGAAGTGTAGAAAACCAACAAACCAATTTCCTACTCAGCTGCTCCTGGTGGCCACACGTAAACAGCCTGGACTGTTGGAGGCTTATGCCTGCCCTTCCCTGCCCTGCCATACTCCCCTTGACTTGGAGACCTTCAAAAGCCAGGGAACACATCTTGGCCAGGCCGGTCCTTGTGCTACTGGACTAGACGCTGGTGGTTGGGATCAGGCAGTACTTGGGCAAGAAAGGACAGCCTGGGTTGCTGCTCAACTCTGTCTGGGTGAGTAGTCTAGAGGAAGACTGCTACTTTGGCGGCTGGAGAAGACTGGAGTTTTTCACCAGTTTGGGACATCTTACACAGGGTGGGTGAACCCAAATTAATTTTCAGGTCACATCTCTCCAAGTGGGGCCCACTTGTGAAAAGGCAGTTAGAGACCTTGTACTCATTTCCTTTTTATATGTCCTGAATTGACAAAACTGTCCCAGAATGGGGTCCACTGTGGGTGGGTGGGTAGTGAGGAGTCACTATCCACAGAGTGCAAGCACTAAACGAACCTTCTGTGTCTTTGAGATAGGTAGCTGAACCTCTGATGGCAACTGCAGCTTATTAGTGAACTGAAAGTTCATATACCCTAAGAAATGGAGGCTGGCTCCAGGTGAGAGCAGCTTCCCAGTGCCCAGGATATCCAACGCAGGGCCAGAAAGAGTCCCAGAGCCTTCCCATGTGTGGCTATGTGAACTTAGTCTATAAACCCAACACTTCAGGAGCCTGGGAGAGGGGCATTGTCTGGGGGTGCTCAGTAATGTCTCTACCAGGCTGTTGGGGAAGGAAGTAACAGGGTGGGTCTCATATCCTGTGGGCTTTTCCTCCTTTGACATTGGGAGTGGAACCCACTTGATATGGGGGTAAAACCTAGAGCCTTACACACTCACCAAGCAAACTCTCTACCAGTGAGCTCTCTCCCCAGACCCATCCTGCAGACTTGGTGGGGAGGAAGGGCGGGTAGGCTCCATAACCAAATATGGACCATTTCACACTGGGCAAAAATGCATACACATGCGCACGTGCGCGCACGCACGCACACATACACACACACACACACACACACACACACACACACACACACACACACACTCTCAGGTATGCCCCCCACACACACAAAATATTAAGTAAACACAAAGCATGTAGATATACTCCAAAAACATTTATAGGCACAAATGTTTACAAACCCAATCCTACAAACTCAATACCATATTCATTGAAAAGGCAACCTACGTGATATTTAAGAGCATTTAACTCTTTCAGGGCCTTCCTTTCTTGGTCTATAGGAAGGGACTGGTGTAGTGACATCTTGTTTCACCAGTAGACTTGTGGTGGTGGCTGCATCCTAGGGCTGTGCAGATGTGACCCCTTATAAGAAAGAGGAGGGATTGGTTTGCTCTCTAGGGCTGGGGTCAGAGATCCGGAAGGGCAGAAACTGCATCTTCAGGAACAGGAAGACCACGGCGGTTATTTACCACAATTGTGTAAGTGCTTCCCTAATAAATACCTGTTAATCATTTATCTGAGTCTTGTGGACTCCTTTAAACCCGCCTTCAGACTGGGAACACTGCCCTAGTGTGGCTGACTGTTGTGAGTCCCGATATACATGGAGGTTAGAAACCTACATAATGAATGCTAGACATGTATTATTACTGGCATCCTCCTGGCACACCCCATGTGCCAACTGTCTATAGAGCTGAGGGTGCAGGGCATCTCAAGGATGCCCACATGTCAGTGAGTAAATCAATATGCTCCACTGAAAGAACCCGAGTGCTCCAGGATGGGGGCACCTCCTTGTGCTAGACTCTCAACTAGAATTTATTAGGAAGACTACCTTGTCCTCCCATGGACAGCTCAAACAATGCAGGAGTGAACTCCTCCAAGAGTTAGTGGAATTCCTTCTACAGCAGTTTAAAAATGTGGCTGCATTGCATTCCCAGTTTAGCAAGGGAAGCCCGAAAGTCAGACACAGGAGGGGGCTGTATCTGATCTGTATAGTGGACTTCCGAGCATAGTTCTGGGGTCATAAGAAGACTCGCAGTTGGGTATAGTGGGGCATGCCTGTAATCCCAGCCCTCTGGAGGAAAAGGCAGGAGAATTGGGAGTTCAAAGCCATCCTTGGCTACAAAGAGAGTTTGAAGTAAGCTTGGGCTATGAAACCCTGGAGCTAGAGCTAGAGACACATAGAGATGAATGGATAGACAGATGGATAGATAGATAGATAGATAGATAGATAGATAGATAGATAGATAGATAGATAGATGGAGACACACACACACACAGAGAGAGAGAGAGAGAGAGAGAGAGAGAGAGAGAGAGAGAGAGAGAGAGAGAGAGAGATCACAGGTAGGCAGCCTATATGGTCCCAGTGCCTCTGCAGGATGGTGGTCATACAGACCACATCCAGGTGCCTGTGCCAGCTCTACTCTACCTGTGAGCTGGTGCCACTCATACACTCTCCTCCCTGCTTTCTTCCCTGCCTCCCCTCCTCTCCAGCTGCTTCACCATCTGCAGGATCCTGGAAAGTGCTAGTGTGCCTGAGCCAAAGCAGTGTTAGCTGAGGAAACATTCTGCAAATAAATGCTCCCCACCCCTGCAGCTGCAACTGCGCTAATTTTCAGGAAAGAATTTCACAGCTCAAAGCACATCACCACGGGCTGGCTGGGCTGGCTGTGGTTTTCAGCTCCTCTCTAGAGACAGCCAGAGGCCTGAGTGCTAAGGGCAGATGCCCAAGTCTGAAGAAACTCCAAGAAGCCATGTGTCCCAAGGGGGAGATCATTTCCTCAGAGGATGAATGGACCTCCTCTGGCCCATTTGCAAATGCTAACTCCCTGTGTTGCTAGCTCCTTTTGCACCTTGCTTTGATGTCTGAGGCCAGGGTCCATGGCAACTAGAAGCTGCAGGAGTTGGTATGTCAGCATCACCCCAGATTCTTCCCAAATGCCCTCACTGGCTTCCCAGAAGCTCCTGGCACCACTGCCATTTTTCAGGCTCAGCCACCCACATCCATGGCTAGCAAGCTGGCAGGTCTTCACCCTACTGTGACATCACTGGTGTGTATTTGTCCTGATGTGGTTGTACCCAGAGGAAGGGGCTAGAATTTGCCTGAGGACCCAACTGAGGAACTGGCCCCAGGGGTTTGGTGTCACATGTCACTGTGGGCACCTTATTTCAAGAGAAAATAAGGCTTTTGCTCCCTGGGTCTGACCTGGCATCCACTGGCTGTCTCTGCTTGGCATTTTAGATCACACGGAGATCTATATCAGGCCTAGCATCTGTACCAGTGCCTTACTGAGCCAGGAGAAGAGGGCAAGCCAAGGCCTCAGTTTACCCATGGTCATTCCAATAATGCAGAGTCCTGGGTGGCTTCCATAGCTTGGGATCTGTGGAACACTCCTGCTTCTGTCTGTACATAATCTCCTGTTCCAAAATCCCCTCATTTCCTGGGCACGCAGCCAGGACACCCGCTCCATCCCTTCCCTTGGCATGCATGTCAATTGCTCATGGAAGCCTGGCTGGGTAGCCTCCATCACAGAGCCTCCTTGTCCATGCTACCCCATAGCATGGGTGGCTGTTAGCTCTGTGGCCAGTGGTCTCAGTTGGGTAGCGACTCTGATGACAGGATGGTCCTGCTTTACTCATTTGTGTTCCCTGTGCTGAGCACTGCTCCAGGGCATGCAAAGAGCACACGGGTGTCTCAGTACAGAGGGCAAGGGCTCTAGATATGAAGTAGGACTCTAAAGGAGCAGCTGCCAGAGATGGTGGAGTGGTCCGGGCCAGGATGATCCTGCTGGGGAGCAGGCAAAGGGGAGTCATGGGAATGGGAGTGACAGGGAATGGCAGGGAGAATGGGGATCCCCAGACGTATGACCTGTCCTATTTATTACTCAGTGGGACCTGGGCAAGGATCCTGAGGATGGACCTGAAACCCCTGAGAGGCTTCTCCATCCATCTGTCTGTCTGTCCTTCCATCAATCTGTCCATCCATGCCTGCCTGCCCAGGATACCTCTTTGTGCTATGCTGTTGGTTCATGGATGGGTGCTCTAGGCTCTGCTCAGTCCTGTAAGCCCTCAGTGCCCAGTCCTGTCCTCTCTATAGATGTTCATTCAAGCTTTGCAGGTTCTAATCCTGATCCTGATCCCCAGGCAATGCAGGTCTCCGAGGCTGTTGTTTCTTCAAGGAAACTGAGGCACAGAGTAGGGAGGAGCCACTTGCTTTGTGGTTCCATCTGCAGTCCCCAGTTTGTCCTTTTAGAAGTTTTAGGGACCTCACGCCTTGCCTTACCCAACACTACGTAAGGCACTCTGGTGATAGTGGGAGGTCCTTCCTTCTGGGAAAGAGATGAGGGGGCATCCGTGGCCACCTCTGAGTCTTATGTGATGAGGACTCAAGAAGGCTTTACACATGCAGGAAGCCCCAGAAAAACAGGGGGGTGAGGACATTCAGATGGGCTGGCTGCAGGACCAGAGGAGGAGTGCAGCGGGGCTGAACTGCTAAGAGGATGCAAGAAGAAAGACAAAGCAGGATAGAGTGTGACTGCACAGGCCGGCTCTACACTTAGTCGGCCTGCCTGGGAAGCCCTGCTTGCCCTTACTGGTAGTGTGGGCAGGGCCAAATTGCTGAGCCTTTCTGTGCCTCAGTTTCCCCACCAATGGAACTCAGCAGATAGGGGTATAAGGCTTTTTATTATTGCATTTATTTACTCTCTCTGTGTGTGAGAGAGTGAGATAGAGACAGAGAGAGAGACAGAGAGGGAGAGAGAGAGAGAGAGAGAGAGAGAGAGAGAGAGAGAGAATCACTTGCAGGAGTCAGGACTATGTGTACCCTGGGTATTGAACCCGGGTGTCAGGCCTGGCAGCAAGCACCTGAGCCATCTCTTATCAACTCTAAAGTGTTTTTATACAAGTGCTTAGAGCTAAGCCTAGCATACAACATCAAGCATGGTGAGCTGTTTTATATACAGGTATGTAGGGGTGTGTGTGTGTGTGTGTGTGTGCACGTGCTGTTGTTATGTTGTTGCTGGGAAGTGGAGAATATATATATATATATATAGTGAATATATATGTAATATGCATATATGTTTTTTTTCTTTTGGTGTTTTGAAACAGAATCTCACTACAAAGACTTAGCTGGGCTAGATGCCTTCTGTGTAGACTAGCCTGGCCTCCAGCATATGGCCATCTTTCTGCCTCTACATTCTAAGTGCTGAGATTACATGTATGTGCCAGCATGCCTGAGTATGCACTTTTTACAGTAGCTGGAAGTAAACTGAATTTGTGTCTTAGTTCCCCTTGGCTGTTGTGCTTTGCACAGCACACTTTGCTGCATGCTACATGCTTGATGCCCTCACTAAGCCCTGCTCACCCTATCAAGGCTGGTAGCAGTGTTCCCATTTCTCAGATGAGCCAGCCGCAGCACAGAGAGAGACAGAGTAGCTTGCCTGAGGCTACCAAGCCATGGGGACTCAGAGAAAGCCCCGACTCCTTGGTGCTTAGGTCCTCACAGTGGAGATCGGAGAGACTGACTGAGGCAGCCTGAGACTGTGCCCAGGACCACAGCATAGAGACTATAGCTGTGAGTCTCCATGGCAGAGAGGATGGAAGGTGACAAGGGAGAGATGCCAGGACGACTCAGAGGACAGGATGGCCTGGAGACCACAGTATAAAGCTTGCTATTCATAGCCCAGGCCAAGCCATTGA
This sequence comes from Cricetulus griseus, assembly GCF_003668045.3. Classification (NCBI taxonomy): domain Eukaryota; kingdom Metazoa; phylum Chordata; class Mammalia; order Rodentia; family Cricetidae; genus Cricetulus; species Cricetulus griseus. The sequence goes on from NW_023276807.1 coordinate 1,152,229, forward strand.
GTCATTGGGTGGAAAACCTGACATCACTGCATCACTCTGCCTGCTGCCTACCTGCCTGCCTGCCCACCTGCCTGCCTGCCCTTCCTGGCTTCTTGGAGTCCTCAGTGCCCATAGTCCTACTGGCCAGCCTTCAAGTCAGTGTTCAGAAAGTGAAGCAGGTGGGACTGGTTATCTGATAATCAAGTCTCTGTTTCCAAGGATGCAGCTGAGTGTCTGAAAGACCTTTGTTTGAGCATCTTTGGCCAACTGCTTTCTGTGCCTCAATCTAATAGCATTTTATGGATGCCAACAATGAGGCCCAGGGTAGCCCCATGTCTTGATCGGTCACTGTTCACATTGCTAAAGGCTCTGCACCCAGGCAGGAGGTGGCACAGAGCAGTGGCTTCTCTGGTCATGGCAACTCTGTGGATATGAGAGTTGGACAACAGGTTTGTTTAAACCATTGCTGATTCTTCTCTTTGTGCATCAGAGGGGCGCTTGTCCAGGGTTTGGTGGGTCAGACCTGGAAAAAGAATATGAGTCAGGCCAGGGCTAGGTGCCAGCTTCCTCGGCCCAGACAGTGGGTGCAGGATGCCAGGCTGCTGCAGCTGCTGCTGCAACTCAAAGCTCTGTTCCTGCTGCCCTCAGCTAGAAGCCAGGCAAAGGGGTCTGTGCCAGCTCCGTATGGAATGGCACATTTTTACCCTCCAACCACCTTGCCTGGTCTCCCAACTGAGAACACTGAGGCAGGGAGGTGTTTCTGACTGAGCTCCCACAGCTGGAAGGAGGAGGTAAAAGGAGACTTGAATCTCCTTTCTGTATAGGTAATGACAGAGGGTCACTTTTTTCCTGAGGCAGGGACCAGCATGGCCTTTGACAAAGGGCAGTGATGAGCTCTTTGGTCCTCTCTATATATATCTTATTCTTTAGTCACTGATACAGGTGTGATCCCAGAGAGCACCTACTGGAAATTCCAGGTACTTATGTCCAGGAACAAAGAATGAAGAGAGATAGAGATAGAGATGGTTTATTTAAAAAAAAAGAGAGAGAGAGAAAGGTACCGGATGGTAGCACACACCTTTAATCTCAGTGCTCAGGAGTAAGAGGCAGGCAGATCTCTGTGAGTTTGAGGTCAGCCTGGTCTACAGAGCTAGTTCCAGGACAGCTAGGGCTGTTACACAGAGAAACCCTGTTTCAAAAAACAGAGAAGGGAGGTACCAGGTGGTGGCGGCACATACCTTTAATCTCAGCACTCAGGAGGCAGAGGTAGGCCAATCTCTGATTTCCAGGCCAGCCTAGTCTACAGAGAGAGAGAGTTCAAGGATGGTCAGAGCTACACAGTAAAACCCTGTTTTGAAAAACAAACAAATGAGAGGGGGAGGTCCTGAAAGTGGAAGTGGGCCAGAGAGCTGGGGGTGGTTAGAAGCTCAAAGAGTATTGGGCCACAAGACCCTGACTGTTGGCTTGTAAGGGTTAAACTGTGGGTACCCACTTAGCAAATATAATAGATGGTGATAAAATGAGAGAGTGGGACTCTGCAGCACCCCCATGCTAACTCTGGTCCCAATTATTTTCCAGGTTGTACCTCAGTTTACCTAATAAAACAGGAAGCCCAATGGAGTAGAATTTGAGTTGCCTCAAAGTGGACAGGTGGACGGGACTGGGGACTTGGGCCTGCCTACCATGTGTAAGACCCTAAGTTTGATCCCAACACTACCAAAACATAAAATAAACTTGGAGAACTAAAAACAAAGCAAAATGAAAAACCTTGATATTATTGGTTGCCTGTGTAGACTGTCATGAATGCCTCAACCAGGCATAAGAATGGGAATTCACCACGTAACCTTTTCAGCATTGTACCAGGGACAACTGTTACTTGTCATAAAATTTAAAAGAGCAAACAATAAAATAAAAAACAAGACCACCTCCTGTCTGCCTACAAAGGGGATGGCACATCTCTCTAAAGTCAAAATCTCCTGTTTTTAAAAGCAAAATCTCTTGCTTTTAAATGAGCCCAGGCTAGCCTCAAATACCATGAAGCCAAAGATGACCTTAAACTCTATCCTCCTGCCTCGACCTCCAAAGTGCTGAGAGGACAGGCCTCTACCACCATGCCCAGCTCTCAGAAAAGCCATTTAAACAGGCTTTGAATTTATGAAGGAATACAGTAGAATCCCACACCAGCAAGGAAGATTAGGGGACAAATGGAAATTCCTGCCATATCTAACAAAAGCCAGCCTTCTCAGCATGGGAAGCCACAGCTCTCCAGAAATTCCAATGTGATGACTGAGCAGAGCCAGAGAGGAGGGGAGACTCAGGCCTGGGTGGTTTTACCACCCCTAATCCCTCAAGGACTAGGGGCTGGGGAGGGTGGAGCCAAGAGAGGCCCCTGCCAGTCCAGTCTTCTTGGTGTGTTGAAAAGGGGGATGCTTCCTAGAAACTCCTGAAGAAGGGTCACTGGAATTGTGCCAATTGTACAGAATTGGACTTGGAGTACAGTGAGCTGGCCACTGAAGACGATGGGACCCACAAAAGGCTTCCAGACCGAACATTCAAGGCGCAGGGAAGTGGTGTCTGGGTCCTTTCCGGGCTCCTCCTCTCCCATGTCTGATCTTGGGGCGAAGTGTCAAGGTAAAGTTCAACAACATACTAGGCACACTTTGCCTCCCTGCCTCCTTCGCTTCTTTCTGTCTTTACTTGAGCACTTGTGTTCAGTCTGTGTGGCGACAGCTCAAGCATGTCACCTCTAAGAGTGAAAATGATTAGCACAGAGGACATGGAGATAAACATGCCAGGAAGGAATGTCCAGCCAGAGCCAGGGACCTTGCCCTTCATGGTCTGGCACCTTGACTCTTCAGCTAGGTGACCTTGGACAGATCACTTCTCCGAACCAATGTTTCTTGTCCAGACGATGACGCAGAGGATGGTGGGAAGGGTCCAGCCTGTCCACCCAGCTGCTGTGACAATTAGGCAGTGCAAAAGGATTGAAGGTAGCAGATGGGAATAGAAGGACTTCATGCTAGTCCCTGGAGGACTGGCTATGGCTGTGAAGCTGGATGCAGATGGCTCTGAAGACATCCAGGGTTTGGATTCAGCCTTAATGGTTGCACCCACCCTGGGTTAATGGCTGCCCTGCTCTCCTTTGGGGACAGCTCCCCATTGTCTGCAGCTCTTTACAAATGTCTTAAGAGTGGTTATTTTACTCGCTTTATCATAATGGCAGATGCCTAGCACATAGTTCAAGAGCAATAGACAGAAACCAGTACAACTCATCACCCCTAGTACCTCCACCCATGTGGCTGATTGACCATTTGGTCCGGCACTAGCAACCTGCACAGGGGCAGATGATGGAGGACAGAAAGTTTCCCATGCATGAGGAAAAGTATGCTTTAAAAAAAAAACAAATTTGTTATATTTTTTTACAAATATGTATGCATTTGTGTATGGGAAGGCAAATGCATACATACATAGAAATGCACAGACTCACGTAGTAAGGTCAGAGACAACCCACTGGTTCTTTCTTTCCAACATGTGGGTTCTGGAGTATGAATTCAGATTATTGCTATTACCCACTGAACTGTCTCACTGGCCCTCAAAACAAAACAAAACAACAAAAAACTTGTTTTGAGACAAGAGTCTCACAATGTAGCCCAAGCTAGACTTCAACTCCTTGATTTCCTGCCTCAGCCTTCAGAGAGTTAGAATTACAGATCTGTGTCACAATGCCAGGCTCAAAGTAGGTACACAGTTTGATCTAAATTGAGGACAATGTTGCAAAGAGCTGTGTATCCTGAGAGTAGGCCTTGTTGGGTACCACCCACTGTGCTGTATGGGGCTGAAGGAACATGGCTGTGTTGTTGGGGACTAGAGGGACTTTCATGCTACCATCTTAAAAATTTCCTATTCAGACAAATCACAAAGGGGGAACGAACCGCACTTGATGAGTACATTCAGGGTGAAACACTGGCCTTCAACGGTTTTGAAATGAAACCTCAGCGCAGATACACAGAACTGAAATGGAAGTCGCAGAAACCACGTATGTATCGTTATGACACACAAGGTGCTCTGTTATTTTCTGTTTTATATAATATTTTTCAGTGGAGGAAGGAGAAATTAAATATCTTGCACATCCTTCAGTTTGAAAACTGACTCCTAGCACAAGTTAGCTGAGATAGGGTCTTGATCATTAGTGTATGTTGGACCCGCCTGGGACCTATGGGAGCAGCCTGCCAGATTCTACCTCCAGAGTTCTGCTGGTGGGCCTGGCCTGGCCCAAAGATTTGCATATCACAGAGTTCTGAGATGACACTGTGGCTGCTGCAGCCTGGCAGTCCTTTCGTGATGGTTTTGTTGTGTAGCTCAGGTTGGCTTGGGACTCACTGTATGTAGCTAGGCTGGTCTCCATCTTAGGCTTGCAGTTGTATTCCACTGTGTCCAGCTTTCTCCTGAACTACTTTTAGCCAGCAGGCTCCCTCAGGTTTGCTCTATGAAACAGAGCACAAGAGGGAAATATGATCTCAGATTGTCAAGGTGGCCCCTGGTGGCCCTACCTAGTATCTTTGAGCATCTTGAACACCGTCTTCCTAAAATCTAGCTTACACTGTCTATACAGAGTGTGGAATGTTAAAAACTCCAAGCAAAAGGGCGCTTGTGGCCAGCCCTGTTTGAACGACCTGCCTCTCAAATCTCCAACCCACAGAAATAAAGCCCCCACCCCCAGTCTTCTGAAAACACTTCCAGAGGCTATGAAAGGGACCATTTACCCAGTGTTTCACATTTCTATTTTTCTAGGGGAAATGGTAGGTCAGGCATGACTACCCAGTGGGGAGGTGCTCCCTCCATCTCTACTGGGGTCTGCTGGGGTTCACTGGCTATCCCTGGCTTTCCAGTTTTACCTGGAGAGCTTTCCTGGCACTGAAGCCTGCTTCCGAGACAAGTTTGTGGGACTCTCTGCCCCGACACTGGTTGTCCTGAGTAGGGTCCCCTGAGCCCCTCCCTATCCTTATTCCCTAAGCTAGCAGCCAGCTCAGCTGGGAGCAGCTCTGCTTGGAGGAGTGTTAAGTGGGCACAGAGCCTCCTCTGTTCCAGTAACAATGGCCCCTTGATGGCTAGGGTCCCCTCACTCCTATTGGACTTCAGGGAGAAGAAAGGATAGCAGCCCTGCCCCCATGTGCAGGCAGTCAATGCTGGGTGTGAGATTAACTCAGAGGCCTTAGCCTCTATCTGTCCACAGGACCTCTTTCTTTTCATTCTCTAGACTCTGACCCCTCTCATCCATCCCAGGGACCCACCTCAACAAGCATTCATTGAACAGACTCCTGGGTCCTGAGGTTTGGTGCTAAATAGGTATGAGATAACAGGCATCACTGTCCCTTGAATTTGGAGCCTTTATAGTTAGCTTACTCTGGTCGCCCCCCAGGCTTCAGGGAGCTAATGCCAACCCCTTCCTCACAGTGGGTCTTCAGGGCACTGACAGTTTTAGACCTTACCATCTAAGGGATTTTTATACTCAGCTGGCATTAGACACCCCTGGGCCTCCTAACTGACATTGTGCTAAGCACATCACCACAGAACCCCCACTTAAAGAGGCAGGCATTTGTGGAAGGCCAGATATGAATCCTCAGGACCACCTATGAACCTCTGTGGATGTGTTACCTTGGGTAGTAGAAGGGATTCTGTGGATGTCATTTAAGGATTTGGGGATGGCAGAGTGCCCTGGATTAGCTGGGTGACCCTGAATAGAGTCACAAGGGTCCTTATGAAAGGGGAACAGAGGGAGACTTGGCTCAGAAGACATCACTATGCATCAAACCCAGGGTTTGTGTCTGCTAAGCAAGTGCTTTGTGGACTCTTCGTGCCCAGCTGGGAGACTGGTTTTGGTTGAGTCCTACACCTACACTCCTAGGAATTTTCTAAGTGCTCAGTCCTAGTTAACACAGGGAACGCAGACCTATTCTTTCTAGTTTTTGTGTTTGGTCAGCCAGAGACCCAGCCCCACGGCAGACGTCATGGTCCTTGCTTGTAATCCCAGCACTGGGGAGGCTGAGGCAGGAAGACTTCTGAGAGTTCAGATCTGGATTTAATAGTCAGACCTCAGTCAAAAGAAGAAAGAAGGGAAAGATGAGCACTTCCTGTCAGTGTGGCCTTGCCAGTGAGCTGGTGCGTGACAGGCAGCACCCAGCAACGTCTGCCATCTCACAGTTGTCCTGGGCTCGTGAGGCTCGATGTTCTCAGACAGCAGCTCTTGGTCTTTACTAAGCCCATGTTAGAATCATCTAAGAACCCTTTTTTTGGCAAGTCGAGATACCCAGGCTGTGCCCAGACTAATATAGTCATAATCTCGCCAGGTGGGACTTGGCCATCAGGAGTTTTTTAAGCTCCCTAGATGATCTGTACATGCTATCAGGATAGAAACCCAGTGCTCCAGAGCAGGCTCTACACATTCACAACAGTGATGCTTCTCCTCCACCTGTGCAGGCATCACCAATCAATTGTAGTTCCCTCCTCCCAGTGGGATTCACCTGTTCAAATTCAGCATTACAGGAAACTTTTTCTAACCAATCAGCCTCAGTGAGGAGTTGAAATTAACTTGCCCTCCTAGCTGAGAAGTTCTAAACTGCTTGGCTAGAGCCATGTGTGTGTCCAGTCATTTCCAAACCAAAGAATGGTAGATGTAATAATATTGAGCTCTTGACCAAAAATAGTTGTTAGTGTTTAGGCATCGGTACTGGCCTGCCCTTGGGGTTCTGACAGGATACGCCCTCAGCTGCAGCCACTAAGAGCACCACCTGTGCACATTCACTACGGTCCCTTTTGAAGGGGCCCTGCCCACCTCCCATCTCTCTCCCTCTCCCTCTTTCTCCCTCCCTCCCCTCCCCCATCTCTCTCCCTCTTCCCCTCTCCCTCTGTCTGCCTCTGTCTCCCCACACACACCTCTCTTTTCTCTTCTATTGCTACTGTCTCACCCCTCCCATTCCCCCTTTCTCATTCCCTTTCCTCTAATAAAAATCCCTTCCACGTGAGCTCTGTCGCATGGTGCTTTTTTAATCACAACAATAGTAACTGCTAAAGTCATATAAAGATTGTTTGGACCGGTTAGGAATAGCCAGAGTGACTCAGTTAGTGTCCCTCTCCTGCAGTAGATTGCCCAGCTGGGAGAAATACACCAAAGAATGCAGGCTAATAGTGCCTTAGGGCAGACAGGCTCTGGCTGACATTTGTCTCGACCAGCAATAACAACCGACTGGGTACAGGTTCCTTTCCAATGAGAGCCTCATACACACTTTGCTGGTTCTCAGGGCAACCCTGTTATTGGTTACTTGTCTCATTGCACACCACACCTGCCTGCTTCCTGCCATGATGTTCATGGACTCACCCTCTGAACCTGTAAGCAAGTTCCCAAAACAAATACTTTCTTTTATAAGTTGCCTTGCTCACAGTCTCTTTATGATAACAAAAAGCACGTAAGATACTGTGGTAGTTTGAATGAAAGTGGTCCCATAGGCTCTTAGGGAGTGGCACTATTAGGATGTGTGGCCTTGTTGGAGTAGATGTGGCTTTGTTGAAGGAGGTGTTGTCACAACAAGGTGGGCTTTGAGGTCAGTCCTGGCCAGTGTGTCACTGTCATTTCCTGCTGCCTTCAGATCCAGATGTAGAACTCTCAGCTACCTCTCCAGAACCATATCTGCCGGCACGCCACCATGCTTCCTGCCATGATGATAATGAACTAAACCTCTGAAACTGTAAGCCAGCCCCATTGAATGTTTTCCTTTAGAAGAGTTGCCATAGTCATGGATGGCATCTCTTCACAGCAATAGAAACCCTAACTAAGATAGGTATCCAGCACAACAAACTAATAAAATTGGGTATGGTGCCTTTAGGAGGTGGAGGCAAGAGAATCAGAAGTTTAAGGTCATCCTTGGCTATATTATTAAGCTACCCTGGAATACATATATGAGACCCTGGCTCATAATAATAATAAGGAACTGGGGGGGGTTAGTTTAGTGGTAGAGTGCTTATCTAGCAAGTGCAAGGCCCTGGGTTCTATTCTCAACTCCAATAATAATTATTGCTACTATTAATTATATTATTACTACTAATAATAAATAAAGTATAATAATAATGTAAATTATGTTTTGCCCAAACAGTCCTACCAAAAGGATACCCCCATCAGCAATGTCTCTGTGACAATGTGATAATGGAACAATGTGACCATGTATTAGCTGGAAAGGGGCAGGGTCTTCTGCTGAAACAATCAGACCCCAAATCTGAGCACCTTGACATATCAAAAGCTTGCTCTTTTCACATGCCACATTTGGCTCTCCCACAGCAGTATGAATCCAGCTGCTTCCCTCTTGAACTAAGCCCATCCAAACATGTGGCCAGCCACTCAACACAGCCTCCAGGGAAATGTGTGCAATCATTTTAAGGACCAACCTTGAAGTGGCCTACATCACTTTCGCCCACATCCCACAGACCAGAGTCAGCCACATGGTGCTCACTTCACTGCCAGCAAGGCGGGGCCGTGGGGAGGAGCACACAGGCACTGGGTGAATGCTATAGCTGTGTCTGTGGGTTTCCCGGAACTTCACTAACACAGAATACCCTAGGATGTCTTGTTCTTTGCTGACTATGAGAAGAAATGGCATCAGGTGTTGTGATGGCCATTCTTGGTTGTCAACTTGACTACATCTGGAATGAACTAAAACCCAAGCATACACATGTGAGGGATTTGTCTTAATTAAATCATTTGAAGAGGGAAGACCCACGTTTAATCTGGATCTTTTGAGTCAGGAAGATCCATCTTTAATCCAAGCCACATCTTCTAGTGGCAGGCTATGTAAAGGACACGGAAGAAGGATGCTCTTGGTCTTTGCCTGCTTGCTCTCACTGACAAAGTCTATCCCTTCACTGACATTAGAGCCTACTTCTTTGAGATTTCAGTGTGTACTGAAGACCAGCTGAGACATCCGTTCTCGTGGACTGAGAAAGTACTGTATTCTTGGATTTTCAATTGGTAGGCAGCCATTGTTGGACTTGCTGGACCACAGCTTGTAAGCCACTTTAATATAAATCCTATATATGGGATATATATGTGTGGCATGTATGTGGGATATATATGAGGTTTTGTGTGTGTGTGTGCATATATGTTCTGTTCCTCTAGAGAACCCCGACTACTACAAGCATGCCTCCTCCAATTTACGCTCCCATGCTTTCTCTAGCATCTGCATACCACACCATGGTTCTCTGCTGTAATATTCAGAGCAGATTGTGTTCATGATCAAGACACACCCCAGTGGCTTTGCCCCCACATTTCCCCAACCCAAAAATCCATTTGTGGGAAAGCCTCAAGACTTTTAAAAAATGTTGCATGTTATTCATAAAAGCACATAAAGACATGTGAGTAGCAATGTAAAATTAGCCGCGTTGAGATCTTTGCCAACTGTATTATAGCCTGGCTTGGCAACAGCCTTCCTTGCAGTTCTAAGGCGTGGTCTCTCTCCACCTCCTCTCTCCTTAATGGAAACACATACCAAGTGAGGACTAGAGGTGGATAAGGATAAGGAGAGGGATACAGTTAGCCTCTTGCCCACCGGTGTTCTGTCCCAACTTTTGCAAACTTCTGGGCTTTGATCATTCTTAACGTTGAGGTTAATGTGACAGTGTGGACCTTCTGGTCTTTTTTTTTTTTTTTTTTTTTTCTTGGTTTTTCGAGACAGGGTTTCTCTGTGTAACTTTGGAGCCTATCCTGGCACTCACTCTGGAGACTAGGCTGGCCTCGAACTCACAGAGATCCACCTGCCTCTGCCTCCCAAGGGCTGGGATTAAAGGCATGCGCCACCAACGCCCGGCTTGGCCTTCTGGTCTTCAAAGCTTGAAGCTGAGTGGGCAGGGTGTAAGTTCATGGATGAAGGTTTGCATACAGGGGAAAGAGGATAGTTGGAATTTGGTCTGGTGTCATAGCATGGTGTACTACAGCAGGATGCCAAGCTAAAGGATGGGGAAATTTGTTTGCTAGCCAGAGGGAATTGTCTATAGTAAGCAGGGCAATTAGACTCTGCCTTCCAGGTTACCTTTAGTGGACTGGCTCTGCACCCAGAAAATAGCAAAAGCAAGAAGCCCAAAGCACCCACAGCACCACCACACAGATTCTTTCTCTCTCTCTCTCTCTCTCTCTCTCTCTCTCTCTCTCTCTCTCTCTCTCTCTCTCTCTCTCTGTGTGTGTGTGTGTGTGTGTGTGTGTGTGTGTGTGTGTGTGTGTGAGAGAGAGAGAGAGAGAGAGAGAGAGAGAGAGAGAGAGAGAGAGACTTATGATATTTGCTTTAAGATAGGATCTCACCATGTAGCCCCAGCTGGCCTTAAACTCACAGAAATCCTCCTGCCTCAGTCTCTTAGGTGCTGGGATGACAGATAACTATGACTTTAAAAAAATAATAAAACCCAACCAACGAGACAAAAACAAATGGGCTGTAATTGTGGCCACTGGTAGACCCTGAGGTCTCTTTGGTTCAGTGTCCTAATATGAGCATCTTCCATTGAGCTTTATACTGATATTCTCTTTTTAGGAGAGTTAAATCAAGCCTTTTTTTTTTTAAATAGCATCCCATGTAGCCCAGCCTGGCATTAAATTCACTATGCAGAGGAATATGACTTTGAATTTCTAATCCTCCCGTCTCCACCTTACAAGTGCTGAAAAAAACTGTGTACTACTACACCTGGTTTTATGGTGCCACGGGTGGAACCCACGACTTTATGCATACCAGGCACTCTGCCAACTGAGGTACATTCCCCAGTCCCAAATCAAGCATCTTATAGGTGCCCATTACTCTGCCCACATTGGAGAGAGAAGACAAATACCAAAAGCAAGAAGTGACATTCCATAAATGACACAAGTCCATTCATTTATTCCAAAGATATTTATTGATCCCTGCCACATGCCAGGAGCTGTACTTACTGCTGTGGGTCATCCGAAGCCATGGTCACCATTCAAGGAAAGAACAGGGACTCTCCCATATTCCTTTGTTCTTCTTATACCTTTGCCCATAGATTTTTTTTTTTAGTAAAACAAAAAGTACATAGCATAACATAAAACTCACCACTTTAACGGGGCAGAAGAGATGGCCCAGGGGTTAAACACTGATTGTTCTTGTAGAGGACCTGGATTCAGTGCTTACTAACCACACAGCAACTCTCAACCATCTGTACCTCCAGTTCCAGAGAATATGACACTCTCTTCTGATCTCTGCAGGTACCAGGCATGCACCCAACACACGTACATATATTCGAGCTAAGTATTCATACACATAAAGTAAAATAGGTAAATTTTTTAAAAACAAACAGCCCCCCACTTAAGTGCCCCATTTCCTGGCATTAAGTGCAGTCACACCACCACCACCACCTTTCATCGTCAGAATCCCTCTTATCTTTCCAGACTGATGCTCTCTCTGGACATAAAGTGATCCTTCTGCCTCTGCCTCTGCATCCTGGGTAGCAAGCACAGCAAATGACATTACTGCACTCAGCATCTGCTTTGTGTGTTTAGTTGGTTTTGTTTTGTTTATAAAATCTTCCATATTGCATTGCAGGTCAGCAAATTCATTATGTAAGCTGAAGATAATCTTGAACTTTTGATACCCCTGCCTCCACCTTCTGAGCATGAGGATCACGTGTGTGTGTGTGTGTGTGTGTGTGTGTGTATGTGCGTGCGCGTGCGCGCGTGTGCACACGTGCATGCCACAATGCCCAGTATGAGTGCTATGGATGGAACCCAGGGCTTCGTGCATGTTAGACAAGCACTCTACCAAATGGGCTATATCCTCAGCCCAACCCCTGCATTTCTCATACCATTCTAGGATGCTCCTCCATGCCTTTTGTTTTGTTTTGTTTTAAGACAGGGCTTCTCTGTGGCTTTGGAGGCTGTCCTGGAACTAGCTTTCATAGATCAGGCTGGCCTGGAACTCACAGAGATCTGCCCGCCTCTGCCTCCCCAGTGCTGGGATTAAAGGTGTGTACCACCACCACCCAGCATGCTCCATGCCTTTTTGAAGCTTGGAATTTTTCAAAGTCAGGCAAGCATGTGATTGTCAAGATACTAACACTATGGAAAGGTATGAGAATTATCATCAGCATTTCTGTAGCTGGCTCAGCATTTTGAGCCCCATAGGTAGTTAGTTGATCCCCTCCAGTGGGATGTTTCATTGCTTTGCCTGGCAGGTGGATCACTCACTCCCCAGGCTGTCACCATGCCACACTGGCCAGCTAATGGCAGGTTGCTAGTCCTAGCAGGGCAGGGCAAAAGGTCTCCAGACCTTGCACTTCAAGCAACTGTGACAATTGGGTGGAGATATAGAAAGCATGCTTCCCATGTCCATTTACACGCATGAAAGGAAGAGGGGTGCCTTGGGCTGATTTTTGCCAAGGTTACCTCATAGTTCCATCAGGCTAGTCCTTAGTTCCATAGTCCATGACTCAGGCCCATACTCCTTCTAAGCACATGGGCACCTTTGCCTTTGACTGTTTCTGCTCTTCTGTCTTGGCTGTGGTTGGACATATAACAGAAATTGTAAATGGACTCATTGTTTTTTGTCTTTTTTTCTATTGATTTGTGTGTGTTGGGGGAGCACTTGACCTGCTGGTTATCTTGCCTCCACTTCCCAAGTGCCGGGATTATAGGCATGCACTGCACCTGGGGAAACATGTTCATTTTAGAGAAGGAAGTTGGAGCCCTGGGGTGCTAGTTTGCTGAGGTTCTGGGATGCTGGAATACAGGATGGGATGCAGGGATGCGGGGATGCGGGGATGCGGGGATGCTGGCATGCTAGATGGGATGTGGGGATGCTGTATACTAGCCAGATCTGCCATCACATCCTCACTCTTTCTCTTCTTCACTTACTTTGCCACCAGTGTCCTCTGAACTAAAGTCATGACACTCGGGCGGGATTGGGGGGGGGGGGGTCCTTCCCAGGCCATCTCTAGATGATTCCATGTGAAACAGGTCAGTGCGTGGAAAAAGCCAGCTCATCAGAAACAGGTAACTTCGGTGTTTTCCTCCATCCTGGATTGGCAGAATCCCAGGACCCTGCCCTTGTTTCTACTCTCTAGGGATCCAGGGACAGCTTTCACAGAAGCCCACTTCCGATTGGGCCACGCGGGAGGATCAGCCTTCTGGCCTCCATAAGTGAACTCACAACTTTCCCACAGTGGCCAATCCTTCATTTCTGCCTGTGGAGCCCCTCCCTTCTACTTGGAAAAGCTGTGCATACAGGCATGTAACAGCTGAGGCTGTCTCTGCCGTGCTCTGGGTCCCAGAGAGAGGGGAGTGGAGTCTTGGTGCCTGATGCAATGTCTGGCAAAGCACAGCCTCTTATCTGAGCTTCGCTCTCAGTCTCCTTACTGGGACCCCTCCAGAAGGATGGAGGCAGGGATGGACTGCAATCCATCAGGGGTCTCAGTGGAAGAGCCTGGCTGGAGGCCATCCAAGTGGGAACCAGATCTCCAGTGAGGCAGTTTGCCAAGTCATGGGAGAGGCCTGAACAGAAAGACCCCTGAGGAGACGGTAGGGAAGGGAAGCTGGTGTCCTGCTTGGCAAGGCTCCTCCACCTCAGCTGCCTCCCTCCCTTTCTGAACCACCAGTTGCCACAGGGCCTTTTCCACCCGCCCCCATAAGCACACAGCTGTTAGAGTCCTGAGCAGAAAGTCCCCAAGAAATGAGAATTCAATACTGAGGTGTGACGTCTTACCCTTGGTTCACCTACCCTGCATCCTAGCAGATGTTCACGGCAGATGCCCAGTGTGCCCTCTCCCATGTGAGTCACTCATGCATGGGACTAGTGAGCATTCTTCTTTCCCCTGGTACTGTCTATCAACATAGAATGTAAGCATCTTACACTGGGCTAAATATTATTGGACGGACAACTATCCATCCATCCATCCATCTTTTCATTCATGTCCCCCTCCTTACTGACTTTCACTAATAGGGCGATATTGAAATTATTTTTCAGGGCAAGTATGTGTAGAACAGAACTAGGTTTATTATGGAGAGGTGAGAGAATGTGTGTGCACATGTTAAACCTAAGCATGGACAGTCAGAAGGAGACTAAGCCCAGTGTTGTATCAATAACTAGTATGACTTCATGGCTTTATGCTATAGTATGCAAATGTAATCTCTCTCTCTCTCTCTCTCTCTCTCTCTCTCTCTCTCCTCTCTTCTTCTGACTTTTTTTTAAATTATTTATTATGTATACAACATTCTGCCTCCACATATGCCTGCAGCCAGAAGAGGCCACCAGATCTCATTACGAATGGTTATGAGTCACCATGTGGTTGCTGGGAATTGAACTCAGGACCTATGGAAGAGCAGCCAGTGCTCTTAACCCTTAACTTCTGAGCCAAGGTTTCTGACATTTTTTTTTTGAGACAGGGCTGCTCTGTGGCTTTGGAGGCTGTCCTGGAACTAACTCTTGTAGACCAGGCTGGTCTCAAACTCACAGAAATCCACCTGCCTCTGCCTCCCAAGTGCTGGGATGAAAGGCATGTACTGCCATGCCTGGCCGATTGGTATTTTGTTTTTAGCTTTTAAACAACTTTCATTTGTAAGTGAAATGAGTTGTAAGGTGTTACTGACATGCATTGCTCAGATCTGTGGTGGACAGAAGTGCAGATAAGGTCGCAGAGGTCTTCGGTCCTGTGTTTCTAATCAAGTGTGGTGTGTTTGTTGTATAAAACTCCTCCTTTGGGATATCTTAGAAAAATGAGTTTTGGGCCTATGGCAGTCTTTACTGATTTTGCCAGTTTCGTGAACAAGAAACCTAAACTAGATCCCATGGGGGAGGGGCTTCTTCCTCTTCCCATGCCACCTTGGCTTTCCTGTCTCTCTATCCAGCCTTACCTGGAACACAAAGGCCTTGGAGACATCCCAGCGGAAAAAGAACTTTTGCATTCAGGAAAGCAAGCATGCATAGGAAAAAAGGGAAAGTGATGGAGGTGGGCAGATAAAGACTTGGAGGAGAGGACATTGCAGCAAGCCCTGCACGCTAAGTCAACAGAGAAGGAATGGGGTGTTTTGAGAGTTATTTTTTGTTGTTTTTTTGTTTTTTGTTTGTTTGCTTGCTTGCTTCTCTGGGCCATACTGGAGGAAGGAGAATGGTCTTGGGGCACACATTAAGAAGAACAAACTCAAGAACAACAACAATGACAACAACAACAACAACAAATTCCCCACTTGATACCACATAGAACGCACCCTCAGGTGGGGAGTAGCAGAAAGGACTGGGCCGGATGGTGCCCACAGAGGCTGGGAGTGAAATGTGGCTCCCATCCTTAGGGCCTTGGAGGGCTTCTGTTCTGCTCTGAGTTGTGCATGAGGGTTTTCAGAAGTTAGAGTCACTCCAAGTACTGGGCTGGGTGTCTGAGACACTCCCCACTTCAAAGCTGTGTCCACCCAGGTATGTCCAGGTGCTCGTGGGTGCCCCCGTGTGTTGGAGGCGGGAAGAGTTGGGGAGAGGAATGTGGATAGGGAACATGAACATAACCTTGCTCATGGTCCAGAAGAGGAGTGATGCTGAAATGGGGGCTGCCATCGCCTAAGGAGAGAGTAAAGAGTAAAGGAAGAGTGCACCCATGCCATCCCAGAGGATGCTTCAACAGAGAATGGCCAGAGGGCAGGAGGGGAAGAGAGATGGCCTGGAGGCAGGGGCAGGCAGTGCAGCCCCCAGGATGAAATGCAGCAAGGGCCACCCTCGCACTGGACGTGACTGAGAACTCTCCCATGGCGTTATTTAAGGGAGAAAAGGTCATTGCAGAAGGAGAGGGCCGAGAGACAAAGGCCAGGGGAAGGTATGAGGCAGGAGGATGATGCTCTTGAGAACTGTGTGGCTGATTGGCATGAGTGGTGAATGAGAATGTGTCCCAGGCAATACTCACCACCATCTCCCAGAAGGGAAGACTGGGTGCTGCTCCTTCAGCATTGCTAGGGCCTGGCACACATGGCCCTCACCAAATGGAAGCTGCTATAGAGGAACTCGGAGGAACAGGTATGTGTGACCACTGCTGGTTTTATGCCATGCTGGGGATCAAACCCAGAACCACCTGAGCCACAACCCTGTGTTATGCTGTGGTGTGGCAGGTAGCTCAGCTTGTTAGTTTATACTAGTATCACAACATGTGACACTGGTAGCTGTGATGCCATTAACCTATCAGGATTCTGCAGCTCCATGACTCCATTATAGCTGTGGGGACCAGTGGCTTCAGCTGTCCTTTATCTAAATATCCTGTGTGATGCTTGACTGTGCATGCCTTTAACCTGTGAGGTCAATAGAGAAACTCAGGGAAATGGAGTAGATAAAGGGTTTGTCATTCATTCATTCATTTATTCAGGTCTCATTATGTAGTTGTCTGGCCCAGCAGAACTCTGCATCTCAAACTAGCATTGAATTTTTAAAAATGTTCCTTCTTTTAGTCTCCTAGGTTTACAAAGTCTGTGCTATCAACTCCTGGCTCCTGGTTAGCATCTTGGGTGTTTTACTGCCATTTTGTTTGTTTTTAAGGGAAAGTGGGCAAAGTTTATTGGATAGACTATCAGCTGCTAGAAGCTGTGCTTTTTGTTTATCATGGGACCTTTTTTAAAAGACTTATTTTATGCATGAGTGTTCTGACTGCATGTATGTCCATGTACTATTTACATGCAGTGGCCATGGAGACAAAGAGGACATCAGATCCCTTGGAACTGGAGTTATAGATTGCTGTGAGCTGCCTTATGGGTTCTGGGAATTGATCCTGGGTCCTCTTCAAGAGCATGGGGTGTTCTTAATCACTCAGCTATCTCTCTGGCACCTATTTTTGGTTTTCGTTTTGAGGCAGGATCAAAAGGCTGGTCTCAAATGCACTGTGTAGATGAAGCAGGCCTTGAACTCCTGATTCTTCCTGCCTTCCCTCCAGAGTGCTGGCCTCTGACCTTTTAATGACCTATTAAAGAAACCCCAACCAGGTGTGATGGAGTCACCTGTAATCCCAGATCTTAGGGGGTTGGGGCAGGTGGATAAAGAGGTACAAACCATCCTGAACTACATAGAGAGGGTCTGTCTCAAACGAGAGACAAGGGCTGGGGCTGGAGAGATGGTTCAGAGGTTAAGAGCACTGGCTGCTCTTCCAGAGGTTCTGAGTTCAATTCCCAGCATTCACATGGTGGCTCACAACCATCCGTAATGAGATCTGGTGCCCTTCCCTAGTCTGCAGGCATACATGCAGGCAAAAACACTATATAAATAATATATAATATAAAAACATAATTAATAAATAAAGAAATGCCAGGAGTTGGTGGCAGATGCCTTTAATCCCAACACTAGGGAGGCAGAGGCAGGTGGATCTCTGTGAAGTTCGAGGCCAGCCTGGTCTTCAGAGCAAGTGCCAGGATAGGCTCCAAAGCTACACAGAGAAACCCTGTCTTGAAAAACCAAAAAGAGAGGGGGGAAGCGAGGGCACCTGAAGTCTTTGGTTTTAAGAGTGGGTCTGGGGTCTCTCCTCAAAAGTTGGTGGAAAGATGTCTCTGGTCCCAGTTTATAGGCGGGGATGCCCTGAGTACCTGTCTCTCCATAGGATAAGGGTGTCCCCCACCTGAAGAAGACGAATTGGGTCCCAAGCCGTGCCCTTGAGCTGAGTCCCTGCAGCCAGCCAGAGGAGTCCCATGGCCTCACCTTTCCCCATGGATAAAGGACTCACTCTGCCCCAGGACTTTGTACACAGTCTGAAGATTCGGGGCAAATACGCCCTGTTCCTGGCATTTGTGGTCATAGTTTTTGTCTTCATTGAAAAGGAAAATAAAATCATATCCAGGTAAGGAACTCAACCATGGGTCTCTTTTATCAAGGGGAGGGGCCTGAGGACAGAGGTGACACTAGGGTTTTCCGGGGATCAAGAAGTAAACCCCGTCTACAAACGGTCACCAGGCCCCTCCTGTGGCATAGGCTGAGATCATGTGTACAATAGTGAGACTTGGGCAGCCTAGGCTGGCACCACCACCCTCTATGGTTCCTTCTCAGCTGCAAGAGCTTAGGTGAAACACTCACTTTGGCACAGTGGTTCTCTGGAACATGTGACTAGTGATGCCACCTTGTGGAGAGAGTTGTTCGAAAATGTAACCACATATAGCTGACATTTAGTCTTTGCTAGTATGGCCTACCTTACTTTTTATTCTAATACCATGGCTGCCTTTAGTATCATATCCCCTCCTCAAGTCTTGATGTCACGAGTGAAGGTGAGCCCATGGGAAGCAGGTTTCTGCTAGGGCCACTCTGGTGGGTAGTACCAACATGGGCAACCATCCAGATTGTGTATCCTTCAACTCAAGGCTGTACACTCCTTGAGTTGGCAGTGTATTGCTGTGTGGGGTGGACCTGCTAGACACAGAAGCATTTCTCAGACCTGATCTCCCAGATTCAAAGCCCTGTGAATAACAGCCTCTACCAGAGAGGGTAGGTTAAGGACTGGAGATGAATCAGCTCCTGACTGCCGCATACCTTGTAACTCTCCTGAAGCTGCTACGGGACTCATACCAGACAAACCAGAAGTGTCAGAAGGTAAAGTGCCAGAGTCCTTTAGTGAAAGTGGCCCATATGTAGCCATCATGAACCGCTTCACACTTCCTCACTGAGTCACCCCTGGGTTTATGCCAAAGAAACCACACTCAAACCTTAGCCTCTAGGCCTGCTCTGGAGGGACCCAGCTAACTGTTTAGACTAATACAGGGGCTGGCCTCCCAAATCAGTCACAGACCATGTTGTCCCTTTCTTTACCCCCGGCTCAGGGTCTCGGACAAGCTGAAGCAGATCCCTCAAGTTGGAACAGATGCCAACAGCACCGACCCAGCCCTGCTCTTATCGGAAAATGCATCTCTCTTGTCCCTGAGCGAACTGGATTCTGCCTTCTCCCAGCTGCAGAGCCGTCTGTACAATCTCAGCCTACAGCTGGGCGTGGAGCCGGTGATGGAGGCCCAGGGGCCAGAGGCTGCAGCAGAGAAACCATCCCAGCAGGCTGGAGCAGGGCACCGGCGCCACGTGCTCCTCATGGCCACCACCCGCACGGGCTCCTCGTTCGTGGGCGAGTTCTTCAACCAGCAGGGCAATATCTTCTACCTTTTTGAGCCTCTGTGGCACATCGAGCGCACAGTGTCCTTCCATCAGGGAGGAGCCAGCTCGGCGGCCTCAGCTCTGGTCTACCGTGATGTCCTCAGGCAGCTGTTGCTGTGCGACCTGTATGTGTTGGAGCCCTTCATCAACCCGCCACCCGAGGACCACTTGACTCAATTCCTGTTCCGCCGGGGATCCAGCCGCTCGCTCTGTGAGGATCCAGTGTGCACACCCTTCGTTAAGAAGGTCTTTGAGAAGTACCACTGCAGGAACCGTCGCTGCGGGCCACTCAACGTGACCTTGGCAGCAGAGGCCTGCCTCCGCAAGGACCACGTGGCCCTCAAGGCCGTGCGCATCCGTCAGCTGGAGTTCCTGCAGCCGCTGGCCGAGGACCCGAGGCTAGACCTGCGAGTCATCCAGCTGGTGCGCGACCCCCGGGCCGTGCTGGCCTCACGCATGGTGGCCTTCGCGGGCAAGTACGAGAGCTGGAAGAAGTGGCTGGCAGAGGGACAAGACCGACTGAGTGAGGATGAGGTGCAGCGGTTACGGGGCAACTGTGAGAGCATCCGCCTGTCTGCAGAGCTGGGCTTGCGGCAGCCAGCCTGGCTCCGTGGTCGCTACATGCTGGTTCGCTACGAGGACGTGGCACGCAGGCCACTGCAAAAGGCCAGAGAGATGTACAGCTTCGCGGGCATCCCCTTGACCCCACAGGTGGAGGACTGGATCCAGAAGAACACACAAGCGGCCCGGGACAGCAGTGACATCTACTCTACTCAGAAGAACTCCTCGGAGCAGTTTGAGAAGTGGCGCTTCAGCATGCCCTTCAAGCTGGCACAGGTGGTGCAGGCTGCCTGTGGCCCAGCCATGCACCTCTTTGGCTACAAGTTGGCCAGGGATGCTGCCTCGCTCACCAACCGTTCCATCAGCTTGTTGGAGGAGCGGGGCACCTTCTGGGTCACGTAGTGGAGGATGCCGGGGATCCTGGGAATCCCTTCTCGTGAAATGCTGGGCCTGCTTCCCTCACACCCAGCCTGGCAGTGAGACACAGCACTGGCAGGCAGTCAAAATGGGGAGTGGTGATATGAGCATAGGCCCTGGCTGTAGCTGTAAGGTTTCTCGCCAGCTACTTTCCCCAGCGCAGCCACAGCTAGGACCTTGGGGCTCCTCTGAGGATAGCAGTGCCCTGTCTCCTTGGTGGTACTGGTCATTCCCACACACCTTATGGCTTGCAGTGTCCCAAGCAGACTCAGGCTGGTTCCTGTGTATGGACACACCTCTCCAGCTCTGTCTCACGCTGTCACAGAAACACGTATGAAGCATATACAGGCCTGTAGGCTGTGTGGGCCAGAGTCCAAATATTTAACAACCAGAAGGGTGTAGGCCCTCTCCACTCACTCAGATCTCTTACTATATTGAGTGTTAACCTTTTCCTCTCTGAGTCAGAAAAGCCCGGGATCTGGCTGAGTCCTTGGAAGGAGGAGGGTAGCCTAGGGTGAGGAAGGGGACATTTGAAGCTCTTGAGGGGACAATGGCTGTGTACCAACTGATACAAAATGGTTTGATTATCTGCTCTTGTGACTCATGAATGAGTATCAGCCTGTGTAGAACAAGACACAGAAAGTGCCTGTAGAGACAATGCAAGCCTGGGAGTGTAGCTTGGTGGTAAAGCCCTTGCCTCTCATGCACGAGGCCCTGGGTTCGAGCCCCAGCACTAGACATATAAGGAAAAATAAGACATACACACATGTACAGCAGAGAGAGACAGCAAAGCATCATAAACTCTCTCTCACACACAATCATACACACACTGATATAGGAAGCCTTCCCCATTCTTTTTGCTTAGTGTTATTATTATTATTATTATTATTATTATTATTATTATTTGTTTTGGGTTTTTTTCTGTATCACATATCTAAACAGGAGCCTTAAATTACATTTTAGGGTTATGTGAAGAGAGGGAATATTCAGGGACAATGACACTTTGCCCTGACCAGAGCTGGAATGGAATGATAGTCTCTGACCTACCGCTGAGCATCTGGGGTTGCCATGGCTACTTTCTCTGACCCATGTACACACCACAGCTGGGAAGCAGAGTATTTGGAGATGGCATGGCCAGTCTTCGCATGACTGTAGTCCAAAGGCCCTATATCCTGCTCACTCCTCAGGAGCCTGCCCATTTTGGAAGGCCGCCTGAGGTCTAGCCAGCAGGCCCAGCTTTGGCTCCTGAAAGCAAAAGATAGCTCATAGGCCTACTCTTTCCAACCAGCCAAGGAGGTCAGAGTGTTTTGCAGGGAAACATCACACCAGGACAAAGCTTCCCTGAGCAGCCTGCTACTTGCCTCTTAGCTGACAGAGGTCAGCCCTCAGGTTGTCATGGTTACAGCTAGTGTCTAAAAGGAATGTCTACTTTAGGGCTCTGGGAAGATGCATGCTCAGTTCAAGATGGGTGGGTATTTTATTTGTGTTTTTTAAGTTATTTATGGCTTGGTGCTGTTTTTGTTTTATGGCGGGGTTTGGCTTTGTTTCTGTAGGAACACTACTCAGTGCTGATTGAGGTTCCTGGTAAAGGGGTTGACCAGAAGGAGGGGACTTCTCCTCAGTGGCTCGAAGTCACTCAGAGTTCCCTAGGGCCCCAGAGGCTTTTCTGTGTGAACTCCATGTGGATTGATTCTCAGAAGGTGCCATTGGGCCCTAGGTCTGTAACCCAGTTTCTATAGTATTGGTGTATTATGTATGAAGCCCTGGTTTAAATTCCCCATATCACATCAGCTAGGTGTGATGGCACATGCCTGTAATCACATGCCTGTAATCCCAGCACTCGACAAACAGAAGTTAGAGACCAAAAGTTCAAGGTGTAGCTACATACCGATTTAGAGTTCAGACTCTACAAGGAAAAAATTTAAAGCCCCAGCCTAGTGTCTCTCAGTGTCCAGGGCAGCCTGTACTGCTCCAAACAGGTTGTTTGAAAATCCCTTATAAGTCCCAACACATGGCCAAAGGAAAGGAGGGGAGGTGCAAACGCTTCTTGACTGAGCAGCTAGATTCCCCAAGGCAGAAGTTCTTCCCTCCCTATGCAACCTGAGGCATAGAACCCAGGCTAGCCTCGGAACTTCTGCAGTGGGGGTTGGGTGCCACACTGATTTTTCTGGACAGTTGCTGTATCTGGTACTAACAGAGCCCAGGACTGAGCTGATGTGAAGAATACAGACATCCCATGTGCAGTGTGAAGCAGGCATAGCCAGCACTGATGTGGGGGAAGGGACAATGGCAGGACACTCCCCATATTTTAGGGTTTGTTATCTGCCTGCTTAGCAGCTGGTCCCAAGCATAAGTGAACTTCAGAGTCAACCCAGGCAGCCACTGCTCTAGATTTTTGACAAGCCAAGAACAAGTGTGTAGACGACTGGCACCTACTTGGGGTCAAAGGGACACTGGCTCTTGGTACTTGATAGGGACATGATGTTGTGGGCAGGCTTAGGGGTACAGATATCTTCTCTCCATGCCCCCCCATGCGGAACACAATCCCTTTTCTGAACTGCATGTGAGGCGGGAGGGGCTGACCTAGGAGTTTCCTTCCATCTCCCTGTCCCAGGGGCCAAGGCCTCGTGTCTCAGCTCTCTGAGGACAGACCCCCACAATGGACCTTTGGGACTTCTCAGGACATTGACAATGTTGTGTGCACTGCAAGTTGACTTTATTTTATGGAAAGAAGAGAGGGTATTATTTGCAGGGGCCCCAAACTGTACCCTAATCAAGAAGTACAAATACTAATAACAATAATAGCAATGATTTGCATGCCACGCTCACATCAGGACACCTGAGAACCATACAGAAGATGAAACAGGACCAGCTCATGGAAGCCCAGGATGCTAAAGAGGTTCTGTGGGTCTATTATTGTTCAGAAGTTCAATACCAGGGCCCTCTTCTGTATTGCCTTTGCTCAGGTGTCTGCAGCAACAGAACAACACAGGCAGGTGTATGGGTGGGTGGATATAGCCCTAAAACACCCCCTGAGGCTCACCATCCAGGGCAAACCCTCCGGTCTGGAGAAGGACAGTGTGGGGAAAACTATTGGGTACCTTTTCAGATGATGTGCTAGAATCATGCTTAGGGGCTCTTAGCATAGGGCCTTGCTGGTGGGATGGGACCACCATAGATCTAACTCCAAAGATCAAAGGACACCCAGGTGGCCTACCACAGTAACTCCTGTCACTGGTGGCGACTGTCCATGGTGGAAGATGCACCTACTGAAAGCCATTGGCTCTCTAGCCATAAGAGGGGGTAGGGAGGAGTTAGGAGCACCAGATGGTTTTGATCCCATGCCCCCAAATCCCTCAGTTCTCTTCCACACTAGAGCCTGTTTCAGTTGACCATGGGCTTATCCCTTGAGAGATGCTGGACTCTGGAGGACAGGAGCATCCCCAAGGCAGTCTCATGTTAGTCCCACCACAAAGGCAGAGGGATGGTTCTGAGGCAGGGAGAGAAAGGGGTAGGGACCAGATCTCCAAGAATCTAAATGGGTCCTGCTAACCGGTGCACATGGGAAGAAGGGAACTTCACTAAAATCAGAGCCTGGAGCATGTGTATTGTTTGGGAAGAACCTGAGGCGTGGCTCAGCGAGATGCCAAGAGGCGGTGAGTTTCCGGAGCATAGCCACATTCCCTCCCAAGCCCAAACATTCTCTGGAATAATGGAACCATGCCTTACCTCAAAACTACAAGGCAGAGCTTGTTAGCTCTGGTGTCTTAAGAGTGTCAAGATCCTTTGACCTGTGTCCTTGTTACTATGTGAGGACAGATTTCTTATGCATTCTGAAAGATAGAGCTATGGTGCTATTTTAGGGCTTTCCTAATGCTGTGGATCAGCTTGTAACTAGGCAAACAGAACATCCGTGTCACCAGCTTCCACTATATTTGGGCTTGAACTTTGCCTCCTGTGAAGTCTCTACCTCTCCTGGATATTCTAGTCCCTGTGTCTCACCACCATCCTTCACTTCCTGGTGAGTCCCATGAATGCTACCTTTGTGCCAGTAACTGGATGCAATGTCCCGCCTCATGGCTACAGGGTACAGGACATCTCCTTCCCAGTCTGAATGGTCATGGCATGTACATGTGTGCTTAGGAGTGCATACAGGTGTACACAAGTGTGTGTGTGTGTGTGTGTGTGTGTGTGTGTGTGTGTGTGTGGTGTTGGGGGGTACATTCTGTTCTGCCTCCAGTGCAGCCACACACAGCCCCAGCCTCTCTCTGTCATTGACCTGGATGTTCTCATTGTGGCCACAGATAACCCTATGATACTGGGTTCTGTCGCTCTCATTTGAGAGTTGATAACCCCGTGTTCAGAGCCTGCTTCATGGACTGGAATGTGAAACTCTTCTATTGGTGGCTTGCCTGACATATTTAATTAAAAACAAACATGCAGTAAATTCTGTAGCAATTCTTTCCTTTTGTTTTTAGTAGTAATTGAGTCATAAAAATGAACAGAAGAAAAACCATTCACAGGAGTGAGAAAGATGTGACTTACATAGTGACACTTTCCCACCCACTCCCAGTGGCCAGAGGCCCAAGAGGAGCGTGGGTGGGTGTACATAGGTGCCAGGGTCTGAAGAATGTCACTTATGGTCCCAGGACAGTGGGTCTGGTGACCCTGCTTGACAGCACCAGATGGAATCATGACACCAGAGACACTCAGATATTATGGGGCAGAGACAGGAGCATGGACCCACTATCAGAGAGTCTGGTGACAAGGCCCAACTTTGTCACGGTCTGACCTCGGGCAAGTCACTTATCTGGGTTCATTTTCATTTAGGAATGAAATGTGTGACTTCTCACAAACATTGTCACCGAAAGCCTTGTTAGGGATTTAAAAGTCATTTACAGGACTGATTCGCCCATTTTTACATGCAAAGACACTACTTGGGGCTTCATTCTGCCTTCAACTAAATAAGCATCAACAAGCCCATGAGAAGACGGCTAAAAACCCTTTTGGCTGAGCAATGTAATGGAGTCCCTTCAAGTTGCAGCTGTGTTTCTCTGCCGTCAGAACCTTGGTGTGACTAAGATTTCAGGCCTTTATTAGTCAGTTTCCTGTTACTAGAACACACACCTGAGGTGGTCAGCTCATAAAGTGAAAAGCTTTCTTTTAGTTCATAGTTCGGGGCATTTTAGTCTCATGGGACAAACCATTACACCACGGCCTGAACATGAAAATGAAAGAAGAGGAAGGGGCTGGGAAGCCACTGTCCCCTTCAAGTGCACTCTCAATGACCTAAAGACCTCCCACTGGTCCCCACTACTTCAAGGCCCCACCTAACAACCCTAACTCCTGGGCATCTGAGGGCATTCTGGGTACTGAGGATACAAGCCCTCTTGTCTCTTAAGATGCTTCAGGATGAAACAGATGTTTGCCCAGGGAAAAGGGAATGTTCTTGTTGGGACACAGGGAGAGCAACCTGGGAGACTTTGGGGGTTCAGGAGCTTGAGGGCAGCTGTGAAGAGGTGAAAGAGAGCTGAACCTTGAGGGCAGTGACTCCAGAAGAAGTGACAATGATGAGGTACAACATGAGTGGATGGGACCTCCCTGCCTCCCAAAACTCAATCTCCTGTATCCCTATTTCCCTCAGTGCTGACCTTGGCAAATTAAAGCATTCCCATCCAAGCCTTCCATATTCCACAACACCCAAAACAGATGATTCCCTTTCCAACACGGCGATCACTGGCCCATCTGCTCTGGGCTGGGCTTCCTGCCACAAATGACCCCTACAGAAACAAATTGGTTTAATCACAGAGTAAAGAGATCTGAAAACCCACCCACCACCCTCAGCCACCAGCACAGCCAGAAGCCTCTTTCTGCCCACCCCCCACCCTCTCAGGGCTCCTGACTCTTCTTACCCTACATCCCAACCCATCAACAAAGGATTTGGGTACCATGAGGTCCTGAGATAGTTACCTACAAACATTGAGGAAGCCAACTGGATCATCTGGGACCTGTATAGCTTGGAGCCTGCAGCAGTGTAGCTCCAAGTACATTTAGAGTAGATGTGGCCCCAGCTGCTCTTGAGAAATTACTGGGTGTATTAGTTTATCTGAGCTGCTAAGAAAAGCCTTTGATCAACATTAAGGATTCCTCTACAGAATTTTGCCTGCTCACACCCCTTTTGGACCTTTTGAAGCATCTCAGGCCAGGCTGGCTCTGCATTTGTGGTATAGTTGAGGATGACCTTGACCTTGTGATCTTTTTGTCTCCACCTCTGAGTGCCAAGATTACAGATATATATCACCGTGCCTCGTTTATGTGATACTGGGATCAAACCCAGAGCTTCGTTCATTGGGCAAGCACTCTATAGGATGAGCTACAGCTGAGAGAGAGAGAGAGAGAGAGAGAGAGAGAGAGAGAGAGAGAGAGAGAGAGGTTGAGAGAGATTCACTATATCTCTCTGGCTGGCTTGGAATTCACTATTGTAGACCAAGCAGCCTTGAACTCACAGAGCTATGTTTGTTTCTGCCTCTCCAGTGTTGGGGGTTAAAGGTATTCATCGCCATGCCTGGCTCCTTATTCTAGCTTAAAGACCCATTTTTAAGGGTGAAACCCCATGATCTTTCTTCCCTGTGGTTAAGAGCACTTGCTGTCCTTGCAAAGGACCTGAGCTTGGTCCTCCCTCCATGCTGGCACCCATACCATGTAGCTCCCAACTTCCTACAACTCTAGTTCCAGGGGATCCAATGCCCTCTTCTGGCCCCTGAAGGCATCTTCACTCCTGTGATGTACATACAGTAAGTAGGCACAGATACATATGTAAACTTAAAAACCACTTTAAGACCCTGGCATTCTCTAGAACAGTCTGTACCACTGCAGACACAGAAACCATGGTAGGGAAGCGGCTGGGGACAAAAACCCCAGGGTTATGTTCCAGGGCCTCACCCTCACCCATCCTTGAACCTCATCAAGGCGGCAGACAGAGAATGGGGGACAGCAAGACTGGAGCAGCCATAAAACACTGTAGGTCAGAGTCCATGACACCAACACCCCAGCCACATAAAATCTCCTGGCAGCCAAACCCTTGGTCCTTGGCTTGTCAATTCCTGTGTGTGTGCACCAATACAGAGCATGGGGGCTCAGAAGTAGGCCGGGCGTAAACATGTCAGAATGCTGTTTCAGAGAAACTGGTGTCTGAGATAGTCCTTAAAGGTGCCCACACTGCAACCGCGGAGCAGGTTATTAACAGTGAGTGTGCTCTCAGGAGGAGTCCTGCTGTCACCACAGTGACCCCCTCTGCTGACCTTGGCTTACAGTGTATTCTAAGAACAGTCATAAAGCCTCAGCAGCAGAGGCCTCAGGGAAGGGAGAGAGTGAGGCAAGAGGAGGGAAAGAGTGCAGGAGAATGATAACAGGGAGGGGTTCAGGCTGAAAAGAACACCCCCAGGACAGCCCCACCCCTTCAAGAACACTCTAGGTGCATACATGCGTGTGCGCACATACCCACACACACATGCAGATGTGCATACACACATTCACACACACCACACAAACATACACATGGATGGGAAAGGTCTGCCGGTAGTTACTGAAAACCACAACTGGGCTGTAACACAAAGCCCGGGTGTCCACTGACTGCCACCCACAGAGCCAATCTGTGAGGAGGAGGGGAGGGGCACATTTCTTCTTCCTTTGGGGCATGCTCATTGACTCTTTTTACTTCAACTTTTTTTTTTTTTAATGCTCTTTCTCTTGACTGGGTGTTGATTTGAAGCAGTTTCCCTTCCAGGGAAAAATGCCATCTGCCTCTGTCTCTGTGTGGAGAGGGAAGATGCCGTATTGAATTGGCTTGTCCAGAGCATCTCCCCCTCCACAGCCCTTCTCCCTGCCCTGGCCCTGGTGACCTGCCAGCCAAAAGGCAGGCACTTTCACACTGGGTCCAAAGCCCACAGCTTCCGGATTATGTTGGGAATGGAGGGACAATTGGGATGGCATATGTCAGGACTTGCCCTGTGGAGGCAGAAATCCCAGAGGGACAGCACCCGACACCTCATTCATTCTCAGTGTCCATCTGTGCCCGACCAGTCAGAGCAGTGGGTGAATGAATGAGTGAGTAAAAAGAATGAATGAATGGATGCAATGGAGACCAAGAAGCACTTGGGAGAAGTATCTGTTCCTTTCTCTCACTGCGATAAAATGCATGCAATATGAGATTTAGTTGTCAGGATATCCAGGCCATTCATAACGGACCAGTCTCAACACTGGTTCCAGAACATTGTCATCACACTTAAAGGAGGTCCCCACTTCCTTGGAACCAAAGCAGGAAGCAGCAGGGACAGTTCAGTTCCATAAACCCTGACTGGAAACCTGCTGGATACAGAACCCAGACGAGCCTCAGGGACACAGGGAAGGAGGCACAGTCCCTGGCTGCCAAGCTCCCACTGTGTCTGTGGGAACAGATGTCCTGTATCAGATTGCCCAGTGAAAGAAATCTGCCAATATCAATAGGACCTTCATTTATAATCATCTACACAAGTAAGGTCCCCAAAGAGGGAACAACAAAAGCTCACCGTCAAAGTTGCCATCAGTCCCTTCCTAGTATACTCAGATAGGCTGTCCAGTGTGAAGTGGGTGGCTTCAAGGGCAGGTCACCCATTCTGTCCTGATTTCCATACTGCACCACTCAGCTCTGCTTGCTACAGGAGCTCCTGGGGGAGCTTTATCAGTCACTCCAACTGCCAAGAAGGTCATCATTGTGCTTTATCTCAGGCACAGAAGCAGTGGGAGCTGCTGGCACAGCCACGGGATGCCACATGTGACCTCTTAGAGGGCAAATGGAAGCAAAGTTAAAGGGAAGATGGACACTTTTCCTCACATAAAATGCTGGCTTCCTGTAGCGTGGGGTGTGAGTGGGGAGTCTCTAGCGGCAACCTTAAGCAGAGCTCTCAGCCTGTCTTTGTAGGGAGTAATCCTGTTTAGAGGTACTGCTGGCCCATGCCTGCTTGGGGCTGGCCACAGGTGCCGCCAACCACGCCCACTTGGGTGTGGTCAGAGTGACGTAGCAAGGGTTTAAATATCAAAGAGGCACACACTTGGCCCTCTTTTCTCTCCCCTTTAATAAACTACCTGTTGTCAATCTAGTTCTGACTCTATCGCGTTCGGCATTGTCTTTGTGGCACTTCTTCATCTGTACGATACGATAGGGCCACGGATGGTGTCTGCTTCACAGGGTCATAGTAAGGACTGGATGCAGTTGCCATGTGCAAGTGCTCAGAAATGTCGGCCATTATTGCACTAGGACCCTGGCCAGAGGTGAGGAAGGAAGAGGGTTAGAACTGCTCATGATTTTTCTTCTCACAAATGACAGGATAAACTGTGTCAAGAAAGCAATGTTTGTAATATTGGTTTTTCGAGACAGGGTTTCTCTGTGTAGCCCTGGCTGTTCTCAAACTCCCTCTGTAGACCAGGCTGGCCTCGAACTCACAGAGATCCACCTGCCTCTGCCTCCCGAGTGCTGGGATTAAAGGTATGTGCCAACCACCACCTCTTGTTTGCAATATTATTTTCTACTCAATCTACGTCTCTCAAAACCCTCCAGGACCTCAGATCTACCCTACATCAATGTGCCCAGGGTCTCAGATCCTGTGAAGCAGACACTGGACAAACCCATTTCACAGATGAGAATGCTACAACTTGGGAGGAGGAGCAAGGTGATGTGGAACCAGCTTCAAACCTTGGTCTTTATGTCCCCAAGCTTGCTCTCACAATAGCTGCACTTCGTCTTGGAGGGGGCATGAATGTGTCAGTGCCCTGGATACAGTCCTGGTCCTTGGTGATGGGACAATTAAAGGCATTTGTCCATTATCCTGGCTGTGTGGATTCCCTGTGGACATCTGCCTCTGTGAACAGTGCTGTTTGGATCCTGACCAACCAATAAATAGATGGTGGCCCTGGGAGGCTGCGCTTAGAATGTGGCTTTGATGCCTGCCAGCCAGCCAGAGCAAAAAGGGGGGAAATAACATGAGAAGAGTCCTAGGTACAGTTCCAGATCCCTGGAACTCATGTAAAAAAGCCAGATACACTGGCCTACATCTGTAATCCCAGCATTCCTACGGCAAGATGGGAGAGGGAAACAGGAGAATCACCCAAAAGCTCCACTCATTGGCCAGCTGGCCTGGAGTACCAGCATAGCAGAAACAACTTCAATAAAATGGAAGGATGTAGCAGACTCCTGAAAGCTGTTATCTGACCTTCACAAGCATGCCATGGCACATGAAAACACACACACACACACACACACACACACACACACACACTCTCTCTCTCTCTCTCTCTCTCTCTCTCTCTCTCTCTCTCTCTGATAGGAGGCTTTCAAGCACAGTTTGGAAACAAGCATGTCCCAAGCTCTCAGCAGATCTGGTTACAGGAACTTGTGCTAAGATGTGTTGATAAATATTAAAGTGTTACAATGGTGGAAAATTGGGAACCACCATTTGTTGAATAATAGGATGTTTAAGTGAATTATAGTTTTCTACATTATGGATTTTCTACAGCCATTAAACATTGTACAGAAAATTTGTAAAGTATTCTTTGTCTTTTTGAGACATGGTTTCTCTGTGTAACAGTTCTGGCTGTCCTGGAACTCACTTTGTAGACCAGGCTGGCCTCAAACCCACTGATATCCATTTTCCTTTGCCTCTCAAGTGCTGGGATCAAAGGTTTGCACCACCACCACCTGGATCAAAGATTGATTTTTATTTATGTGTATGTATCTGTATGAATGTATGCCATGGGTGTGCAGGTTCCACTAAGGCCAGAAGAAGGCCTTAGATCCTTTGGAGCTGCAGTTATAGGCAGTTGTAAGTCACCTAACTTGGGTACTGGGAACTGAACTCAGGTCCTCTGGAAGTGGAGCAAGTGCTTAGCCACTAAGCCATTGCTCCAACCCTTTGAGACCTTGTTTCAAAGAGAATGAAATATAAAACTCTGTTGTTGAGTGGGAAAGCATAATACATTATGGCTCATGCTGAGGCAGGAAGATTATTGTAAGTCTGAGGCTATCCCCAGCTACTTAGTGTTTTCCAACACAGTGTGGGCTCTAGAGTAATACCTTCCAGTTGGTTTTTTAAAGGGAAAAAAATAAGAGTGTGCAACTCTAGGGCCTGGCTGTCCAGGTTTCAAGCCACCCTTGAACAGGTGAGAGCTCCCAATGCTTCAGCTGAAATACAAAATAGAGGCAATATTGACTAAGCCCAGTAATGTAAGGATAACTCTTTCCACAGCCACCTGAGTTCCGCCCACCATGTTCGGGCCCCAAAATAACACACAGAGACTTATATTAATTACAATGCTGCTGGCCAATGACTAAAGTTTCTTATTTTCTAGCTCTGTCTTAACTATCAACTGTAACTATTAATCTATATATTTTATAAGACTTATATCGAGGATGCCGGTGGAATGCATCCTCTTCCCGAGATCACATGGCGACTTCACAGAGAAGACAGAAGGAGGAAGAGAATGATTTCCTGCTTGTCCCTGCTTATATTCTGAGTCTTCAGGCTATGTCACTTCCTGCCTGGATCACAAGACTTCTCTCTACTACATTTCCCAGAATTCTCCTTGACTCCTAGTCCCACCTATCTTGCTCCCCTATTGGCCAACAGTGCTTTATTCAACAACCATTAAGAAAAGCAAACACAGTAGGACCTCCCCCATCACAGTAGTCTCATGGGGTGAGAGGAAGTTGCATATGTGCCCATATAGAGATCTTTGCACCACACTGCCTAGTGACATCCCTTACCATTTCTTTCACTATTCTGGCCAATTACCATTAGGATTACTAATAGAACTACTGCAATTAGGGTAGACTTTGCCCTACTCCTCTGCCCACTCAGCCTCAAAGAAAGTTGACCCCACCAGCTCTCCTCCTCAAGGTTGGCACCTGCCTCCCACCTTCTAGGAGATTTGGCCCACACCCTCCAGGACCTTGACATCTCAGCTCCCTCTCACCTTTCCACTGAGAAGGCTTGGAAGAAGAACCCAGGAAATACTGGCTATCCCCAGAATGAGACTCACAAGTCTACTCAAATGCATAACCTCATTTTTGACTTGGGAGGAGAGCAGAGGCCAAACCAGGAGTGAGATTAGAACAGAAAGGGAACTGGGAAACCTGAGCAGAGACTATCACTCAAGGCAGCAGCCTCTTTCGTGAAGGACATCTGGCTCCAATATGGGGCTGATTTTAATAAATCCAAGACATCTCCCCTCAGCTCATCAGACTGGGAAAGGGCCAAGGGAGAGCCTGTGGTGCTGTCATCAGGGACACGGGGAGGCAACGAGCTGGATGTGAAAGAGGGATCCATAACCAAGGGAAGACCAGGGCCCACGTGGTGACGTGTGACGTGTTCAGAAATGGAGATGAGGGCTGGAGATATACCTCAGTTAGCAGAATGTTTGCCTAGCGTGCTTAAAATGCTAGCTCCAGTACCCATCACTGCATAAGCAGGTGTGGTGGCACACTCCTACAACCCCAGCATTTAGGAGGTAGAGGGATGAGGATCTTGGTTACATCCCATCTCAAAGAAATTTGAAAATATAAAAAAAAAAAAAACCAGAAGTGGAGATGGATAGACTGAGATAGATACCATGATACAGCACAGGTACACACATGCGGGAAAAGCAGCAGAATCAGAGAGTAGCAGCAGCCTTCACTGATGTCTTGCTGGTTTGACATTGCAGCCATCTGTTTGGGAACATCTGGGTGAGTGTAACATTCTAGTGACCCGAGGCAGGGCAGAGTAGCTGGCAGGAGCCCCAGGAAGGGCAGCGGGAAAACGTTAGAGTGAGAACACTAAAAAGAAGTCAACCAAAAGGACGCTGTGATTCCTAGAAGTTCCCACGCCATCCACATCCTACTACTGGTCTACTACTCCAAATGAGAGATTAATTCCTCCTGACTCAGCACCAGGAAGGCGCCAAAATCCAAGAAAAGGGTTGCCAGGGCGTGAACATGGCGTGAATGGAACGGAGATGCAGCTGAGAGCAAAAGCTGGGCTTTGTCAAGGTTTTACAATTGTTAGCAAAGTGGCTTGTGTCAGGGCATTGGGGCGGGGGCGGGGGCGGTGGCTGGCCTCCAGAGCTGAGGCTGAGGCTGGGAAGAGAAGAGTGTGGGGATGTTTATGGAATGGCAGCTATTGCCTCGCTCTCCCTTATGCATCGTACTGCTCCCCTCAGGAGGAGATGAGCTGGGGGCTGCTGAATGGATGCCAAAGTCAATGCTTATCCTTTCACCTCATCTAAAATCAAACAAGACCAAGGTGGCTCCATCTGCAATTCTAGCACTTGGGAAGCAGAGACAGGAAGATCATTGCAAGGTCTAGGCTAGCCTGGGCTACTCTATGTACAGAGAGACCCTGTCTAAAAATACAAAAAGAAAAAAAAATCACCTCTCTGAACTACTCCAGTATTTATTCGGTGTGCGTGTGTGTGTGTGTGTGTGTGTGTGTGTGTGTGTGTGTGTGTGTGTGTGTGTGTGGTGTGTGTGTGTGTGTGTGTGTGTGTGTGTGTGTGTGTGTGTGTGTGTGTGTGTGTGTGTGTGTGTGTGTGTAGTTGGGTGCACCATGGCATTCATGCATAGATCAGAGGATAACTTACAGTTATCAGTTTTCCTTTTACCGTGTGGGATAGACCCTGAGATCAAACATAGTTTGTCAAGCTTGGCAGTGAATGCTTTTAACTATTGAGACAGCTTGCTATCCCTGGATACATTTTTTAATTTTTAAATTTTTTTACTTATTTTATTTTGATGTGTACGGTTGTTTTTGCCATCATGTATATGTGTGTGCCAGATGTGTGCCTGGTGCCCTTGGAGGCCAGTAGAGGGCATCAGATTTCCTAAGACTGGAGTCACAGACAGTTGTGAGCTGCCATGTGGGTGTTGGGATATGGGTTTGACACCAGGTGCTTTGGAAAAACAGCCAGCCAGTGCTTTTAAGCACTGAAGCATCTCTCCACACACCCCACCACCACCTCCGGATACATTTTAAAATCTCCCTCTGGCTCTCGTACTGTCCTGTCCCCAGAGGCTTGTTAAACCCTGGATTGCTGGACCCACCCCAACTGGTTCTGGCCCAGAAGGTCCATATTAGCACTGTGAGGACTAATACAGCTAGTTCTAGGGCTAGCTTTGAAGCCCATTGCTTCCTCTTGTTCTCAGAGAGGGATCCTCTGAGAATAGAATTTGTGGGTTGGGTTGGGTTGCTTAGACATGTCCAGAAAGGAAAATGTAGGGGCACATGCCTGAAACCCCAATATTTAGGAAGCAAAGGCAAGAGACCACAAGGTCCAGGACAACCTAGACTAAATGGGGAGAGCTGATTCAAGAAACAAAAGGGAACAAAATAAAAATAGTACACAGAATGTTCACAGCCACCATTACTGCTTCAGTGAGGATTGCTATTATGATGAAACACTACAACCTAAGTAACTTGGGAAGAAAGGGTTTATTTCCACTCACAGTTCCATATAACAGTTCGTCATCAAAAGCAGTAAAGTCAGGAACTCAAGCAGGACAGAAATCTAGAGGCAGGAGCTGATGTAGAGGTCATGGAGAGGTGCTGCTTACTGGCTTACTCCCCATGACTTGCTCAGCCTGCTTTCTTATAGAACCCAGGACCACCAGCCCAGGGATAGCACCACCCACAATGGACTGGGCCCTCCCCCCATCAATCACTAATTAAGAAAATCCCTACAGCAGGATCTTATGGAAACATTTTTCTCAGTTGAGGTTCCCTTTTCTAAGATGACTTTAGCTTATGTCAAGTTGACATAAAAACCACCCAGCCCATCTACCAAGGCCTGGGAAGGATGAGTCTAGACTGTTGCTTGCCCCAGCACGGAGCACAGATTTCCAGTTCTCAGGCAAGTGCTCTCTAAAGCCAATTATTCTCAACTTGGACCCATCTCTCTCTCTCTCTCTTTTCTTTCTTTCTCTCTCTTTCTCTCTCTCTCTCTCTCTCTCTCTCTCTCTCTCTCTCTCTCTCTCTCTCTCATTGTCCATCAGCAGCTTTGAGGAGTTCTGCCATCCCTGTGTCTTGCTTTTCCAAGGCTTGACTGAGTACTGGACCTGAGTGCTTGTCCCTGCTCTCAGCTCACAGGACCATTGTGCCCTGACACCCTTAAGTTTCTCTTCAGTGCCTCACCTGACCCTTGGGTTCTCAAAGAAAGGGTTCCTTCTGTTTCAGATGACACAGAAGTACCCCAATCCTTGCCTTCCTTAGGACTGGGCACAAAGCAAGCCACTCTCATTGTCCATGGAAAAGCCCAGGGTCAGAGTCCTCTGCCCAGCAGGCCAGCTCTTGGAGGGACTGGCCCCTAGGTCTGCATAAGACAAATCTCCATGGTGCTCAGAGAGTGGCCCTGTTCCATCTGGGGCCTGGCAGTAGGGAGATGCGAGCCACCATGGGGAGAATGAGAAAACAAAGAGCAGATGGTGAGAACAATGGCTTCACCGTGGGGCAGGGGGGGGGGGCAGCATTCCAGTCACATGGGGGAAGGGCATGCTGGCCACATCCTACCCAGGGGACCCTCCAA
The DNA here is from genome assembly GCF_003668045.3 of Cricetulus griseus. Classification (NCBI taxonomy): domain Eukaryota; kingdom Metazoa; phylum Chordata; class Mammalia; order Rodentia; family Cricetidae; genus Cricetulus; species Cricetulus griseus. The sequence goes on from NW_023276807.1 coordinate 1,187,895, forward strand.
GAGAGACAGCTAAGACTCACAATATCCCATGGCCATCCATCAGTGAAGGAGGACAGCAGCACAGACACCCTGAGTTTTCTTTTGGGGTTTTAGATTTTGTTTTGGTTTTATTGTTGTTTTTGTTTTGTTTTGTTTTGTTTTAGGCAGGGTCTCATTTAACCCAGTCCAGACTGGCTTTGTAGCCATGGATGACCTTAAACTTGACTTTCTGATCCTCCTGCCTCTACTTCCCAGAGTTGGGTTCATATCATGCCTGTTTTTGAGGTGCCAGAAATTGAGCCTAGAGCTCCATGCTTGCTAGACAGTACTCTATCTACTAAGCTGCACCTTAAGCTCCTGAGACCCAGAATTTCAATATGAATTTTGGGGCAATACAACAGTCAATACCTAGCCCTTGATTAAGCTCCTGTGTAGTCAATAATGTGAACTCAAATAATCTTCAAATGTTACTTTCTGCCCGAGGTGATGTGACCTCTCTAGGATGGAATGACTAGAGCGGTAGTCTTCAACCTTCCTAATGCTGTGTGTGACCCTTTATTACAGTTGCTCATGTTGTCATGACCCCCAACCATCAGATTATTTTATTGCTGCTTCATAACTATAATTTTGCTACTGTGATGAATTTTAATGTTTTTTTAAAATAAGCAATCTGTGTTTTCCAATGGTCTTAGGTGATCCCTGTGAAAGGGACATTCCACCCCCAAAGGGTTGTGACAGACAGGTTGAGAATCACTGGTCTAGAGTTATCTAGCCATAATGATAAGAAGGCCCTGGGAATCCTTGCCAGTTCCTCCCTGGCAGAAACCAAATCCCAGACAGCCACTCCCAATACTGAGTAAACCAGAATCTATTTCAAGTCTTCAAAGCAAATGTTGAAACCATTGAGAAATCACAGTTCCTCTCTCCATCTCCTTCCTCTTCCCAAATGGTGAAGCTGTTTGCTTTGGGACAATCATCGGACATGAGCTCTTTGCTCATGGTCCCAACACAGGTCTGGTCCCTGTCTTCCAGCATTGCTAACCGGGTTGCAATGGGTAGCAGACACCATGCCAGATCTGGAAGGGGAAGCAGCCAGCGTCATCTCCCTCCAGTCCCTGCTTAGACAGCAGGCCCAAACAGAGACGCTGGTGTGGACATCGTGCATGCAATTCCCACCTGCTCCCTGCTCTTCCCTGCTCCCAAATCCCATCGATTCATTTCCTTCAACATCTCTCTATTCACAGTCTCTCCTCAGGGAATGCTCTCAGGAGAGATGTTGGATTGTAGCAGGGTTCACTTAACCCCCAGTGGGAAGGAGAGGACAAGTACCAGAGAGGCTGGAACCGAACATGTCACTGGCTCTGAGGAGGCCCCTCGCAGCCATCTCCAAGGCCCAGTTTCACTGTGTGTCCAGTCCACACAGTGGAAAGGGGTGGAGCTCCTGGTCACATTAGTTTTGCATTCTTTAATAGCCCTGTTTCAGAGACAGTAACAACGGACAAAAGAAGAGATGGGGGTGGGCAAGGCAGTGTTCACAGTGAAAGCCATAGGAAACCACCCTGTTAGGCACACAAAAAACCCAGGGTTGGGCTCTGCTCAGGGCCCGAAGCCAGCTGAGCCCATTCAGCTGCTGTAACAAAATGCCATAAAGTGGCATTATGAACAAGAAGCGTTCATTCCCCTCAGCTCTGAAGATTGGAGGTCCATGGTGAAGGCGCTGGCAGAGGTACTGTCTTCACAAGGAGGGAGAGACAGACAAGCAAAGCACTCTGGGGGCTCTTTGGCATAAACCCCAGTCATGAGGACACCATCCCTCTGACCATCCTCACAATCCACCGCTTCACCCCATTGTTTTTGAGGTTACATCTCAACATGTGAACTTAGGGAGCCAGACACCCTTATCAGCAAATCTCTGAAGATGAGCACAGGAAGGGTGGCAGTGGGCACAGCTGTGAGTTCACCACTGGAACCGCAGTCAGGCACCTCTGCTTATGACTTCAGTCAGACCAGTCCCTTGGTCCCCAAACCAGTTACCCACAGAAAGTCTAAACCGGAAACGTCTCAGGGGAAAGAAACCCAAGGCTGATATAATAAGCAAGAGAAAGAGAAAAACAAATCACAAACCAACCTCCTGTTCACAACTGGCCTAGAAACCACCAGTCTGGATCAGAGGCAGCTGGAAGGGTCCAGACTGAACATGGCCACGAGGGGGAGTAGTGACAGAGAAAGAGAACAGAGAGGGAGCAAAAAGAGTACCAGGGAACCCAGAGGCTAAGAGACCGGTGTAGTCAAAATGGTTGGGTTATATAGGAAAGAGAAGCTGGGTAAGCTGGGGTATGCTAGCCCCTGTAGCAGGTAGCTGCTGAGAACCTGGTGGCCAGCATCTGCTTTGATATTTTAACAGACACCTCAGTTGTCCCAGGTTTCCTTGAGACCTAACAAAACCAAGGTATTATTACTCCACAGAAGTTCACTCTGGAGAACCAACGTTCTTATCATGCTTAATTGTAGAGCAATGGGTGAGGTGCTATGGACACATGCATGCCCTTAAAGCAGCCACACTGGATGGTCTGTACCCAATTCAGATGAGAATTCCCCATCACAGTGTGGATAGAACCCCCTCTTCTAGTCTTCTTTAGCCTGCGTACCCTCCCCAGAAATGAGGCCTCAGGCAATTGGGGCAGACTTGCACACAGCTGGTTGGGAGCTGTGGCTGGATACTCAAGGTGAGGGTCCAAAGACTCTTCCACCCACTCCTTCTCTGAGGGGACCTTGGCAGTCCCCAACAGTCCTCAAAGCCCAGCTGTGATGATGGTTTGTAAGTGGGTGGCAAGCTTGGTTCTGGATGAGCCGATACAATACTCCACCCCTTCCTCCAGCTCCTCCCTTCCTTTCCACCCCTTCCCAAAGGGCCCCTGAGCCTTGGAGGGAATGGCATAGATGTCTAAACATTCTCCCCCAACTCTAATGAGGTACCAAGCCCTTGTGCCCTCTCGTTATCCCTCCAAATTCAGAATGTGGTTGTTGGCAAGTCTCAGTGGTAACCCTCCTATTACAAAACACAAAGGAAGAGGAGAAAATGGGTAAGTGGGGAAAAAAGTAGCCAATTAGACACAGGCTGCAAACACAAACACAGGGAAGCACATTAGCATTTAACAAAGCAGTTGCAGTTGCTTTGCCATTGGAGCCTATGACTTCCCTGGTTACAGGCTTCTGTCTAAGTTCCTGGCGCCAGATGCAAATCATGCCCCCAGGTAGTGGGCCTGAGTCCAATCAGAAAATCATTCTATCTACTCATGCCACTGTGGTGCAAGGTGATTCACTTGCCTGGCATTTCTATCCTGACACACGCAGGAACCACAGCCAAATACTACTTCTGGCTGTAAGTCTCCCCAGCATCCTTAGTAGCCCCGTCCATCACTGCAGGAGCTAGGCTGCAGATAGGGGACACTTGCAGCACAGTCCTAACTTTATTTCTCCAAGTCCTGCAAACAAAGCATGTTCTGTCTTCAGCATTCAGTTAGCAAATGTAATCAACAGCAATAAAAATAGCCTTTTATTATCTTAGGAGCCTCCAGGGCCTCCATAGCTAACAACTAAGGGAGGTAACTGCTCCAGCATCCATATTCCCAACTCACCACCTTCTGGGATCACCTGATGTTACCTTCTGTGGACTCTAACATTTATAGGCACAGGCTGTGGCACTTATGCCTTACCCAACTATAAAGCTCCCGTGAATGCCACAGCTCTACCTGGCCTTTATATCCTTTGTAAACTAATTTCCCATGCTTGCTCTTTCAGGTACACTCTCGTGTTGCTCGATTGAGTTCCCAAATCTTCAAAACACTCAGGGGTTAGCATTATGTCATCTATAGAACAAAACCTTCTTCCAGGACAACACCACAATGTCCTGAACATAGATCAAAGCTGGGGACAGTAGCGTGGATAAGAGGCACTAACTTGGCTTTCCACAATCCTTAGTCATTCTCTCTGCCGTTCCTACACCCTGGAGCTTTCTCCACCCCCTTATAAACTCAGTAGTGTTGACTCAAGCCGTTCAGCCTTCTGTAGGGCCAAGAGGAAACTCAGCCCTACTCTCCCTGGCTGCCCAGGGCAGTTTCCTGATTAAAGAAACCGTGGCTTGGCACTGGTGTATGTAGCAACAGCTGTTGCATCTCCACCTACACACCTGGGTGCTGGGGGAGGCCTGTGTTGAGCAAACTATCTCCACTCCTAGTACACGCTCCCTTTTTACAAGAGACCTACTTATTTATGGTGCTAGGAATTAAACCCAGAACCCTGCACAGATTAGACAGGTCCTCTATCACTCAGCTATATATAATCATCCCTAGCATAACCTTTTTCGAGAAGGGTATGTGTACTCTGCTTAGTCTGGGGTGTGTGAAAATTGCCCACCCCTGGGACACACCTGATCATCTTCACCTGTATTGCTTTATCTATTTTTAAAAAATCAACCCATTTTAGTTTCTCAGAACATGGGCAGAATGCAAACAGAATCAGTGACCTCTAGCCCTGTTTGTTTGTTTGTTTTGGTTTTTCGAGACAGAGTTTCTCTGTGTAGCTTTGGAGCCTATCCTGGCACTGGCTCTGGAGACCAGGCTGGCCTCGAACTCACAGAGATCCGCCTGCCTCTGCCTCCCAAGTGCTGGGATTAAAGGCGTGCACCACCAACACCTGGCTAGCCCCATTCTTAAAAGAGTCCTTGCTCACCTCTGAAACCTCATGAGTCAACATATTACTGTCTGCATTTCTTTCGGCATTCTCCCACCAGAATGGCCCATTAAACTCTGCTAACAATATACTAGGGTTTCTCTAGCCTGCAACTCCAAACTCTTCCATATTCTAACCTGCAAACCAGTTCCAAAGGCCTAAGAACCACACTGTCAGTTTTAGCACAGAAAGAATCCCACTCCTGCATTTTCTGTTACTTTTCTTACTGCTGTGAGAAAATACCGGACAAAAGCAATTTAAGGAAGGAGTGGTTTGTTTGGCTCATGCCTGGAAGGTATCTTCCATTCAGCAAGAGGAATGCACATGGTTGATATTGAATAACCATCACAGAGCCTGGTGCATCTACACAAGCTACATGTGCAGGAAACAGGTTACACATGTGTGCTGGGAGTTGACACCGTACATGCTTTTCTGGCTAGGGGACACCAGCCTCTTGTTGGAAACTCAAAGGGGTCTGTGGTTCTTTTAAGATGTTCAGAATGATTTGATGGCAGAAGGTCACAGCCAGATACGTAGGTTTGAGTCCCATGGGATGTTAATTATATCCACAGGACCTGGGATTGAGTCCCTGAGCTTTCTGAGATCATGCCTTGTCTGTGTGATGTGACACATCCCTTACGTGACTATTGGGAGGACAGGAGAGATGGAACAGTGTCTAACCTGCTGGTGATTAGGTTCTGTCTGATGTCACACTGAAGTCTCTACACCATTGTACCATCTCTTTACCATCTTGACAGCTCAGCTATGTCTTCCATGGCCATCCTCAGTAGGCCTACACAAAGCCAGTCAGGGGCTCTAGGGAACGTGTGCTGGTATTGCAGTCAACAGGCCTGAAAGGAGAAGGGACAGGCCTGCATGGACATGGCTGGACTTCTTTTGGGGTCCTGCCCATTGGCAAAGCTGACTAGGGTGATCCCACAATGCCTGAACTACCAGAACAGGTGACAGACAGCAGCACTCCCTGAGGCAAGAGTTTCTAGACGATGCCACACTGATGGGGGAGGGGCAGGAAGGCCACAGCATCCGAGTCCCACTGAATTCTTTATAGGGCCAAAGCAAACACCTGGGGAAGATTTCTTAGGAATCTTAGGGCCCAGTGGCCCTTGATAGTTCCTAGTTCGCCTCTGGGGCCCAGGTGGTAGTTCATACGCAGGACCATGGTCTCTGTGACCATCTTTACGTTTCTTTTTCTGTTGCTGTAATAGAACACTCAGATCAAAGCAATTTAGTGGAGAAAGTGCTTCTGACTCACAGTTCCAGGTTACAGTCACATTTCACTTTCTGTTGCTATAAGAGACCCTGACAAAAAGGCAGCTTAGAGAAGTGTGTGTCTGGTTTATAATTCCAGGTCACAGCTCATCGTTGTGGGGAAGGCAAGGCAGGAACCTGAAAACTCTAAGTCATAAGACAGTCAAGAGCAGAGAGAGAATAAATTTATGCATGCCTTCTGCCTAGCTTGCCCCCTCTACCCTTAGGCAGATCCCAAACCTAGGAAATGATGTCGTCCAATTTTAGGCTGTGTTTTTCCGCATCAACTAATACAATCAAGGCAAATCCCCATAGGCATGAGGCTTTAGTCATGTTTCTCCAGAGAAACAGAACTGATAGAATGAAAAAATTATATATAATATATAATTAATATATAAGATATATATGCTATATATAATATGTATATGGGATTTATTAGAGTGACTTACAGGTTACAGTCCAGCTATTCCAAAATGGATGTCTCTCAACAGAACATCCAAGAATCCAATAGTGGTTTGGTCCACAAGGCTGGATGTCTTAGCTGGTCTTCAGTACACACCGGAATCCCAGAGTACCCAGAGATGCCAGTGAAAGAGTGAACTTGCCAGGAGCAATGAGGGTGAGCAGGCAAAGAGCAAGAGCCTCCTTCTTCCATGTCCTTTACGTAGGCTGCCAGCAGAAAGTGTGGCCTAGACTAAAGGTGGGTCTTCCTACCCCAAGTGATCCAATCAATAAAGATCTCTCACAGGTGTACCCAACTGCATGGGCTTTAGTTAGTCACAGCTGTAGTCAAGTTGACAGCAAGGCAGCCATTATACACACCCTCAGGCCAACCTGGTCTAAACAATCCCTTGCTGAGACTCCCTTCCCAGGTGGTCCTAGATTGTGTTATCAATAAAACTAACAATCCGGGCTGGAGAGATGGCTCAGTGGTTAAGAGTACTGACTGCTCTTCCAGAGGACCTGAGTTCAATTCCCAGTACCCACATGGCAGCTCACAACTGTCTGTAACTTCAGTTCCAGAGGGGTCTGATACATTCACACCAAAGCACATAAAATAAAGTCAAGGAAATTATTTAAAAAAAAAAAAACTAACACAGGGCTGGAGAGATGGTTCCATGTTTAAGAGCACCTGCTACTCTTCCAGAAGACTGTGGTTCGATTCCCAGCACCTACATGACACTCACAACTGTCTGTAACTCCAGTTCCAGAGGATCTGGAACCCTCATAGAGACATACAAGCAGGCAGAGAAAAAGAAGAAAATAATCAATGCACATAAAAATAAATAAATCTTTGAACACACACACACACACACACACACACACACACACACACACACAATAAGCATTACAAGGCTGAGCACCTCTGCTGCCCAGTGACTGTCCCCACAGGCCCTGCTTCTTCTCCCACTAGGTGAAGATTTATAGGAGAGGAGGAAGGGAGCCTGAGAGCAGGGGCTGTGGTGTCTAGAGTGGCTCTGGGGAGCGGCCGGCCGCATCACCAGTCTCTCTGTTCCTGTCTGCATATGGAGCAGGTTTACTTCTGCAGAAGTCTCACCCCCCACCCCATGCACCACCTTCCGGTGTATATGTTCATACTGAGGGGAAATGGAATTAGCCCAAGGTGTAGCTCAAGGTTAGAGTGTCTGGCTAGAGTGTGCAAACCTTGGGTGTAACTCCCAGAACATGAAAATAAAACAAAACCCCAAACGAAAATAGGAGGTTGTAACACAAATAATAAAAACCCAGAGACTGATAATGGGGTTCAAGCTTCAAGCTGAAGATCAGAGAAGCAAAGCAGCCAAGCCACTAGCTCTTACCTGTACCTCAGACTGAAAGGGTGGTCCGGCTAACTCCACGAATCCTCAGACTTGCAATCATAGACTGACGCCTCTCCTCAACGTGGCTGAAGACTAAATCTCTCCACCAAACCTCAGACTGTCTCCACTGTGCCTCAATTCCAATCCCAAACGGCTGCCTTTCCCTTTTATACCTCTCAAATCCTGTGATTAAAGGCTTGTGATTCCAAGTGCTGAGATGGCCTTTGTGTGAGCTGTTTCTCTTTAGGACTGGATCAATTTCATTTAGCTCAGTGTGGCCTTGAACTCAGAGAGATCCATTTGCTTGTCTCTTGAGTCCTGGGATTAAAGGTGTGTATCACCATTGCCTGACCTCTATGGCTTGTGGCTAGCTTTGCTTTCTGAACCCTCAGGCAAGCTTTAATAAATCATAAACAATATATCACCACAGGAAGTGACCAATGTGTCCATCAAGAAAAGGGTGAGGGCTGGTCATGGTAGTGCATGCCCTAATCCCTAGCACTCAGGAGGCAGGGGTGTAGGCAGATTTTTCTGTCTCACCAGTTAGCTCTGTCCTGCCAGCTGGCTCACAAATAACCACTCAGAGACTTATTATTAGTTGTAAATGCTTGGCCAATAGCTTAGGCTTGTTACTAACTAGCTCTTACAACTTAACCCATATTTCTTATCAGTCTACTTTGTGACTCAGTACCTTTTCTCAGCATGGCATGTTCATCTTGCTTCTCTTCACATCTCCTGGAGACTCCACCCTTCTTCATCCCAGAGAACTCTCTCCCTGTCCTCAAGTCCTGCCTAACCTCTTCCTGCCAAGCTATTGGCCATTTAGCTCTTTATTAAACCAATGAGCAACATATCATCACAGTGTACAAACAGATTGTTCCACAACAGACAGGTGGATCTCTGTGAGTTCAAGGCCAGCCCGGTCTACATAGCAAGTTCCAGGTCAGCTGCAATTACATGGTGAGATCCTGTCCAAAGTAACAATAGGTATGGAAGGATGTTGAGTTAACAGCACTTACTGCTCTTGCAGAGAACCTAAGTTTGGTTCCCAGTACCCATATCAGGCATCTCTCAACTGCCTGTAACTCCTGCTCCAGGCACCTCTGCAGATACCTATACTCAAATGAACATACCCACGCTGACGTATGTCCCTCTCCACACATAACTAGAAATAAAATATAAGGGGCTGGAAAGAAGGAACATTTAAAAGTACTTACTGTTCTTGTAGAGGGTCTGGATTCCCAGGACCCAAATAGAGACTCATAACCACCTGTCACTCCAGTCCCTTGAGAGCCAATATCATCTTCTGGCCTCCGTAAACTATTGCAGCATGTGGTACACACAAACTCAGATAGGCACACATGCGCACTCACACATACCAATTAAAAAGATCTTTAAAAGATATCTTTATCTTTTTTGAGTCTAATTATTACTTATTTGTGTGGTGGTGAGGAGGTCAGAAGGGCATCAGATCTCCTGGAGCTGGAGTTACAGGCAGTTGTGAGCTACTTGACATGGGTGCTGGGAACTGAACTCGGGTCAAGTCTCTGTAAGAACAGTATGTATTCTTAACCATTGAGCCGTCTCTCCGGGCTCAGAAGATAATTTTTTTAATTAAAGAATAAAATACTAGGAGCCAGGCTTGGTGGCATGCTTCCAGAGTCCCAGCAACTGGAGAGGTTAAAGAAGGAAGATCATTTAGCCCAGGAACTAGGAGATAGCCTGGGCAACAAGTGAGATCTGGAGCCTTGATATCCATTTGTTTCTAATGAACAATTACATTCTTGGAGAGATGGATGGTTTTTTGGTTTTGTTTGTTCGTTTTGACACAAGGTCTCATATATCCCAGGCTGGTCTCCAGTTCACTATGTTGCCAAAGATGACCTTGCATTTCTCATCCTCCTGCCTCCACCGCCTGAGTGCTGGGATTAAAGGCACACACCTCCATGTCCAGTGTATGCAGTGCTGGGGACTAAACCCAGGGCTTCTTCTATGCTAGGCAAGTACTCCGTAATCCCAAAATAATGTTCTTTATGTAGGATTATATGCGTTATACCTATAAATATTTGTATATGTTGTTACCAAGGACCAAATAACATAATAACACTATGTGAGAGCCTCAGGGCAAGACTATGTGGTGAACAGACACACAGTAACTCTTTAAAGGTAAGTACACTGATGGTATCCATAAAATAAATGACAAATCAACGTTACAAAGCAATGCATATCTCAAAAATCACTTACATAGGAACAAACCATCCACACTCTACACATACTTGTGCATAGAGAAGGGTCCAGATAGATGCACAGACTATTACAGCCTCCAAAAGGAGGGGCTTCCAGGGGTGCTCAGAAGATGTTCACTGAGCACCCTGGAGTCCTAGCCCTAGGCTGAGCAAGCCTGTCCCACTCTGATTCCATAGCCAAAGGCCAGGCTGCAATGCTGTCTCCAGAGTGGCAGTTCTGAGTGACATGGCGTTTTTTTTGTTTGGTTGGTTGGTTTTGTTTTTGTTTTTGTTTTTTCGAGACAGGGTTTCTCTGTGTAGCTTTGGAGCCTATCCTGGCACTTGCTCTGGAGACCAGGCTGGCCTCGAACTCACAGAGATCCGCCTGTCTCTGCCTCCCGAGTGCTGGGATTAAAGGCGTGTGCCACCAACACCCGGCCTGAGTGACTTGTAAATAACCAATTTCCCAGCCACAGAGAGTAAGCCAAACTGGTTGCAGCCATTAACTCAGCACAGAACCCAGGCAGGAGATGTTGCTTCTCACCCTCGCAGTTACATGGTAACCATTCTAACCCTGGAGTTGAGCACTGAGAATCACGAAGGTCAGCTGGGCAAGGCTTGTAATTCCAGAACTCAGGAAGTAGAAGTAAGAGGACCAGGAGTTCCAGCTTCGGTTATAATACAAGTTCCAGGCAAGGGCTATATGAGACTCTCTCTTTAAAAGCCAAACCAACAAACAAAAAAGGTAGGTGGTGTAGTGAAGCATGCCTTTAATCCCAGTATGTAGGAAGCAGAGGCAGGAGGATCTCCGTGAGTTGGAAGCCAGCCTCATCTATGTAGTGAGTCCCAGAATATCCAGAGTTACAGAGTGAGACCGTGTCTCAGGAAAAAAATAAAAAAGACAACAACAATAAAAAGCTGGGTGTGCTGGTACACATCTTTAATCCCAGTACTCAGAGGCAGACAGAAGTTTGAGGCTAGCCTGGTCTACACAGTGAATTCCAGGGCAGCCAGGAAAAAAAATCCAAAAGGGGTGGGTGAGATATAGCTAAGTTGGTAGGGTGCTTGCCTACCATACATGAGACCTAGGGTTCAATCCCCAGCACTGAATAAACCAGGTGTGGTGGCACATCCCTTTAATCCCAGCACTACACAGTGAGTCCAAGGCTAGCCTGGGCTACATCAGACTTTGTCTCAAATAAAAGAGGAAAAAAAAAGCCACGGAGGCTCTGCGGTTTGACCCTGCTTGCAAGCTAGGAAATTTTTCTGATATAGTTTCCTAGCCACTGTCTGGGTCAGAGGCCAAGGACTTTACTCCTGGAGTATACCAGGCATGAGTTCATGCTCCCCTTGGCTCCCTGCAGCCCCTTGTGTCATGGACAGCCCAGGGTCACTGTTCTCAGACAACTTCCAATCTTTTAGATGGTTCTATCAAACCTGCCCCATTTGGATTCTAGGAAGAGACAGTGTCTTCATTATCCTACAGAGTCAGTGGGCAGTGGGTCTGACTCTTCCCAGAGGAGGATATTCTCTATATTCCAGGCCATATGCTATGCAGATATCCCCAAGGGCAATCCTGGATGCTGTTGTAAACAAACAGAAGTGCCCACCCTTGGAAGAATCTCCCAGGGGACTAGAAAGATGGCTCCATGGTTTAAAGCACTTGTCACTTTGCCAAGGACATAGGTTCCATTCCCAGATTCCTCATGTGGCTCCCAGCCATCTGTAACTCTAGTTCCAAGGTATTCAAGGGCTGATTTCTCACCTCCTCAGGCATCAAGCATAGATGTGGACACAAACATACATGTGTAATACACACACACACACATAAAACAAATACATCTAAAAGATGTTTTTAGAGACAGGTATGACGGTACACACTTCTAATCCCAGTGATAGGAAGGTGGACCCAGGCCAATGCCCAGGGCTGGATGGCAAGCCAATGAGAGACCATGTCCCAAAAAATAAAAAGTGCATAGCTCCTGAACAATGACATTAAGGTTCTCCTTTGTCCTCCATGCGTGCACACACATCAGGGAACCTGTATATACAACACCAATGTAGACCCAAACACACACACACACACACACACACACACACACACACTTTCAGATCACCCACCAGGAAAGTGAGGTGCTAAGAAATCGAGTCACCTCCCATGGGTCACTCAGAACAAAGCTGGCTCAACACCCTCCTGCCACCACGCCGGCCCATTACTCTAGCCCAGGATCAAAAGCCACCTCCAGTATTGCTTCAGAAGGAAGCCAGGTGCATGCCTTTAGGAAAAAAGAGCCCTGATCTTGCCTCACTGTGTGCTTGGCCTCACTGTGTACTAGCACCAGGCCCAGGCACACCTGCATCTGAGACCGAAAATTCCTCCTGGGTTGCCTTGTGGGTTGTCACCAAGGAGTGGGGACTGGGTGTTCAGCTTTGAGATGGGAAAATGATCTTTTCTCCTTCAGAAGGAAAAAAATGATATCATGCTGGTCTGTATTTATTTAAATATGAAAATTTATTTTTGGAGCAAAAAGAGTTAGTATTGGTGTTCCCAGCAGGAAATGGGAAGGCTCATTTTTGTCTCCTTTAGCCATGTCCTCCAGGGACCTGACCCAAGTGTTCAGACTTAGAGTCTGCATGGCACTTGGGTGACCCTGATCCACCTCTGGTCTCTGGACCACCCTCCTCCATATCAGAAGGGCAGGCAGCAAGAGGGCAAAGCTGGCACTGAGTTCATCTGTCATCCCATTGGCAAAGTGTGCATACACACACACACACCACACCACACGCCGCACACACACACACACACACACACACACACACACACACACACACACACACATACACATACTATACATACACATACACACACCACAGACACATACATACACCACACACACACCATACACATACCATACCACACACACACACCACCACCACACACACACACCACACACACCACACACATGCACACACACACATATCACACCACACACCACACACATGCACACACACACACCACACACATACACATACTATACATACACATGCACACACACACACCACACACATACACATACTATACATACACATACACACACCACACACACACACACATACCTGCTTCATATTTCTCTCATAGATAAAAAGTAATAGGTACAGCCTGACATGAGCATCTGTATCAGCAGATGCAGAGGAAACAGCTTTGAGGTTGGTTCATCTGTCAAGCATGTCTCTGACACATAGATACCATTGAAACTCTGTCCCTGTCATGTCACCCCCTCTACTCTGTGCTAGCCATGGAGGAAGACATGTTTCCCTTCCTGCCTTAGATTCAAGTGCTTGGACACCCGTCAGGGCTGAGGCTGGGATCACACCCTGCAGACAACGAGACCTGTCCCATCCAGGAAATATTCTTAACATCATTCCTTTTACTCTAATGCCATTTCACCCCAATGGAAGATGGCTTTATCTCCATTTTGTAGCTAGGGAGATGGTCTGTGTAACTGCCTGTAGCCAGGTTCTTAGCTGGTGGAAGTCAGAGAGGAGACTGGGATTCAGGGTTTTAGCTCCCAGGTGTGGCTTATCCCTATATTAGGAAACTTCTGAAGCAGAATGCCAGGTGGGCAGCCTAAACTATTGGTACCTCACTTGTCAGGGTACAACCTCTGTTCAGTCCTGTCCCTTCCTACAGCATGGGACAGTTCAAGCTCATTGCCACCAGTGAAGCCCAGAGCGCTCTGAGTTCATTCCCTTCTATTGGAACCTATGGATTTTAGTTTAGAAAAATCCAGGAAAGGTCACACACATGCCTGGGATCACCCAGGGTGTCAAGTTAGGACTAGAACAAAGCCTTGAAGCCTGGTCTTTGGCACCTGCACCTCCGTGGCCCATACCTCAAAGGGATGTGATGGTATCAGGGAAAGCCTGAAGCCTGTCTTCTCCCCTGAGCAAGGCCATTCCAGGGAAGGTTTCAAATAAGCTCCCAGGGCAGACAGGAAAATTACAGGGTAAGACGTTTGGGCAAACCTAACTGTCCATATTTCCCTGTAGGAGGAAATGATTGGTGGTGGTGGCATGGAACCTGCCATGGGTGTCCACGAGGGATGCAGATGTCTCTGATGCCTCTGCTTGGATCCCTCCCTGCCCACCTGTCCCCGAATCAAAGTCAAGACCTTCTCCAGAAGATATGTGGAGCAGCTTCTCCCCAAACCTGCTCCCCCACCAGGCTCTGGCCATGTCTGGTAACTGTGCCAAAGGGAACAGATAGGAGCGAAGCCTCTATTTGATGGGGTGGGGTCATAGTGTTCTGTTTATAAAGCATGCTGCAGGACTGGGGACCCACAGGCAGGGCCGTTCGATGGTAACTGTCCCCTACACTGCAGAGTTATGTGTCCCTGCCTTGTGTAATAGTAGGACTCTTCGGTGCCCGTTCCACCTCCCTCTAGCCAGCATGACAGCTAACGAGAGGCCAACAAGTCAGCATGGTAGCACAGGCCTGTAATCCCAGTACTGGGGGTGGGAAGAGGAGGGTCAGGAACTCAAGGCTAGCCTCAGCTACACAGTGAGTTCGGAACCAGCCTGGGCTACATGAGACTTTATCTCAAAACAACAACAAAATCTAAACAATAACATGTTAATGCAGCTCCAAACATCCCCCATCGAGAAACACAATGGAGTCCTGTTCCCTTAACCCACAAGAGCAGGAGGCTGACTGTGTGCTTGCTTGCGTCTGAGTAGAAGTGTGCATGTGCCAGGGGAAGGGACTGGAGCTGTTCGTGAGGGATGAAGGAAGTGACAGAAGTCAGAGAATGAAGGGGCCCTCGGCCCGTGCCAGGGAATGAGCACATCTTGCTCATACAATGACCAAAATTGTAATGAAGATTCCCGAAGCCGTTTGGCCCCAAATAAACACACAGAGACTTATATTAATCGTGAAGCTGTTGGCCAATGACTAGGGCTTCTTATTGGCTAGCTCTGTCTTAATCATTAACCCATTTCTATTCATCTTATCTTACCAGAGAAGGGTCCGGTGCGTCCTACCATCTCCGTCTGCCTATGTTTCCCAGAATTCTCCTCATCTCCTAGCCCTGCCTATCTTCCTGCCTCTATTGGCCACAGTGTTTTATTCCCCCATCATTTGGGGGAAACCTCTTAAAAGAAAAATGGTACAAACAAACAAAAGATACAATGAGAGGTAGGGGGAAAGAAAAGAAGGAATAGAAGGGGAAGAAAGTGAAATGCAGGATAGGCTCTTGATCCTACCCCCAGCTCAGCAATCAGCACCCCCACACACACAGGCCCATAGCAGCGAGTGTTCAGACAGCACCTGCCAGCTCCTTCCCCAGCCACACTGAGCTGGCAACCCCTGCCAGTCCAGCAGCTGTCCTCCACTGACCACAAAAGTTCCTTTCTCTGGTGGCTTTTTGTGTTGGGCCCTGTCCACCACCACCATGGCAGTCTGCAGCTTTTGCTGACAAGCACAGGGAAGTCCAGGGCCCCTTCCTGTGACTGAAGGCCCAAAGAACAGTGGCCAGAGCTCTGGCCCTGGGAGCCAGATGTGTCCAGCCTCCTGCTCTTCCAGGAGGAAAACAGGACCCTGAAAACATGTATACAAGTAACATTATATGGACTGAACAGGTTGTATTTAGGAGTGTGTGTGTGTGTGTGTGTGTGTGTGTGTGTGTGTGTGTGTGTGTGTGTGTGAGAGAGAGAGAGAGAGAGAGAGAGAGAGAGAGTGTTTAAGAGACTGATATCAGCTCAGGATCCCCAAGACCTAGTTCCCAGCACAAAGGAGATTTATTCGCCCCCAGAAGGACAAAGGGCAGGGAATAAGAGACAAAGACAGGAGACAGGGGCATGAGGGAGAAGGGGAAGGGAACAGGGAGAGGGTAGAGATATTGGTATAAGACTTTATGGGTGTGGCTTCTGATGTTAGTAGGAGGCACAACCTCACAGCAAACTCCCAATCCTCTGGCTCTCACAATCTTTCTGCCCCCTCCTCAGCAACATTCCCTGAGCCCAAGGTGCAGATGTATTTTGTAGATGGACCCTTTGGGACTGGGCTCCACAACTCTGCATTTTGATTGGTTGTGGTTTGCGGTAGGGGACCCTGTTGCAAAGATAAATACAATTCGTGATAGCATATTCCCAATATTTATTTATTTCAGAAAAGATTTCCTTATGTAGCCCAAGCTATCCTCAAACTTATCATTCTCCTATCTCAGCCTTAGGAAGCTTAGAAGAAGATCAAGGTTAGTCTTCAGCTATGAGTTCAAGGCCATCATGGCTACCGCAGAACTTGCCTCAAAACAGTTTTTAAAAAGAAAGGATGAGAAGAAGGGAGGGAGGGCAGAAACAGCTTTGTCTTTAGTCTGATTCTTGCCTACAAAACCTTCTCCAGCCTGGAACTTGAAAAAAACTTCTTATTAGCTTTCAGTCCTGGGTGGCCACCCTGGTTGCTAGAGCCTTGTTTAACACAATGTTTGGGCGCCCTCTGGTGGCTTTGGGCAGGAATACTTAGGCCAGGGCCCAAGTCTCACTCTCTAGTCGCCTATCTGGCTGGACTCTGTAGCCAGGACCCTGCACAGTGTCTTCCTATAAAACCTCATGTTTTCCCAGAACCTAAGGTTATTATAACCCAAGAATTTATTTACAAATAGGGCTATGCGGATGTAATTAATTGGTTAAGAATCCCAAGACGTCAACCTGGATCTTGGGTGGGCTTGACTCCACAGCTTAGCACCCTTTTAGAGGCAGAACATTGAGACACAGAGAAGAATGCCACATGAAAACAGCAGAAGGCTGGAGAGATGCATCTATAAGCCAAGGATGCGGCCAGCAGCAGGTGCCAGGAGAAAGGCACTGGACTCTCCATCAGAGCCTACCAAAGGGGCCTGAACAATTATCTCTGACCTCTGACCTCCAGACCCCAGCAGAACACACTTCTTTGACTTGACTCCACCCTCTTTGTGGTCATTTGATACTGCATCCTTGGGATCTAATATATAATCCCCGAGGTCCTATTCTTCCTACATCATCCACCAGATGGGCCATTGGGCAGAGGCCGGAGGGTGGACAGATCACTTCCTCCCAACTGGATGGCAGTCTTGTTGCTGGAGAGCTCTTTTTTCTGAGTCATCTGGGGGTACCACCAGTGTTAGAACCTGCCATACCTGCTGGGTGGGGATCCAGGAGCGATTCATAGAAGAGTCAGCACCTGAACTGGACCTTAAAGGATGGAGACGGTGAAGAATAGCAAGAACAGGTGGGTGCCCAGCATGGTGGCTCACAACCATCTTTTATAATGGGGTCTGATACCCTTCTTCTGGCATGTAGGCATACATGCAATGCAGACAGAGTACTCAGACCTCAAAAAAATAAAATTAACTTTTAAAAACTCAAAGAAAAAGATGTGAGTGGCACAATCTTTAAAATTCCTGGGCTTCAGCAGTAGGTGTGGCATTACCCCCATCCCAGGGGAGTTCTTCCAACTAAGCTACTCCACTCTCCTCTCATAGCAAGGGTTTTGGTTCTGAAGTTTTCCGGGAGGAATCCTTCGGTCCCTTTCTCAGGCCACAGACCTATGACTAGGCTGCACAGAGGAGGCTGAGGCAAGAGGGTGGTAGGTTCAAGGACATCTTGGGCTACCTAGTGAGATGCTGTCACCATCTTTGTAGCACTGATCACACATCTGCCATCCTCAAGACCTAGGGTTCTTGGACCTGACCCTTTGAGCCTCAAAGCTGCCCCATAGCCTCCCTTCTGTGACAGCCACTGTTACCAGCCCCGTCCAAGTCAATCTGACCTGAGTTTCTGTCACAGTCCTAGCTGGTGATGCTTCCAAACCCAGCCCCCACTGACCAAGAAGCCAGTGGAGCAAAGAAAGATGGAGCCCTCTAGCTCAACGCTGAGCCCTGGAACTTTCTGAGGAGCATGTGAGCCCCTGGTGCTGGAAGGGTGATGCTGGAGAAGTTAATACAATCAAGAGAGGGAGTGTCTTGTTTGTGATTCAAATATATAAAAAATTTAAATAAAAAAAGAGAGGGAGTGACGTAGATCTCAGTGGTGTCTCTACCCCACATTTTCTACCTCAGAAAGCCATGCCTTTGAGTTAAGGCTCCTTTGGAAGTACAAACTCAGGGAGGAAGTCAAGAAGCCGAAATAAGCCAATTTGCCAAAATATCAACATGACTCACTTAGATAAATGCATAAAACAAGTCCCCAAGATTAGTTTGTTTTCACCAAGTAAGTTTTCAGAAACTCATAATGTGTTGAAAGTTTTATCTCCAAAAAAGAAACAGTAGGAGGTGAGGGTGCAGGCATGGCAACCTCCAACAGTCCCCGAACATGAGAGGGAGTCAGAAGGACCACAAGTTTGAGCCCAGCCTGGGCTACACGGTGGGGTCCTGTTTTAAACACAGAGGGCAATGGCTTTGGAAAGAATTTGCAGGATGGTTCTATAGGAAAGACCAAATTGCAGCTCACTTAGTAGTGCTTGCCTGGTGTACAGGAAGCTATGAGTTTGAATCCCAGAACAACATAAAACTATATAAGGTGGTGTGTGGCTGTAAGCACAACACAGCGGAGAAAACAGAAGGATCGGGAGTTCAAGGTCATCCTTGGCTACTTTGCCAACCTAAGGCCAGCCTGGCTACATGGATGAGATCCAGTCAACAAAAAAAGAAGGAAAGAGGTAAGAGCAAGGTCAAGAGAGGCAACCTCCAGCTTGTCATAGGACGAGGCACAGGCAGAGTCTTCAGACACAGGCAATATTCAAAACACAGCGAGGAAAGAAGACAGCTGACTGGGGGCAAAATTATGTACTCAGTTACTTCATTTGTTTGCCATGTGGTTTACCATATGCATCCTTGGTACCTTTCAGGCCCAGGCCTCAGGGCATGACCTGTGCCCATGGATCTGGGGTGGGGGGAATCCCAGAGGACCAAGGAGATGAAATTCAGTGGTCTTAGTGCAAGGCAGACAGAACTTCATACAAGGCCCAAGAGGAATCCAAGTGGCTTAGTCCTTTCTGCCTAGGGAGGTATATGTGTGTGGGTGTGTGGGGGGGGACATGATGCTCTGGGTGGACTCTGAAGGGTATGTAAGAGTCACATGTGCGTGTGCGTGCGCACACACAGACACACAGACACACAGACACACACACACACAAAGAGTGACAGAGATTTTTAAACAGAGATTATCACTCAAGTGAAGCCTCTGGGGCATGGAGATCAGGAAAGAGGCAAATGAAGATGAGGCTGGTAGGGAGTTTAGGAGCAAACTCACCAGGCTTTTAAAAGGCAAAGGACTTGACTCTTTATGCTGTGGAGAATAGGGGCCATTGAAGGTTTTATATAGAGGAAGAAAAAACACTTTATTGCTCTAACAGATGTGACACAGATGGGCCGGGTGGACTAGAAAGAATAGTCTTGAAGGCCAAGTCACAGGCTATAGACTGTGACAGACTGTGTCACTGACCTAGTGACAGATGATCAGGGCTGAACTGGAAATCCACCCTATTCAAGAGTTTATTAATCACCACTGAACTCGCTATAGCAGTGGTTCTCAATCTGTGGGTTGCGACCCCTTTGGGAGTTGAGCGACCCTTTCCCAGGAATCACATATCAGATAACCTACATATCAAATATTTACATGATGATTCATAAAGTATCAAAATTACAATTATGAAGCAACGACAAAATAATTTTATGGTGGGGGGGAACTGTATTAAAGGGTCCCAGCATTAGGAAGGTTGAAAACCACTAAACTAGATGCCATGGCTAGCCTGGGTGCTAAAGTGCAAAGGTTAATTTCATGGGTCAACTTGACTGAGCCATCAGGTGCCCAGATTCAAAAGCTCAATAGCCCCTCAGACTGCACCTGCTCTCATGAAAGCCACCCTGGGGAGTGGCAGCTATCAGTTCCTGCCCAGGACCACAGGATCATGGGTACACAAGGAATGGACAGGAAGGTTGGGAAATGTGGGCCCTTTTGTGGACAGCCATATTCCCCTAGAACCCAGGGGCTTTGTTGCCACATTAGGGGAGATGAGGTCACCTGTGGCTCTGTCATAGCCTGTTTGGAGGAACTCTTGGGGCTGCCTTGGCTTTGGGACAGGAAGCCAAGGAGTCTAAATGCAAAAGTTTTTCTGGCTTCAACAGCGCATGCACCAAACTGGAGCAACACAGACAGGCTTAGAAAGGCCGCTGCATACAGACAACATGCAGATTTGTGAATCGCTCACGTTGTCCTTAAAAGTTTCCACACAGTAAAGAAAAAGACGCATGATGTGAAGAGACAACCCCCATATGGGGGAAACTATTTGCACAGCAGAAGACAGGATTGTCTGTTCCAGAAGTGTCCTAGTATAATCCATCGAACAAAATAATAACCTTCAGGAAATAAATGGCCAACACCATTTTGAAAAATAACTTAAGGCCACTAACCACTGGGGAAAGGCAGATCAAAGACACAATGATGATTCTGGTCAGGCATGGTGGCATATACCTGCGATCCCAGCATGTGGGAGGCAGAGGCAGGATCAGGAGTTCAAGGATGGCCTCACTATATAGTGAACTAGCCTGTGCTACTTGAGACCCTGACTCCAAAACAAAGAAACAAAGAGCAAAAAGCTGGCGACTCTGTGAAGAAAAAGGAATCCTTTTCCATACTTAGTGGTGATGTGTAGTAGTTCGGTCATCCTGGAGCACAGTCTAGGTGTCTTTTAAAAATTAGAAATAAATCAATGTGGTGCAGTAATCTCGATGCTGGGTATATGCCCAGGGGAAGGAAGGAAGTTGGCATGCTAAAGAGACATCTGTCTGTCCCCTCTCACTGCAGCACCATTCACAGCAGCTAAATATGGAACCAACCCATATTTTAAAGGTGGTGCATGGGGCAAACTTGGCTCATCTGATTTTACCCACTGAGCCATCTCCCAGGCCCCTAGTGATTAAAAAAAAAAATGGGGAAGGGCAGGCAGATATGATTTAATGGGTGCAAAAAGCTCTTATCATCAAGCCTTACAACCAGAATGATCCTCAGGACCCACACTTGCTGGTAGGACAGAACCAGCTCCCTTGAGTTGTCCTCTGACCTACACACACACACACACACTAAATAAATGTAATTTTTTTTAATTAAAGGAAAAACCATGGGAAAGGGCCATAATGTGCTAACACACATACAGTTTTAGCTCTGCTTTTTAGCTGAGACACAGGGGTGTGCTTACCAGAAGAGAGGCTAATTTGGATGGGAGACATTCTTTGCAATAATGCTAAGAATTTCAAAGCAGTGCCTGGTCCTCTGCAATGAACCTGGCCCTGGTCTCTCCAAGGTCTCACTTGCAATAGTAAGAACACAGAGCCAACTGAAGTAGACCTGGATCACAGGGTCCCCTTTGCAAAGGTCGGCTTTATGAAAATACTAAGAGGTAGAATAACCAGAGATTTCTCAGCGGCGGTGGTGTTTATAAAGTTTTTATTTTCCATTTTCTTAAAAATAACATTTGCTTTCCTTTATGCATGGGTAGAGTGAACTTGTTTGCCTAGGCTGAGTAATAGGCAGATAAAGACCACGCACGCACGGCAAGGTGAGGGGCCCCAGGTGGAGGCAAGTGGGGATTGGCAAGGCTTGAGGGGAAATGGCGCAGAGGAAGGGGAGAGAGTGGGATAGCCCACGGGACGCTTGAGTGCCCATCAACGCACACACAGGTCTAACACGTTCATTTTTTTTTTTAAAAAGACATCTAAATTACTGAGAGATACAATGTCAGCACTTAAAGCTACAGACAGAACCCAAGCACTTGACCACAATTGTTAACTCTAAGCTCAGTTATTGAACATTAGACAGTTTAAGTAGGACGAGGGCTGTGAAGCAGGGTGCTCTGCCTGGGACTTGTTAGGGATGTCTTGAATCTCCTTTTGCACATCCCCCCCCCCAGGTCCTTCTCTGGGACAACAGCAGGCCAGAAGGCCCAACATGACCCAGGTGTCAAAGATGGGCCCCTGATTCTCTCCCAGGGCTGTGGGCTCAGGCTTGGGTGAGATGACACCAAAAGACCCCACCCACCTACTCAGCGGTGAAACTGGAAGCCAGAAGCAGAGTTCAAGAAAGGCCAAACAGGTGCCAACCCAAAACAGGGGGCCTGGGGTAAGGAAGGACCTGTGCCCATCCATTACGTGTGGTCACAACCCCTGTGGGACACCGGGGGTGGGGGGAAGCCAAGATGTCTCATGTCTCTCACCAACTTTGCCTCCTGCCAGAGCTCCCCAGGCTAAGCTCCACCCCATTACTCCTGGGACCTCTGAGTGAACTCTCAAGGCACATTTATTCCCTCTGACCCCAACCTACCCCGCCCTACACCATCCCTCCCAGCACCCAGGGGCACAGGAGGTTGCCAGGGCCCCTGCAAGATGTGGCTCTCCCGTAATGTGGCTGAACTCTTCAACACAGCCCTACTCCCCCTGCCCACAGTAAGGGAATGAGAGCAGGACGGACCAAGAGGGGCTGGGCAGGCAACTTAGTCAAGGGTGAGGCCACAGGACTGACAATGATCTAACTTGTGACCTTGTTCCTGAGGAAACCCAAAGCTTGCTTAGCCAGAAGCCACTTGGGGACCTTCGATCCCATCAGGAACAGCTGCTCTGCCTACCTTTGTGGGGTTCAGTCTCAGTGAGGTGAAAAGCAGTATGGGGGCTCTAGAGAAGGGCAAGCTTTCTGGACCCCTGCAGGCCTGCCACAGGCGAGTTCAACCCCTTTTGCTTTCTACGGAACATATTTACAAAGTCAGATACACAACCAGAAAGCCCTGGGATACACAGAGCACAGCCTGCACCCCACACACACACACACCCAGGGTGGTGGGGGATTGAGCAGAGCAGAAATAGGGAGGGAGCTTCTTCCTCTGTACCCCTCCCCATCATGGTGAGCCTAAAATCTTTCTCAGCTACCCAGGAACATTCTGGAAATCCAACTGGGGCAGAGGAAGAATCAGACTCCAGCCTAGCGAGAGCGGGAAGTTTCAAGTAACTCCAGCCAGAGGAGGGGGTGTGTGGTAAAGGAGGAGGATGGGGAGAAGCAGAAGGGAGGAGTGAAGGATGGGGAGGGAAAAGAGGGGGGAGGAAGAGGAGGAGGAGGAGGAGGAGGAGGAGGAGGAAAAGGAATGACTGCTTCTGGAATGCAGAGGGCTGATGTGACTGAGCCAGGGACCAGAGGAAGGTGGCAGAAGCCTGAGGAAGAGGGAGAGGAGGAGGAGAATGGGATCAGGCGACACCTGGAGAGTTGGAACTGTGTTGTAGAATGAGAAGCACTTTACGGAGCCTAGTGGCATTTCTGTATGTCCCCCAGGAGATGACAAAGAAGGTGGCCATTCCAGGGTGGCAGAAAGGAATGGGAAGGATGATGAGGCTCTTCCACAGAGTCCAACCAACTCTCAACGAATGCATCCAGCCAGTGTCCCAGGATACCCGGGAGAACCACACCGGGGCCTTGGCCTGGAAGCCTCAGCACAAGAGCTCCCAGAGCTGTCCAGCCTCCCAGCACCCCCAGCACACAGGAGGCCTCCCTCCTAGCCATCAGGGTGGCCCCCAGGTCTCTCTCTCTCTCTCTCTCTCTCTCTCTCTCTCTCTCTCTCTCTCTCTCACACACACACACACACACACACACACACACACACACACACACACGCGCGCGCGCGCGCGCGCGCGCGCATACCAAAAGGTATCAGAGGCCCAGGTCCGAGTAAGAAATTCTTCATCAAATATATTAAGAAATTTCTTTTGAAAAGGGAGAAATGCGAGACAATAAACACACAAAACCCTATAGGGCATCTGGGTGAGAGGACCTCCCATGGGTCCAGAGATTTGGGGGCATGGGGATGTACGGGCTCAGAGCCTAGCTGCCCAGTGTGATGCATTGTTCTCTACTCATACGTGCGAAGGACTTTGAGCAGAGCTTGGGGTGCAGTTCTGCTAGGGCTGTCTTGGGGACCCTTGAGACAGAGGAGATCCCATGGTTGAGAGGATTGTGGTTTTGGTGGCTCTCCTCCAGGACTATCTCAAGGTACAGGAAATGGCAGCTTCCCACTGCTTCCTCACACAGGGTCACTGGGACACACCTTTCTATCGGTCTGGGCAAGTGGGGACCATTTCCTTAGAGGGCCAGGAAGGAGGTGGGCACACATATGCTGCTTTCTGGTCCTCTGCCCCTTAGGACAAGGGGAACCCTAGCCAGGGGACAGAGGGAGCAGCAGGAAGACCTCACAGCAGGCTGCACCAAAGCTCAGCTCCATGATGACAGTCCCCTTTGCCAAGAAGGCACCCTAGATGCCCGTGAGGTGACAGGTGCTGACTGGGTTACTCTGAGGTCTGGCATTGAAGGACCTGTCCTCCCCTTCATCACTGCCTCTGCCTGTTCTGAGCTATCTCTGGTTTCCCGGGAATAAGTTAAGAGATAACCTATTAGGTGTTTCCAGCCTTTTGATGTTGTGATAGAGCATTGTCATCTACTAAGTTGACTCTCAAGAACTCCTTGGTTGAGTTACCCCCCCCAAAAAAAACCCACCCATGTCTTAAGTAAGTTTTGTGTTGGGCCACATTGATAGCTATCCTGAACCAAATGCAGCCCAAGGGCCATGATTGGACATATCTGCAACTAGTCCTTCAGATACCAGAAGGGTAAGCCTTGCTGTGTGCGGAGTCCTGCCCATCATCACTAGAAGATGGCCGGCTTTCACATCAGATCAGCCTGATTTGGGGAGGTTACCCAACTTACAGCTTCCCCTGCTTCCTCTCTTTGACCTCAGAAGATAGAGGAAGAAAGGCAGGAAGGGGCAGGGGAAGGTAGCACTGACTGAGCATGGAGGAATAGCAGGTATTGAGCTGAGGAACAGGATCAGGGGCATCTCATTTTGCTGATTTTGGCCCATTAGTGTATACATGTGTGCATTTTAAAATCAACAGCAAAGGAGAAGAAAATAACTACGAGGAGGAAGGGGCCTTTGGGTATTTCACTGCTATGAGCAGCATGAACACATCTGTTAGCACATCACACACACACACACACACACACACACACACACACACACACACCAGTCACACATGTCACACTCTCCATTCCAATCCTCCCCGCTGGAGCCAGGGTCCTTCACACTGACTTCCGGATCCATTTGCTAAGTTGCCTGCTGTCGTCCAGGTTTCTTCTGGCCTGTCTCTCTGGCCATCGGCACCCTGGCCTGCCGAGGCCTTTGAGGGCCATCTACCAGATGTAGCCTCCATCATCTGCCTCACCAGCCTCACCCTCCTCCTCCTCAGCCTCCTCTCCTGCCTCTTCTGTCTCCTTTTCCTCCTCATCTTCCCAGCCGACACCGCTTCCAAAGTCCCCTGAGAAACCCACGATGTCATCTGTTGGGAACAAGCAGAAGGCTGGTAAGGAACCTACCGTGTCTACTTTCAGCCAGGGGTCCTGCCCCACGGAACCCAGGAGCAGGTTCTCAGGAGGCTTCCAGAGCCACCAGCTCTTACCACAGTCAGGGTTCCCATGCATGCGTGTGCCGGTCAGCTCCAGGCCCAGCTGGTCCACACACCAGCAGTCACCACTGCTCTGGTCACACTGCATCTTCCGGTAATAGCCGTCCTCATCGCAGCTCGGGATAAAGACACCTGAGGGTTAGAACACCTGAGGGTGGGCTCTGGAGTCTCGTGTGTGAGCAGAAGCCCAGATAGCCTCAGAACCTGGCCAGCATGGTACTGACACTCATCCACCCCCCACCCCAAGAAATCAGACATTCAGGGATTGTTTCTTCCAGCACTACTGACTGGAAGCACAGATCTCCCTTCCCAAATGTCCCTAAATCATATGCACAGGCTACTTCAAGGGTGCCATTGACCGCTGTTGTTTCTTGGGTTCCATGGCCTTCTTCTTGTAGGACATTCTGTCCTCGTCATGTTAGAAAGCTGGATCCCACTCTTGGCTTATCTCCAGCTAGGAGTGTAGGGATTCTCTACCTTCCTCAGGGCCCGCTTGTTTCTCTCAGGTCCCTAAACTATCCACTAGACATTTTCTGAGATGTTTACGTGGGGGGATAAGAGCCATAGAGACAGCCAGGGTGAGTTGAGGCACTCTAGAGCGGGAAGCCTAAGACACAGGGACATGCTTCAGGGAATGGATGGCAGAGTAGCTTCCTCTCTAGGGCTGGAGGCCAGTGAACCCAGTCAGCACAACCCTATGCTTGCTTGGGGGCTGTATGTTCATTTAATGTGTCTGTCTCATAAGCCCAGTCAAGTGACTCTCAAGGAGCTACAAGGCCTGTGCTGTGTGCCCGCCTCTCAGGACCACTATGCCCTCAACATCACCTCCTTTCCTGCTGTTTGTTGTTGTTGTTGTTTGGTTTTTTTGTTTTGGTTTTTTTGGAGACCTCAAGATTTTTCCTGATTCTGTCAGTGTATGTGTCTGGCTTATTTTCCTCCCTCGAGACAAGCCAGTTCCTAACATTCCAAGACTAGTAGTCCCCCAGAAAGATCTCTGCTGACCTCTCTCGGGAGGCTTATGCCCATCTGCATTGTCCCTCAGTCCCTACACAGCAGTCTGAGTTGGGAATTCCCTTGGTGTTTTGATTTGTGTGCTGAGCATTCCCATGGCTAGTCTGTCCAAAGGCCTTCATTAGCCAAGAACCTTGTCTGCCTTGCCCATCAGTTCTCACCTAGGCTGGGTAGCTCTCCCATCTCTCCAGGGCTTTCCTTTAGAACATGAGTGAGCATCTCCCATGGAGAGGCTCCACTCCAGCCTTAGACAAATATCCGATACAATGAATCCAAGCAGAGGCTTCTCCAGCAGTGGCCTAGATAGCCATAAAGTGCTTAAACACACTCCTTGAGGGGCAGCTGAGGAGACGCTTGCCTACCAAGCCCATGAAACCAAGAAGAGCATTTTCCTGTGTGGTCCTAGGTCAGGTCCTTCCTGTAGGTTCATCATATGCCATAAAGCAGGGTAGTTGGCATCTCTGGGCCTCAAGGGAACTCCCAGCAGCCCTCCTAACCTCCTCCTCTGCACCACTCCTCACCTGGCTTCTTCTTGGCTGCTTCCTGGATCTGTGTGCGTTCCAGCTCTGCCAGGCAGGGGGGCTCTGTAGAGAGAAGCAGTCTTAGGGTTGACCCATGGTGTTGAAAGCACCCCTAAACTTAAAAGCCTTTGTGGGGGCTCTGCAAAATAAAATACCTGAGCGCTCACAGCAGACCACACCAGGGTCTGCACAGACCCCAATAAGATCCTCAAGTCAGTGTAGGGGCTCTGATGGCTGAAAACTACCAGTGTCTAAGGGAGGCCACTACAGCTAAGGATCCTAAGAATCCCAGGGTTTTCTAGGGGTTTTGACACTCACAGGATGAGTTTTAAAAAATTCAAAAGAGAGCTGGGTGTGGTGGTGCATGCCTTAATCATAGCACTCTGGAGGCAGAAGCAGAGGCAGGTGGATCTCTGTGAGTTTGAGGCCAGCCTGGTCTACATAGACAGTTCCAGGACAGCCAGAACCAGATAGTAAGATCTTGTCTCAAAAACAAAACAAAACAAAACAAAAAACAAAAAAACACCAAATCAAAAGCACTGATGGTTTGAATAGATATGACCACAAGTGTTTGAATGTTTGGCCCATAGGGAGTGGCACTATTAGGAGGTGTGGCCTTGTTGGAGTAGGTGTGGCCTTGTTGGAGATGGGCTTTGAGGTCTTATATGCTCAAGCTATGCTCAGAGTGGCATGCAGTCTCCTTCTGTTGCCTGTGGATCAAGATGTAGAATTCTCAACCCCTTCTCTGCCTGCATGCCACCAAGCTTCTTGACATGATGATAATGGACTAAACCTCTAAAACTGCAGGCCAGCACCAATTAAATGTTTTCCTTTATAAGAGTTGCTGTGGTCATGGTGTCTCTTCACAGCAATAGAGACCCTAAGTAAGACAAACACAAAACAAAACTTAGACTTAACTCCCAGGCCTAAAAATAGCCGGTGGCTCACCTCTACTGTCTGAGCCCTTGGGGAAACCCTGGTCTTCTAAACCAGAGATCTGCAGAATAGTAAAACCCAACAGTTCAAACCTTCTGCACATGCAGAAGGGACAGGATGAACATCAAGAGCCTGGGGAGTGGACAGGCTGGAGAGCACAGGCAGCAGGGAGGCTGGTCAGCACACTGAAGACAAAGACTGCTCGTGGGGCCTTGCACCACAGAGGGATGCGTGACTCCCACAGCTCTGTGCTCACCACTGCCTCTGGGTTAATATTGTTACCTCCCAGTGAGGATACAGGAAGTGAACTCACAAACATGTGGTCACTTGTTTGGGACCCCAAACTATTGTATGGTGGAGCCCTAGCCAAGTCTCAGCCTTTGGTGGCTGATGCTTCCCATACGGTGGGCAGGGAGGCAAACACTGGGCCTACTCCAGCTGCTTGCCAGTCGGCTCACTTGTCCCTTTGAGATCACAAATTCCCCATCATTTGCCCTTGGCCTAGGTGATTTCTAAGCACACATCCAGTTCTGGCTCTGAGCATTCACAGCTAACAAATGTCATGCATGCAACAGGTGTGATGGTGCTCCTAGCCCAGAAGAGGCAAACAAGAGGATCACAAGTTCAAGGGACACAGAGTGATTTCTAAGACAGCTTAGTCTATATGATACCCTGCCTCGAAAAGATGAAAGACTTACAAATAAAAGCCAAAGCTGGGTGTGGTGGCCTATACCTGAAATCCCAGCATTGGGAACCATAGGAAAGGATGGTTTGGGGACCACAGGAAAGGATGGTTTCAGACACATGGTGAGTTCCAGAACAGCCTAGGGTATATGTAACCCTATCTCAAAAATAAATAAATAAATAAATAAATAAACAAACAAACAAACATAAAAGAATGTCTTCCCATGTGTATTTGCGCAAACAACAACTTACATAACCATTTGTTTGGGGCACAGTAGGTGTGCCCTTCAGAAGGGGAGTCACTGAAAAGCTAATGTGTCTTCCACTCTGAGAACCTCCCACTGGGCCCCAAATCTTCACATTCATAATTGTGTGTTTATCCTGTGTGTATGGTGTATGTGTACATGTGTATGTGCTCCTATATTTGAGAGGGCAGGCATGTGCATACTGTATTGTACATATGAAGGTCAGAGGTCAACTTTGTTTGTCTCTCCTTCTACCTTTATGTACATTCTGGGGCAGGAGCTCAGGTCAACAGCACAAATGCCTTACCCACGGAACCAGCCCTTAGCCCCCACATTTATTATCTTTTTTCAAAAGTGCACGAGCTTCAGGTGCCCACAAAATCCAGTCCACCTGGGAGCCTGCCCAGGGAGAGAGCTAAGCGTCAGCTGCCCTGGGTTCTTATTGGTGAGCGAAGACCAGATAGATACAGCAAGGAGGTGGGCTGGTAAGACTCTGGGCCCAAGCACGTGATCAAGAGGCAACTATTTCAACTACCTGGGCTGGAGCTAGGCCTGAGCACCCCCGGAAAGGAGGCCAGTGCCAGAGAACCACAGGGCCATACTCACTCTCCCTCCAAAAGCAGAGGCACCACTCAGCGGTAGAAACCCGGCCATCTTTGTAGGTATCGCAGGAGTTGAAGAAGGGGCGAATGCAGACCTCATATTTGTCCAGGTTGATGGCAGCCAGTTCTGTCTGGTCCAAGAAGAGGTCTCCACTGGTGTCCAGCTTGGAGAACATCCAACCGATGGAGTCCTTGCAACTGGCCCCCAGGTTCTTATCCAGGCCTAGGGAGGAGACTGGGGTTCAGGTATGCTTTGCTGTCTGTCCATCCATCTCCCCACATCTTTCTCAGCCCGACCTCTGTTCAGACTCAGGTTAACCTGGAACCTAACCTCAGGGTACAGAAAATGAACAACAGCCAAGGGCTTTTGCCTCTACCCCTACACAGAACTATACCTGAACCACTTAAGCCCATTTCATAAGCCCTTGGGAATGTTTCTTCAGGGGCTGGAGAGATGGCTCAGTAGTTAAGAGCACTGCCTGCTCTTCCAGAGGACCCAGGTTCAATCCCCAGGACCCACATGGCAACTCACACCTGTCTCTCACTCCAGTTCCAGGGGAACTGACATCCTTACACCAATGCACATAAATATGAATAAATTATTTCAAAAAAAAAAGCTCCTGTACCCACATCATGTCATAGCTGAAGCCAACCTCCCTTCTTCCAGATGAAGTTCTTTAGGGGTTCACATCATAGACTCGTGATCTGACAAGAAGGGGCACACCTGTGCACATCTGTCTGCTGGGCCCCTTCCTGTCTCCCTGACCCCACCCCATCCCAGGCAGAGCATTGGTCCCCATGCCACCTGTGGGGCTGGCTGCACTGCTGGCTGAGCCATTCTGCTTGGAGTTCTCACGAAGGAGCTGGAACCAGTCGCGGAGTCTATCCCCCAGGTCAGCCAGGTCTTGTCCTGTGCAGGTCTCTGCAGTGCAGAACAGAGCAGAGGTTCGAGGAGGGACGGGGTGAAGCAGAAACCGAGGCTGGGCAATGTTCAGGGGAACCGGAGAAGGGAGGAGGGGCTTCCTCTCTTCCCACCACCAATCCCCTACCCTACAGCTTGCTCTGCCTCTCCCTCCCATTCAGTCTAGGCAGGCTCCTTGTGGAAGGACTAGTGTCTTCACTCCCACTTCCCCAACACCCTGAGAAAAGAAAAGGGACAAAGCCCCAGCGTCCTGCTCTAGGTCACCAGGACACCAAACTCCACAGGTGCCAACACCTTTCCCTGTTATGACCAATTGTTCCTTCCCATTCTGCAAACTATCCTACGGTCCTGAAGGGTGATTACCTGACTTGCCATCGGTGGTGGACGTAGTGGCCTGCTCCGTGGGACAGGGACAGGGGCCCTCACATCTCACTGCCAGCTGCTTGCTGCTCAGGCATGCCTGCTGTTCCAGCTTACACTGCACGAGAGAGCTCAGGCTAGGTGATAGGGGCTCAACTATGGGTCCTGCAGCCAGGGGCCCTGGGGGTTTCTATCACTCCAGAAGGAAGGACCACAGGCTTTTTGTGCTTGCTAGAGGACAGCAAGGCCAAGGGAGGCCCAGGCCTGTGTCTAGGGCCATGAGTTTAAGGTGGAAGCCAGAGCTCTTGGACCTTTCCCGGAAGCTTCCTGCCCACACGTATCCCTCTCGTGTGGGATACAGCTTCTTCCTCCTCCCCATCTGCCCCCGTCTCTTTTCTCCTTCCCCTCTTCCTCCCAACTCCTCTCTCCTGTCTCCTTCTAGTTTCTTTGTAAGCTCCATGGCTCCTGCATGCATCCTTGTACCTATTCTTCCTTCTCTCCTCTCTTTCTTCCCCTCCCCACCCTGTGACCACACCCTCAGCAAGGACCTCTTTAGCTTTTGAGCCTGTCCTGATACTTGTTTTGTAGATCAGGCTGTCCTTGAACTCACAGAGATCCGCCTGCCTCTGCCTCCCAAGTGCTGGGATTAAAGCCGTGCGCCACCATGTCCCGCTCAGCAAGGACCTACATTTTATGCTAACCCAAAGGCTCTCCCCAGGGCTGGGGAGGCAGTCCATGGTTAAAGTGCTTGTCATACAAGCATTGGAACCTGAATTTAGACCCCCCAGAAATCACGTGAATAGCAGGAAGGCATGGGGCCCATCTGTAAGTCCAGCCTCAGAAGGCAGAAACAGAGGATCCCCCAGGACAATGTGGCTAACAAGACTAGCAATATCACAGGAGTTTCTGTTTCACTGAGGAACCCTAACCAACAACTAAGAAGGAAGAACAATGGAGGAGTCCCAACATCAACCTGAGTGTGTCTATGTGTGTGTGTACAGACACACACACACACACACACACACACACACACGCACGCACGCACGCACGCACGCACGCACGCACACAAAAATAGAAGAAAAAGGGGGAGGGGTCTCCTCAACTCAATGCTAGTTAAGCAACCCTAGCTTCTCACTTCTAGAAACATTATTAACCAGAGCCTATGTGTCCTTGAAACTCTTAAAGTTTGTAAAGGTGCATCCACAAATATCTTCTCAAAATTCCACAAGGTAGGAGTCTGTACCCTCCCAAGGTTCTTCCCTACACCTTCTGATGGAGCCTGTGCCCTGCCCACATCGCCCCATGCTGGCTGTCAAGCATGGAGACGTCAGTGTGGAAGTCCTTCTCCCTAGCAAAACTGACCAATGAGCTTCCATCCATGGCTCTGAGTACTTTTGTGCACGTTTCCCTGGCTTACTCCACACGCATTACCCATTAGCCCAAACATCCCTTCATGTCTCTTCCCTGCCCTCCATCTGCCCAAGGTCGGATCACCCTGGCCAGGGCTGAACAGCTGCCCTGAACACACTGACCCAGCCCCGAATCAATCCTAGGAACTCTTCAGGAGGTCAGTCAGTGGTCCCTCTGTTTCCCTGGCACTGGGTACACCCCACCTCCACCTCACACACGACCAAGGCTCCTCACCACCGAACTGTAGGTATGGCCATCTGAGCCACAGACTGAAGCGAGCTGGGCCATGTGACAGGGCTTGCAGGTGGAGTCTTTGTTTCCGTGGAGTTTCAGAGAGGGCTGTTTGATCCTGTGAGAATGGACGGGGAAGACGTGGGGATAGAGGTAAAGGGAACAGAGCTGGCTGAAGGCCCACCAGAGCTTTTCTGACAAGACTCCTGTCCAGCGACCACTCACCCACCTATGCCCGTCCTCTCCCTTGTCAGACCCAGCTCCTAAGAATGGACCAACTGGGCAGGACATGGACCCTCACTTGGGAGCAAAGAGAGGTCTGATTGCAAGAGGGGTCAACAAAAGCTGAGGTCATGGGCCATGCCTGGTGTACACACACAATCCTTTTGTCTAACCACCAGGTTAGTTACTGTTGTGTTTTTCATGAACATTGCAAAATGGGAGAGTAGGTACACAAATCCCAAATGCCTCCTGCTCCATAGGCCTTAGAAACTACAGTCTTCAATATTCTGTAAAACCCCCACATGTCAGAACAGGGGACTTGGGTTGCCTGGTCTAACCTGTTTGTCTTAGACACACAGGACACCTGGTCAGGGAGGAGCTGTGACTCCCTAGGTCTTGTTTTGGTGAGATGTGGCATTCTCTCTCTCTCTCTCTCTCTCTCTCTCTCTCTCTCTCTCTCTCTCTCTCTCTCTGTCTCTCTCTTTCTGTCTCCACACACACACACTTCCTTTCTCTCCACTTTGTCTCCACTTATGGAGAGCCAGTTGCCATAAGGCTGAGGGCACCCAAACCTCCCTATGGAGGTTTCTGGTAACTGGAAATTCACACCACTCACACTTCCCAACAACAGCCAGGAGACAAGTGGGAAGGGGGTCACTCCAGGCCCAGCTTTCTCTGTGTCTCTGTGGAACTCTGAAATTCAAACTTGCACAGATATCCTCTCCTTAATCGTCTGACACCAAAACAAAACCAAAAGATCTCTCAAGGTGGGAATCTGTTTCCTTCCAGTTCTTTCAAAGACCACGTCTTTTCCTGCCCACAATGCTGGTGACCATCAGGACCTCAGAGGGAAAGTCATCCTCTTTTATCACAGACCCTGAGCCAGAACCAACCAAACCAATAGGACCAATCCTGGGTGCCCTGACCCTCGGAAACAATCAGAACTTGATCTTGTTCTGAGTCACTAACCTGTGAGCGATGTGTTTTCCAACAGTAGGTGCCTAATATGTAAGGAGGGGGTCGGGGAGCCCCGCCTTCTGAGCAAAACAGCCCCCTCTGGGGCTCCTGTCACTCACCTGTGCTCCAGTTTCTTGCGGCTGATGCACATGGCCCGCTGGTAGCCTTGGGCGATGCATACCTTGTGGTGACTGCACTTAACCTTCTGGCAGGGGTCCTTGGTGGTGTCCAGGGCTGTGGGGACACAAGGTTGGGACACTGACCACCTAGGAGAACCAGGATCCCCAGTCCAACTGCTGCCCCAGCAGCCCTCGGTAGCCAGAGTTCAGGACTTCAAGTCCTGTACCCAAGGTGCCAGCTGTTCAAAGAGGCCCAGAGCAGTCATCGCTCTCCCAGTCCCATGGGTGGGAGACCCCTCCCACATACACCTGGAAGGGACATGCTACCTTCATCGCCTTGCTGATTGTCCTCCCAGCTCTTGATGTAGTCATCCTAGGAAGGGATAGAGGGGTGGGAGAAAGGAAGGACCCAGTCACATCTCAAATTCAGGGACCAGGATGAGAGAGGTCTGGGCTATGAATTCCACCACCCAGGCCACTGCCCATAGCCTCCCCACTCTTGGTACCCTAGAATGCTTTCCAGTCTCTCCCACACTTCTCTCCACCCCACATTGGTGCTGGCAAAGGAAGAGGAAACAGTTGGGGTGAGGCCTGGGTTGTACTCACTTCTACTTCCTGGAGACAGGGCGCCATCCAATCCACAGGAAATGAGCAGGGGAAAGAAAGAGAAAGGAGGGACTTCACTGTGAGGCCCACCCTCAGACCATGAGTCCCAAGGCCTCCTTGGATTGTGTCTCTAAACCCAGCAAACACTATTTGGAGGCCATTATTCCCATATCTTCATCACAGAAAATTTACGCTCTGGAAGCTGCAAGGCAAGGCCCATAGTTTAGAAAGGGTAACAAACCCCAGTCCAATCCTGGCCCTGCCACCAAGGCAGATGTCTGAGGGGGCTGTACTGCCTGGGAATGGTGTTTCTCGTGCCTCTGCCCTGGGTAGCTGGGAAATAGCACCCAGATTCTCCCTGTAGCCCCTTCTTTGGCAGGCACCCTGCTGTCACCTGCCCACCCTGTGAGGGAGGTGTGAGGAAGAGCCCTCTCTTCTAAGCTGTAGGAAAGCTGGCAGAGCCCAGATGGTGAACACTGGGAAGGGGACAACAGCACCAGTGATGATGGCTTCCCTGGTTATCATGGACCAGGGAACCTGAAAGGTCTTCCCAGGTCACGCGAGCCAACCCTTCTTGGGTGGAAGAAACAAGGATATTCAGAGATGGGCAATCAGCTGATTCAGATCACACCTTCACTGAACCAGATCTCCGCTGCCAGGTATAGCCCTCTCTTCCCACTACATCACAGGGTCTCTGAGACCCAAGGCCCTTGGAGACCTTCCCACTCTTTTCTGTCCCATGGCCCGGTGACCCCAGCCTGGCCAGAGGCAGGAAGCTTCCCATCTACTTCCCTTAGCTTCCTCTCTTTGCCCTTTGGGGTTGAAAATCACTAAACAGTTTCCAGGGTGTCTGGAAGAAACTCTGCCAGGCAGGTAGGAGCAGTTTCTGGACCCTGGAGGATTTTAGTACTGAGAGCCAGCCACCAGCCTTCTCTGCTTGGGACACCGGTGAGAAGCAACATACAGCTAGCTACCTGCAACCCATCCTTATCTTTGCCATACCTCTGTCAGAGATGTCAGGGGTGGGGGTGACATGGGCCTGAGAAGGAGAAGGCATGTGGCTCTGGTGTCACAGGAGACCCCAACCTCAGTGGGAACAAGGACACAGAATGAAGAGACGCCAGGGCTTTGGAAGCCTCCTCTGGAAATCGGCAGGCAGCAGGACAATGGGGATGAAGGCTTCCACAGAAGAGCCAAACAGGCAATAGTCAAAATAAATGGGCCATTTGTTCAGACCTACCTAGGTGTACACATGTATGCCTAGGGGCATGTAGTGTGTGTACGCGTGCGTGCGCACTAGTGCACACATTCATGCAGTCATGTGTACACATACACCTTCCTCACTGGCATGGGTATGTACAGTGAACATACAGATGTACAGCACATGAAGGAACACGGGGGCACTTAAGGCCATCCACCGGTGCCAGATGGTTTGCATCCAGAAATGAAGCAGCAGACCCCACTGCTGTGAACAGCCTCCAGTTTTCACACTCAGCACAGCCTTCCTGCCTCTTCCATAGACAGGGAAGGTATTAAGGGATGGGTGGGAGAGGAGGGAGGGGCCCCGAGAGGAACAGGCTCCCTGGGAGGGAGGGGTCTGGCTCTTAGGATGGCTCTGCCTGCCTCTCTCGCTCTCTCTGTGTCTCTCCCATCTGGCCTCTCCCCTACCCCTTAGTGCTCCTCACCCTGGACCCCACAACATGCTCAGTCAGCCAAGTGTCTCCCAGCTCTTGGGCTCAGGGTCAGACAGGAGAGAGATCAGCAGGGCCCAAAGCTCAGGGCTTGCTCTGGAGGCCACAGGATGAATGTCACCCCCCACCCCACCCCCGACCAGGGGCCAAAGGATGACAATTCAGTTCTAGCCATTTTCCAACAGCACCTCGGGGTAGGGGTCCTCTGCCGGAATCCTCCTTTATCAGAGATGGGAAATGGGCTGAGAATGGCCAAGTAGTTGAGGTCAGCCAGGATTACCAGGCCTGAGGCAGAAGCAGGCACCAGCTTCTTTGGGGTCGGGGATCATCCCCTGCTGCTCCCATTCTTTCCTGAGAAGAGGGTGGGGATCTGGTTGTTAAGACATGGTGTGGCATGTCTATAATTTCAGCAGTCAGAGCTGAGGCCGCAGGATACATATTGGGCTACATACTGTGGACCCTGTCTCAAGCAGAGGATGCTGTGATTAGCCGGGATTTGGGAAGCAGGTGTGAGCTGGCTGTCCTTACTGTCAAGAGCTGTGCTCTCAACACCCACCCAGTCCAACGTTGGAGTGGAGAGGTGATCTACGATCTTCCCACTCGGGGGCACCCTCTAAGGGCTCTGGAGCCCACTCATATACTTCAGCTGGAACCCACTCCAGCTAGACTATAGGTAGAATCCTGGGACTCAGTACAGAGTGGCTTTTTAAAGCTTGAGGCCAAGAATGTCTGATTAGAAACTCAAGTGATGGTGGGGAGGGCTTGAAGAATCCACCCATGCCGTGCCCCACCCCAAAGAGGGGGTAGCCTCCATCTGACAGAGGAGGACAGAGAGGGACAGAGGAGGCCCTTCTGGATAGGAGCAACATTCCAGAATCCAGCTAAGCCCTGCAACCCCACTGCCATGCACAGCTGGGGAGGGGCTGGAATCCCTTGCATCTTAGCCCCTCACTCCTGGGAGGGGAGAAGCACCCAGCCAGGGGGATGAGAACAGGAGGCCCTGCAGTTACCCAGGGTCCCAGCTTTCCCTTGCTAGGACTTCAGGCACACTCCTGGCCTCTCTGAGAGGACCACTCCCGATATCGAAGCTGTTCTGTCAACAAGAAATTCAGATTTAGGTGCAGAATGGGGGACAGAGATGAAAGGTGAGGGGCCCCTGGAAGTTGCAGGAAGAGGGGTCCCTGCTGAAGAGCAAGAGTCCAGTGGGGATGGGAGAAGAATCACTCTCCAAAGGGGGTCACATGGACAGGTGACAAAGGCATCTTGCAGGCAGCAGGGAAATGGTGGAAATGGGGAAACACTGAAGTCCGATGGGGGTAGCCGGTACCATCTACAAGCCGATGAAGATGGTTGTGGTTAACTGGGAATTACACCCTTCCTGCAACGTGTCTATTTATGGTACCCATGTGGGCTTATTAGAGGTTGTGAGAAATGATCAGACCTGGGTCTTCTTGGGAAAGAGGATGCCCTACGGCTCTGCTACAACCCACCCTCACCTGACAGGGTTTTGTGAGCCTTATTCCAGTGCTCCGCAGCAGGAGCCAGAGCAGAGGGAAGATGAATGGGTACCCAGAGCTCTACACTGATAGAGGGACATGCCTGTTTTCCCTGCCTAGTGCACTCAGTAGGATCACATAGCAGACAGGTGAGAAAAGCTTCTGGAATGTATGAATGCACTGTGTTTGTAAGGAATGGTGATTTTGAAGTAAGTTCCCAGGCTGGGGCTATAGTTCAGTTGGTGGGGTGCTCACCCAGCATGCAGGAAGCCCCAAGATCCACCCCCAGGAGTGCAGAAACTGGGTGTGGTTGCTCACTTAGGATCCCAGCATTCCAGAGGTGGCAGAGGCAGGAGGATCAGAAGTTCAAGGTCATCATGAGCTACATGGCGAGGTCAAGACGACCCTAGGACATAGGAGACCCTGTCTCTTTAAATGAATAAAATAAGAAACAAGTCCTTCCCAAGCACTTTGCAACAACACCATTAAAAATGAGAAAATTCGGGGCTGGAGAGATGGCTCAGAGGTTAAGAACACCGGCCGCTCTTCCAGAGGTCCTGAGTTCAATTCCCAGCAACCACATGGTGGCTCACAACCATCCTTTATGAGATCTGGTGCCCTCTTCTGGAGTGCAAATATCATGGAAGCAGAATGCTGTATACATAATAAATAATTTTAAAAAAAAAGAGAAAATTCATTTTTAGGGGGATAGAGAAACAGAACAACTGGGCAGAAGACGGTAAGAGGCAGGCCTGGCATCACCATTCCCTGCCTTGAAGAGAGACACAGGGGGGAAAGGCTGCAAGCCAGGATTGTGTTCTTAAAACACCACTCATCCACAAAAGCTCAGGTCTCTTCCCTGCACTTCATGAGCTGGGGGTCACAGGAGGGGTCACAGTAGGTCTCCCGATGCCCAACAGGGACCGCTGCAGTCACATGTGTTGGTTTTGGTCAAGCTCTAGACAGCCAGTAGGCTAGGGCTCAAGTCTATACTCCCCACAGCTGTGTGTCTTCTGGTACTGTGCTTATGCCCTCTGATTTCTACCAGAGCCCGGGGGAGGGAAAGAGCAGCCTCCCTCTGAGGGAGCTTCACACCACCCTCTCCAAGCCATCTCACTTCCTTCCCCACCTCCTCTGCCTCCCCTACCACACCAGTCCATCAAGACAGCTGAGCTTAAATCCCTGCAGAATGCCCACCCCCCGGTTGGCTTTGCAGTCACCCTGCCCTGGCCAGTGGCCAATTGTCCCTTTTTTCCTGATCATGTCCCCTTTTTAACTACCAGAGCAGTTCGCTGCACTCATTTAGTTAGAAGGGTAGGTGGACAGAGGAACAGACAGGGTAAAAGAAAAGCATTCCTATCAGAGTATTAACAAGATGTTTCCTCCGATGGGTAGGGATGCAGAAAACACTTAGCATCTTTTTGCTGTCCCCCATCTTCGAATTTTTTCTGCAACTAACGTATATGGCTTTTAAAGGAAAGGGGGAAAAAAATCACCGTAAATGTTAGTTACATTTAGAAACCCTCCCCGGGGGTTCCCTGACACTTCCGGAAGGTTCATCTTTTCATCTGTGTCTGACCACCTAGCTCAGTGTCCACCCGGGGATCTCTCAGCAGGCCGTGGCTTTGCACAGCTGCCTCCTGCACTTGGCACAGGTGTTCACGTCTGACCCCAGACCAGCTGGTTGTCTGTCACAGCCCAGGCCCAGCATCATCTTCCCAAACCCTACCCTTGCCTGGTTATCCTACCTTGGAGAGTCCAAGTGTTGCTCTGGTGACACCCAGCAATGTCACTGTTTCTGCTTCCCTGCCTTATATCCCTTAAGGGAAGATACCATATAAAGTTCAGCGTTCCCTACCCAGCACCCAGTACACAGTGATAACGACAGCCACCGTCTTTACACCAAGTACCACTGGGGAAGCATTATGCTAACTACCTTCCACTCCCTGCCTTGTTTACTCTTCACAGAAGCCCTAAGAGAAACTTACTGCTGAGAATCTCCATTTCTCAAGTGACGAAACAGAAGCTCTGTGAGTTAAGTGACTTACGAAGGATCTCACAGCAATTGCATGACAGAATACTGGTCCCAAAACCCATGTCCCTAAACAGCACACCATAAATGTTAACAGAAAAAAAGACCTAGGTTGGGTAGAACCAGGAAGTCCTATTCCAGGCCAATGGTAGTTTCTCCTACCATGTCAATATGCTTCAAGGAGTCC
Source organism: Cricetulus griseus (assembly GCF_003668045.3). NCBI lineage: Eukaryota > Metazoa > Chordata > Mammalia > Rodentia > Cricetidae > Cricetulus > Cricetulus griseus. The sequence goes on from NW_023276807.1 coordinate 1,227,678, forward strand.
CGAAGCTGGGGGAGGCGGAGGGGGAGGGAATGGCATTGGAGGGGGTAGATTTGGGGGGTGGGGGGGGCGCTCCCTTCTCCAGGCTCTTTCCAGAAATCCCTTCAGCCACCCCTGGTTTTGCAGGTTTGGAGCTAACCCATCTCCTGCTTTGATCTCTGCAGCTCAGCTCAGTTGCCATGGAGACAGGCTCACTGCGCCAAGCTGGGGGAGCGACGAAGTGCGCAGGCCTAGTGGGCTTAGGGGGCACATGCTGGGTATTTTGGAAGCTGTTTACTTCCTGTCATTTTAATTAGCCCCCAAATCACCAGCTCACTTCACAGCTTGAATTAACCCAATCCCTTCCATTTGCTGGGGGCAGAGGAAGAGGGAAGGAACCCAGCAGAGAATTGCCCTCCAAGACCCTGACTTTACAGGTGACATCCACCCTCTCTCTTCAGCAGTGTGGTAAGGAAACTGACCCCTTGAGGCCCAGGGTGGAGTCAGGGTGCTGGCTTCCAGCTTGGCCTTACCACTGGATGCCCGGCAAGTGTCACCTACCCAGGAGGGACTCGACTTCCTTATTTGTGAACCAGGGATGAGCTCTCACCACTCTCTGCAACGCTCAGAACCAAGATGGAAGGACATGGTGGGGGTGGGTGTAAATGCCATGCTCTGCGTATGAGACATCAGCTGGGACCATAGAAGCCAGCTCTGCATGTACCTGGCGGCATGGGGACAGAGGTGGTTACAAGGGGCCACAAACACAGACTTCTGCCATCATCTCTCAATGAGGAGACTGTCACAGCCCATTCACAGGACAGCAGAAACCTGTCATAAGAACTTCAGAAACCTCAGCTTCTGTAATTCTGTTAGGGCTTTTGTTGTTGCTGCTGTTGTTTTCGTTTTCTTAATAGATGAAGAATCTCTATAACTTGAAGTGGGCCAGGTCTCGCCTAAGCTCCAAGAGGCCTGGTATCTAACAATCATTTCACTTCATTCCAGAACCCACTGTAACTGGTGCAGGAATGTCCCTCTCCCTTGGGAAAGGCCCAGAGTTGGGGGAGGGACTTATGGGGTACCTTCTCTTGTCATTCCCAAGATGCAGCCACGGAAAGAGTTGAGGAGGGGAGAGATTAGATTGCCTGGCACAGTCTCTGCCTCAGCGAAAGGGAGGGCTGCCTGGGGCGGGGGTATCATTAAACACCTGCTTCTCTCTCACAGGGCTGTGCCCACTGTGTGAGGCCTGGGCAATCAGACGATACAGGAATCTGGGAGATGCCACTCCTCTGCCCCCACACCTCTTTTCCCCTCTCAGGAATTTCCTCCAAAGGTAAAAAATGTGCTTCTCATTGGATGCCTGGAGCCTGGCCTGGGCTCAGGTATTCCTGCACCAACGCCCTTGCCAATGCCAGATAAGGCCAGAGCATGACCTCCTGTGACTCTAGCAGGGGCCCCTGCTGTATGTGAAGGGGTAGTAGAGGTGATGCTGGGCTGGGCTCTATCTGAACTATCTCAGGGCCTTGGTTTCCCTACTGGACCACCAGGGATGAATCAAGGTTGTAGTTCGGAGATCACTGAGGAAGACTCCAGCCATGAGCTGAGGAAATATGGTCACGGGTCTAGTGTGGAAGAACATTAGACCACTAGAGCAGAGAGGGTCTTGGGGTGCCTGGCTTCTGGGACCTCTTTCTTCATAGATAAGATGTGGGGACTGGGAGCTGGTGAGGTCCTCGGGTTCTACTCTTCCGGGTCTTTCAAATGAAGAAATGAGAACAAAATAGGAGAAAAAAAAAAAGTGAATAATTTCATCCTCTCCACCATGTCCCCAGGCCCGTGCCAGGGAGCCAGGGGACAGGAAAGGTGGGAAGCTACCTTCAGCCAAGCACAGATACACAGGCCCAGGGACCTGGAGGATAAAGAGAATGGGGATCATTTTTCCTTACGTCCTCATCACTCTGAAAAATAAACAGCCCAGCCTAGAGTGCTTTCCCGGCCTCACCTTCATGGCCTGAGCCCATGGTGCTGTAGTTAGCAAGGAGCAGTAGGAATTTTGAGGATGGTGAGAAGGGGTGGGACCCTGCCTGGCCATCACATTTCCACTGTGTGAGCATTTCTGTGGAGCACCTACAACACTCTGAACAGTGTCTCCAGGTCCTGCCCCGAGGGGCTTACAATTACAGAGAAAAGTGACAAACATAGTAACTGCTTCAACAGGAGAGCCCTTGAGATCCAAGCTACAGTGCTGCCCCGAGGCGGCGCCCACAAGTGCCAAATGAGCCTGCAGCCAATGAATAGTGAGGAAAGGGGGGAGATGGGCTGTCAGAGACTAGCTCACCCTAGAACCACAGCTGAGCCCATGTCTTCTTAGGAAAGTTAGACACAGTGATACCCAAACTCTGCATCCTGAGTGCACTTACCCATAATCCCATCACTCAGGAAGTTGAGGCAAGAGGATTGGTTCAAGGTCCACTTTGGCCACATAGTGAGTTTGAATCTAACCTAGAATATGTGGCACCCTTACTCAGAAAACAAACTAACGGAACTCTGTATCCAGGCCTAGACCTATACTTAGGTGTTCCCTATCCATAGTCCTCATATGGACCCACAAGGCTCCTGGGAGAGACAGGAAGAGACTATGTTACAGGCTACATGTTTGGGGTCTGCCCCACTCCAAACTCATATACAGAGACCCTAAACCCCAATGTGGGGTGGTACTGGGTCAAGTGACAACCTTAGGAAGTAACTAGGTTTAGATGAGGTCATTAGGACAGGGCACTTAGTGATGAGATCAGAGTCCACAGGAGAAAAGAGCAAAAGGGCCAAGACAGAGAACTCACTGGCTGCTCTTCCAGGGGACCTGGATTCCATTTCCCACACCCACCTGAGGGCTCATGGCTATCTGGAACTCCAGTTCCAGGCACACGTGTGGTTCACAGACACACATGTAGGCAAAGCACCCATACACATAAGATAGCATAAACATTTTTTTTTAAAGAAGAGGGAAAGACATATTCAATTGCATGAGGACATGGCCAGAGCCACCAGCACTGGAAGGCAGCCCTTGCCAGACAGTATGCACGGCATCTTGATCTTGGACCTCCTGCCTTCTGGACTGTAAGAGGTAAAGCCTTGCTGCTGATGTGTGCCCATCTATGGCATTTGTAGCAGATAAAAATAGTGGAGGAGCCAGGCACCTTTAATCTCAGCACTCAGGAGGCAGGGGCAAGAGAATCTCTGTGAGTTCAAGGCCACTGGTCTACATAGTGAGCTCCTGGACAGCCAGGATTGCATAGAGAGAAATAGTGGAGAGGGTGTGCTGAGGTGCCAGAAAGCCTATTGCTCAGTCATAGACCCTTCCTCAGGAGGAAAAGAAAAGCCTGTCCTTGACTCCAAGACTTCCTACCCACTGGGGGGGGGGGGGGAAACAGGTATGCTCCTGTGTCTTTTTCCTGGAACCACTGAACTCTTAGATCGGATCATCTTTATTAGTCTGTGCATTAAACCAATGAGAAGATCAAGGTTCAGAAAGACAAAGTAGCTGCCTTGGGGTCACATAGCTAATCTGTCTTCCCAGTAGGAAGAGAAACAGAGCACTCTGCCCGGGTCCTTGAGACCTGAGGCAGGACAGAGCTCTCCCATTCTTCAGACAGCTCTGACCTCATGGAGTATGAGGTGGAATGGGCTTCTGTCTCCCTGAAACGGCTGGGAGTCTAGAGGAGCATCCTGTAGCCTGGTCGAGCAGCAAGCCTCTTCTATCCCTCTCTACCCAGGTCCAGCGTCCTGCTGGCCCTTCAAATCCATCACCATGCTGCCCTGTTCTAGAGATGCCAGCCCTCCAGAGTTGGAAATCAGGGTGGAGGAGGAAGCCAGTGAAGGACCTGGCCTGCTCCCAACCTAAATTATAGAATCCCTTCTGACCCACTTTTGGGTTCTCACAAACCCACACCTCCTCACAACATATGCACAGATTGTCCCTACACTCACACTGGCTTAGAGGTTGGAAACGGGAGGGGACAGTCATCTGGGAGCCCTTTTGCAGCTTTTCCATGTCGCTGGCCTATTGGTGTGCACAAAGATATGAGACTAGCACACAGCCAATACATTAAAAAATCCCGACCCCCTGCTCTGCAGCCTCTGGGATCACCCATGAAGCCCAGGATGCACATACTCAGAACCATAGCAGATGAGGGAAGTAATCAAGGCACTGTATCATCCCTGACATGAAGAACAAGGCAGGCTGTGATCCAGCGCCAAAGACAACATTTCACCCAATGCTTTCTGTATGGCAGGGGTGGCCTACAGGGGATGCCCTTCTTCCTGGGGCAAGAAGCTTCCTTGGTGTACATTCATGCCAGCCTCCCAATCTGAAGCCGGGGCTCAGAGGGCTGGTATGATATGCTTGGCATCTTGTGGGAAGAACCTGAACCCAGTCCAAGCTATCCTATAACTCTGCACTCCCTGTCCCTCCAGGCCAGGTTGGAGAATGGGCTGGTGTCAGGCTGACAACACTGGGTCTTTGTCATCCTTCTAAGGAGATGCTGCTCCTTCCTGGGACGGCCTTGAAAGCTGATAGGACACTAGCCAGGGGACACTTGGCTCATTACAGTTGACCTTTCCTCCCCCCCCCCCATTTAATGAATTGAGGAATGCCAGATGTCCTAAAAACAAAGCTGGATTATAGAACCTGGTTCCAAGTTCTGGAGCTGGGGACACAGCTCAGTTGGTACAGTGCTTGCCTGGTATGCACAAAGGCCTGAGTTCAATTCCCAGCACTGAAGAAACTGGGCACAGAGTTGCAAGCTTGTAATCCCTCACTGGGATACTGAGTCTGTCTCAGAGGGAAAAAACAACAAAATACAAGCCCTGCCATTTCCTAGCTGTGGATCCCCAAACAGGACACCTCGATGGCCCCGTGTCTCGGTTTCTTTGACCATACAAGGGTAGATGACCAAGCGACAACTGTCTCTCGGGTTGTGGAGGAGCACAAGAGACAATGCATATTGGGAAGGCTCACCGCCATCTCCAGCTCAACACAGATTAACAGTGTGCCTCTGGCTGCCACGCACTGTGCTCGACACTCACAAATATAATTAAAATTTAATGGAAGTGGAGTGCAAAGCAGAGAAGAGCCAAGAGGAAAGAGAACAGTCGGTTCTTCCCAGCCAAGCTCTTTCGAGCCAGCCCTGGAGATGCAGTGTAATGGCTTTCTCTTCTCAAGTGCCCATATCCATGAGGCCCTGCATGTTCCAAGACCCATAGACAAGTCTGACCCAGCTCTGCAGGGGGTGAATTTGGGTATGAGAGCATTGAAGACCAGGACTCATAAAAAGCGTAAAGACTGCCCTGGGTAAAGAACTTTCAAGCCATGGAGCCAGGCTTAGCCTACTAGCTTCCTAGCTACTCCATCATGAATCCACTCCTCCCTAGGAGAAGAGCAGTGGGCATTAGGAAAGACCTACAGGCCCAGGATGTGAAGGCCCTGTGCCCACTGAAGGGGAGGATTACCCTACTGACAAAGCCTGTCTTTCTGATAATCCTATTACTCACACAGAGAACCATAATCTGAAGGCCATCCCTACCCAGCCAACTCCATCCTTCCAAGCCTCTCCCTCCTCTGGCCCCTCTGACATGATCTCCTCCATCTTCCCCACTCATCGGTGAACTGTTCAATGAGACAGCCCCTCATCCATGTTACTGGTGCCCTGGAGCCTGTTCCTAAGAACAGCCCACCACGGGAGGCCTTGTGCTATCTGTGATGACTTATGAACCAGGGTCAAGCTCAACCCTCAGGGACCTCCCCCCAAATTCCTTTTTCTCTCACAAAGAGCTGATGTTTCCCTATTTTTCATTAGAGCTGACCAGATGGAGATAGATGTAAAGATCTGGGTTACAGTGTCTGACTGGAGGCCCCGAGCTCTTAGGGCAGGATGGGAAGTGGGCGCAGCACTGGCAGAGTCCCTCTAAGTACAACCTGTGCACCACACAACTCCAGGAGGCGCCATTCACACTGCATGGCTGCAGTTATGCAAGGCAGTGGCTGGGAGCTAGCAGCCTCCTTTTTGCCTTTCAGTAGAAGCTGCCAACAGATTCCCACAAGGCCACGCCCTCCTGCCTCATCCTCTTTGTCCTACTTCTCTCTCTGACCCCATCCTCCTGCAGCCAGGGCTCCCCAAAATGGGGCTTTAGAGAAAATTGGAGTTTTCAAGGCAGAAATACCCCCTCTCCACCATCAGTGCAGGCTCTATGAATCCCGCAGGCGCTAGTCCTGCTATTTTAATGCTAGTATCTTTCTTCTGAAGGGGGTGGTGGTGGCACCAATACAGGGAGACAGGTGGGCAGCCCTGAGCTGGGGGTCAAGCCAGTCAAGCCTTTATTGGCACCCACTGTGTTGGCTGCTGGAAGCAGGTGGATGGAGAGAAGGGAAAGGAACCTTTTATTTTTAAACCCTCACGGTTCTGATTCTCTCTCCCTCTGACCTTCACTAGTCCCAGGCAGATCAAGCAGCCAGAGAGTCAGAGGGAGGCTTGGACCAGTGACACATGGATTCCTTCTGGAAGGACCAGCTTGCTGCTGCCCCCTCATTGCTGGACTGCAGACTGTGACAGGGACTGCGCTAATCTGGGCTGGTCCTGCAGGTGCCTGGTGAAGGCCTTGCTGGGCTGCAGGCTCTCTAGGCTGGTGGGGGCAAAGATGGAGGTCAAGGCCCACTATGTGGTCCTTGGGACCCGCATAGCCTGGGGACCTGGACAAAGTTGGTTGCTCCTTCCCTCTACAAATGAAATCATGTCAGTTTGACTTTGAAAACAACAACAACAACAACAAACCATCCGAATCTCTGCCTCTTCTCATAGTGTAGCTGGGTGCCCTATGTGTGTTTAAAAGAAATAATGTCTAGACAGATACCCCAGTCCGGTTCCAAAAAGAAAAACTGTAAATACCAGTTATACATGCTCTGACAGAATGCGTTCCCGGGCTCCCCTAGCCTTCTGGGTCATTGGGCATCTGTTTTCTCAGTAACAACCCGCAGCATGCCATGTCAGCAGTGGACCTTACAGTATTAAAACAAGCTCTTTATTCTGAAACAGAATTAAACTGTTGAATAGGAAAAAAAAATCTAGAGAACTTGTAGATGCTCGAAGTTTAAGAAGTGAGGACAGCAGTCATGGTGTGACTTGTCTTCTACTAGGATGAGAGATTCTGGGAAATGAGGAATAAGAGTCCAAAAAGAGGCTTTCGGAGGTCAGGGAGTCAGCTAGAGCCACATTGCCACATTGAGGAGCGCTCTACATCTCCAAGCCCATTCCCCCCCTGCCCCCTCCCCCTCCCGGCCCCATCGCCTCCTGAGGTGCCCAGGAGCGCCACGCCCTCCCTTCCTCACCCCTGCCCACGCCACCATCTGCGAGGCGCAGCCGCGGCCGCCCTGCGGGAGGGAACGCGCCTCTTATTCCCTCCCTGATCTACAGGTGCGGGTAAACAGAGCTGCGGCGCCGACCGGTCCGCAGCCTCCTCCCCACCCCCACCCGCAAAGCTCGGCCCAAGGTTAAGTCTGGTTGCCGCAGGCATCCGCCAGGGGCCCCCAACCCAGCTCCTGGGGCTCTTGCTTCTGTCTCTTACGCCCTCCGAACTAAGGATGGCTCACCTGGGTTTCTAACCTTGCTCCCTCGCCAAGCATGGTCCAGGAAAGCCAGCCTAGGTTGTCGCGTACAAGGACCCTAGCCTGACTCTGGGGGCCACCCCGAGGGGGCCTAGGGCATTTTCACTGTGCCTCCCTCCTCCCATTATGGACACGCCTTCCACTATCTCTTACAAGGGTTGGGGGAACCTGCTCTAAACTCAAAATCTGGTCACCGCTCATTCCTTGTGCCTTTGGTCCCCTTCTTCTGAAGCCCAAGGTGGGGAAGGAGGACACCCACCCAGGCGGCCGTTACCTTCCTTGCCGGCCCCACCCAGACCTGCTGCCTCTGCCAAGGCTCGTGTGTGCAGCCTGCAGCATCCAACCCGGCAGGGGCCTGGCCGGGGAACCGATGGCAAGGAGGGGACAGGCGGGGCCCAGCAGTAACCCGGGCCCGGGTCTCCGCATCCCGCACCCCTGTTCTGCGTCAAGCCACCGGGCAGACCCTGTCGCCAGGGTGGGCCCTAGGAGCATGTCCTCGCCTGGAACTCTCCAGGAGGCTGCGGGAATGAAGGTCCCAAAGCCGGTGGCCACGGGAACACGGGAAGGGCGCAGGGTTAGGACTCCCGGTGTTGTTTACTCTTGGCGCAGTTAGCCTGGCAGGCCGGAGAGGCTCTGGCTCTCCGACACGAGGTGGCGGCTCACGGCGCGCTCGGGGTCTCTGCTCCCCGCCTCCCTCCCGGAACCCGCGCCCGGCCCGGCCCTCCGCGCCCCGCCGCTCACGTCTCGGAAGCGGTTCCAGTGCTTAATCTTGCCGCTGTACTGCGAGATGGACGACAGCCATTGCTCGTCCTCCATGAAATTGCCGGGGGTCTCACCCTCCTTGAGCCCCTTGGTGTCGCCTTCAGCCAGGGCGACCACCGTGAGGAACAGCAGCGGCAGCGCCAGCCGCCCGTAGCCCGGAGCGTTCATCGTGGTCTGGGCTTGGACCTGGGGGGGTCTCGACTTCTGCAGGATTTGATGTCCTTCTCTCCACCGCGCCGCTGGCTGGCGAGGCGCTGCGGTCCTCCTCAGCCCTCCTCCTGCGGTCTGACTCCAGTGACTGACGGAGGGTGGGTCGTGGCTGAAATGTGACCTGGTTAGCAGATGCACTTGTCTGAAAAAGCCCAGCGCTGGACGCGGAGAGGCAGAGAGAATCAGAGAGGCTGCGCCAGCGGGGGCTGTGTCTGTAACTGTAGCATCAGCATCACGTTTGACATCATCATACCTGGTTTAAAAAAAAAAAAAAAAAAAAAAAAAAAAAGGAGGGGGTAGATTTCAAAGCAGAGCGCTGGATCATTGCAGCCAAGCTGCAGCGCAGGGCTGCGCAACCCAGCCCAGCTTCCAGGGAGTTGCAAACCAAAGAAGCAGAACCCTGAGATGTCCCTGCTGTCTATATCCAAGGGTGGATATCAAAGAAGGGCCCCGGGGTCTTTTTCACAGGGCCGGAAAGAGAATGAAAACTCTCGGATTACCAAGCCAGTCAGGCTCAGGTGTCTAAAAGGGAATCTGGCCACAGACAGTTTCTTTTCCCCTTGCCTCCCACCCCCCACCCCACAGTGGCCTGTGCCACAGTTCTGACAGCTGGCTCCCTGCGAGTTACGGCGCTACGGTAATGGGTGGCTTCCTTAAGACAAAGGCGGTCTAACAACTGGCTGCCTCTGAACTATTGCTCCTCAGACCGACAGCTCTTTACAGCGCATGGCCTGAGCACCGAATGGCTGGTAAAACAAGGGCTGATGTCCTCTTCCCCAAGCAGCTGTTTAGGGGCTGGCACCGTTTTGTTATTTTTTCCCAGGGCAGCCCGAAAGGACGCTTGTCAAGCCATCTCATCTGCCTTGATTCTGCAAATCTAGACAGGCCCATTTGCTTGTGGTTTGATTTCATGTTGAGTTTGATAAGCCACCGGGGAAGGCGACAAGGTGGGAGGAGGTTGGTTTTGTTGGAGGTTGTTTAGGTTTTTATTAAAACTGTGACCCCAGTCATTGCCTGTAGACATGTGTTGACTTACCAGCTGGGAAGGCTGGCAGCTGGGCACAGACCCATGATCAGAGTAGAAATGGGGTTTACATTACAAAATAAATTGAAGAGCATGACAGGAGAAAACATATTGAACTTTTGGGCCCCAAGCCCTAGAATGTGTTTTTATAAAATTAAAAAAAAAACAGATTTGGCTGCTGTAAGGTTAAAATAAAAAATTAAAGACAATGGAAGAATGTGAACGTGATCTCAATCAGTAGGAAAAAAACACAGGTTATGAGGTTTACTGTTACACTGGGCCTGGAAGGCCTGAGTGTTGCATGCCTCAGTGGTCTGGGCTGGGGGGCACCCTGGGGAAAACACAAAACAATAGTTCTCCTTTGTGTTTCTTGGATTTCCTTTGGTGCTGCTGCAAGCTCGAGATACTGAAGCCTGCATCCCACAATGAATGCAGAGCCCTCCCAGGTGGTACAATGGTGCTTCAGGGTAAAGAAATTAGCTTGTCATACGGACTGGAGGGAACCGAGGGTCCCAGTTTCTATCTAGAATTAATGTTAATGCTACACATATCATACAATGGCTGTGAAACTTGAGCAAAATTATCCCAGGCTTTTAAAAAACAAAGCAGTCTGTCCCTCAGGTCAGAAAGAGGTTATGATCATCCATTGTTCTGAAGATTTACCTAATCTTGCCATCTTTCCCCCATCTTCTTAATCTTGGTCTTTTTATTTCAGACGGGGTCTCCAATAGCCCGGGCTGGCTTCCAACTTGTGATGTAGCTTGAGGGTGACCTTTCAACTTCTGATACTCCTGTCTCCACATCCCAGGTGCTTCCTGGTTCATGTGGTGCTAGGGATTGAAGCCAGGGCTTCATGCATGCTAGGCGAGCAGTCTACCAACTGAGGCACATGGTCCTCAGTCCTAGTCTTTCAGTAAAGTTGTCTACATGCCTGCCTCCAAAGCACTTAGTAGATAGCCCAGATGCACCAAGGGTTCTAGTGGTTCAGATACCAGAACTGCTTAACAAGGAGTATAAAGGCAAACCGGATGACCTTCAGGAACTCATAGCTGCCTTCAGACCCATGAAGATCAGAATGTTTCCACACATGAGCTGTTCATCCAAGGGGACCTGCCTCCTGCAGCACCACAGCCCAAGATACGGAGCTAAAGTGGAAGACAAAGCTATTTAGGAGGAAGAGTACAAGTTTTTAGATGGTAGATCTAAGAGTTGTGCAAGACAACTGATAACCTTGTTTATAAAGAAGAAAAAGGAGTTTCTTCTAGAGAATTATTGGCAGGTCAGTCTCTCTAAACCACAGGCCCCAAATATGAAATGGTGCTAAACAAATCTGTTAAACTGTGTGTGCATGTCTTTTACATTTTTTTCTGTGACATTTTATATTTGGCAATACAAAATGGAGCATCTTAATTTTCTAATAAAAATGTCAAATCTGTGCCTTAAAAAACATCATTCTCATTTCCAGATGCTATTAAGTTCAAAAAGATAATTGCAGAAAGGTACTCACTTGGAAATTTTTCATAACAACCATATCTAGAAACCAATTCATATCTGTTTGTGATTGCAATACTTGGTTGTCAACTTAACTACATCTGGAATAAACTAAAATCCAAGTGGCTGGGTACACCTGTGAGGGGTCATTTTAATTAAACCATTTAAAGTGGGAAGACTAATTTTTAATCTCAATCTTTTGAGGTGGTAAAACCACCTTTAATCTGGGCCACACCCTCTGCTGGCAGCCTACTTAAAGAACATGGAAGAAGGAAGCTCTTACTCTTTGCCTGCTTACCCTCACTGCTCCTGGCAAGTTCACTCCTTTACTGGCATCAGAGCCTACTTCTCTGGGACTCTGGTGTGTACTGAAGACCAGCTGAGACATCCAGCCTTGTGACTGAACTACTGGATTCTTCGACTTTCCACTGGTAGACAGCCACTGTTGGATTAGCTAGATCACAGACTATCAGCCATTCTAATAAATTTCCATAAATAGATATAGATATATAGACATAGATACATATATAGATATATCTGTTCCTCTAGAGAACCTGAATAATAAACTATTAACAATAATCAACTTGTTAAACTTAAAACTGTATCAGCAGCTGGACTGGTGGTATGCATCTGTAGTTCCAGAATTTGGGAGGCAGAAACAGGAGGGTCACTTTGGCGCAGGGAATTTAAGATCTACCTGGGTAATACAGCAAGAGTCCATCTCAAACAAAACAAGTATCTACAAAAAACTACTATACAGACATGAAAAATGATGTAGATCTCTACATGTTGAAAGTAGTATGAGCTATTACTAGCTGGTAAGAGCTCATCTGGTTTTTGGTTTATGGGCGGGGGATGCAGACCAGTGGTAGAGTTCTTATGTAATGTGATTTCCAGGGCTTCAAAACACTCCCCCAGATGATCTTGTGTCATTTAGCTTTACGTTACTGTGACAAAACACCTGAGAGAACTTCTAAAATAGTGTTTGTGCTTTTGGAGGGTCCCTGCTGCTTTGGTTTGGTGTCAGCCTTGCAGCAAGAAGGGCTGAGGGAGCCTGCTCATCTCATAGAGGCTGGAAAGCCAAGAGAAAACAGAGACTGGGGGCCCAATATCTTCTTTAAGAACACTTCCTTCAAATGGCCTAGCTTGCTTCCACAAGGACCCCACTTCCCAGTGTTCCACTCACTCCTAACAAGGCCACCAGTTAGTGACTAAGCTTTTAGTCATGCGACCTTGGGGAAAGGAGGAAGCTCTAGCAGTCTCATCTACAAGACCCCATGGGAAAGACAGCACAGCAACATCAGGTTTTAACCTTCTAGTCTCAGAAGTCTTTTACAATCCAAGAATTACTGAGGACATGCAAGAACTTCAGTCTGTGTACAACAAACGTCTCCACATTGACATTCAGTATACTTGAAAACAAAACTAATAGTATACTTTTAAAAAACAAAATTCCCCTTTCATATAAACAGAACAATAATGTATTATAAGAGAATCAGAAATCCCTCCCAATTCTGGGGGAGGGGGGAGAAAGTGGTATTGTTTTCTATTTTTACAAATCCCTTTAATGTCTGTTTCAAAGGAAGACAGGTAGCCTGTGAGCCTGGGGCCCAGCAGCTGTCTGTGAAGGCTGCCATAACAAAGTGCCACAGACCAAAGGCCTCCATAGCCAGTTTATTTTCATAGTTCCTGAGGCCAGAAGTTCAAGATCAAAGTGTTGGGGTTTGGTCTCTCCAGAGATGACTGTTCCTGGCTTGTAGATTACCACCTTCTCACGGGGTCTTCACAGGTTCTTCCTCTGGGTGAGTGCTAGTCCTGTGTCTTCATAACTGAGTCCCAATTTCCTCTTAAGGGCTCCTGGCCAGTGGGACTTGGGTCCACCCTCATGGCCTCATTTTCACTTAACTGCCTCTCTAGAGTTTGTCTCTAAAAACAGTAACACGGAAGTACTGGGGTGTGGGCAGCACACAGTTCCTAATAGCAGGTGGAAAAGAAAATCACTGGTAAGAACCCAGAAACACCTAGGACAAAATGGGTTAGTTAACCTCTAAAAACACACAATGACTTTTTTTTTAAAATTTATATTTTATGTATGAGTGCTGTGCATGTATGCCAGAAGAGGGCATTAGATCCTATTATAGATGATTATGAGCCACCATATGGTTGATGGGAATTGAACTGGACCTCTGGAAGAGCAGCCAGTGCTCTTTATCGCTGAACCATCTCTCCAGCCTCCATAATGGATTCTAATACCCTAGAAAACACAAAACACAAGTATACCCTGCATTTAACTACCAGGGTGACACCATTGTATCAATGGCCTCTTGGACGGTAAAAAGGCAAAAACTACCTTGCTACTTTTACAAAGTTAGTCTGGATCTCACAAACCCCTCCTAGATTTTTGGGGATTCCTGGTAATCCAAAACTATGCTTTGAGACCAAAGGCCTCAGGCGAAATTTTTAAACCTTTAAAATATGTGTGTGTGGGGGGGGGCGTGCGTGTGTGTGTGTGTGTGTCTGTGTGACATGTGTGCACTTGCTCACAGAAGCCAGAAGAGGGCATTGTATCTCCTGAAGCTGGAGTTACAGGCAGTTGGGAGGTACCGGACAGGAGTACTAGAAACCAAATCCAAGTCCTCTAGAACAACAGTAAGTACTCTTAATCACTGAACCATCTCTCTAGCTCTAGTTTTCTTAATACTGTTAATCCTCAATTTGAAAACTAGGGATACTAATAATGCAAGTCCAGTGGATTGCTGTGAAGGCTGAGTCAATGTGAAAATACATGACAAGTGTGTTCTGTTAATATTGGCGATTACTGTTTGTAAAAAAAAAAAAAAAAAATTTCTCAAATTTGGCCAGGCGTAGTGGGCACGCCTTTAATCCCAGAACTTGGGAGGCAGAGGCAAAAGGATTTCTATGAGTTTAAGGCCAGCTTGGTCTACATATAGAATTCCAGGCCAGCCAGCCAGCCAGGGCTATATAGAGACACTATCTCAAAAAATAAAAACAAAAGATAATTTTTTAATAAACTCTACTAATATCTACCAGTATACAAAATACCACAAAAGACAAAAATCTACACATATACTCCATTAGTCTTTACATGGCCATCACCGGGTATCACCTCTGGAGAACTCCCCTCTGTACTTTAGAACTCAGCTAATATGGTCTCTGCTTACATGTGTAGGGGGCAGGGACCCTGAGATGTGATAATAGAATTCCTAGTTCTATTAAGATTGGAATATCTGACATATCACACTGCAATATCTAAAACAAAACTTTTTTTTCAAAACAAAACTCTTAAAGATTCCTACAAGCATGTCATTAATCCCCAACACTCAAAAAGATGGTACCTGCACTCTAGTGGACAAGGCTACCCAACAGCTGGGGAGAGATACTCTGGGGAGTTGTGTGGAGGGTTGGGGATTTAGCTCAGTGGTAGAGTGCTTGCCTAGCAAGCATAAGGCTCTGGGTTCAGTCCTCAGCTGGGGGGGAGGGGGGAGGAATAGGGCCATGTGCTGTGTAACACCCTGAGGAGGAGAGACAGAAAACCTGACTATCACCAGCTTTGGGCAAATGGCCCCCGGTGCACTGACAAGCGAGTCCTTGGTAAACGAACAGCTAAAGCAGTAAGTACTAAAGCCTATAGCCCCAACCCAGTGACAACTGCACATAGACCACGACTGCCTGGCCATATTAAAGAGAACACAGTAACTTGGAAATCTAATTTATTTGTGGATGGCCTGTCCCACCTCACAGAGAAGCCAATCTCCACAGCACAGTGATCTTAACACAGAACTCAGGAGCAGATTTCACAGAAAGGAGGGGTCATGAGGGTAAGGAGTGAAGAACAAGATAGAAAGGGATGAGGAGGAGGAGGGAGGAGCAGGAGGGAGGAGTGGAGGCTGGAGCTCCCCCCTCTGCCAGTCAGCTGGAGGCCGGAGTGCCTGCTGCCGCCACATTTTCCAGGCTCCTGATGCTGCAGCTGGTCACAGTTCTCTGCTGTTCTTCTGAGGAGGAAACAGAAAAGAGCCATCACGACTCCAGTGGGGGTTCGGGAGGGTGACGTGAGCTGTGGCAGAACAGGACTCTAACAATTTTGTTGCCTGTTTAGGTTTTAATGTTAGTTTATTTTTACTTTATGTGTATGGGTGTTTTGCCTGAATGTATGTCTAGGCACCATTTACATCCCTGGTATCTGTGGAGGCCCAAAGAGGGCATTGGATCCCCTGGAACTGGAGTTACAGATGCTTGTGGTCTCCATGTGGGTGCTAGGAATGAAACCCATGTACTCTAGAAGAACAGCCAGTGCTCTTAGCCAGAGACCCAGGACTCCAGTCCCTTGGAGCTTGTTATTTGTTTTGGGAGCAAGGAGCTGGTAGCCAAGGATGACCTTGAACTTCTGATCCGCCTCTTCCCAAATGCTGGGACTGCAGGCTTGGGCCACTGTACACTGTTATATATGGTGCTGGTATCTAACCCAGTTTTGTGAAAGCTAGTCAAGTACTCTACCAACTGAGGTTGAGGTATACCAACTGAGGTAGCCCAAATAATACTTCTAGGAACTAATTTTAGAATAAAAATGAACAGATCAAGCAACACAGATTTAATCGTAACTGCTAAAGATAAGTCTCTGGCTAGTGAAGAAAATGAAAAACAGGGTGTGGGAGGCACATCTGTACACCCAGGTCTGGACAGTTCTATTCGAAGTTATCAGGGTGTGGACACAACCTAAGGGTCAGTTGTGGACGGATGGGTAACCAAATGTGGCATACATACAATGGAATAGTATTCATCCTTAAAAAGAAAGGCAGGGCTGTTACATGATATGACATGGTGAATTCTGAGGACATTATGCTAGGACAAACACTGTGTGCTTCTGCTTACATGAGGTACTCAGCTATGACAATCATGGGCAGAAACTGAAATGGTTGCCAGGGGTTGGAGGGAATGAGAAAACTACCTGAAGTTACAGTAAAAGTTATGGGTGGTGGTAACAGCAGCACAATGTTACACGTGTATTTAATAAACCAAACCTTACACCTAAAATGGCCAAGGTAATAAATTTTACATTTTTTTTTATATTTCTTCCTAACACACAAAACAGAACAAGCCAAAGGTTGATGGGCTCAAGCTCTCCTTGTACCCACAAGCATCTTGGCAGACATGGTGGGACCGTGGAGGACCAAAGGCAACATGGAGTGGGAAATTCGGAGGGGACCATCTAGGACAATCAGCATCTGCCCTAAACTTACTTCCTACTGCTAAGACAAAGACCACGACCAAAACCAACTTGGGAACAAAAGGCTTGGCTTACTGTCTTGTTCCTCATGGCTTGCTTGCTATGGTTTAATTTTCTTTTAATTTATTTATTCTATGTACATTGTGTTTTGCCTGCATGTATGTCTGTGTGAGGGTGTCAGATCTTGGAGTTACAGACAGCTGTTAGCTGCATGTGGGTGCTGGAAATTGAACCCGGGTCCTCTGAAAGAGCAGTCAGTGCTCTTAACCACTGAGCCATCTTTCCAGCCCCTTTGCCATGGTTTCTTCCACACCCTAGGACTGCCTGCCTAGGGGTGACACCACTTGCAGTGGGCTGGGCCCTCCCACATCAAGAAAATGCCCCTACAGGCCAATCTCACAGCCACCTTTTCGCCACTGAAGTTCCCTCTTCCCAGATGACTATAGCTTGTATCAAGCTGACAAAAAAACTTACCAGCAGGGCCTCCAAATTCCCACCCCACACCCCAGGGACTGAAATGAAGCCCTTCTTCACCACCTTAGGAAGACATTCCATGTCTGGTGCTTTCCATACCCACTTCAGGAGAAGTCCACCTGTCCGCAGGAGGCATAGTTTCCGAAACTGTCCACTGTGAACCTCTGGGAGATGTGAATGGAATTGAGCTTCAGGGAACCAAAGTAGAAGTTCTCAAACTTCTGCAAAGGAAAATCCAAAGAGAGCTAGAGATGTGAACGTTCACTGTCCTGTCTGCCTTTAAACACCGCACTACAATTCCAACTTCTCCCCCCATGTTTCTTGTCTTAGTGTTTATTCTGAATAATGATCCTAGAGAGGAGGGATGGGGGTGGAGTGAGAAGGAACAGCCGGTTCTTCCTTCTCATTAATCCTGAAGTCTCCCCTGAGAAAATTCACTAGAAAGGAGAGCTGCAAAGTCATAGCCAAGATGTATCTACTGAGCAAACATGAACAAGAGCTTGTAATAAACATCCTGGGGCTGCAATCAGACACACAGGACCTGAGAAAATGATTCTAAACTCAGTTACTGACCAAGTAAGACCCATTAGTATTGGATTTTTGTAGGGCGACATGAAAGTCCATAGGGCACATTCCTCTACCTTGTCAACAGCACTTACTAGAAGCACTGACAACACAAGCAGAAGATGAAGCTCAGTGCCACACACATGATGGGGACGATCCGTAAGAGGCACTCTATCTCAAGCATGCAGCACCACCAGAGGAACACTGGATGCTTATAAAGGCCCTTTAATTGGATGGGGATGCAGGCCAGCATCCTCCAGGAAATGTTCCATCCTGCACTCTTCCATTCTGAGTACTTTCAAGAGCCATCAGTGGGAGGGAAGGACCTGACCTGGTGAAGATACATTCAGAAAGCAGAACCTGGAACGTCACTGGAATTCATCCAGGGAACTGAGGATGGGCTGCCAAAGAGCAGTCTGTGGCCATACCACCCTGCTGGACATACCCAATCTAATCTCAGAAGCTAAGCAAGGTCAGGCTGGGAAGTACTGGGATGGAAGAAGTATCTAACCTTCAGCTAGGAGGCAAGAACTGCTATGTTTACAGTTGGAAAGAATCCAAGAAATCCTCCTTTTCTCTCTCTCTCCTTCCCTCCCTCTCTCTCTCTCTCTTTTTGGTCCTGGGGTTCACATTAAGGGTCTCTGCCTATGCTCCACCTTCAAGCTATACCCCAGCTCCAAGCAGCCTTTCAATACAAGTACCCAACAATGCTGAATAGAATCCAAGGGTGGAATGATGCTCTGCATACTGGCAACTGTCTCTTCACTTACTTTTAAACCAGCCCCCTCACCCATGAACTCCAGACACTGCCACCTTTCTTTTTCCTGCAATTAGTGGCCCAGAAAAATGTCTGAGGTTCATTAAAAGCTAACTTTACAAAGTCCAGTAAATATTGATTCTTCAACACGACATCAATTTGACCCCAAAGATCTATGTGGAGGCTGTGAGTTGCACTGTCTTGTCTTTCTAAAGGAGACCAGCTCTCTCCTGCACTGACTACACAATTAACTCTGCTTCCTGGCTCAAGCAGCCTGTGCAAACCATATCTACTCTTCTTGTAAAGAAACTCAGGTTGAAATAGTTATCTGCTAATCCCTTTGCTGAACATTAATTTGAAGTGAAAACCATATAAACAAGACTGACAGATTTACAGCTTTGCAAACTGAAGCCCTCTAAAAGGCACAGAAAATACATAATAACCAAGAGGCAAAAGGAGGGACAAAAGAAGGGGTGGACAGGGGTGCTTATGTCCTACTAGTTGCTCAGGAAGGATTGGTGGCCTCTGGGTCCTCTACCTCATTTCTGTGTCCACAGTCCCAAGTAAAGGAGGCATCACAGCATGGAGCTGGAAGTGACCACCTACGACTATGCTTTTCCTGGTGCAGAACCCCCAGACACGTGATCTTCCCAGGAAAAGCCTCACAACATTCAGGTTGATGAATGCAAACAGAGAACATGGTGGTAACACAGTTAGCTAGATGTGATTTCAGTGAAGTATTTAGAATATTAGGAGGAGAAGAAACATAAATTCTTACACTCTACAATGCCAATGCAGGCTGAGAAGACAATGGGTTCACTGACACCACTCACTGCACCAACCCATATAGGCTAAAAAATCATAATGGGCAGAGACCCAGTAAGACAGACAAGAAAAAAAATGCCTGTAAATTGTAAACTGTTACTGAGAATCAGGAGTTTCTTATGATGCTTCTAAAATCTTTCTACTCTACATCTTGCATTTATTTTACTTTCCTAAATTCCTGCCTTCTCTCATGCTTGTTTTGATAACATCTTATCAAATGGATTTTGCATGACGAAGTCTCTAGCTCAGGCTAACCTTCTTTATGGCCTTTCCTACTTCTGTGTTCCTGTTCTCTTTGAATGCCTGCAAAGACTTTGGAACAGATGATTTTGCAGCAATTTCTCAGTTATTTTACTCTTTAGTCATTGTTATATTTTTAGTGTGAAGCCTTGCTGTTAGTGCTATCAATTATTTCTAGTGACTCATCAGAATATAAACCTTGTGGAAGGAGGAACTGAATCCTACCATATTCTATAACAGTGTCTAGTAGTCTATATGGGACCAATAAATATTTGATGGGCAAAATGGCAACAAAAACTCATGCTATAGAGCTGTCCCTGTGCCTACAAGTTCATGGAGGAAGAAAAAGATGGTATGTCCATGTGTAGGCTGAAATTAATTTATAAATTACTATCAAGAAAACCCTGAAGAGGACTTACCAAAAAATGTATTACCTCTTATTAAGCTGGGAGTGGGAAGCATATCTCAATTCTAATTGGTTGTCAAGAAAGAGCCTAGCCAGTAATGGAAACTTACAGATTGCCAGCCTTTGCTCTGTTTCCTGTCTACCAGAACTAGATTCTGCTCTTGGCTCAGTTTTTTTTTTCCATTTTTTAATTTAAATTAGAAACAAGATTGTTTTACATGTCAATCCCAGTTCCCTCTCCCTTCCCTCCTCCCTTGCCCCCTCAAGATTTATTTATTATGTATACAGCCTTTTGCCTGCCTGTATTCCTGCACACCAGAAGAGGGCACCAGATCTCATTATAGATGGTTGGGAGCCACCATGTGGGTGCTGGGACTTGAACTCAGGACCTCTGGAAGAGCAGTCGATGCTCCTAACCTCTGAGCCACCTCTCCAGCCCTTGGCTCAGTTCATGATGTAGGGTACCACTCAGCACTGATGATGGACACTGCTATGCAGACACACATGGCATGGCTCTGTCTCCCAAGTCTTAGGATCCAGAAAGCAGATGAGAAGAAAGGAATGTGGAGGCTGTGGCTGTGATCTTATGCAAAGTTCCTGGGTGCTCTCCTCCAGATCTGGACATGTTTCCATGTGCATGTAGATATGCATTCTCTACTTCAGTGAAAATGTCCACCTGGAGCCAGGATGCAGGGGAGCGCCTGGAATCCCAGCACTCAGAAGTCTGGGCAACAGGGTGAGTTCCTGTCTCCACAACACAAAACCAAAAGCCAAAAAAACAAACTAACCTCTACAGCAAATGGCAAACGTGTGATGAGTGTACAGGTACTGCTATCTCTGGATGTAAAACACATAACCCCCAAATCATGTTTTGGAACACTACTTCCCAGCTGGTGGCACCATTCTGGAAGGCTGCCGCCATTCGGAGCCAGGGCTTGGCTGGCAGAGGTGGGTGAGCAGGGCGGCCTCTGAAGGCTGCAGCCCAGCTTCTAGCTCTGGTCACTCTGCTTTCTGGCCTGTGATGTGAAGAAGTTCCATCCCACATTCCAGCAGCCATGAATACCACCATGACTGCACCAACACGGTGACTGTCATTCTCTGAAACAGCAGCCAACAAAAACCTTTCCCACTTTAAGGAGATCGATCCTGTCAGATATTCTGGCCTCAGAAATGCAGTGGGGCCTGAGGAAACACTGGGCAATGAGGTCTGGGTGCAAGCAAAGCAACCTTGGGGCATGTACAAGACAGGGTACAGGGCTCAAAGGCAGAAATGAGCACGGTGAGCAGGGACAGGCAGTTGAGATGTTGGCGGAGTCCTGAGAGTCACAGTGAGAAAGACTTAGGAGGGAAGAATAGATGGCAGAGCCCCCCTCAACCCTGCCCAGGTCAGGTTCACAAGTTAGACCTCCTGCTAGCCAGAGGAAACACTGAAGGCCTCTGAGCAGGCCGAGGAAAGTGCATCTCGGGGAGATTAGCCTGTGCACAGAAGGTCATCTCAGCTGAAAAAGCAGCCGTGGGAAGGCTAGAGCAGATGGAAAGCTGCAGGAGTGAGGGACAGAGAGAATGCTCAGGGTGTGGAGACAATAAGGACGGAAACCTGGGTAAGCAGGCACAGGAGGGTGCCTGAGCAGTTCTGAGAGGGGGCTACTTCCACGTGACTTCCCCAGGACATGGCTGTCTGTAACTCCAGCTACAGTGTCTCCAGTCTCCTGATGGGTTGTGATTATGTATTAGACATGAACTCTGTAGCATAAGCATGTCACAACAAAAGAGCTTTACAGTCATCCTTTTTTTTTTTTTTTTTTTTTTATTGAACTGTTAGTCTTCACATACCAGGGAAATGAACCCTTTGTTGTGAATTACAAGCATGCCCTTGTAATTTGTTTGTAAAAAGTTGTCACTTTTTTGACATTATGAAGGTGCTCACTTGTCAATTTAAATTTTTATGAGCTCACATTTATCATAAAAAGAGATTTTTAAAACAGTGTCCTGACACCCATGTGCTAAAAGATGAAAGTGAACCATAAACTGCATTAGTAATGACAACAATACCAATAAAGACTGCAAAAGCCAACATTTATTGAGCGGCACCGTGACTGGCTGGTGCATCCTCACAACCCCAAGAAGTAGAAGTTACACTGAGCCCTCATCTTCCTGCTCAGTGTGAGGCTGGGGAAAGGCTGTGGTCACTGGCACACAGAAGGTGATGGGGTTCACAGCCCTGTTATTGGTTCCTCAATTCCCAGGGGGAAAGGGTTCCAGTTTGGTAGCAGGACCTAGTGAGAGTGAAGAAATCTCTCTTCCTGTCATGTGAGGTGGAAAACAGAGACTCCCCGAAAGAAGCCTAACTACAATTTGAGCCATTTAATCCCTCGCTGTGGGCAGCTCCCCTTAAGAGAGGTCTCTCGAAGGCCTAGCCTGACCGCCAAAAGTCAACACATACATGGCTTGCACAGTGATCCCTTTCCCTGAATCTGGCTTATTGGTCAGGTGACTGGAGACCAGCTGAAAAAAAAAATTAAATTTTGGGTGAACATAAGTATAAATCAACTAAAATTCTCTATTGAATTAGCTACATAAATGAAAAATGGAGAGAGAAGAAAAGGCTTAAACTACAAGTTCAAAAGCAGCAGAAAACAATAACAACAACAAACCTCAACTGCTCTTTGGAAGAATAAAGTGTTCTGTTATTTAGAAAAGAACAGATCTGACGGGAAATTTTAAATTAAAAAAACCTAGTCGAAGAGTTTAAATCATGCTGAGTTTTTCTCCTACTGTCTTATAACAACTCCCCCAGGGATTCTGAAGCCTCAGCCATTCTCTCCGCACAGCACTTCTCTGACACACGCACATCTCTGCGACTGTGGAAGGCAGAGCTTTCAGAATGTATTATAAAGGAATATAACAAGCTGCCACACAAAACTACTGACTGTGGTAAGGGCTGAAAATGGAATTTAAAAAAAATTTAGATTTATATATTTACTATATATTCAATGTTCTGTCTGCATGCATGCCTGCACACCAGAAGAGGGCACTGGGTTGCATTATGGACTGGTTGTGAGCCACCCTGTGGTTGCTGGGAATTGAACTCAGGGCCTCTGGATGAGCAGCCGGTGTGCTTAACCTCTGAGCCATCTCTCCAGCCCCCAGAGAATGGAATTTAAGACTTCCAATTTTGTGTTCTCCCTGGCCAACAAGAAGGATGGACGTGGATAATCTACGGAGAAGATGCAATACCTAGGTCTGGGGGGCATTTGAACACCAGGATGTACACACTGCTATCCTGCACTGTACTCAAAGAATCGGTACAAAACTAAATTCTTGCAGGGCGACATGGCACATGTCTTTAATACCAGCACTAGGGAGACAGAGGCAGGTGAATGTCTGTGAGTCTGAAACCAGCCCGGTCAACACGGGGAGCTCCAGGCCAGCCAAGGCAACATAGTGAGATCCTGTCTAAAAACTACAAAAATTCTTTAATGTGTGTTCATGGGTGGTATGTGTGTGCAGGTGTGTGTGTGAGTACATGTGCACACACACACACACACACACACACACACACACACACACACACACACACACACATGAATATGGAGGCCATAAAGACAATCTCAGCTCAGCTGTGGTTCCTCAGAGAGCATCAGTTTATTTCTATTTCCTGAGACATGGTCTCACGAGGACCTTTGGTTTGAAGACTGGGCTAGAATGGCTGGGCAAAATGCCCCAGGGATCTGCCTGTCTCTGCTCCCCAGCACTGGAATTGCAAGCACATTTTCCCATGCCTGACCTTTTCAAATGGGACTATACCTAGATCCTCACACATGCCAGGGAAGCCACTCACTCTACAACTGCACCATACCCCCAGCTCTATCATCTATTTTAAATTTCCATTACAGATGTAATAAAAGAAAATTGAACTTTTCTGTCACCAAGTAAAGACAAAATTGAGAACAACTGGGATGAAATGGCTTAAGGTCAAAACCAAGGGTTTGTGACTTTAATGCTAGCACTTGGAAAGCAGAAGCAGGTGGATCTCTGTGAGCCTGGTCTACATACTGAGGTCCAGGACAGCCAGGGCTACATAGAGAGACCCTGTCACAACCCCCCCCCAAAAAAGTAAAGTGGGGTGGTGGTGGTGGTCACCTTTAATGCCAGCACTCGGGAGGCAGAGGCAGGTGGATCTCTGTGAGAGTTCAAGGCCAGCCTGGTCTACAGAGCGAGTGCCAGGACAGACAGGGCTACAAAGACAAACTGTCTGGAAAAAAACAACAAACAAACAAAAGGGCTCCCTGAAAGAGAATTCAAAGTTAGAATTGAATCCTCCTAGCCAGCCTGGTGATGCACACATTTGTATTCTAGCACTGGGGAAGGAGACGTAGGAGACTGCGGGTTTGGAATGAGTCTGAGTACATATCACCCTGTCTCAGAAAACAAACCATTCCAAGCATCCTGCTGTCCCAGGCTCACATGGTCTGTGGAGCCCACCATCTTTAGTCTGTACATGTCTGTTTCCTCTAGTGAGCACAGAGGGAAGTATTGATCTCTGGTAACAGCGTAGCGGTATACACTAAAAGAAAACAAATTCAGGACTGAAGGGCTAACTATGGCCATTTTTTCCTGGCATCCATCTTGGACCTTCACCTCTTTCCTCCCAGCTTGGTAGCATAACCATCAAACACCAGAAAGAACTCCAAATGCAAAGAGCTTGCAAAAATGAGACTGGAAATCTCAGAGTGGAGGAAGATGGAGAGGAGTCTCTCATGTCTGTGACCTCTAGATACAGAACTAAAGAAGGGACTGCCCCAGGAGAATGAACCTGCTAGGCTTCCTGCCTTCTTCAGTCTCAGACAAAGCAGTCTCACAGTCCTCAAAGATCCCTCTTTTGAAAACAACGTCTATTTATTGGAGGGTGAGCTGACTCAGCTGGTGGTGGCACCTGATGCTTAAAACCTGACCCCACTGGTTCAATCCCCAGAACCTAGAAAAGGGGAGAAGAGAATCAACTCCCAGAGCTGACTCTGCGACACCTGACATACATACACACAGTGATAAATATAAGGGTTTAATTATTTATTGTTAGTGTTGTGTGAGTGTGTGCTGGTGGAGGGGGGTGACGTGCTGGTTGGAGGGGTTGGTGTGCTTGTGCCAGAGCCGAGTGTTGGTCAGAGGACAATGATAACATGGGAGCCAGTTCTCTCCTATGTGGGTTTCAGAGACTGGACTCAGGCCATCAGGCTTTTGTGGCAAGACTGGACTCAGGCCAGGCTTTTACTGGCTGGTCCAAAAATCCCTTTTCTAAGAAAATGAACTTCTCATGCTGGATGGACTTAGATAACCTGACTTCAATAAGAGAAACTCAGTTTTAAAGTTGAGAGTGGGAATTTAAAGTATGTGATGGGATAGAGGATGGAGCTTAGTGGTTGAGCAGCTTACCTAGAATATATGAGTTTCTGGGTTCAATCCCCAGCACTGAGGGAGGGAAGGAGGGAAGGAGGCAGGGAGGGAAGGAGCGAGGGAACATACACCATGTAAGGTCCGTACAATTTGAGTTGGTATTGGTACCCATAAGTTAAGCTAACCTGTTTGCTACATTTGATACAACTATATACAAACTAGCGTATTAGCCTGAGAGGGCAGCTAAGGTTGTGCTGGTTTCTCCACGTGTGATTAGATTTCTGAAGCCCACAATGAAGGGGGTGTGCTACAGAACATTAAACGCATGCTACTTTGAAGTTTCCCCAGTGTTTGTCTTTCATACTGTTTGATAAACTTCTACTTTCACACAATTGCCCTGTTTACAGATAAAAGTAATAGTAATGGTACCATCTGATACTTAATCAGAACTCTTACCCACCTCCCTCCTTCCCTCCCTCCATGGGAAGGCAGATAACAGGATAACTGAAGACAGTGTGACAAGCACTGTGTGCTCCTTGGGAAGGAACTCTCAATACAAAGCTTTGCTGAGGTTAAATAACACCTTTCATCTAAGGATCTAAAAGTATCTTACAAATCCCAGCTCATTAACCCTTCAAAAAATTGTTGTGATGAGAACCAGAGCTGGACTTAATTATTTGTACTTTAAAGATAAGAAACAAGGCAGGCTAGGATCACTAACACTGAGGTAAATTTAAGAGCTCCTAGTTCCAGGCCAGCTTACTAGCCAGAATGCTGTGACCATGAAGCAGTGAAAATGCTCTTGAGTATAACAACAAATCTGTATTCAAGAATGCCATCTTGGGAGAAAATCCCACCTTTTGGCTATATGTGTGTGCTCACAGCCAAGTGTTCACTTACTTCAGGGCCGTTATGGCCTGACTAGGAAATGCCCCACAATACTTAGTCCTGAGTTGGTGGTACCATTTCGGGGGGGTCCTGGAGACATCAAGAATTCGGGGGCTAACAGGAAGATGTAGGTTACTGGACTTGTGCCTCTGAAGACTATTCACGGTCCCTGGCCTCTTGCTTCACTCTGATTCCTGACCACCATGTGGTGGGCAATCTCAGCGACACTCCTCTGCTGCCATAACACTCTGCCTCTCCATGGCCCAGAGTCAACAAAGCCAAATACTGCACACTGAACCTCTGAACTATGAACCAATAATAACAATCATCATCATCATCATCATCATCATCATCAATTCCTCCCACAAGTTGTTCCTGTCAGGTACTGGATTGCAGTGACAATTAAAAAACAGCAAACAAAAATCTCAACACAGAAGTTGACACTGGAGACGGGGGAGCCCACTTGTGGGATTCATACTGTGGTTCGGAAGCCTGTGGGACTGTCTTGGGGAAGAGGGCATTTGGAAGTGTTTGAAAAAGCAGGTACAAAAAGCTCAGGATGCTTCTCAACAAGGTTATAGTCAGAATTAGAAGCTAAAAGACGGGTCAAAAGTTTGTAGTTTGGCCATGAAAGTCAGTATAAAGTTTCAGGTAAGGAGTTGGGCATGGTGGCTCATCCTCGTAATCCAAGTACTTCAGAGGCTGAGGCAGGAAGATTTCTATGAGTTTGAGGACAGCCTGGGCTACATAGTGAATTTCATGGCAGCCTAGGTGTCTAAATTAGGGTTTCTGTTGCTGTGAAGAGACACACTGACCACGGGTAACTCTTATAAAGGAAAACATTTGTGTGGTGGCTTACAGTTTAGAGGTTTAGTTCATTATCATCATGGCAGAAACCAAAGCAGCATGCAGACAGACATGGTACTGGAGACGGAACGGAGAGTTCTTACATCTTGACTTACAGGCAACAGCAAGTGATCTAAAACACTGGTTGTGGTTTGAGCATATATGAGACCTCAAAGCCTGCCTCCAGTGACACACTTCCTCTAACAAGGCCACACCTACTTCAACAAGGCCACACCTCCTAGTGGTGCCATTCCCTTTAGGGGCCATTTTCTTTCAAACCACCACACTGGGATACACAGTGAGAGCCTGGCCCAACTCTTCTTCCCTTCCAGAAAAATACTGGAGTTAAGAGCACATTGTTTCTGGAGAATAATGTCATTAGAAAGAAGCCTCAAAGGCATCTTAGAACTGATCTGTGCCTTCCCATCATGGCCTCAAGGGTGTAAATGTATATATTCATTTCAAGCACCTTCCTCTGAGAAGACAGAGTGGCCAAAGCATCCTGGTAGTACAGGGCCACTTATGAAGTTGTTAACCCAGGAATCAACTGACCATGCTTAGCTACTCTCACTCAGAGGTCAGGGGCTGTGATCCAAAGGGTCCACCTACTGCTCAAAAGAGTAGCCAACTTTGGAGCCCATCTCATGATGCTGGACTTGCAGGCACATAGAATCCAAGGACTGCAGGGTCATGGAGGCTTCAGACCAGATTTCAAAGGTCTGAGAGGCTGAGCGGTGTGTGGCAGGGTCATAATCCCTACAAGCAATCCTTAGGAGGGCAATGGATGAAGCTGCAAAGGTATAACCTAGGCTGCAATGGAGATCCTGGGATACTGGAGATGCTAGGAGTGTACAATGTCTGCTAAAGAAAGCCACACATGGGGCCAAGGGAACAGCCATGTTGTTTGCACACGGCAAGAGCATCACAGGAACAGGC
The DNA here is from genome assembly GCF_003668045.3 of Cricetulus griseus. Taxonomy (NCBI): domain Eukaryota; kingdom Metazoa; phylum Chordata; class Mammalia; order Rodentia; family Cricetidae; genus Cricetulus; species Cricetulus griseus. The sequence continues at coordinate 1,255,373 of NW_023276807.1, forward strand.
TACATAAATCTGCCGGAGCTCAAGTCACACCACATGCTCTTGGAACTATGGAATTTAATGTTTGCCTGCTGTGTTATCTCTTCCTTTGGCTGCCTCCTTGCTGTTCTGTTCCTCTCCTGTGGAATGGGAAGTTGGGATCTGAGTCTCTGAACTTGAACTTGTGAAGATGTTGGAACTGTTACTACACTGTGGACTCTTAGATACTTGATTCTCAGCTAGTGATGTTCTGTGAGAGGTTCTGGAAACATTAGGAGGTGGGGACTAAATAAAGGAAGCAGGTCACTGGGGGCCACTGGGGGTGTGCCTTTGAAGGCTAGCGGGCTCCTCAGTCCCTTCCTCCCTCTTTGCTTCCTGCCATGAGATTGAGAACCTCCTCCACTGTGTGCTGCCTGATCATGATGCTCTGCCCACGCACACAGACCCAAGTGGCCATGGGCTGAATGCTCTGATTCTTCCTTCTCATAAGCTGTTTGAGGCCAGCATTTCCCTAACAAGAGGAAAGCTGGCACACAGGCCAAGAGTGAGAATCAAATGATGTAAAAGCTACAGTCACAACCCCTGGGAGATCCTAATTAAAAATAACTTTTAACAGTGGTAAATTTCTGAAGCATTCTCCAAGAAAAAGGCCTACAGATACAGGCTTGAAATGTTAGGCAGTAAGGCTGGGGATGAAGCTCAGGTGCCTACCTAAGCATTAACCTTCAGCACTGGAGAAGCCCAGCACAGTGATATAGTCCTGAAAACCCATCATTTGAGATGTAGAGGCAGGGAGAGCAGAAGTTAAATCATCCTCTGCAACACAGAAAAATTTAAGTCAAGCCAGGGATGAGATCTTGTCTCAAGAAAAAAGATGCTAGGTCATAAACAGAAATGTATTAACACCAGGGTAGGTGAGACGGCAAGGTAGACAAGGGAGCTTGCAGCAAGCACCAAACTTGATGACCGGAGTTCAATCCCTAGGATCCACGTGGTAGAAGGAGAGAACACACTCAAGCAAGTTGTCCTCTGACCTCCATACACGCATGCCACAGCCATGCTCATAACAAATGTAATGAAAATTTCTAAAGAAATATATTAATAGACTAAAAATATAATCAATTTTGAAAATATTTTACTAATCTATTTCACAATTAGGATCACAAGCACTTGTTTTCAAAGTTCTATTTGTTAAAATTCCTCAAACCTAAGAAGTGATTCTGAGTTTCTGCCAAGGGGGCAGCCCTCAAGTCTTCCTCTCTCCCCCTTGTCTTCTGACTGCATACAAACAAGAATACTTCTATGAGAGCAAGTGCCAGGGGAATGAGAAGGCAAAGAGGTGGGAAGCAAGCACATCCAAGAGCTAAAGCCTCCGTCTACTTAAAATAGCCACATAGGCTATGCCTATTCACCCCAGGGCAACTCATATTCCTATACACAGACACACCCCTTCCCCAAGAAAGAGAAAATGGAAACTTCTTCAGGGTGGAAGCTCAGTGATGCAGAGTACCTGGAGTGTGGGAGGCTGAGTGAGATCCCCAGCATGGAAAAATCCCTCTGAAAAGGACCTAGAAGGTTCTTCAGTAAACAAGGTTTTAACGCTTCCCCACCAATGACTGTGGAGTTAGTCTCTGTCACAACATTTCCACTTTTAAACAGAATGATATTTTATGAAGACGCCCAATAGTGACAACAGGAAGAAATGCTAAGTTACAATTACTCAGTTTCCCGCTGCTGTGATACAATGCAACTTAAAAGGCTGAAAAGCTTATTTAGCTCGTTTCAGAGGTCCTGTGGCCTCAATGCTCTGGCCTGTGGTAGCCCACTACACCACATCTGATTGTGTGGCAGAGAAATTTTTACTCCAAGTCATCCAGGAAGTGAAGGAGAGGCAAGAAGGGACCAGGATCCCCAAATCCTCACTAAGGGTGCATCCCCAATGACCCTTCTGAAGGCTCTATTTCCTCCCAATAGCACCACAGCTGGAAGACCAAGACATATAGGAATCTGGGGGACATCCCACACCCAAACGATAGCACACTCTGATTATTCCTGTCACTCCCTGACAACAATCTCCATTAGCTCATTCCAGAAACAAACAAACAAAACCCAGTCTCCTTGAAAGGAGAAAAAGAGGTTGGCTAGGAATCTTTACAGCCACACTCTGTCCACATGGAGTTGCAATACTTCTAAAGACTGGAACAGTAACATCTTCGGAATAAATGGCATTGGTTTGCAAGGGTCTGTCATATTTGAGTCATCTTCAAATACAGCCCTAACTCTGGGCAGCCAGGCTACTTTTAATCTGCAACCTCAAACTGCAGTGATCAGTGGTGTGAGAGTCAATAACAATAGCTAATAATAGTGGGGCCGGGGTGGGGGTGGAACATGATGTTCTCACAGAAAGCCTGGGCACCTCAGCCAAGGCACAAGGCCAAGGACAGAGCATGGGAGTAGCGAGTCCTATCAACAGGAGCCTTCATAAGGAAAGTGCAAAAGGCCATGTGCTCATCAAGGACAGCTACAACTCTTCACCCTGTCAACATGCCACTCCTGCTTCTTGTTCATCCAGGCAAACAATATCAAAGTGCTTCATGCTATCCAACAGAGCTGGAGTCCCCACCTCTACTGACAAGGATAGCTTTCCTTGCATGAAGAGAAGAGGGACTTCCCTGTCATTCTGCTCCCCAACCACCTGCAGGTCTCTGCTGCAGTGTACAAGAGGTCTGTTTATAGCCTGGCCTCACCTAGGGAGGTGACAAACAGAGCAAGGGAATGGAGGCTATAAAACCTGCAAGTAATCACTCAGGGTTGCACTTTTGGACGTCTGGCCTGCACCTCACTGCTGATGCAAGTATTATCAAGTTTAAGACTGCTGGTAAAGCCAAATGACCTATTAGAGAGCGAATTAAAACTGCTATATACAAACAGGATGCCAGACAGTTCTGCTGAGCACCTCAATATGCAAAATGCTAAGGGACTTCCCCTCCCTGCAGAGTCTTTCCACTTTGAAAAATAGCAAGAAGAAACACGGAGCAGGGGGAGGAGGAGGTGGAGACAGGAGGCTGTGCTGACAGGGATGGAAAGCTATGCTTGACCTCAGTGCAGGCCGCATATGGTGCCATTCGAGAGCTGGCATCTGAGGTGGGCCGATGGCAGCTCAGTCTGTTGCCAAATTTCCTTCCCAGAAAGCCCTGCCTTGAGGCATGGGTATTTACTGCTTTACCACAGTAAACTGTCTGGTGGCTGCTGGTTAAGAGACTTCTCAGGCCCCAAACCTGTAAACCCAACCTCAAGGGTGGCTGTTCTCTCAGAGCTGACCCAGGTGCTGTTTCTGCAGAGAGCTGTCTGGGAAGAACTAGTGCTCATTAAATTTTGTTAGCACTTTCGTTTCTATTTCCTGTGTGGTCACCTTCCTGCAGACAGTACCTGCAAGAGAGGGTTCACAGAAAGGAAATGCAGGTCAGCAGAAGCCCTAGATCTCGTCTCAGTTGGCAGCCTACGTGCCTTCTCAGCCTGGGGCTTTAGAGAGGTTATGGAATCCAAGCACTGGCCGTTGCCTGTGTCAAAGCAACAAACAGAGAAAAAGGAGATGAGAGAGGGTGAAAGAAGTCAGGCCCAGCCCATCTCCACTCCAACTTCTCTGACATGGGGGTGGTGTCCAAAAGCTAAAGAGCAAATCAGATATCCTTGGCAACAGAGCATCTACATATGCACAAACAATAGCAGTCCAAATAATAGCTGGGCTAGGAACAGCTCCTTGCAAGATAGAAGGCAGACTGCCACATGCTATCAACTACGTTATTTTCACCTCATTAGACAAGATTGAACCCTCAGCCAGAGCCACGGGAAACATGCCTTCAGTAGCATCACTACCGCTTTACACATTGTGACATGCACTCATGTCTCCACGGTCCAGCTCAGACAGCCGCCATCCCTCTGTGAAGGCGTGGCTAGATGTCAGACAAGCAAAAGGCTTTTTGGAAGAAAGAACATTATCATGCCCAAGCATGCCTTGAGAGTTGAAAGCCATGACAATCTAAAAAACAGAGTAATTGGACTTCTGCTAGATTTCTAACAAGACTGCTTTCTCCCTAGCTTTGAATTTTTGACAATAATGCTCAGCACTGATTTTTAAAATAGTTTCATGGCTGGGATTTTAAAGCTATCACAGCCTCTCAGTACTACCAACTTCGCTTCTTTTTGTGTCAATTCTCTAACACTTGGAATAATAATCAGATACCATTGCCACAGGGTACCTACCCACCATGCTTTCCTTCAGTCAGGAGTAGTTGGGGGGGCTTACGGTGTGCATGTGCGTGATGTGGTGTGGTATGTGTGTGCGTGTTTGGTGTGGTGTGTGTGTGGTGTGTGTGTGTGTGATGTGTGTGTATGTGTGGTGTGTGTGTGGTGTGTGTGTGGTGTGTGGGTGTGTATGGTGTGGTGTGTGTTTGTGTGTGTGTGGTATGTGTGTGGTGTGTGGGTGTGTGTAGTGTTTATGTGTGTGTGGTATGTGGGTGGTGTGTGTGTGTGTGTGATGGTGTGTGTGTATGGTGGTGTGTGTGTGTGTGTATGGTGTGGTGTGTGTGTGGTGTTTGTGTGTGTATATGTGGTATGTATGTGTATGGTGTGGTGTGTGGGTGTGTGGTGTGTAAGTATGTGTGGTGTTTGTGTGTGTATGGTATGTGTGTGGTATGTGGGTGTGTGGTGTGTGTGTATGGTGTAGTATGTGTGTGTGGCATTTGTGTGTGGTGTATGAGTATGTGTGGTGTTTGTGTGTGTATGGTATGTGTGTGGTTTGTGGATGTGTGGTATGTGTGTATGGTGTGGTGTGTGTGGCATTTGTGTGTGTATGGTATGTGTGTGGTATGTGGGTGTGTGGTGTGTGTATGGTGTGGTGTGTGTGTGTGGCATTTGTGTGTATGGTATGTGTGTAGTATGTGGGTGTGTGGTGTGTGTGTATGGTGTGGTGTGTGTGTGTGGCGTTTGTGTGTGGTATGTGTGTGGTGTGTGAGTATGTGTGGTGTTTGTGTGTTTATGGTATGTTTGGGGTGTGTGAGTGTGTGTGGTATGTGTGTGTATGGTGTGTGTGTATGTGTGTGGTATATGTGGCATGTGGGTGTATTTGTGTATGGTGTGGTGTGTGTGTGTGTGGTGTTTGTGTGTGTGGTATATGTGTGGCATGTGGGTATATGTGTGTATGGTGTGTGTGTGTGTGTGTGTGTGTGTGTGTGTGTGGTATGTATATATATGCATGGTATGTGTGGTATTTGTGTGTGTGGTATGTGTATGGTGTGTGGGGGTGTGTGGGGGTGTGGCTTGTGATTAGGCTTGCAGGCCACACCCAGGAGGAGTCCAGAGGTCAATACTGGGTGTCCTCTTTATCACTTTCACTGAGCCTGGAAGCCACTGCTGTGGCTAGACTGCCTGCCAGAGAGCTCAAGGGAGCCACCTGTCTTCTCATTCCCCCACACTATGATGACAGGCACACACTGTCGTGCCCAGTTGTTATGTGGGTGATGGGGATTGAAGACATGGTCCTCATATTTACACAGTGTGGCAGTTTGAAAGAAAAATGGCCCCTACAGGCTCATGTATTTGAACACTTGGTCCCCAGCTGGTGGCACTCTTCAGGGAGGTAATGGAACTCTTATGACATTTGGAACCTTGGTGTAGGAAGCACAATACTGGGGTGATTTGACAATGACTAGCCTGGCCCCACTTCCAGCTCACTTGCTGTTTCCTGTGAAACATGACCCGCCAGCTTCCGGCCTGTGTCCCCTTCCACTACGGACTCTAACCCTCTAGAACTGCAAGCCAAAACAAACATTCTTTTTTAAGTTTCTCCTGGACATAACTTTTTATCACAGCAACAGAAAGTAGCTAATACACACACAGCCAGTACTCTACTCACCAGGCCATCTCCCCAAGCCTCCGGTCTGGTATCTAAACAGCTGTCTAGTTCAGACAGGATGTGTCCCATCATCATCATCTCTGGGTCCAGATTTACACTCTGCTGCTTTTTTTTCTCACATTGTAATTAAAACCACACAACCAATAATATTCAGTGATATAAAGAATGAAATTCTGATACATGCCACACAATGGATGAACCCCCAAAACACACTCAAAGAGATGAGCCACACAAAAGAACCTATGATACCACACATGAGGTAGCTAGAGTCGTACAGACATGAAGAGTGTGGGTTACCTGCAACTGGAAGGATGGGAATGCACAGCTGCTGTCCAGGGGTAGTTTCAGCTTCGGGAAACAGATGGTGGTCGCTTTCACAATCAGGCCTGTCGTACCTATGCTGCTGCTATTTTACAACGACAACAACAGAACTACAATGGAAGCTGAAGGGATGTCTGGGGCAATGCTGTTTAAGCATGAGGACCTGATTTTGGGCCTCAGAACTTTGGGCCACATAAAGAAGCCAGGGATTACGGTACACACCTGTAATCCAGGGGCAGAGAGACAGGAAGATCACTGGGGCTCACTGGCCAGCCAGTTTAGCAAATTGGTAAATTCTAAGTATGGTAAAAGAGCCTGTCTCGAAAAATGTTAAAATCCATTTCTGCTCCTGCAGTGAATCCAGTTTTGGTTCACAGCACCCACATGGTAGCTCATAACCATCTGTAGCATCCCAGGGAATCTGATGCCCTCTTCTGACTGCCAGAGGAATCAGGCACTCACATGATATATATATGTGTGTGTGTGTGTGTGTGTGTGTGTGTGTGTGTGTGTGTGTGTGTGTGTATGTGTGTGTGTATGTGTGTGTGTGTGTGTGTGTGTGTGTGTATGCAAATGCTCATACACAAGAATAATAAAATTAAGTATTTTTTAAAATACCTGACGTTAAGCAACCATCAAGTAAGACACTCAACATGAAATCTGACCCACCCACATGTGTACACACACACACTAACTACAATGAATCAAAAGAGAACCAAAACTTGACTCAGTTCTTCAGTGAATAACACACAAAAGAAAGTGAGCAGATCCCTAGCCATGAATGCAGATGAGCATTTCCTACAGTGAGAACAGGTGCCCACTCACAGAGTCCAGGGAATGAGCTCAGAGGACTGAGTATTCATTCCCTTCCCCTCAAATGCATCAAATAGGCATCTCACTTAGTGCTTTATGCTTAGAAGATACTCAAGTAATGTTACCACATATTTCATTCTGAGGATAGCCAGCAATGAGTCCAGGCAGAGCAATGCCCATCTCTTGGTTTTGTTTTTTGTTTTGCACTTGCTGCCTTTGCCAAACTGTGGCCCATGTCTTGTTATTGTGTTAGCTAGACCCTACAGAACCTGCCATCATCCCCCCGGGCCAAGAAAACACGTGGAAGTATTCCAACACCACTGCAAAGAGAAGCCACCAGCGACTGTGGAAAAAAGCCAAGACAGACGCGGCATCACAATAGGAAAGACAGCCACAGAACAGTAGGAGTATCTTTCCAGAATAGATAGTGGTGTCCATCAGAAATCAGCCGCTGCTTGAATTTAGTTTCATTTCAGTAACGGCTTCCCCTCACTGACAGCTGCATCTTCCAGCACCCTCATTAGTGTCTTCAGACTTCACTTTCCAGGCAACAGAATACATACATTTAGATTTTTTTTTTTTTTTTTTTTTTTGAGAGACGCTGTTGGATTTGGATGTTCCTCCTGCAAACAGCACACAGTGAGAGACCACACTGGAGTACTTCAAGCTGCTCTACGGTTCTCTCTGAAGCATCTGTCAGGAGCCCTCAGACTCTCTAACATGAAGTACTCTTCTAGCACTGGGAAAAAGGCATCCCCCACTCCCGTCATTCCTCACACTCCTATTATAATCATCAAGATTGGAGGCAGAGGGTCAGCAAGATGGCTCAGTGGGTAAAGACACTTGCTGCCAAGCCTAATGACCACATTTATCATTGACACAGTGAAGTAACCCCACCCATAGCTTGACCAGACATCTCATCACAATCTCCTCCCTAAACTTCACATTCTTTTTGCTGTTTGTGCTAATTATAAATTTGACAGCCATTTGTCATAAGAGCACTCAGGAGGGAAGATGAGTTCAACTGCCAGTACCTCCAGTACTACCAAGGCAAACATAAACATGCTTACTAGAAACGAACTGAGTAAACAGAAATTCAATAGCATTGGTTCACTGAACGTTGTTTACTAAATATTTATTAATTCGTTACTATATCTCGAGGCTCTGTTAAATATGCACATCAACGATACTAATGAGGCGGAGGAAGGAGAATCACAAGTTCATGGCCAGCAAACTGCAAGGTAAGATTCTGTTTTGTTATAAGTGTGATACATCAAATAAAGCAGAGTTACACTGGATAAGATGAAATATAATCAAGCTGGGGGCTAGGAAGACAAGTTCATAAGCAGCATCTGTGTTCAGATCCCCAGCACACACTCATACATGTGCACACACTAATACATTTTTTTAAAAGACAAAAGCTGATTATACAAAAGTTTTAACAGTATGGAGAATGAACGAGAGAGAGACCTGATGTTGACCTCTGCCTCCACACAAACACACACACACACACACACACACACACACACACACGCATGTACACACATATACAAAAAGAGATGATTAAACTAAACTCTACATTCTAAGTCAGGAATCATCAAACTTCTGTCAACGGCCAAATGGCCTCACACTCTTGGTCACAACAGTGCCTCTGATGCATGCAACCAAGCTGTGCTCCAGGACAACTGGATGAGGCCCACAGAAAGGAGCTCTGCCTCTGCAGTGCTGGAGACTTGGGCTCAAGGCCTCCTGCACACCCAGTGAGGGCTCTACCTACCACTGGGCCACACCCTTGCCTCACACTTTGAGTGCCACAGGATTTTCTCGTGTCCTTTAACTCTTCTAATGTGTTCTACTCCCTGACCACTAAAAAAGAGTCAATTCTTGGTCTGAGGACCCAACAGGTGGTGGGTCACAATGGCTCCTCAGACTCACTACTGACTGCTCTCCCAAGTTTATGGCCTGAAGGACTATTCAAAAGATGTCCTCACTTGCAGACTTGTCCAATTTTGGTTATTGAGATAGAGTCATGCTACATAATCCTAGTCTTAAAACTCTGGATCACCCTGCCCCAGCCTCTGGAATGCTGAGATTACACACACGTGTTGCCACCTCAAGCTGAAGCTGACTCTCTCTCTCTCTCTCTCTCTCTCTCTCTCTCTTCTCCCCTCTCTCCTTCCCTCCATGTATGTGTGTGTGTGCGTGTGTACTTGAGCCATGACACATGTGCAAAGTGGTGGTCAGAGGACAGCTGTGAAGTGCTGTCTCCTCCTACATTCCCTTGGGTTCTGGGGATTAAACTGAGGTCACCAGGCCTACACCACACACATCTTTAGCTAAGGAGCCATCTGCTGGCCTTGATTCCACTTCTTAAAAGAAAATTAAACATTTGAATGAAAGGTAGTGCTAGCTTCTTGATAGCTTGCTCTAATATGAAACACTTTATTGGGCAATTTGTTTGTTTGTTTTGTTGATACATAGTCTTGCTGTGTAGCTCAGACTAGCCAAGACCTTTCAATCTTCTTGCCTTGCCTCCAAAGTGCTGGGATTACAGACATGTTCTACCACACCTGGACCTGGTTAATTTCTTCTGACAATTCCTATTATTATTATTATTACCGGGTTTTTTTGAGACAGGGTCCCACTATATAGCCTTGGGTGGCCTGGAGCTCACTATGTAAACTAGGCTGGTTCTGAACTCACAGAGATCCAACTACTTCTGGTATTAAAGTATATATGGCTATGCCTGGAATACTTTTTTTTAAAGGTTCCCAATTCCCTGATAAATTCTAAGCTTGGCTTTTGCTTTTGTTTCTTTGAGCACAATCCAAGTCGGCCACTCTGCTGCGTTGTATCTTCGTGAGTTGTTAGAGATCTGTTTGTTATGAGTGGTTTCCTAAATGCCTAGTCTTCACTGATTGCTTACTGGCCACACTGGGGAAGAAAGTTCTTTGAAGAACTGCTACCCAAGAGAAGGGACAGTCTATTCTTCCAGAGAGGAATTTCATTTGCCGTTGCTGTAGACCTGGGAATACTACTGTTCAAAACCTCCTGACATGAGCTCAAGACCACAGGGTCCCCATGTCTTCTTTTAGAACCAAATAATGAATTACATTTTTTGTATTTTGAGGTGGAGCCTCACTATATAGCTCAGGCTAGTCCTGAACTCATGATATAGCCCAAGTTGACCTCAAACTGATGCAATCTTCCTGCCTCAGCCTCTCATGTGCTGAGACAGCAAGCCCAGCTGAAATAATTTCTGCACTGTCTAAGGATCTTTGCTGTCAGCTTTCACCCATTTTCTTTCCCTTTTGCTCAGATTTCCTTGATTTCTCTTCCAGCCCTGATAGAACACATGTATGAACCAGTGTATACATTTGTCTCTTTCTCCCTTTCATAAAATCTTATCTTTATACACAAGAAAAATCCTCCGGAGAATTGTTTCTCCCATGCCTAGGTCATGTGACTGTCAAGAATACTTTGGCTCCTTCTGATAGCACGGACAGAGCTATTCCAAAACAGCAGCATGTAAAGTGAGCTGCATTTCGTATGTAAGCAGGAAGACCCTGCTGTGTCATCTGTATGTATGACAGATGGGAAACTCTGAAATTACTCAATAAAGGTTGGAAACTTACAAGCCATGATAGATGCACTATCGGGTCTTAACATCAACAAAAATAAAACAACCAACAGCCAAGGAGAAACACAGATAATTAGCATAACTGCAGGAAAAACCTTCAAAATTTATCAACATGTACACTGTATTTTCCAAGGGCATTTGCTTTATCTAGCAGAATTTAGTCATTATGTATGAAATCAATAAAGACAATTTACCGAAAAGAAAAACAAAAAAGAATAGAAAAAAGATGAGAGAAGTGGCATCTGCTCTGTGACTTTACTAAATAAGAATGTCAACTCCTAGGGGCTGGAGATATAGCTCGCCTTGTACAGTGCTGGTCTAACTGGCACAAAGCTGTGTCTTCCATCCCAGCATTTTAACCCGGGGAGTGGTGCACACCTGTAATCCTAGCACTTGGAAGGTGGAAGCCAGGGGATCAGAAGGTCAAATTCATCCGTGGTTACACAGTGGCGTTTAAGGCTACTTGTCTTTTTCCACAGTCAGAGGCATATCAGGAAGCAAAGATGACACCGTATGCAGCATGAACCTGGAGACAGTGACTTGACCCAGTGCAGCTGGCAGCTGCTTATCGGGTACTGCGATGGATTCAGTGATCAGCCAAGAACTTTCAGAAAAGTTTGAGCTTTGAGAGAAAAAATTAAAAAGCCAAGTAACTAGAGCTAAGAATTGAATTGTACAGAACTATATAATAAATACAATTCTCTTCTTCAAGTAAGAATTTAATTTCTAGTGCTTTTTCTTTGCGATCAACATTTTATGTATTTATATCTTATTTACTTGAGACAGGGTCTCAGAAGCTGGCCTCAAACTCTTGATCATTCTGCCTCAACTTCACAAGTGCTAAAATTACAGGCATGTACCACCACACCTGGTTCATATGGTACTGGGGATCAAATCCAGCACATGTCAGGCAAGCAATCTACCCCGACTGAGTTATATCTCTAGCCCTCAATAAACATTTTTTTTTTCCCCAAACAGGGTTTCTCCATGTAGCCCTTGTTGTCCTGAACTCACTCTGTAGACCAGGCTGGCCTTGAACTCACAGAGATCTACCTGCCTTTGCCTTCTGAGTGCTGGATTTAAAGGCTTGTGCCACTGCACAGCAACATGTTTTTTAAAAGCTTTGAGTCTTCTGGGTTTTGGTCCACCATGAAAGAGTTTAGCAATCAACCTTCCATACTAAAAACAAGTAAGAGCCAGTTAGACAGCTCAGCAGATAATAAAAGCTCTTGCCTTGCAAACCTCAGGACCTGAGTTCAACTGCTGGCTCCACAGTCAGTGGAGGGAACCAATTCTGGAAAGGTGTCTTCTGACTGCCACATGAAAAGCATGATTCATGCATAACTGCACTCATCTCTCTCTCTCTCTCTCTCTCTCTCTCTCTCTCTCTCTCTCTCTCACACACACACACACACACACACACACACACACATACACACACAAATTAATTAAAAACAAGTAAAAATCTCAATAGGCCAAAAGTCAGTAACTCTTCTTAGACCTCCTGAGAGACACAGGATGTGCAAGAATCACAAGTTATCACAGCATCTAGGAGGAAAAACCTCAGGGAAACAACCTGTTGGAGGTGCTGTGTGGAGCCTGAGTTGAAGCACTGCTGGGTGTGGAGGCTCACACACTTGGGAGGCTGAGGCGGGATGGAGAGCTCAAGGCCAGCCTGAGCTACTTGGGGAGCTACTGTCTCATAAAACACTAGAGCCCAGAACAAAGGGACTTTACAGCTATCATACTTAATGTTGAGAAACCTGACACTTCCCTGCTGAGTCAGGAACAAGGCAAAAAGATGTCCCTTCTCATCCCTGCTTCTCAGACCCATACTCAAAGTATCGGTTAAGAAGAGAGAAAATAAAAGAAATACATATTGGGAAGGAAGCAATATAAATAACTGTTCTTTGTCACAGATGACATGATGGTCTAGGATCTATACTTTAGGTAAAAAAATCCAAAAGCTGGGCATGGTGGTACATGCTTCAATCCCAGCACTCAGGAGGCAGAGGCAGGTGAGTCCAACATTGTCATTTTCTAGTGAGCCCCAGGCTAGCCAGGGTTACAAAGTGAGAGTCCTTGCCATAAAAACAAAAACAAACAAACAAAAAACTACAAAACAAACAAGCACAGTAGAGATGCAAGCCTTTAACCCCAGCACTCAGGAGAGGGGGGATGGATTTCTGAGTCTGAGGCCAACATGATCTATACAATGAGCTGTAGGCCAGCCAGAGCTACATAGATTGGGTCTCAAATCTTAGAGACCTCTCTTGGACTTAGTAATAATATCTACCAAGCTTCTAAGACACAAGAGTAATACACAAAACTTAGTTTTATATTTATCGTCAATGAACAATATGAATTTGACATTAAAAATAGAGGCTGGAAGACTGATGGTGATGGTAGAAGTCTTTAATCCCAGAACTCAGGAGACAGAAGCAAACAGATCTCTATGAGTTCGAGGCCTGCCCTGGTCTGCAGAACTAGATCCAGGACAGCCAGAGTTACACAGAGAAACCCTGTCTTGAAAGAAAAAAAAAAAAGCTGGGCGTTGGTGGCACACGCCTTTAATCCCAGCACTTGGGAGGCAGAGGCAGGTAGATCTCTGTGAGTTTGAGGCCAGCCTGGTCTCCAGAGTGAGTGCCAGGATAGGCTCCAAAGCTACACAGAGAAACCCTGTCTCGAAAAAACAAAAAAAAAAAAAAAGACAAAAAAGGGGAGGGTGGGGCTGGGGCTGGAGAGATGGCTCAGCAGTTAAAAGTACTGGCTATTCTTCCAGAAGACCTGGTTTCGATCCCCAGCACCTACATGGCAGCTCACAACCATCCATAATTCCAGTTCTGTGGGGTCCAACAACCTCTTCTGGTCTCCCAGGGTATCAGGAATGCATGTAGTACACAGGCATACATGCAGGCACAAATAAAATTAAATAAATCTCTTTAAAGTTAAAAAGATTACAAATACGGGGCTAGAGAGATGGCTCAGAAGTTAAGAACACTGGCTGCTCTTCCAGAGGTCTTGAGTTCAAATCCCAGCAACCACATGGTGGCTCACAACCATCCGTAATGAGATCTGGTGCCCTCTTCTGGCCTGCAAGCATACGTGGAGGCAGAATGTTGTATACATAATAAATAAAAATAAATAAATAAATAAATAAATAAATAAAATCTTAAAAGAAAAAGATTACAAATACAATATCATCTATATTCACACCCAAAAGAAAGGATACAAAGCTAACAAAATTAAGTAATATCTACCTGAGGAGAACCACAAAACTCTATTTAAAAAAAAAAAAAAAAACCTAAAAAACTCATGGATACATCCAACTTGATCCATTGATTTAAAACAACCTCAGTCAAACCTGGGGGCAGGGGGATGAACCTATGGCTATCAACAAACAGATTCTAAAGTTTATTTAGAAAGAAAAAATCCAAATACCCAAATCAATACTAAAACAGGGGGGAAAAAAAAAAAAAGCAAGCAGCTCTCCTTTATGCCGCACACAGCAGCTCTCTCTCTGCTATGGAAGCTGCTCTCCAGACTTTGGAAGGGCAGCGTCTCTCTCTTCCTTCATGGCCCCTCAGATTGCCTCTGGGACGATGCTGCACCCTCCCCAGTTGCTCTCTGACTTCAGGCCTGATTATACCTCCCCACCATGGTCACAAGGCTCTCTTGTAATAACATTCACTTCTAAAAGGCATAAATAAATAAATAAATAAATAAATAAATAAATAAATAAACAGACAGATAAATGGAACACATTTAGCCTTTTTGATTTCCTCTCAGGGATTCTAAGGAATGAAAATGGAATCAAATGAGAAAGAATAAAACACTGGGATAACTCTAGTTCATATCTAACTCTAGTCTCAGTGAGGCAGAAGCAACTGAAACCGTATTTTAGAGAAACTATTAAAAAATAATGTACCCAGTTTAATGCTGCCAGTCTCCTAAGTTAAAGCATTCTCATAATAAATTAGTCTCTCTCAGCTTGCCATATACATTTTTCATATTTTTTTTCCTGGTTTTGTTTTTGAGAGAGTCACATTCTATAGCCTAAGGTGGCCCGGAACCATTATGGAGCCCAGAATGGCCTTAAACATATGGCAATCCTTCTGCCTCAGTTCCCACTCCCAAGTGCTAGGGTCACATACCAGTTACCACATCAGGATTAGCATAAACTTCCCCCTTCAGTTCCAAGGACTGAACCCAGAGCCCTGTGCACACTAGGAAGACTGAACCCAGGGCCCTGTGCACACTAGGAAGACTGAACCCAGGGCCCTGTGCACACTAGGAAGACTGAACCCAGGGTCCTGTGCACACTAGGAAGACTGAACCCAGGGCCCTGTGCACACTAGGAAGACTGAACCCAGGGCCCTGTGCACACTAGGCAAGCAGCCTACCACCAAGCTATAGCTCCAGCCCTATTTCTGAGACTGGTCTCAGTAAGTTGCCAAGGCAGGCCTTAGATTTGCCATTCTCCTGCCTCAGCCTCTTGAACAGCTGAGATGACAGGCCTGATCACTGAAGCCTCTAAGGAAATGGCAGCACCCTCCAGCCTGGGACCTGCAGTGCTTTTGATGTCTGTCTTTGCCACCTAGGACTTCTTCCTCAGTTTGCAGCCTGCACACACTGGTGAGCAGTCAATCTGTGCCATCAGTCTTTGAGAGGAGGGTCTTAGAGACCAGTTCTATTGCTTCAGGATCCTTCCCAAGTGCCCCAAACAGAAGGCCATTTGCCTGACTGCCAGGGGCTGGCAGTTGATGGCCTATCACTTCCCGATGGTGAGGGAGCAGCTTCTTCCCTTAGCCCCTGCTATGTCTTCAGAGCTTGCTTCTCCGGTTACATGGCACTCACAGCCAATGGTTACACAGACAGCATCTTTGCTGCTACCTCTCAGAAATGGAAACCCTCGAGGGAGCATTGGCCTACTAACTTGGCTTCGGCCATCTTCACTCATGCATCTCCTTTTGGAGCTGTCAGCCAGCCACAAGAACACCATAATTGACTGTGTTTGCTCCTTTGCTGCTTGAATAACACAGGGGAATTATCCTTTGTCAATCCCTCCTTCAAAGTCTTTTTAGGGAAGTCTTATTTTAACCAGGAATAGCCAGATTCTAGACTATTAAGCTGCTTCAACTCTCACAAGAGCTGTACAAAAAAAAAAAAAGTGCCTTCTACCTCCAAAAGCCATTAGAGACTTTCTTCTTATTAATAAGACACCCAGAACACATACTATTCCACAGAACTAAAAGGACCAATTTCTCTCCTGGAGCAGAGTGACAATCGTCAGGCACTCATTAAATTAAATGAGCAATGACTCTTTCCCGATTTTTTCTCGGTGAATAGCTGAGGATCTTGGCTTTTCCAAGGCTGCCTTCCATAGACCCTCCATAGATCCCTGTGGACCTGGGTAGCTGTTAGTATGCCACACAGATAAGCCTGGGCTCCTCAGTACCCAAGATGGCTAGCCTTTCTGTGTCTTCCAGTCAGTTCCTATCTTGTTAATACATTTTTTTTCTTAAAATAATAATTTTGAGATCTGTGAGACAGCTCATTCTGCAAAAGTATACCTGCCACCAAGTCTGATGGCCTGAGTTTGATCCCTGGGACCTACATGGTGGAAGGAACCAACTCACACAAAATGTCCTCTGGCCTCCATATGCTTCTTTGCATGCAATCTAAAATTCAAAATAAGCCCATACCTTTAATTCAGTACTTGGAAGGCAGAGGCAGAATGATGTCCAGGAGTTCAAGGCCAACCTGGACTACATACTGAGCTCCAGGCCAGTCAAGGCTACATAATGAGAACCTCCCTGTCGCCCATTTCAAAAAACAAAAATTAAAGTAATTTCATCCCTAAAATATAAGAATAATTGACTGATTTTCTAAATATTTTCTTTCATTTCAAGGGTTTCAGGGGACATGGGTGCTCATATTCTAGTTGGCACAGCAATTCCAAAAGGTGGCCTACCACAGTTACATAAGGTGTATTTATGCTGGGGTTGTGACAATTACACCCACAGTTGCCTTGGTTTTTTAAGAAGATTTAATTCCCTTGGTTGAAACATAGGTGAAAGACTCTATTTTCTGGAACTAATGATTAAGGAGTAAAGTAAGAGAGACTACAGATAATAGCAGACACTCTGTCCCGTGTTCAAAGGCACTTACTCCACTTCGGCACTTCTGCCCGTGACTGTATGCTGGAACAGCCCACTAACCTCTGGCCCCTCAGAGGCAGGAGCTCCTGAAGGTAGGGAGGGACTGAGTCCTAACTGGTGTCACACCTTCAGAGTCGAGAAGTGCTTCCCTTGATGTTGGTGTATTCAACATGGAAATCTGCTTACTGTTATTCTGGTGCTGGTGCTGGTGCTTGAACCCAGCGTCTGGCTTATACCGGGCATGTATTCTACCATTGAGTTATACCCCCAGCCCCAAAAGTCTGCTTCTTAATTAGTTGCTTGAGATCAGCTGGTGAACATGCTGCTGGCATTTCTGAGTTTTAATCGGGCATTACTCTGGTTCTGACAGACAGGACCTCAAATATCCCATGAGCTCCACCTAAATATAGTTTTCTCTTGCACAAAGCAGCAGGAAAATGCTAAACTGGGGAGTTTTGAATGTTTTTGTGGATTCCAGTCTCTGCCACTAACTAAAATTGCTTTTGGCAAATCTAACCACAGTGGATCCTGTGTTTGAGATTCAAATGAGGAATGACACTAAATGGCCTCCAATCACTCACTGGGCCCAGCTCTAAAACTGATGAGGCATGCATGCATGAGTAATGGCAGAGTGGCAGAGTGGCACATGTTAACACTAGAGGGCGCTACACTGGTGTCGTCACAGGGGGTTCAGGTCAGGAAATTGCAAGAAAAAGATCCTCCTTTCTCCCCAGATTTAATGTCCTAGAGACAGAACCTTAGGAATGTGACAGGCAAGCATTCCGCCACAGGTGTGCACCACCACCCTGACTAGTAGCTTCTCCATCATGACCTGGCTTGGCAGGCGAGTGGCAAGTTGATGAATTCAGCTATAATTATCATCAACATTCTTCTGCAGGATTTAAATGTTTCTCTCCCTTTATTTCCTCGGTTTGGGAATTTTCCATTCATTGCTCTTATTTGCTTCTTTGGTTTTTGAGACAGGGTCTTCTGTAGCTCAGGCAGACCGCCGACTCACTATGTGGACATGTGGACATCTCTGAGGTCCTCCTGATGCTTCTCCCTCCATCTCCTAAATGGGGGGGTTACAGGCTTAACATACTTTGTGGGACTTACTTTGCTCTTTGTTGTTGTTAGCTTGATTTTGTTGTTGTTGTTTTTCAAGATAGGTAGCCTTGGCTGTCCTGGAACTCACTCTGTAGACCTTGAACTCACAGAGATCCACTTGCCTCTGCTTCCTAAGTGCCGGGATTAAAGGTGTGCACCACCACCATCCACTGAATTTTTTTTTTCTTTTTTGATATATATATATAAAAGGAGAAAGAACTCTTTAGGAATGGCTTAAAGCCAACTTGGTTCTCATGGAATTAAAATGAAGCCCAAACAGCCTGTGATAAAAGCCAGTGAAAAGAGCTTTTGGGGAAGAACCTGTGGATTGCTCAGTCTGTCAAGGGATGAGGTAAAAGAATCAGAGAAGGGAGGAGAAGAACAGGCACACTGAAGATGGGTGAGGCTGTGGCCATCGTTACACACTGTGATGGCTAATCTTGACTACATCTGGAATCAACTAAAACCAAAGCAACCGGGCACACTGCTGAGGGATTTTTTTTTTCTTGACTGGCTCATCTGAGGTGGGAAGACCCATGCTAAATCCAGACCATTTAATGTGATAAGACCCACCCTAAATCTGGGTCACATCTTCCTGAGTCAGGCTCTTGCTGGCAAGTTCATTCCTTTGCTACCTACTTCATTAGGATTCTGCATGTACTGAAAAGCAGCTGAGACATCCAGATTCATAGACTCAGCAGCTATCTTGGACTTTCCATCAAGAGTCAGCCAGTTGGACTAGCTGGACCACACAGTCTGTAAGCAATTCCAATAAATACTTTTAATATATACACATTCATTCAATCAACTCCATTCCTCTAGAAAACCCTAATATGAATGCTGACTCTCTCTACCTCTGGAAAAGATCCTTGGCCTTGAAATAGTGTGACCTAAACCATCCACAAACAAGGGAATCGTCGAAAGTCTGTTTCTCTTTGCCCAGAGTGGCTATAACAGGTAGTGTGCAGTAGACAGAGAAATGCAGGACAGAACTTCTTGCATTTCTACCTCCTGGATTAATGTGATTCAGAACAGTAAGGCCTTGGCAGTCAGACACCGACTCCCTACTTTCAGGACACAGACCACTCCTGAGTGAAAATAGACAGTAACCTTGAAGAGCAACTCTCTGGGTGAAGGGGAAAAAAAAATGTACTAGATCAAAACAATTTTTTTTCCCTTAAAAAAATGCAAACTTAAAAGCCGGGCGTTGGTGGCGCATGCCGTTAATCCCAGCACTCGGGAGGCAGAGGCAGGTGGATCTCTGTGAGTTCGAGGCCAGCCTGGTCTCCAGAGCGAGTGCCAGGATAGGCTCCAAAGCTACACAGAGAAACCCTGTCTCGAAAAAACAAAACAAAACAAAAAATGCAAACTCATACCTCTAGCAAATAAAGTAAAAATTCAGTATGTTCAAATCCAGTATCAAAGTAGCTAGGAAATGTTACTCTTCCTTAAATCACGAATTTCAAGTATTCTAAAGGTACCAAGAGGAAGGATGGATGGACAATCTATGGACCCCCTACACCTCTCTATCTCTAACATACATCCTTTCACGAAAAGCAGGCAAAAACACACTGCGGTGTTTAAAGGCAATGGCTTGTCTTCTCCCCCACTCAGGCATGCCCCAAAGGCTTCCATGCTCCTGCATCACACTGACCTTTAAAATGTTCCGGCCATCAAATGATTCTCTTTCCTTGAAGATATATTTGCCGTCTGCTGTGTAGAGATTGTACCTGCCTTCAGCTGTAAATAATCCAGACAATGCAAAAGGAACATGAGAAGTGTGTTTGTGCCTCTCTCTTGAGCATCTATAGGGCCACAGGCCGACCAGCAAGCTTTCACCTCCCGCTAGAAAGCAGCAGAAGGTGGGGAAGAGCAGCTAATGGTCAAGAGATGAGGCTTCCCAGGCTGCATTCTCCAAGCCCTAACTGTATGCATGCACTGGGTAACTAATGAGCTCCTCCTCGGATCTCAGTTCTCCACAGACAAAGTCAGATGTTGAGACTAAGCCACCTCCAGGTTCCTACAAGCCCAAAATAAATGGCATGTGATTTTAATTATGTTAAAATACACAAAAACTCACATATAAACTATTCACAATTGCTGGTGTCCAGGATTTGGGTAGACTTAGGGACTACCTCCAAATGGGGTGTGGGGACTTTACTACCATTAAAGATATCCTTATATTCCACACAGGAAGGCAGCCTGTCCATGACCTTGGCCTAAACAAAACTGTACTCCAGTTGACTAAGTTAATTTATGTTGCACGTCCCAAAAGATGTCCTTAAAGGGCAGCCAGAAGAATATCAAAGGGAAAGGAGACAGAAAAAAAAAGTAATATATCTTTTCATGTCCTTTTCAAGTAAAAAAAATTCAATACAGAGAAGAGCACAGGGAAGGGAAAATTCAAAGGACCCTCAAGCATCACTTAACTTTCAGAATGTTTTTGACCGATAACTCTTTCCTGCCCACTGACAGGCCTTTACAAGCACTCAGACTTTTACTTTCCAGTATGCTCTTCCGTTGTTCAGGTCTGAAGAGTCTCAGGTCAGAGCTGAAGGACTCGCCAGAGTTCGAACAACTCCATGAACATCACACATTTTAGCTATGTGTGGGGGGACAATGGACCTACCCCAGATGAGAAATGTTGGAAACAAGACCCCAACCTCAGGCATACTCTACAACTTAAAAAATAAGTTCTGAAAGCCAGACTCAGTGGCACACACCTACACAGCCAGCACTTGGGATGTGGAAGCCAGAGAAGAGTTCAAGGCCACCTCCTCTGCATAGCAAATTTAAGGCCAGCCTGGGTTACATGAGATCCTATCTCAAAAGCACAAGCAAAGCAAACATAAAAAGCTTCCCTGCTAAGAAAAAAGAACACAAGCAGTTTGGAATGAAGTAAATCAATACAAAAAAAAAAAAAAAAAAACCAAAAAAACCAAAAAAACAAAACAAAAACAACTATTACAAAGTAGGAATTGTGGGCAGGGAGAGAGCCCGGTCAGTAAAGTGCTTGTCTTGCACCTGAGCCCAATCCTCAGAACCCATGCTATAAAAAAGAAGAAGAAAAAAGCTGGCATGGTGGGAGCACACTTATAATCTTACCCAGAGGGAAGCAGAGATAGGATCTTGGGTTCATTAGACAGTTAGACCACCCTACTTAGTGAATTTCAGGAAGTGGGAGGGAGACCCTATCTCAAAAACTAAGGTGCACAGTACCAAGGGAGACTGAGATTCTTCACTGTTTAGGTTAAATTTACCTGGGCATCTTAAATCCTTCTTGGGAGAGGCATGCTAAGGATTGGAAGTAGGATCTCATGCATACTAGGCAAGCACTCTGCCCCTAAACTGCACCCCAACCCTCATGGCGTATTTTTGTTTGCAAAATCTGACAAGCCCATGTGTGACAGAGCTGAGTGCCGTGCTTGGTATGCCCCTTCTGCTGGGTTCATTAGAAGAAAGGTAGATCAGAGATTCTCGATGGTCACAATCCTGCTGCGGCTCCGGGAGGACTTACCATTGGGGTCTTTCCTGAAGAGTGTGTTCATGACCGTGGCGTGCAGTTTCACACTGTTCCAGTCTTTCACTATTAGTCCCAATGCCTGAAAGCGCTCCAGCACTCGGTCAACTAGTTCCTGCAGCCTGGAGAGGTTGAACACCGAAATCTTAGTGAACACAACCGGACCACCAACTCAACAGGCACGCAGTGTGCGCTCTGTGCCAGTCATGGGACGAGGCTGCAGTCCCCACAGAGCTCACTGTCTGATCAAGAAGGCAACCTTGGGAACAAGTCACTGCTGGTTCTCTGCTGGCACAAGCCTGTAATGCCGGCACCCAGGAGGCTGAGTTAGGGTTCATAACATTTATTCTTATTTCCTGTTTGTTTGTGAGTCAGGCCTCACTATGTAGCATTGGCTAGCCTAGAACTCTATGTGGACCAGACTGGCCTGAGAGTCAAGAGATCAATCAGCCTACCTTTGCTGGGATTTAAATATGTGCACCACCACACCTGGCAGGATCATAAGTTTGAGGCAAACATGAGATACACTTGAGTTCCAAGGCAGCCCAGGTCACAAAACAAGACCCTGGGGAGGGGTATAAGGAAAAGAGACATCACTGTGATGCAGTATGGTTTTATGAGAGTGATCAACTACATAGAGACAGATGTCAACATGTTCTTAAAGGATTGATAAAGATTCACAGACAAAACCAGAAAAAAGAAGGGCACTCCAAGCAAAGAAAAAGCAGAACATGCAAGACCCCAGTGATGCAAGGCCATAGCAGACGGCAGCCTGCTGGCTACTGGACACATCTGGGACAGAGGAAGGGGGGCGGGACCTGGGACAGAGGAAGGGGGGCAGGGATATGAAGTAGTGGCCAGACCACAGAGAGTCAGACTTTTAACGGGGAATCAATGCTGTGACCTAATGTCCATTTCTGAACTCTGACTCTGGCAAATAGAAAATGCTTCCAAAGTGGAGATGGGAAGGGAAAAGGTCAGTGGCACAGGACAGGCTAGGTGGCTTCTACACTGGAGAAAGAACAACAGACAACACACTGGCCATGGCACTGAGCACTCTGTATCTGCTAAACCACTTCACCCTCACATCACATCCTTACCCCTAGTTTACCAATGAAGCAGCTAAGGAAAGGAAAGTTACAGAACCTGGGCAAGGTCATGTAACTACTAAGTGGCAGACCCAAATGTACTCCTCCCTTTCTCTCTCTCACCCTTCCCCTCCCCACCTCCCTTAGGGACTGGGAAGATGCTCAGTGGTAGAATGGTGTGTACTAGGCCCCAGACTAAACCACAGCACTGAAACAATTTTTCTATTGACAAATGTCTTCTTTCTTTTTCTGTGTGTGTGTGTGTGTGTGTGTGTGTGTGTGTGTGTGTGTGTGTGTGTGTGTGTGAGAGGCGGGGGAGGAGGGGAGAGAGAGAGTGCACCTGAGCAAACAAGCCAAGTGTACCCACATGTGTGACAGTACAAGTGTGGAGGAGGGGTCAGAGGACAACTTGGGGGAGTCAGTTCTTTCCTTCCACCATGTTGGTTCTGGGGATTGAACTCAAAGTTGTCAGGCTTGGCTGCAAGCACCTTTACCCACTGAGCCATCTCACATAATTTTTCATAATTTTTAAGTTAGCATGCTAGGCAGTGGTGGTACATGCCTCTGATCCCAGCACTCTGTGAGTTTGAGACCAGCCTGGTCTACAAAAACTACTTCCAGGACAGCCTCCAAAGCCCAGAGAAACTCTATCTTGAAAAACAAAAAACAAACAAACAAAAAAATTAAGTTAGTTTATAGAATAATGAGTTTCATTATGGCATTTTCATATGTATATATATTTATCTTTATTATAGTCATCCTCTGGTTACCTGCCCTTATCCCTCCCCCCCAATCCATTTTAGTTCATTAAAATTTTAAAATGAGTTTTTAAAAGTCAGAGCAGGTCAGTCTACCTTCAGAGTCCACACTCCCAGGCCCCCACTATGAACGAGGAAATGATGAAGGCCTACATTCTGGGAGCAACGAGCAGGAACTCGGAAGAACTCAATGAGAAAAGTGGCACCCATCCCGACACACATGGCAGAGGTTAAGGAGAAAAGGGAAGTGAGGACAGTTCCCCAAGCCTGGAGATGGTGCCCAGCCAGGTCTCTAACCCACCAGGCAGCTATGAAGACTCATCTTAGTCGTCAGGGGACAGGGTTGACGAGGTGCCATTCTAACTGTACGGCACAGGATATCAGGCCTGAAGGACAGTTCAGTTCAGTGTGCTTTAGCCAATATGGAGACGCATGCGCTTGGAAGATGAAGGCTGGAGGTCAAGGTCCTCCTCAGCTACAAACGGGGTTATTAGCCAGTATATAGCAGTATGCTAGCCAGCCTGTGCTACACAAGACCCTATCTTAACAAACCAAAAAGAGCTGTGACAGCACAGGACAGGTGTAGCATGGAAGGAGGATTAAGAGCAAGCCAAGAGAAAGCTATGGACAGCCTTCTGGGATGCTGAGCCATGGAAAGGGCAGGGAAGGAACCGGAAGACAGCTGGTAAGGGTGAGAAAACAGGGAGAGGACCTCAGAGAGTCTGGAAGCAGTGCCAACACACACAGCCAGCACACGCAGCAGTGCGGGGCGCCTGTAGCAAAGCAGTTTGTTGGCACACCAGAGGCAAAAGTCTTATGACTGAGGACAGAGGAGGAATCAGACAGGGAGGTGGCAAGTCTCTCAAGACACTGGAAAGGAAGGAGAAATGCTAGTGTTCGGCAGGCCACAAGAAACAATGCAGGTTTCTAAGAAACTGGGAACTGAGGAACTAAAAGCATGACACCCAAAACAGGTAAAGGTGCAGTCTCAGGGTTCAGTTGCCACGACAGAGGTGGGGATGGGGAGATGTGCCTCCACGCTTGTTCTCTTAAACTGTCTCCTGAGTTACCAGACTGGCAGTCATTAACTCAAAGATTCGAGATAATGGGCAATTTTACAGCAAAGAAATCCTATGGCATGCAGGTTCAGTTTCAAAAACCTGATGTAGGATTTCCAGGCATCTAAGCATACTGACATGAGTATCTCAGGGCCACCTCACCAGAACTGAAGAAAAGACTGAATTGGGTGACTGAATTGGTGAGTTTGATGCCAACACCAAAAAAAAAAAAAAAAAAAAAAAAACCCAAAAAAACAAAAAGAAAAAAACCAAACCATGTGGCATATGCCTTTACTCCCAGCACTCAAGAGGTGGAAGTATGGGGGGGTCAGAAGTTCAAGGTCATTCTTGATTACATAGCAAGTTCAAGGCCAGCTTGGGTTATGAGACCCTGTCTGAAAAAGAACTGATGGGTAGTGTAATGTAATTCTATTTGTTTAAAACAATACACACAGACAATGACTCTTGGAGGATTTTACTCTGGGAAGGAAAACAAGGAAACAAGGGGGGCTAAGTTAATCTTTACTTAATTCATCTGTTAAAAAAAAAAAGTACTGAGATGTGCAGTTATAAACCTTAACCTCAAAACATATAAATGCAACTCTATTATTTGCCAATTCTCAACAACTAGACTATCCCTACTTCTTTTTTGCTTTGCTTTTATTTTTCAATTGCATTTATTTATTTAATTGTGAACATGATGTGGAGTTCAGAGAATAATGTGAGAATTTGGTTCTCTTCTTCCTCCACATGGGTCCTAGGGATCAAACTCAGGTCCTTCCGCTTGGTGGCAGGAGCCTTTGCCCACTGAGCTTGAACTCACAGTGTAGCTAAGACTGACCTTGAACTCCACCTTGGTTTCCCTCCTGAGTGCTGGCATCACAGGAATGTGCCACTGTGGCCAGCAAAATCCTTTCAAGCACGTATTTCGATACTGTTTTTAAATCTGACAGGAATATTATAGATCTCCTGGTCTGAGTTCACCTTTGTATTCCTGATATAAACTAACTTAGTCATCTCTCTACCCTCCACTTTAAGAAAAATGCCAAATCAAGCAGATTTTACCTTTTGCATCCAATTATTGATTCCCATGGCCACTGCTCTAATTTGGGCCATCTTGCTTCTCCCAGGCTATTGTAATGGCTTCTAAATACCCTGCTCCTGTTCCTACTGTAATGGCTCCTGCCCTGGCTTTCCCTTTCAGTTATGAATGCAGCAAATGACTTGTTTTAAATTCATAGGAAACAACATGAGGCAATGTGGCTTCTACAAAAAATACTGTCTGTACAAGACCCAGTCAGCCCCATTCTCGCATGAAGGGGTGGGTAAGGGAGTCACAAGCCTAACTGGAGAGCCCTGGACAGCTGATGGCCACTGTGGAAGGGAGAGTTAGAGTTCTTTAAGGGTGCAGCTAACAATAGGTTGACCATGCTCCAGCAGATGGCTGTACACACAGGAGTCTCGGGGCAGCATAAACTGGACTATTGGGTTATTTTTAACAAAGGGGTGGTGGAGAGAAGGCTCAGTGGTTAAGCACTGGCTGCTTTCTCAGAGGATCCAGGTCCAGTTCCCAGCTCCCACCTGGAGGCTTACAACCATCTGTAACTCCAGTTCTATGACTCTTCTCCTGGTGTCTGAGGGCACCAGGCACACATGTGGTACATAGACATACATGCAGGCAAAACACCCACATACATAAAATAAAAAAAGTTAAAGCATTTTTTTAAAAAAGTGGAAAAGAAGTAGGGGAGGGAAATACACAAAAGGAATAAGGGGGAAGAGATAGGAGAGGGATATGATCAAAACACATTGTATAAAATTCTCAAAGAACTAACAACAACAACAACAAAAAAAGGTTTTAAATGGCATCTGTGGTGGTTTGAATGGGAATGGCCTCCATAAGCTCAGATTTGAATGCTTAGTCATTAGGGAGAGGTACTACTTGAGAGAGGTTAGAAGGTGAGACATTGATGGGGAAGTGTGTTGCTGGGGGTGGGTTCTGAGGTTTCAGAAGCCCAAGCCAGGCCCAGTGGCTCTCTCTGTCTGCTGTCATCTGATCTGGATGTAGAACACAGCTACTACGTCTGCTGTGTCTGCCATGCTCCCCACCATGATGCTGATGTACTAAACCTCTGAAACTATAAGCAACCCCAATAAGTACTTTCCTTTAGGAGAGTTGCTGTGGTCATGGTGTCTCTTCACAGCAATAGGACATGGACTAAGACAGCATCTATTATTGAATACATAAATCTCTTACAGTTTATGATTTCCTACAAAAAGCTCTTGGGTATGTTTTATCATATATTCCTAATTATCTTATAATTTGTTGAATAATGAGTACATAGTTTTTTTAACTTTGTATCTTTTTTGTTTTGTTTGTCTTTTTGTTTTTGTTTTTGTTTTTGTTTTTCTGAGACAGGGTTTCCTCTGTGTAGCTTTGGAGCCTGTCCTGGAACTCATTCTGTAGACCAGAATGTCCTTGAACTCACAGAGATCCGCCTGCCTTTGTCTCCCAAGTGCTGGGATTAAAGGCATGCGCCACCACTGCCCAGGTAGTTTCTTAGCTTTTAAATGATGTTTTCTGTTTGCTTACAACTATAATTCTTATATTGACTTTATACAATCTTACTAAACCAAACCAAACCAAACAAACAAAAATGCCTGACTATGTAGGCCTAACTAGCCTGAAACCTCCATATAGGCTTAAGTGTGAGACCCTGTCTCAAAAGTAAATACATTAGTTAATAAATGAGGTAGAGAATAACAGAGAAAGATACCTTCTGTATGTGTATATGGACGTGAACACACACACACACACACACACACACACACACACACACACACACACACCACTTTATAAAGGGCCATCTCTTCCTTCTGTATCAATCAGCACAGCCCTCCAAACTTCCTAGCACAAAGGAACATTCCAGAAGGTTTACAAGTTGACCTAAACAAGGGCATTAGAATACATATATCTCTTTTAAAGTATACATTTGGGAAGGGGGAATTTATAAATCTCAAAGTAACACACATGGCTCTTCCTGTGAGCAAAAACAGACAATAAAAAGTCAAGATAGAGCAGTAAAGGAGATGGGAACGACTCAAAAAAAGTTCTTGATTGATCATGTTAGTGGACTCAATAAGAGTTCTCCTTTCAATTCACAAAGCTTTGATAAAAGGAAGTTAGACAAATGTGTAAAACCTGGCTTTGTGGGGGAAGTTACGCTGAACTGGCCCCTGAGACCTGAGCTCTCCATTAGTGAGAGGACAGATCGAGTGTGAGAACTGTCTTCAAAAGAAACTCACTTCAATGGGTTTTCATTCTCAAACCTGTTATCCTCTGCATGTGAAGACCTACAGAACGCAGGGTCTCAGCAGCAGGAAAAAGGGTAAACACCAGTGAAAACCCTCAAGGCAGTAACTCCATCATCTTTTTTTAGCTCTTCTATGTTTCCCTCTGGAAGCCATAAAGAACAGAGTGAACCAAACTGACTGGTCTCTGCCTCATGTGCCTTAAACAGAGCTGAAGCACAGATGAAGAAATTTTCATTATTGTGTAGACTCAAACCTACAATCTCAAGTAATTTTCCATATGCCTCCTGTTACCTGTGTGCTTACTAGTCAGCGCAGATTTTAGTCTCACAGCAGTGAGTTCTAAGTGTGTATCTGCACACCAGCCTCTAATGTGCACAAATATTGCAAAGATCATATGAAGAAAATATGAGTATATGTGCGGAAGGTACTGCTGGAGCACGGCTCAGTGGCAGAGCACATACTAAGAAGCACGCAGTACAACATATTCTTGCTGTTTTTACTGGAAGACATCTGTAATCATGGTGCAAACACAGTGGTGTAACCCAGCATGGCCACATGACCCTGAAATCCCAGCACTTAGCAGGCTGAGGCAGGAGGATTGAAAGTTTAAGGCTAGCCTGGGCTAAGCAGTGAAATACTGTCTCAAACTAATGAAGAAAGCAACGGCATGTAGAACTAACTGCTGCTCCCTCAGTCAGGGGACTGTGGTGCCATGAGTGTTTCACTAGTAACAGTCTTCAGTAAACATTTGCAGCTTGAAAAACTTCTATCTCATTTATCCTTGATAAAGCAGAAAAAGAATAAAGCTTTACTGAATTTTGCTCCTTGAGCACACAGCCTTTTAACATTCTTGTGGTGAAACTGACAGTATGTATGAAGCACTTGGCCTGTGCACCTAGCCAGACAGCTGTCGGAAGAACTGGGCACTGAACCAATGTCTGTCCACTTGAGAGAGCACGTGAAAGAACACTGACAGGCAAAATGTGGCTGATCAGGCTTGGCTATGTAGTAGGTATTTTCTTTATCTTTTTTGTTACGGCTTTTGTATTTTGAGATAGGCCCTCATTGTGTATGCTTGGCTGTCCTAGCACTCACTAGTTAGATCAGGCTGGCCTCAAACTCTCAGAGATCTATATGACTCTGCCTCCCAACTGTTGGATTTAAAGGCCTGGGTTACCATGACTGTCTTGTTCCTAACATTTTATGTAGCTTAATCTTAATAATTCCATGACAGTAAGACTTTTATCCCCCATTTTGTCTTGGTATTCATCAAATTACCGTCACATCACCTGTGAAACCCATCCTACAAGACCTGCCTTCCCACGTCCTATTATGACGATAAACACAGTCCATTTCCATAAAAAACTGACTGTTATGGTCAACACCCACTATTCAAAGAGTCTTTCAGGCTAACAGTTGGACATTTTCTCCCATAACCAACTCTTCTCTGACTGTGGTAGCATCCTTGCTTTAATGAATAAAGAGCCAGGCATGTTGGTGCACCCATATAATTCTAGTACCTGGAAGGTTGAAACAGAAAGGTTATGAGGTTGAGGTGATGCCCTGCAAGCCTAGAAGGGCCTAGAAGAGCCCCGAACTTCTAGTTCAAATATGTACACCTTAAAAACCTACCTGTTGGAGCCATCTTTCATATGGACTTTGGCATAAAGAACATCCACCATACCAGGATCGTCATTCATGTACTCGATCCCTGCCATCTCTGCTTCCAGAGGTTTGCCACCAGAAATGTCACTGCCAAAGAAAAATACATTAGATTTTCACAGCTGTGTAAGCAAAGAAGGCTGTATATTGTAAAAGATAGTTAATATGCATAGTCAAGTAGTATAAGAACAGACCTTGGGGTTCTAGCTGTCTTTCTCATTTCAAGTTACTAAATGGCTAAAGCCCACACCTGCAAAATACAGCAGAGTATTTTCAGCACCATAGCATGTTCCAATACTCACTAATGAGATCTAAGACAGAGCCAAGGAATGGCATGATTGGTAACAACAGTCTACTGTAATGGCCCTTCTCTCAAAAGCCCATCTCTCTCCATTATTTCTACAGTTACAAGAGATTTTCACTCACTAGATGTGCATACCAATAACACATATACAGGATCACCTGTCCACACTAATGAAAAGAGTCTATTAGGGGAGAGTTTTAATATAGATTGAAGCAGAGGCATTAAAGGGGAGAGGGAAAAAGAGGGGGCAGGCAAGACTAGAAAAATGATAGTACACACTAATATGGGTACAGGCTTCTCAAGAGAAGTCACTCTAAGTGTCTAAACAAAAGCCATATATGAAGTTGGTGTCTTTTGAACTTAAAACACATGACCAAGGCAACTTAAAAAAGAAAAAAGGAAAACATTTAACACTCATGGTTCTAGAGTGTTAGTCTAGGACCATCATGGAGGGGCACATGGCAGCAGGCAAACAGGCAGGCATGGAACAGTAACAGAGAGTTTTCATCTTGACCAACAAGCATGAAGCAAAGAAGTAACTAAAATGGCATGGGCTTTTGAAACTCAAAGCCCACCATAGTGATACACTTTCTCCAACAAGGCTACACCTACTAATCCTCCCAAACAGTTCCACCAACTGGGGACCAAATAGCCAAACATATGAACAGTGTATGGAGGCCATTCTCATTCTTGCCATCACACACTGCTTTAAATGTTTCTAAGGAATTTCCTTTGGTAAATGAGATCATAGGACAGTCCCAAGGTCCACTAGACAGGATTACAACAGGGAAAAAGAAAACCACAGGGCATAAGTGTTGAAGGAATCCTTATTATACTAAGTCCAGAGACAGGTTTTCACTCTAAGAACATTTCTTAGTTAGGGTTTCTATAGCTGTGAAGAGACACCATGATCACAGCAATTCAATTCTTTTTTTTTTTTTTAAGATTTATTTATTTATTATGTATACAGTGTTCTGTCTGCATGTGTTCATTTTGGATGGTTGTGAGCCAGCATGTGGTTGCTGGGAATTGAACTCAGGACCTCTGGAAGAGCAGCCAGTGTTCTTAACCTCTGAGCCATCTCTCCAGCCCCAGAAATTCAATTCTTATAAGGAAAACATTTAATTGGGGTGGTTCATTTACAGTTTCAGAGGAGAGGTTCAGTCCATTATCATCATGGCGGGGAACATGGCAGCATGCAGGCAGACACGGTGCTGGCTACATCTTGATTCGAAGGCAACAGGAAGTGAACTAAGTGTCATACTAAGGGAAGCTAGAGCAAAAGAGACCTCAAAGCTCACTATTACAGCAACACACTTCCTCCAACAAGGCCACACCTACTTCAACAAGGCCACACCTCCTAATAGTGCCACTCCCTTTGAGGGGCATTTTCTTCCAAACTATCCGTAATCTTGTTTGTGATTACTTTGAAAAAGTTACAGGTTTACAGCTGGGAAAGGAAGAAGGTTAAATTTAGGACTCTTCATTGATATTGTAATATTCCCATTTGAAATGCTTCTATATAGAAGAAAAAGAATAGTCAGGCAGTGGTGGCACACACCTTTAATCCCAGCACTTAGTAGGCAGAGGCAGGTGGATCTCTGAGTTTGAGGCCAGCCTGCTCTACAGATTGAGTACCAGGACAGCCAGGACTACATACACAGAGAAACCCTGCTGTGGTGGTTTGAAAGAAAATGGCCCCCAAAGGGAGTAGCACTATTAGGAGGTGTGGCCTTGTTGAAGTAGGTGTGGTCTTTTGGAGGGAGTGTGTCTTTGTGGAGGTGGGCTTTGAGACCTCATATAAACTCAAGCCACACCCAGGGACAAAGACCGCTTTCTGCTGCCTACAAGTCAAGATGTAGAACACTCAGCTCCTTCTCCAACACCAAGTCTGCCTGCACAACACCATGGAGCAGCATGATGATATTGAACTCACTCTCTGAAAATTTAAGTCTCCCAAATTAAATGTTTTTTCCTTTATAAGAGGTGCCATGGTCATGGTATCTCTTCACAGCAACAGAAACCCTAAGACACTTGGAAAAAAAAAGAAAAGAAAGAGAAAAAGAATACTGTTTTTATGTAGGCAATCTTCATAGCAAATCTTGTTAATTGTTAAAATTCTTAACTTTAAGCTAGCAAGATTCCAACCAGACTCTTGTTAATTGTTAAAATTCTTAACTTTAAGCTAGCAAGATTCCAACCAGACTCTAGAGTGAGAAGGTTCTCCTCCCCCCCATCCAAATGTTTCCTACTCTGAGACTTCAATCCCTTAATCTTAAAGCTGGCTGATGACTAAAGACCCATTCGTCATGATTTTCAAGTGCTGAGCCGGGATACAGACCCTACCTCTCCAGGGACTAAGAGTTTCAACCTGTTTGATCTAAGGGAGCATGAGAAGGTCCAGCCTTGGAAACTGAAAAATGGTCATTAATGGGAATCAACAGTGGCCTAGAATATTCTCACTATCGTGTTTTCTTCCCAGCTCCCTCTATCAGACATATACTTCAACCAGAAAGAGCTTCTTGCCCATCTGAAGCCAGGAAAGCCCCACTCATTTATAGTGTTCCCTAAGCATCATATAGCTAGGCCCCACCATCTGGGGAAAGCTGCTCTACAATGCTGAGAGGAAGGCAGTCACAGCCTGCCATCTCACAGCCTCTTCTGGGCTCTACTGGGAGCCCTGAGACCTGCTCCTTAGGTCTGCCTTGCAACTTAGCTCCCCATGGGAAACCACTTGACTGTCATGGTTCCCCACAGCTTACTCCTTTTGCCACTTCCAAGGCCTGCAGATTGTGATCATCAAGCTGGATTCAGCTGGGAAGACTGCCCTCCTTTAGGATTTGTTCTGAGTGTCCCCACCAAGGCCTTCAACACTCAAAAGGTCCGAGGGCCCTTGGGTGGGGGATTTCCTGTGGTATTACCTTCCAAGTGGGAGATGTTAGAGGTCAGAAGGAGCTGCAACAACTGGGGTACTCTTACTGCCTGAAAGACAGGCAGTCTCATGTTGTGGTGCAGTCTCTACAGAGACAGGGTGGCTGGAGGAGGCCAACATGGAACCACTCTGAATCAACAGGGCCTCGGACAACCAGGGGGCCCCAGTACTGGCCAAGAAACAAGACCAGCCTGGGGCACTGAGTGCAGTGGCACCCAAGTGCCACCCATGTGCCAGGCTGCAGGGCTATGGACAAGCTGGGCTTGCAGCCATGCCTGGAACACCATATGAGATCATCCTGAACAGGAAGGTAGCTTGAGCAGGCAAAAAAAGATGGTGACCTGAGACTGTACCCAACTAACCAACATTTAGGGCACTGCTCAGAAGTCTCCCTGGATCTTTCACAAGCTCACAAAAGGCCTGAAACCTCATCAGATATAGTATGTCTCCATTCCAAGTACTGATTAGGAAATTCAATATGAGAGGCAGCCATTCTATTCTATCTATCCAAGTCCATGCAAGAAAACTTGCTTTAACAATTATACTAACTGCACCACACACACCATTTTTTTTTTAAAGAGATAGGGTTTCAATGGGCATAGTATGCACACACCTTTAATCCCAACACTTAAGAGGCAAAGGTAAGATTTCTCTGAGTTGGAGGCTAGCCTGGTCTACACAGCAAGTCCTAGGCCAGCCAGAGTTATACAGTGAGACCGGTCTCAAAAACAAAAACATAAAGAGAAAGGGTCTTATCAAGTCACCAAGGTTGGCCCAAATTTCTGAACTAAAACAGTCCTCTTGCTTTAGTCTTCCAGCTGAGACCAGAAGCATGTGCTGTTCCTAGCTTTTTTTTTTTTTTTTTTTTTTTTTTTTTTGGTTTTTCGAGACAGGGTTTCCCTGTGTAGCTTTGGAGCCTGTCCTGGCACTCGCTCTGGAGACCAGGCTGGTCTCCAACTTACAGATATCCGCCTGCCTCTGCCTCCCAAGTGCCTCTGGCTCCCGAGGGATTAAAGGTGTGTGCCACCAACGCCCGGCTGTTCCTAGCTTTTCTTATGCTTTTAAAATTAACCCTGGTGGAACTGGTGAGATGGCTTAGCAGATGTATATGCAGGGCAAGTCTAAGGACTTAGTTTGATCCCTAGAACTCATGTAAAAAAAAAAAAAAAAAAGCCAGATGTACTGGCCTACATCTGTAATCCCAGCATTCCCATGGCAAGATAGGAGAGGGAAACAGGACAATCACCCAAAAGCTCCCCTCATTGGCCAGCTAGCCTGGAGTATCAGCATAGCAGAAACAACCTCAATAAAGTGGAAGGAGGTAACAGACTCCTGAAAGCTGTCATCTGACCTTCACAAGCATGCCATGGCACATGAAACTCCCCCCACCCCACACAAACAAAAAACTGAAAAAAAAAAAAAAAAAAGAAAAGAAAAACTAGTCCTGCACAGTTAGATCAGCACTACCATGTTTTTACTAGGTTATATTTAATGCTTCTTGTGAACCTTTTTACCACCTGCTCATCATCATTATATTAAGATTTGTTGTGTGATGTTTTGTTTGTGTTCTGACAAATAAAACTTGCCTGGATTTCAGAGGGTGGAGCTAACCACTAGTTAGCCATAGAAGCTGGGCGGTGGTGGCACATGCCTTTAATCCTAACACTCAGGAGGTGGAGATGGGAAATGGTGTGGTGGGGTGGAGATGGGACCTCAGCCTTTTTGGACAGAGGAACAGAGAGAGGTAGGAAGCAACTGTCGGCTGCTCCTGGTTCTCTGGTCTTCCAGGTTTTTAACCCCAAGATACCTGACTCCTGGTTTTAACTGATTAAGATTAGTTAGATTAACACTTCAAAAACGGACATGATTAAATTTTCATGGACTGAGAGCACAAATTCTCTCCTAAAACCTATCATACTGTGTTTTGTTGTTTTGTGTAGCCCACACTGTCCCACAGTATGCAGCCCAGGTTGGCTTTAAGCTGAGGCAAACTTACTTTTGTCTCCCAAGAACTGACATTACAGGTGTGAGCCTCTATGCAGACTATCCTACTGGGTTTAATCAGATAGTAACTATCATAAATTGGCATCTTTCTAGAATTTGTTCAAGTATATTGGCATCATCAAACCATACCAAATGGTAATGCTTAAGCACAATTAGTCTTTACCTTGATCTGCAGGTCGAATTTCTCCCTCTCTGTCTTTTCCTTGGTGCTGAGGACTTTAAATGCTTCAAAAGAGATGAGCTATCAAGAACAAAAGCTAGATAAATGCAACAGGCTCCCAAGCTCACTTATGAGTAGAAATGGAAGCACCTGCAAATTACCCACGGCTTTATCAAGAAAAAGATTAAAGAGCATGAGAGAGAAATCCAATGGTTTGCCTGATAAATGATCTTTGTCTTGGTGGCTTAAAGGTGACTTTGGATAATAATTAAGAATTAGCATCTGTCCACAGCTGGTTTCTCTTCCCCAGCCTTTGTCCCTCTCAGGTTTACTTATTGAAGCTCTTGCCTGTGAGGGATTCTCAGGCTTCAGAAGACGGATGCTGGAACTGATAAGGGGAGGAAGCTCATATTTGTCAAAGCAGATACTCCATGCCACTGCCCTACATCCCACAGAGAAAAATCACAAGGGACACATTTGATCATCAGAGTTTCCTCTACACTGAATAATTCATTCAAAATCTACTGAGTTGTATGAGGCTCAAGCTTAGGAATTTCAACAGAAATCTGGGTTTGGGGTAGAGGGCATCCTGGAGAGCATCAACAGCTACTTCCAGATCTCAACTACCTACATCCTTCAAAGACCCACACAGCACTTGGCTTTTATCAAATCCCAAAATAAGTCATGTTTGTTTTAATATTCCAACTTGAAACATCATCAAGTATGGCACAGCCAACACTGGTCCTCTTGGTTCCAATGTTTTCCCTTGCACATTTTATTTTGGGATCTTTACAGCATAGCAGGTTGGGGATAGAAATGCCATTACACACTGGCATACCTCCTAAGGGCACCACTGTAAAGGCTGAGGGCAAAGGACAAACCTAAGAAAAATCAAAAGATAATTTACTCACCACAGTTTAATACAATTTTTTTGTGTGTGTCTGACATCTCATCATTTGGGGAAACTGGTCTCTAAGCACTCCAGACACCTGACTCAGACCCTGATCTGACATCAAAAAAATTGAGTTTGCACTGTAGATGTTTTAAACAAGTGCACAGAGCACAGGAGAAGAGGGCTGGGGGCGCTCAGAGGAGTGGGGCTTGCTTTACTTTACTTGCTGGTCTCCAATCTTCCCAGCTTTTTGAAAAGAGCATCTTCGAACATCTTTCTGCATGCACTGCAGATTTCTGGCAGGGCAACTTTGTCCTATTTCAAAAGCTTTGCTGAATTTGAAAAACTACAATTACCGTTTTCATCCTGTCACATCAGAGCCTTAGAACTATTAGGACTGTTCTTTATTCCCAGTGCACACTGACTCTGACAGGCTTCCAGGCTCTGATTTGGCAGTGAGTCACAAAAGGCACTAAATACACAAAAGGGATGTACTCGGCTAGGTCTGCCCATAGCTTAGGATTAAAACTCAGTGATTAAAACCTGTGGCCTGGTTTTCTTAAGGCAAGAAGAACAAATACTTCAGTACATAATATTTTATCTAACTCTACTTTTTTTTTTTCCTTAGCAGGATTATCCCACTGGCAGCCAGGAAAATGTAGCTACTTTCAGTTTAGTGTAGCAAAAAGAATTGAGAATATAATGAAGTATGAGACCTTTAAATGTTTTTATTTTATGAAGAAAACTACAACTATCTAATGATGAATACCAAATTATTTGGAGTCTTAAGTAAGATTTAAAAAAAGATAAAACAGTGGGAGTAGTGTTACACATCTTTAATCCCCCAGCACTGGGAAGGCAAAAGCAGGTGGATGTCTGTGAGTTCAAGGCCAGCCTGCTCTACATAGTCAGTTCCAGGTTAGCCAGGGTTACATAGTGAGGCGAAGAAGAAGAAGGAGGAGGAGGAGGAGGAAGAAGAAGAACAAGAACAAGAAGAAGAAGAAGACAGGTAACTGGTCCCCAAAACAAATCAATGCACTATAGAGTCTTCTATGCAACACAGAGAAAAACTTTAGATCTTTTTGCCTTGTTCTGCCCAGTGAGCCACGTTGACTGTCCTGGAACAAATTCTGTACACCAAGCTGGTCTCAAATTCAGAGATTCTCTTGGCTCTGCCTGCAGAGCACTGGGATTAAAGGCATGCGCCACCACACCTAGCTTAGGTGACTCATTTCTACAGGGCATCTTAGAACAGTGTGGCACCTGTATATAATAAGGGGATTCTTAAAATTAAGATTTTGTGTGTGTGTGTGTGTGTGTGTGTGTGTGTGTGGCACGTGCGCGCGTGCCATGGCAACTGTGTGGACATAAAGGAACAACCTCAGGTGTGGTCCTTGCTTTCCACCTTGTTTGAGACAGGATCTCTGATTCTTCGTCCCAGCCTCCCATCCTAACACAGGAATGCCGGAACTACAGATGTGTTCTCCCACGTCTGGCTTTACATGGGTTCTGGGGACACAAACTCAGGTCCTCATGCTTGTGCACGAAGTACTTTCTCCACTGAGCCACTGTGGGAAGCAGAGGAAGGCCCGGGTAAAGGAAGCCCTGAGTGTGTGCTATTGACATGACATGGACCCCAATGTTTCAGTCCCATGGTGGTGAAAAAGCCTTCCCTGGATGAGGCTGAGAGGGTTGCTAAGCCTTCTTCTGGTCTGAATGCTGACGGTGTGTGTGGAAAATGTCTACTGAACCACTCCCCCTACACACTGATTACGGCCTGAAGACTACTTCCTTCCCTGTAGACTGCCCCTTCCAAGACAGGCTAAACCTGCTTCCTTGTTCAGCTGTATATAATAATCCTGCCTTCTTGTCTATCTGTGTGTAATAACCCCTCTTCAGCTGTATGCAATACCTTCAAAGGAGAAAAGAAAAACCATCTGAGAAAAAAATAAAGTGGGAACTATAAAGAGAAAGAGGGAGAGAAGAGGAGACTCTTTGAAGTGATACTTCAATGTAAGATGTAGGTGTAAATTCAATTTTTACAGTTGAAAAAATAAGTAACAAGTCAGCCTGGCCAGAGAGAATCCCTAGTTGTTTTTTGGCTTTTTGTTTCTTTTTGTGAGATGGAGTCTCATTATGCAATTCTGGCTAGCTTGGAACTTGCCTTAGAAACCAGGCTAGTCCCAAACCCACAGCCTTGCCACCTGAGTGCTGGAATGAAAGAAGTGCACCACTATGCCTGGCTTGAGATTCATTTTTTTAAATATTTTATTTATTTATTATGTATACAACATTCTGCTCCCATGTATATCTGCACACTAGAAGAGGGCACCGGATCTCATAACAGATGGTTGTGAGCCACCATGTGGTTGCTGGGAATTGAACTCAGGACCTCTGGAAGAGCAGTCAGTGCTCTTAACCTCTGAGCCATCTCTCCAGCCCCATGGCTTGATATTCTTATTGACTAAAAAAAAGATATCGATATTTGCCCCTTAAATTGCTTTTACCTTTTTTGGGGGATGGAGGTGGGGATATTGCATGACCCAAGAGACAATCCATAATCCGAAAGGTCAAGATATCTTTATTGAGATAAATACCAGCCAAAAGCAAGCCAGAGCGTACCAGGGGCAGCCGAGCAGCGGGGCCAGAGAGGAGGCGTGGTTACGGTGTCTCCCTACAGGGGGAGGCTAGGGTTGTTTGATTGCTCAAGACAAGGTCTCATGAAGCCCACACTTCCTTTCAACAGGCTTACGTAGTCAGGGATAACCATCTCCATCCCCAAGTCCTGGACTCACAGGCATGCACCACCATACCACATTAGGCTGATCTTTACATTTCTGAGGTAGAGTCTTGTGAGTCAGGTGGGCCTCAAATTTAAGATTTTCCTGCCTCAGCCTCTGGGAGCTACATGTGTACATCATCACAGCCATTTTCCTCCTCCTCTTGTTATTTTAACGTTACCAGGTACAGTGGTGTACACCTATAATCCCAGTACCCAGGAAGGTGGGGCTGCAAGATTTGTTTGAGCCCTAAAAATTTCAGACAAGCCTAGGCAACATAAAATCCCAGCTACTCAAGAGGCTGAGTCCGGTAACTGAAGTAACACAGTGAGACCATGTTATTGATAAATAAGTAAGAGATGGAAGAAGAGGAGGAGTGGAAGAAGGAATGGGAAAGGGGAGAGAAGGCAGGAGGGGAAGCATTCTATCCTTTCCTAAAGAATGCTGCAGTACCGTCTGAGCTATTGTGATATGCCCTCCAAGAGAACTAGGTCCCTTTATCTTTCATGTCTCAGTTAAGGGGCTTGATAACAGGGATCAATATGATTACAGATGGATTCAATCAAGTCAGAGTCCTAAAAGCCAACAGCTTGTTCCTGCTGTAATCACAGAGAGAGGAGACAACTAAAGGTACAGAGAAATGCAATATTAGAATTAAAGGTGGGGGAAAGAAGCCATAATGTGAGAAATCTCTAAAAGCTAGACTTTAAAGGCAAAAAAAAAAAAAGATATTTTTCCTTAAAACACTAGAAAGGACACAGCTCTGCCACGACTTTGATTTCAGTCCAATGAACTCAATATAAGTCTCCTGACACAGTCCGGTGAGATGGCTCAGCAGGTGAAGGTGCTGGCAGCAAGTCTGAACCTGGGCTTGATCCCTGGAATTGCATGGTAGAAAGGAACTGACTCCTGTGAGCTGCCCTCGGATGTTCACATGTGTGCCATGGCTTATGCATATGTTCTCTTTATAATTAAAGAAATGAATAAATAAACAATAAAATCCCCATGTCATCCAGCTCTCTCATCTAAAAACAAGCCTGATACTGAAGACCCCAGCCTAGGCCTCCCTCCCCTTTCCTGGTAAACCAGATGAATGTGTGTTGTCTTAAGCCACTGAAGCTGTAGTAATACTCTACTCTGGATAATTTAAAAATTGTAAATGCATGCTTTAAGTCAAATTTCAAACCTTCAGTTGATAGTCCAGTGTTAAGTACTATAAATGAACCAGTCAGGGCTGGAGAGATGGCTCAGCAGCTAAGAACACCTGCTCTTGCAGGGACCAAGCTTTGTTTCCCAGCACCTACATGATGGCTTACAAACATCTGTTACTCCAGTTTCTAGGCGTTCTGACACCTTCTGACCTCTATGGACACTAAGCACACACAAAGTACACATACACACATGCAAGCAAACACTCATCCCCATAAAATAGATAGATCTTATATATGTTTTAATAATCGAGTCAACAAATCCACATTGTTAACTATCATGAGCTGATTTCCATGTCCTTCAGCTCCCTCATCTGAAAACAAGCCTGTGACTATGAAGACTCCAGCCTGGACTGCCCTCCCTCCCATCGCTCCCAGTTACGTACTTAATGAATTCCTCTTTACAACGCTGCAGAATCTCACACGTCTGCTGGATCTCTTGTTCACTTAAAAGCACCAACATCCCAATAGTTAGGTGAAGCTTTTTGGGATTCTGAAAAATGGAGCTGTCAACCCCACGGTCCTGTTGTTAGAGGAAGAGAAACAAGACACTCAGCTCATATAGAAGCAAATGGCAAGAACCATCCTGGCAAAGCCGGGTGTAGTGGAGCACCCCTTTAATCCCAGCATTCAGAAAACCTTAAACTGGTGGATCTCTGTACTACAAGACAGCCTGGTCTACATCAGAATTTCTGGGCCAGCTAGTGCTCTCAAAAACAAACAAACAAAAATATATAACCAGGGTAAATGGGCTTAACCTGTAATCCCAGCATTGGGAAGGTTGAGGCAGGAGGATCACTGCAAATTCTAGGACAGCCTGGCTACATAGTGAAACATATCTCAAAAAACAAATGGCTGGGCATTGGTGGCGTACGCCTTTAATCCCAGCACTGGGAAGGCAGAGGCAGGTGGATCTCTGTGAGTTCAAGACCAGCCTGGTCTACAAGAGCTAGCTCCAGGACAGCCTCCAAAGCCACAGAGAAACCCTGTCTTGAAAAAAAAAAAAAAAAAAGGCTGGAGAGATGTCTCAGTGGTTAGTAGCACCTGCTCTTACAGATGGCCCAGTTTCAATCCCCAGCATACACAACCTGCTCACAACCAGCTATAACTCCAGTCCCAGGGGACCTAACACCCTCTTCTGGTTTCCATGAGCACTGAATACATGTGACACACAGACACACAGA
This sequence comes from Cricetulus griseus, assembly GCF_003668045.3. Lineage (NCBI taxonomy): Eukaryota > Metazoa > Chordata > Mammalia > Rodentia > Cricetidae > Cricetulus > Cricetulus griseus. The sequence continues at coordinate 1,296,170 of NW_023276807.1, forward strand.
TATATATGCAGGCAAAACACACACACACACACACACACACACACATATATCATATAATCACATATATACATTCATATATATTCATAAATAATCTCTCTATCTCACATACACATACACATACACACACACACACACACACACACACACATACACACACACAGCCAGGTACGAGCATTGGGGAGGCAGAGACAGGTAGATCTCAATGAGTTCCACGCCATCCAAGGCTATAGAATGAGACTCTGCTTTAAAACAAAACCAACAAATAAGTGGCATGAATATAACTGAGAACACAAAAATAAACCCATATGCACAGGAAATGTCTACACAGGGGAGAACAAAGGTGGAGGCTAATTGTATATAAAAATCAACTTAAAATTGATCAGTGACTTACACATAAAGTTAAGCCACAAATCTTTCAGAAAATAAATAAAATTAATTTTCTAAGACCCTGCATTTGGCAATGAGTTCCTAGATATGATAGTAAAAAACCTAAACAAAGAAACACAGGGAAACTGAACTTAATCAAGATTCCCAAATTTAATGCATTAGTAGTGAGAAAATGAAAGGAAACCCAGCGCAGTGGTATATCTGTGACCCAGCACTGAGGAAGTGGTGTATGTGTGAACCAGGGCTGAGGAAGTGGTCTATCTGTGACCCAGCACTGAGGAAGTGGTCTATCTGTGACCCAGGGCTGAGGAAGTGGTGTATGTGTGAACCAGGGCTGAGGAAGTGGTCTATCTGTGACCCAGCACTGAGGAAGTGGTCTATCTGTGACCCAGCCCTGAGGAAGTGGTGTATCTGTGATCCAGGGCTGAGGAAGTGGTCTATCTGTGACCCAGGGCTGAGGAAGTGGTCTATCTGTGACCCAGGGCTGAGGAAGTGGTCTATCTGTGACCCAGGGCTGAGGAAGTGGTCTATCTGTGACCCAGGGCTGAGGAAGTGGTCTATCTGTGACCCAGCGCTGAGGAAGTGGTCTATCTGTGACCCAGGGCTGAGGAAGTGGTGTATCTGTGACCCAGGGCTGAGGAAATGGTCTATCTGTGACCCAGGGCTGAGGAAGTGGTCTATCTGTGACCCAGGGCTGAGGAAGTGGTCTATCTGTGACCCAGGGCTGAGGAAGTGGTCTATCTGTGACCCAGGGCTGAGGAAGTGGTCTATCTGTGACCCAGCGCTGTGGTCTATCTGTGACCCAGCGCTGAGGAAGTGGTCTATCTGTGACCCAGGGCTGAGGAGTCTAATGCAAGAGGGTGATGAGTTCAAAGTCAACCTAGACTACACGGCAAGGCAAAGGAAGCGATGGAAGGAAGGGGGAGGGGAAGAGGGAAAGAAAGGGGAGAGAAAAGGAGAGGAGAGGGAAATATCAGAGAGAAGAGATGGGAGAAGGGAGAGCAGGGGAAAGGAGGGGAGAAAAGGGGAGGGAAGAGAGGCAAAGGGGGAAGGAGAGGGAGGAAAAGAGAGGGAGAGGGGAGCAAAAGAGAAGAGAAAGTGGGGACCAAGAGAGTGGAAGAAAGAGGAGAGTTTACAGAATGGGAGAGATATTTGCATTATTTGTTAAAGATAAAAATATCCAAAATAGGGGCTGCGGAGATGGTTCAGAGGTTAAGAGCATTGGCTGCTCTTCCAGAGGTCCTGAGTTCAATTCCCAGCAACCACATGGTGGCTCACAACCATCTGTAATGAGATCTGGTGCCCTCTTCTGGTGTGCAGATGTACATGCAAACAGAATACTGTATATATAATAAATGAATAAATCTTTTTTAAAAAATATCCAAAATATATAACTCTTGAAATCAAAAACAAAAACACAAACAATCTACTCTTTAAAACAGAGAAGACTGATGAGCAGTGGTTGCAAACACCTTTAATCCCTGCATTCAGGAAGTGGAGACAGGTGAATCTCTGAATTCAAGACCTGTCTGGTCTACAGAGCAAGTTCCAGGACAGGGCTACACAGAGAAACCCTGTCTCCAAAAAACAAAACAAACAACTTTTAAAAAAGTTAAAAGAGGGGGCTGGAGAGATGGCTCAGTGGTTAGGAGCACTGGCTGCTCTTCCAGAGGTCCTGAGTTCAATTTCCAGCAACCACATGGTGGCTCACAGCCATCTGTAGTGAAATCTGGTGCCCTCTGCTGGCCTGCAGGCACACACGCAGACAGAACTGTATACGCCACAAATAAATAAATCTAAAAAAAAAAGAGAGAGAGAAATATCTTCCCAATGGGTATCTTCCCAAAGAGCTTTAATAACAATGCACAAAGAACTTCAACATCATTAATAATTTAGGGAAATGAAGAGCAAGCCACAATAAGGTACTGACTCTCAAAATAATAGAGAGGGGAAAAAAAAAATACTGACAAGGTTGCCAGAAACTGCAACCTCAGAAAATGCCAGGAAAGCAAAATAGTTCAGTTCAGTCACTGTGAAAAACATGCTGCCAGTTGCTGCAAAGTTAAAGACAGGATCACCATGTAACCAACAATTCTACTCCCAGGTACATGCTCAAGGAAATGAAAAAGGACCCAATCAGAAGCATTACTAAAAGTGCTATTCACACAGCCAAGAGATGAAACTAGCCTAAACATATGTGAACAAATAAATGATAAACGAGCTGTGGTAGCCCACCCGGAGAATCAAGTAACAGTGTGAACAGAAGTGACGCGCTAATTCAATGGATAGACTCGGGAAACATGGTGTTAGATGAAAGAAGCAAGGGCCAAAGGGCCACATAATTTATTAGTCCATTTCTGTCAGATGTTTAGAGTATGGAAAAGAGAACAAAATTAGAGGCTGTTGGGAATAAGGGTGATAGGGAAAAGCTGCTAGTGGGTATGAAATTTCCTTTTGGAAGAATAAAATGTTATAAAGCAATATACCACTGGTGATTGTGCATTGTCAATATGTTTAACACTACTGACTCCATTCCCTTTAAATGGTTAATTTGATGGGAGTGTTTTGCTACAAAATACTGACTCGGGGCCGGAGAGATGGCTCCCGGTTAAGAGCACTGACTGTTCTTCCAGAGGTCCTGAGTTCAATTCCCGGCAACCACATGGTGGCTCACAACCACCTTGAATGAGATCTGGTGCCCTCTGCTGGCATGCAGGCAGAAGACTGTATACATAATAAATAAATAAAATCTTTAAAAAACAAAAAAACACTGACTCTTCCCTTGGCCCTGGCACGTGTCTAATGACGGGCTAAAGCAGGACAAATGGCTCACAGCGCTGGCTCTTGTTGCACCTGTTTCCTCTATGCTTGAAACCTTTGGGTCAGATTCTTGCTCAATTCTGTTACTCAATTCTGTTGCTCAATTCTGTTGCTCATTCTTGTTACTCACTTAGGGAATGTCCATCTAAAGCTGGTAATCCTCCTCCACACTGACTGAAGACACCAAGATAAGAGGAACGAAAGTATTTCCCAGAGTCACTGAGACAATTGCGGGTCCCTGCAATGGCAGTCTCCAGGCAAAGCCCCAAACCCACCAGGACAGGGACACAGACAGATCATCCCAGGAGAAGGCTGTCTCTCCATCCATGTGCCAAATAGGAATAGTCTTCTCAGGGGAACAAAATTGCCTGCCCAAGCAATAAAACGCCCCATAATCCAGGAGCCTGACATAAGTCTGTTTAGTTATACATACCTCATGCCCCTACCCAAATTCTTCCCTTGTAATATGGGAATCTGAGGCTCCAGTCGGTACCTGCCAAGGTGGACTGAGGAGGTTTGACCCCGTCTTTCCCATTTAGTTAAGGAGAATAAACTCTTTTCAGGCCTTTCATCATTACATTTTCTGGAGTGGCTGGACATGATTTGTTGCGAATCCCAGAAGCCAAGCCTCTATTGCTGAAATCTCCAATATTATGTGATTTTTCATATACTATTTAGAGACTTGGGGGCAATGCTTGGTAGTAGAACCCAAGTAGGTGGTCCTGGTTTTAATGAACAGTAGCCCAACAGAACAACAATTCTCAGGAAAAAAAGAATACAATATTCTAAAGCTTGTTTATTGTCTGTATGTGTCTGAGTTTATGCGCACTGAGAGTACACAGGTCCCTGCATAGAGCAGAGGGTGTCAGATTCCATGGAATGGAACACAAAGGGTGTTGGATCCCTTAAGCTCAAGTTACAGGTGGTTGTGAGCCGTCTGATGTGAGTGCAGGGAACTGAACCCTGGTCTGCTCCATAAACAGTGCATTCTCTTACACACTGAGTCATCTCTCCAGCCCTGAGTGCACAGTATGTTAACTGTGCTAGGACCTGTGTATACAAGCTATAACTGTTTAGCTTGGGGGTTTTGTGGGATTCTTAACAGTGGGAGTGGGGTGTCTCTGACTCTTTTGCCTGCTCTTGGGATTCTTTTCCTACTAGTGGGTTGCCTTGTCCAGCCTTGATATGAGGGTTTGTGTCTAGTCTTATTGAGTCTTGTTATGCCATGTTCTGTTGATTTCTCTGGGGGGCCTGCTCTTTTCTGAAGGAAAATGGGAGCAGTGGATCTGGGGGACAAGACAGGATGGGACTGGGAGAAGGAGGAGGGATGCTAATGGTCCAGATATATTATATAAGAGAAGAATAAATACAAAGAAAAAAAAAGAATAGTTTTTGACCTTGGGTGTGGTAGCACATGTCTATAATTCCTGAACTAGGGAGGTCAGATGAGGCGTTCAAGCCCAGCCCAAGCTAAATGTCAGCCTGTTACCAAAAATAAATAATATCTCTTTTTGGTCTGCCATCAGCTTTGTCAATTTCACAGCAACTGAGTCTCTCTGGGTTCTCCAAAGAATAACTTACCCTACGGACTTGCCTCCACAGTAACACCCTCTATAAACTGTAGAGGGCTCACATTGAGTGTGGTGAGGCACATCTGTAATGGTAGCACTTGGAAAGCTTAAGCAGGATGATTTTGAGTTTGGGCCCAACCTGCATTATGTGGTAATCTCTGATTAATATGAGCTATATATAGAGTGAGACCCTGCCTCAAACAAACCAAAATGTATAGGGTTTTTTCTATCTTAGCAGCTACTGCAGTATATCCAGATACATACTTTTCATTAAACTAAATTCTGAGGGCTCAACATGAGGCTCAGTGGTAGGGTACTTGCCAAGCAAAGCTCTAGACTGACTCTCCAGAACTGCAAATAAGTAAGTTCTGCCAAGAAGGACAAATGAACAATGAATGTGGAGACAACACGTGGCCACATCCAAGGCAGTCACCTTTCCCTGGCATTGACAATGCTTACATTTTCATACCTTCACCCTGGGAAGCACAAAAGGTGAGTATGATTTCTGAGTCCTTTTTTAATTAAAGTGCAATTCACTTCACATACAATGTGCTGCTTTACCATGTAAAATTTGGTGGTATTTAGCATATTCATGTTGTATAACCAATATGCTCTTTTTACTTTCAAAACCTTTCATCTCCTCAAAACACTCCATATACATTAAAAGATCACTTCCTGTCCTGAAGGCAAGCTCTAATGTGGCCTGTGTCTCTTTGGATTTGCTTACCAATCTGTCTATTCTGCATACAGCACATAAAAAGGAATTATTCAAAAGACAACCTTGGTGATTGGCTATCTTCAGTCAGCATAATGTCTTCCAGTTGACCACATCTAGTGTACCATAAAGGCACTTTATACCTTAACTAGAGTAATTATTATATTTCATGAACCTTACTCTGTAAATGGAAAATGAGAGAGAGAGAGAGAGAGAGAGAGAGAGAGAGAGAGAGACTCTCCTCTAAATAGGAGCCAAGCAGGAGGAATTCAAGCTTTGAATTTTAAGATCCATAATCGGATCCCTAGCCTAATAAGGCACCCAAAAGAAATGCATTTAACACACACAGCTTGTACCCAGTTCTTGGTTTGCCTAGGACACACTGCCTCATTTTTGCCTTTGAAACAGTAGTTAACAGATTATCCATTTTCTAGATGTTAATGGAGCTTGAGCTATTTTTGTATCTGATGAAGGAGTTTTATTATTCTACCCATCAACCCAAATTGCCTCATTTAATTTAAGCAGGTGATTTTAAGGAACAAACAGCTTTAAAACAGGGTATGGTAACATTGCCTGGAATGCTAGCACTCACTCAAGATGCTGAGGCAAGAGGGCCATGAGTTTAAGGTCAGCCTGGGCTACATGGTCAAACTGTCTCAAAGTAAGAGCAACAATCATCTCTAAAGTGTTGAAGAGGGCTAAGTACAGGGCATACATCCCACCTGTTCTAACCCAAAGTGACACCCACTACATTAGGAAAGGCATGTGATGCTCCCTACATGACTCCAGTGTGCGCAACTCTACCACAAATACGACTGGGGACTGTGTCCCTAGTAACAAGTAAGCATTTCCTACAAACACTTGCAACCCCAACTTCACAAGAGATGGAAACAGGAGGATTGCTGAGATTTGTTTACTTCTAGCCTAGCAAAGATTCAAGCCCCAGGTTCAGGAAAAGATCCTGTTTCAGAGGCATAGGCAGAGAAGGATGCAAAGAGACACCCTACACCCTCATTTGGACCCCACATGTGCACGTACATGCTCACACATAGATACAGACATGCATATACACATGAATAAATAAAAACGAATCCTCAAACGACTTAGAGAAAAACCCCATTAGGTAGACAAAAGGCATAATCAGATAACACACACACACACACACACACACACACACACACACACAAAATCCCACATAGACAACAACAATGTGCAATTTCACTCATTAAAACAAGAGGACCAGTGTGAAGACATAAGAACCACCCCTGACCCATCCCAGCAGCCTCACATTCAATGGCTACATACCACCACTGTCACTGCCACAACCAAAAGAAAAGCTGAAGAGGATGCTAGAGGAGAGAAGCCAGGGTGATGACAGTCTGCAAAGTTGTCTGTAAACCAGCTCCCCAAACCAGAACCAAGCCTGCAACACCCTGCACAGAAATGAGAGCAGATACCCTGCGGGAATGAGGGAAAAGCGGATGCTGCCAAGATGTGAACAGACAGACAGACAACCGAGATGTCAAAGCAAGGCAGGCACAGGAGGATAAAGGTACTAGAAAACTAATTGTGTGTGTGTGTGTGTGTGAGAGTGTGTGTGTGTGTGTTGTGTGTGGGTGTGAGAGAAGGAGAGAGAGAGAAGAGAGAGAGAACATGTACATCTGACTATTTTATAATAATGCATAATTTTGTTTTACTTTTTTAAAGCTATGTTGTTAGTACACATTTAGTTATATTGGGGGGGGGGGAGCATGTGTCACTAACAGAATGCCTCCCAGCTGGATTGATACTTTGAAAACATCTCTTTCTGTTAGCTTTCAGACTTCCTCTTGGCTCCCAGGAAGAGGATTCCCTGTCCCTGACAAATGAAGCCACCTTAGCAGAAACCCTATGGGAAGGGAAAATTCAAGTTTTATGCCCTCCAATCCACCTCCACTCCTTTGAAACAAGAAATCCTGTGGTGGTTTAAACAGGAATGGCCCCCATAGACTCATGTGTTTGAATACCTGGCCCATAGGGAGGAGCACTATTAGGAGGTGTGGCCTTGCTGAAGGAAGTGTGTCACTGTGGAGGTGGAGTTTGAGGTCTCATATGCTCAAGCCATGCTCAGTGTGGGATACAGTTACTTCTGCTGCCTGCAGATCAAGATGTAGAACTCTTAGTTCCTTCTCTGGCACCATGTCTGCCCACACACTGCCATGAAGATAATGGACTAAACCTCTGAACTGTAAGCCAGCCCCAATTAAATGTTTTCCTTTGTAAGAGTTGCTGTGGTCATGGCGTCTCTTCATAGCAACAGAAACCTGAACTAAGACTATCCCATTGGTACCTGATCACCCAAAACTGATTTTGCTAGTATGTTGGGTGATCTGAACTTGGCAGTGACATCATTGAGAAGGTGTCCCTTAAAAGAACAGTGGTTCCTTTCCTAGACTTTTGTACTTCAAATTAATATTTCTACTATTACTAACTCATACTGAAAGTCACAATCAGCTCATGAAAAGTTGTTAAACAACATCCTTAATGTGAACTGTCAACCCTCAATCTAACTTAAACTCTTCAGATCAGAGTATCAGATAATAAAATAAAATCACAGATTTTACCAGTGGCTTTCTCATTCTAGTAGGCCATGCTGTATAAAATGATGACATGACCACTCCATGGTAAGGTTAAGGGGAAAGTTTTTATTGTAGATATGAGAGAGAGAGAAAACAGCCAGAGGCATCTGGAAAAGTCCAGAACAGAGCAAGAAAGAAATAGACTAAACATAACCAGCAGATTGGACCTGGCCAGGGCAATCTGTGAGAGGGAAGAATAGCGAGAGATAGAGAATAGAGAAAAGATAGTCAGAGAAGCAAGAGCAGAGCAGAACAGAGAGGGAGGGAGGGAAGGGAGGGAGGGAGAAGGTGAGGGAGGGGGCAGAGGGAGAGAGAAGAGAGAGGAGGAAAGAGAGAGAGAGAGCTCGTGCCAACATATGGAGACTAGCAGGGTAATAAGGAGAATGGGTAGCTAGGGCAGGGAATCCTTAAACTGAAATGAGTTTAGGGTAGGGGAGAAGGACATGGACTTTGAAGTGTGTAACAGGTACTTGAGATACAAAGGGAGCCTGGAGGCCAGCATTGGCTTTGATATGCTAACAGGCACCACAGGTAGTCACAGGGCCCTTCTGCCAGAGGTAAGGGAAATGACTTTTTGGTAGATGAGAACGTTTCACAGGCGTTCCTCAGAAGAGGAATACTGGCTTTTATCTAATAGCCAGAAATCCTTGTAATGTCCAGGATGAGTGTACTAGACTGTCCTTTGAAGTTTCAGGAATTGGAGTTTCCTTTGGACCTAACACACACACACACACACACACACACACACACACACACACTCACACACTCACGCACACACGCAAAGAAGTTTCAAGTTTGACAGTTGTACACTATAAACCACTGTCTGCCCATGTCCTGAGTGAATGCCCTGATTGCACTTGAAATCAGCTTCTAGAGAAAGGGAACTGAGGAGGAGATGGTGGCTCTGGCAGGGTCAGGCCTGGTGGCAAGAGAAGCAGCAATAGCCTGCCCTCCAACCCTCTCTGCCCGGTGTGAACTGTTCTCCTTCAAGAGCTCAAGAACCAAGACTTTTGCCAAACTAGGATGGGAAGGATCCAAGAGGAGACATATTCTCCCTGCCTGCAGAAGTGCCAGCCCTCTGTCAATCATTTGTGGCCCCAGGGTCTTGGCGGGGTTCAGGGCTGGAGGCTTCTCCTTGCTGCCCTTTTCCCTCGGGAAGCACAGTCCTGGGGGAGCTTCTGTTTATCCTTCTACATAGCCATGCCATTTCTTCTATCTTTATGAAGACAGGAGAGGGAACATTCGGCAGCAGCTCTGAGCGGAGGACAGGGGAGGGCACCTACAGTTGTTTTCCATTGCAAGTATCTCTCAGTGATGTTCATGGGTAATCCCCAGGCCCCATCCCAGTGTCAGGCTAGTTTCCATGGAGATAGGCTTCTGGGTCCCATGAGACCACAATTACCACCATCAGGATCCTTCAGCCACACACAGCCTCTGCCAAGGGTTGGCAGAAGCACCACTGTGCTATATTTCCACCCAATTCTGGCTATATCAGTCAGTCTTACAGACACTCAGATCATTAACAATAAATACATTTTATAAACTAAGAAAAAGAAATACTAATTAAAACTATACTGAGTACTTCTTCTCACCTATCAACTGACAGTTCAAAAGCCTGATAATACATGCACAGTACAGACTGTGGGGACATGGGTGCTCCCATAGTGCGAGCAGAAATGCAAAATGCCCTATAACCCCAGCAATTGGAGTCCAAAGACAGAAGGATTAAGAGTTCAATGTCAGCCTGGCATGCCCTGACTCCAAAAGAAAAAAACCCAAGGTTAGACTGAATTGTGTTAACCTTCGCACCCACCCTAGGTCAAGGCTCTCACTCCCAGTGGGACCCTGTTTAGAGAAGAGGCCTGGAAGCAGATAAAGTGAACTCATGCCACTGGGTGGAGTTCAAATCCAACACAACTGATATCTTTACACAAAAAAAGAAAAATAGGGAGGACACAGAGAGAAAGTCATCTGCAATTGAGCAAGACATCTCAACTCTGCTTACACCTGGGTTTTCATCTTCTAGATTCTAGAACTGTGGAAAAGTAAAGTTCTCAGTCCACTGTATTGTGTGACACTGGCCTAAGCAGAGCCACACACCCAGTGATCCTACTTCTAGAAATGGATACTTAAAACATATTTTGGAGGGTTTTTTTGTTTGTTTGTTTGGTTGGTTGGTTTTGGTTTTTGTTGTTGTTGTTGTTTTGTTTTTTAAGACAGGGTTTCTCTGTATAAGAGCACTGGCTGTCCTGGAACTCACCCTGTAGACCAGGCTGGAACTCAGAGATTATCTGCCTCTGCCTCCCAAGTGCTAGGATTGCAGTTATGCACCGCCACACCTGTCATGATTCTTTATACAGTTTTGACTTTTGAAAGTATGCTGATGGTGGTAGAAGTAGAAGCAGACACCCACAACTAATCACTGAACTGAACTGGAATCCAGTTGCAGAGAAGAACGAGTGATGGGCAAAGGGGTCCAGACAAGGCTGGTGAAACCCACAGAAACAGCTGACCTGAACAATCGGGGAGCTCTTGGTCCCCAGACTGATAGCTGGGAAACCAGCATGGGACTGATCCAGACCCCAGGAACGTGGGTTTCAGTGAGGAAACCTCAGAAATCTACGGGACCTCCTGTAGTAGTTCAGTACTTTTCCCTAGCACAGTTGTGGACTTTGGGAGCCCATTCCACATAGAGGAATACTCCCTGAGCCAAGACACACAGGGGTGGGCCTAGGCCCTATCCCAAAGTATATGATAGACTCTGATGACCCCCCTATGGAAGGCCTCACCATCCAGGGGGAGCAGAAAGGATATGTGATAGGTAGGGTGTTAGTTGGGGGGGGGTAGGGGAGGAGGGGAGGGAGTGGGAACTGGGATTGACATGTAAAACAATCTTGTTTTTAATTCAAATAAAAATATTTAATTAAAAAAGAAAGTATGCTGATGGCATATACATTAAAATATAAATTAACAAGAATTTAAAAGGAAGGAAAAAAAAACTAAGGCTGAAGATGAATTAAAGGTGTTGGGGGTATAGCTCAGCAGTATAACGTGTCCTTAACATGCCCAAAACCATAGTTTCTTGTATTTTTCCCTCCTACCCGCCAGTTCCCAAACAGCCACTCACAGGGTTATAGGAACAGGAGAGGTAGGAAGCACCTGTGGCTGCTCCCCTGCTTCTCTGATCTTTCAGGTTTTTACCCGCTATCTGACTCCCGACTTTCTTTATTGGTAAGATTAATTAGATTAATGCTTCCATTTTTCTCTCAACAGCAACATGTATGGGGGGGGTGTCAAATGAACACCAAGTTCACACTAAAACAAGTTCTGAATACTTTTTCTCTTTATCTTTTTGAGACAGGGTTTCATGGGACAGTCCAGGAGCCCATACTCCCAGCCTCCCTCCCTCAAGCCCACAGGACGAGAAAGTCTACCATTGGCTGATAGCTCTGAAACAGCCGAAAGAAACTCTTTCCTTCCTATTCCTTTTTAAAAGTTTTTATTTATTATTTAAATAATATGTATACACACATGTTCAACACACATGTATGGTGGTCAAAGGGCAACTTCTGGGAATCAGTTGTCTCCTTCCACAATGTAGGTTCCAGAAATTGGGTTCAGCAGATTTGGCAGCAAGTGCCCTGACCCACTGAGCCATCTCAACAGCCCTGTTATATTGTTTTTTATCAAGTATTTTGTCATAGCAACAGAAAAGACAATGGACTCACTTTATCTTACCCTTTAGGAGACTACTACTTTTATCAGCTTGGGTTTACTTGACAAGGAAACGCTGAATACTGGGAAACTAAATACATGAAGTACAACACAACATAGAACAATGGAATATCTCAAGGTTACATGAACTCAAGTCTTGAAGGGGATTGTGAGTCATGAGGTCATCCTGTCTTTAACTCTACTGGAAATTCATAAGTAACCTTACTGGGAAGTCTTTTAATGAGTAGAGAAACACTAAATTTTACCCTGCTTAGCACTGCCATCTACCAAAATAAATATATAAATAAATAAAAATAAGCCAACCACATCTTTTACAGAAGGGTCTAAATTTAATATAAGATCAAACAATCTTAAAGACAGTGGTATAAATCTCTAGGGCCTTTGTTTCCCTTTGCTCGGAATATATACTCCTACCTCAAGCCTGTTCATTGAAACAAATCAAGACCAACATCAAGTTCTTTACTCCAGGGTTTAATTACACTGGGCCCCACTCCAAATCTGCCATTATTTGGAGCTGGAACTGTTCTGCTCCATTAGGTTGGCCACCCAGGCTGGCGCCTGAAAATTCTAACAGTATTGACCTTCCACCCAGGACAGGCAAGCAGGGTTGAAGTAACAGGAATTTCCTGGGGCAGTTTTGTCTGGATGAAAATAAGCATGCTTCTTTATGGCAAAGCCACATCTCTGAGCCTCAGTTTCTTTGTGGGTTACACAACAAAACAAACCTAAAGCAGCCTCCATCAGAGTCATGTTTAAGCCTGAATCAGAGTTCAGAGTCCCCAGTGCACAGCCTTAACTCTGCATTGAAGTGCTGCTGTAGATTCCCACTGGCAGCCACTTCAGCATCACAGAGTTTTGCTGATTTCACTTTGTTTTAGATCCTAGGAACTGAACTTAATGTCTCTCACACGATAGGCAAGCATTCTACCACTGAACTATATACCCAGCCCTTTTTATTTTGAGACAGAACTTTGCTAAGTGACTCAGGCTTCGCTTTACCACATATAGGCCAGCTAGGCTTTGCATTTGCCATCATCCTGCCTCAGCATCCCAAGTAGATCAGGTGACAGGTGTGCAGCATCACACCCCCAGGCCCATCTCATTTTTGGTCTCGAGCTCCAGGAAATGTTGGCAATGTAACTCTAAAACTGGCAAGCTTGGAGGAAAGGCATGAAGAGAGTGGAACAGATTAGCCCACCATGGGGCATTCATTCTGCTTTCTTTTTTTTCTTTTTTTTTCTTTTGGTTTTCCCAGACAGGGTTTCTCTGTGTAGCTTTGGAGCCCCTCCTGGCACTCGCTCTGGAGACCAGGCTGGCCTCAGGCTGGCCTCAAACTCACAGAGATCCGCCTGCCTCTGCCTCCTGAGTGCTGGGATTAAAGGCGTGTGCCACCAACACCCGGTTCTTTCTGCTTTCTTAACATTCAAATCACATAAGCCATTACCCAGGTGCTTCTGCCCAGAGTGCCTGAAAGCAAGCAGACAGGAAGCCTCTCTTCAGACATGGACCTGCAAGGCTATGCTTATTACATGGTGACTGAGAAACACACTCTGAATTCAGACTCTGATCACTGTGTTCTGCCTTGACAGTAGATGCTGACTACCAGGGACAAAAAAAAAAAAAATCATCATCAAACTACAAACCTGTTTATTATGTGTCAACAGCTACAGGAGTTACAACGACTTAGGCCTTACCCCAGAATATCGTCTCAGGTCCTAACCAACTCACTGTTGCTAGATAAGTCATGTTACTTTCCCAAGCTTCAGTTCCCCTTCTGTGAAATAGAAGAGATCGCCTACCTTACCTCTAAGTCAAAGGTCCTATAATTATTGCACATGCAGCCCATAAATAAGGAGCTGCTAAGAAAACAGGCATCTGTGCAGGACTCACCAGTTCACTTCCTGGTGCTCTGTGCAAACGGAAAGGAAATTACCATGGAGGCCTGTCCTTCTGCTCATTGTACTGTTATTTTGTGGTGAATCCCATCAAAGCAGTTCTGGGCAAGCAATATAAACTTCTCTAATATATGAAGTTGTCCAAATAAGGCAGAGTGGTGAGCGTTTAGATTTGTAACCAGGCAAGCAAAGTTCAAGTTCTAACTGCCAGCTATCAGCAAGCACTGTGTCACCAAGCTGCTCTGAAACCTAGTTCACGGCCTGTCACACCTCCATCTCAGGTCCATTCTGGAGGTTAAGTGACATTTATATGGAGTCTCTCTGGCACACAGCAGCATGGAATAAACACAGGCTGCCTCAGGCAACACTACACAAACCATCTCCATGTTCCCTGTTCTAGCAATAGCAGCACTGGGAGCTAAATGAGGCTCTGTTGAGTCATTCCCATTATTCCTTTAGAGTGTTCAGGAAAACTGACTTTCATTCGAGAGCCTCTATGTGTTATTAATGAAATAGCTTGTTAAACCGTATATACTGATTTTCCTGGCCTATAAATTCTCTCTATTCAGACACACTGAGAAAGTAGAGAGGTTCTTCTAAGAAAGAACAGCCAAGCTCTAGCCTTCATACGACCAGAGAAAGAGCTTTCCCATGCACCCATTAAAGAGAAGAGCCTCTCCCTTCCTAAAGGAGGAGCCCTCTTAGCTTCTATGAGAGCCATGTCACCAAGCTTATGTTCCTCAAAGCTTAACTGCACCTCCAAAGGCTGCTTACATGCATTGGTGAGCAATGCTTCTAGAACCAGCATCAATTCCCAAAGACAGACACACTGGTGACTACTGACAGTGCAACCAAACTTGCTGCAAGGCAGAGCCTCAGCTTCTGTTTTGATTCTTCTCTCCCTCCCCCCACTCCCTTCAGCAGAGCTAGGGATGGAACTCATGCCTCATGAACACTAGGTGAGCACCCGACCACTGAGCTACACTCCCAGTCCCTCGGCAGCTGCCGAGGCCACTCTTTCCCTCACCTCTACCCTTTAACCCCCAGAACTACCACAAGTCCTATTTGCTGTGATAAGTTTATATCACACCACCTTTCACTCACACAGCACTATCTACCTGCCATGGTCGGCTCTAAAATGAAGTCATTTTATTCGTCCTACCAACACTGTGACTCCAGTACTATTACTATCTCCACTTTGGAGAAAGCCTATGAAACTTCCCTGGAATGCATCCCCCCCAAACATGCCAGAAACCCCAGCTTCTTTCGAGACTGTAGCAACAGGCTCCTACCTGGTACTCAGCTCTCTAACTCTGAAACATCCTCCATACCACCTTCACATTTAACTTTTCTACAATGCTAAATTCACTATTCTCGTTTTTTTACAGGAGCTATGCAAATTAAGATTCATCAGAACCTGGAAACAATTTATCTGTCCCCTTTGGACCCCTACATCATTCCTGCCTATCCACTTTCCAGTCTCAAGAAACTCTTCATCCTCCCTTAATACCTCAAAAGTGTCATGTCCTCTCCAGATGGGCCTGACAGAAATCCCTGACCTTCCTTCAAAATCCTGTGTGTCACTGACCTTAGCAAGCCTTCTCTAACTGCCACAGAATCCCTTCTAGGTGCTCACTGCACTGCTCTGATAGCATTCCATTTACAATACCATTTCTGGGAGAAGTCTATTCCCCCGCCCCCAGGAGGGTGTGGAATCTTTAAGGGCAGAGTCCACTATTAATATAAAATACAGACTTACAATGTGTTATCTCTATATGGCATGCGGTGGGCATTTAACAGACTATGTGAACTGTGTGAAACGTGCGAATGCTGTAAGTTCCTCCCTTTTGTTACTTTCCTAACCAACATCAGAATTGAAGGGGTTTATGATTCTTCTTATAACCAGACCATCTTCATTCTAAATCATTTTCCTAATATAAAAAGAATTCTAAGTGATATGTTAAAGTTTTTATATATAATTTTCTTTTTCAGTGAACAATCCTACTAGAAAACAAAACAAAACCCTAACTAGGGGGAGTAGGAGAACTTAGACCCAAGAGCCATTTCAGCCCAGTGGCAGCCTCTCACAATATGAAAATCATGCCACTGGAGCTAAAACCAATGCAGGTTCTCTAGGCAGCCTGAAACTCCCTGGTTGCTGGGTTGCTGCAGACGGATCTTTAAACCTCAGAATGCTCCACCATACACAGTTTGAATTACTGTTTTTCATTACTGATGTGCTTTCTACCAGACCCTGCTGTGAGATAAAGTGGAATTATAGCGGCATCACTAGCTACAGATGATTGAGAGATACACAGGGTTGTAATATACTTCTTGAACTTCCAGACAGTAAGACATTTATGAACCATAATGTGAGCAAGAAAGGACTGAAAAAATAAGGTGCCATTTACCTGCAGGTCACACAGATAAAAAAAAAAATACCGTATTGACGTCTGTGAGCAGCTAAATCCCAAATTGAACACTCGGGCTTAGGGAGGTGAAGCACAGGGACCGTGTGATAATGTCTATAGTCAAAACAGCATTTCCTATATAACTGATGAGCACAGAGAAGGTAATTTCAGGAAACACTTTGCTAAAAGTAAATTTCATTTCCTTGGAGAGTGAAGGGTGAGGTCAAGGACAGGCGTAAATCTCACAAAGAGACAGAAGAGGCCACTTGCTCTAAAGGGAGTAATCCAACAAAGGGTGACAAAAGGATAGGATGAGGTTTCTGAAGCCCAGTACAGTGGCACTATAATCCCAGCACTTAGGAAGCAGAGTCAGGAGGATCACGAGTTCATGATTATCCATGGTTGTGTATCAAGTTCAAGACCAGCCTGAGTTACGAGACCCTTAAAGTATGAATATATTCGGTAGCAGATCCTCTGCTGAGATAATTAAGGTAAAAATATGGATGGGCTCCAGCCTGATGTCTGATGTCTGGAGCCCGTGTAAGACATTATTAGGACACGGAAACACACAAATGGGAACCCCTGGGAAGACACCAGAAGAAGACAGCCATTTGCAAGCCAAGAAGATTGTTTTTGAAGAAATCAATCCCACCAAGTTATTAAGCTCAGATTTCCAGGCTCCAGAATTTGGAGAAATGAATCAGTGTTCTATAAGCCCTCCAGGCTTTGGTGCTTTGTGACTGTAGCCCTCCACACTGATCTACAAATGTGAACTTGACAATGTCAACAAACAAAAACCAATTATTTCCATATAGTAGTGATAGACAGTTGAAAACTGAAACAGAAAGAAAACTGCAATTTTCAAAAAGGCTATTTATAATACCATCATAAACAGGAAAAATTAAGGATAGCTTTAAAGTAAGTAGAAAACTAACATCAGGCATGATAGTTCACACCAACAATCTAAGCCCCTGGGAGGCTGAAGCAGAGGATCACTTCAAATATGATGCCAGCCTGGGTTATATAGTAGGTTCCAGGCCAGCCTGGGCTACAAAACAAGATTCTGTCTCAAAAGCAATGAAGAAAGGGTGAGATTTCATTTTCTATGTTTTAAATAAAGGAATGCTGATACCCACCACACCTTTTTTTTTCTTCCCCAAACAAGAATCTCATGATGTAGCCCTGGCTGGCCTATAACTTACTACATAGACCAGATTAGTCTTAAACTCAGAGATCCACCTGTCTCTGCCTCCCTAGTGCAGGGATTAAAGGTGTGGATAGCACACTACTGATTCCACCCTGTCCCCTTTTAATGACAACAAAACTCTACCAGAGATCTCAGGTGAGCTTAAGAGGAACCAGAATAAACTGATGTCATGCAGCCTCTAAGGATACACATGGTACCTCAGTGGACAAGTACAAGGTCCTCAAGGCTTCTAGGATAGAATTCACCCAACCTGGGATCACACATGCAGACTGCCACTAGAAAATGACTACAGGCTTTTAAAGCCACTGGCCTGTCATTCTAACACCAGAATGAAGCTCACTAAAAACCTCTCCCAAATAACAGAGATAATAGTCCCTCACTTATTTCCTCTTTTATGCTGTGTTCTTCCCCTGCTGCTCCCAGGGAATGGTTTAAAAGCAGGAAGGAGGCTCTGTCAGTATGAAGTCTCCCTGAAAGCAGGGCAGAAGTAGTTCAGGCTGATTAAGGCCAGCATGATGTTCATAGCAGGCAATCTCATTCTGGTAGAATTAAAGTGATCTTTCCAGTATTTGCTCCCTACCAGCCTATGCCAGGAGCCAAAAGAAAAGTAAGAAGATGAAAAGGTGTGCAGACACAAACACAAAGAGACAGACTAGTCACAATGCACTTGTTTCACATGAGGAATTCATAACACTGAAAACAACTAAGACGGAGTTTCAGCTACATTGGTATTTACAAGGAACAGAATTTCAAAACTGACCAACCTCACTGCCAGCAAAAAAAAAAAAAAGTGATGCTTTGACACTTCATGTCTCTGGACCCCTGGACCAAGCCAGTGTCCTTCCTCTGAACCATATCTCTCACGCCAGTGCTTTTGAACTTCTAGCCCACCTGCCATTCCCAGGCTAAATAAAGTCACCTTGCTTTGAAATGTAAATGAAAACTATGTTCTAACACACATGAGTATCTGACATACACATAAACCTTGTAAGCACTAAAAGCCAATTTTGTCATTTACGATGGGTTATGTAATCTCTATGATGTCCTGGTTGTCCTTCATAGTTGTACAATCTGAATCTACTCACCCTCATAGTCTCATTGTTAAGTATTCAGTTTTACAATTCTCAACACTAAAGCACCTGGCTTCCAATATTTCTGTACCCACATATCTATCTCACCATATCGTAGCACCCAAAATCCAGCTTTAACAGGACAGTCTGAACTAGGCTGTGGTGGCACATGAATTTAATCCCAGCACTCGGGAGGCAGAGGCAGGTGGATCTCTGTGAGTTCAAGGCCTGCTTCTGCCTCCCAAGTGCTAGGATTAAAGGCATGTACTACCACTGCACGGGCAAATAAATCTTTTAAAAATAACATAAAACAATAAATAGACAGAGCAGTAGAAACAAAAGTAAAGGGAGAAAAGATGAAAGGTGGGAAGGAAGAAAGGAAGAACAAAGAAAAGATTTTGCCTGAAGCAAAAGCACAAATGTCATCATGACCCAGGAGGCAGCGACAGACTCTTAAGAGCAGGAAGGGGGCGTGGTCTGATAACAGCTGCACAGACCAGCACTGTGGCCTCATAGTCTGGGAGAACCAAGGGACATTTTCCCGGCATGTGGGTGAACAGTGATTCAGTTCTTGCCTCTAGGGCCTGTCTAGATGTGTATAAAATTGTTTGTGTGTCTGAGAGCAGCTGCTCCCCAAGTAACTACATATGCTATATATTCATTTTTTGGTTTTTTTTGTTTTTGTTTTTTTAATATAAGCTCAGGGCTGGAGAGATGGCTCAGAGGTTAAGAGCACCGACTGCTCTTCCAGAGGTCCTGAGTTCAATTCCCAGCAACCACATGGTGGCTCACAACCATCTGTTATGAGATCTGGTGCCCTCTTCTGGTGTGCAGATATACATGGAAGCAGAATGTTGAATAATTAAATAAATTAATTATTTAATAACATATTAAATAAATAAAATCTTTTAAAAAATATATAAGCTCAAAGTGACCAATGCTGTATTTTCTCATTCTATAAAGAGGTTCAATATACTAATTTAGCATTATCAGCCCTTGTTATAAATAGTCAATATGAAGTAGAAATATTGACTATGGGTAATTCTTAAGAGAGTCAGTCATTTTTAAAATGTGTTTGTAATACTGTTTTTATTTCTGTGATAAAATACTATAACCACAAAAAAAAAAAAGAAAGAAAGAAAAAGAAAAGATTTTGCCAGGCACAGTAGCAACTGCCCATGAGCCCAGCACTTGAGAAGCAAAGGCAGAACGATCAAAGCCCACCTCAGTTCCATGTTGAACTCAAGATCAGGCCTAAGCTAAATGGGACTCTGTCTTAGAAAACTAAAAATAACACTGTTTAAATGAGCTTTAAAAAGCTGGGCATGGTAGCACATGCCTTTGAATCCTAGCACTTAGAAGGCAGGAGGCAGACACAGATGGAACTCTGAGTTTAAGACCAGCCTGGTCTACAAAGTGAGTTCCAGAATAGCCAAGGATACACAGAGAAACAAGGTGGGAGGAGCAGGGAGGAGAACTTAGGGAAAAAATTATATAAAAAAAATTGTCACTGCCACTACTACAACTATCGAAGCTAACTTCATCGAATCTTTTGTTTCTCAGGCTGGATCATATTCACTATGGACCTGAGGATGACTGGGACCCCTATATCCTAATGCTAGGATTACAGGTATGCACCAGTATACCCTGTTTATGCAGTGTTAGGCAATGAACCCAAGGCTCCCAGCATGCTAGGCAAACACTTTACCACCTGAACTACATCTCCAGCCCACCTAATCTTCACTCTCCAAATGACACAACTTTTACCTAGCCAACAGTAAATATGGGAGGACAGCTAACACTTAATAAATATTTATTATGGACCAGGCACCATGCTGAGTACTTTAACTCATTTAATTCTTTCTACAATGCTCCCAATTAGGCCATTAGACAAGCTCATTTGCTCAACTGCAAGTAAGTAAGGACTCCAGAGATCTTAGTCTACCTCTCTAAAAAGTACAGGTATTAACCACTAATGTATTTTATTCCAATTGTTTGTTTTTGTTTTTTGAGAAAGGATTCTCTGTGCAACATCTCTGGCTGTCCTGGAACTCACTTTGTGGACCAGGCTGGCCTCGAACTCACTGAGATCCACCTGCCTCTGCCTTCCAAATGCTAGGATATGCCACCACCAACGAGCCCAACTGTCTTTATTACTCTCTTCGTTACAGAATTAAGAAAACATGGCATGGACATTCATATACAAAAGGGAAGAGACTGGAGAGGTCTCAATGATTAGGAGCACTGGGTACTCTTGCAGGGTAGCCAGGTTTGGTTCCCAGCGCCCCCAGGATGGCTCATTAACTCCACTTCTATGGAATCTGAAGCCCTCTTCTGGCCTCCACAGGCACTTCATGAACATGGTACACAGACCTACACATAAAATAAATATAAATAAGTCTTTAAAAAAAAAAAAAACTAACTTGCCTTCATTTAGGGGATTGGGTTGGCAACAAAAATGAAAATCAGGGTCTTGCACCTTACAAGGCAAACACTTAGTACCTAGCCACAGCCACGGCCACAGCCCAGCTTCACACTTTATACAAAGATTAACTGAAGTAAATACCTAAAAATAAAAAAGCAAAACAAACAAAACCATACAAAATCTGAAAGAAGGCATAAGTGAAGTTTCACATTTTATGGCTATATATGCAAAAAGTTGTTAGTTGTGACATCAGATCTACAATACAAAAAATTATAAACTAGACCATCAAAATGTAACATATTTATTCCACAAAAAATAGCTGGTAAGAGAATTAAAAGACAAACTACATATTGTGAGAAAATATTTGCAAACCATACATTCTTGAAAGGACTAGCATCCAGGATGAAAAACAAGCAAGTATGTGTGTGAGAGTGTATGTGGTATGTAGGTGTGTGTGGTGTGTGTGTGTGAGTGTGATGAGGTGTGTGTGTGTATGTATGTGGTAGGTATGTAGGTGTGTGTGGTGAGGTGTGTGTGTGTGTGATGAGGTGTGTGTGTGTATGTATGTGGTATGTATGTAGGTGTGTGTGGTGAGGTGTGTGTGAGTGTGGTGGGTTGTATGTGTGTAGTGAGGTCTGTATGTGTGTGTATGTGTGTGTATGCGTGGTAGGTATGTAGGTGTGTGTGGTGAGGTGTGTGTGAGAGCGTGTGTGTGTGTGTGTGTGTGTGTGTGTGTGTATAGGTGTGTGTGAGTGGGAGGTAAGGGGTATGTGTGCATGCCACAACACTCATGTAGAGGTGAAAAGACAACTTTGTAAACTCAGTTTTCTCCTCCCAACTTACACGGGTTCCAGGAACCAAACCAAGGCTGTTGGGCTTGCACAGCAAACTCTCTTACCCACTGAGCCATCTCACCAGCACTGGTAATATTTTTATAAAGTTAAACATATACCTACGACAGATACTAGAAACCTCACTCCTGGCTATTATTTACTGCAAGGAAATGAAAGCTTATGTTTATATAAGAAAACTCCGCCGCATAACTGTTCATAGCAATTCTATTCATAATTATCAGAAGTTGGAAAAGTCCAAATGATGTCCAGTAACAAATGGATGAATAAGCAAAACTGTAGTGCATCCAGAAGGAGAACCCAACGCAGGAAGAATGAGGAGTGGACTACAGATACACACAGCACAGATGAAGCTCAAGCGTTACCCTAAGAGAAAGAGGCCTTTGTCAACAGCCTATCAGTATGGTTCCATGAGCATGGCATTCTCAGGAAGACAACAATGAATACCACTAGGATGGGAAACTCAGCTCTGAAAGGGCTGCCTGTGGCCATGAGCCTGCTCTAGATTTGAATAGGGATGACAGTCACAGAAATCTATGCACCTGTTAGAATCTATACAAATTAGAATCCAAAGCTAATTTCACTGTAAGATAATTCTAAATATAATTTTAATTTTTAACCCTCCATCCGGGAAAACTAAGTAGATTTTTTTTAAACTTCAAACTTTTTGTTTTAAGTTTTTTTTTTAAGATTTATTTATTATGTATACAGTATTCAGTCTGCATGTATACCTGAAGACCAGAAGGGTGGCACAAGATCTCATTGCAGATGGTTGTGAGCCACCAAGTGGTTGCTGAGAATTGAACTCAGGATCTCTAGAAGAGCAGTCAGTGCTCTTAACCTATGCGCCATCTCTCCAGCCCTTAAACTTCAAACTTTTAAGTAGATCATCTACACTGAAAAATCTCTCAAGAACAAAAGAAAAAGAAAAAACTATGCTGGGTGGTGGTGGAGCACATCTTTAATCTCAGCACTTAGGAGGCAGGGGCAGGCAGATCTCTGTGAGTTTGAGGCCAGCCTGGTCTACAAATCAATTTCCAGGACAGCCAGAGCTACACAGAGAAGCCCTGTCTTGAAAAACAAAAACAAAAACAGACAATTAAAAAAAAAAATCTCTCAGGCTCAGGAAACAGAAAGAAAAAGAGGAGAAGGATTCGAAGGGCTAAAGGTCCAGGGCTGGAAAGATGGCTCAGCAATGAAAAGCACTGGCTGCTCTTACAGAGGATTCAGGTTCAGTTCCAAGCACCCATATGGTGGCTAATGACCTCCAATAACTCCAGTTCCAGGAGATCCATCCTCCTCTTCTGGTCTCTGTAGGCACTACACACATGGTGTACTTACATACAGGCAAAACACTCATACACATAAAATTAAAATAGATAAATCGCTAAACAGAAAAGAGACGAAGGTTCAGAGGCAAACAGCATCTCTGTACATGAATATCTAATACAGCCATTAGCTCACAGCAGCTATGGTTGCCTGCAAAAAAAAAATCTGCAAAAGGTCAAAGCAAGAAACATTCCAGCAGACAGGAAGCTGGGGTTACTAACTGTTGATGGAGGCCAGAGGAAGGAGAGCCAGTCAGTTTTCTTTAGGGGGTATGGTCCTGGTGGGTCAAGCATGATCCATTCCTATTCTCTCCTCCCCTGTAGTGTGTGCGTACATGCATGTACTGGTTCCCATGCCACAGCACACATGTGGAGGACAGAGGACAGCTTGCACTAGTCAGTTGTCTCCTTCCACCATATAACCCCAATATTTGACCTCAACTTTGTCAGGCTGGGCAGCAAATGCCTTCCCCCCACCTTGTCCCTCCCCAGCCTCTGGGAGACTTTTCAGCAAACTCGGTTGAGAGGATTAATGCTATACGTGTTAGGCGGCACCATCTGGTGTATGGACCACATTCCGTATCTTTTTAAACTTCTCACACTGTGCCTGCACCTTGCTGTGAAATGGCTGTTTAAAACATGACCTATACACAGAACAAGTGCTCAAAAGACATGTGACTTGAAAATACCACAGCCTAACAAAGCCCTTCCTGAAAAGCATCCACTCCATCATGTGACCTAGGTTTCCTTTGGAACACACTTTGCAAATGAAGAGCCTGAAAATGAAACCTCTGCCTCTTTTGTCCCTTCCTATGACAAAAGCAACACAGAAGGACATCTAGTATTGGCAAAAGCAGGGAAAGAAGCCTAAAGAAAATTTTACTTTGAAGTACATAAATTTCTTAAAGATAATTTGGATAAATACATGAAGACTCAAACACACAGACACACACAGATACACACACACACACAGACACACACACACAGACACACACAGATACACACACACACACACACATGCACTGATTGTGCCCATGAGTTTCAGAATAGCCGGGTCTGGGCAACACAGCAAAAGTCCACAGAAGCCAGGAGAGGACACTGCAGACCCTGGAACTGGAGTTCTAGGCAGTTCTGAGCTGCCATGTGGATGCTGGGAACTGAACCTCAGTAAGTGCTTTTAACCTTTGAGCCATCTCTCTGGCCCTCCAATTCTATATACCAATTTGTCTTTATCGTACTACTAATCCCAAAGGAGCCACAACTGACTGGAGGCAGAAGACCAGCAGGTAATGGTACTTCCTTCTTCTGCCACCCAAAAGGCATGCAGGAATGGCCTTCTATGCAGGCATGGTAATTCCAGCACTTAGGAAATACTGGCAGGAGGAGCCAAAGTTCAAAGTCAGCTACGTAGCAACTCTAATCCCAGAAGATCCAATGTCCTTTTCTGGCCTCCTCAGACACCAGGCAACACATGGCACATAGACTACACATGTAGGCAAACTCATGTATACATAAAATAATTGAAAATTAAAACAATTGGGGCCGGGGAAATGGTTCAGTAGGTCAAGTTCCTGCTGCACAAGCAAGAGGGCCCGATTTCAGATTCCCAGCACCCACATAAAAGCCAGGTGCTGGGGCTGGCAAGATGGCTCAGCGGTGAAGGGCACTGACTGCTCTCCCAAAGGACCCTGGTTCAAATCCCAGCACCACAGGACAGCTAACAGCTGTCTGTAACTCCAAGATCTGACACTCTCACACACACATACCTGCAGGCAAAATGCCAACGCACATAAAATAAAAACAAATAAAATTTAAATAAATAAATAAAAGTCAAATGCTGTGGCAGATATCTGTCTCTTCAGCAAGGGTAAGGGGGAAGACAGGGGTTGGGTGGTGCAGAGACAGGAGGATCCCAAGGGCTAGCTCAGCAGCCAGCACTGCCAAATGGCAGGCTCTAGGTTCAATGAGAGACCATGCCTCAAAATAGAAGGTAGAGAGAGAAGAGAATGGAAACACCTACCATCAATCTCTGACCTCCACATGGGCAGGTGTGCCCTGCACACATTCACACACACAAAACAAATAAATAAATAAATATAAATAAATATTTTTTTCTTATTTTGGGGGTTTTTTTCGAGACAGGGTTTCTCTGTGTAGCTTTGGAGCCTATCCTGGCACTCGCTCTGGAGACCAGGCTGGCCTCGAACTCACAGAGATCTGCCTGTCTCTGCCTCCCAAGTGCTGGGATTAAAGGCGTGAGCCACCAATGCCCAGCTAAATACATTTTTAAAGAGAGATGCTCCATATCTGATATGAAAACCTATGGGCAGAAAAGTATCTATTTTCCTGTTTGAGTCATAAACCATTTCTTACTTTAAAAAAAAAAAATTGATTTTGTTTTCTACTCACCATGGAGCACTTCTCCAGAACTTCCTCCTGGAACTTCACAAATCTCTCCTGAACTTCAACTTCATTGAGGAAAAAGGACAGGAAGTGAGTGAAGGGCTGCTTCCTTCTAAAGGTGTCCATAAGAACATCAATCCGTGTTCGGGCTGAAATTACGCCATTTCGATGCTGACCAGTGATCACTGGAAGCAAAGGGAGAAAAACATTAACAGGTTCAAAAACCCACAAGTGCTTGACAGGTGGACGCCGTCTGACACTATTGTCTCCAGGGATCTGAAAGGGCTCTGATCCTGGGTATATCAAACAGCACCAAGGCGAAGGAAACCGCTGGTGAATTCAGTGTAAACAGAATAAATCTGAAGATAAAGTATTTAGGGCTGGGGAAGTGGCATGGTCAGTAAAGCGCTTGCAGCACAAGCACTAAGACCTGAGTTTGGATCCCTAGGATCCAAACAAAACTTGGGTGTAGGGAGCACTTCTGTGACTCCAGGGCTTGGGAGATGGAGACAGGGAGATCCTGGGGTTCACTGGCCAGGCAGTCTAGCCAAATCAGTAGTTTCACCATCAGTGAGAGACCCTACCTCTAACATAAACAAACAGATAAAAATCAAAGATGTAGCTGGGCGTTGGTGGTGCATGCCTTTAATCCCAACACTCGGGAGGCAGAGGCAGGTGGATCTCTGTGAGTTTGAGACCAGCCTGGTCTACAAGAGCTAGTTCCAGGACAGCCTCCAAAGCCACAGAGAAACCCTGTCTCGAAAAACCAAAAAAAAAAAAAAAAAAAAAAAAGAAAAAAAAATTAAGATGGGGATCAACTGAAAAAGAAAGATACTTGATATCAACCTCTGGCTTCCACATGCAGAGATGCATGCAGACCCTCAGGAACACGTGAGCAACACACACACACACACACACACACACACACAGAGGAACATGTACACTCTCTCTCTCTCTCTCTCTCTCTCTCCTCTCTCTCTCTCTCTCTCTCTCTCTCTCTCTCTATATATATATATATATATATATATATATATATATCTCAATCTCTCTCTCTCTCTCCCCCTTAGCCAGGTGTGGTAGGTAACAAGGGCCTGAAATCCAAGCACTTAGGAGATAGAGACAAGGATCAGGAGTGCAAGGCCAGCCTCAGCTACATAGTGAATTTAAGGCCAGTCAAGGTTACATGACACCCTGTCTAAAAAGAGAGGCGATTAGGGAGTGATCAGTGAGATGGCTCAATGGATAAAGACACTTACTGTTGTCAAGCCTGACAACCTAAGTTCAGCCTCCAGAACCCACATACTGGAAGGAGAGAACCAACTAACCCTCTTTACTACATTTCCCAGAATCCTCTTTGACTCCTAGTCCCACCTAACTTGCTGCCTCATTGGCCAAACAGTAGTTTATCATCCAATAAGACAAACACATACACAGAAGCATTTCCCCCATCACCTGTACATTGTCCTTTGACCTCCATAAATGTGTCATGGCACTATGTACCCACACACGGACACACACACACACACACACACTAAATAAATATAATTTTAAAAATTTGAAGGTTGGGTGTGTTTCTGCACATCTGTAATAAATAAAAAGAAATTAGTGTAAATGTAAAGTATGTCTAAAGCTCACCAATTTCTCCTTCTTGTCCAGGTTTAGGAATGCTAATAGATGTTTTAGTCTCCATTTCTATTTTCTTCTTGGTATCCCCTCTCTTTCCAACTATGTGCCTATAATATGAAAAAAAAAAAAAAAGTTTAAGTTTCATATGTCCAGAGACACTCCCTTATAGAAAAACACTTCAGTAAAGTGTTAGTAGAGAAAATTATAAGTCACTAAGCTTTATAGAACATGCTCTCTTCACTCACAGGCAAATGATGCCATTACTGAGTCAGTGTGTAAACAGAAGACGCACAGCAGCAGGCAGGCAGGCAGGCAGGGCACTGTCAGCAGTGGCTGAGGGCTCACATCTTATCTACAAACACCAGAAAGAGCACAAGTGAGATGCCTGGTGTGGGCTTTTGAAATCTCAAAACCCAATCCCAGGGAAGCATCTCCTCAAACACAACCATATCTCCTAATCCTTCCTAAATAGTCCACCATCTGGGAACCAGACATTCAAATATATGAGCCTAAGGGGACCATTCTCATTCAAACCACCACAAAGAGTAAAGAGCTTTGAAAGAGATCAGGAGTTACCATTCAGACAGCCTGTAGAGCACAAAAAGAGCCATGTTTGGTGAGATCTAGAATCAGCATTCAGGAGGCTGAGGCAGGAAGATCAGTAGTTCAAGACTAGCCTGGGATACTGGGATGAGAGGGGGGGGGAAGAAGGGGGAGGAGAAGGAGAGAAGAGAGAATGAGAAATAGGAAGAAAAAATGAGAATAGAAAGTAAACATGTAACCCTGAATTAAGTACAGCACATACTCCGTGTTTTGTTTGGGAGATTTCAACATAGATATAATATATATTATAATAATATATCATTGCTATACATATCATATACTGTATATGTTTGTGCATGTACAGGTTCTGAAATACTGGCAATCTGATGACTCACAGCAACCAGAGTGGAAACAACTTTCAACCTCCCCCTGCAAATAGGTCAAACCCATCACAATCCCTACCATTCCCCCCAGCTGAAATCTACCCCACTTCAGCCATTTACTACTAAATCGGTTATGTTCTTTGCCTGGGCCTATAGTGTAAACAATCCTGACAAGCTAAGGTTATCTTCCGGAACCCACAGTATTAGAAGTGCTAACACGAATGAGACTACTGGATCCCAGGAGAGAAGTTTCAGAGTCTATAAAGCACTGAGAGACTATCACAGGATGGTAAAGTTAATGGAAAGACCTCCCTGTTCATTAACATTATTTCAACTTCTACAATTTCAATTACACACCTAATACCACAGGTAACTATGTCTAAAACTATTCTTTTAGAGAAGCATTTGGGAACTGAACCTGAGACTTTATATATACTTGACGGCTTCAGCTAGCTCGTGACCCCCAGTCAGCTGTCTTTACATGGAATAACAAAGCCTAATTATTTCAACTAATACTGTAATAGGCCAGTTTTGTTTTTTTTTTTTTCCAAAAATGAGATGTTCAGCTGGGGTTACAGCTCAGGAGTACCACACTTATCCCACAATGTGAAAAGAGGCCCTGGGTTTCATCCCAAGCACTGCAAAACCTTGACCCAAATAAGCCCATAGAAATTAAGCAAGAAATCTCCCAGCAGTCATGTGGCACACACCTGTAATCTTAGCAGTTGGGAGACTGAAGCAGGCAGACTGCAAGTTCCAGTCCAGGGGAAGAAGAAAGGAAAGAAAGAAAGAAAAGTGTGGGGATTCTGGGAGAATCTTCTCAGTGAATGTTATCTACTAATTAGGACTTGGTGGGTCCAACATCTAATCTAATCATCCAGATGCTCATCAGGCACACAAGAACTTAAGAGTCTACAGAATGCAAAAGGCCATCATCAGAATTAGACATCCAAGGAATTTTCACACACCTCAGCAGTAGGACCTATGTACAATAAGACATATTACACTCGTTACGTTTTTTTTCAGGAAGCTGAGTCATGTCACTCAGAAATCATGACTCCTAGGAGAGACTGTCATCAGAGCCTAGGAAGAAAGTGAGTGAGCCATCAGGGTTTAGCTTTGGTTTCCCATCTGGCTGCATTCAAGGAGAATTTTATCCGCCGCAGGTATTTCAGAATATTCTCCAGGATGAAACTATTAGAGTTCAAATACATTTGATTCCGTATTTGTAGCTCTATTCCCTGAGTGGACCTAACTCATCCAGTATAACAGAAAACCAGCAAGGACTGATGACTTTTTAGACCAGATGATCTTCCCAGGCAAGCCCAAAAGAAGCCAGTTAGCTTCTGACAACATTCTACTAGTGGTTAATGTAGAGGAGACCATGAGAGCACGCACACAAACACATGCTGAAGTGACCACAACGTACATAAGCAATTCACAACAGTGATCCTTGAAAAGGCACAGCAGTCTTGATAGGTTCTAAGGATTAATGATCAGACAAACCCCTGCCTTCCAGAAGCGTCCAATCTGTGGAGGGGACAGCAAGCAGCACACGGATGAATACCAACACAGAATATGATAAACACTACAAACCTCAAGCAGAGGCATTATTATCAAAAAGCATACAGTAGGATAATCAGTGATTGGAGGGATGGCTGGGATCAAAGCAAGCTTCTCTGGGAGGGAGAATATAACCAGGTAAAGAAGAGGAAAGACTGAGGCAAAGGACACAGCACACACATGAACTCAAAAGCTGGAAAAAACCACAGCACATATGAGGAACTGAAAATACCAGGTGGGTCTTCTAACCTTAAGGCAAAGAAAGACCTAAAGCAAAAAGAAAGCAAAGAAACAAAACAAACAAAAAGCAGAATCAGCTAAGGCATATTCACAATTTTGGCCATTGCTTTAATGAACCACAATTCCATCTCTAGTGGAAAACCACGGACAGAGTTTTTTAAATGTATTACTAATGTGTATGTGTATGCATAAGTGCATATGTGGGCATGCCTGCCACAGCACATTGCACGGAGATCGGAGAAACCCTTAGTCTGTTCCCACCTTCCACCTCTACAAAGGTTCCCAGGATGAAACTCAGATTGCCAGGCTTGCATGGTAAGTGCCTTTACCTGCTGAGACATCTCACAAGCCCACACAGGTGGATTTTAAGCAGAAGTGGTAAAATAATCAGATTTCCCTTTTAAAAAGATCATTCCAAGTCTGATGAGGTGATGCATATCTGTAATCTCAGTAAATGGAAGTCTGAGGCAGGAGGATCAAGATCTCAAGAGTTCCATGTCAGCCTTAACTAAAAGCATGACCATGTCTCAAAAAAGGAAAAAAAAAAAAAATTGAAGGGAGGGTGGGGAGCTGGAGAGATGGGCTCAGTGGATAAAAGCACTGCTCTTCCAGAGGACCTCGCTTAGATTTCTAGCATTCACAGGGAGGCTAGTAACTACAGTTCCAGGGAATACAGCGACCTCTTCTGGCCTCCACAGGTACTGCATACCACAGGTGTCCAGATACACATGCAGGCAAAACAACTCGTATGAAAACAAATCCCCAAAAAAATTGTTTTTAAATCATTCCATCTCCTATGTGAAGGGCTAAGAAGAGAGTAGGAATGTGGAGAGACTGTTGGAGCTATCTTAAGAAATCCACAGAGAGACTGAAGAGACGCTCAGTGATTAAGAGCACTTGCTGCTCTTGCAGGGGACCCAGGTTTGGTTTCGAGTGTCCACACCATGCGGCTCACAACTCCCTGTTAACTCCAGTTCCAGAAGATTCAGCAAATCCCTCTGTCCTCCTTGGGCACCAGGCACACAGGTAGTGTACATACATACAGGTAAATATTCACACAGACATATTTAATACATATTTTTTAAAAAAGAAAGCCATATAGAAAAGAAAGAGGCAGCAGTAAAGATAAACAGTAGATTCAGGGGACATTTAAAAGTGAGTCAACAGGATATGGCAATGAACACAGGATGATTACATTAATCTGTAATCAGTCCTTTGACATTTCAGGACACAAAATACTAAACTCTTCTATCATTAGCAATCAAGCCTCACAGTAAGCTTGAAAGGCTGAAGGGTTGGCTCCCTGCTGGGTTTCCTGGAAGTGCTATTATCCCATGAAGCTGATGGGGAACTCACTCACTTGTAGAGCAGGCTAGGGGCATTGACAGTGGTCCGGAATCCTTGAGGGGTCTGCTCCACCTCATAGGCATCACAGGGCTCATCAGAATATTCCATGGAGTCTGCAAAGAAACCATAACAACTCTGAATGCTGCTGCTCAATGGAAAAAAAGCCTCCTTCCAGCTGTCAATCACTCTCAGGGTTTAAGGAGACAAGAACAAGTGCAAAGAGCAGCTTATCTACTGCTTTAGTTTTAGTACCACCACCACCCCCACCACCACCACCACCACCCCACACACACACCTCGTCTGCTCATAGGAGAAATAAAGAATAAAAAGAACATGATGGTTATTTTAAATCCTTCAGTCTCGGAACCCTGGGAAAGCAGTATATACATGCCAATATTTAGATGTTTTCTTTTAGAAAGTTAAGATGCCTAAACAACATGTTTTTCTTTGTGTGTGTGTTTGTGTTTTTTTTTTAAAGATTTTATTTATTTATTATGTATACAACATTCTGCTTCCATCTGCACACCAGAAGAGGGCACCAGATCTCATAACGATGGTTGTGAGTCACCATGTGGTTGCTGGGAATTGAACTCAGGACCTCTGGAAGAGCAGTCAGTGCTCTTACCCTCTGAGCCATCTCTCCAGCCCCGAAACAACATGTTTTACTATTATTCTATTGAAATGAAGTTCACACAATATGAACTCACCCTCTTAAAGTCTAGAAGTCAGTTTTATTTCAATGAATTATTAATAAATAAGAATGATACTAGGAGAATTTGTTCCTTTAAACCTCAAAAGAGAAAAAAGAGAGGCCAGGCACAGTGACATATGCCTAGAGGAGTTCCAATATTTGGGAGGCTGAGGCAGGAAGAGAACTAGCCTGAGCTACATAGTGAGGAGAGAGACACACACAAAGAAAAACAGTGAAAAATAAAGGAAAAATAAAGGGGCTCAAGGTTGACAGCATACAGTAGGGGAAAGTGATCTCTCAAAATTAAGATCCAGTGGAAATCCTGAGGAACCAAAAAGGGAAAGCTGCAAAGAACCCAAAAGTCCCTGATTGTGGGCTAAATCTAACCATATGGTCATTACCCTGAAAATATTTATAACCCACCTCAACTATTTAGTTTATCATCTACAAAATTACCATATGTTAAAATAAAGTTAGTTGTGTCTCTGGAACTGTCAATGCATGACTACAAAGAAGAAAGAAAACATGCCATAGTAGCAACAGTTAATATTACCTGACACTGAACAAAATACCTTACATGTTTATTTCAGTAACTCATTTTCTTAGCCAGACAAGGTGATGAACACCTTTAATCCCAGCACTCAGGAGGATCTCTATTAGCACAAGGCCAGCCTGGCCTAACAGTAAGTTCCAGGATAAGCAGAGTAACATAATAGAGAGACTCAGAGTCAAAAAAAAAAAAAAAAAAATCTGGTTAGTGCATGCCTTTAATCTCAGCACTAAGGAGGCAGAGGGAGATGGATCTCTCAGTCTACAGAGTGAGTTCCAGGTCAGCCAGGGGGACACAGAGAAACCCTGTCTCAAAAATAAACAAATAAATAATTCATATTCTTTTACAATTTCACAAGTAAAGGGGCTTAATTTTGGCATAGAACATTGTAAGTTAATAGTAATAACTAACTGCACTTACTTCACCTGGGGGCTCTGCAGTCAGGAGCCCTTACTGCTCAGATGACCTGAGTTCAGTTCCCAGCACCCACACAGGGTGGCTTATAACCGCCTGTAACTCCAGCTCCAGGAGAGCCAACACCTTCTTCAGACTTCTTTGGGCATCCATGATCACACCTACACCAACACACACACACACACCCCCTTAAAAATAATGATGAGGGGGCTGGAGAGATGGCTTATCGGTTCAGAGTCCTGACTGCTCTTCCAGAGGACCTGGGTACAAACCCCAACACCCTCATGGCAATTTAAAACTGTCTGTAACTCTGGTTTCAGTGGATCTGACACCTTCACAACAATGTACATAAGATAAAGTTAAATAAATTTAAAATATAATAATAGTAACAATGAGCTGGGAGGTGCTGGGCCCCACCTTTAATCCTAGCACTCGGGAGGCAGAGGCAGAGGCAGGTGAATCTGTGAGTTTGAGGCCATCCTGGTCTACAGAGTGAGTTCCAGGAGAGCCAGGGCTACACAGAGAAACCCTGACTGGGAAAATTAAAAAATGAATAAAATTACTCCTCATGGCCATTTAAGCCTCTGTACAAGATGAAATATATCTTGACATATAAAATGCAACCAAGAATGCCTTGTTTGAAAGCAGCTTTGTCAGAGCAACTGGAGAGCAAGAAACAAAGGATTGCCCCTGTGGTACAAAGAACATTTTACTTCTCATCTGGCTTAAGAGCAACTAGGATTACCTTGATAGAAACCCTCATCATCTTCATGTGGATAATTTTCCTGGATGGGATTCTTCCTATAATTCCGACCATCGATTGTTATAAGCTGTGGGCGCAGAACATCCATGACACTTTCTCCAAATGATATTCTAGTAAAGTCCTGAAAAACAAATCATCCTTTTACCTTCTTTTTAAATTAGAAATAAAAACTTAGGTCAGTAAGATGGCTCAATCGGTAACGGCACTTGTTCCCAGGGCTGACGACCCCATATGGTAGAAGGAGAAAACTGACTCCTACCAGGTTGTCTTCTGAACTACACACGCAGCCAGGAAGCATACAAACAGACAAAATAAATAAATGAAATAGATTAAAAATAGATTAAAATTTTTATTAAAAATAAAAAATAGATTAAAAAAAACTTGCATGTGGACCAGTATGTAGCCCAAATGGAAATAACTGTGTTCATAGCACATCCTAAGCAAAAATAGTGTCATTTTCACTGGCCTGCCATTGTATATAAACTTTTAAAAGGCAAAGATTGCATTTTCCACCATCCTATTAAGCCTCCTGACTCACTCTAGACAGCAACTTGTAATCTGTTTACCAGCCCTCCAATAAGAGGAATTAGTAGTGACTTTGAGAGACCATAGGTATTTGATTAACCTAAAGGGGGTGCGGTCTTGATATTTACCTAACCACGGGCAAAGTGCTTCGTTCTTTCTATCCAATATAAAAATACAATGAGGAATCATTCATACAACATCCACGGAAGAGTTGTAAGTACTTTTAAAGGCACTAACAACCAGATCTAATTTCCCTATCAAAGTACTAAAATACCACTTAACGTAATTCTTAGACCAACACATCAGTGAGAAGGAACAGTTTCTGGAGGTCACTGCCCAACAATCTGTGCATCACATAGCTATGAAACAAAGGCTCCTTATGAACTAGCGGTGGGTGAAGTCTCTAACCCATGCTCCCATCACAGATGGCTGGGTCTTCCAAGCCCATGTACTTAAAAGTGCCAAAGAAAACATAACAATCCCTTCGGCATAAATGCTTGGTCCAGCCATCTGCCGAGTCACTAATGGGTAGCCGCATGCACAGAACCAAGAGAGAGGGTTTGTGATTTGGAGAACCGAGAAAGTCAGCGTTGACGAGAGGATGCAATTACCAGCAGTCATATGACAAGACCCCCCGGTGTGCTATTCCTTCAGCATCTCCCCCCCCCCACTTCAAAACACAAGCTCTGTACCACAGCAGCCTTTAAAAGGTAACGTTTGGGCCCTGAGCATGGGGTGGCTGAGGTGCATACTCATCTACCTTTCCTGGGCAGCTCCAGGCAGAGAGACTGCGCACAAGGACGGAAACCCAGGACTAGCCCTGGGTCATGGAGGTTGGGAGAGGGATATATAAATATATATATGCGCCTTCGTGTAATTATCGCGGGAGAAGCTGAAGTCCTCAATAATCATAAAAGTAAACAAAGAACCCCTATGCCAGGAGGAAGGAACCAGAAAACACTTGCAACAGCAGCCCTCGCGGAAGCTGAAAGGGTGCGGGAGGCCCGGAAGTGCTCCCCGTAAGTGCTCCGGCCCCGCCCTCGCCACGCATGCGCGATAGCGCCGCCCTCTAACCCCCACCGCCGCAGGGGCGGGCGCACGCCGCCATAAGACTCGCACAGCGCGGGCGGGCACGCGCACGCCGCGTCTACGTCGTCGTGAGACGAAGTCGCGCCGCTTGGTCCAGGGGGCGGGGCTGCCAGGCAGAGTGCACAAACTACTCGGGTAAGTAGCCAAGGCTTCCAGAACCTTCGGTGGGGAGTTGAGCCCGACGATCCTACCTGCCAGGACTAACAGAGAGGGTGGCAAGAGACCCGGGAGACGCTCCCGCACCGGGCGTGTGCAAAGGCGAGCGCCTCGAACTGAGCGTGCGCGCGGAGGGCGGGCGCCTGCGCAGTGGGACGGCCGCAAGCCTCTCGCTTCCTCCCGAGTTGCTGGGTGGGAAGCGAGTACCTTGGGTGGAGGTGGCGTAGCCATGACGAGTGCGCTGACTCCTCCCGGACCCGGCCCTGTTCCTTCTTCGTTCCACCCTTAGAGTTGCTGCAGCTATTTGATTGGGGTGGTGACCCATCTGTTTAGGTGGAACACACTGGAATGATTTGTTGGTAGAACCCAACGGTTGTCATAATTAGCCTTTGTACTGGATCCGAATCGACTTAAGCGTCTGGTTTATTCTGAGATTTAATTTTTAAGAAGGATCCCTTTTGGTTTGTTTTTAAGAAAATAAGCAGAGGGTAATTTATGAGTGTAAGGTCATCTCTGTCGTACACAAAGTAAGTATTTAACCAAGCCACATTGTGTCCCACAAAGATCATTACTTTTCCTATGAGCGTTTCCCGCTGTCAGCAGCCCCATCTTCTCATACATTGAAGTTCCTGGATACTCAGTCATCAGCATTTAAGCAAAATTTTACAGAGTGCCTCTTATGGGCCTAGCAGCCTCCTGGGAGGCAAAGTTGCATACTCCACCCAGTGAGAAAAAAACAAAACAGGATGGACCGACCTTCATGACTCCAATCATATCTGTCCCCTGCAGTCTACTGAACTGCCAGCTCTTGTTCTATTATTTATAAGTCACTCCTTCATCCAGGAAACATTGTGATAAGGGTTTTGTTTTATTTTGTTTTTTGTTTTTTTATGGGATGCCTCAAGGATACAAAGGTGATTTGTGTTCTGCTCTCCAAGTGACAGGATTCTTTTCACAGCCTCACACATAGTAAGCAGACACTCTGCCCCTGAACTATAATATCTCCAGACCCAGGATCACAGGCTAGATTTTTACATGTGTGTGCGCACCTGTGCATCTGGAGACTTGAAACTGATATCTGATGTCTTCCTACATAGCTTTCATAGCTTCCCTGAAGCCAGCATGTATGTGTCCATTCCCACTAATCTAGCTAACCA
The DNA here is from genome assembly GCF_003668045.3 of Cricetulus griseus. Taxonomy (NCBI): domain Eukaryota; kingdom Metazoa; phylum Chordata; class Mammalia; order Rodentia; family Cricetidae; genus Cricetulus; species Cricetulus griseus. The sequence continues at coordinate 1,332,653 of NW_023276807.1, forward strand.
TGTTGCTATTGGGAATTGCTTATCTTTAACTCCCAAGTGCTGGGATGGCAGGCAGCTACCCCATCTGGGAAGCTTTTAAGTAAGTTCAAGGGATTCCCAACTTGCCCAGTGCAAGCAATTCATCCACTGAGCCATGTTCCCATCCCCACTCCAGGATTCTTAATAAGATATAAACAAAGTGAGCATGGGAACATGCTGACCGAGGGTAGAATGTGTGAAGTGCATAAAAGATAACATTGTCAGCCTCCTGAGCAGACAGACCCTTCCCTTCCAGGAGTTTTAACATAGCTATGTCAAAGAGAATTTGAACTTTTCCTGTGTTAGAACTTAATAAGAATGAAAAACTGGGCTGTGCATAGGGAAAACTGAGTGTAATGGTGCATACCTGTAATTCCAACACTCAGTAGGCCAGCCCATCGGGATCTGGAACTGAAGGACAGTCTGGGCTACAAAGCAAGAGCCTTAAAAAAAAAAAAAAAAAAAAAAAAAAAAAAAGTGCCAATACCTATTACTGATTTGTGTTTTGTCTAAGATGTAGTTTTTCCTAAGCCTGAAGCTGTTCTAGTTGCTTTGCCTACATTAATTTCATCTTCATAACACACTAACAAGGTAGGCACTTGTATTGATTCCATTTTACAGGTGAGGCATCTAAGGAATAAAAAAGTCAGTTTGTCCAGTCACACAGCAGATAGCAAAGCCAGGATACAGACCTAGGCAGGCAGTTTGTTATAGTCAGTTCATGTTTAAAGATTTATTTTTATTTGCGTGCCTGTGTGTGTGTGTGTGTGTGTGTGTGTGTGTGAGAGAGAGAGAGAGAGAGAGAGAGAGAGAGAGAGACAGACAGACAGACAGACAGACAGACAGACAGACAGACAGACACTCTTGAGCAGGAGGCTAGAAGAAGGCAGCCAGCAGATTGCCCCACAGCTGGAGTTGCAGGGGAATGTGAGCTACCAAACATGGTACTGGGAACCTAACTGCAGTCCTCTGCAGGAGCTGCAAGCACTTTTAAAAACCTCTGACCCAGCTCTTCAACCCCCATAGTCAGTCCTTTCACCGTGCTAGCTTGCCCTCATGCACAGCTGCACATCAAGAAGCCATTGCTCCAAAACTTGGATGACCTTTAGGAAGTCAGTGGAACTGTATAAGCACTCTGTGAACATACTTAAATGAGTGGCTACTTAAGAGTTACACTAATTACTTAGTTAACCCCTATACTTAGCATTTACAATCTAGGGTTGTTAGCTTAACTCCTGTTTACCCCCTTAATGGCATTCAAAACTAGAGACTGAAGGTGTAGCTCAGGGTGGAACATTCACAGGCCCTGGCTTCCACCACCAGCACCAACAAAAGAAGAAACAAAAAAAAAGTCTTTAAGCAAATCTTTAGAACCAGACATCTTGCAGATATGTCTCTGCATCTCAGCAGAAAATGGCTTTTTTAAAGTTAACCTTGTGCTGGTTTCAAGCTGTTTTTCCACCCCAACTGTTTTGTATATGGAGCTATAGTAGTTCTGAGAACTGGGAAGAAAATAGGATGAAAGAAAAGTTCCTTTGATGACCTTCAGTTTTGGAGTCACTGTGGCTAGCCTTTGAAGCTAGCTGGCCGCCACTTAGATGCTCTGTCCGAAACGGCAGCTGATCTCAAAATACAAAATACAAAGCATTAGCAACTAAATAGAACATTATCAGGGTGGAAGTTGAAAAGATCAGAGTTTAAAATCATAGTTGAGAAAAATAAACAGTTCTCTGGGGGTTCTTCTCTGAACTGGGGGGAGTAAAGCCAGAGCTTCTCTCTGGGGAAGAGGCTGAGTGGTCTGGCTATATGCTTCATTTGAATCCCACTGGGAGTCCGGATAGACATTTGGACTTCGTCCATCAATCTTTAAAGGAACACTGACAAGCCAGTGCAGTGCAAAGGAGCAGTTATAAATCCCACATGAAAGGTTGGTACCTGATGTGTACCAGTACAATTCGGAAAGTAACCTAAGAGCAAAATTAAGAATATCATTAATGAGCTGGGCTTGGTGGCCACGCCTTTGATACCAGCACTGAGAAGCAGGCAGAGCTCTGAGTTTGAGGCCACCTAGACTACATAGCAAATTCCAGGACAGCCAGGGCTACACAGTGAGAGCCTGTTTCCAAAAAAAAAAAAAAAAAAAAAAGGAAAATTAAAAAGATCATTAATGAGTTTGCATTTATAATAGCCTAATGATAACAATAGCCTTGCTATTTCATTATCCCATGTCAGTGTTGACTAGTGCAACCTATAAATGGACATATGGTGGAACTAAAACCAAGCTCCGATTCTCTGACAAGCACACGTCACTGCTGTATATATAGTGAGGAAACAGCAGCCACCATCTCAGATGCCACTCACCATTTTCCTTAGAAGGAAAACAGATGCTCTGGACATAAAGGATTTACAGGAACATAACATTCTCAAGTTTTTAAACATTGTCGATTGAAAGTAGAGCCTCAAGTGCTGGAGGCGTGTGCTCCACCACTAAGCTGTACCCCTGCGCTCAACATTTTATAGCAAGTATGTCAGAACTAGGGAGCAGGAAACTTGAGTGAAAACTATTCTGAAAAATTCTCTCTGCCCATAACAGAGGGGAGCTGTTTTTGTTGGGATTTTTTGTTTGTTTGTTTTATCTTAGTTTTGTTTTTTATCTTGGTTTTGTTTTTCCTGTTTGTTGGGTTTTTTGTTTGGTTGGTTTAGGTTTGGTTTGGTTTGGTTTTTTGAGGCATCCCATGTATCCCAGATTGGCCTTGAACTTAGCACAGAACCAAAGATGAACATGAACTTCTGCTTCTCCCACCTCTGCCTCCCAGGTGCTAGAATTTTACTTCTTTGCCACCACGCCTTGTTTACATGGTACTAGGAACTGAGCCCAGGGATTCCTGCATACTAGGCCAGCACTCTACTAACTGAACATCTCCAGCCCTGGAAAATTCATTTTAAAGATTTTTTTTTTTTAATATTTATTTATTCTGCGTATAGTGTTCTGCCTGCATGTATGCCTGCAGGCCAGAAGAGGGCACCAGATCTCATTATAGATGGTTGTGAACCACCCTGTGGTTGTTAGGAATTGAACTCAGGACCTCTGGAAGAGCAGCCAGTGCTCCTAACCCCTGAGCCATCTCTTCAGCCCTTAAAGATCATTTTTAAGCCAGACATGGTAGCACATGGCTGTGACCCCAGCACTTGGGAAGCTGACTAAGTGGCATTGCCATGAGTTTCATTCAGCCCAGGCCAACCAAGCTACATCATTAGTTCCAGGCCAACAAATTAAGACCTTCTCTATAAATAAGTCTTTTTTAAAAGTGTTAAAACTGGGGGCTGGAGAGATGGCTCAGAGGTTAAGAGCACTGACTGCTCTTCCAGAGGTCCTGATTTCAATTCCCAGCAACCACATTGTGGCTCACAACCATCAGTTATGAGATCTGGTGCCCTCTTCTGGTGTACATGGAAGAAGCAGAATGTTGTATACATAATAAATAAAATCTTTAAAAAAAAAAGTGTTAAAACCTATGTAATGTAAAAATTAACCATTGCCTGTTGTTATTGAAACAGACTGTGTAGTCTGGGCTATACAATCCCCTGCCTCAGCCTCCTGAGTACCTGGAACATCCTACACGGGTGCACACCACTTAAAGGCTAGAATCCATTATCCAGTGAGAAACCACAAGCCACATGTTCTATTGAAATTTTATTTAGCATTTAAAAGTAGATATAGAGCTCTTCAGTTACTTTAATAACCACAACATGAATCTCATGGCTACTGTATTGGACAGATCTAGAATATGTGAACATTTCCATGGTGACAAAGTTCTAGATGGTAAAAACATAGTAGTAGCTATTTTTAAATTATATACTAGGGGTTTTGTTTGTTTGGTTTGTTGGGTTTTTTTGTGGTTTTTTGTTTGTTTGGTTGGTTGGTTGGTTTTGTTTTTTCAAGACAGGGTTTTTCTCTAAGGTTTGGAGACTGTCCTAGAACTCTCTTTGAAGACCAGGCTGGCCTTGAACTCATAGAGAACCTCCTGCCTCTGCCTCCTGAGTGCTGGGATTAAAGGTGTACTCCCCCACCGCCTGGCTTATATATTAGATTTAAAAGAGGTTTTTGGTTAGATTTAAAAAAAAAAAATAGATGACCAAGTGTAGATTTTGCTACCCCTCAGGTGGGCCAAGCGAGGCTGTGCGTGGTGCAGTCGCCTATCCTCCTGCTCTCCCTTTGTGGGATTGCTGAGACAGTGATAAACTGGGACCCTAGTCTGGGTCCAAGGGGTTTGCCTCCATCTATTATTCCAGGTTCATAATTCTTATTATTTAAAGAAACTATTTTTACCAAATCTCCCTCCTCACCACTGGTGAATTCAACTAGTTTGAGAAAATTACTTTGTTCAAAAAAGTCCTGCATAGTGGAACTGCCCCCTCACTGCTAAGATGCTCAGACTTAGGCATTTTCTTCAATGACTGATGTGTCCAGAGACTTGCTGTTCCAAGTGCCAATACCCTGCCTGCCTTGTGTGCCTACTACAGCAGGTGGTAGTGGTGGTATTCTGACTAAACACTGTGCCTTAGGAGACTGGGAGTTAAAATGTACAGGTCCTTGTAATGAAGAGTGAGGGGGTTGATTTTTAAAAAGAAATCTCTTTTATAAAAAGCCAATTTTTTTTCTTTTTAATTCTGAAATATTATAACAGTGACCTATTTATAATCTTAAATCTTAAAAAAAAAAAAATAGCCAGGCAGCAATGGTCCACACCTTTAATCCCAGCACCTGGGGGGGAGAGGCAGGTGGATGTCCGTGAGTTCGAGGACATTCTGGTCTACAGAGCTAGCTCTAGTACAGCCTAACTTACACAAAGAAACCCTGTCTCAATAAACAAACAACAAAAATATTTGTGTGTGTGTGTGTGTGTGTGTGTGTGTGTGTGGGAGAGAGAGAGAGAGAGAGATACAGATATAATTTCATATGCTTCTGAGGCCATGTTCTTGTTCTGAAGTTTCGTGGGAAGTCATGTATTCAGTACTGGGATCTGGGTTTTCAGATACGACCCAGGATTAAGCCCACAGATACTCAATTCATCAAGAGCCATAGTTTCTGAGATCAGTTCCTGAATTACTTTGTTTTGGTTGCCATCAAGTGTTAGATTTAGGCATTACATTTAGATGAAAAGGTTAACAATTTCTTAATGAAAGTGCCAATATGTATTTCCTAACCAATTTTCCTTCCTTGAGAACAGAACAGAATGTTATTCTGGACTCTTACTTGGAAAACTTGGTGAGTGAACTTCTTGGTACGGCTTAGTGAGGATGCGCCCAAGACAAACTGTCCTGTGGATCAGGGATATTTATACTTAGGCCCATTTTTGCCTTGGCACTGACATATCACCCTTCCTAACTCCTAAATCATCTACATTCAATTCCAAATACCACAAGTTGCTATTGGGAGAAAATAGGAGTCTTTTTTCTTTCTTTCTTTTTTTGGGGGGTGGACAGGGTTTCTTTGTGTTTCTTTTCTTTTCTTTTGGTTTTGCGAGACAGGGTTTCTCTGTGTAGCTTTAGAGCCTATCCCGGCACTCACTCTGGAGACCAGGCTGTCCTCGAACTCACAGAGATCCGCCCATCTCTGTCTTGAGTGCTGGCATTAAAGGTGTGCACCACCAACACCCAGCTTGGCAAGCTATTCTCAAACATGTTTTTGCTTCAAAACCTAAGTGACATAAAAATATATGGATAGAGGAGGAAAGCTGGCCCTACTGGACTAGAATGAGATATTGTCAACCTGGCTTTGATAAACCTTCCAATTGCTGTTTTTTGTTTTTTGTTTTTCTCTAGTGAAGAGAGAATTCTACTGGAAGGAATGGCTGCCTCCTCCTCCTCATCTTCAGCTGGCGGGGTCAGTGGGAGTTCTGTCACCGGATCTGGCTTCAGTGTGTCAGATCTGGCCCCGCCACGGAAAGCTCTGTTCACCTACCCCAAAGGAGCCGGAGAGATGTTAGAAGGTGATGTCATGCCCTGTTTGCTGAGTGCTTGGCTTCAGACCTTCGATGCATGAGAAATGTAAAGCAGCTAGGCTGGAGGGCCTTCCAGACTTGGTTAAGCCAAAGCCCTTTTGTGAGCTGGCCAGGGTTGGCACTGGAGCTAGGAACCCCCTTGATGTCCACTCCAGGTACTCTGTTGTGGCCCCTGTTTGATGTAGTTTCCTTTTAGTGAGTGTCTACAGATGGATTAACCCCATGAGACAGGCCTAAAGAGGAGATAAAAGGTAATCTAGTTACCTCTGTGAAGGTGACTCTTGTGGCCCACTGCAGGCCATCACTGTGTGACTGAATGGTTTTTATAGCACTGGAGACAGATTTGCAGCCACCATCTTATCACACATTTGCAGATTGGCTGGCCAGAAATATGTCACAGGCAGTGGTCATGAAACGGTGGTGGTGCCTGGAATGCAAAAGGTTTGTGTTAAGCTAGGCTGGTAATTCATTGTAGGCGAATCAAACTCACATGAGACACTTAAAATGAACATGTGTTGCTTGGCAGGCGAATCTCTGAATTCTAGGCCAGTCTTGTCTACAGAGTGAATTCCAGGCCAGCCAGGGCTGTACAATGAGACCCTTTTTCTTTTCAAAAAAGAAACAAAAAGATAAAAAGCACGTGTCTGGGCTCACCCTAGAGATCCTGAATTAGACTAGGACAGGAATCTTTGTTTTTTGACCAGTGTCCAGGGCCTTCTCATGAGAGAGTCTTCACATATTTTAAAAACATTGGCAAAGAACCTATTAAGGGCTCAAAATCAGTTGAGTCATGCATTTTTATGTTGAATTATAAAATGGTCTTTTCTTATTTAAATCTTACATATTTGCATGGACATTTTAAATTAATTAGGAGATGTCTTTGAGAAAGGCACCAACTATATTTGGGGGCTGGCTTTGAAGGTGATCATTGTGCATTTATATAAGATATTAAAAAAAAACAGTTTCGAGTTAAAAATGCCAAACACCATAACTGGTTCTTTCTTGTAGTGTTGGGGATTGAACCCAGTGGCCTCATGCACAGTAGGCAAGCACTCTTTGACCCAGCTGCATGCCTAGCAAGCCAGGACAAACAGAAGAATCACTTGTGACAGAAAAAGAGGCATACTCTAGCACCATAAGGCTCTGGGGTAGATTGCATGTGATTGGTCATGTGTGGTTGGGAAGGTGGTATATCAGGCATGCGCACTTTCGCCCTTGCCTTTTTATTGTCTCCGTTTGTGCTAATACTCACCATGTCTGACTAGAAGTAGAGGCTTTGTCTCCATATTTGGCACTAAAGTAAATCAGGACTTTAGCTCTCTGCAGCAGAGATGTGGTGAAGGAAGTTTCCCACACAACAAATGACAAGTTGAAGGTACTCAGGTTGCTTAATGAGCTCTATAGAGCAGAAGAGAATCGGTGCTTAACACTGCTTCAAGAAAAAAGTCACTTAAGTTCGTCTTATGCTGGTATCCTAACAGGGTTATATCTGGTCATTTTCTTTCCCTCATTGGGGAATTGATTGGATTCTGTTGTAGAATGGATTTGTTCCATTTAAATGCACGGTTCACAGTTGTAGTCCTCCTTCATCCCAGCGTCTCCCCAGTTATCTTCAAAGCTGCTTACACTTAAAGACAGACTGGAAAACAACTGACTTCACTAAATCAAGTATCTGACATACCATTTAATACCAAGAATACAGCCATCTCACCACGTAAAAGGTGCCTGCCACCACACCTGACCACCTGAGTTTGATCCCTGGGTCTCATGGTGGAAGGAGGGGACTCACTCCCAAAAATTGTCCTCCAACCACCCCACAACTTCTGATACATAAATAAATAAATGTCAAATTTTTAAAAGTTGAAAAGACCATCATTACCCCATAGTACCTGCTGGGATTTGGTTCTGCTTCCCCTCCTGTCCACCACCACCTCCCTATTCCACACATGCCTCATCTCCATGGATACTTAAATCAACAGGTGCTCAGGTCTCTTTTGTGGAGTGGCACGGTCTTTGCGTATGACTTGTGTATTTCCTTCCATGTAACACTCCTAAATGAGTGTTAACAATGGTGTCAGATTTGGAGGTGACACTATTGTACAGTGAATATGCATGCATCAAACCATATTTCTTCTTCGTAGTTGTATTTGTTTATTTTTGAGTCTTGTGTAGTCCAAGCTGACCTCTAACTCCTTGAACTCCTTCTCCTCCTACCTCCCAAACTGAGATTACAGGCATATATCACTATGTCTCTTTTATTCCGTGATAGGGACCAAACCCAAGTCTCAGTGTCTGCTAGCTGAACACCTTACCAACTGAGCTACATGCCCAGCCCCCATTCTTCTTACATCCAAGTAATAGAAGAGGAAAGTGAAAACAAACCATGTTGATAGATTCAGGTAATCCCAGCACTCAGGAGGCAAAGACGGGAGAATTGCTGTGAGTTCAGTGATAGCCTGTGCTACAGAGAGACTTCCATGCCAGCCTGGGCAAAGGGTGGGACTTTGTAAAAAGAAAGGGAACATAGCAAGGTCGCCTTGGAGAGTAAGGAGCAAGGGCACTCAGGAGTCAAGGTTGGGTGTGTGTCAGAATCCCAACAGGTTCAACTTGATGATGTTGCCTGCTCCCAAATCTAGGATAGTAAATGCAAACAACCTGTAGTTAACCTCCTGCATGAACTTTATGGGGCATCTGCTGTCTGCTAACAGCAGCACGAAGCAAGCTTTAACTGTCTCCTACCCTCAGCGGAGATCGTTCTCACCCAGTCATTAGTAAGCAAATAAATGAAAGGTTGTCTTCCAGCCCAGACAAAAGTGGCTGTATTTTAGGGACCTCACAGGCCACTGATTTACAAATCACCTGGGATTGTCTAATTTCCTACTGGGAAATAATACCTTTTAAATGAATTTCCATAGCATTGCATTTAATGGAATTGGTGATAGTGTTAGAGTTGGGCCATTTACTGAACTTTTTTCACCCTGATGCACAGCTGCCCCGTGTGTTGATTACAATTGTAAATAGAAGACCCGTCGCCTCTGGCTGACTCCTCTCTGGAGAAATCCCAGCCTTTGGCTTGGTAGATGTTACATCTGATAGGATGTGGCTTAAGAAACAGTGGGCTTTGTAGTTCATACAAAGCTACACATGAGCAGGATGCAGTCTCAGGCCTGAAGTATGGGACAGTGATACCCAGGTCCCACCTTTTTGGAAGGTGAGCTTCTGTTTTTTGTGGGGTTTTGTTTTTTGTTTTTTGCTTTGGAACTCATTACCAAGAGAGATAGGCCAGTGAGATGACTTAGGCCCTTTATTCTGGTGATTACCTGAAAGTGGGAGATAGCACTTCCAGGAGCTTCCCCACATGTCACTTGATTCTTCCAGCCCATAATTCCCACTTCCTACAGTTCAGGGTCAAACCATCTGGGAGGCCAGCTCTGCTTCTCTATGCTTTGCTCTTTGCAAAGTGAACCCTGAGTTGTAGTTGAGCCCTTTAAGAAGGATGCCAGTATGTTTTTCCCTGCAAGAACATAATAAACTACATCATTGGTGTCAAGTTCTCAGCAGCTCCCTCCCCTTGGTGGGATCTAGAGTTACCCACTGCTCTCTGCTCTTGCCTAGATACACACTTCACAATGTCATCAGCATGTCTACATCTGTACACCACTCAGAGGCAAGGGGTGCAGAAAAGAGACTAAAACTTACAGACAGCTCATCCTAAGAGTGATCTTGATCTCACTCTCTCGCTCCCCCCCCATTGATTTGAAGATAATATTAGCAGGAAGCCTTTTTGGTTGTGTATTCACACCATCCAGATAGAGTCAGTAGCTGTACTTTTCCCTTTGATCACCAGGACTTGTAAAGAAAGGTCTGTGTGAAACTCAGCATGAGGCCAGAATGTGTTGGTAGCTCCCTGGCACTTAATACCCGTGACACACCAATCCATGCCTGATGAGTGGGTGCTGACATCTAGCAGTGCTGGTGTGAACTACTACCTTGAGAGAGACAGCTGTGTCCTCTCTTTCCATTTGTTTGAGAACTTTGGTAATGAAACGCCTGCCCCGGGGGGTGGAATTTTCCTACGTGAATTGTGTGTCTTTGGGGATATGTTTTGCCAGATCAGCCTTTGCACTGACGAGTGTCATGTTTCCCAATCGCCCTCTGAGCATCATGACTGAGCTAGCCACCTTCTTGTTGGCAGATCTCAGCACCAGCTCAGTGCTAGGTTCTGAACTCGGACCATTCCTTAGTCATTCAGATTGCAGGGCTTGGTTCAGTTGGAAGATGTGGGTTACAATTGGTGTTTACAGAGTGGAGTTTCCCAGCAGTGTTCTGTGATGGTCATGGTGGTATAATTTGATATATTAAAAGCCAACAGCTGTTATTCCCTTGGCTCTGCATTTTAGAATAAAGTGATTGGAGTTTTGTCATACATCACACAAGTACCACATAGCGGAGTGTGTCAGCTGCCTTGTTTGCCTGCTGTTGAGGTCAGGAGGGGGGCAGTGGTGACCAGGACATTGAGCTAAGGTTTCTTGTTTTTGTTTTTGTAACACTATTTTTGAACTCTCAAACAAGTGGGACTATTTTGATATTCTAGGTATTGAAGAGGGTTCTAGGGCTGGAGAGATGGCTCAGAGGTTAAGAGCACTGGCTGGGCTTCCAGAGGTCATGAGTTCAAATCCCAGCAGCCACATGGTGGCTCACAGCCATCTGTAAAGTATTCTGTTGTCATCTTCTGACATGAAGGCACACATGCAGGTAGAATACTGTATACATCATAAATAAAATCTTTAAAAAAAGAAAAAGAAGAGAGTTCTAAAGGGCCCCCTGTATTCACACCAGAAACACCTTAGACCTCAAATGTCTTCACAAGGGAAGAATGCTTTTCCAGAAGCCATTAAAACTACCGCCGGTGTCCTTTCTCTCGTAGATGGCTCTGAGAGGTTCCTCTGTGAGTCAGTGTTTAGCTATCAAGTAGCGTCCACGCTTAAACAGGTGAAGCACGGTAAGTGCATGAGCTGCTGTCTTGACTACAAATGTACGTTTATCGGGAGCAGAAGCACAAGTTCTGAAAGGTCGCTGTGCTGTGGCAAAAGCCTCGTACTGTTTTAAGTGCCTTTCTGAATTGAAGAACATTCATCTTGTCCAGATTAAAAACGCCCTTGGAGGTTTGAAGTTGAAGTCCCTGGTTCAGTTCTCTCAGGAACTGACACTTCCTGCTCCTCTGTTGCCTTTACCTACCCTTTCTGAGATCTCGAACTGCTTCCCTTCATGTCCCACCCTCTTCTAGCATTTGTGCAGCTCCTGTCTGTGCCCTGAGCCCCTGGTGATGTATACGTACCAGGGAACCCTTTACGCTCCAGACCGTTCCTCCTAGGAGAATCCCATGGGAGCCTCTGAAGGGGAATCCCTGTGGCGTGGAGAGCAGGGACTTGTTTATACTGTGTTTTTGTTCCTAGGTGTCTCATGATGTAGCTGGGGCTGGCTTCAAACTCTAGGTCCCTCCACTTCAGCCTCCTGAGTGCTGGGATTATATGACATAACCACTGAATCTAGCTCCATGTTTTAGAATCCAGCACATACTGAGAGTACGAGATGGCGATTGTCCTTTTACAGAGCTGAGGCTCAATGACACATGCTAGCCATGTGCTCCACCATGAGACTCGACTCCAGGCTGTAATAACTGGATTTTTTTGTTTGTTGTTAGGTTTTCCCAAGACAAGGTTCTCTGTGTATCCCTGGCTCTCATTCTGTAGACCAGGCTGACCTTAAACTCAGAGATCTGCCTGCCTCTGTCTCCCAAATGCTGGGATTAAAGGTGTGCACCACCACCACCCAGCTGTATTTTCCTTTACTATTCTTTTTATTATTTTTTTCTTCCTTTAGAACTCACTGTGTAGCCCAGGCTGGAACTCTGAGCAGTCCTTCCCAAGTGCTAGGCTTGAACTCCTTGCTTCTTGCTATTTTTAATCTTAAGTCTCTCCCACCTCCGTGTGTGTGTGTGTGTGTGTGTGTGTGTGTGTGTGTGTGTGTACTCGCGTGCGCGTGTATTCGAGTGTGCGTGCGCGTGCGCTGCTCTTCCAGAGGACCCACATGGTAGCTGGTAACCATCTGTAACTCTAGTTCCAAGGGATTTGACACCCTTTCCTGGCTTCCCTAAACACACACAGACAAAAATAATAAAAAATAATGAGAATGCGTGGATTCAGGAAAACACCCAATGCCAACCTCTGACCACCATCTGCCTGACACACATGCACATACATGTATACACATACACATGGAAGCTCATGCAGCTCCATGGGGGAGCACGTGACCCTGGGTCAGTCTCCACCATTGCAAGCAAGGGGAGATGTAATGCAGGTGACTGGAGGATGGTTGGGGATGTTCTTAGTCTTCAGACTTACTTAAGTAAGACCCCACTACTAAATCTCAAGCGGGAAAGAAAGCCCGTCTACAAATTCCAGACCAGGGGTCATATTGGTGACTGGTGACAGTCTCACAGGAAACGCCCCATTGTGTTCTGTCACTTCTGACTCTTTACAGATCAGCAAGTTGCTCGGATGGAAAAACTGGCTGGCTTGGTGGAAGAGCTGGAGGCTGATGAGTGGCGGTTTAAACCTATCGAGCAGCTGCTGGGGTTCACACCCTCTTCCGGTTGATGTCGCCTGCATGGTGGCCCCTAGGGCACAGCCACCCAGAGACTCACAGCTGTACTGTGAGCTGCATGTCTGAATTCACATCCATTGTTGCTTTCTCTGTTTCTATTAATAGGCTACAAATGCTCATGTGAGATGTTGCAGAGACGTTTTTCACATGCTTGTTTTTTAAAAGGATTGGGCAGCGCTCGGGAGGCAGAGGCAGGAGGATCTCTATGAGTTCAAGGCTAGCCTGATCTGCATAGAGTTACAGGACAAACAGGGCCGTGTAGACAGACCCTGTCTCAAAAATAAAAAAAAAAAAAAAAAAAAAAAAAAAATGTTGGGGATCAGATTAAGGCAGTCCCCTCGGAGAACCAGGAGGGTTGGGATTTCAGAGATGGTTATACGATTCTCCCAAGCCGAGTGATGGTGTATATCCTGTCATTCTTAGAGCATCCAGAAGCTCTCACCAGCCAAACCCAAGGTCAGGATCCATAGTCTCACAGTCGCAGCCCAAACATTTGTCTTCACAGATGAGTGTGACTTCAGCTCAGGGTCTGTCCAGATGGGGGAATTTTAAGGTGTTCTTTCCTACTCTATTCTTAGACATTTAATAGTATAAATTATTTTCTCACCTCTTATGATATGCTAAATGGTGCTACCCCACCCACCCATGAACTCCAAAATTGTTTTTTGAATGTTGCAGCACTTGAAAAAAATAAAGTGACCTAATTCCTTTTAGACCCAGAAGTTCTTATCCAGCTCACTGGGGACACGAGAGCAATTTTGAAGCAAATAAATCCATAATAAAAGAGTTCCAGAGTGGTGCACTTGTCCTTTCAGAGTCTGGGGGGATTCGGGACAGGGGAAGAGATCAGATGACTTTTTTGTTAGACTCTGAAGTCATTTCTCTTAAGTAAACAGTACATTTACTTTATTTCCAAGCTGTTTGCTCATTCAAATTTACTGCCCTCTGAGTAGGTGTGAGGGTGGGTTGTTTGTTGGTTCGTCCATTTGTTTGGAACCTTGTCTCACTCTGTAACTAGGCTGGCCTCAAACTCATAGCAATCCTCCTGCCTCAGCCCACTGTTGGGATTACCCTCCTCTCTTCACTAGGTTTTTACATGATAATAGAGAAAAACCTGGAAGGCAAAGAGGTGGCTTTTGTGCCTCTTTATGGGACACCACACTTGACAATTAGGTGGATTACTATTATGCTTCATACAAATTTGCCCTAGCCAGCATTTACCTTTCTGCTCATTAATTAATAACTTACACCTGAGCTGCTTAGAGTTGCTTAAATACAAATAAATTTAATCCTAGTAACAATTGGCCTTAATCTCAGGAGTTCAAAATATTTAACACACTTCCTAACAGGGAGGAGTTGACCTCCTTCACTTGGTAAAGTCTGAGCACCTGAAGATGAACTGCTCAGGGACATGTAGCTCAGGCAGAAGATAGTCTTGTAAGTGGGAGTGGATGGAAACTGATTGATTATGGAGCCCACTGTTCTTGTCTAAAGCAGTCCAGAGCTTGAGAAGTCCAGCCCACAGCCTTTGGGTCAGATATTCAGTGAGTCTGGAAGCTGTCACTTCTCGTTGCATATGTGAAACTGCAGCACTAACTCTCAGCTACCTTTACCCTCTGGTATTTGGACTTTATTTACTTGTTTAAGTAGGGTGTTTCTTAATAAGACCCTGGACATTAAAGAGAAGCCAGGCTTGGTAGCACACACTATAATCTTAGCACATGAGAGAAGTGTCATGGCCAACCTGGGCTACATGAGACCTTGGAGAGAAGCTAGAGGGGGTGGAGAATGGAAGAGGGGACAGAGAGAGATGAAGAGAGATTGAAGAGACCTGGGCTGAACCACAGGCTTCATTCATTTTATATGTATGTATGTATGTATGTATGTATATGTATTTATGCATATATATATGTGTATATATGTGTGTGTGTGTTTATTTATTGTGTGTGTGTGTGTGTATGTGTGCATCTCGAGCCCTGCCAACAGGTCCCTGCTTACTGTCTGAATGTGTACTGTGTCTCTGCACCTTTCTATTGGCCATTGTCTCTCCCACAGTTCTGTCATGCTATGGGCTAGAAAAGGACTGACTCATCTCCTGTGTCTGCACTTATAGCAGGCCTTAGCTACCCTTTCTTTGCATGCAAACTGTGTAATACCCTCCAACACACACCATGAAGAACTTGAAGCCCAAAGCAAGCCAAACAGCTAAGATCCAGTCTGCCAGACCCTAAAGCTGAGACTTTTAAAACATCTTACTGTATTGCAGTGACCCCAACCTAAACCTTGTACAAAGAAAATGTCTGGGGCTTGGAAGGTGGCTCAGTCAGTCAAGTGACAAGCAAAAGGCCCGAGTGTCGTCTCCAGAAACCACAGAAAGCCAGGCATGGCAGCACATACTCAGGACCCAGCCCTAGGGAGACAGAACTAGGAGGGTCCGCCAGGCTTGCTAGCAGCCAGTCTAACTTAATTGGTGAGCTCCGAGCCAGTGACTCTTTCAAAGGACATGGTTGACATTCCTGAGGATGATATAAATTTGTCCTCTAGCCCACACACATGAATATGCTCATGCAAACACAGACGTACATACCAAGGGAGAATGTCTAAGAGCTTGTGTACTGGTAAATGAATTGTCGCTGCCCTGCCTTCTACTTCCAGGGCTTTAAAAGGACTCTCAAGCACAGTGGGGGCTTGTTTCCTTCTGGAGGTGGCAAGAGTTAACTACATGGTAGTCTACATTTACCAAGGTAACAAAACATAAATGATAGACCTAATAGCTGCTTTCATTCTAATATACTCAAAAGTTAACTTTTATGATTTGGTATTTTGAGACAGGGTCTTGTGTCCTCAGGTTAGTTTTGAGCTCAAGTCTCATGTAACCAGTCTGGTCTTGGACTCCTGATTCTCTTCCTCCTACCTCCAAAGTAGAATTAGCAGGTATGTGCTCCCAGGCCAAACAAAGCTGTCCATTTTTAACTTTGCATTTAATTATTTAATATAAACTTTAAGTACAGGGTTTAGGAGCTAGAGAGATGGCACAGTGGTTTAGAGCACGTGTCGTTCTTACAGAGGACCTGGGTTCTATTCCCATAACCTACATTGTGGCTCACAACCATCTGTAATTCCAATGCCAGGGGATCCAATGACTGCTCTCTTCTGACCTCAGGCATCAAACACAGATGTGCTGCACAGACATACATGAAGGTAAAACATTCATACACATAAAATACATCTTTAGCAATAAGAGTGAAGTACAGGTTTTAGAGTGGGGGTTTGTTGGATATATTGTCTTACCCAAATCGGCCCCAGACTTCGGGGCTTAAGTCCTCTTCCTCTTTCAACCTCCCAAGTAGTTAGTACCTACAGATACAGATACATGCAACTGTGCCAGCCAGAGGCCCAGAGTTTCCCATAATATGTTTTAGAGTTTGTGGGCTTGTGTATGTTTTGTTGTATGTGTAGTATGTATGTACACGTGCATATGCAGGTATAGTGTGCATGTGAGTGAGTGTGTAGGCCAGAGTCGTCTGCCTCAGTCACCCTCCACCTTTCTTTCTGAGACAGTCTGTCTGATTCTGCTGTTCTGGTTTTGCAGACACACTATATACCTAGCTTCTTATGTGGGTCCGGAGGATCTCCAGTCCTCATGCTTACATGGGAAGCATTTTACCGACTAAGCCAGCTACACGAACCCCTTTTTTTTGTTTTGCTTTTGACACAGGATCTCATGTAGCCAAGGCTGGCCTCGAATTTGCTATACAACTGAGGTTGGCTTTGAACCCCTCCCCAGTCCTCCTGTTCCTTAGTGTTGAAGTTACAGGCATGTGCCCCCAGGTTTGACTTGAGGGTGTTATTTGTCATCACCACCCCATATCTGACGCTCATGTGGAGTGGCAGTGCTCTGGGGCTGCACACCAGTGTCTGATTCGAGGAGCTTTCTTTGCCCGTTCGTTTGCAGCTATGGCTTCTCTTTCTTCACACATTTGGAAGCCCCTGAGTCCTCTGTCCCCAGTCAAGGGCTAGCAAAGTGGAAACTGGGCCTTAAGACTGAGAGCTTTTACCTCTGCAAAGGAAGAAGCTAGAACCAAGAGAGCCACCATGCTAAGGGAAGACAAAGACTTAGGCAAACCTAAGAGACATCAGGCCTAGTCAGAAACCACCTGCCTCTCTCTGTGTTCTTTTGCCAAAGCGCCTGATTTTGCCTAAAAATCTTGATAGACCTCTTTATAATTGCCTGAAGTGCCACAAGGGAGATAAGTGTTATGTGACAGATACTTGAGAGTTAAATCTTGGACTGCAGGCCGAGCATAAATAACACCAGATTTTTTTTCCTGTTTTCCCAGAGTGGAGTCTAAGAAGTGGCTCCAGGGGAGGAGGAGAAGGCAGAGGGAGCTGGAGCCTGGTGTTTTGCACACTGGCCGTCTGTGCATCCCTTTATTAGCAGATGGAGGTAGGGCAGTTCTTAAAGCTAGGAGAGATGAGTTCACCTTGCTTACAAAACAAGAATCTGCTCTGACTGCTGGCTCTTCAGTGCCTAGAACACTGCATGGCACATAAGGAAAATATAACAGGGCTGGGGATATGTCTCCCTGGTAAAGCACTTAGCTAGCATGCACACAGCCCTGGGTTCCATGTCAAACACTGCAAAAATAAATAAATGTGTTTAATGGATCTTTTTTTTTTGTTTTCAAGTGCTGGAGTTTGTATTATTTTTTGGAGTTATTTTCCTTGACCCTGTGACCAAATACCTGGCAGAATTCATTTAAGTCGGGAGAGGTTTACTTTGCCTTACAGTATGGTTTAGGGAACGTGAAAACAGGGAAGGCATGGGCTAGACCTGGTCTATGGCTTTGGGAGCATAGAGCAGCTGCCAGTTACATGGCTCCAACCAGAAAACTGAGAGCCAGACTGGAAGCCAAGCAAGCCTATAATGCTCACAGCCTTAAGTTTGCCAGCCAGGCCTCATGTCCAAAAGATTCTATAACCTTCCAAAACAGCACCACCAGCCAGGGACCATGTGTCCAAACACAGGGGCCTGTGAGGGACATTTCACATTAAGACCATAACAGGACTGAGCTCAGAGCCTCACCTTTGCTCTCCACTAATCTACATCCCAAAGTATTTCTCTAGTCTAAAAACTACTAGCAGTTTCTGATGCAAAATCTACAGTGGAGTGCTGTCTGAGGTAATTCAGAAACTAAGGGGCAGGGGCAAGTCTGCCCTAGAACTTAACCTAGAGCACTTCCTCTCATCTGCTACACTGATGGGTATAAACTGTGCAACAAATAGAAACCTGCAAAGCAACCATCCGGCCCATGATTCCTCCATGTCATGAGTGAAGGCCACTGATGATGGCAGCTTCCTGCCTACTTGCAAATGGCACAGTGGCAGTGCCATGTGTCAGCATCCACAAGCCAGTCTCTGCTTCACACATTAATTTTCCAGTCTATCCAGTCTCCTTAGGAGTTGCTTTCCAAAGCCAATGTGTGTCCAGAGCAGATAATGAAACATGTAGGTTATTGCCTCCAGAAGGGGAGGGCAGCTCCACAACACACACACACACACATTGAGCACTAACTATGTATGTGTAGCCTATGTAGAGGTCTGTTGGCTGATAGGCCATGTTGCAGAGGAAGACATAGTCATCTGCCCCAGGGAGTCTATGGAAATAGCACACACAACAAAGGAACTTAATTAGAAAGTTTGGGGTGTTGTAAAATACCACAGTAGAGAGGAGTGATCGATCCAGCTGGGACACAGAGGTCTGAGAAGACCTTCCAGAAGGGGTATGGTTAGATCAAGACCTGCAGAAAAAGCAAGTGGAAAAGAGAAAGAGCTTCATAGGTGGAGGGAATTCAGTGTGTTCAGGGCCCTGGGGTGAGCAAGGCTCCATGCTTTGTAGGCTGCAGGTGGCTTGCCATGGATGGTTCAGAGTGTAGAGCAGGCAGTGAGACTAGGGTCTGGGAGTTCTCTATATGCCATGTGAACTTGGACCCCTCGGAGGTGGGTGGTGGGTGTGTGTGTGTGTGTGTGTGTGTGTGTGTGTGTGTGTGTGTGTTTGTGTGTGTGTGTGTACTGAGGCCGAGGAGGGGAAAGGCCAAGCTCTGGTTCTGCTGCAGAGAATGGAGTTGGAGGGCATGGCGAACAAACAAATGGTAGTGGGAGGGTCCCAGAGAAGTGGTTTAGGGAATCAGAAAAATGGCTGAAGCTTGAGTTGAAGACACAAAGACAGGAGGGCAGATTTCATCTGGGAGCTGTTCAAGAGCGCCCTCTAAAGGACTCAGTGGAGTTTGCCAAACTCGTGGCAGACAGCCAGCTGCCTTGTGTCAGGTCCTACCTACCTATTCACTATCACAGATTCCAGATTCAACAGCCTAGAGGTGTTTGTTAAGCCAAAGGAGGGGTAAGGAGTGTAACTCAATGGCAGAATTTCTGCCTGGTATGCATTCCCAACACCCCAGGAAGACAGTGGCAGGGTACAGATGGAATTGTCCAGAGAGAGAGAGAGAGAGAGAGAGAGAGAGAGCCCGTGAGTGACTGGCGAAGCAAAAAGGTGGCACCACAAAAGTCAGAGGCACAGGCAGCAGCTCCTCAGACAGCCATACAAGTGAGCTTAGGGATGAAGGCCTCAGCGCGCTGACCTTATCTTCAGCGAAGCCATATCAGAGGTCAGGAAGTAGTACCAGCTCAGCAGGGAGGGGGAGAAGGATGGGGCCAAGCCTAAGATACCTTCAAGTCCCTCTGTCAGAAGGGCAAGCATATAGAAGCACAAAGGTGAAAGAGAAGGGTTGGCTGAAAGTGAGGCAGCTAGGAAAATGGGAACAGATGACATGCAGAAACCATAGGAGAAAGGGAGGGTGCTGCTGATGGTGACCGTGTAGGTGAGGTGACAGGAAGTTGAGGGAGGTCCCATGTGATGGCTCCTATTCTCAAATCAAGGCAAGCCAGTCTCCTGCCTGTTACAAGAGGCAGGAGGAAGTGGGGTCTGTGGAATGAGGGATTTTCAAGATTCACAAAGATTGCTGTAGTATTTGAGTCCATGGACCACGCCCCCCCAGCACAGTGTTGTGGGGGGGAAAGTACATAAGCAGTTCCCACAGCCTGGCAATGGGAAAGGAAAAATAGCTGGTGGCAGAGGTTTTGCATGGTAAGGGCAAGGGCGTAAGCAAATTTCTGTCCTAGGCTAGAGAGAGGGAAGTGAAAACAGGAAAACACTGTGGCATATATGACATTGGCAGTGTGCAAGAGGCAGAAATAAAAAGTAGGGCTGGGGCAGCCACTCTGGCAGGATGCTCACCCAGCATGTGCAACACCTTGGGTTACAACACAGCACCATGAAAACCATTCATGGGGCCACAGTTCCCAGGGCTGGCTGTGCCTTGTAGTCAAGCCAAGTTCAAGTACAGGCTGCTGAACTGGGGCTATGGCTTGGGGGGAGTGCTTGCCTAGGATGTTTGAAGCCCTGGGTTCCATCCCCAGTATCAAACAAACTGGGTATAGCGGTGCGCATCTCTCCAACACTAAGGACATGGAAGTAGGAAGATCCCAGCTGGAGAGGTGACTCCATGGTTAAGATCACTGGTAGCTTTTCTAGGGGATCCAGGCTCAATCCCCAGCACCCACATGGCAGTTTACAAACATCTGCAACTCCAGTCCCAGAGGAATCTGATGCCCTCTTCTGGCTTACACAGATAGTGCACTCATAAATAGATTTTCTTAGAAATTTAAGAATATGATCATCCTCAGCTACATAGCAGGGTTTGACGATAGCCTGGGCTACAAACACCCTGCTTATTAATTAATTAACTAATTATTAATTAATATGGTGAAGGCTAAAAAGCTGGATCGCAGGGTAAAGCCCTTGCCATATAAGCCTAAGGAGCTGATCCCCCAGAACCCCTGTAGATGTGGTGATCTGTTTATAATTCCATACTCAAGACAGAGATAGGTCCCTGGAGCAAGGTGGCCAGCATGATCAGCAAGCTCTGGCTTCATTTGAAAGACTGCCTCAATGAGTAAAAGATGACATCCAGCATCACTTTTGGGCCTGCACATGCATGTGTACACACATGAACACATACATACATACATACATACATACATACATACACACACACACACACACACACACACACACACACACACACATAGATGAACAGCACATAAACACTGCAGCCTCCTCCTCTCCTTTTTACTGGTGCTCAATAGCCTTCAGGCTCAAGTGTGACTCTTCTGTAGTCAGATTTGGAAGCCGTTTGGAACAAAAGAGCAGTAATTCAGTGTGATAGCTGTGGGCCTGGGCTTGTCCAAGAGGCTGCCGAAGTCAAGAGGACCAGGAGGTGGGAATGAGGAAGATTGGGGCAAAGACAAGTTTCCTATTGATGATAAACCTAGGATGAGAAAGATGCACCAGTTAACCCAGCAGAGGGGAAGGTGCCAAACCAGTGTTCCAAGTCCAGGGAACAGCATGTGCAAAGTCAGGGCCACAGCTGTGGGACTCCCAGTCACTTGGTGTAGCTGGAAAACACCATGTAAACAGGGGAGTGGTGCGGCATCTCGGGAGAAGGAAGCAAGCAGCACATTGTTTGGAGCACCTTCCCCATGCTCTACTTTCCACCAAAAGAGCCAGGAGATGCATGCAAGAGAGTCTGCCATAAAGGCTAGGGAAGCAGGCCCCGGGCTGGGGGCAGAGCTGCTGGCTGGTCCAGTACAGACCACCTGGAGGAGAGCAGTGCTTTTGCTCACACTGGAACTCAGCACCACAGCTTTGCAGTTATTTGTTTGCTTTAGGGGAAAGGCGTAAGTCCTAAACTGGGAGAGAATTACTGAAGGATCCTCCCTTCTGGGCTCCCCGCCAAGAGTCAGCAAAAGAGGCAGCCTTCAGAGGAGTGTGCCAACTTTGTGTTTTTCCCCCAGATTGCTTCTCCTCCTCCCTTCCTGGGGCCCTGAAAGCCTCAATCAACTCCCAGGCGTCTCTCCCTTATTCTCAGAAGTCTCTGGACATGCACCCACCGGGAGGTAAGCCACACGAACACGAACAGTTCCGAACAGTTCCGCAGACCCCAAGGTCATACTGGGGCTAACTGAGACTCACAATACCCACTTGGTTTTACTGAGCCTCAAAAGCAAAGTCCCATCTGGAACATCCCACAAAGTCAGGGTGCTCAAACAAACAGCAGCTGAAAGACAACCTAGGACACTCCCATCCCAGTCCTGTGTCACTGCCTAGAGGGGACTCCAGGCCACTCCACCCTGTGGCCCCATTCACAGAATACATCCTGACAACATACCTGGAGATGGGAAATAAGACCCTATAGGAGCCACAGGAGTTCATGGGATGTGGCCTCCAGAGACCCCAGACTCCGGAAACACACATCAGTTTCTATGCCATCGCTCCACGTGGAGGAGGACTCTGAGGAGCCAGAAGAGAAGATGTGGAGGAGCGAGAGGTCTGCATACACAGACACACCCCCCCCCCCCCGCCCGGGAGTCAGGCCCCATCAAGGCCCTGCCAGCGACAAGTGCCATCACTAAGCTGATACGAGCACTGGGTTTGAACCCCAGAGGTCTGCAGTTCTGACTTAACTCTGGGAAGTCAAATCAACCACGGGCACAAAAGAGTTTCTTACCCAAGGACAGAGAAGCAACTTGCCATTGTCAGTTTTTCTAAACCTGCTGATTCTGTGGCCAAAATGAGCTTCATTACAGTCCTGCTCTGGCAAGTGCCAACTGGGCACTTGGAGATTTCAAAGCTGCTGAGGTGGGAAGGAAGAGCTTTCAGTCACCAAGACAGGAGCCACCAGGAGAGCCTGGGCTCAGAGCCACACCTCTATTTTAGCATAGAGTAAGAGGTGGTGGTATTGGGTACCAGTGATACTCAAGCTCTGGGAACACGAAGGACACTCACCCTAGTTAACATAGAAAGGCGTGATTACATGTGGGGCATTGTGCCAGGGACTTCCCACACATGTCATTTACTCCCTGAGAAAGGGGTAAAAGAAAGGCCATGTGGTTGGGAGGAAGCCACCAAAGCGTGGCAGGGCTAGCCAGGAAGAGTCAGGGCCTAGGAACTAAAAGAGATCTTGGGACAGTCTTAGTTGGGGCTTACTGTAACATGTCACAGACCGACCCACTTACACCACAGAAATTTAAGTTACAGCTCTGGAGGCCCAAAGTTCACAATTCAGGTGTGTCAGTAAGGACCCTCTGAGGATGAGGGGAGGCTGTCCTAGAGCAGTCCATGTGCTTTGTAGATGCCTCCACTCACCTCCAGCTCAAATTCAGTTTATAATTGATGATGACCTGTGGTCTTCCCGCCACCAACCTCCTGAGTCACATCCAGCTAATGCAATGCTCAGGGCTTTATGCATGCTAGGCTAGCTGTAGCCCAGCCCTCCCAGTGCCCCTCTAGTCTTCCCTGGGGGTGGGGTGTCTCTTTCACAAGCACTCCCCTTTTTGTTTAGAGAGTTGGACTAGGAACCCACAGGCTTTATTTGCATTTGATTTCCTCTGGCAAGATCTAACTGCAGAGCTGCTCAGTGCTGAAGCCCTGAGACTAGGACTTCCACGTGTGGATTTTGGAAAGATGCGATTCAGCACCTTTCAGGGGTACCCAGCCCAACTCTCATGAAATCAATTACTGCATTTACTACATTTATTTGCCCGTGTGTGTGTCTGTGTGTGTGTGTGTGTGTGTGTGTGTGTGTGTGTGTGTGTGTGTGTGTGTTCTCGCACGTGCGCAGCACACATACATAGGAAGGTATGAAGACAATAGAGGAGTTAGTTCTCTCCTTCCTCTGTGTGTATACATGGGACTGAGCTCAAATCATCAAGCTTGGCAACAAACACACTTACCCGCTAAGATACCTTGCTGGATCTAAGCTGTCCTTAAATGAGTCTGTGGAAGCCTTAGACAGGCATGAGTCACACAGCAAGATGGAAAATACTAAAAACCTGGGTCTTTTATCGCCCTGGCCCTTGGGTGGATTTCTCCAGGAGAGGCAGCCACTTGCCCACTTAGAGGAACTGCTTTCCCAGGCATGCATCTGTGGTACAGGACTGTCCTCCAAGCCAGGCAGAACCTCCTTTTCAGGAGCTTGGCTGAACCCACTGCCAAAAGATCCTCACAGCTGGCTTTGTTGACAGTTGAGCTCCCGAGGAGAGGCGGGGCTCATCATGGGACCCTCACCTGAGTCCAGCCACGCCTCCCTGCCATTTGTGTACAACTCTGGCCTAATTATATGTGGCCTCTGTGTCTCTCAGGAGGGGCTAGGTTATCCAGGCTGGGGGGACTCTGGGAAGGAGGCCGCCATCTGTACTGCCATGGAAAGCCATCATGCATTCTGTGTGCTGACCTTCTGGTGTTGCTTTAGTGTCACCCAAGAATGTGCCAGTAACCCCTCTCACCATGCTTTCTAAGTGCCCTAATAAAAACATTGGTTCCCAGGGTGAGCCTGAGTGAAATTGAACTGTGTGTTATGAGTCCTTATGGAGAGGGGGGGACTTTGTGTGTGTGTGTGTGTGTGTGTGTGTGTGTGTGTGTGTGTGTGTGTGTGTGTGTTTCCTCCAGGAGAAAATTCTCACAACAGCATCCCAAAACTTAGGCAAGTCTGCAAAGCACCTTGTCAAATATCTTTATAGGATTGGAGTGAGGACCCACAGAGACCCACTTGCCAGCCAGTAGTTGGGTAAACTAAAGGGCCAGAGCAGAAGGACTCCATGAAGGGAGCTTCCTGGAAGAACCATGTCTTCTTTCTTTTCAATGGCTAAGCCCCTATTTCAGAAGCCAGATGATGTTTGGGGGCCCTGGGCAGGGGCCAGGGCTGGGACAAGGCTCGGCAGTTAACAGAAGACCTGGTTTTGGTTCCTGGCACCCAAATGGTGGCTCACAACCATGTGTAATTCCAGTTTTAGGGGACCTGATGTCATTTTCCCACCTCCACTGGCACCAGGCATGCACTGGGTATACACACACATGCAGGTAAAATACTTATACACATACAATAAAAAAAATTTAAAATGCATATTTAAAAGATGCCAAGCCAAGTGATAGTGGGGCACGCCTTTAATCCTAGTACTCAGGAAGCAGAAGTAAGTGGATCTCTGTGAGTTTGAGGCCAGCCTGGTCTACCGAGCAGGTTGGCCAAGGCAAAAATCTGTCTTAGAAAAAAAAAATGGAAGAAATAGAAAGAGGAGGAAAAGAAGAAGAAAGAAAGAAGCTATCACCAGAAGTGAGACTTGGGATATGGCTCAGTAGGAAGAGTGTTTGCCTAGCATGCACACAAGGCCTTGGGTTCAGCCCCCAGCACTGAGTAAAACTGGGTATGGCAGCATATATGTGTAACCCCAGAACTCAGAAGGTAAAGGTAGGAAGATGGGGGGTTGGTTTGTTTTGTGGGAGGGTTATTGTTTGGTTGGTTTTCAAGACAGGGTTTCTCTGTGTAACAGTCCTAGCTGTCCTGAAACTCACTTTGTAGACCATGCTGGCCTCAAATTTACTGAGACTAACCTGCCTCTGCCTCCCAAGTTCTGGACCTAAAGGCCTGAGCCACCACTGACTGGCAGGTTTTCAAGGTCATCTTCAGCTACATAAGTTCAAGACCAGCCTGGGCTCTGAGACCCTGGTCTCACATAATGGAGAAGTAACAAGTGCAGCCTGTCACTCAGCTCTGAGCCTTGCCTGTGAACCCCCTCCCATCAACACAGTCAGTCATCAATCAGCACTTGCTTGGGAATTGCTGGGCTCTCTTTTGTTCATTTTCAGGTCCCCAAAGGCAAATGAGTAGCCATATGCTTGGAGAAGTCACTAAGAAAACACTAGAACAAGTGGCATAGGTTTTAAAGTGATGCTTTTGTGGCCAAAACCACACACAAAGCCAGGTGTAGGCTCACAGCTATAATAACAATACTCCGAGGGGGCTGAGACAGGAGCATTACCATGATTGGGGCCAGCCCATCCAGGCCCCCTGGAAATCTGTCTCAAAACACTGAACACACACAGACAGACACAGAGGCAAAAATGAAGACTGAATATAGCACCCAGGGTGTGGGAGACATCAGACCACAAAGGAAGTTAGCAGGCTACAGGGAAGGAAGAAGTTCACCTTGTCCTTCCCTGTACCAGGCTCGCTGGTTTTGCAGACGTTTGGTGTTTTTTGGTTTTTTTGTTTTGTTTTGTTTTGTTTTTTTCATTCAATAAAAATAGCTCTATGGGACAACATATTATAGCATGGGTGGAAATAAAAACTAGGAACCACATCACAGGTTGTTCGGCTGCAAACGTGGCCCCTGCTCCACAGACTGATTTATGCCAAAACGGTGGCCGCCTTCACTGGTCCCAGGTGGGACCTGGCCTTGGGGAGGAAGGGAGGAGGAGGTACAGAGCCATCAGCTGTTTCCCCTCACCAAGGCTAAAAGCACAGCTTTGTCTGAACCTGCCTTCTGCACTATAAAAGTTTCCGCCACAAAGCGTTCATTCAGGAAACCGAGGTTAGAGACCCTGGGCTTCCTGACTTGATTGGTCTCCTGGGGCCCCTGGGGGCCTGGGACCAGCCCAGCGGGGTGGGGTGTGTGACGGCTTTGCAGGTTACAGGATGTGAAAGTGAGGGCTGAGGTTAGGAGAAAGAATAAAAGGCCAAGAGTAGAACACGCCCAGCAGACACTGTGTGCACTTCTCTTCTTCAGGGTTTCCTGTGGGTGAGCTGAGAACATTGTGTTCTGGCTCTGAACTTATCCTGTGGGGGCTGCTCCCCTCTCAGCCTCTGGGTCCTAGTGCTGTGGCTCGGCCTTGGCTTCTCTGCAGAGCTGTTTCTCCGGTCTCCCACTACGGAGTGGGGTCCCAGCCACCTCCATGACATCTTCCAGGTTATAATGCTGTCACACAGGAACACTTCATGTCCCTCATAACAAAATGGTCAGGAAATGGGAAGAACTCACCAGCATCCATATGAATTCCTGTCTTCAGGATGCCAGAAATCAATGTTGAACCATTATTTTTTTATCCATTTTAATTTTTGGTTTTGGTTTTTTATTTGCTTGGGGTTTTTTGTTGTTGTTACTATTATTTTTGGCTTTTGGTTTTTGGGGTTTTTTTGTTTTTGGGGTTTTTTTGACAGAGTTTCTTTATGTAACAGTCCTGGCTGTCCTGGAACTCGATTTGTAGGCCAGGCTGGCCACAAACTCGAAGAGATCTGCCTGCCTCTGCCTCCCGAGTGCTGGGATTAAAGGAACATGGCACCAATACCCAGCTTGAACCTGTACCTTCAAAATTTTCGAAAGATACTTGAGAATACAAGTCTTTTAAATGTTTTGTTTTGTCCTATCTTAGGAATGCTTACCGACAGAATACAAGGCCTTACCATGCTAAACACAGACTCTACCACTGAGCTACACCCCATGCCTCAACAGACTTTTTGTTCACTTGTGACAGTTTCATCTAACCCATGTTAACCTAGGACTCGAGACAACTCTTCTGTCTTAGTTTCTCAAGTGCCACCAGGCAATAGGTCCTTTCTTTCACTTCTCTTTTTTTTTTATTGTATTTATTTAGTGTATTTGTGTGCACATGTATACACCGTAGTATTGGGTGTGGAGGACAGAGGACAATTTTTGGGAGCCTCTTCTCTCTTTCCACCATGGGTTCTAAGGATCAAACTCTGGTTCTCAGGCTTGTCCCGAAAGTGATTTTACCCACAATGCCATCTTGCTGCCCCCCCCTTTTAATTCCTGTGTGGCAAATGCATGTGTTATACACTTGTGTATGTGTGTGCTAGGTATTTATGTGATATGTGTATGCATATGTGTGTACATGTCTGTATAAGTATGTGCAACTATGCATGAATATGCAGAGGCCAAAGGGTCATCAGGTTGCCTTTTTCTGTCACTCTCTGTACCAGGCCTTTTCTTTTAGGTCACTAACCAGTTCCAAAATCATGACATGGAGATTTATTATTAGTTTTGAATGCTCATCTTAGCTTAGGCACATTTCTGGCTAGCTCTTTTCACTTCAATTTACCTGTTTCTCTTTATCTACCCTTTGCCTTGGGGCTTTTTACCTTTCTTTCTTTCTGTACTTCTACTTTCACTGCTTCTTTATGTCTGGCTGGCACCTGCCTGGCTTACTTACCTGGAGTGTCTCCCTCATTCTCTCTTCCTTCGCTCGTCTTTCTTCCCTTCTTATTCTTCTCTTTTGAGCTTAGATTTCTCCTCCTATTTATTCTCACTGCCTGCTAGCATCATCTATCCTTTCTATGCCTCGCTATTGGCCATTCAGCTCTTTACTACACCAATCAGGTGCTTTAGGAAGGCAAGGTGAAACAGATGCAACACATCTTTACATAATTAAACACACACCCTTACATCATTAAACAAATGCAACATAAACAAAAGTAACACATCTTTGCCTAGTTCAGGCAATATTCCAAAGCCGGACATTGGTGGTACACGCCTTTAATCACAGCACTTGGGAGGCAGGGGCAGGTGAATCTCTGTGGGTTCGAAGCTAGCCTGTTCTACAAAGTGAGTTCCAAGACAGGGTCCAGAGCTACACAGAGAAACCCTGTCTTGAAAAAAAAAATTCCATAACAGCTCTCCTTATTGCCTTGAGATATTGAAGCTGTGCTGTTGGTGTATTCCACTCCTTTATACTTATACTACGCTGGTGGTCAACATGCTCCAGTGATCCTCTTGTTTCCGTGTGTGTGTGTGTGTGTGTGTGTGTGTGTGTGTGTGTGTGCCTTGTGCATGTCTGGTGCCTAGTGAAGTCAGAAGAAGGTGACATATGCCCTGGAACTGTACTTACAGATGGTTGTGAGCCCCCATGTGGGTGTTGGAAACTAAACTTGCATCCTCTGTAAGAGTCAAATGTTCTTACCCACTGAGCCGTCTCTCCAGCCCCTACTTAATTATTTTTTTGACACACAATGTCCTGTATCCCTTGCTGATCTCCAATTGAGTATGAAGCTAAGAGTGGCCTTGAACTTCTGATCCTCCTGCCTTCACTTTCCAAGTGCTGGGATTACAGCTGTGTGCCAGTGTTTGTGTGCTACTAGCGACTAAACTCAAAGGCCTCCTACTTGTAAGATAAACTCTACCATCTGAGCCCAAGGCTCTACCCAGGTCCTTAAAAACTCCACTGCCCAATCCCTTTAGGAACCAAGCTTCCAGGACACAGAATTTTAGGAGGCACACCACATCACAGCAGAGGCTTTCTGGTTCAGAGAGGATTTTCGATCCTTTTCAGCCTCAGTTCTGGATTACAGATTCCTCTGTTAAGATTGTACCCCCTCTCTTTCAAGTCATTGCAAGCTGTCTGTTCACACCCTCTGCCTTCTGTGTGCAGCCTCTCACTGGAAGCCCTTTACTCCAGCCAAGGGTTCAGCACACTGAACACCTGCTCTGCACCAAGCTGGAACAATGCGGATGCAACTGCCAAAGTCAAGTGCACAACAAAAGAAAGCAGCCCTGGACTCTGTCCCTCTGAGACAACACAGTCTGCTGCAAACACAGGCATGCAATAAGGAAGAATGACTGACTCCCTGGGTTCCTGGTTCTACTAAAGAGAGCCCAGAGGCCTGGGGGGTGTGCATAGAGCAAAGATCTGATTCCTCAAGGAAGAGGTCTGTAAGCTGAAAACCAAAGAAGAAGTAAGAACTAGTCAAAGAGCTGAAGAGGGATGGACAGAGCGTGGCTAAAGGGCCCAGAGGTGCAGCTGGGTAGGGGGAACAAAGCCAATGTTCTAAGACAGGTAGGGTAACTATGGTTGGCAAAACCTAATTGCGTGTTTCAAAATAACTAATAGACATCTAGGTGTGGTGGCCCGTGTCTGCAATTCTAGCTCTCACTACACCTGGGAGGCTGAGGCAGGACCTCAAGTTCAAGGCATGTCTGCCTGGTTATGTAATGAAACCCTATCTCAAACAAAGAACAACAACCATTTCACAGAGGGCTGAAGATGCAGTTCAGCAGGTAGAGAGAGTGCCGGCCCAGCATGCATGAGACCCCAGCACTTCAGAAAATGGGTGTGATGACTGATACCTGTAATCCCAGAATGCAAGAGGTTAAGGCAGAGTGACCAGAAGTTCAAAATCATCCTCAGCTACAGCATGTCCAAGACTAGTCTCAGATATGTAAGACCTTGTCTTCTGTTTGTTTGCTTTTCTTGGTTTTTTTTTTTTTTTTTTTTTTTTTTTTTTTTTTTTTTTTGAGACAGTGTCTCTATATATAGACCTGGCTGTCCTGGAACTCAATATATAGACCAGGGTTGCTCCGAAGTCACAGAAATCTACCACCTCTGCTTCCTGACCCTGTCTTTATTGAAGAAAAAAAAAAAATCTGGTAGGAAGGATATTAACTGTTCTTAACACAAAGAAATGGTAAATACTTAAGGAAACAGATACCCAATTACTCTGATTAAATCATCACACACTGTATACAAGTATTGAAATACAACACCGTAGCCCATAAATTATGCACCAATTAAACTTTTTAAAGCTTAGGTTGCATATTTCAAAAATACAGTTTACTATGTCAATTATTTTCTCAATCAAATTCTTAGGAATGCATTTTAGAAAAGAGAATAGCACGTCTGTAATCTAGCACTTGAGAGGTAGAGGCAGGAAGGCCAGGAGTTCAAGGTTAGCGTTGGCTTTTTGAGTTTGAGGTCAGCCTGGACTACATGAGACCCTGTCAAATAAATAAAACAACAGCAGCAAGATGAAGGAGGCCGGGAAAGGGAAAGGGGTCAGGCAGAGCAGACAGTGTTTGTGAAGCAACCCCCCCTCCTCCAGAGCAGGTAGTGAAATCGTCAGTCCTTCTGAATCCCAGCATCAGGAAGGCCTAACCTCATTCCAGGGGGCAGCCAGGCATTGTTACTGCCAGCAAAATAGGAACCCACTGCCCTTCCCCAGCCCAGCTGCAGTCCAGGGGAGTAAGAAACCCCTAAGCGATGGCTAGGATTCACTGAGGAAGCAAGCAGGAAATCTGGGAGCAGTAGGTTTTAGATAGATATTGGAAGCCTACACTAATATACTTGGCAAGTTCTTGCCTCTATCAGACCTAGTTTTCCTGCTTAATGGCTACTCAGAATTTAGCCTGATTCCTGCCTTCTTGAACACAGATTCATTCTTTCTTTCCCTTTTGGGGAGGTTTTATTTTGTTTCTTTTCTTTTCTTTCTTTCTTTCTTTTTTTTTTTTTTTTTTTTTTTTTGAGACAGGGTTTCTCTGTGTAGCCCTAGCTGGCTTTGAACTCACAGAGATCTGACTGCCTCTGCCTCCCAAGTGCCAGCAATAAAGGTGTGCACCACCACCACCCAGCAGATTCATTCTTTCTAGGGGCTAGAGAGTTGGCTCAGTGGTTAAGAATATTTGTGCTCTTCCAGAGAACCCAAGTTCCATTCCCAGCACCCACACAGGGCAGCTCACAACTATTTCAGGTGATCTGATGCTCTCTTCTGGCCTCCATGGGCACACACACTCCCATCCCCTACCCCATTCTCTTTCCTACTCTTAAAATTCTGAGATGCATAATCACTCTTGCCTAGGATTCTGTGGCGTTCTGTGAAAATAATAAGTACAGTGGAGGCTGGAGTGATGATTCTGTAGAGCACCTGCTTCTCTTGCAGAGGACCAAGTTTAGTTCCCAGCACCCACGTGGCGGCTCACAACATCTGTAACTCCAGTTCCAGATGTACACACAGACAAGACATTCACACACATAAACTAAATCTTTAAAAAAAAAAAATAAGGAACGAAAGACAAGAAGAGATACAGTGCGAAGGACACACCAGGCAAATGCTCGCCCAATTAACAGTTGCATGAAGTCTGTAAAAGCTTGGCTGGCTTCTTGCAGCTTCCCAGACTCACCTCTCCCAACACTACCCAAGTAATTCTCAGCTACTCACATCCTACATTGCCTCCCATTGGTGGTGGAAATGCACCCTAGATCCTGATGGAAGATGATCGGATGGAGTGGACAGGTAGCAGAGAGATGGCAAGGCAGGGTGACACACATCTGAGGTCTCAGCACTAGGGAATAGAGGCAGGAGGATCAGGAATTCTAGGTCATCCTTGGCTATGTAGAGTTTGAGGCCAGCCTAGAGTACATGAAACTCTCTATCCAAAAAGATGAAAACAGAGAAAGAGAGAGAGAGAGAGAGAGAGAGAGACAGAGAGACAGAGAGACAGAGAGACAGAGAGACAGAGAGACAGAGAGAGAGACTAAGATTCCTGCAATGAAAACTAACACTCATGAGAAACAGTTAGCCCTACTGGGGTCCTGCCCCACCACCCCCTCAGACCACCAGAGCCCACCATGCTTGAAAACTGCCCTCCTGATCCCCTGCTTGCCCTGAGTCTGGCTGCTGTGCCAAGGGCAAGAGTTCCCAGCGGGGCACACCCTCCAATGCTTTTGCACTCTGCTGTGGCTTTCCAGGCTGGCCCACAGAAGCCTGATTCATCCACAACCACATTGAAACATAGAATTAATTCGGCTACAGCCTGGATGAACTTGGCCACTGTGGTAGCCACACCACTCCTTACAGCACTGTTTCCATGGGAAAATGTGTCCTGAGCTCCAAGAAGCTAAATTATAACAGGATGAAGGCACACCCAGGTTCACATCCAAGTTTCTACACTTCCTAACAGGCAATCATGGGCAAGGCACCATGTTCCCCAGCCTCAGTTTTTTGCTTTGTAAGGACACCTCTTTAGATAGAAGGCTCTGGTGCAGACTGGACACCTGTGAGCAGGCCTCAGCTACTCCCAGAAGCTCTGGGACCTTGGAGATAAGAGTGCAAGCACAGTTCTTATCCAGCTCCTCATAGGCAGTGTCAGCACTGGGCTCCAAGCAAGTGTTTATGAGATAAATGGGCTGCTGTCTTCGAAATCACAGGACATTCCCCTATCTTTGACCTTCTTTAGGCTCTTACTAGCTTATCTGAGCCAAAAGCCTTCTCCACCCCCACTCAGCCTCTCCACCAGCCCTTGGTACACTGCATTGTTCTGGCTTCCTTTGCTCCCGGGTCCTGGGAAGGGGCTGAACCTCCAGAAGTGGTGGCCTTTCGCCCCCCAACCCCATCCCCCCACCCCTGCCTGGATGGGAGCCTAGCTTGCCCTAGCAGGCGGGAGGGGGACTGCACCACCAAGGGTAAAGAAGGCAGACCTCCACTCCAGGCTTGGCTTCAGCCCCTCCTAGATCTGTTTGTTTCCCTGTAGCAGCCAGAACGCTCTGTACCCAAAGACGCGCTGACAGCCAGGGAATCCGTAGGGTCCTAAAGGTCGACCTGCTTCCTTTTCTTGCCAGTCTCCAAATGTCAAAGTTTCCTAACATGGGGCATGGGCATGCAGGCTTCAGCCCAGGGCAACTAGCTCCATGGAGGTCAGATACCTCAAATGAGCCCCCTCTACACCCCCCAATGCCACTGTCCCCACAGCCTATCTTCAGTGTCCCCTCTTTGCAATACTTCTTACTGGGCTTCTATTTCAGCACCTTCTGCCCACCTCTTAACCCCTTGCCCTCAATCCTGCAATAGTAGGAATGTTCTGGTAAACTGGGTATGTGCTCAGTGGTAAGAGCCCTTGCCCAGGGAGATGAAGACCCTGGAGTAGATGCCCAGTGCCAAAAAACAACAACAAACAAAAAACAAAAAACAAAAAAAAAAACCAGCCTGGGCTACAGAGTGAAATCCCATTTCAAACAAAGAAGAATGAAGCAGGAGAGATCGGCCGGTGGGGAGGAGAGATGGGTGGGTGGGGAGGAGAGATGAGTCAATGGTTAAGAGCATGCTCTTCTAGAAGACCCGAGTTCAATTCCAGCCTGCACATTGGGTGGCTCTCAATTGCCTCTAACTCCAGCTTCCGGGGATCCAACATCCTCTTCTGGTCCTTAAGGTACCCACATATACACGCTCTACACTCACATGCACAATACGTATACATGAATAAAAATAAGCATACATCTTTAAAAAGAATCAGAAGGAAGAAGGAAAGGGGGAGGGAGGAAGGGAAAAGAAAAAAGCAGTATGTGCTCCTGGTTGAAAATCCAGCATCGAGAAGGATGAAGTATAAGCCCCTCCCTCAGAGATAACTGTGAACAGCTTCTCCTACATCCTACATGTTTGCTCAATGTGTGTAAGAGTGTGTGGGTGTGAGCTTCAGGCCAACCTAAGCTACACATAGTATGCCAGGCTAGCCTGGGCTATGAGACCTATTTTAAAGTGTGTGTGTGTGTGTGTGTGTGTGTGTGTGTGTGCGCGCGCGCGCGCGCGTGAAAGGGAGTGTTCTCTCTCTTCCCTCTGGGACGGAATTATAGTACACATTCTTTTCCTCTAATAGTGTGCCATGGACACCTTTTCCACATAGACCCTCCCCTTCTTGTCAGTGTGATGCTGAGGATGCACCCAGAGCCTTGCCTATGTTAGGTCAGCCCTCTAGCACTGAGCTGAATCCCTTCCTACCCCCCCTTCCTTAACATCCTCCAGGTTCTCCATCATTTGGACGCACTGTACTTCAATGAATAGCTTCTCTGCAACAGACACTGAGGCCAGTTTCCCTTATTGTAACCACTGTCCGGTTAGACCCACCTGGGGTCTCGAAAACCCAATCTACCATTCATACCAAACTAAACTCCATCTTTAGTTTGTCGGGCGTGTCTTTCCAAGCTGAAACATCTTCCCTGCTTCAACGTCTTGTCTCCCCTTGTACCTTAAGCTCCTCTGGCCAGGGTGTGGCCTTGGAGCTTCTGGCAAGGTGCCCTGCAGGCCTGTCAACTCAGCAGATTTTATTTTATTTTTTTCTTTTGAGCCAAGCTTGGTGTGCCTTAGAGAACTGTTCTCAGGTCAGCGGATGCTCATGTGTTCTTTCTTTTCCTGCTTATTGCTTGGGAACTCCAGGCACTGGGCGATCCAGAACAAAACAGATGCAGATTCTAGCCTCCTGAAGATTGCAGTTGGACTAGAAAAGCATACATCAGGCATGGAGGGATAAAGCCATTGGTGATTAGGAATGGAGCCAGTGCTTTGAGAGAAAACAACAGACTAGGTTGAAGGCAACCAGGACCGGGAAAGGGCTCTCTGAAGAGATGGCAGCTGCAACAGAGAGACCATGGGATCTGGTTCCCTGTTCTATGTTCTTGAGACACTTCCCCTTCAGTGTCTTCAAGTGAAGAAGGGAAATCCCCCTTCCAGTTTGAACTTTCTATGACTGTAATGAATGCTATCCAAGTTCAAAGGAAGCACAATTCCCAACTGCTGGGGAGTGATCAGGGAAGATTTCTTGCTGATTCCACATTGACCTTGATGCATGGGTGGGCTCGGGCTCCATTCAGCACTGGTTCAAATACTGACTGCATGAATATATACTTCATGTATATAACACAGAGACTGAGTCTACAAAGAGCTGTGGAGCTGTTGAGGTGTTCAGTAATTCAAACCTGTGAGTTCAGGCTGGAAACAAAGTTCAGAGAATCCTTGCCTAGCATTGTATCTCCAGTGCCACAAATATAAATAAATAAAATACATAAGATCTGGCAGGACTGGAGAGATGGCTTGTTGGTTAGGAGCACTTGTTGCTCTTCCAGAGGACCCAAGCTTGGTTCCCAGCAGTCATGTCAGACAGCTCATAACCACCTACAATTCCAGCTTCAGGGAATCTAACGCCCTCTTCTGGCTTTCACAGGCACCTGCATACATGTGCACATGCACAAACTCATGCACACAAGTAATATATATTTGTGTGTGTGTGTGTGTGTGTGTGTGTATGTGTGTGTGTGTGTGTGTGTGTGTGTGTGTGTGCTCTGAAAAAGTTAAAATGCACAGACCTAGGACAGGATCTTTTCAATATAAGCTGTAAACTTATAAGAAGCTGTTGCTTCTAAGACAAACAGGCCTGTCCCAAACTGTCTGTCCTGCATTCCCTGGTAATGGAATATGAAGGAAGGAACATGAGAAAGGCTTCCTGAAAGTCCCCTGGTTCAAGACAAGCCGGGTGCCAGCTATTCCATAGAAAGCACCTCTGAAAACACAATCATGTCTTGGTACCCATGGGGGAAAGGTTGTAGGTTCTTTATTTCCCCTCTGCCAAAATCCAATGATGCTCAACTCTCTTACATAAAATTATTCTTGCATGCATCTCATGCCTATTCTCTAACATACTTCATCTCTAGATTATTCCATCAAATGCATGGCTAGAGTGGGTTGACTGTAACTGATGGGAAAGGAGGAACAAGCTGGAAAAGAATTGAGATCAAGGGGAAAGAATGCCATTCCACAAGGTCTAGAGATCCTGACAAAGTCAATTATAACACCATTGAACAACAACAACAAAAAATCCAACTGAAGGTCTAGCATGATCCCTCATTGAGTAAAGGTTTTTCCTGTGCAAACCTGAAGACCTGAGTGTGATCCCCGGAATTCACATCAAGGTTGGGCGGGGAGAATCAACCCCCAAAATTCGTCATCTGACCTCCACCAGGTACACTGTGGCATGCAAAACACACACACTTAGAGAGAGAACTCTGAATGAAAAAAAGAACAGTGCTTGCAAATCATCTCACACTCCCCCCTACTCTTCTCAGGGACCAAAGATTTCATGGGAGGCTGCAGATTCCTAAAGAGGCAGCAGATGACAGCCACCAGAAACCTGTTTTGTCACTGCCCATCTCAACCTCAAGTCTGTTGCTGTCTCTCTTTAGTGCGATTAAAAACACTGGAAATGATTTCCTTACACTCGGTGTTCTCTTTATGATCCACCTTAGTGGCTGTATAGATTTTGGAGGTCCACATTACCTTGCAAAGCTGTGTGCACAAGGCCATGCATACTGTGCTTATGGAAAATTTAAGAGTGTTTCAGGGGTAATTGGAACCATATGTGCTTTTCCCCTCCTGGGCTGTGGGAGGGAGATGAATCTCCAGATAGGGAGGGGTTTGCCCTGGAGGTTTGCTAGGCTGAGGTAAGGAGTCAGACTTGCTCTCAAGACCAGAAGGAGCCATTAAAAGGCTTGGAGAGGGAGGCCTTAGTGAGGCCGAACAAAGGTAAAATAAACAGAGCTGGGGGGCAGGGGGAGGTACATCTACACTTAAAGCAATAAATCCTAAACCAGTTTTACCCACAACTCATCTCTGGGCCTCACTTCCTCATTCAATCCATGAAGGGAAGCCACAGTTCAGGGCTGCAGAATAGGGTCACCCTGCCAAGGAACCAGACCCACC
The DNA here is from genome assembly GCF_003668045.3 of Cricetulus griseus. NCBI lineage: Eukaryota > Metazoa > Chordata > Mammalia > Rodentia > Cricetidae > Cricetulus > Cricetulus griseus. Next base: position 1,369,542 of record NW_023276807.1, read on the forward strand.
ACTTTAGGCTGGCAGAGGTAATACTACTGTCCAGTGTGAGTCTGGTTCTCTGCCTGCAGGGCTGGTACACCAAGATTGGGGAAGAGCTTGGGGAAGCTTCTTCAGACCTATTGAGGCCCTTCTTTCCAGCCCCAGACACTCTTCAAACTTCCTGGGCCAGTGAGACCTCGTGCCTCATTGTGCAGCCTTCAGCAAACACCACAGGTCTGTGGAGCCCTACAGAAAAGCTCCCATAATAACTGTGCAATAACAAAAAGATAAAGAGGCAAATAGGTATGTAGGTCAGCTCAAAAATAGCCACCCACCCACTTAGCCTGGTAACCATTGGTGCCAGGTGGGGACAAAGAGTTGGCTTGCTGGCTCTGCCCAGCTGCTCTTCTCAAGGTCGCCTGAAGATTTTAAAGTCCCTGTCTGCACTACTGGGAGGTGTAAGGTGATGGTAGACTTGCAGGCCCAGCTCACTCCCTGCACCCCATCCCCCACCGTCACGCCAGCGCCAAGTAAATCCTGGGTCAGAGAACAGAGGTTGGCCTCGCTGACTTAGTAGGTCATTGGGGCTAAAAGAGGGTTTAGGGTGATGACTCACACAAACCCCCATCCCACCCCCACCATCCTTTAGGTTCTGTGCATGCAAGGCCTCCCTACCCCCACCCCACCCCTACCCGTACAGAGCCCGCTTTGTTAGCGCGACCCCACCCTAACAGCCTCAGGGCTGTGAGGGCCTCCTTGGCCTTTCCCTCCTTTTCGGTCCTTCTCAGACCCTCTCCAGAGAAGTGAGGGCCGTGGTGGCCCGCCCCCACCCCCAGCCGCAGCCAAAGTGCTGAGCTCAGCACCTTAGCAGCTGGCCGCCTAGGCGGTGGGCGGAGCCTAGGAAGCCCCGCCCTTCTTCCCCTCTCCGTCCACTCCCCCCCCTTTGATTCCCCCCAAGAGGCACGTTTTCGGAGTCACGTCCGCGCTTTCCCCTCTGCAGGGGGTCGGTGGTGAAGGAGCCCCCCCCTCCAAGTCAGCTGCTCCGCATCTGTCACCTCGGTAGCCCAGCTCCTCGAGAGCATCTCAGCTGTGGGAGGAGGGGAGAGGGAACCAGCAGCACCCCACCCCCGCCCCCGCAACGTCTGTCCCCGATTGGCCACCGCAAACTTTTGTTAGAAACTCGGTGTGTGTGTGTGTGTGTGTGTGTGTGTGAGAGAGAGAGAGAGAGAGAGAGAGAGAGAGAGAGAGAGAGAGAGAGAGAGAGAGAGAGAAGAGAGAGAGAGAGAGAGAGAGAGAAATTTGCTAAACAATGTCTATAAGTTTTTGTGTTTCTCTGCGTTTGTCATTTTTTTTTTTTTTTTACTTTTTTTGAGACAGGGTCTCCAGTAGCTCAGGCTAGCACTCACTCCGCAGCCTAGAATAATCTTAAACTCCTCTGCCATCTGTCAGTTGCTGAGATGATAGGCATGTGCCACCTTGCCTGTTTTATGCAATGCTGAGTCTTGAACCCAGGGCTTCCTACATGCTGGGTGTGCACTCTCCTAAGTGAGCTATAGCCCCAGTCCTGAGATTGCTTTTTAAATCAAAATTCAACTTTGGTTCCTGGGGGTTCTGTGCCAAGGTCTGTCCCTTTATGGTTTATAGATAGGACAACTAGAGCTGGGAAGACACAAGACAACCCCCCCCCCCCGGCTTCTCCCTTACCATATTTAGGGGGACATCAGAGCCTTGGGTGGGAAGGAGGGTAGAGGTGGATCCAAAAGGAGTGATGTGGTGACAGAATCACTATCACTTCTGGGACTAAGGGTGTCTGGCAAAGGGAAACCTCTTGGGATTTAGCCTGCCTTTCTCACCATTTTAGTCAGAACAGCATTTTCGGGACCCTGCTGAATTCTGAAGAAGAAAAAATCTGATCAGAGAGCACAAAGGCCAAGCCCAGAGGTGTGTTGGGACTACAAGTGCTCATTCCAGCTGTTCTGGCCCCCCAGTGAGGCCCCTCCCTCCCAGTCTTTTCATATTTGGAGCCCAGCATCCAGGACTTGTCTTGAATCATGGTTCCAATCTGCTGACTGTGCTTCCATTGGCAAGTCACCCAACCTAGCTGAAATCCCATTTTCTTACCTGTAAAGTGACAACGATAAACCAAAACTCTGCTTACATAAGATATACAAGTATGTGTGTGTGTGTGTGTGTGTGTGTGTGTGTGTGTGTGTGTGTGTGTGTGTGTGTTCAACCTCTAGAGTCATTCCTCAGAATCTGTTCACCTTGTCTTTTTAGGAAGGGGTGTCTCACTAATTTAGAGCTTGTCTAGACTGGCTGGTCAGAGCCCCAGGGGTCTACCTGCCTTTACCTCCCCAGCCCTGGGATGACAAGTTCATGCCACTGTGCCTGTCTTTTTACGTAGGCCTGGAGGTTGAACCCAGGTTATCCTGCTTGTGGGCCAAGAAGTCTCTTGACCAAGCCATCCTTCCAGCCACATACTAATTATTTTAATTACAGATATATAAACAACACCACTGGCTGCTAAAGCCATTGGAGATAAAGACAGAATTTCGACCTGGGCCTGGTGACACACCCTGTAACTCAGTACTTGGGAAGCAGAGGCAGGAGGATTACCTAGAGTTTGAGCCAAGCCTGATCTAAATAGCAAACTCCAGACTAGCTAGGCATCTAATAACAGCAAGATATGTCTCCAAAATCAAACTTAAAAAAATGAGTTTCTGGAGAGATTGGTCAGCAGTCAGGAGCACTTACTCTTCCTCCAGGGACTTGAGTTCAGGTCCTAACATCCATGAGCTTCCCCCCCCTCACATTTTGGGGGATCCAACAATGGTGCTGGCTACCAGACTTCTCAGGTATCATTGCTCACCTGTTTGCAAATACACATAACACACATGACCCCCTCCCCCCCTTTTTAAACAGGTTTTCTCTGTGTAGGTCCAGCCATCTTAAAACTTGCTCTGTAGACCAGGCTGACCTGGAGCCCAAAGATTTGCCTGCTTCTGCCTCCAGAGTGCTGTGATTAAAGACTGTGCCATCAATGCCGAGCAATACACATGATTTTTAAAATAAACAAAATTAATCTTCTAAAAGAAAAGGGAGAAAATGAGCTTGCTCTGCTGTCTGGGCAGGTGGTGATCTTAATTCTGGCTGCCAATGTGATCCCATCTCTGATGACTTTATTTTTTTTCATTCACCTTCTCCAGTGTGAGGAAGAAAGCCACCCTGTCCATGCTCCCCACTTTGAGTTCAAGGCCAGCTTGAACTACATGAGGGAAAAAATAAAGCAAAAACCAGGCTAGTGAAATAGCTTTGTAGGTAAAGGTGCCTTCCACCAAGCCTGGAGACCTGAGTTTGATTCTAGGGAGCCACATGATGGAAAAAACCAACTCCAGAAAGCTGTCCATTGATCTCTACACACACACACACACACACACACACACACAACACAACACACGATTTAAGTAGGGCTTAAATAATATAGTCAGTAAAGTTTATTACTTATATTAACATAGATCAACTATATAACAGAACACAATGTTGTACCACTTCTAACAAAGTCATGTCTTTTGGGATCTGTGTCAGGGGTATACCCAAAACAACTCCCATCATCCTTAGCAGCCAAACAGTCTTGAAATCAAGGTAGTTGCACTCCTATTCCATTACTCCACAGGCCCTCCACTGGCTTCAGGAAAATGGGAGAGCTATTTAACCCCTCTTTAGGGACTAACTAGGGAAGGGACTGCCTAGTCCTCCCCAACTCTATAATTTTCTGTCTTCATCTGTTGGTGTTCAGACCCAGGATGGGAGAGGGGTTCTACAAAGCTGGCAGAAAGTTGGATAATGAGAGCCATTGGGATGGGTGGATGAAGGAGAACAGAGACGCTGTCCTGAGTTCCAAGCCTAGCTGGGTCCCTCTCCAGCTCGGTGGGAAGTGAAAAGATGGGTGTGTTGCACCAAGACTGACAGGCTTGCTTGTTGTCTGGGTCTTTGCTTCTGTTGGAATAAATAGTCCAGCAGAATCCCAAACCTACCCTCCCAGCTCTCAAGATCTCTCTGGCCCTCAACAGGGGCAGTTTATCAAGCCAGCCCTTTGTAGGGTTCCCATTGCTTCTGCCCTGTCCCCAGAGGAAATGACATCTTGTGAAACTCAGGACCCTAGCAGAATTGGCCATCTGTGAGCTCACTGTTGTCACATGTAGGCCTTGTCTTTGCAGCTGTATGCCCTCACCCACCCCTGGCACAGCACCCTGCCCCCACAGAGAGGCTTGGATTAGCTGAGAAGCCAGCCTAGCCTCCATCCCAGGCCCTCTCTGCTCTTCTTCCCCAGAGGTCAGCAGATATGGAGAGATGAGCACAAAATTGCCTGGAATCGCTTGTACAAAAGGACCCCAACTGGACCCACCCCATCTAAACAGAGTTTGGAGAGAGGAGCACCTATATGTTACAAGTCCCCCACCCCCCACACACACCTTTTGTTGTCATTTTTGTGTGTGTGTGTGTGGTGCTAGGATTGAGCCCAGAACTTTGTGCATGCTAAGCGTATTCTGTATTTCTGAGTTACATCCCCAGTCCCTAATTCCAATATTTAATCAGATTCAAAAGCCCCTTGGGGATGGAAGGGTAATGGGCTCTCTGGGCACGGGGTGTAGAAGGGCACTTCGCTTTTTCCTAGGGGTGTCCTTTCTAGATAAGATTTTAAAAGCTGCTTTCAAAAGCTCTGCTATATTGTATTGTCAGTATTTCCATTTCAAAAAGCAGCTTCATTTGCAAAAAGCCTCCCACTGGGTTTTTAACACTCCCTTAGAACAATCAAAATCCTACTTGAAGTCTTGTGTTGTGAGCTGTCAACAGCTTTTCACAACTCTCCAGTGGGCCAGGTGCATCTACAATCTTGCTATTCTGACCAAGCTGTTTGTTGTTGTTTTAAGTAAACGAGCCAGAGAAGTCTTTGGGAACACATTTGCAGGCTTATTGTCTCCGCCTCCTGTTACCACTCCACCCTCTCCCTCGCCAGGATGCACTCTGTTCTCTAGTCACCTCCACTTAGAATATCCCTTAAATTTCCAGAGGGTTGAGGAAGCCACTACCAGCACAGGAGTAGAAACAACCCAGCTGGTCTTCATGGATTTTCATGTCAAATTCTGGGGTTCCCAGACTCACACCCCCACCCCAAGATCTGGTTTAACTTCCCAAACCCGACTGGGGCGACTTGCCAGACTGAGGCCCTGGGAACTGGTGCTCAGGACCGGCACCGCCTCAAGAGGGAGGGGCAGGTGGCCAGGAGTGAGAGCTCATGGCCTTTAAATTGCAGGTTCTGGTGGGTCCCACGGGAACAGAGTGCAACCGAGGGTGAGGCATCCATTCTACATGGTCATGGCTCTGGCCACAGAGACTGGGGTGTGGGGCCTGATTGCCAACGCCAGACTTCCCCCAAGATGTGACACTAACCCACTCCCAATTGGAAGTTAGCCACCTCTCCACTAGGGCCACGTTGCACACTGTGCATATGAGAATTGTCTCCTGGAGCAGGACTCCTTAATGACACATGCAAAGGACGACTCCTCGGATGGGAATGGCATTTCTGTAGCCGAACAAAGAGGTCCCCTTCTTGCCCTTCACCTGACAGAGATCATAAGCTTTGGAGGTGTTGTTTTGCAGATAGTGACGGATTGGTACCTGTCTCCTTTGGAGCCATAGGGATGTTTGGAAACAAGTGGAGGAGGTAGTTGCACAACATTTTGAATGTACTATTTGTTCACCTTGAAACGATTAATTTTAGATAAGACTCGTCTCGATTTTTAAAAACGCTTTTTTTTTTTTTTTGGAGGTGTATGTTAGTGGTAAGAATGCCTGCCTAGCATATTCGAGGCCGTGGGATCCATTCCCAGCTCCAACATAAAGAAAGAGATAAAATACTGTCAAGTATTTTGAGGTACTTAAAGGGAAAACGCTGCTTTTCCAGAGTCCCTAGATCAGCTCTATGCATTCGGGTGATTGGCTGCCTGTTGCCTAGGGATGCTGCTCCAGCTGGAAGAACTGGGCCGTCCTTGAGTGATGCTCCCATCCCCCACCTGAGAAAGGAGAATATTCTGCTTTGTGCCCAGCTTGAGTTGCAAAGGGGCTAGAAAGGTAGCATTGAAGTCCTCTAAAGAGCCCCCTCTGCACACCCAGCTCAATCCTGGGATTCCAGTTATATACACTGGTGTAATTCTGGGAAGGACATTTTTTTGTTTCATCTAGCTGTCCGCTGATCCATCCAAACATTCATTCAGTCCCAGGGAACTTCCTGGGACACTTCTGTGGGCCTAACACAGTATTAAGATGGGAAGAACACTGTCCTCAAGCTTTAGGTGGGAAACTGAAAGGGAAGAGAAACCTAAGGGTTGGGCTGGGGGTGCAGGGGAAGCATGCCCAGGCAAGCCCATCTCGCCACAGCTAGGGCACTGGGGGGAGGGAGGGGTGGCTATGGTCTCTGATGGGTCATGATTCAGAAGCTAGCAGACAGAGGTGAAGAGGTCACCCCAGTTCCCAGAAACTCCCCATTCTAAATTCAAATGTTCTCTTAGGTAGTAATGGGTTCTGTCCCCTGTCATATCAAGTAGGTGTCCACTCCAGGCCTCTGTCAGGCCTCCTTGTAGAGGAGTCTGTTTATCTGCCCTCTCCTAGATCGAGTGAAAGACCCGCTCGGAATGCCCCTGAGCCCCCTGCCCCGAAGCTGCCGGGGCCTCCCAAGCCTTCACCCCGGCAGGGCTCGCGCCCCCGGCCCGCCCCGCCTGGCACCGCGCCTCGGGGCTGGGGCCGAGCAACGAGCACCAGATGGGCAGGCCCGAGAACGAGCACCAGGTAGGCTGGGGCCGAGCAACGAGCACCAGGTGGGCCGGCACGAGAACGAACACCAAGTGAGCCGGCCTGGAGCCCTGCCCCTGAGCCCCGCCCGATGAGAAACACTCTGTCCCAAGGTCTCCGCCCCCAAGGTCAGCCATCTGGACGCGGAGGGAGGGGGAATTGAGTCTGTTGTACCAGACACCAGACCTTGAGAATATGCTGATCTGGAATGGCTCTGTGTCTCATTTGAACCATCCAATGGAAATGATTCTGTATTTCGCCTCATTTGAAAGACTCTATGTTTCACCTCATTTGAATAACTCTGTACTTTGCCTCATTTGAATAACCCTGTATAGCGCCTCATATACATTGACCAATGGGAATAGCTCTGTATAATGCCTCATTAGAATTATCCAATAGAATCCCTGCTCCTAGCTTGCGCCTTTTTCCCTATATAAGGACCCCTTTCCCTTGGCTCGGGGCGCTTAGCCACACAGAAGCTAAGTCGCCCCGGGTACCCGCGTCTCCAATAAAGCCTCTTGCTTTTGCATCCAAGTTCGTGGCATCGCTGATTCCTGGGTGCGGGTCTCCTTCTACGAAAGTACCTCTTCGGGGGGGTCTTTCACGAGAAACATCACCAGGGCTAGGTTCCTAGTCCTTTTTCATCACTTTGTAAAAAGTGAGACTTATGACTGGTATTATGGTTCAATGCAAGAGCACTTGCCCAATATGAGTCAAGCCTTGGGTTCAACCCTGGTGTAAAACAAAAAAACAAATGCTGAACAATGTCCCCCCCCCAAAAAAAAAAAACCAACAAGAATGAATTTCTTGGGGCTTTTGAGATGGCTAGGTGAGCAAAAATGCTTGCTGCCAAGCCATCGAACTGGGTCTCTGGAACACACAGTGTAGGAAGAAGAGAACTGATTCCCACAGGTTGTACTCTGACCTACACACACACACACACACACACACACACCCCAGTGAGTAAATACATGTAAAAAGACATGTACTTTTGGAAAAAAATTAAAATGTACTTTTATTATTTTAAAATACGTGTATAAATTATCAGATTTCCCTGGCTCTGGAGTTAAGGGTATTTGTGAACTACCTAACATGGGTGGTGCATGCATTTAACCCTAGCCCTGTGGAGGCAGAGGCAGGCCAGATCTCTGTGAGTTCAAGGCCAGTCTGGTCTATAGAGCTAGTTCCAGGACAGCCTGGGCTACACAAAGAAACCTGTCTCAAAAACAACAACAACAACAAAAAAACAACAAAAAAAACCAAGGTCTTAAATTCACTGTGTAGTCTAGTATGAACTTGAACTTCTGATCTTCCTGCTTCCACCTCTCACGTGTGCCACGAGTGATTTGTGGTATGGAACCCCGGGTTTCATGTGTGGTGGGCTGCCACTCTATACTGTCAACCAATATCCTAGCCCCTGGATAGAGTTCTTTTTGGGGGGGGAGGAAATAACAACAAAAAACCAACAGGGTTATCCAGTGCCTATGAACACAGCTCTTTCCCATTTGAGGGAAGCAGTTTTATTGAGGTTGGGGTGTGTGGTTTCTTTAGCGTGCTTGCCTAGTATACACAAAACACTGGGTTCAATCTGATCCCCAGTATAGCACAAACCAAGCTTCATGATGCACGACGGTAATCCCAGCACTTGGGGAAATTCAAGAGGTCATATCAAGTTCTAGACCAGCCTTGGATACATGAGACTCTGCTTCAAAATATAGAGACACCAAATTGAAAAAAAAAAAAATGCTTACATAGCCCAAGATGGTGTCTTTTGACTGAGTGGATGAATTCTAGGGTCAGGGATTCTTTTGTTTTTTAACATTCACTTCAAAGAAAAACTATTGGGGGGGCAATATGTCTTATTTTTCTGAAGTGCTTTTTTTTTTTTTTTTCTATCAAAAAACGTAAAAGAAGAGAAGAGGGAGCAGAGGGGCAAGGGAGGTGGAGATGTGACCTAGTGGCAGAGCTGTGCCTAGCATGTCTGAAGCAAGTACTGGGTTCATCCCCAGTATGGAAAAAAATAGTTAAAAAAAAAAAAGCATTTATAGTCTATCTGCAATGGGCTCAGCCTAGGAGGAAGAATGAGGGCCCTGCTGGTCAATTGATTTATTTCTCCTTTCTCCCTGTTAGCGGGAAGGTTCACTCACACAGGCCCCGCAACGTGAAAGGCATTACAAGATGATGTCACCTTTTCTGCAGAAGCATTTCATCTCACCACCCCGTCCGATGTCTCCTAGCTAGTGGCAGATCTAAATGCCAGGAAGGAAAGATAGCGATTAGGCCTGGGAGCCCCGGAGGCAAACACAGTCCTTAATTCTGCAGCTGTTTTTAACTGTGTCTCCTAATGGGGGAGGGGGTGCTGTCCATAAATGTGTTCTAAGAAGGTGTTCTCCCACCTGTAAAATGATTTTGGTCCTTTTGCAGTTATAAGACCCGGCTGTTCTAAAAGTCAGGCTTTTAATTTTAATTTTTAAAATATCGGTGTTAGGATGAGCTAAGCTTCATATTTCATGCCTTTAATTCCAGGACTTGGGAGGCAAAGGCAGATGAATCTTTGTCAGTTCAAAGCTAACCTGGTCTACATAGTAAGTTCCAGGCCTATCAACCGATGAGACTGTCAAAAAAATAAAATTGGGGAGTGGGAGGTGGGGCTGGAAAGGACAGTGGCCTGACTTCCCTGGCCAGTGTCATGTGTCACATGCAAACCTGCCCTGTAGCAATTCGATACTTGCCTGCCTTTCTGATCTGGTTTGGTTCCTGCCCGCCGGGCCTGAGTGTCTGATGTAAGTTTGGTTTTTCTTCCATCAGGGTCCCGGTGTCCTACACTGATAAAGGAGGAAAGAAAAAAAAAAAAGTCTAGTCCCTCTGAATCTCCTCCCCACCCTATGCAATCATTAGCCCTCGAGCATCGCTGCCAGGCCAGATTTCCTCTTGCCTCGACTGAATGATGAAACCCTTGATGGCTATTGCACTCGGGCTTTTCCAAAGATCTCGGTCCTGGGTTCCATTGAACTGAGTCTTTTTTTAACACAAAGCGTAAGAGGGATTCTAGGACCCGGAGGACGCCAGGGGCTCTGCGGCAGCGGGCTGGAGAGGCACTGGCCCCGCAGTGTTCTGTCCCTAAGTCCTGCGGGTGGGTCATTGTGTCGGTTTGATGTGAGTCCTTGTTCCCCCTAGCCGAGGACCGGGCGCTGTGAATCCGAGTCCGTGAACTCTAAGCCCTACCCAAACCCCCTGCTTGGCTACAACCTCGCACTGTTGTCCTCATAAACCCATCCCCGGAGCTGTAGAGTAACAGGAAGACTGATGGGGTACGGGGGGGGGGCGGGCGCCAAACCCCGAGTTGCCTTGTCTTTGGACCTATTACCAAATGTACATCGCTTGTTGCCAGCAGAGACAGCGCGGTATTGATGCTCGTGGGACAGCGGGGTAACGTCCGCCGCCCCGCCACGGTCCCACAGGGATCCACTTGCGTGCCCGGTACTGCCCTTGGCCCTGGGGCTCCCAGACACTGGGGGTACCTGTCTCCCCTGTTCATCGCCACTCCAGGTCCCCTAACACTTCGTCCCAGTGCAGCCGCGGGCTGTCCCCTCCCCCAGCAACGCGACCCTATAATAAACAAGTCTTTCCTTGATCCTCCCCTGCCGCGAGCGCCCTCAGGGACCTTGGCAGCTGCTGAAAGCCGCCTCCATTCCCTTCCAGAAAGGGGGTGTGGCCGCGGCTAAGTGGGGGCGGGGGGAGGTTCGGCCGGGAGCGTTCTGGGGCTCCGTGGGGGCGGGGCCAAGCCGCTGTCACCAGGCAGGAGAGAACGTTGCGAACGTGCTCCCGGAGCCCATTGGCTGCGGTGGGCCACACTCCCGGGTCTCCATTGGACTCTGGCTTGACGGGGGCGCGGCCTCGCCGCGAGAGCCCTTATAGGCTGCTGCGCGCTGGTGCTAGGGATCGCGGCGGGCAGGGGGAGGTGCGAGAGGGTTCGGAGCGACAGGCCTGGGCAGTGATCGGGGGTTGGCACCAGTTCGCTCACCCTTCGAGAGGCAGGGCGCGCTTGTCCACAGTCCTCACTGACCGCGCCAGCTGGTGAGTGTCCCTCCCGGGTGTGCACATCTCGTCGCGGGGCGACCTCGGCTGTTGGGGCCCCAGCGCCCTCTGTCCTGTGCAGCGCCGACACTGACACGGGATCCTTGTCCCTCTTCTCTTTCAGCGTCTTCTTCGCTTCCTCACCCGAACCTCAGCAGCCAGCGTCCTGGCGTCTGACCTCGCCATGCCTAGCCTTTGGGATCGTTTCTCGTCCTCCTCCTCCTCCTCCTCTTCGTCCTCGTCCGGAACTCCAGCCACTGATCGGCCGCCGCGCTCCGCCTGGGGGTCTGCGGCCCGAGAAGAGGGCCTTGACCGCTGCGCGAGCCTGGAGAGCTCGGACTGTGAGTCCCTGGACAGCAGCAACAGTGGCTTCGGACCGGAGGAAGGTGAGCAGTGAGCGGGTGCCGTACACAACTCCAGGGGCCCGGGAGGTGGGGACAAACCGAACTGTACCAGATCAAAGCCACCTTGGCTTTCCATCCCAGCACGAGAACCAAATTACTCCGAGGTTAGAAAGCACGAGTGTAGGGCGGAGAAACTGAGGCACGGATTGGGAAAGAACGCTGTTTTCTTAGCAGAACTGCACCTCCCCCGCCGGTACAGCTGCTGTGGAAGCCGCTCTAACACCGTTCCTTGTGTTCTCTCTTCCAGACTCCTCATACCTGGATGGGGTGTCCCTGCCCGACTTTGAGCTGCTCAGTGACCCGGAGGATGAGCATCTGTGTGCCAACCTGATGCAGCTGCTGCAGGAGAGCCTGTCCCAGGCGCGATTGGGCTCGCGGCGCCCCGCGCGCCTGCTAATGCCAAGCCAGCTGGTGAGCCAGGTGGGCAAGGAACTCCTGCGCCTGGCTTACAGCGAGCCGTGCGGCCTGCGGGGGGCACTGCTGGACGTCTGTGTGGAGCAAGGCAAGAGCTGCCATAGCGTGGCTCAGCTGGCCCTCGACCCCAGCCTGGTGCCCACCTTTCAGCTGACCCTGGTGCTGCGCCTGGACTCTCGCCTCTGGCCCAAAATCCAGGGGCTGTTGAGTTCCGCTAACTCTTCCTTGGTCCCTGGCTACAGCCAGTCCCTGACGCTGAGCACCGGCTTCAGAGTCATCAAGAAGAAACTCTACAGCTCCGAACAGCTGCTCATTGAAGAGTGTTGAACTTCGTCCTGGGGGCGAGGGGGCTCGCATTGCCCCCAAAGTGCAGACAGGAAAGTTTTGTGGTGGAGACGAGCAGGCAAGGACTGAAGGACTGATGCCTGCGTTAGAAAGCTGACAATAGCCACCGGAGGGGCGCAGGGCCCGTTGGAGAAGGAAGTGTCAAGGAAGGTCGCTAGGTTGTGTGCAGGTGGCTCCCTGTTGGGGCACATGCTCTTAGTACTGTAGCATGAAACAAAGGCTTAGGGGCCACACAGGCTTCTGGCTGGATGTGTATGTAGCATGTACCTTTTATATTATTATTATTATTACTGACAGTTACAACAACAGTAGTGTGACAGAGCCAAAAGGGCAGCTGGTCTGCGCTGGCGTCTGCCAGGGGTGTGTGCTGAGGGGAGGAGGGGGGTAGGTCTTGGAGATAGATCGTGTATCTCATGGTCTGAAAGGACCAAGTGTGTTTGTCGTTTGTTTTGTATCTTTTGTGTTTTGGGGGATGGGAGCTTCACTACTGACCTGTTCGAGGCAGCTATCTTACAGCCGCATGAATGTAAGAGTAGGACGGGGTGGGTGTTAGGATCATTTGGGATCTTTGACACTTGAAAAAAGTAACACCTGGGAGCTTTGTCCAGCCCATCCCCTGCCATGGACTGGAGGATTGAACTGTGAGGGGATGGGTCTGAAGGGGGTGGGGTGGGGGGCTGGAACCCCTCCCCCAGAGGAGTGGCCACCTGGGTCTTCCATCTAGAACTGTTTACATGAAGATACTCACGGTTCATGAATACACTTGATGTTCAAGTATTAAGACCTATGCAATATTTTTACTTTTCTAATAAACATGTTTGTTAAAACACTTGAGTCTCTTCAGTACCATGAATTAAAAAGGACAGGGTGGGTGGTGCTGGTGAAAACAAGTTTCATCAGATTCTAGGGGTCACTTGTGTGTTCCCTGACCCCTTCCTGGACTACCTGCCAAACCTGGTAACAGGTATGTGGACTGTGCCATCGGGGCCAAGATCCCTGGCTCCCTCAGCTCTGCTTGCTGGAGTTGCTAGGGGAACCTGTTGGAAAGCACCCGAAAGTGAGGGATGAGTCAGACTTCCTTGGAAGGCAGCATCTCTGTAAGGGTTACCTGGCTCTCCAGACAAGAAGGCCCGGTCACAGTCCTCTGAGCCTAAGGCCCCGAACTACGAGGAAAGTCTGGGTTGATCTGGTGCAGGGTCAGGAGTATGACTACCTCTGGGTATAAAGAGGTTTGAGAAGTTTGGAAAGGACAATTGAGCTCAAAACTCTCCCTAAACAAGGAACCTAAGCTCAGGAGATGTGGTCTAGGCAGGAGCAGAATCTCCAACACACACAATGGCAGAGGGACGACCAGAGAAGAGGCCCAATCAGACAATGGGCTGTATTTGAGTTCCTTATCAGAAATGCTGGAGTCAGGCCAAGGAGGCCAAGGCCTTTCTCACTTCTCCCTGACTCCAGGGTCCACCCACACCAACTGGCTTTTGGAGAGTTATTGCTTTCTTTGTTCCTCTTCCTGATCGAAGACAGGCTTTGTGGGCCCAGGACTGCAAAGTGGTTCTTTATTTCGCATCTTTTTGGAGGGCTTAGTTAAAACAGATCCCTTAGGCTGGCCATGGAGCTCAGCATGGAGTGCTTGCCCAGCATGTAAAAGGCCCTAGATTTGATCTCCACCTCTCCCACAAACCACAAAGGAAAACCAGATCCCTCCACTGAGTTGAAGGAACAGACCAAAAATACGTGTTTTCCTCAGGGATTCCATCCAAGGCCTGACCTTTGGGGTAGCCAAGGGGACCCCTATCTCTTTTATAGAACCTGCAGGGCTTATTCCCCAAAATGAATGAACCTGGGTTAGAAGCCAGTTGTGGCAGTCAGTGTACACCTGTAATCCCTACTTGTTAGGCAAAGTCAGGAGGATTGCCATGAATTCAAAGCCAGTCTGATCTACGTAGTGAGTTTGAGGTGAGTCTGGGCTATCTAGTGAGTTGTAGACTTGCCTGGGCAATACCTTACACATGGAGAATGGCCATCTCTTTGGACAAAGGCTGACCCTGAGGGTACAGCCCAGCACTCCCTCTTAGCTGACCAGCACTGTTCAAGAAACTGAGACTGCCATTGCTTGCACTTCTGCGTTCCTGGTCCCTAAGCAGGAACAAGGAAAAGCATGGTCAGCCCCTCCCCTGCCTTGGTATCTCCAGGCCTGAGTGGGATGATTCCATAGCCCTTCCTTTCTGAAGCTGGTAAAATGGAGGAAGGACTGGTTCCCGAGAACCAGCATGACCAAGATGCCTTCTTCTAAAACCCAGCTTACTCCCAGGCTCTGATCTTTGTAGTTGCCTCTGCCAGGGATGTGGCCCTTTCCTCTGCCTTTCCTTTAAACCCTAGAGAAAAGCACAGCTCCTTCAAGGCTCTCCTCTGCCTCCCCCACCCCCATCTTTCACAATGACCATGTTGAAATCTTGGCAGTCCTAGATGTCATTGTATCTGCTTGTTCTCTGTCTCTCCAGCCCTGTGGGGTGCTACTGGGTCCCTCCTGTGTATAGTGTCAGAGTCTTCAGCTACCTACTCTCCCTGGGCTCAGGGAACACTAGGTTCTCCCAGCTTCAGCCTTGTGAGAAGAAAGGAGAAACACAGGTTGTTAGTATGCCTACTACCTACCTTAGGGAAGTATTACAGACAAAAATCTTTTGTGCTGAGACTTGCACCCAGGGCCTATTAAAGGCTTGAGGTCTTGGAGGAGGTCTTGCCCTTTGTGGCTAGGGCCACACGATGGAGAATTGATGAGATCTAGGTTCAGACCCTGACTCAGACATTTTGTAGCAGATAAACTAGAACAAGTCACTTGATCTTTGTGATCTGTAAGGGGGTGATACTATTGGGAAATGACTCTAAAGAGGATGTCACTGGGGTCCACCATGGGAAAGCCAGTTCTGGGTTTGAGCAGTACTGGGTCTGGCTGTAGAGCAAGTGTTCTTTCACAAGGATCCTGGGCTCTTGCTTTCCTTTGACATCTTTACAGATGTCAATATTTTTAAAACAGTGTTAAAAAATACTGTATTTGAAGCTGGGCAAAGATGACCCACGCCTTTAGTTCTAGCACTTGGGAGGCAGATGCAAGCAGATCTCTGAGTTTGAGGTCAGTCTGGTCTACTGAGTGATTTCCAGGATAGTCAGGGTTACACAGAGAAACCCTGTCTTGAAAAATATAATAATAATAACAATGATAATGGTATAGCAATAATGTGTTGGTTTTTGTGATCTTTTGATGTTGGAGTTTTATTTACTTGCTTATTGCTGTGATAAGACACCATGGTCAAGGCAAGTAAGAACACATTTAATTTGAGACTCACAGTTACAGAACTTTAGTCCATGACCATCATGGTGGGGAACATGGCTTCAGGCAGACAGCCATGGCGTTGAAGCAGTAACTGGGTGTTTACATCCTGAGACACAAGCACAGGGCAGAAAGAGAGAGAGCTAACTGGGGATTGTGTGGGCCTTTGACACCTCAAAACCCGCCCTCAGTGACACACCTTCTCTGACAAGGCCACACCTCCTAATCCTTCCTAAACAGTTCTACCAAGTGGTGACCAAGTATTCAAACATGTGAGTCTATGGGAGCCATTCTGATTCAAACCACCACACTGGGGATTGAACCCATGGCCTCAAACACACTAATCATTATGCTTTATCATGGAACTTTATCCCTCAACCCAACCATAAGAAGTTCTCATAGAAAACATCATTTTGGGAGCACCTACTCAGACCATCACCTGCCTGCCTTGTCTTCTGAGTTAGGCATATAACTTTCCTTTCATTTTAGCTTGTGGTTCAGAAGGAAATATTGAGGTCCAAAGTGGCTTGGGGAGCATGTGTTTAGGGTTCTCCTAGGAAAAGTGATCTCTGAACTCCTAAGCCTTCCATGTGCCCCACTGTCTCCAGGCTTTCCAGCTCAGGTGATCTTAGATAAGCTGCATCTGGTCTTTGCCATTGGAGATGGCCTGTACTGCTGGAGATTCCAGGGAAAGGTCAAGAAAACCCAACCATAGACATAAGAATCCGACAATAGATCGTTATAGGACATATTGATAATCCCCAAATGAGGGCTTTTTAGGAAGAAGTCACAGATTAAACAGCACTACACTCAACCAGACACTCTACACTGGGACCAGACAAGGAGCCTCCATCTCCATGTCAATCAGGGCAGCTCATGAAGACATCTGGGGCAGCCTGTGGCCACATGGCGGTGGTGGTGAAGATGGAGGCTGCTGGAATGTTGCTTCATTACAGCTCAGTTATTCAACCTATGGGTAACTGAATGGATCTGTGGGGAGCTTCATGAGAAAGACAGAGGGAGTAGGAACTTTTAAAAGCTACTACCATAGACTTCATCTCTGTTCCCACCCCCATCTCCTTTACACACATAGTTACAAGCAAAATGATAAGTAAGACACAAGAAGACAAAATGGTACACACTGAACTCTCTCTATGCCTAAGTGCCTAAGAAAAAAATCATTCTGAAAGTGTAGCATGATGAAAAGGATGTAAACCGGGGCTGAAGAGAAGGCTCAGAAGTTAGTAATATGTACAGCTTTGGAAGGGGGCCCAAGTTCAGTTCCCAGCACCCACACAGCGCAGCTCATAACTATAACTCATAGCTCATAATTATATAGGGCAGCTGTAACTCCAGCTACAGGGTGATCACAACTCAAGCGCCTGAACTTACGCACATGTCCACACTGAGACGCACACATACAATTTTTAAAATAATAAAATGAAACCTTTTTTTTTGGAAGTATATAAACTTAATCCCAGCGCTCAGGACAGAAAGGTAGAATCAGGAGTTCAAGGAAGCCATCCTGGGCTACAAAGCCTAGGTTACCCAAGACCTTGTCTAAAACAAAACAGACAACAACAAACAAACAAACATCAACAACAAAATTCCAGCAAGGCCTCCTGGCACCTGCCTATAATCCTATCACTTGGGAGGTAAAGTCAGGGAGATTAGAGAGTTCAAGACCACCCTAGACTACATAGGGAGCACCAGGCCAGGACTATGCAGTGAGATTCTGTTTTTCAAAAACATTTATAATTTGGAGCAATGGCTCAGTAGTTAAGATAACTTACTGTTCTTACAGAGGACCCAGTTTTGGTACCTGCCACCAGCATCAGTCAGCTCACCAATGCCCCTGTAACTCCAATTCCAAAGGATCTGGGGCTTTCTTCTGGCCTCCAAGGGCATCTTCATACATAAGACACATGTCACTTCACAGAGGCACACACATGTATACACATAAGTAAAAAAAAATAGTAAATCTTTTAAAAACTGAATTTAGCCACTGGACACATCACTCATCCTAGTGCTTGGGAGGCAGAGGCAGGCAAATCTCTGGGTTTGAGGCCAGCCTGGTCTATAGAATGAGTTCCAGGACTACAGAGAAACCTGTCTCCAAAGGGAAAAAAAAAAAAGGAATGAAAGCAAAATTTTAAACTGTATAAAACTCTAAGAGGATAAACACAGGAGCAAATTGTCCTGCTCTTGGGTTGGTGGTTTTTGGCTTACTTATTTATTTATTATCTAGTGAGTGGTTATTTACCTATATGTATGTGCACCAAAATGATAAGACAAATTAGACTTTGCCACAATCTAAATGGCAGCTACTCAAACGGGGCATGATGACACATGCCTGTCTCCCCATACTTGGGAAGCAGAAGCAGGAGGATTTCAAATTCAAGGCCACCCTGAATTATATAGCCCCTGGTCCAGCCTCAAAAAAAAAAAAATGCTGTGGGTATAACCCAATGGTAGAGCATTGCCTGGCATGCATTCACAAGTCCAAGGGTCCCACTGGCAGCACCACAAAACAAAAAACAAACATTTTTAAAATGCAGTTATAGCTGGGTGTGGTGGTGCTCAACTTTAATCCCAGGACTCAGAAGGCAGAGGCAAGCAGATCTCTGAGAGTTTGGTTCTAGCCTAGTCTACAGAGAGAATTCCAGGCCTGCCAGGGCTACACAGTGAGACTCTATCTAAAACAACAACATCAAGGACAAAATGGCAGCACTCAGAAGGCTGAGGCAGGAAGATAGCTTGAGCCCAGGCGTTCAAGGTCAGCCTGAGCAGCACATGTTTCAAAACAATTACAATAAGAGGTGTGTTAGGAACACAGTCTACAGTGAGCTGGAGGACAGGCCTCATGGAGAACAGAGATTGGGAACTGGGCATCCTGCCAGTCGTGGAGTGACGAAGCAAGTTCAAGTTGCAGAGGCTAGATCACTCATATTTACCAGCCACTTTATAGTCAAATCAAATCATCAGCCCTCCAAAGCTGCTGCTGCAACTGTTATCTCCATTTTACAGGTGAGGAATACCAAGAAACACGGCAACAGGAGCCTACACCAGCAGAGGAATGACCCGTGGTTTGTATGATTTCATCACTGTCCCTTGTTTCATCATCTCTGAACGTAGAGGATGGATGACATCTCAAAGTGACGGTGACAAGGCTCCACTGCCCACTGCACTGACTGTTCCTTTCCCCACCCCCCTCCCAGTCACCCTCCCTGGATCCCAGTCTGGGGTGGAGGTGGAGAGGAAGAGCCAAGGCCACCTCACAGGTCACTGGGCAAATGCTCGACTGCATTCTGGGGGGAGTCCAAGTCGGAAAAGAGTTCCTGAAGAAGAAATTTCCACAGCCCTTCCCCCAAGGAGGGATTTTTCCATTCTGCCTAGGCAGACATGCCTCTCAGAGTCCCCAGAGTCTGGCTGTGGCAAGCCTTAGGTCTTGTTGAATAGCTTAGTCCCCAGCACTGGAGGGGGTGGAGGAGAGGGGCGAGCTTGTAGGAGAGGCAGCACTGACCTAGAAATGGGAAAAGCGTGGGGAGGGGAGGGTGCCTGGAGGATGTAGAGCAAAATATTCACTCTTGTAGAAGAATCCCAGCCAGAGATCAACAGGGATAGCAAGCATGAGGGAAGCTTCCTAGAAGAGGGCAGGGAGGAAAGGAAGAGAGAGATCAGGCCGGCAGCTGCAAGTGCAGAATGGAAGAGAGGAGGAACCATATGGAGCTGTTTGTCAAGGCTTCCATGAATGTGAGGACCGTACTGGATGCAAAGATTATGATGAGGCGGAAGGTGGACTGTGAAGGACGTGCAGCCAGTGCAGGGGCTGACTGTGTAGCTCCCGCACCTCTCCCTCAGAGCAGCACCTGGCTGGCTCCTGAACCCTCAGGTGGAGTTCAACAGTCCTCTGTCCCCAGAGGAACGTTACTCCCCGCCTCCCCCTGCCAACTCCCACCATCCCAGCTAAAGCCACCATGTTGCTCTTTCTCTCCACCTGACTTAGCCTGGGTCTTTTTTTTTAGCAATGGCTGCTCTTCCCACTGGAGATTGGGAGTATCCTGAGAGTCGGGACATTATTATGCTTGTTCTCCACCAAATCCCCAGAGCCCCTCACAGGGCAGGCTGGAGAGATGCTGCTGAGATCCGCTGAACTGCACTTTGGAGTGTCCTGGTAAAATCACAGCTATAATCATATTTTCCTGAGCTCTTACTGCATGCCAGGCTCTCTACAAACATCTGACTTGTTCCTCTGAGCAGCCCTGCCAGGGAGAAACCACCTGTCCTTTCCCTTCCCGAGAGGCTGGCTACAGAACTCAAGGGCACAAAGAGCCAGGATCTGAGCCCAAATGCTTGCCTTCTAGTTGAAATATAATGCAAGCCATATATGTAACTGAACTTTTTTCCAGTGGCCACATTAAAATGTAGAATCAAGGGAGGTTAACTTGTTTGCTTGATATAGGGTCTGTTGCCCAAATTTATGCTAATCCTCCTACCTCTGCCTCCAATGTGCTGCAATTACAGGCATGAGCCACAATACCTGCCTCAGGTAAAATTAAGTTTAATGTTGCAGGATATTTGTTTGGTTATACAAAGATGTGTTGCATTTGTTTAACTATGTAAGCATTTGTTGCATCTACTTAACTATGTAAAAATGTGTTGCTGTTTTACCTTGCCTGCCCAAGGCACTGGATTTGGTTTAATAAAAAGGTGAATGGCCAGTATCGAGAAAGGGGATATAGGCAGAGCTTCCAAGCAGAGAGAGTAAGTAGGAGGAGGAATTAGTCAGGGGGTATGGAGAAAGAAAAAGTGTCTACAGGGAGACAGGGAGGGGGGTGCAGCCAGCCAACCTGGAGAAAGCAAAAAAGTAGGACATACAGAATGAAAAAGGTAAAAAGCCCCAAGACAAAATAAAGATGAATAAAAACAGGCTGAATTAAGTTAAAAGAGCAAGTGGGACAAGCCTAAACCAAAGCTGGGTATTCATAATTAATAGCAAGACTCCATGCCTTTATTTGGGAGCTGGTTGGCAGCACCCCATCCCAAATTCCAACTACACTTTAATGATATATTTTACTTAATCTGGCATATAAACTAGTATCATGCCACCATGGGTCAATAAAAAGTATTAATGAAGCCAGACAGTAATGGTGCATATCTTTAAAGCAGCATTTGAGAGATAGAGGCAGGCAGATTTCTGTGAGTTCAAGGCCAGCCTGGTCTACAGAGTGAGTTCCAGGACAGCCAGGGCTACACAAAGAAACCATGTTTCAAAAAACCAAACCAGACAACAACAAACAAAAAATCAGTTTTAAAAATAGATTTAAGACCTGAGCATGGAAGCATGCACTTGTCATCCAAGCACTCAGGAGGTAGAGACAAGAGGAACATGAGCTTGAGGACAACCTGGATTACATGAGACCTTGTCCCAAACAAACAGAAACAGAAAAATGAAGGGTCTGGAGAGGTGGCTCAACAGTTAAGAGCATTTGCTGCTCTTCCAGAGTTCAGTTCCCAGCACCCACA
Source organism: Cricetulus griseus (assembly GCF_003668045.3). NCBI lineage: Eukaryota > Metazoa > Chordata > Mammalia > Rodentia > Cricetidae > Cricetulus > Cricetulus griseus. Next base: position 1,390,458 of record NW_023276807.1, read on the forward strand.
TTGAGGGATTCATAACCATAACCACTGGTAACTATCAACAAGGGAATCCAACATCCTCTTCTGGCCTCTGAGGGCACTGTACTCAAATGGCAGACACAGACATACATGTACACATAAATAAAAATAAGTCAAAAAACAGAAGGAAAGAGAAAAAAGGTTATGTATGCCCGAACTGGTCTAATATTATAAACGTTTTCCAACAATCTAATTGTATATCACTTTTTTGTTTGTTCGTTCTTGTTTTGTTTTTGGAGACAGGGTTTCTCTGTATATCTTTGGAGAAGGAATCTCACCATGTAGCCCTGGCTGGCTTGGAACTCACTAGGCAGACCAAGAAATTGCAGCAACCCTATCACCTCAACCTCCTGAGTCCTAACACTGAAGGCATGTGCCACCATGCCTGGCTGCATAGCTTTTTTTTTTTTTTAACAACTTACATGTAAATTAATTTAAACTAAATTAAACATAAAATTCAGAGTCTCAGCTGACCCTTGTATGGAGTGCTTCGCAACTGTGGGGGGTGGCTAGCATAGAACTGCAGTCTTACCCTATAAAGGGGCTTATGAGTGAGAGATGGAGCCTGGCATGCAGAAAGAGGGAAGTAATCCTGGTGTGTATGTGTGTGTGTGTGTGTGTGTGTGTGTGGCGGGGGAATGGTGACAGACCCTTATGGAGCAGGGACCACTTGTGGAAGGAAGGGTTTTTGAAGAGAATCAGAATCCCACAATCCCATGGGACAGCACAGGTCTGGTCCTCTTCGGGGAAAGTCTGCTGGCTTTCCCCACAACTGAAGGTCCTGTCTACCAAGGAAATGACAACCCTGAGCCTCTTGTGTAAAACAAAGAGTGGCTGCTCTGAAATGTGGGTCCTGTCCAAGGCCAGCACAAAGCAAAGGAGCAGGGGTACAGGCTGGGTCTGAATGGGCCTGCGCTCTGTGGCAGGGAGTCCTCCCTCTCCACTTCCTGACCCAGGAGGTTAGGTATGCAGTACTTATTAAATAATTTCAAAGTTAGGTCCGCAGATTCCAGTTCCACCTCTGCCAACTTCTTGCCATGTGGCCTTGAAGAAGTCAAGTTTGAGTGGTGGGTGCAACTCAGTGGTAGGGGCTTGCTTTTCGTGCATGAAAGCTTAGGTTGGATTTTCAGCACTTAAAAAAAAAATTCTTCAAGGTCAGTTGTCTCCTGTGGAAATCGAAGAAAAAGAAGGGAGTGTCATGAAGTCTGTGGAACTATGGGTGAGGACCTGCTGTCCTCCCCAGGTCAGGCCCCTTTTTCTATTAAAAATTGGGAGATTCAGGATCATTACTGAGCTGTCAGGGTGAATTTTTCTGAATGGCTGGGGTCCCCTTCCAACTCTCCACCATTTCTGCTGAATGACAGAGCTGGTTCAACAGAGGAAGCCATGATGAAGACCTGCCACTCCCCCAGATGCCAGAGCAGGAAGTAAGGTGACTCAATCTGAATCAAGAGCAGGTGAGGTCACCCTAGTCCCTGTGGTTACTCAGAGTGACACTAGGACATGGACACACCTGGCAGGAGTAATGGGTGAATTGAACTCCAAGAAAGTGGGTAGGGCTGGAAACCACCTAGGACCAGGAAACTCCAGACAGGCCAGCATCCAAGACTGAGAGTGTCAGGCAGGAGCCGAAAGTCACCTGGGTAGATGGGGCAGTTTTGAGGGGTCAGCAGCTCTGACTTCTCCTTTAAGTCAGCACCGTACTAGAACCAGGTACACTGAGGTCATCAGGGGCCCAGGCTTCCTCATTTCCATTCTCTTCTTGGTCCTTTGCTACACTAGATCCTCTACTATGCAAACCAAAGCAGCTCCCTGCCCTGCTGCAGGCTCTAAGTCAAAAGACCATCTAAACCTTCCCTGCTGGGTGTCACCTCCTCCTTGCTGGGACTGTGTTCCTAGACGTAGGACAGTAGGACACGTAGGAGGGAAGCTCTCTTGTTCACTGCCCTATCTCCCAGACTTAGCTTATGGCATACAGTGAGGGCTTGGTAGATGCTGGGGTGGGGTGATGGACTTCCTAGGACCTGTACCTAAATGAGTCCAAGCTACTCGTTAGGCTGAGGCAGGATGATTACTTGAGTCTAGGGGTTTGAGAGCAGCAAGGACAACATAGCAAGACCCCATCTCAAAAATAAGATAAGGCACAGGGGCGAAGAATCATGGATTTGAGGTTAGCTTGGATGGCACCGACAGACTTGATATCAGGGGATGGAGCGTGGTTTGGTGTGATGTCTCAGTGGGTATACCTGAGTTTGGTCCCTGGAACCCATGGTGAAAGGAGAGGACCAGCTTCTCAAAAGTTGTCCTCAGCCATGGCATAGGTGTGACACTCCCCATACTAATAGTTAATGTAATTTAATTTTTAAAAAATCCAAATTGGACTTGGTGGGTGTCAATTCATGCAACTGAGAGGTGAAAGCAGGAAGATCAGGAGTTCAAGGCCATCCTCAGCTTCATAGTGAGTTCAACATCAGTTTGTGATACATGAGACCTTACCACAGAAAGAAAAAAAAACAATAATGAAAATATCTAGATGGGCACACCCTCCTTGTGTGTGTGGTATGCATGCATACGTATATAGGTGCACATGTCTGTGCTTGTATGTGGAGGTCCAAAGTGGATGTCGGGTATCTTCACTGGTCTTCCACTTTATTTATAGACACAGAGTCTCTTCATGAAGCCAGAGTTCACCAGCTCCAGTTAGTCTAGCTAGCAGGCTTGCCCAGGGCTAGCTAGATCCCCTGTTTCTGCCTGCTGAGTGCTTGGTGACCACCAAACCTGCCCAGATTTTATGTGGTTTCGGGGGATCTGAACTCTGGTCTTCATGCTTTATCTTGGAGCCATCCCACCAGCTCCCAAGTGAGTCCTTGATGCATTTCTAACACCTGGCTGCAGGCAAGCTCTTGAGCCTTGTCTCTGCCTCTTCAAACTGGAAATAATTGCAGTGAAGATCCAGGAAGAACTCCATGAGAAAGCAGAGGGATAGGCATTTAACTGAGCCTAGGAAGTTTCCCACAAAGCGTTCCCATAAGCTTCAGGTACAGCTTGGGGACAGGTCAGCTCACAGAAGAGGAAACTGAGGCTCAAGGAAAGTCATTCTGAGATTCTAGGAGACCTTTCAAGCACTTAGTCGTTTTCTCAGTCTGCCCGGTTATCAGTTGCCTAAGGAGTTTCCATGCACAGGTCCTGAAGTTGGCTGGCCTGTCCCTGTCCCTGCCCTAAGGGTGGCCTTCCCCACTCCCTTTCCTGCTTGGTTCCTGGTGGTGGAAACGAGCTGAGAGACTGCAAGCACGGCTGCCTCTTGTGCCTGGAACCAGAGTCAAGGCGCCAGAGGCAGTGTGTATTTTTATGTGACCGTGTAACCCTTGTGTGTCTGTGTGTGCACACACATCAATCCAAAAATACCTACTGGGCTCTCCATGCATCTCCAGCTAGAGGTCATCCAGCTTGGGGATGAGAGGCTGAGCTCTGAAGGGAGGTCAGTCTTGGGTTGACCTTGGGTTGACCTTGGGTCAGTCTCTCCCAGCCTCCTAAGGAAAAAATGAAAAGCCTTTAACAGCTGTAGGCTCAACATGCAGCATAGCTCCCACCCCAGACACTCAAGAATAGAAACAGGGGCTGGGGTGGTGTTGGGGATGGAACTCAGAGCCTTACATAGTCTAGACAATTCCTCTACCACTGAACTAGACTCCCAGCTTGTTAGGGACTGTTGGCTCTTTGGAGGGGGATATTTGTTCTGGCCTCCCTGGGCTTTACTTTTGTGAGTTCTTGGTGGCTGAATTAGTGAGTGAAAGGAAGGAGAGAGAAGGTTAGAAGAGAGAAAAGGAAGGAAAGATCAAAGTTTGTTCCCAGGAGCTCCCAGCTTCCACTCCACCACTCCCTATCGCCAGAACCCACTGAGCTGACGCTGGGTTCTGGCTTCGCTGAGAGGGTCTGACCCTCAAGCTGTCACTCACCAGACATCCGAACTTAGCCACCTCCACTTTCCCCTCTGTATAATGGGAAATAAAATCATCCACCTCAGGAGTTGTAAGAATTAAATTAAATGATACATAAGGATCTTGAGGGTTACTGACAGCGAGTACACCACACACACACACACACACACACACACACACACACACACACACACACACACACTCATGGTTTCAGGGGGGCGGGGGCTTGAATAAAGTCAATAAGTGGTTTATTCCCAGCTATTAGGAGGCAGAGGCAGGCAGATCTCTGTGATTTCAAGGCTAGCCTGGTCTACAAAGTGAGGTCCAGGACAGGCAGGGCTGTTATACAGAGAAACCCTGTCTCAAAAACCGAACTAAAACAATAAATGGTGATTATGATAACAAAGCTTGCTCTCAATAAGTCTGTAATGTGTTTTACTCTAAAGTGTCAAAGAATAACATTCACTATTATAGTTAGGAATGTAAGGGACTAAGACAGGGGATCACTTTAGGTTCAAGACCAGCTTAGGTTACATAGTTTGTTTAGAGGCCAGCCTGGACTATATAGCAAGGATAAATCTGCCATATTATCTTAGAGATTATTGACTCTTACCTGTCTAATGACAGTTTTCAGAAATATAGGCATACAAGAGTGTATATATAAGGCTCATAAGGGACAAATGAGGCCCAAAGACCCACTGGAAAATCCTAGTATCTGGCTGCTGTAGGAATCGTGCTTGCTGCAGAGAGACAAAGAGAAAAGGGAGAGCACTTTGAGACACTGAATATTCACCCTTCTGCTTGGAAGCTAGGGAGCATCTGGCTTGAGGATAGCTCTAACTCTGCTAACCATGGGAGGGCCTTCCAAGGCAATAGCTAGGCTCAGTTCCTGAAAGCTTTGATGCCTTCCAAGCAACAAGAGGAGCTGCAATGGAGGTGAGGACCTTAGTGGGAACAGAGGAAGAGCTGGGGAGTATAGTTAGGGATGCTGTGCTTTGCCTCCAGGGGCTTGGTGCCAGGCCAGCTCCCATGAGGGACAAGGTGAGCTAGGGTACGGTGCTGGTGCTAGACAGCCAGCACACCACCACGGTTCCTGCTAGACAAAGAGTCTGTTTGGGAGTTAAGAGCAAGCCTTGCCCCATTTTTCTGTTTCTCCCAGCTGAGAAAGTTCCAGAGCTCCCTTCTGTGCTGAGCCAGTTGAGTCAGTCTTTTTGACATTTGCATCACAGCTTGCCGTGCAATCCAGACCGTGAACTGCCTTAACTTCTCTGAACCGTAGCCTCCTATTCTACAAAATGGGCGGGTCCATGGGGCTCCCCCACCCCTTGTCTTTCCTAGAGAAAGGAAGGACTGTTTAGGACTGTCAAAATGGTTGATTAAACCCAACACTAAACCTTTCAGCCTGATACATGCTAGGACCACCCTGTTTAGTAAGGAGAACAGGCCCCCACAAATGAGGCCCAAAGACCTCTGGGTAGAAGTGTCTTTGGCTTTAGTGGGGTCCAACTGAGCATCTTGCCTGACCATTGAACATTATAGGCCACACCAAGAAGCCTGTGTGTGTAGCATGGCAATGGTGGCGCACGCCTTTACACCCAGTACTTGAGAGGCGGAGGCAGGGGGATCTCTGTGAGTTCAAGGCCAGCCTGGTCTACAAAGCAAGTTCCAGGACAGCCAAGAGTACACAGAGAAGGCAAGAGTACACAGAGAAACCCTGTCTTGAAAAGACAAAACAAGACAAGACTGTGTGTGTGTGTGTGTGTGTGTGTGTGTGTGTGAGTGTGTGTGTGTTGCAATAATGCTAACAATAATGATAATGATGGTGATAATTTGTATGATGGTGATGATTAAGACAGGGTCTTTTGTTTGTTTGTTTTTGTCTTTTCAAGTCATGGTTTCTCTGTGTAACCCTGGCTGTCCTGGAACTTGCTTTGTAGACCAGGCTGGCCTTGAACTCAGAGATCTGCTTGCCTCTGCCTCCCCAGTGCTGCCATTAAAGGCACTTGCCACCACCACCCGGCAAGAAGGCCTTGTATAGCCCTGGCTAACCAGAAACCTCTATGTAGCTGAGGATGTCCTTGAGCTCCTGTGCTAGAGTTACAGGCATGCATTACCACAAGTGGTTTTATGCAGTGCTGGGTTCGAATCCAGGCATTGGATTCAAATTCATGCATGCTAGGCAAGCACACTCTACCAAGTGAACTACATCCCCAGCTGATTGAATTACTTAATCAATTCTTTTATTTAGTTACAGTGCTGGGGATGGGACCCAGGGTCTTGAATGTGCTAGGTGAGCACTCCACCAACAAGCTACACTCCTCACCTTTTCCCCTTTGATTTGTGAGACTTGCTCTGTACCTCTAACTGTCCTGGAACTTGCTATGTAGATCAGGTTGGACTTGAATTTGTGGCAATCCCCCTTCCTCTGTCTCCCAAGTTCTGGCATTCCAGACATGAGCCTCACATGTCCCACAAGTAATTACAGCTAAGGAAAATGGGGTCCCATTCAATGTCTAATCCAGGGCTCACCCCAAGCAGAGGTATATGGCCCAGCCTCCCCCCGGTGCACATTCGTGAGCTCAAGAACATAGTTATACTCTCCCTTCTTCGCAAGGACTGCTTTATCTTTTTCATCTGTCTGACAAAAGAACTTTGCCCAGAAAGCTGGTGTCCCCTTTTTGATCTTACACATAGCCAAGGCTGGGCCACCAGTTCCTGTCGGTTAACCCCCCAGAGAGAGTCTGACGCAGTTTGACTAAAGGAAACCACCAGTCTTGGCACGAACCATCCTTCTGGGCAGGCCGCCTGAGGTCAGGGTGGGGTGGAGCTGGGAATGACATTGCTTGTTTCCCCCAGACACCCACCAACTACCGCCTGGGCACAGGGCTCTTCTTGACCCTCAGTGTCTTCATGTATAATGTGGGGTGAAAGTAGCGCCCCTCCACTGCCGGGTTGTGTTGAGGGAGTTACAAACATTCTTAGGATGTTCATCCTGAGGATTAACACGAGGTAACAGGTGTTGACTCCTCCTTTGCCCCTTGGAGACACAGAGAGAAAAAGAAGCTGTAAAAGTCACACAGCAGCGAGGACATAAGGATTCGAACCAGTCACCGGTACTCGTGAGACTCTCATCACCTTCCTTTACACTCTCCCTCCTCGTCTGTCCCACGGCTCTCCAAGCTTGGAGCTGCGCAGCCTCATTCATCCAGCCGCCCACTCATTCCCTGCACCCCGCTCAGCTTGTGGAACGTCCCCCGAGATGCCGCCCCCGAGCTCCAGGACCCCACTGAAAGGCAAATTTATAGTTAGTTGCTGGCGCAGACCCGCACCCAGCTGGGTCTCACGTAGTCTGTTTCTGATTGGTTCCTTCTGATGGCAGAGACGTGGGTGTCAACTTTAGTGACCAATGAGAAAGCGCTCAGGGAGATATGGTTGCTATAGCAACCGAGAGCTGAATCTGGTTTTCCTCGTTGGGCATAGAGCCTGCTCTTCCCAGGACCCACCACACAGTGGTCACATGCTCTATGGTAGGATGGATTGGGAGACGGAAGTTAGGGGATTACTAAAACGCAAGCCCTTGAGAAATGCCAACTGCCGATTTGCCTCCATGCCCAAGACTGATCAGAGCAGGCTGCCTGGAGGAGGTACTCTGCTTTCCAGGCCTTCCTCCTGGAACGGCTGTGGAAGATGTACTTCTGGCACTCAGAACCTGCATCTATATGGAGAGAGAGAGAGAGAGAGAGAGAGAGAGAGAGAGAGAGAGAGAGAGAGAGAGAGAGAGAGAGAGAGAGAGAGAGAGAGAGAGAGAGAGAGAGAGAGAGAGAGAGAGAGAGAGAGAGAGAGAGAGAGAGAGGAGAGAGAGAGAGGAGAGAGAGAGAGAGAGAGAGAGAGAGAGAGAGAGAGAGAGAGAATATGGACCAGGGCTGGAGCTGCTTGACAGTTTGCCAGGTGTGGTGGTTCACACTTTAAATACCAGCGCCCAGGAGGCAGAAGTAGGTGGATGTTTGTGAGTTCAAGACCAGTTTGGTCTGTAGCGTGAACTCCAGGACACCCAGGACTATATAGACCCTGTGAAAAACAGGGAAAAAAAGAACACTTGTTCTTTTGGGGGACTCTGTCTTGGTTCCCAGCACCCACGTGGGTGGTTCTGTCACCTATAACTCCAGTTCCCCAGTATCCAGCTCTCCTTTTGATCTCTGGGCATCAGGCATTATGTGGTATATATAAATATATGCAGACTTATATTTACTTACGTTTTGTAAGTAAAATAGAAATACATTTTAAATGGTCCAAGAAGCCTGGTGTGGAGCAATAGTGAGGACACAGCAGACAGCCACACAGGCTGACACAAGCCATCATCTCACTGAAGCAGTTGCTTACCAGGAAGATCAGGATGTGCCAGCCAAGGCCCAGCAGGGTGGGGACAAGATGAGCACCAAGGCTGAATTGTGGTCCTGGGCCAGGAAGAGAGAACCAGGGGTCAGGAAGGCCATTGCCTCAAGGCATCTCGCACTGCTCTTACATAGAGTCATGTCCGGTGCTGGGCATTCATTAACCTTACCCTCTTACAGGACAGAGGAAGGTGACCAGGTTCATTGTCGTTAGCTCACGGATGAGGAAGGTTGACTGGCAAAGTGGCTCACCCTTGGGCCCTGGGGCCTGGCATTTGGCCCTAGTTGGGTTGTGGAAGCTTGTAATTCCTTGATGTAGCTTCTTGTCAAATGAAGCTCTGTACCTGTCCTTGCTAAGGATGCTGGGACTACTGACTCCATGGTCAGCGAGGTAGAGAACCCTGACTCTGTTGGTTCGGGGGCCCTTGGAGCTCATCCTCTTCCAGTGAAAGGACCCGGTTGGTCCCGGGAGGCTAAGGACTCCTAGGCAGATGTAGCCATTTTCCTCAAGCTATCTCTGGGTCTTGGACTAGCTAGCTCTATTAAAGCTGGGATGGCTGTGACAGGTGAACTGTGTGCCTGGAGCTGTCCCTGGAGGGCATAGCTTCTTTCACTCCCATTGTGTCCCTGCCTCCCATCTAGGGCCTTAGCACATAAGGGACTCTGGGATGTTTCTTTCCTCTTTGTGTACTCCAAACTGAGAGGAGCAGAGGAATCTACTTGAGTAGCTGTGAGTTTCTGTCATTAGCGGACAGGCCATGCTGAGTGACTCTCCAGGTGGATCCAAGGCAGGGGTAGAGTTCTCTATTTGCCTCTAGCATGGGAGAGGGTCCCAGGTCATGCACAGGACACTTGGCCCTGCATGTTCACTGCTTTGGTGGAAGTAGAAACTGCCTAGCTCTGAGGGGAGACAGATTGTTCTAGAAGCCAGAGAGGGTTGCATTTGCAGGCTGGATACCCCCCCACACACACACCTCTTTCCTCCACACTGTCCTGATGCTCCTCCTCTCATTCTCCAACTGGGTTGTTCTCCTTTAGTGGGCATTTTCTCAAACACCTTCCTGATTTCTGCCCTAGCTGGAGGCTGCCCACAGCATTAGTTTCCCTGAGACTGATTGAGTTCACCTGGGTTTCACATAGTTCAGGCTGGTCTCAAACTAACTATGTAGCCAAGGATGACTTTGAGCTCCAGACCCTCCCACCTCCACCCCCTCCCCCCAGTGCTATGATACCATGCTTGGTTTATACAGTGCAGGAAGTGCCAGCATTGAGTCTAGGACTTCATGCATGTAGGGCAAGAACTCTACCAACTGAGCTACTTAAAAACAATGGTAAAAAGCAATGTTAAGTTTTGTTGTAAGTTGACCTGGTTATAAGATATATATATATGATATTTTGCTTTCTGAGCTATGATAGTTTTGAAACCTGGAGTTGATATTTGATTTTATTTTTTTCCTTAATGCACTAAATTTTAATTTGTGGGCTGGAGAGATGACTCAGATTAAGAACACTGACTGTTCTTCCAGAGGTCCTGGATTTTAATCTCAGCACCCACATGGCAGCTCACAACCATCTCTAAGTTCCAGGGAATCCAATGTCCTCTCTGGCCTCTACAGGCACCAGCAGGCACATTGTATACATGTATGCCAGTCCTCTCTCTCTCTCTCTCTCTCTCTCTCTCTCTCTCTCTCTCTCTCTGTCTCACACACACACACACACACACACACCCACAGTGTGCATGTGGAGGTCAGAGGACAACCTTTGGGAGTTGGTTCTTTCCTTCCACCATGTAGGTCCTCAGGAAGGACCTCAGGTCATCAGGCTTGGTGGCCACCACTCTCACCTCCGTAACCCATCTCACCAGCCCTGTTCTTGTATTGTTTACAATTATTTCAGCTGGGCATCAAGGTGCATACCTTTAAGTACTCCAGAGGCAGAGGCAGGCAGATCTCTGTGGGTTTGAGGCCAGCCTGGTCTACAGGGATAGCCAGGGCTACACAGAGACACACCCTGTCTTGAAAAAAAAAACAAAAATTAATAAAATAAGTTATTTCATGTACTGTTACATTGGAAAGGCTCATATACAATGGCACAGCCAGGAGACCTGGCTAATATCTGTCAATAATAACAGGAGGGCTGGCAAGATGGCTCAATGGTAAGAGCACTGGCTGCTCTTGCAGAGGACCTGAGTTTGGTTTCCAACACCCACATGGAGGCCCCCAACCATCTGCAACCCCAGTTCCAGGCGATTACATTCCTCTCTGACTTCTGTGGACTCCTACATACATGTGGTGCACATACATACACTCAGACTCGAACCTACACATAAAATTAAACAAATATTTAGAAATAATGATAATGGGGTTGGGGGAAGTCTAGCTCGGTGGCAGAGGGTTTGCCTGGCATATGCAGAGCCCTGGGTTCCATCCCCAGCTTTGCAAACTGATAAAAATGACAGTCTTCCCACAGTATCATGCTTCGTACCTTTTTACACATAGGGTCCTGTTTCTTACCTTCTGAGCATACAAACCGAGACTGAAGGGTGACTGCAACTTGTACATAGTGAAAAGTTTGACCAAGTCACTGGTGGCTCCTCACCCAGATAAAGGAAGTGGGGGAAACAGCTTCCATCCAGACCTGCAAGAACTACAGGGGAGAAGATCATCCCATGGGGAGTTTGGATTAGACATGAGGAAGGACTTCCTGGCTAGAAATGTTTAGACATCAGAATGAGTGTCCAAGGAAGGGTGTGGAGTGCCTGCCTTCGGAAGTCCTCAAAACAAGATAAAGGCTTGCCCAGCTGCACTCATTCCAGTACTGCCTGAAGGCAGGGGAATGGACTAAATGACCTCCGAGGTCCCTTCAGGTCCAAAATTAGTGTACCCTGCTATCAAGGTAGCCACCCTTGACACTTCCCCCAAAGCAACTATTAAGCAAGGAAGGCATGTAAAGATTCCTTCTTAAGGGGACTAAGAAAACCTTGTCTTGGCCCCTGGCCACTGGAAGGAGTGGCTAAAGACAGCCTGGTATGGAGAAGGCTGGGGAAAGGGGGTGGGGCCTGGAATGGTCCCTCTTTGGCCTTCTCCTCTCCTCAGTCATCTCTTCCCCCATCCAAGGCTGGGGGTCCAGGACCTAGCTCCTCGAGGCTGCATGTCTCTGAGCTGCTCTGCCCATGGGACTGTGGTGCCCTACACAACATATTCTCCAGGACCCCCCATGAGTGCCTGAGCCAGAAAGGTGGACACAGGCTGACTTCAATTGTTGTCTCTCTGGGTTCAAAATGTATTAATTTTAAAGTCAAAGTGTTTATTTATGGAAAGCCAAAATATTGCCTATATATTTGATACACAAAATTACACTTCACTTTTTAAAAAGTCAAAACAGGTTGGGATGTAATCCCAGCATTCAAGAGGAGAGGCAGGAGGACTGCCATGAGTTCAAGGCCACCTTGAGCTATAGAGTGAAATGAAGCCATCTCAAAAAAAATAGACAGAAATAAATACGTAAACTACAAAACTTAGAGCACTTGTGTAACATTGTGAGGCAGGTTCCCCTGCCCCATAAGAATAAATGAGCATATACTGTAGGCCCAGCAGGAAGACTGGGGCAGGAGGATTAGAATTTGACCCCTATCTAATTCTAGAAACCAAGATCCTGCCTTAAAAAGCAAACGGCCTCCACAAATAAACTAGGTATTGGGGTGATGCTTGGGATGTAGGCACTTGTCTGGTGGATGAAGGGGAGTAAATGCTTAAGGAGGTCAGCTAGCTATATGCTGAGTCAGGGACCATCCTGGAATACTAGAGACCTTGCCTCAAAAACAATTCCAAATCCCTCAAACAAATAAGCACCCCTCTGCCCCCCAAAACCCAACCAACCAACCGACAAACTTTATAGAGGTTTATAGAGTGACAAGCAAGCACCGTGTAGGGTAGGGAGGGTGGGCCTGTTGAAGCACAAAAGCCAATGATGGCTCTTTTGAAGTGTGTGAGCGAACAGGCCTGGCCCTTGCCGGGCTCTCACAGAGAGAGCCAAGGGTCATCTCTTCACCAGTCTGTCAGGTACGGATAGTGAGGCTCATTCTCTAGGGGACATACCTATGAATCTCCCACAGAAGCCTCTGGATGCCACTTCCTTCTTCAGCTTCCAGGTACCAAACAAGGACCCCATTTTGGTATTTGTTCCCTTGTGTTGTTGCTGAGGATGGAACCCAGGGTCTCAGGCACACAGGGCAGCCAGCCGTACAGCTACAGTTCCCCTCAGTCACCGAATGGGAATCTCAGATGGTGCCAGACTTCAGCCATGCAGCCACAGGCCTCCTCTTGGAGGATGTAGGCACTGGTTTCAAAAGGACCCTGAGGCTGGGCAGCGGTGGTGCATGCCTTTAACCCCAGATCTTGGGAGGCAGAGGCAGGTAGATCTCTGTGAGTTCGAGGCCATCCTGGTGTACAGAGTGAGTTCCAAGGACAGCCATGGCAGTTGCACAGAGAAACCCTGTCTTGGAAAACTAAAAAAGGAAAAAGAAAGAAAGAGAAAGAAAGAAAGAAAGAAGGAAGGAAGGAAGGAAAGAGGACCCTAAGTTAACTGGGACAGGGTTACTTGTGTGCTCCCGTGGGTTAATGTCCCTTCCTTTACAAACCAGGCCTGACCACTGTCATTGATAAGCCACAACAATTATGTAGCCCCCGATTGGTCTTTATCACATACTAATCCAGGTCTCTGTGCACCCAGAATGGGAAGATATTTTATTTGTTTTATTGTAATGTTGTGTCTGTGTGTGCATGTGTGTATGTGTGTGCACGCACATGTTCATGTGTCTGTGTGTGTTTGTGTGTGTGTTTGCCTGTATGTGTGTTTGTTAGGCAACCTCTGCATGCTGAGGTTTGTGCATGGAGTCTAACAGTAAGCTCTGGGGAGTCATTCCAAAGTCCTCCTAGGACATCCTGGAGGGCTTCCAAGAGGAGGCAAGCAACAGAGAGGAGGCTTTGAGATGGAGCAGAGTTCCGCTAATGGAGGGGAAGCTACTGGAGGAGTTGCTGGGCAATAATGAGGTACGCTAGAACCCAGAAGTCTCTCTGAGTGCAGATGTCATTTCAGGCTCACCCTGTGCCAGACTAAGGCTTGGTTACAACCAGGAGCCTTGCTGGGCTTGAGGCTTGAGGCTCTTTCAAGAAGCTGACTTTTGAGGAATCAGGCCTGAGAGGAATGACATGTTTGCCCCGGCTCCAGCTGTTGATGAAACGTGAGGCTAACACCCCAGGAAGGACACTGTCTTCCTGACAGAGTGTCCCTGCTCCTGTTTTCATGTTTATAAGCATCAGGTGCTTGGCACAGGCAGCCACACCCAGCTGAGAAAACAACCTGCCAGTACTTCCAGTCCCTCTGTCACTGCCACCCCGACACGCCCCCACTGGCCGGAGCACCTCCTGCTTCTCTTTTGTCCCTGCGCCTGCCACTTGCTTGCTCAAACTGTTGTTTATCAACACAGACCAGAACATTTGGCTGCCAGCAGAAACACACATGGCAATGGTGCCACCGTCCCACACCCTGCCATCAACACACTCCCACGTGCTGTTTGCCGCTGTCTAAGCTGGGCGCACACACATTTTGCACTGGCTCCTGCCAACACAGCTGGGCCTCCAGATCGTGCATGCACAAGTCCCTGGGTTTTGCCTGATGCACTTCTGAGTTCCTGGGTGTAAGAAAATCACACGTTCTACCTTCTGACCTAGGCAGCCCCATCCATCGCTTGCTGCTGCGTGATCTCAGGCAATCTACTTAACCTTTCTGAGCACCAGATGCTTCATTGTGGACTAGGAATAATTACTTCCAGGAGGTGAACATATGTGGCTTTCACGAGGGCATTATGGACTCTGTGAAGTCTTTTCCCACAGGCTCTGAGGCTTAGGAGGGAACAGCCACCCAGTGGGGGCTGTGGGGGCTGGAGTGTCCACTCTGGAATCTGGTCATGGGGTTTCCTGTCTCACCCTCCTGCTGTTAGTCTTGTGTGCAGACCTTACTGGCTGCAGGGCCATCACCTGTCCACAACCCTTCTTGGGAAAAAAACAGCATAACGACTGTATGGCCTGCTGTGACGAGAGGCCAGGGACTTGGGAATTCTGTCCACAGCTGCAGGGAGTTGTGGGGGGAGGGGAAGCAGAAGTAGAATCTGAACACTGGCTACTTCCTGTCCCCCCCCCTTTCTTGGCCTCTGTGAGTCCAAGTCCAGGTTTCCATCCTGTCTTCTGGAGAACTGCACTTCGGCTCAGGGGCCACCATGCTCATTGCAGCCACATCTGTGGGCCCCACTCAAGTTGTCCACCTGCCATGGGACCATCTCCTGCTCCCAACACCCCCTCTCTCTGTCTCAGCCCTCAGGACCAATAACTGCTTTTTTTTTTTTTTGATGAATATATTTTTTTTTATTTTATTAGTTCTAGTTAGGGAATAAGCTTATTTCAAGTCCCTTCTCCCTCTTCCTCTCCTCACCCCCAACCCTCCTCCCCCACCCCCCCCCCCCACCCCATCCACCCACCACTCCCCAGGCAGGGTAGGGCCCTCAACGGGGGCTCTGCAAAGTCCACCAAGTCTTCCTATGCTGATCCTGGGCCCTTCCCCAGAAGCTTCCTGGAGTGCAGAGGCCTCTTTATTGACATCCATGTTCAGGGGTCTGGATCAGTCTTGTACAGGCCTCCTGGACAGCATCTGGGGTCGATGTGCTCTCCCTTGTTCAGGTCACCTGTTCCTGTGGGTTTCTCCATCCTAGTACAGACCCCTTTGTTCTTCATTCCTCCCCAATAGCTGCTTTTTGGGTTGTTGTGGGTTGTTTGCTTTCTTGCTATTGTTTTTGTTAAAGGCAGGATTTTGTGTATCTCAGACTGGCTAGAATTCACTATGGAACCAAGGATGCCCTGGAACGCTGATCCTCCTGTTTCTACTGCCTGAGTGCTGTGACCGTGGCCATGTGCCACCACACCCAGTTCATGAGGTGCCAAAGATCAAACTCAGGGCTTCATGTATGCTAGACAAGCACTCTATCATTGCACTACACCCCCAATCCAGTTCGCCGCCGCTTTGTTTTGTGCTGCTGTCTTCCACTCCTTGGCCAGCCAATAGCTGTGAGCCTTTCTATTCAGGGAAAGAGAGGTTGCTGCAGGAGGGAGGGGAAGCCAACGTGATATGAGGGCCGAGAAAAGCCTGGAAAGCCGGGTTAGAGCAAGCTGGAGAACTTATGGTGGCCAGAGGCAAAGGTGGGGACTGACACAGACTCGGGCAGGCCCTTCTAGGCAACAGGATGCTGGCTCCCTCGGAATGTAGTGACTTACTTCCTGCACACTGGATGGGACAATGGGAAACTGGTGGTGGAAAGATCTCCACCTGACTCCAGCTGAGGTTGTGATCATCCCTCCCCCTCACCGTCCCCTGTTCCTACATGGAGGGATTCCCAATCCCTGGCCACCACAGAGATACCATCAGAGAGCTGTTGGCCATCTGTTGGCCCAGTGGAAACATGGCAAATTGATCATCTTACATCTTCAGAAGCAAGGGTACAAATGGCGAGAGACTCACACACCACCTGTCTAAATAGTCAAGATTCAGCCGGGCAACAGTGGCACAGGCCTGCCATCACAGAATTTAGGAGACCGAAGCAAGAGACTCACAAGTTCAAGTCCATCCTTAGCAACTTAACAAAAATTTCCCTAAAAATAAAAACTAGAAAGGAAGGGCTGTGAGATGGCTTAGCCACTAAAGGTGCTCTCTGTACCATGCAAGCTTTAGGACCTTTGGGGACCCACTGTGGAGGGAGAGAATGAACCCCTGAAAGTTGACTTCTGATACCCACATGTACACTGTGGGTACACTAAACTTATAAATGCAACTAACATTTCTACAAGGTTAAAACAGTATAATATAGTTTTCCTTGGGATTTATTTTGTTAGGGTTACTGTAAATTATTTTGAAGCCGGAGCCTCAATTTGTGCTGGAGATGTGGTTTATTTGGTAGAGTGCTTGCTTAACATACATGAAGTCCAGTGTCCAGTCTCTACCACCACATAAACTTGGCCTGGTGGTGTACACTGGTAATTCCAGCACCCAGGAAGCAGATGCAGGAGGATCAACCTTGGCTATCCTAGAAGTTTGTGATCAGCCTAGGCTCCTTAAGTCTCTGTCTACAACAAAGTAAAAATGAAACCCAGCAACATGTTATTAAGGACCAGTTTCTTCCAAGGGCTGTGAGAGAATCCATGTCTTTAGCCTCAGTCTGATAGTTTGCTGGCTATCCGTATCAAGAAAGTTGCAGCTTCTATGGCTTCAGGGACGCATTGCCCAGGATGCTGCCTATCTCTTCACCTGGTGTTTGTCCTGCATCCCTCTTGAGCACTTATGTAATATGAATGTCCATATGAGATCTGGACATCAGCTCATAATGACCACAGTGCGAACTGTGGTTACCCTGATAGCCAAGGTAAAACACAATTTGGGAGTTTCAAGGTTTTTTCTCATAGTCAGTCTTCAAAACGTATCATATTCTCTGTGTTCTCTCCCTGCCCCCTTCCTCGTGTGCCAAGGATGGACCTTTCTGATTCCAGGCAAACTGTTATTTAGTTATATCCTCAGTCTGTATTCTTTGGAGGCAGGATCTCACTATGTAGCCCAGGCTGGCCTTGAACTTACCATCCTCATCTCAGCTTCCCAAGTTATGGGATCACGAGTGTGTGCCACCATGGCCATCCTACACATCAGGCTGACTTAGGTATTTATTTTAATTCTAAGCCCACAAATTCTAAATATTCAGATCTTTCAGTCTTGCAGCCAGCATTAGAGCTCTTGAGAAGGTAACCCAGCCTAGCTAGGACCAGAGGGGAACACACCTGGGGTCCCAGGGCCGAGGAGGCTGAGGCATAGACTACTATGAGTTTGAGTGGCCTAATGAATACGTAACTGACTGTTTACTCTAAATCTCATCTCATTGTTTTCTCCCCCCCCTTTCCCTCCATCCCCAAGCTCTCCCTTGTTCAACTCATTTATCGGTTTATTATTATCGATTATTATTGCAGTGCTGGATATCACCCCTCTCCTTCCCCCACCCCTCCTCACACAAACTAGGCAGTTTTTCCGAGCTGAAACCCAGGACAAGATTTTGCTTTTTTTTGTTTTTTTCCTGTCTTGGGGTGGGGTGCTCCTGGGATTTCTCTTCTGTGACAATGTCTTTTTTTCTAGAAGTACTGGGCAGGAAGACTTGTTAAAACTGGTCTAGGACCTCCTAGACTTGCCTAAGACAGACCTCCCTGCAGCAATTGCTAGAGGCAGCATCAGGGTGGGGGGGGAGGGCTGCTCTTGACTGCAACCCGCCCCCTTCAAAGCTGGTCCTATTCCATCCTGGTGTGGCGGTCTGCTGCCATGGTCATGGGTCCTTTTTGAAGGGTCCCAGAGGTCCCAGACTGCACTGCCCGGAAGACTGTCCCAGAATGCAGAAACCAAAGAGGGCAGGAAGAAATTTCGGTGCACTAACCTGAGTAAGGGGGTGAGGGCAGATGGGGCGGCTCTTTCTCTCCCTTCTCTACAAAGCCTGCCTGGCTGCCTGGGCTCGGCTGAAGTCTTAGGTTTTAAAAACCACTTCCTAACAAGAAACAGCATTAACGAGTAAAATGGGAGAAATAAATGCAGCTAGTGACCCCGATTGCTTTCCACCTCCAGCCCCGGGCTTGCTCCAGCTCGCCAGCCAGTTTCAGCCAATGTATTTCTGGTTGGGATGGAAGCCAGGGGTCAGAGATGTCCCAGCAGCACTGTTGACATTTTGCCCAGTGCCTTTGCCTGTGACAGCTGCCAAGAGAGTGTGTTGGCAAAGACTGCCTAGAAGTTGATCTAGATGGGTTAGAGGGCCAGAGAACTCACTCAGTACCATGAAATCCCATAAGGTCATAACTGTGGGGACCCAGGCCATCTCTGAATCATTGTGCTAGTACCTCAGAATCTCTAGGGTCAAGGTCCAACTGTACCCCCACTTTATCTTCTGCAAGACAACTAACCATAACACAAAGCCATGTATTTCATATGTGTTAGAGAACTGAACCCCATCAGAGCTGGAGTGGGGGTTATTATCCCAGGCACAGGGACAGTAACCAGAACATACAGATGACAGAAAACATGTGTCAGAGGACGCTAATCAATTCCTATGTATTGTCTCATTCACTGAGGAAATTGAGGCACAGAGGGGCAGGGTCACAAGTCACAACTGGGTGACTTCAGAACAGTGTCACCTGTCATCTCCTGGATGGACTAAACAGGTTCTGAGATGGGCTGGGGGTGGGGGGGCTGCCATGTGCATTAACTTTCCTCCTTTTTTTTTTTTAAACAAAAAACAAAAAGCAAAAAACAAAAACAGAGTCTCATGTCTCCCAAGCTGGCATTTGAACTCAATATGCAGCCAAGGATACCCTTGAACTTCTGATCCTCCTACATCCACCTCCCAAGAGCTAGCATTTCAGGCATGCCCTGCCATGCCAGGTTTATTTGGTGCTAGGGCCTTGTGCGTGCTAGGTGAACCCTCTGGCAACTGAGCTACTTCCCCAGCCCTTCAATGCTAAGTAAACAACAGTAGCCCGAGGCTTGCATTCTTCTGCCTCCAGACAAACAGCAAGCACTGCACCCGAGGGGACAGAAGCCCAGACAGCTGACCCCAGCCCTGGCAGCCTTTCTTTCCTGGCTTGGTTGGTCTAAGCCAGTTGTTCTAGGTCTCATGGGAGCCGCATGGGACAGAGTATGCAAGCTGGCAGCATTGCCATCCTGTAAGCCTCCTGCAGCCCAGACTTTTCCACAGCGTCAAAGAGCCAGCTGGACCCAGCCTTGTACTAGGCCAGCTTCTACCACATGGGAGCCTAGGTGATAGCCCACAGGTGAAGATGGCTGCCTAGTGTCAGCTTGTTGCTTCATTGTTGGCTGTGTGCTTTCATCCACACTGGGTAGACAATCTAGCGCCACAGTCACAGTCACTGTGCTCCGAAACAGCTCCTGGGACAGGAGAGACTCAGGAGGGGACAGTCCTTAAGGGAGGTTTCCTGCATGCAATAGGTTGTGACAACACCTGCACTGTCCTCTTGGGGTAGCCCAGCTTGCTGTTTGTTGCTAAAATTCCTTCCCAGAGGGAGACAGCAGCATCTACCCCTCTCCCCTAAGGTCCCAAGACAAACTGAGACATGATTCCACCAAAGTTCACTCTGGGGAACCAGTGAGTTTATTCTGCTTCCTTACAAAGCTTAGGTGAGGGGTTACTTACTGGGGTGTGGGTGCTCGTCCCAGAAGGCCACACCCAGAAAGCCTTACCCAGAAGACATGAGGGGTTCCTATACCCACCCCCAACCCCAGTCTTCCTCTAGCCCTTCCCCCAGGATACATGCAATGAAGACAGAGCTCTACAACAGATGGTAAAGAGCACCCATACCCAGGTGAGGGTCTACTATAAACCATCAAAAAAGTCCAGCTGGCACGATCTTCTGCAAGAGGATGCAGCTGAATGCTCCAAGATGGCAATTGCTTGGCTTGGAAGACAGTTACTTATGATACTGTCCTTTCTCTATTTCTTTGTTTCACTGTTCTCTATTTCCTTGTCTCACTCTGTAGTCCAGGCTGGGCTTGAACTACCAGAGGTCTGCCAGCCTTGCCTCTGGAGTGCTGCTATGCCAGGCTTTCTTTTTCTTTTTTTTTTTTTGGGGGGGGGTTGAGACAGGGTTTCTCTGTGGCTTTGGAAGCTGTCCTGGAACTAGCTCTTGTAGACCAGGCTGGTCTCAAACTCACAGAGATTCATTCGCCTGCCTCTGCCTCCTGAGTGCTGGATTAAAGGCCTATGCCACCACCTGGTTTTTCTTTTTCTTTTGGCACTAGGGTCAGCATCTAGAGTCTAGGCTATGCTAGCTAGGCAAATGTTCTATCACAGTGGATAACGTGCACTGTCTTACTTTAATATATTTTTGTAAAATCTACTTTTATTAGAGCCGGACATGGTGGCTCACACCTTTCATCCCAGCACTTGGGAATCAGAAGCAGGCAGATCTCTGTGAGTTAAGGCCAGCCTGGTCTACAAAATGAGTTCTAGGACAGCTGAGCTGTTATACAGAGAAACCCCATCTCAAACAAAACAAAACAAAACAAAAACAAGCCTTCTTTTATTATTGTATTTCACAAAAGCAAGTGCTCTAACTCCTGAGCTTAAGCCCTTTGACTTATGTTTAAGATACATACAAACAAGGCATGGTGGTTCATACCTGTGCAATCCTAGAACTTGGGAGGCACAGGCAAGAGAAGCTGGAGTTCAAGGCTAGCTCTGGCTATGTAATGTAGGTCAGCCTAGGCTACATGAGACCTTGCCAGGAAAAAAAAAAAAAGCAAAGAGTTAGGAAAATGGTTCAGTTGGTAAAATGTGCATAAGGCTCAGAGTTGAAGAACTCACATAAAAAGCATCAGGTGCTGTGTGTCTGTAACCCCATTGCTGGGAAGGCAGAAACAGCTAGATTCCTTGAACTTGCTGGTCAGCCAGACCAGCTTAATTGCTGAGCGCCAGGTACCACGTTGTCTCAAAACAGAAGGTGAAGAGTGATTGAGGAAGACACTTGTCAGCCTCTGGCCTCTATACATGCACACACGCACGCACGCACGTGCTCCTCCCCACATGCACACATGTACACACACAAATATATACAGAGTGTTTTGGGGTTTTTTGGAGTGATTTTTTGTTGTTTTGTTTTGTTTAGAGATGCATCCAGTAGCCCCTAATTGATTACTTGCTTGATTGCTTGCTTTGCAGTGCATGCTGGCCACATAGAGCTGAAATCTCAGACCCCTCAACGTCATTGAAGACCATCACTAATGGTGGTCAGCTGGGACTGATTTTCATCAATATCACGTATATCCTCATTCCATGGTTCACTGAGCCCTTACTGTATCCCAGGCTCCTGAGGAAGGCCAGGAGGACAGAGAGAAGGAAAACAGTGTCTTCCTGACTGACTCTACAGTGCCAGGATGGGGGTTCTGGAGGGAAAGAACAGAGTGTTTTGGGCAGTGACCAGGGCCCCTGCTTGGACCCAGTTTTGTGAAAAGTCATCTCTACAAAGGTGACATTAAAATGGCAATCTCTGCAAGGAGCTATTTGTTCGAGGCATGTATGGAAAAGCATTCTGTGCAAAGGATCAGCACGAGCAAAGGCTGGAGACTACTTAATGCTGCAAGAGTGTGAGGCAGTGGTGAGGCTAGGCAGGCAAGGAGAGTGGCGAATATATGCAGGACTTTGAGCTGGATTCTTTGGGTGACCTGGACACAATCCTATCCAGGGTGTTAAGCCAGAGCTCTAGGCTGAGGGGTTAGATGATAAAGGCCTAGCATGCATAAGGTCCTGGGTTCAATCCCCAGCATTGGGGAGCCTCAGTGACTAACCTGTGCCTCTGAGCCTTACTGTGAACTTAACAGATATGCTGCCCAGAGAGGTCAAGGGATTTACCCAAGTGAAACAGCAAAGCCACATCAAAGGCGAGATCCCACACCAAATGTCAGCCTGTGAGCCCTAAACCTAGCCTAGGCTCTGGAAGCCACTAAAGGAGGAGTTTGAGGACACCCATTCAAACAAGAATCTGTGGAGCGTCTCAGCTCGCCCCCCACCTCCACCCCCACCCCAACCCGGTGCCCGGCCCTGGCGCTGGGAGACAGGAAGACCTAGCAGGACGGTTGCAGGCAGTCCTGGGGTGCCCCATCTCTTCAGCTTTAGAAATTCCTGCAGGAGTCACGTCCCCTCGCACCCCGCCCGGCAAAGTCGCAGAAGAACACAAAGGGCCGTTGTTTCCTGCCTGGCCGCCGGCGTACTCCATTTCCCTCGTTTGTCTGCTCGGCAGCAGGAGCAAAGGGCAGCAGCCACCAGAGGCGTCTGGGAGAAAGCGCTGGCCGCCTCGTTAATGGGCCGCGGGGGACTCGGGCTGAGAAGGAGGATGCGGGACCCGGGACCCGGGACAACCCCGGCGGCCACGCCCTACTCTGTGTCCAACGTGCAGGGAGTCCTAGGAGCAGACTCAGCTGATGAGGCAATCGCGAGCAAACGTGCGGCCCGTCCCGTCTGTCTGCGGGTTCCTGGACAAGGGGTGGGTGCAGGAACCCGGTGGCAGCCGCTGCCTCCTCCCCCACCCTGGGTTTCCAGGGTCAGCTGGGGAGAGTACCCAAAACCTTGAGCACACGGGGTGGGGTTGCTGGGGCGGGGGGTAGGGGGTACGTGAACACACATGCCTGAAGCCTCCCCCTTGTAGTTCAGGCCTTCTGACATTAATCCCCGGGCAACCGTTGTTCTGTTCCTCTCCAGTCCCTCCACCCCCAGAAGCACTGACAGACACACCCGGACTGGGTGCCAACCCGCAGACACACCTGGGCAGCCTTACGTGGGCGCGCACGCGCTGGGGCACTTGTTTGGAGAACAGTTCTAAGCCGCTTGCCTCCCCTGTTGTCTCCAGCCTGTTGGAACAAGGACTAGGCTGCGCGTCCTTACATACGTTGCTTTAACCTCTCAGAGCCTCAGAAAAGGAAATCTGCTGAGTAGGGGAAGTATTATTAGGTTGTTGTTGGGATTTAAATAAGATAGAGGTGGGGCCAGAGAGATGGCTCAGGAGTTAAGAGCTCTGGGTGGTTTTCCAGAAGACCCCAGTTCAATTCCCAGCACCCATATGACTGCTCACTAAGGTCTGTAACTCCAGTTCCAGGGTATCGGACGCCCTCTTCTGGCCTCTGCAGGCACCAGGCATGTATGTGGTGGTGCACAGATATGCATGCAGACAAAGCATGCACATAAATAAATAAAACATTTGGGGCTAACGCATTAAGCCCCACTGTTCACGAAGACTCACCTAACACATGATGGGATAGCTTCCGGGAACTAAAAGAGGGCCCACGGCCCGTTTTGTCACGGGAGGAGGGGGGCAAGGCTGTTGCCCACTTTTTCCCTTTGCGTTATGCTCATGCCTTCTGAATGAAAATGAGAACATCACTGCTTCTAGGTATGGCTGGGGAGAGCGGTTTTATTATAGGTATGAGGGAGAGAGCACAGACAAGAGGTATCTGGAAATTCAGAATGAGCCAGGCCACGAGAGGAGAGAGAATAGAGAGGGCGCACGTGGACCAAGGGAGGAGCAGATGACGAAGCCAGGAGAGGCCCAAGAGAGTGGGCGGCCAAAATGGCTGAGTTATACAAGAATCAGAAGCTGGGGGAAGGGAAGTCCAGCCCCTGGAGAGGAGAGGTTTAGGGTGGGGAGCGGGGTGAGAAGTGTGGGTGAGTACTGGGTGAGACTTGTCCAAGGTTTCTTTGGGACCTGACATTTTTTGCGCTGGAAACGCCATCTGTTGATCCAGGGCTTGAAGCTAACTGCCTGCCTGCCTTCCTTCCTTCCTTCCTTCCTTCCTTCCTTCCTTCCTTCCTTCCTTCCTCCCTTCCTCCATCCATCCTTCCCTCCTTCCCTCCTTCCCCACAGATCTCTGTGGGGCATTGAAGACCCTTCATTTGCAGTGGTAGCCTAGGATCATTGCCCAGTACCCCTAGCTGTGCCTGTGACCTGCCCACCTGGGATGGTGCCAGCTCTAGCCCCTGACTCATTGCAGGAAGCCCCTTCCTGCCCGTCTCTCCATCCATGCAACAGGGACCGGAAGCCTGCTGTCTCCTGTCCCCCGGGACTGTTGGGAGATGAGTCAGATAACGGGTGGGGAAAGCCAGAGAAGCTGAAAGAGAGGCTCTTAGCAGAGCCGATTGGCTAGCTGATGCAAGGTTTGGGTTTTTCCATGGAACCTAGTGCGTGCAAACAGGGACGGTTCCCAGCAAATACCAGAATCTCTAGTCCCAACAGACTTCCTTGGGTAAGGACTGTGATGCCAGGGCTCAGTCCAGGCTGCTACCCCTAGCTCTGTGACTGGAAGTATGCCTGTGACCACTTAGCTCTGCCCGCCTCTGATCTGTCGGGACAGGGCGTGGCTTTCCAGACCAGAGTGTTGTCTGATGCAATGGGGTGGTGGGTCTTGGGTACTTCCCAGCAGGGGTCCTTAGGGCCGGGGACTCTTTAGGAGGGAGACAGATTAGGACAGAAGGACTGAAGCCCCCTAATCAGAGGGTTGGCCCATTCCACAGTCCTCAGGCATGATGTCCATGAGACAAATGCAGAGTCAGATTAGTGTCCCCTTAGATGACCTTGGGCATGACTAACCCCTTCCTGGACCCTATAGTGCACAAGTGGCTGTCTTCAAATGTGATCCAAGTCTGAATCCTCCAAACAGTTCATGTCTTAGGACCTTTGTTTGCCAGTGTGGAGTGGAGACAGCAATGCCAATCAAGAAGACAGAAGAGAGGGAGGGAGGGTGCACCTGCAATCCCAGTGCTGGGGAGGCTGAGGCAGGAAGATCATGAGTTCAAGACCATCCTGAACTACACAGCCATTGATTGCTATTGTAAAACATCTTCTTTGAAACTCCTTACTCTGTCCCTCATCACAGGGGAGCCCAGGTAGGCCCTCGTCATAGGTACAGGAGGCAGCAGTGAGCCCTGACATCTTCTGGACTGTATATCCTCCACTAAGGTTTCCAGTTTCATCATGTGAGCTTTTCTGGGAAGAGATGCTCAGGGTCAGTGTGTGTGTGACCTACACGTTCTGTGACCGGATGTAGATGGACAAATGGAGGCAGGAAGAGAAGGGACAACTTGTCTCAGGTCACATGGACAGGGTTTGGACCTAGATCCCCTGAGTCAGATGGTCTACCCCCACAAGGTCTGGAACCTCTCTGTTTCTCTCCAGTTAAAATGGTCCTAAGCATAACTTCCTTGGCTTCTGGAGTGTAGCTCCAGGGGGTCTCTGTCCAGGGAAATAAATGGAGGCCCACTTAGAGGGGATGGGTTTTAGGAGGAGGGAAAATGACTCAAGCCAGTGTTAAGCATGAGGGTTGAGTTTATGTGTGTCCGTGTGGGTGGGCGGGAGAGGAAGTGGTAAAGCAGAGGGGCTTCAGGATGGGAGTCTGTCCTGCCAGCCTCAGTGGGGCGGAGCACTCTGAAGTACACCTCCAGCCTCCCAGCCCTGCCTGCTTCAAGTTCCTCTCTTCTCCACCCTGTACCCCAGTCTTCTCAGGGCCTTACATTCTGCCCACCCTGAACCAGAAGGACAGGGGTCTGGGTGGGTGGGGGGCACAGCTGGGGTCACTGACACCAGAAACTGGATCCTTGCCCTGACAGTTCTTTGGCCATCTCCCTTAGTCTGAGGCCTGGCTATTTTTAGAAATCTTCCCTCACACCCCTCCTCTCCCTGCTTCTGCCAGCTGAGGGAGGAAGTGACTCACCTCAAACCCAGACAGGTAGCTGCAATCCTCAGTGGGCCCCTGGCAGGCTCTGGCTGCTGCAGCCCGAGGGTGGCCCTGCCACCCGCTGTCATGGAGGCCCAGGGCCCAACCAGGCCCTTTCCCGGGCTTCCTTTGCCATTCATCTCTGGGGGCCTAGGAACAGGACTGGCTTAAGCCAGAGAAGGGCAGGTTGGGCTTGCCGGAAAGACTAGGTGGGAGGATTCTAGAAACTGTGGCTGGGGCTGTAGAGGGCCCGTTGTCAGTGGGGGAAGCGGGCATGGAATAGCCAAGACCTAATGATAAACTTCTGCCAGACTAGCTTGGTCCCAGAGAATTGGGAAGAGGGGTATCCAGGATTGAGCTCCTTTCTTTGGGCCCCAAGGCCCCCAACACAGAGGTCTGTCCTCTGGAATCCCTCCTCAGGAGACTTGTGGCCTTGGACTGCCCTGATGGGGATTAAAAGGTTCAGGCATTATGCTGGCCTGCCCCTGTTACCTGGTGAAACAGGCAGTACCCTGGTCAGCCCAAGGTTCCATGGGAACTAAGTCTGCACGCAGGTGCAGAGGACCCCTTTAAAGATAGGCCCCTGCCCATTTACGCTCTCTGTTCCTCTGTTTCTCTGTTCCCACTCTCTGTCCCCTCTCTCTGTTTCCCTGCTCTGTCTCTCTATGGCGACTGGCCGTGGCGGTCAGCCATTACCCTGTTCCTCTTCTTAGTCTCCCCATTCTGCCGGCCCTTATAATAAACTTATAGTCTTATGTCTCATGTCTCAGCATTTCTCTTTTCTTCTTTTTAAACAAAACAATAACAGGGATAACTCACCTCTTTGTCACTTACTAGATGACAAAGCTATTTCTCCATAGTTCAGAGCTTGGTGTTCCAAGGAGCTGCTCTGACACACCTGAGCCAGGTGACCGTGGCAGCTCACTTCTCAGGGCCTGCTTCCTCACTGTGTGGTGAGGTCAGATCTTTGCTATGTATTTCCCTTTGGGTCAGGGTCTCACGACATATCCGTGGCTGGCCTGAAACTTTTTATGCAGGTAGTAGACCAGGCTGGCCTTGAACTTGTGTCACTTTTCCTCCCTGAGCCTCTCAAGTGCTTGGGTTATAAGTATGAGCTACCATGTCTGAAGGTCTATCTTTTGAATTACATTTATTGATCTACTTTTACAGGCCTTGGAGAGATGGCTCAGCAGTTAAGAGGGCCTACTGCCCTAGCAAAGGTCCTGAGTTTGGTTCCCAATACTCTAACTGCCTCTAACACTAGCCCCAGGGGATCTGACATCTCTGGCCCGGTGAGTGCATGCCCTCACATGTACATACACACACACAGGCATACATACTCACACATAATCAAAAATAACAAAATCAAAAAATTTTTTTTTTTTTTAACACAAGAGTCTCTCTGTGTAGCCCTGGCTGGCCTGGAATTTGCTATATAGACCAGGTTGGCCTTGAACTCACAGACAACTGCCTGACTCTGCCTCTCAATGCTGGGACTAAAGGTGTATGCTGCCAAGTCTGGCTTAGAAATAAAATCTTAAATTTTTTTAAAACTTATTTTTAAGAGTTATCTACTTTATATGTATGTATGAATGGTTTCAAGCATGTATATATGTGTACCATGTGCCTAAAGAGACCAGAAGAGGGTGTCAGATACCCTGGAACTACAGATGATTGAGAGGGGTGGGAATCGAATCCAGGTCTTCTGTGAAAATAGTAAGTGCTTTTAACTACTGATGCTCATCTCTCCAGCACCACTACATTTATGTGTGCAAGTGTGTGTGTATGAGCGTGTCTGTGTATGTGAGTGTGTGTGTGTAGATCAGAAAACAACATACTATAGTCACTTCCCTCCCACCCTGTGAGGGAGCCAGGGATGGAATTCAGGGCATCAGGATTGGGAAGGACACTTTTACCACTGAGCCAATCTCATAGGCCCAGAGGTGTTTGTTTGTTTGTTTGTTTGTTTGTTGAGACAGGGTTTCTCTGTGGCTTTGGAGGCTGTCCTGGAACTACCTCTTGTAGACCAAGCTGTTCTGGAATTCACAGAGATCCACCTGCCTCTGTCTCCCAGGTGCTGGGATTAAAGGTGTGGGCCACCAGCGCCCTGCAGGTTCTGGTTTTTAAGTATGTGTTTTAAATTGGGCAGGGTGAAACACATCCATAATCCCAGCCCTTGGGAAGTGAAGGGAGGAAAATCAGAATTAAAAGGTGGAACCTAGTGAGTCTAGGACCAGTGAGAAGATTCAGAAGACGCTACCCAGCCTGATGACCTGCGTCTGATCTCTGGGATCCTCACAGAGGGAGATAAGTGATTCCCACTGGTTGTTCACTATCTCCACATGTACATGGGGACACATGCACACACACACACACACACACACACACACACACACACACACACACACACACACACACGAAATAATAAATAAAAATGTGATTAAAAATCAGTGAAGTTGAAGACAACCTGGCCCACACAGGAGACTCTGCCTGGAAAAAAAAAAAAAAGCAAATTTAAATTAAACTTTTATTTTTTGTTAGTGGACTCTCTTCAACCCAGCTCCAGCTGCACCAAGGACAGGCAGGGGAGGGGAGTGTCACTGAGGCTGAAGCTCCAGGCTGTCCCACCTCCACAAAGGACTTGGGTGTCTGAAAAACCCCTCTGTACAGAATCCACTAATTTTAGCGTTGCCTGCGCATGCCTGGAAGTACAGATGCTGTCATTGTTGTTCTGGGGTTTCTGGAACCTCCTACCTAGGTTTGAAATCTAGTTCTATAACCTCAAACCTTACTCAGCAGCTGGCCCATCAGCTTCTTGAGTTCCTCGGGGAAGCTCCAGTACCAAATCTATCAATAAGGCAACAAGAATCTGTGGCATCTTCAAGAATCGCATCTGGCAGAGAAGGGCTCCAGGGTTCTGCCCCTGGGTGCCAAAGCTGGGCAGCTTGTCCCTGGTTCTCTCCTGGAAGCATAGTCTGGGCACCTCGTCCAGCTCACATTTTCCTGGTTTGTCCCTGGGGCGATGTCATCTACAGGTAGCCATCATGAAAGTCAGGGTAGGGAAGGATGGCAGAAAAAGGAAAAGTGAACTGTCCTCTACTGATAAAGCTGCCTGTCGTGTGGGCTTTGGTCAGCCTGGGGCAAGCCAAGTAGCAGGGCTGGGGAAGGAGGGGAGGCCTGGTCTTACATCAGACCCAGTATAACCCAGTGCACAGGTCACCCAGGGTCCCAGCGGCCTGAGCACAGGCCCTGACATCAACACTACCCTGGAGTAACATTTGGTCTTCAGGCCATTCTCCTGGTTTCTCATGACACAGAATGAGAAGCTGTAAGAGGCCAGAGGGCTCCCTTCCCTCACCTATACCCCCCTCCCCCACCTATCCCAACTGGTCCCATGCAACTCCCAGCTGCCTGGCTGGGAACAAACCCAAGTCAACAGTTCCTCGAATTGTGTTTCGGCCTAGACTATTCCAGCCCAGGCCGCCAGGCTCTAGAGCTATTAATATTGGCAGATGTAGGTCAGGCAATTTGATCCTCTGGGTTGTGATCTTACCCTCCTTCAGAAGTAAGCTGGTGCAGGCTGAGCTCAGGGTCCTGAAGATGGACGGACTCCTGGCCTTGCAGATTCAGAACTAAGGACCTGGATGGCCTGAGTCAGCCTAGGAACCTGAACACCTGCAAGCTTGGTGGCTGACAGAGGCTGGCAGCCGGGAGATGATAAATGAGGAGGCCTGTGGGAAGATGATGGTAAATTATTATGATGTAATTTTACAAACAGTACAAGTGACGAGTGCTTTCTTTCCCGCTGGGACTGGACCTTGACATCCACCTGGACTTTTACGCATGGCTCCAAAAAAGTGCCCAACAGAGACAGGTGTGAGGTGGGAGGGCTGTGCCTTAGAGGCTGACCCCCTTACAGGACACAACTGCTACCTGCATGGTACTTGCAGTGTTGGTGGTGGCCCTCTGATGTTGCTAGTAACAGAGCTTGGGGTTCAGAAAGTCAATATTAGAGCACATGGCCATGGGCTGGTAGCCAGCAGGTGGCAATGCATGCCAGAGGTGACCAGGAGGTTGGTGACCAGGACAACACTTGGGGAAGCCAAGAACAGAACTGTTTCTGATTCCAGACATGGGTGGTGCCACCTGGCACAGGCTGAATGCTGGAGTCAGTGGCTGTTCTCTGGCCATTGTCCTTCTCAAGTTGGCTCCTGGTCCTGGATTCTCTTAGGAAGAGGAATTGGGCATTTGCAGTGGGACCCTGCTTTTTCTCAGCAGGTGGGACAAAGGAGAAAGATCCCTCCAAAGACCCCTCTCTGCTTGTCATGAGGTCTCCCATTCAGCGAGCCCTTTGCCTTAGAAGAACACAGCTTGGTCTGAGTTTATGGCTGCGAAGTGGCCCACAGGTGACCCTGGCAGAGGAGGTGGTAAGGCACAAGTAATTTGCAGACAGCTGTCTCTGTGCCCAGGGGTCCCTTTGGCCCTCCAGCTTTGTTCCTTCCTCAGCCTTCTTCCTGGGACCCCCACTCTGTAGTCATACAGCTGATGGGTGTGGTCACAGAAGGGACTGTGCATAGTGCCAGTCCCCATCATTCCAGGGGAGGAAGATGATGCTGGGAACTATGCAGATACCTTTAGCTAATGGCTGGAGGTTGGCAGGCACTGAAGGCTGAGGGAAAACAATCTGTGCACCTCAGCATCCAGGTATCCAACATGAGCTGCAGGCGAAAGGGCAGCACCAAGATGCAGACGGAGGGAGCCAGGCAAGAGGCAGGGACAGTGGCTGAGGCTTCAATGTGCATGCCAGGGCATGCAGGCTATGTGGAACCAGGACATCATTATGAGTGACATGGTCAGGGGAAAATCTGAGTGATGTTAGGATGGGGGAATAAGGTCTGGGCTGACATCTTCAGCAACCCTATGTTGGTTCAGGTACCTATCTCTTGTGTTTTCTCACCCATGTCCATCAGAAAGATGAGAACAATTAGTTAAGGTACTGGAGCTGCCAGCTCTAGCACCCAAAAGCCCCAAGCCTCACCCTTGTCCTTCTCAGTCCCAACTCCACGGAGGCACCTCATTCAAGGAAAGCTCACCCAGAGTCTGAGCTACTGCAGCCAACCCTGTCCTTCCTAGGAACATTGTTTAGATCAACTCAGATGGGCGGGAAGGGCATGGTGGGTAAGGAGTGGCACCGCACACCCCTTTCCATAAACAAAACCTTAGCTTTGGGCTTTTGGCAGGGTTGCCTGGCTGAGTAAGCCTAGCCAGCTGCCTCCTGCCTCTGACTGTCCTGTGTCCTGGGCCTTTATTTCCTGCCCAACTGGCTGTGGAAGTGACAGGAGGCCTGGGCCCTGTCCTTCAGGAACATTCATTGCTGGAGTTTGGGGAAATGGTATCCCAGTCTCCCCATTCCCCATATGATTTCTCTTTTGCCTTACAGCACCACCCCCAGAGCCCGGTCAGGAAGGGCACTAAGGATGGCTGAGATGCTTGTGGGAGGACACATGGGGCAGGCAGGAGCAGGGATGCTCGGGGACTTTTATTCTTGGTGACTTTTTTTTTTGTTCTCTGCCCAAATACTGTGTATGGCCAGTGTGATAATTACAGACTGGGGAACTGGCCTACATATTCTTCCCTGGCTGTGCTTGCTAGTCCCTCCTCACCTTCAGGCCTCTGTCACACTGCTCCGTCTGGCAGGAATCTCTCCACCATGAATATCAATCCTCTTATCCCAGAGGCCCCAGTCAGAAGCCTTGTACCCACCAGATACACTCACTCCTATCTTGCCCATTTCCTCAAGAGCAGTGATCCTGTCATCTCTGTGGTCTCAGTGTCTAGAACAGGACTTGACATTGGCATCAGGTAATCTTTGTTGACAGGACAAATCACGCTTGGATGGAGCTTGCTGTGACCAGACACCGTGTGAAGTGCTTCCTGGGAGCCAACTCCTGCTCTGCTCCACACAACTGCCCCATGAACCCGGTGTCTGCGCCCTTCTCACTGTGTAGATGATGACACCAAGGCACAGGCGGTTAAGTAACATGCCCAAGGTTACACAGCAAGCACATACGAAACCAGGCTTGAATGTGAGGCAGCTGGAATCTACACCAACACTAATAACTGGTTTTCTATGCCGCTTCTGGGAGACACAGTCCTTTACAGCAGGTGGACACCCATGTCATTTTGAGGAGAGTCACTTGCTTGACTGGGTAATTCATCCTAGCTGATGCCTGTTCTCCAAGCGTGGCTTCTCACCCTAGTCCATGTTCCTGAATTTACGCAGCACTTGAAGAATGGGTTTGGCCTGGAGTAGTGGTGCACACCTAATCCTAGCACTCTGGAGGTGGAGGCTGGAGGATCAGGAGGCCAAGGCCAGCCTTTGGTAAATAGCTACAAGAAACCCCATCTCAAAAATAAACTCAAAATCCTAAGAGGCCCCAGATACATTACTCGTAATTCCCAGCACCAGGGAAGCACAGGCAGGAGGCTCACTATTGCAAATTGAAGGCTAGCCTGAACCACACCAGTTTCATGGCAGCTAGAGCTGTACAGTGAGGCTATCTCATAAAACCCAACCCATCCCACCCCACCCCATCATGTCAAACACAATAAATTTGGTTTCAGTGAATGTCTGCAGAATGATCATTTTGCTAAGCTCCAAACAGGCGAACACACAACTTCCAGAAGACCCTTGGATCACCTCCCTCTGGCAAGTCTGTTTCCAGCTCTGGGAAATGGGCTGACTCCCTCAGCCAAACGGTGTGAGGCCAGATAGGGACTTCGGAGCTGGTCCTGAGCCAGTGTCAAATGTTGGCACTGTGCACACCTGCCCCAGACAGCCAGGTGACGTGATTGTCTGGCAAAAATCAGGCCAGGTACCTGTTCCTTGTCCCTAGGAGCCCCTCCTGTCCCGGACCTGGGCAGGGCGGGTTTAGAAGATAGCGGGCAGGTCCCTGAGGCCCAGAGGGCTTTTCTTGCCACCTGACAGTGGGAGGAGCATACTGTTCAATGCCTCTCTTTTGCTGCAGATGGATGGCATCCCACCCCTTCTGGCTCACCGAGCTGTTTAGTCAGTCAGGGAGGATGGGGGGTAGAAAGCTGGCTACCCTTCTGCCAAGTGCAGCTAACAAGTGGCAGCTTGCAGGCCAGGGCAGGCTGCGGTGACCCTGCTCGGGGAGAGCCAATGAGCTCCCGGGCTGAGGTGGCACCACCAGGCAGCCCGCCTGCCTTTGGCTGGCGTGCCGGCGGGAGGGGCCTGGGCCCGCCACTCACGGCTGGCGGCCCTGTCTCCGGGAGGCCGGGCAGATCTGCGGCTCACTCACCCAGAGCCTGAGGCTGCCTCAGTGTTAACTTTTCCCACCTCCCAGGGAGAGGAGGCTGTGGACCAGAGATGGCAAGATTCACTTGGGAATTTTCCGCATGTCCCAGACCAGGAGTGGGCTCCAGTCCAGTGACAGGAAAAACAGAATGTGTCAAGGGGTAGTGGGCAGGTCCCCATCTAGGACTGATGTCTGGGACACCATATTCTACAGCCCCCACAGGCATCTGAGATCCTGAGGTGCAGGGTGGATGGTGTCAGTAGCAACTGGTGGGTGTTCCCTGCCTCATTCCCCTGCTCAATGCAGACCCACCACTGCCAATCACATAGTAAACATATATTTATAGATGTACAATATCAGAATTCTAATTCAAGAAATACAGCTTCTCAGGGGATCCTTTAGGATCTATGTTCTTATTGCACATGGCTCAGCCCCTCTAGGGACAGGTACCAAGACCAGACAGTTGGGGTGGTGGAGGCAGAGCACCAGGGCCACCGTGGGTGGGGTACTCTGGTCTGTGTCCAGTTCTCATTCTCTCTCTAGGCCAGGGTAGCCTCTTCATTACAGGATGGGACCTTGTTTTTTAAAAAACCAGATTTGACATTCCTAACCAAACTTCCTTTACCAGCAAGAATCCTATTTGTTAGGGGTTAAATCAGAGAGAGAGAGAGAGAGAGAGAGAGAGAGAGAGAGAGAGAGAGAGAGAAACCCTGGGGGGACAGATGCCACCTCCGGGCTGGCAGCTTGGGGAAGTAAGGCTTTGGAAGACGGCAGGTAGAACGCCATATCCACCGCCACAGGAAAACTGGGAGAAATGGCGATTCTCAAAGGCCCATTATAATCCTGGAAGCAGGTTAAATAAAGCTCCCTGCTTCCCCTGGCAGCAATGGCTGTTTTGAGACAATTCCTCATCTGAAGGGGAAAGCCATTGTGGTTGTTGTGGATTCTTCAGCCAGTGAGCAGAGGCCTGGTGGAGTCCACTGTGGAGGAAAGACAAGTGCCCACAGACACAGGCTCTTCTTCACAAGCTGGGCTACACTTGGGTCCTGGGTCAACTCCCGGATGAAGAGCCTTCTGGAGTCCTTGGTGCACAACTTAGAGAAAACCTGTTGGCAATGGTGGAGCTGTGCCCTGTGGCACCTGTAAGGCAAACCCACCTGGGGACTTGGGTGGGGAAGAGGTACGGTAGGGGACTGGCTGCAGGACTCCTGGGCACGAGGGGAGAGAGTCCACCTGAGGCTGGCCAAGGAGGAGGCAGCATGAGGAGCTGCCCTCTGGGGGTCTCTACCATGGCCCAATACTGACCAGCTATCTATCTCCAGGGGTACCTTTCTCTGGCCCCACCTGCTCCCCCTACCTTAACCATAAGCCTGGAGACTTTTGGAAGTTTTCTATGGATTTATACCACCATGATTACTGTTGCCATCAAAGCCAGGCTGGGCTAAGCGTGGTGCTAAAAGCATCCGACTTGACTTTCCGTATGCTGTCAGCTTCAGCTACTGTCTAGCTTTTGAAAACCAGGATGCCTTCCCAAACAGCCCTTATCTTCTAAAATATGGAAGAAATCAGCTGAACATCTTAACCCAATCCCTGCACAGTTAAAAAAGACTTTATATATATATATATATATATATCTTTATATATGTCTATTTACATATAAATAGATATATATACATACATATGCATTTCTAAGTTACATTCTCTGGAATTCTCTCTTCTCTATTCCTTGGCCCATGCCTCTGCCTGGCTTCTCCTGTAAGGAGAGGTGACTGGTGCTGGCTCCTGGGAGGAGGAGGACAGACAGTGGGGTGTCCCCTCCCCCAGTCCTTCCCCACAGACATTTGCTGCAAGTTTTACATTCTACTTTCGTTGCCATGGTTTCTGTATCCTAGGAGCCCGTGATGTGGAGCTTCTTGCCAGCCCCGGGAGGGGAGGAAGCAACCCTGCAGCAGGCTTTCTGTCCGTCCTCAGAGCTTTCTGCATTCACTGGTTGAGAGAGGGCAGCTGTGTAGTATTCAGCCTTCAGGTCCATTTTCATTTTTTTCTGTGTATGTCTTTTCTTAAATATACAGTCCATCACCTTGGCTCAGTGTGTGTCACCAAAAATTCTCCAGGGATTTCATAGTCTGGGGAGGAGAGAGAGATATGTTAGGTGAGCAGCTGGAGGAGGCACCTCCAGCTCAGCCCTACAGTCGAGCAGCCAGCCCTGACCAAGCTCTGGTGGGATGAGCTTGGTCTCTGCAGTGGGATGAGCTGCCCCAGAGCTGACATTAGCTAGCAAGTGGCCTTGGAGCAATCTGCAGCTGGCTCTGTGTCAGGGGACACAAGCAAAGGAGGGGGTAGGCAGGGTATCTATGCAAAGAACTTTTGGCTCTGCCCACACTCTGCTGGGCTTGAGCCAGGCTACCTGCTCTGACCACTGGGAACTGAGCCCATTACCCATATGTAGGGGAAGGGGTGGGGTGCCTGTTAATAGCAACTTTCATTTTTTTCCCCACCCCTCCTGTGCTCAGTGGCTGCTTTTGACCCTGAACTTGTGACCTTTTGTTCCCTTCTTCAAGACCACAGGAGAGACGCCTGGGTGGGGCCGGATGCTTGTGGCTCCCAGGTGCAGAGCACTGGAGTGAGGGCCTCAGATCTCACCAGAGGGAGTGGTGGTGGTGGTGGTGGTGGTGGTGGTGGTGGGGCACAGACCTCGCCTGCCTGCCGATGGGCTGCTTCATCTGTCTCCATTTCCTCCTGCCTGGAAGACTAAAGGGCAATGGGTTCCTGCCTACAGACTCCCCATGGATTTTCCCATCTTCAGCAGGGTACTGTACGTGAGGGGCTGTTTTAGACTCAGTAATATGTGATGGCACAGGCAATAAAAGCTAGGCCTGGGGAAGGGCTGAGGAGGCTTGATTATTGGAGTAGGTGAAGGAACCACAAGGTTCCCATTCTGTCTGCCTTTTGTGTATCCTGTCCTGGACCCCTGAAGAGGGTAGGGGAGAACAGGGTCAACAGGGCAGGGTAACCTGAGTGCCCAGAGCTGCCTCATCTCTGGAGGACGTTGGAAGTGTCAGGATGTGAAGAGATTCTCTGCCATCATTACCAGGTTCCCTTTGTCCCGTCCCCCCCACCCCTTTGCTCATGACCAAGGCCAAAGCTGCCAGGAGTTGCAGCAAAGAAGCAGTCCTGGCTCATACTTGGACCTGGGTGGTGTGGCTGGCCCAGAACTATCCATGCAGGGAGGCCTGCACCTCTGACAGCCGACTGCAGCTCGGGGTGCCCATCTTCTGTGCTCTGTGGTACATGTCTGTGTCACCAAAGTAGCGGGCCCGGTACAGCAAGCCTTCCTCTGAAAAGAAACAGGGCAATGTCAGGGCTCAAGGACCTCCTGGGGTTTACCTGCCTGACCCCATGGTGAAACAGAGAGATAGGACCAGGAGCTTGGGCAGGGCTGGCCTCCCAGTGGGGGAGAACGTTTGGAGAAGCAGAGACTGAGGCCCTCCTTAGGAAGAGAGGTGACAGAGGCACTTTCTCACACAACCTGGGGGAGGCCAGCCAAGGAGAGAAGCTACTGTCCTTGCGTTCCACAGATAGACTGGTTACATGATCAGTGGGTGGCCAAGGGTTTCCAATCTATTTCTTACACACGCACCTCCAGCAACTACAATGACAGGCACCAGTGACTCACGAAGACCTCAGTGAAATCAAATGGCCCTGGGTTTTTAGCCCCAGGGGAACCCCAGGAGTGGAGTTTAAGTCTTGGCAGTGAGGTGGCTGGCACAGAGCAATGCCAGGTGTTGGGTGGCACTTCAGTAGGGTTTTTCTAGTCTCAGACATGGTTCCTGGCTACCCCTCTCCAAATACCACCACCACTACTACTACCCCTTCCCTCCTATGCTTGAGAACACACACGTGTATCACAGGTACACACTTGTACACACACATATGCATACACACGCATGCGTACACACATATGCACGCGGATCTGCACGCACATACAAACACACACATGAACATGCACGTGTGTACTCACTCTGCTGCTTTTCTTTCCAGCAGTTGTTTCGGAGGTTGGCGATATAGTCATCTTCCACATTCCGTTCAACTGTTTTGAGGCTGGAGCCTGTGTATTCGTCAGAGAAGGTGTCTGCCACATAGTACACGACGCTCAGGTGGTCAGTGACTCGCTTGTGGACATGGCCCACTGACCTGACCAGAAACACACCAGGCACAAAGTGGGCAGCTGGAAGGGTGATGGCCCAGTGGCAGGAGGTGTCACACAGGCCACAGAACAGCTGGTTCCCTCCCACACTGCAGCAGGAACTTGCTGGCTCCCTAAAATGAAGGTCTGCAGCGAAGGCAAAGTACCCCGCCTCCCTGCATGAATAGTCCAGCCTATGGCAAACCACACCTTTAGGGGCGCTGCTGAGAACTGGGGCATGTGGGGAGAAGCCCTTTCTGAGGAGAGGAGCTGGTCTGGGAAGCTGGTCTTGGCAAGGGTGTAGACTCCATCCTCCATGCTTCTAAGATCAAGGATGCCCAGGGCCTGCCTAGAATTCTGAGCCTTGGGTCAAAATGATGAGCTGTGTCCCTAAATGGTGTGTTAGCATGAGTTATGAGTTCATTCTCAACTCCAGGAGAACCACCAAAAAGGAACAAAATGTCAGAAAGAAGCTGTAGCCACAGGATCTGCAGGCAGGAGGAGAAGCCATGACACCCAACAGGAGTCACTGCTCCAGGGAGGGCAGCTCCAGCAAACAGCATTCTTTTATCTGTCTCTAGCTGCTGCCGAGGGATTCCATCTGGCTCCAGGTAAGCAGGGTTGCTGTAGGAGCAGAGGCCAACTCTGCCCCCTGCTGGCTGAGGGAGCCTGCTGGGGCCTCAGGCAGTGGACAGGCCAAGGGATTGGAGCTTTGGGCTTGCATCAGCAGCAGCTGAGAACCTACTGTTCCCAGGTACTGGGAAAAGAGAGGTACTGACACCTTCGAGGGTCAACTAACTCACCCAAGTTAACCACTGGCAGTTGAGATTGAGTATCCACTCAACAAACATTGCTGAGCACTTGCAATGAGCTACACATCTTACATGTGTTACTCATTAATTCCTACAAGTAGGTGAACGCTATTGTTCCCATTTCAGAGATGACAGAATGGAGGTTACACAACTTATCTGGGGTCATAGCTCTCAACACAGAAGCTAGGATGTAAGCCACCCCCTTGACTGACTACACTCCTTTCTTGGTCCCTTAGGTGGGACGGTGGGACGGACGTTTCTAAGTCACCCAGGACCACATGTTGCCTCAAGGGGAGGCTTGGAATTTCTTCGGTATTTTGAGGAGCCGTGATCCCCAAAAGTCGAAGAGGCTCAGCTCAGAGACAGCATGTTTCATGACCCAAGCCAGCTTTCTCTACTACACCTGGGAGCCCGCTAGATCAGGATGAAGGCAGCGCTCTGATGCGGACTGAGGCTCCCTACTGTGCTGGGCTGGCCCAGGGGTGTGTACTCACGGTCTCGGGCTCAGACTGTAGGGTGGGCTGGACACCATGAGCTGGCTGAGCGCTGACACGAGGATAAGAATGAGGATGGGCATCAGTTGGACAAATACTCCTAGCCCGCCCTGAAGAAAAGACAGCCCTCGGTCAGAGCTCCCTAGCATAATGGCACCTAGGGGGCTGTGACACCCTTCTTTTCTTCCCCCAGGGCAAAAGCTACTCTACTTGATAGTTGTTCCAGGAAAAGGCAAAGCAACCAGTGGCGAGTACACTGTGTATGCAGAAACTCAAGAAAGAACAACCAATGAGTCGCCTCCAGGAGAAGGGAGGCAGACCTGGGGAGACGGACTTTCATAGTCCGTATCTTTTAAATTTCGAGCCACACAAACATACTGCCGATAGAAAAGCAGCTAATTAAAGGGTTGGGATGTAGTCTGTGGTGTATAACTTTTCCAGCACACACAGGCTTTGGGTTTGATTCTTAGAACAAAAACAAGACAACTAGAAATAAATTCATTATATAGTAATTTTGATTTTTTTAAAACCTCTTCTGGGGCTGGAGAGATGGCAGTAGTTAAGAGCACTGACTGCTCTTCCAGAGGACCCAGGTTCA
This sequence comes from Cricetulus griseus, assembly GCF_003668045.3. Classification (NCBI taxonomy): domain Eukaryota; kingdom Metazoa; phylum Chordata; class Mammalia; order Rodentia; family Cricetidae; genus Cricetulus; species Cricetulus griseus. Next base: position 1,429,554 of record NW_023276807.1, read on the forward strand.
TTTCCCCACACCCACAGGGCAGCTCACAACTGTCCAGGGGATCCGACACCCTCACATAGACATACATGGAGATGGATCACCAGTGCACATAAAATTAAAAAAAAAACAAAACCCTCTCTGTATGTTAGATATAAAGATATGCCTATAATCCTAGCACTCTGGAGGCAAAGACAGAAGAACAGTTAAAAGTTGGAGACCCAGACCAGCCATGGTTACATAGCAAAATCCTGCCTCAACCAAAAACAGTGCTGGGTATGGCGGCATAGGCCTTTAATCCCAGCACTCAGGCTGCAGAAGCAGGCGGATCTCTCCAGACGAGCAATTTACATAGCAAGTTCTAGCCAGAGAGACATAGTGGGACTCCTGTCTCAAAAACCAAAACCAAAACCAGCCCACCCACAACAAAACATCCGTTAGGCATGGTGCCTGAAGCTTAACCCCAGCATTTGTAAGGTAGAGGCAGGAATATCAGGAGTTCAATGTCGTTTTCAACTGCCTAGAGTCCAAGGAGAGAGGGGGAAAGAGAGAAGGAGGCAGGAAGGAGAAGAGAAGGAGAGGAAGAGAGAGGGTAGAGGGAGAGAGAAGGGAGGTGGGAGGAGGAGGAGGAGGAGGGGGGAGGGAGGGAGCACGCACAAGCCTGTGTCCCTCTGTTTAATGCTCTTCACTCGCCAATGGTGGTGCTTGGGTCTCAGCCAGCTGGCTGTTGATCCATGGCATCCCAAATGTGTCTGAAACACTGCCTAGTTATAAAGCTTTTACTCACTTTCTAGAAGGCTGAGTACCCACGCAGGCCTTTTTATTCTCTCATGATGTTTTAACTCCCCATTGCTCAGAAAATGTTACCTCAGCCTTAAGAACAAATGGACTCCACAAAAATTATTCACACTAGAAGCTGCCTGGAGGTGGAGAAGTTTCCGTCTTACACTCCCCATAGAAGCCAAAGAATTACGCAACATGGAGTGTGGCTCCCTCTGGTGTCCCTTAGCAGAATGGCACTGGGAATGAGGAGCAGAGATGGCTCCTTGGCTTCAGCTTTGTGTATTAAGTGGATCAAGACCGACCCCCCCCCCCCCCCCCCGCCCCCGCTCCGGGGAAAGGCATGGTATGCCACTCAGCCTCTTGTCACTCACATCACCCTGGTTCTCCCTGCGGTCCTGCCTCTGCTGGTAGGTGTATCGCATTCGGCCATTGCTGTAGACATGGACGTTACCTGAAATGAGCAAGCACGCAGTCAGGGGTTACCACTTTCAGACCCCACCATCACCCCCAGGGGGCGTTGCCTGTGGACTTACTGGAAGGAAAACCACCACCAAAGAACATGTTAAAGAGGTCTTCGGGGGAGATGTCAGCTTCAAAGCCTCGGTGGAAGTCCCCGTGGCTGTGGCCATGTCGGGCAGCCTGGCTCTTGTCGTCACCAAACTGGTCGTACTGTTTCCTTTTCTCTGGATTGCTGAGTACAGCATATGCCGTGCCGATGGCTGGAAGGGGTGAAAAGATCAGGCCTTAGAAGGTTGGGTGCAGATTGGCCAACATAGCCAAGAGCTTGCTTCCTTCTGGGGAGCAGTGGGGAGCTTGCTTCCTTCAGGTTTCTGTGTGTGTGTGTGTGTGTGTGTGTGTGTGTGTGTGTGTGTGTGTGTGTTAGGGGTGGGGGGACTACTTAGGGGCAGAGACAATTTGCCCACTGAGCAAGTGTTGGGGAGCAGTGGGGAGCAGGTCTGCACTCTGGGCTGTGAGGAGCATTAACACTCAGGCTGGCTTTATTTTTTTTTTCCTCTTTGAGCCAGGGTTCCCACTATATCACCTAGACTTCCAGAATGGCCCAGAACTTGTTAAGTAGCCCAGGTTGCCCTCCAATTCTTTATCCCCTTGCCTCTATTGCCTCTACGCTGGGGTTGTTGGCATGACACCTGCTTCAATTTCTTTCACCTTGCACACTCACCTGTGGGGTGCCTGACACAGGGTAATATAATCACAAAGTCATAGTGTGGCCACAATAATGCACACGAGACCCTCTGTTATAAACAGTGGAGCAGCAGACACTGCTGGGAAGGGACAACCCCCTGGTTTCTGGTGGAGACTCCTGTGCATCTGGTTGTGGTGGCCAGGATGAATGAGTCTGCTCTCCCCAGGGCCCAGGCCCCAGCTGCTGTTTTTTTGCTTGGCACTGGTGCCTCCTCACCAGAGCTCCCAGGGCAAAAGGCTAGCACCTCCCAGGGCCTGTTCCCCTCCGCTTGCCCCACTCACAAGTTGAGCCACAGGCTTGCTTCTGAGCTTGTAGCCCTGGGAGGGAGGAACGAATCCTCTTTTCCATGTGACAAGGCCACATCACTGTCACAGGCTTCCTTCTTGACTACAGCCTTGACCCAGCACTGCACAACAAGGCTTACAGTTGCCATGCTAACCCCCAAAGGGAACAGTACCCAGGGACCAAGAAAATGCAAGGCCCCGCAACACAGGCTGGCACAGAGGCAGTGCACACGAGTGCCAGACAGGAGGAAAGACGGAAATCTACATGCATAAAGGATGGCTGATGGTTCTGGCCAGAGGTGACGCACCCATTCCAAAGATCAACAGTCCCCAGTGCAGGCCCGGGACAGGTTGTGGGAAGGTGACACTGACAAGTGTCCTGAAGAAGCCCTCCATTACAGGGTGCCCTACCCCACAGTACAGGGAAACCGCTGCCATGTGTGAGTCACAAGTCTCTCCTGCCCCAGGTGCTGTGTGACTCTGGAGGAGCCACTGGAACTCTTTGCTGGCTCTTCTCCTGTAACCCAGAAGATGAAGGGGAGGCAGGGCTGGTACTGTGTGAGACTCTGCAGTCTGTAAGGCTAGAGGTGGCTACTGCAACCTTCTCAGGGAGCGGTTCTGAGCTTGCACAATTACACCTGAGATTACCTTCTTCTACCCCCACATCTTGGTCTGGATTCTAAAGGCCAAGCTACATCTGCATTGGCCCTGTATTCTAAGACAGGAGATAAAAAACACCCGAATGCCTGGGCATGTTGGTACACACCTTTAAACCCAGCAATTTGGAGACAGAGGCAGAGGAATATCTGCGAGTTCCAGGCCAGTGCAGTCTCTGTGGGAAAACAAACAAGCAGACTAACATACACCCAGGCACCTCAGGGCTGGCTTACCTTTAAAAGCTTCCGTGGCACCAGGCGCATGGTTCTTGTCTGGATGGAACTTGAGGGCCAGTTTTCGGTAGGCCTTCTTCAGGTCCTCATCTGAGGCACTTCTGCTCACCCCTAGGATCTCGTAGTAATCTTTACACTGTTTGACCCTGAAACAGGGAGAAGAATATGACAGGGAGCCTAAGGTGAGGTGTGGGAATAAGCAGTGTGTGACACACAGCTCAGGGCGCACTCGTGTGCGCGCGTGCGTGCGTGCGTGCGTGCGTGTGTGTGTGTGTGTGTGTGTGTGTGTGTGTGTGTAGGGGGCACAGCCGAGGGTCAGCTGTCTGACTTGAGGGGCAAGGGAGCCACAGGGAGGTCCTTGGCATGAGGAACTGGGCAAGGCCTGCTGGCAACACCATGAATACACTTAGGATTTGACAGGGGCAGCTGCTGTCTTTGGCCAGGCCAGCATCCATTCCCTCTAGGGGTTCCCTTGCTGGAAGCTGCCTTGGAAGGACCGGAGTGTCTGTCAGCTAGGGGCAGATGCATCTTGCTGACAGCAATGGTAGGCATCTGCTTACCCCGAGCACAGAACTCTGAAGAAACGCTGCTTTTGTTGCAATATTACCCCCCCCCCGCCCCCTTCCTTGTCCCTTGGAGGGTCTACCCTTGTTGGTGTTCTCTAGGCCTTCCAGTCCTTAGAGTCTGCTTCTATCAGCTATAGCTGCTAGATGCATATGGTTGAAACTGTGCCTGGTTTTGACAAACCACTTGGTCACACTCACTCAGCTTGCCTGTCAGGAGGTAAGAACTTGACCTCAGAAGAATTCTGATGCTAGCTGGTGGGAGAAAGGAGGGTTGGGAGGGCCTAGTCCTGAGTGGTCCTGGTTGGTGGTGTCAGGCCTGGGAGAGCTTCACTCTGCAGGGTTGCCTGTCTTGGTGGCATAGCTCTGCCTCTGCCTCCTGCCCACAGGCTCTGGTCTATAAAAAGGCCTTTGTTGGGGCTGGGGGTGGGGGTGAGACTTTGGAGGGCAAGATGGCAGTGTCTTTGTGTGACAAACAGAACTGTGGGAGGCCTAGGGCTGGTGGCCAAGGGCAGAGGAAGGCACCGATTAGCAGTATCTCCAGTCTGTATCGTCAGCGGTTATGGTGGTGGGTGGGCAGCGAGGCTGCAGCTCCCACCCTGTGGGAAATGAAGCTGAACCTCCTCCATCTTCCAAGACTCTTCCAAGCCACAGGATGAAGTGAGAAAGGCTTCCCCGGCTCTCCCCAGGCCCCCCCACCCCATGGCCTCTACCTTTTCACAGCTGCCACCTGCTCTGAGGTGTAGCCCTTGGTGCTCTCTCCTCCTCCTGCCTCGCCGTTGGCTGAGGGGGTTTCGGTCCCGCCTGCCTTCCTGTGGGTGGTGTGGGATGTATCTGTGGGTTGGGGTTGGTCACCGGCAGACTGTGGTTTTTGGTTGAGGGACTCGATCAGTTCTGTGAAGGAAAAAGAAGCCACCGAGGGGTCCCTTGCAGGTCTGTCTGTTGAGGCCGACTCCTGTGTCCCACTCACCACCCTTCCAGCATGGCTACTGCTCTCCTGACTTGGGCCTGTTCTTTTAGGAGCCCCAGTTCTCAGGAAAAGGATTATTATCGATTTTAAAATCTTAGCAATACTAACTTTATTAACAGAGCCATGTGATTCTTGTAACTACAAGTAACTGCCTTCCTTATTTTCAGATACTCTATTTACATATGCACTCTTTTTCTTTTTCTTTCTTTCTTTTTTTTTTTTTTTTCTTTTTTGGTTTTTCCAGACAGGGTTTCTCTGTGTAGCTTTGGAGACTATCCTGGCACTCCCTCTGGAGACCAGGCTGGCCTTGAACTCACAGAGATCCGCCTGCCTCTGTCTCCCAAGTGCTGGGATTAAAGGCGTGCACCACCAACGCCCAGCATTCGTTCTCAATAAGTTATACAGTGTTTTCTAACATGCCCAAAGCCCCAGTACTGCCACATACTCTATCATGGCGGCACACACATTAACCCGTTCTTAAAACCTGGTCCCCAGGTCACCCTCAACTACACTGGGAGTCTGAGGCCAGTCTAGGTATGTAAGAGATCCCGCCTCAAAAAACAAACAAACAAACAAACACAAAAACCAACAACAAAAGAGGAGCTGGGTATGGTGGTGTACACTTTTAATTCCTGCACTCTGAGGCAAAGGAAGAGGCAAGGGAGTATCTCTGAGTTAAGACTAGCCTAGTGAACATGGTGAGTTCTAGGCCAGCCAGGCCCATAGTGAAACTCCATTAAAAGAAACAAACAAACAACAGTCCAAGAAACCCCACACCCTAAAACAGCAAGAGGCCGGGAAAATGAGCCCACAGCCAAGACTACAGACCTGAGCTGGACCCCCAGAGCCCAAATTCAAGGACCACCAACTCCTACAGACTGCCCTCTCATTCCCTCATGGAAATCACACACAGAGAAAGAATAAATGAGAGACAGACAGACAGAAGAGGAGGAGAGCAAGGGCATAGTGGGGCATGGTGGCATATGCTTTTAATCGCAGTATTCTGAGTTCTAGGCCAGCCAGAGATACACAGTAAGACCCTGCCCCCCCCCCCCCCCCCGCCCACCTCCCCCTCCGACAGTTTCTCTGTGTAACAGCTCTAGCTGGCCTGGAACTCACTTCATAGGCAAGGCTGGCTTTGAGATCCACTTGCCTCTGCCTCCCGAGTGCTGGGATTAAAGGAATTTGCTGCCACCACCCGGCGACCCTATCTTAAATAAGTAAATAAAAATAATAGCACACGTTTGACTAATGAACCCAGCAGTATTTGATCTATAATTCAGTTACTTTTACTTTTGCTGCATTTTTGTTTTTGGATAGGATCTTGCTCTGCAGTCCAGGCTGGTCTCAAATTCACCGTCCTCTTGCCTTAGCTGTCCAAGTACTGGATTACAGGTGTGCACCACCATGCCAAGCTTGATGCTACCTTGGTATTTCTTTCAGTGTGCTTGTTTGCTTTACTAGGCTGTTTTTTTATGAATCATTCTTCTACTGACCGAACTCAGATCTGCATGCCCCATCTCAGCACTACATCACACTCTCTAGGACACTCGTCCTCAGTATTACTTCCTGTTGGGTTTTCTATCTTTATGCTGGTTCTTTAAAATGCTTTAATAGTACTGGGTAGTGGTAGTACACACCTTTAATCCCAGCACTCAGGAGACAGAGGCAGGCCTGATTTATAGAGTTCCAGGACAGGCTCCAAAGTTACAGAGAAACCCTGTCTTGAAAAACCAAAACCAAAAAAAAAAAGCTTTACTAGTAAATAAACACTGTTAGTGCAGAGCTAATACTAAGTCCAAGTTAATGTTAATTTTAATGTTTCCTAGTTCAAATATTTGCTTATTAACACGGTGCATGAGAATTATAAACTGTTTAATATTCTTAGTTTGGATTTAATAGTATTATTTCCTTTTAGTTGAAAGCAGTAGTTTTTCTCTCATTGTGGTAAAAACAGAAAATTCACCATCTTAACCCTTTTATGTGTGTAGGCCAGAGGTCACCGAGGGACGCCTTCCTCAGTTTTTCACTGAACCTGGGGCTTGCTGACTTGACTAACTGGCTGACCAGAGGGCAGCCTCCTCCACCCCCACACTATCCTCCTGTCTCCATCCCAGTGCTGGGATCACAAGCATGTACAACCCAGCCTGGGCTGTGGTAGATGCTGGGGGAGGGGTGTCTGGATTCAGGTCCTCATTCTTTTGTTTCTTGGTTTGGTTGTGCCCCTGCATCGTTGTTCCCCCACCCCCCTCCCCAGACAGAGTTTCTTTGTGCAACAATCCTGGCTGTCCTGGAACTCTGTAGATCAGGCTGGTCTGGAATTTACAGAGATCTGCCTGTCTCTGCCTCTGAAGTGCTGGGATTAAAGGAGTGCATCACCACCGCCTGGCAAAGTCCTCATTCACAGACTTAGTACTTACCCTCCAGCTCTCAATCTTAAACCCTTTTAAGTATAGAATTCTAGGTGATTTTATTGTTTGGACATTTTGTAGCCCAGGCTGGAGTGGACATCCTGATCCTCTGCTTCTGCCTACAAGAGACTGAAAGCATGAGCTACCTCCCTTGGATCCATTTCAAATTGACTTTCTTCTTTGCAGCACTGGGGACCAAACACCGGCCTCAGGCATGCTGAGCAAGCACTCTGCCAAAGAGCAACACCCAATCCACTCTTTATTTTATGTGTATTGGTGCTTTACTTGCAGGGATGCCTGCGCACCACATGCATGCCTAGAGTCTTGAGAGGACAGAGAGGGCATCAGGACCCCTGAAACTGGAGTTGCAGGGTGTTGAGAGCCGTGTGGGTACTGCTGACCAAACCTGGGTCCTTGCTTTATAGACCAGACTAGCCTAGACTACAGAGATCTGCCAACCTCTGTCTCCTGTGTGCTGGGTTTAAAGTTTACTCAGCCAGTGCTCTTAACTGCTGAGCCTGTTCTCCAGCCTGATCCTTCAGATTCTAAGTCCAAAGCAGTATGTTCAAGAGAAGTCGTCTGCTTGGTACAGAGAGGATACAGTCCTCTGCGGGGGTGGGGGATGGCAGCAGCCTGTCTGACTCAGTGGGACTGGGTGGGAAGGCCAATTCCTGGAACCTTTGTTTAGCAGTGATGAGGAATGGGGGAAGTAAGTCTGCCCCAGGAGACCATCGCTGGAGACTCAGAAAAATCCCTGTGTGCTCATTTCTACTGTTGGGTTTCTTTGTGGTGCTGGAGATCAAACCCAGGATACTAATCACACTAGGCAAATGTTTCACCATGTAGTCATTCCCTCGGCCTCTCTCTGTGTCTCTGTCTCTGTCTCTCCTATCGGCAGGGTCTAATGTAGGCCAGGCTAGCATCCAATCCTCCATGTAGTGGAGGATAAACTTCCTGCTTCCACTTTCTGGTGCTGGAATTACAGGTGTATGCCACCAACCACAATTATTATTGCTTATACACATTGATTTCATGTGTACAGGTGGTTTGCCTGCACATATGTCTGTACACCATGTGAGTTCCTGATGCCCACAGATCCCCTGGGACTGGAGTTACAGAGAGTTTCGAGCCACCACGGGAATTGAACCTGGGTCCTTTCCAAGAGCAGCCAATGCTCTTAACTGCTGAGTTATCTCTCCAGCTCTATTGTTATATTTTTTAAATAGCTGGCCATGCCAAATTATCTACTTCATTGGGGTCTATACGAGATGTCACCCTAAAATGGGATCATGGTTATTCAAATCCAAGCTTTTGGTTCCTTCTGACCTAGCATCCCCAAACCCTAGCAAATGCCATGATCCCATTTTAGCCTGTCAAGAGCTTTGGAATTCTAGCCTGAACACTGCAATCTCTTGACGGGCCCCTGGGAAAATAATGTACCTAGATCCTTGTTGGGACCCAGGATACCTGTGGCCCAGACACCTCTTCCACCACTATATACCTAGGTCATACCCAAGGGTCATTGGGGATTGAGCACTGGGTTCTGGTGGACCACTGTACCCCAACCATGACTATCTCAGTGCAGAAAACGTGCTCCATCTCCCTGGAATTGGGCAATTCAAATAGAGGAGCTGACAGCAGAGTTAATGGCACATAGGAAGTGGAGGCTTTGACTGAGCTCGAGGTATTTCTTGGAGAAGCATTAGTAGCTGGGTATAGTGTGGTTCACACCTGTAATCCTACCTAGCCCCTCCATCTCATTCTCTGTTTCTGACAGAGAGTTTCCTCTGTGTAGCCCTGACTGTCTTGGAACTTGTAGACTAGGCTGGCCTTGAACTCAGAGATCTGCCTGCCTTCACCTCCCGAGTGCTGGGATTAAAAGGCATGTAGCTCTGCCACCTAGATATAATCCTAGCTCTTGGATGCTGAGGCACAAGGATTTTGAATTGGAGGCCAGCCGAGGCTACAAAGACAGTTTGGGCTATAGGGTTGGTTACTGTCTCAAACAAACAAGATTAGTAGCAACCATCTTTTTTCTTTCTTGTTTTGGAGGCAGTATCTTGTTATGTTTGAGGTTGGCCCCCAAATTGTGATCCTCCCAAATGCTGAGATCACAGGTGTGTGCCAACGAAGCTGACTTGTAACGGCCATTTCTGTTCCTGAGTGTTCAGTGTCTGTTAGGCAGGCACCACCACATGGTCTATAAAAATTAGCTCACTTAATCATCACAACAGCCTCAGAAGGGAGGTGGCATCACCCACTGACACTCCCCTTAGGGACAAGGTGCTGCGGCAGCACTGCTGGGTCCGAGGTGCACAGGTCCCCACTCTAACTCTGCGGCTAATCCCGGCTGTGTCTCTGGAGGGAGGAACTCCAGATGTTATGTTTACAGAGTCGAGATTCAATTTGCAACTCTGCCTCTTACTAGCATAGCGGTATGACCCTGGCTGATCCGTGGCGACACTTATTGGCACCTCGGCTTCCTCAGAGTGTGGCATCAGGAAGAAATAAGATAACACGTGCATTTGGTCTGGAGACTGGCACTGGCATGGCATCAGGGTCAAAATACCACAATCTGAGGAGCAGCTGGCTGGGGAGGGGAGAAAAGCTATGGGCTGGGGCCGGGGGTGGCTAGCATGGCTCAGGCCAAGAGCAGTGCCACAAGAGGTAAAGCAAGAAACCAAAAAACAAAATGGAGCTGGTCCTGCAGGCAGAGGAAGTAGCTGGTCCCCTGTGGATTTGAACCATGTTGCGTGTTTTGATCTCTCTGGAAGTCTGTGGTCCAGGCTCAGCCTGCTGTGCATGACCCGAAGGGAGTGGGGATGGGGCAACCTCACTAGTGATCCAATCAACACAGTTGCATAAGTACTCCTGAGCAAAGACTCTGGAAGCTTTCTAGGCAGTTCCACTGGTCAGTCGCTCTCATTTCCCTACACTGCAGAATCAAATGGGGTGTGGATATGTATACTCAGCATCACCCAGAAGGCTCCAGAATGAGTTGAAAATGCAAGACTTCTGGTTGCTGGCAAGCTGATCTCTCCACTGGTCTGAATGCCATCAACAGGCCTGCAGCATGTGACAGTCTCATCTTGACGCATCATTACATCCCACGTGACACAGTGGCTGATAGACAATGTGCAACAACACAAAAGAGTTAGGTACCAGGCCAGCTTAATGTTAACCTTAGCTTTGGGTGAGCCTAGGAGATCACTGAACCACGGAGGTGTGAACCATGCTATTTGGGATGTAAGGCATGAAGACTGCTGAAGTCCAGAAGTTTGACAGATACCAGCCTGGGCACCGAGGGGAGATGCTGCTGTTTCAACATTAATTCATTAAAAAAAAAAAAGCTAAAAAACCAATCAAAGAGCCCAGTATGGTGGGTGGCTCATACCTTTAATCCTAGCACTTGAGAGGCAGAGGTACACAGATCTTTGTGAGTCTGAGTCTAGCCTGGCCTACAAAGCAAGTTCCAGGATAACGAGGGTTGCAGAGAAAGACCCTGTCTCAAAGATAAAACCCAAAACAAACAAAAAGGAAATCAGAAAGAAAAGGCCACAGGGCAGCTGAGGAAGATTTACAGCTGCCAAGACCTCTTGCTCTTCCTGAGGCAGGGGTCTGGCTCCATACTGGCCTAGACTCAGTCAAGGCCACTTGCTAGCAGAATTTTCTTGGAGAAATTAACCCAGGTTTTTTTTAAGGCTTTTTCCCTTCTAAGAACTGTGTGAGAAGGTGGACAGGGCTTAGCATGTGGCTAGCAATTGTCATAAGTTGACCTGTTCCTGCCACTTTTATTGTTAGTCATAAAATGAGTGACACTCAAAATGAGTCAAGGGAAGGGCTCAGAATGGGGACAGAGCCTGGGGTCAGAGACAGAGAAGACTGGGACCCTGGGTATTCAGCAGTGTGCACTTGTTACCATAGCTAATTTCTCAGTGTAGACTTTGACCTCTACCCATGGCTGCTTGGAGGAGCAAATAAAATTCAATGAAATACAGAGAATGGGAGGACTGGGGAATCACAAAGGTGGACTGACCTAAATGGACAACTCCACTCTGCATCTTCCTGGTGTTACAATTCTCTCTCCTCCTGATCCTGAAGGCCCAAATCCCCTGGTAACCAAGATTCTCCCCACCACCCCCATCTCCCATAGCCTTGCCAGGATAGCCTTTCTGACTCTGCCCAGACCCCACTGTGAGCCATTTCATAGAAGCTTAGGTAATAGGAGCTGTAGGTACCATATCCAGCCAACTCTCTTTGCTAGGGAAACTGAGGTCTAATTATATTCTCAAGGCCTCCCTGCAAAATCTGCTGTCTTCTATTTAATTTGAGATAGATTCTTACTGTGTAGGCCAAGCTGACCTGGAACGGAAGACCCTCTTGTCTCCTGTCGGCCTCCCGTGCTGCAATTACAGATGTGTGCCTCCATGTCCAGTTCTTTCAACCACTTCACTAAATATCAGGTGAAGCCAGTGACCATCAGGTCAACAAATGCTGGATAGAACATCCCAGAAAAAAAGTTGGACACAGTGGTGCACGCCTTTAATCCCAGTACTTGGGAGGCAGAGGCAGCCAGATCTCTCTGAGTTTCAGGTCAGCCTGGTCTACAAAGTGAGTTCCAGGACAGTCTTTTGAATGAGACCTTTAAAAAAAAAAAAAAAAAAAAGAATGAAAGAAAAGAAACTCCCAGAAAAAGACAATGACAGCATCACCTCTGCTGTGGCCTCCCAGCAGTCTTGTTCCTGTCCCACAATGTGGTTGTCTAGTTCTGGTGTCTCCCTGTCCTGTCCCTACAGCAAGCCCCCCTTCCTGCTTTCCATGGTGAAAGCTAATATAGGGACTTCAATTCTTGTTTGAGCCCCTTAGCTGACCCCTCCCTTCACAAACCCTTTACCTATCAGAGACCAATGCCTCTACTTTTGTCCTCCAACCTTCCTTTCCCTTCTAGTCTTCAATTCGTCCCTTTCCCCTAATGGCCTCTGCAGCAGCTGACAACTCCAAGACTCCATGGCTACCGCCTCTGTCATCTCCCAGGACTACTCTCCTGCTGCTGCTCCATCTCACTCCCACTGCTAAGGGCGGGTATGGTGTATGGTTGTCCACCAGGCAATGGCTTCTCCATGGTCTCTGCTTTCCCAGTGACCTCAGCTGAGCTCATTTCCAAATGAGGGTCAACAAACCCGTGACAACAGTCTTTAAACTGGCACCTGGTGCTTTCTCCTGGGCTCTAAACTGGTGGCTTCCCAAGAATGTATTACTGGCAATTCCCATTCTGCCCACCTCTTTCCGTCTAGTTTCTTTGGCTTGGACCTTTTCAGGTCACACAAGTTGACCCCAATTCCCCAGCATCCATCTCCGCCACTTCATCATCACACGAGGGCTCTTCATTTCTGTATCCCACCTTATGTCGTCATGTCCTAACCAATTTGGGGCCATTGATCTCTTAGGCTGTTCTCGTTCTCTCTCTCATTTTTCTCTCCTTTCCTCTTACTGGCTCACCTCCCCCACCCCCTTTTGGAGACAGAATCTCACTGTGATATCGTCCAGGGTGGCTTCAAACGATCTACTGCCTCAACTTCCTCACTGCCAGGATTATAGGCATGCACCATCACACCTGGCCTCATGCGGTTTCTTTTAAGAACCCTTTCTCCTTTTGGGTCTCTTCTAGCCCAAGGCTGCCTTTGTTATGCCTGGTCCTCTAGCTTTCAAGTGATTGTGCAGGTTCCATGGACTCGGTTGCCTCTCAGACAGAGCAAACCCTCTCTAGCTCCCTCTATACGAATAGCATGAAAAACCTTGGTTTGACTGGAAAGGAGTCCAATAGTCTGCCCATCCCACTTTCTGACTTGAATTCTCTGTAAATCCCCACTTCACTTGTCTCTAAATGTCCCTGTACAAAATCCCTGCCCAGACCCTTTCAAACCTCTGGCCTCCAGGTCTTCTCCTATCTCTTCCAACAAACTGGATGTTTGAATATTGCCTCTTTTGTTTGTTTGTTTTTCTTTGAGATAGGGTTTCTCTGTGTAGCCCTGGCTGTCCTGGAACTCACTATGTAGGCCAGGCTGACCTCGGACTCAAGTGATTCGCCTGCCTCTGCCTCCGGAGTGCTGGGATTAAAGAGAGTGTGCCACCACCCACCACCCAGCTATGGTTGTTGCTTCATTTCTTACAGCCTGCAGCCCTTTCCTCTGTGAGATAACATCATTACAGGGCTCCCAACAGCTTATACAATATACTGGTTGGGAGATTATCCTTCACACCCTCCCATCCCCCAAGACTGGGAACTCTCAAGTGGTAGGGACTAAACTTTTTCATAACTACCCTTAAGCTCTCAGCACCTAAACAACCAACTGTGCCTATTTTCTGTTAAATCACTGTTATCACCTGCCTTACAATCTTTTTTCCTCTGGATGTTTGCTTCCTTTAGGATCTTGCAAATCCTGCTGAACCACTTGGCATCAAGCAGTGAACTTTGTAGGCCAAACAAAAAAGATTATCAATACCAGTTACTTTTTTTTTTTAAGACAAGGTCTTGCTATACAGCCCAGATGACCTCAAACCTGAGGCAATTCTCTTGCTACAGCCTCCTGAGCTCAGGGATCACAGGCATGGGCCACCATATCTGTAGCAACCTGTTGTGTTGAATGAACACCCGGAATGAACTCCTATCCAAAACATTCAGTGTAGACAGCTACCTAGTATTTTTTTTAACCAACATTTCTCTAGCCCAGGCCTATACTAGCCATACATCCTTGTCAGTTCAGTGCAAGGCTGCTGTTAATTCATGCACATGAGGCATATATTCTATCCAGCAAGGACATAACAAATGTCCAACTGGTAGCCAGTGAAGGTACTTAACTGCCAAGCCCAACTACCCAAGTTCCATCCCTGGGACCCACAAGATGGAAGGACACAACTGACTCTGACACACACACACACACACACACACACACACACACAGACACACACACAGCAAAGCCCTGGAAGGATACCCTGTCCAAGTTCCTGAACTAGCACAGGTGGTTTCTGCCATGCCCTATAGGCCCTGTTTCATCAGCTTTCTCAATGGCTCCTTAGCTCCCAGCAGCAATCAGGTGGAATTCTGACAGTCCACACCCCACCATGCTCTCCATTTATAAAGAGGCAATTATCCCAAAGGGGAGCACCTTGAGCAAGTTACTGGAGCAGTCCTGGTAAATACAGACTGAAACCCTCTCCTAGAGGAGGCAAACAGGTCAAAGATCAACCTGCAAAGTGGAGGAGGGAGGAAAGTTCAGGAATCAGGCTGCCCTGTCGGCCAGCACTCCTTTTTCTCTATTTCCAAACGTGGGCAGGGCAGGTGAGGGGCAGGCCGCGGCTCTTCATTTCATTTTAATAAACATTTATGGAGCCTCAGAGCTTTCCAGTTCCTAGTTGTGTCATATCCTGAGTCCCTTATCGTTGAGAGATTTCTCATCTCCCGAAGATATAAGGACAGAGTTCTCTGTCTTTCTCACAAGACAGGATCAGGTGACAAAACAGATGGGAAAGAACTTTCTACACTGAAAAGCTCTATGGGTATTCTTGTTATATACATTATCTGCTCCAACTCCCTTGCAGGTGAGGAAACCTGAGTTCACCAAAGTCACAAGACAGCAATCATAATAAGATGTGGGTCCCTTAACTCTGCTACTCGTCAGGGTTTACTAAGTCCACTGACACAAACCCTGTGTCGTTCTCCTTTCCGGATGGCATTTAAATTTCCTTTGGGAACTCAGATTACGGACACATAAAAGGAGGGGACTGCCGGGCGGTGGTGGTGCACACCTTTAATCCCAGCACTTGGGAGGCAGAGGGAGGCGGATCTCTGAGAGTTGGAGGTCAGCCTGGCCTACAAAGCGGGTTTCAGGACAGCCTCTGTTACACAGAGGAACCCTGTCTCGGAAAACAACAACAACAGCAGCAATAATAATACCAAGTAAAGTGAGACGATGGGTAGCAGAGACAAGCTCACTATTCCCTCTTTGGTTTGGGAACTCTCGGCCCTAGGCTGGTACCCAGCAGCCGTAGCAGTCCGTAAGACCCGATACCCAGGCCTGCTGGAGGCGAAGGTGGGATGGGGTGGCTGAGCCTGGGATCTTCAACAATCCATTCACCCTGAAACTCTGCGTTCAAAAGAGTGCATGATATATACTCGGAGGTGGAGTGGCTTATTTCTCGAAGGGTTCTGTGATTCGAGCGAATGAAGATCAGAAGGTGCCTTTCTAGGAATTCCCTCCCTCTCTAGACCCCATTCTCCCTTAGAATAGTTATGTTTATTTTCCTGAACTATAATATTTCCCAGGCCGGCCACTGGCCCTGGGCCATCGAACAGCCCCCTGGGAAAAGTAGTTTTCTTTCGCTTTCACGTGCGTTCTCTTGGCCTGGTCTCGCAGCGCATCTCCGTCCCAGAAACCTCACATTCCAGAGGGGTTCACAAGCACTGAAAAGGCCTGCGAGCCAGGCCCTCGCAGGTCTCCGGGGGTCCAGCATCCCACCGAGGCGCGAGACGGAGGGACTACGAATCCCAGCAGCGCTCGCGCGCAGCAGTGCGCAGGCGTAGCCGCGCCTCACCACCCCTCCCCCTCCGCCAACTGCTCCCGTCGGTCCGTTCCCGTGTTGCCCCCATCCGCGCTAATGTCCCCCTCGGTCCCTGCGGCGCCTCCCACTCACCGGTGACTCGTGGCGTCGGGTATAGCCGCTGCGCCTTCTCCAGGAAGCGCAGCGCCCGCTCGGGCTGGTTGCTTTGGATGGCCTTGAGGGCGATGCTGATACAGCGCTCGGCTTCATCCTTGTTGGATTCCATGGCGGAACCCGAGCGCGGAACCAGGGAGGGGGAGGCCGGGCGAGCGAAGGGCTGCGCCAGCCGGCGGCGCGTCGCGGGGCAAGCCGGCGCGGAAGGATGACATAACCCTCCGCCCCTCCTTCCCCGGATTTGAGTGAGGGTTGAACCCGGGCGGAAGCCCTACCGTATGTCTCCTAAGAAAGGGGCGTTCGGTTAGGAGGCGCTGGAACCCGCGGGAGCTCTAGAGCGCAAGTCCTGAAGTTGAGCGTGCGCTCACGTTCTTGTTGGTAGCGTTTTGCGTTCCAGTCCCCGACTGTTAATCGAACTGATGTTTACACCGAATATCCACTGTCAGACGCTCTAGTTTGAAGTGGCACTGGTGTCAAAACAAAGCCTTGTCCTCGCAGAGCTCTCGTGAGTGGAGAGAAGTCCAGCAAACGGATACATTAAGATAGTGACACAAGGAACCTAGCGAGAAGTAGGGAGATCGAGGGGAGGGGCTACTATTTAAAATAGCTTAGAAGCTCATTTTTGCAGAATTCTGGAGGAATAGGAACACGTGGATGTCTGGAGGGAGGGTGGTTCAAGTGGAAGGAACAACAAAAATGTAAAGGCTCGGAATAGGTGAGTTACTGGGGGACTGAGGAGGCGCTTACAGGAGTCCCTGCGGAGTGGAGCCAGTCAGGTTGCGGTGCTCACCCTGACCTCCCACCCCAGTGACAGCAACTTCGCGAACGGTGCCTGTGACTTCCATTTGGCCAAATCCACCGGTTATTTCTTAGCCTTTACGTTATGGTTTGACAAGAAACTACAACAAGCCCAATCAAAGTTTTTTTTTTTTTTTTCTTTTTTCTTTTCTGGTTTTCCAAGATAAGTTTCACTATATAGCAGTCCTCTGTAGATCAGGAACTCGCTCTGTAGACCAGACTGGCCTCGAACTCAAAGATTCGCCTGCCTGCCTCTGCCTCCCAAGTGCTGGGATTAAAGATGTGCTCCACCACCTGCTCCGAGACACACACACACACACACACACACACACACACACACACACACACACACGGACTGCAACTGTGTAGACTAGGCTGGCCTCAAACTTTCAGTGATCCTTCTGTCTGCTCTCCACATCTTACTAAATCCTGGATATATTTTGAAAACAGTTTTTTTTTTTTTTTCCTGCTGTAGTGGATGGATGTTCAGTGTGAGAAAAACAGATGACTTCTGGCCAATCACAGTATTCTTTGCTTGAATAATTAGAATTTCTGTGGTTACACACCTAGCCCGTTTCGCAACACGAAGGAGATAGACAACACTTAAGGGTTCCAAAGATTTTAATAATTTACCTCATAAGGGGGTTGCTGGTGCATCAGGGCTTCGGGACAAGGACTTGGGAGCCTTGTTTCTCCTGACAGCCCCAAGCAGGGGCAGAAGCCGGGTTTATAAGTACCAAAATCACAAACGGTTGTTGCCAAGTTACAGTTATAATTTCTACCAATCAGAAATGAAAGATTAGGGACTTTCCTTGTGTGTTCCATCATTGTCAACCAACATACAATGTAAACTTTTCAGTCCAACCAATCAGATTCATTTGTTCCTTCTGTGGTTACGAACAGTCATGTTTCTAGAGAACTGAAGATGCATAACAACGACTATTTCTATGGCTCAAGGAGGAGGTTGGTCAGCCATGGACAGTCCTCAGCTTCCCTAGGGCTTGGGAACCTGAACTTATTTCACCCAGAAGTCAAAATGGCAGTACTCAGGCCAAGGCGCTTTTACCTGCTCCCTTCACTGTGTTCTTGAACTGGAGAAACAGGGGAGTCTTCGAAAGGAGAATTTGTTGAGAAGAATATTAAACGTTTGATCTAGGGCAGATGTTTTGGTGATGTGATGACAGAAGGTGGTGTAAGTGAAGAGCATAGGAGAGCTGAGGGTTGAACTCAGTGGTGATCAGGCTTAGCAGGACCCTGGCTTTAATCCCAGCAATGCTCCTCATCCATCCCCACCAAAAATAAATAGCAAGGAGCTTGAGCTGCAAACCTAATTTTGGAAGTGGACGTGAATGCTTTTTGAGATAAAGTTTCTCCGTGTAGCTTTGACTTTCTTGGAACTTGCTTTGTAGACCAGGCTGAACTTGAACTCAGAGAGATTGGCTGCCTCTTGCCTCTGCCTACTGAGTGCTGGGATTAAAAGCATGTGCCACCACCGCCCAGGCTGTATGGTTTTGATGTGGGGTATATCATAACATTTTGTAGTAGATGCAAATAAGTAGTTTCTCCCTGATGACCAAGCGTTCAAATATATGAACCTATGGGAGACATTTCTGTCAAACTACCACAGTAGGTCCCAATCAGTAAGGATCTGGAGAGGTAGCTGGGCATTTCTGTGGTGGGTGTGGATGGTCCTTCGCCAGGAGCTATTTATGCCTCAGTTTCCCACTCTTTCCTCTGCTGCTGGGCTTGACCCCCTCCTCCTCCCACCTCTCTCTCTTCCCCTTACCCCCACCCCCAGTCCCTTCCCTCCTCTCTCCTTGACTCCCTCTCTCCCTCCCTTTTGTGGTACAGGGAACCCAGGGCATTAGGTGCAGCACACAGAGCAGGCTGCTGCTACCTGAACTGCTTCTGTCATGAGCCTAAGGGATGACCTAAATGGCCTCCATGTTGTCGTCCTTACTTTTGAGTTCTCAGTCTGAAGCCTGTGAAGAGAACCACATTCCTCAGTTCATGCTAAACATTTAGGTTCTTGGTTGTAGATTTTGTTTAAAAAAAAAATGTGTCAGGCTGTGGTAGTGCACACCTTTAATCTCAGCACTTGGGAGGCAGAGGGAGGCAGATCTCTGTGAGATCAAGGCCAGCCTACTGAGCAAGTTCCAAGATAGCTAAGGCTATACAGAGAAACCCTGTCTCAAAAAATCAAATCAAAACAGAACAAAAAACCCAAATGAAAACAAAACAAAAACCCAAATAAATAAAAACCCAAATCAAAACAAAACAAAAATCCCAAATAAATAAGATAAACTATAAGGCTGTACATAGTGGCTCATACTTGTAATATTATTACTTAGGTTGAGGCAGGAGGATTGCTGTGAGTTCAGGGCCAGCCTGATCTACAGAGTGAGAGTCTGTCTCCAAAACAAAACAAGAATCCTGTCAGGGATGAACTGTCTTTTAAATTCAGGTGCATTTAAACTTTCTAAATGCAGGTGCTCTCCCGGTAGCCCAGGCAAGCCTCAACTTGCTGTTTGATCCTTCTGCTTCAACGTCCCAAATGCTGGAATGACAGGCCTGCACACTATGGGTGAGAACATCACGTCACCGTTTTGTAATGGGAGAAAGCCTGAGAATTTTGGTTCTAACCAGCTGGACTGGCCTCCACTGTGGACACCCAGAGGTCCCTGCAAGAGCTTTACCTTGCCCTGACACTGGCCCTGAAGCCACACTAGTGACAGGCTGCAGTAAGCGCTGAGTCCATCTCCAACACATATGCCTGTAATGTCCTTTAATGGTCTGTCACCCACCATTTCCTCCCCACATCTAAAAATCTCTCCTCACTCCTGTCTACCGGCTCATCCTCAACTATCTCTTCCATCTGTTCAATTCTCACTCATTCCTTAGGGCACAGCGGGGAGCCCGTCACTTCTGTGAAGTGAAAAATTGAATTTAGTCATTATGTGTTTGTTCTGGAAGTCAGAGCTTTAGGAATCCGGAGATGAGCCATGAGGAAGGCCGAGCTCCACCTCAGGGAGCCCAGACAAGGCAGGGAGGTAGGAAGAGACCAGACAGAGGGACTGTGTGTAAACTCTAGAGGTGGTGCAGATACTGGAGTTGTCTGTTCTATCAGGGACTGGCAGCTGAGCCAGGGTCTAAAGCCCAGAAAGTTCCTTCTTTCTTGGAATTCTGTCAGCCTAGGCCTCCCTTGCCTTGCCCAGTTGGTGTTCTCTGCATGTGAGTCTTTATACCCTACTTTCAGGCAAACCAAGGCGGAGGGAGACCTTAACCCCATTTCCTTCCTGGCCTGAGTACAGGGCCTACCAAATTTGCTTTGCTTCCTGGTTTCTGTGTGGTTGCCTTGCTCCATGGCTGTGGTCTGTGTTCATGACAGAGGTATAGGGACAATTCACTTTATGATATCCAGGAAGGAGAGGGTGGAGAAGAGGGAAGGAAAGACAGACTGACTCATCACAGATCTGCCCTCAGTGATCTGCTTTTTCCAAACAGCCTTTTGAGGGTGGTACTTGCCTTTGATTCCTGCACATGGGAGGCAGAGGCAGGTGAATCTCTGTGAGTTCGAAACCAGCCTGGTCTACAGAGTGAGTTCCAGGACAGCCAGGGCTACACAGAGAGAAACCCTGTCTTGAACACCCCCCCCCCAAAAAAAAGAAGTCCAAACAGGCCCTACTTTCTGATAGCTCATTCTGGAGGAACTTAGTAGTGGTGACAGACAACCAGTGATAAGTTATTCTTTCATGATCCACAGGCTGGAGACCAAGCTGGTGTTAGGGGACACTTTGTATCCAAGCATTTCCTTTCATTAAGTTGTGGGCCCAAAATCTCACTGTCAAGACTCTGCTTAAACTACAGTATACATGGGCAGACAGGGTAGTGAAGCAGACTGTGGGAATGGGGACGAGGTCTGGGCTCCAAATCCACCAGGGTTCAGTGTAACACGTGCAAAAACAAAAATACTTTATGCTTGGAGGCTACGAAGTCTAGGCTGGCCTCGAACTTGTGAAACTCCTGCTTTTTTGAACTCTCAGGGTGCTGGGATTACAGGCACGGGTCATCTCACTTGGCAGATCAGTTATTTGTAGACTCATGAATATATTCCTGTGCACCTCTGAAGCTCCACACCGGCCCACATTCTCTGGATGCTGGTAAGAGACAGGCACACAGCAGTCATACTTCTATCAAACTTGGCCTGTCCCTTGGCTGGCCCATTGTATGTAATCATTTTTAAATTCAAAGTCTGTTTGTTTCAACCTCTATCCAGGGAGGTTTGAGGGAGACAAAGAGCAGCTATCAGCGTTTCACAGTTGGAAACTGACCCTGCAGAGTTCATGTGTTAATTGCGGGTGGCCTTGAAATTGGGAGTGTATCATTTTTTGGGAGACACCTAAGCCAAACCTCCATTCTTGACACTTTTCCTGGGTTTGGACCCTTACAAACGGCCTACCTACAAGATACTTCCCTCTTGATGTCTTGCAGGCACCTCCACATTCTCCTTTTTAAATATTTAGGTGTGTACCATACGCATGCCCTGTGTCATTGAAGCTTAAAAGAGGGCTTCAGATGCCCTGGAACTATAGCTCCAGACAGCTGCCATGTAGTTGCTGGGAACAGAACAAGGATCGTCTTCGAGAACAAATGCTCTCAGCTTCTGAGCGACCTATCCAGCCGCAACCTCCACATTCTGAAAAATGGCTCATCCATCTTCTGCCCAATTCTGACTCTTGTCTCAGCTTTGCAGGCCATGAAGAGCAACCACAACACTCTGTTACACAATCACAAGTCTGGTTTCATCCTAAATGACTAAACCCAGCTATCCTTCAAGTCACATGCTCCATGCTTGCCCCTCCTCCAGTCAAGCTCTGCAGCCCTGATACATGCTTCTAGGGAAACTTAAGACTGTGGATCCTACCGAAGCCACTAATGCATCTCAAGAAAACTGACCATTCAAAACATGCAGGGCTGGGCTCCGGGAGTGCAGCCACTGTACAGTGCTTGGCTGATATATGCACAAGGTGATGGGTTCCAACCTTAGCACTGAAAAAAATTAGTATAATGTAGAGTTTATTACAGTATTTTCCCAGGTAAAGCCCTCAGTGGCTCCTAATTATCATTAACCTGGTTGTCCTAACTTCTTGGGGATTACAGGGTCCCGTTTCTCCCCCTATGAGGCCCTTTGTGCTTGGCACTTTTTTTTAAAAAATGATTATTTATGTACTTTATGTATATGGGTGTTTTGTCTGCATATACATTTGCATACCAGAAGAGGGCATCAGATTCCAGATTCCAGAGCCACCATGTGGGTGCTGAGAATTGAACTCAGGACTTCTGGAAGATCAGCCATCCCTCCAGTCCCAATGTTTAGCATTTTCTGTTGTAATTTTTATGGATTAAATTTATTGTGACTAGGCTACTTGGATTTTCCCTTTATGTCTGTCTATCTGGTAACATGTCTTCTGAGGCCGGGCGTTGGTGGCACACATCTTTAATCCCAGCACTCGGGAGGCAGAGGCAGGAGGATCTCTGTGAGTTCGAGGCCAGCCTGGTCTATAGAGTGAGTTCCAGGATAGGCTCCAAAGCTACACAGTGAAACCTTGTCTCAAAAAACAAACAACAAGGGGGCTAGAGAGATGGCTCAGAGGTTAAGAGCACCAACTGCTCTTCCAGAGGTCCTGAGTTCAACTCCCAGCAACCACATGGTGGCTCACAACCATCCGTTATGAGATCTGGTGCCCTTTTCTGGTGTGCAGATATACATGGAAGCAGAATGTTGTATACATCATAAATAAATAAAATCTTAAAAAAAACAAAACAACAAAAAAGAGATATCTTCTGGAAACAGTAATTTCAAATTTATTGGCAAAGAATTGCTCATGGTACTTATTTTCAAAGCTGTTTATTATCAGTAATTTTATGCATTTAAAAATTCCTAATGTTGCTGGAGAGATGGCTCAGAGGTTAAGAACACTGTCTGCTCTTCCTGAGGTCATGAGTTCAATTCCCAGCAACCACATGGTGGCTCACAACCTTCTAAAAATAAGATCTGGTACCCTCTTCAGGCATGCAGGCAAACATGCAGTAGAACACTGTATATGTAACAAATCTAAAAAGAATAAAAAGAATGCTTAAAAGTTCCTAATGTCGGGATGGGGATGTCGCTCAGTTGGTAGAGTGCTTGTCTAGTATGCAGGAAGCTACGGGTTCAGTCCTCCGCACTGTATAAAACTGGGTGTGATGGCACATGCCTGTAACCCCGTTTCTTTAAATTTAAATACTTTCTGTGTGTCTTTGTGTTAAGGCACAAACTCTAGGACCTGTATGTGGATGAAGGTCAAAGGAAAATCTTGGATGTGAGTTTCTCGTTTGCCATCTTGAGATAGGGTCTCTCTTGTTCACTGATGCATATGCCAAGAGAACTGGCCCCTGGGCTTTGCAGGACTCCCCCCCCCCCCCCCCCGCCAATAGAGACTCACCTGGAATTAGAGGCTCTTGTGCTATTGTGTTCTGAGGATCCTGACTGAAACTCAGGTTGTCAGGCTGGTGTGACAACCCACTAAGCCATCTCCCTATTCCTATGACTTTCTCCCCATTTCCATATGATCTGTTGAGGCAGGTGCTTGGAAGTTTCTTAATTTCCCTTTAGTTGTGTCCCTTTTCATGGTTCTAGGAACCAAACCCAGGACACCATGCATGCTAAGCTGATGCTGTCAGTGAGCTTCCCTCTGCCTCCACATGTGGCAACCCAGTATTATACTCAGTTCTGCACATTGGGGTATGCTAGTGGTTGAACCGAGGGGCTCAAGAATGCTGACACAAGCTCTACCACTGAGCTATGTTCCCCATTTCAAATGTTCATCATGATTGTTATTTTCTATGACCACTGTCTTCATTCCCTCTTTTGTTTGAGATAAAAGTTTCACTCTGTAGTCCAGGTTGCCTTTGAACTCAAAAGTGATTCTTTTGCCCAAGCCTCCTTCCATCCAGACTCACAGTTCTGGGATCACAGACATGTGTTATCACACTCACCACACTTGGCTCCCTATTGTAATTCAAAATCACTCCTTAATCCATGCTAGGAACCCTGGACTCCAGTTTCCGGGATGGACCTGACTTATGGATCTCTGTACACTCAGTTTCTGCTTGGCTGTCCTGCTTCTCAGTCTCTGGAACTCCTTGGTCTATTTAAAACAGACCATTTTTAAAAAATAATTTATTTAGCTTTATTTTATGTGCCTTGGTCTGAAGGTGTCAGATCCCCTGGACCCAGAGTTACAGACAGTTTTAAACTGCCATGTGGGTGCTGGGATTTGAACCTATGAGACTATTTATGTAGACTCATAGGTGTATTGCCTATGAGTATTTAAAACAACAAACAAACCCAAATCCCACTTCTTCTGCAGGCCTGCTGTGAACGGACAAGTTGGGGTCAGATAGCCAGCCTGCTTCTCTGTACTTAGGAACCTGTTTCTTTCCTGTTTTTCTCTCTAGGACGCATACCCCTCGAAGACCTTTCTCATGCCTGGTCCACAGCAGCTGATCAGGAAAATGACATAGAATAGTGCGAACAACACACATTTACTCATTACCATTCATGTTCTAAAGCCAGAGACCAATACGCTAATATTCTTTCCTCTGTCAACTGCAGTTGGATCCTTTCTTCATGGTTCCTTCTGCCCTGCTTTGTGCCACTCAATTCCTGCTGGCAAGTCAGACTCCCTGCACTGAGCCATTCTGCCAGCAGGTGGCACTGGAAGCCCGAGGCTGAGCCAGCCCCTGCCACTGCCTGACGTTTCTCAGAGGTCTCATGGCTCCCATGGGCTTGGTCTGTGCAAGACTTGCAGAGGGTGCATAGCCATAGCACCAGCTCCTGGGCCTATGATGTCCCTTGTTCTCTGTGTGGCGGCAACCATTGTCCACATCTCTCCTTTTTCTAGATTGTGTGTTTCAGCCATAGACGAAAGTAGGTGGGGCACTAGAAGCAATTACAGTGATTTTTAGAAAACCATGATACATTCTTAAGTCCCCTTTGCTTAGCAACAGTCTCTAGGCTCTCTTTCATCTCCTTGGAGCACACTGAGTCTCAGGTTCAGGAAGTCCAGCTGCTCCCAGATGGACTTCTGGAGAATGGGACCACAGGAAAGGGCGAGCATGGATTCTGGGACAAATTTAAGACATGCTTACACTGCACTGATGCCTCAGGCGTGGAGCAACTGGCATTGCAAAACCTGCACTTAGGTGCCAGGCAGAGAGGAGGACAGGGCAGCAGAGTGAGTGGGGAGCAAAGCTGGCCTCCTGGAAAGGGGGCCCTGGGGAAAATACCGGCCTCTGGCCTCTGCTTTCCTGTGCAGGTGAAGACAGAGGCCCCAGCTCTCCTGCTGCTCAATAATCCCTGGCCATGTTCTGAGTTAGGGTGGAGTGCCACACCAAGGCAGAACTCAGAGGTTCTGGACAGCTGAAACCAAGGCTCATGGGAAGGAACTTAGGGCCCATTCAGCTCAACCTGCCATTGAACAGCTGAGGGAACAGATGGGGAATGACTAGCTCAACACCACACTGACGGAATGGTAGAGCAGAGTACCAGAGGACAATGTTCTGAAAACGCAGGTCCAGCATGCTGGATGCTCATGGTCTATCCCCAAGTAAATTTCTTGTCTGGGACTGTGTATGCCAGTCCCAAGTGAAACGTTACTCCACCTTAATGTCAGAGCATCCTCACTTTTGTCCCTGTCTCAGGTTGCTTGTATGAGAAGGCTGCAGCGTCTGGCAAGGATGGGGTCACTGCTAGTGGGACAAAACAAAGGGTCCAGAGGAAAGGCCTAAAAGAAAGGACACAAGAGCTCTTGGGGTATTTACTGCAAACTGTTATAATTAAAGTGATATTTTATGAGTGTTTTAGACAGAGAGCAGATAGGCTCTGAGCTGGGTCTGGGCTCTGCAAGCCCATAGAGAGGGGAGGAAAAGGAACTCAGCCACTGTTGCTAGAGATGCAGAGTCCCTGAGAAGGTGTCCCGGGGAGCCTGGGAGGAAAACGAGGGAGTGGAGAGGACCATGAAGCGGCTCCTTTGAATCTGGAATTCTGCTGGGAGCACAAGGCCTTCCTGGAGTGGCCTGTGTCTGACACAGATCCTCTGACCAGGCCTCCTGCCAGCTCAGGGTGACAGGGTCGGCTTCATTATCATTCATCACAGACTTCCTCTTGCCTGCCAGAGTATTTTCAAACTTGCAGCAGGAGGAAGAACAGCGGATGTTCTTAATATAAACCCACCATAAGAGAGCACGGAGAGGGGGGTGCTCCCCAGGGCTAGCAGGTGTCAGGAGGGAGAGCCTGGAGAGGGGGGTGCTCCCCAGGGCTGGCAGGTGTTAGGAGGGCTCCCTGCATTCTTTATCCACAGGGCACTTGTTAAAGGAGCTAAGATCTCTGCTTTGAAAACTTGTCCTTTTTTTTTCTTTTTCTTTGAACATTTGATCTGACTGCAAACTTGGAGCCTAGCAGAACACTGACGGGGTCTGGGAAGGCGGAGAGGGAAGCCCACTGAGCACAGAGGTCACTCCCAGAAAGACAGGGCGGGGACACTACTCCCAGAAGCAGCAGCAGCAGCATCATGAAGGGCCACTCCAGGGAGTCCAGGGTGTTAGAGTGCAGGAGGTGGGACACTATTTGGGCAGAGCAAAGTCCCAGGCAGTTTCTTGTGCACATTTCCACATTGCCTGCATGAGACGGGTGAAGCCCATGTCCTTGGGCTTCTCCAGGCCTCTCATCAGCCGCTGCTTCATGATGGAAACAAACTCCTTATTGCTCAGCTCCCCATTGCCTGGAGGATGAGGAAAAACAGGTCAGGTGTAAGTAGAAGCTCTGGGAGAAAATTCCACCCTTCACACCCTGCAGGCTCTGTGGCCCAGCACACACTCAGCCAAGATTCAACTCTCTTGGCTTAGGGTGAACTTCTCTTCCTTGATGCTTCCAGCCGCAGCCCACTGACACTGAGACTGGAGCAGAAGTTGGGTCCTGTGGTAGAACAGAGATGGATGAGGTTTGTGTGTTGGTCCGTGGAATGTTCCCAGGTTGTGGGAGAGACATGTGACATCAATGGTGAGCCAAGTGTTACCGTGGGGCAAATAGAGGATGTTATGGTACAGGGGTGTTGCTAGAGATTCCCACAGCCGTTTGGCCCCAAATAAGCACACAAAGACTTATATTAATTCTAAAACTACTGGCCGATGGCTAGGGCTTCTTATTCCTAGGTCCACTGACCAGCTGGGCAGAGGTTGGGTCCTGTGGTATTAGTGCTGGAGGTGTGGTTGTTCTATCCACAGGGTTGTGGGGAGACAGATCTCTGTTGAAAACTTGTCCCGTTCTTTTTCTTTGAGATCTGACTGCAAACTTTGCCTAGCAGAACACTGACCTGGGAAGGCTCTAAAGCACAGAGGTCACTCCCAGAAAGACAGGGCGGGGACACTACTCCCAGAACCAGCAGCAGCATCATGAAGGGCCACTCCAGAGTCCAGGGTGTTAGAGTGCAGCGTGGGACACTATTTGGGCAGAGCAAAGTCCCAGGCACTGCACATTTCCACATTGCCTGCATGAGACGGGTGAAGCCCATGTCCTTGGGCTTCTCCAGGCCTCTCATCAGCCGCTGCTTCATGATGGAAACAAACTCCTTATTGCTCAGCTCCCCATTGCCTGGAGGATGAGGAAAAACAGGTCAGGTGTAAGTAGAAGCTCTGGGAGAAAATTCCACCCTTCACACCCTGCAGGCTCTGTGGCCCAGCACACACTCAGCCAAGATTCAACTCTCTTGGCTTAGGGTGAACTTCTCTTCCTTGATGCTTCCAGCCGCAGCCCACTGACACTGAGACTGGAGCAGAAGTTGGGTCCTGTGGTAGAACAGAGATGGATGAGGTTTGTGTGTTGGTCCGTGGAATGTTCCCAGGTTGTGGGAGAGACATGTGACATCAATGGTGAGCCAAGTGTTACCGTGGGGCAAATAGAGGATGTTATGGTACAGGGGTGTTGCTAGAGATTCCCACAGCCGTTTGGCCCCAAATAAGCACACAAAGACTTATATTAATTCTAAAACTACTGGCCGATGGCTAGGGCTTCTTATTGACTAGTCTGTCTTTTTCTTTGTTTTTTTTTCGAGACAGGGTCTCTCTGTATTGTTTTGGAGGCTGTCCTGGAACTCAGTCCGTAGACCGGGCTGGTCTCGAAATCATGGAGATCCACCTGCCTCTGCCTCCCGAGTGCTGGTATTAAAGGCATGTGGCACCAACCCCGGCTGACTAACTCTGTCTTCCATTTCTATTCTGTATTGGGCCACCCTTGCTATACAGAGGCTCTGTACATGAATTCTCCTAGGCCTTTCCTGCCTCCACACAGTGTTTTATTCATCAACCTGCAAGTAGCAAGGCTTGGGGTATGAACATCTGGAAGGTGTCTTGCCCTTCATGGCCACCTTCTTAGCCTTGGCCCTAGTTGGGTACATCCTTCCCAAGCTCTCTATCTCTTAATTTAGAAAATTCTATGTGCATGAGTGTCTGCGTGTATGAGGGCTACATGTGTGCCTTGCCCGAGATAGTCATGCGACTGGATACTCTTCTCTGCATGAGCAGAAAGCACGCTTCCTGCTCCAGACTCTTCTCTCTCTCTGTTCCATGGGCCCGTAAGGACAAAGAGAGACACTGAAACAGTGTACCCCTCCTACTAGCAGAAAACTCTGTGAGTCTAATATTTTTTGCATTTTCAAGGGGCTTTTGTGCAAATATGGTCCCTGTTGTCATTTTGCCATGTGGTCACTAATTTAAACCCGTAGGCAAGGTGGAACTGTGTAAATGGCACTGGGTGTGGTAGTACTCCTTAATGCCAGCACTGGCAGAGGCTGGTGGATCACTGAGTTTGAACTATCCTGGTCTATATGTGAGCTCCAGGGCAGCCAACATACATAGTGAGATCCCATCTCAGCAAAACAAAACAACAATGAAAACCAAAACAAACCCCAAAGAAGTGGAAAACACAAACTGGGGCCCAGGGTGATATCTTTGAAGCTCACAGTGCCAAGGGCCAAGCTGCTCACATACAACAGCCCTGCTATGAACAAGGTCTAGGAATACAGAGAGACTCAGCACATCCTCTACACTCCACAGGACCCTACTCACCGTCGCAGTCAAAGAGTGCAAACACCACGTCGCACACATGGTCCGAGAGTTCCACTTTTGCCACTGTCCTGGCCACTTGTTGCATCGTCACTGAGAGGAGAAAGACGTTAGATTAGTGCTGCACAGGCAGCTTTAGTCTCCTTTCTCCAGAGGGGGGTTAAACCACTCAAAACTTTGTGACTGTACTTAGGTTATATTTGAGAAAATGAGGTCAGCTGCTGGGATGCACACCTGTAATTTTAGCTCATGAGGAAAGAATCAAACATTTGGGGCAGCAGGGCTACACAGTAAGAACCTGTGTCAAAACTACAACCAATGTTCAAGGCCATGTTGGGGCATTGAGACAGTCTCACACTATCCAAATGGGCTGTGGGTCTGTGTGCATAGTGATGAAGCATTAGGGAAGCCTGTGACAGGCCTGGGTTTAAGTCTCAATGCCCAGCTAGTAAAAAAAAAGAAAAAAAAGAAAAGAAAATGAGAAAATTTTTGCTCTAGACCTGCTTTCCCTGCCAAAGTATGACCCCCTACCCATTCGGATGTTTTCTCTGATTTCATGCTTCTCATTTTGTGTATGAGTGTGCTGAGAGAATAGTGGTCCAAACACATGGAGGGCAGAGGGTGGAAGTTATGTATAAATAATCGAATGCTCTGCTCTATTACTCCTTATTATTTCTTGAGGGTCTCACTGTTAGGCTGGAACTCTATCAGGCTGGCCTGAATCACAGGATTCTGCCTCTGCCTCCTGAG
Source organism: Cricetulus griseus (assembly GCF_003668045.3). Lineage (NCBI taxonomy): Eukaryota > Metazoa > Chordata > Mammalia > Rodentia > Cricetidae > Cricetulus > Cricetulus griseus. The sequence goes on from NW_023276807.1 coordinate 1,459,057, forward strand.
TAGGATTAAAGGCATGGTGGTCCAGCAAGCCCAGGAATCCTGTCTCTGGCACCCAGAGGCACTGTGAGTTCAAGAGCCTGGTCTGGGCAGGGTATGAAACCTGTCAGCCAAACTTCACAACCTCTCTAAGAGAAGCCTTGACATCATGATGTCCATGCCAAGTCCTACCTGGTGCGACGAAGTGGTTGGGACAGCCAATCTCATACTTCAATGGGTGAAGAAAAGAGGCAGTAGGAGGAAAATCTAAGACCATTCTACCCCTTTGACAGAGGCAGGTGATGTCCAGAAAGAACCTTTGCTGGAGTGCTGTGCTGCTGTGTGGTCCATGACTGGATAACTCAATGGTAGAAAGGGATTCCAGACTTAAGTTCGTGTTGCCACTACAACCAAGAGGTTTCAGAGTGCTTTAGGTTCCACTCATATAATTTTCACTACGTAAGGGCCTCTCAGGAGAGGTATGGGTGAAAAAGCTCGCAAGGACATCCTCCGATGTCAACCAGAGAATCTTGGAGCCAGAAGAGACTATGAGCTGGGATCCATGGGAACTTAAATGACTGGTCCCAGGGTACACAAAGCAGGCTAGTGGCCGTGAGTCTACAATATTCCCACCTGTTGTTGGTACTTATTCTCACATATACATACTTAACCTGCTGGTACCTCACAATACCAGGCTATAATACCATAAGAAGGAGAAAGTGAATTCATAAACAAACTCTGCCCCAAGCCTGCTGCCATGCTTTTAAAGTACCCCCCTTCCTTAAATATTCTCGTGAGGGTCACTCTACTCCTTCTTGAGGCAAACCAGGCACCAACACTTCAAAAGGGTGTTTGGTGACACACCAACAAGGACATAAGCCCTGATTTGGAAGGAGATGAACAAAGAGGCCTTAAGAGTGAGTGTATCTCTCTGCTTGTCTTCCTGACGGAAGATTAATCCCCAAGCACTGTTTTGAGAGGGGTTTTGTATCTGAACTGGGTTTGACTCTAGGTAACAGACTGCTGGGGAACTCATGCTTGAAACCGAGGCTGGCCTGAATTCACAGATATCATTCTGCCTCTGCCTCCTGAGTGTTAGGATTAAAGGTGTGCCACTCCCACACATCTTTAGGTCACTTTTTCTGTGTTGATTTTTTGGTTTGAATGGTGTAGGGCCTGCATGTCTGGCATGTTGTGAATGAACCAGAAGAAAAGCCTTAGATTTTCAAGATCTCTTTTACAATCTTTAGGGGCCTTCCACTTAAGGGTGGGGGACCAAACTGCACTCAAAAAGGCGTGCCCATCCCACTGGGCCATGGATGTCCATCCACCATACAGGAGTGTAAGATCTAAGCATTTGAGTCAGAACCACTCTTATGACTGCTCAAGGTGCAATCCTTACTGTTGAGGTTACAAAGGAAGCCATTCGCACCTCAGACAGTAACCAGAGAGATTGGAGGAAAAAGAGATCCCACTGTGATGACTTCCCACAAAGCAGTGGAGAAATTTCATGCACTACCAGGCAAAGGTCAGTTCATCTTGGACTGGAGGGACAGATAGTAGCTGCTCAGAGTTTGTCAGGGATGAGAAGCAGACCTGACTGACAAGAGGGTCACTAACCCTGTCCTCGGACACATGCTGACAAAAGCAACTAAAAGGGTGTATGGGTGACCTCATGTGAAGCACAAGCCACAGTTCCAGGGTCCAACAGTGGGGTGCTCTCTGACTCTGTGGGACATGCCTACTGGTCAGGGAGAAAATGGTCACTGGTGCTGATAGAGTCTAATCTTGACTCTCTCCCTCTCCCCCCCATTGTGCATGCACTCTCTGTTCAGTGTTCCAAGGCTAGAGGCATCAGATCCCTTGGAGCTGGAGTTACAGACAGTCAGAGCCTCTCTCCTAGGTGCTGGAATCAAACTCAGGTGACCCCCCCTAAAACCATCTAAGCATTCTTAGTTGCTAGTTATCTCTCCATCTTATAAAACTTTTTTTTAATTGTGTCTTTGTATATGTGTGTGTGTGTGGGCACATGTATGTGCATGTGTGCAAGCGCCTTAGCATGTGTTTGTGCAGAGGTTAAAGGACAACTTGTGGGAATTGTATCTCTCTTTCTACCATGTGTGTCCTGGGGATTGAATTCATGTATGTTACCAGGCTTAGCTGCAAGTGCCCTTATTGCTGAGCCGTCTTCTTGGCCTGTACTTCTTGTCACCATTCTCTTCTGGTCTGCTCCTCAGTGGGACATAATGTCAGTTGACTTTGTCCTCACCTCCTTGATGTTGGCAGTTTGCTTTCCTCTCACTCTTTCTCTCCTATCAGCAGTCAGGAATCCCTAGGGTGTCCCTCCTCCTCGGGGTGCTTATTTCATTTTATAAAACCATCATATATGCACAGTGATGTAGTTAAGGCAGAATCAATCTTTAGAATGCTAAGTGACTTTTAATTTGGGAAAATTAACCAGGTCTTTACATGGGAAATGCTGTATAAAGCAAACATTTATTTCTGATTTGAGCGTCCTTGCCTACACTGTGAGTAATTTTACTTTAAGAATTGATGACTTTGCCTTAGATGAATGGAATCCTGGCCAGCACTACTCTTCTCATAATAATATTTTTACAAGATGCAAAGATGAACTGGAGTGCAGGGGCTGTCTTCCACACACTGCAAGAATTTATCAACGGAAGCTCTTTTAGGTTCATAATCGTCTCCATGCTTTGTCTAGGTTGTCTAGGAGATCCTTGCTTTGAATTTTCTTCTCTTTCTGTTGTCACACAAAAGTGTTGTGACTCTTCTTTTTTTTAAATTAAAAATGTACTATTATTATTGTATGTGTATGGGTGTTTTATCTGCCTATGTGTACACCATGTGCTGGCCTGGTGTCTAAGGAGGCCAGAAGAGCCTGTCAGATCCTCTGGAACTGGACTTACAGATGGTTATTTTATGTGATTTGAGTGTTTTACTTGAACACTCCACATGTGGACATGTGGATGCTGGGAACCCTGGTCCTGAGGAAGGGGAGCCAGTACTCTTAACTGCAGAGCCATTTCTCCACTAAAGGCTCTTTGCTGCTCTCCCAGGTCCTTCTGGTTGCCATGCATTAATGAGAAAGAACACTGCTGCCATGTTCCAAACCAACCTCAGTTTCTGCTCTGCTTTGTACCGCACTAGCTGGGGTTTGGGTAGGTCATTTTCCTTCATAGTTAATGATTTTATTGTAGGTCAAGAGCAATAAAATGGGAGTTTAAACAAAATGATCTCTAAACTCCCTCCCAGTACTAAAACTTTATGACTTCCATGCTGCCTTTTCCTTTTTTAAAAATGATCAAATAGCTTCAGTCAGTTACAATGTCCTTATCTTTAGAAGACTTCAAAAACCAAACCAAACCAAACAAACCAGGGGCTGGAGAGCTGACTCAGCAGTTAGGAGTGTGTACTGCTTCTCTACAGGATCCAAGTTCAGTTCTGAGGGAGCCAATGCCCTCTCCTGACCTCTGTGGGCACTAACTCACATATACACACGTAGCCCTTCCACCCCCACAGAATTTTTAAAAAGTCTTAAAAAAAGAGTAAAACTAAAAGCAGGGTTTTGTGAATTATTGGTTTATGTGGCACACCTCATTGGGTGAGGTGGCCCAAACAGTCTCATCTTGTTTAGTGTGGGCAGGCCTTTGACTGTGACACAGCGCTCTGCAGGTAGGTTACTTTACAAAGCTCATGACCACGTCTATGGGAATCTACCCTAGCAACCTTAGACAAAGGGAATCCCAGCACCCATAACTTCAGTTCCAGGGAATCCACAGCCTCTTCTGGCCTCTGCAGGCACCAGGCATGCACATGGTGCACAGACATACAGGTGGGACATATGTTCAAGTAAAACACTCAAATCACATAAAATAAAAATAAATCTAAAAAGCAAAGCAAAGCCAGGCAGTGGTGGTGCACGCCTTTGATCCCAGCACTCGGGAGGCAGAGGCAGGTGGATCCCTGTGAGTTCCAGACCAGCCTGGTTTATAAGATCGAGTTCCAGGACAGCCTCCAAAGCCACAGAGAAACCCTGTCTCGAAAAACAACAAAACAAAACAAAAAACAATCCAAAATAGAACAAAAAAGATCTTAGCAAGGACTCCAGAAGGCTGCACCAAGGCTCCCAACTGCCTCAACCGCTGGCTACTAACTGTGCTGTCTCTCAGCTGCAGACCTGGCCTGGGGGAACAGTATTTATGACTTGGAATGTCCTGGGTTCCTCAAATCACACTTTATATATAGCTGCCCTCAATTTTAAGGTGTGCTTTATATCTTTGTGCAACTACAGCACCAAGGTGCACAAATGAGATTTGGTAGAGGCCCTAGTCAAGGTCTAATTAAGTTTTAAATTTTCTAACAAGGAAATAAAAGCTGCCTCTTTTTCTTTTGGGATTCCAACAGCTTTTTCTCTTGACTTTAAATTTATCCGATAATTATCAATTAGTTCATTTTCACACAGATTAGGATATAACTGGGCTATAACATGATGGTTAATCTTCACTGTCACCCTCAGTGGATTTACACTTACCTAGGAGACTCAACTCTGACGTGTCTGTAAGAAGTGTCTAGAGAGGTTTAGCTGAGGATGGAAGACCCACTCTGAATGTGAGAGGCACCGCCCAATGGGCTGGGACAGAATAAAAAGTCAAGAAGGAGAAAGCTCTTTGAGCACCAGTGTCCATCTCCTTCTGCTTCCTGACCATGAATGTGACATGACCCCTCCCACAGACACAGCTAGAGCCCCCACTGTGATGGACTATCCTCTCAAACTGTGAGTTAGAAACAAACAAACAAAAGGTCACCCACAACGGCCCTTCTTTCTTTAAGTTGCTTTTGTCAGGGATTTTGTCATAGAAAAGAAAAAAAGTAACCCATCTCCCCATGCCAGTCAGGACTCTGCTCTCTCCTCCCCTGCAGCAGAACTGGAGCAGCTATTTTACGCTGCTGTCACCTCAACACCCTGCCAAGATGAACTGCACCTTTGAACTGCGAGTTGCAATAAACCTTTCTCCCAGCTGCTTTTGTGGGAGCGCTCTATCACAGTGGGAATCATCTTAGAACATTCCACCATCTCTCCCAGGTACTGTCTGAGGTGAGAATAAATTCTTTCATTTGTTACACCTATTGTAACTGAACGCCTAGTATGTGCAGGGATTGTCCAGGCCTTGAGCAGGACATAAAGAGGCAGAAAACATGGCTTATGTTTAAATAATGATGAAACTGACAAAAAGCTTCAGCTCTTAATAATTAAGAACATCTAAGTTAGTAAGACTGTAAAAAGTTAACCATGGTGGCCTGGAGAGATGGCCCAGTGGTGAAGGGCACTAGCCTTTCTCCTAGAGTAGCAGCGTTAGGTTCCCAGTGCCCACGTGGTAGCTCATAATAATCTGTAATTCCAGCTCTAGAGGACCTGACACCGCCTTCTTCTGGCTGTCAAGGGTACAACATGCACGTGGTGCATAGACATACATGCAGGCACGACACCCATACAAACAAAGAAAAAATACATTAAAAAGTAACTATAGTGAGAGGGGGTGGCTCACACCTTTAATCCCAGCATTCAGGAGGCAGAGGCAGACAGACCTCTGTGAGTTCAAGGCCAGTCAGGTTTACAGAGCGAGTTCCAGGACAGCCAGTGTTACACAGAGAAACCCTGTCTCAAAAATTGAAACAAATGAACAATAAAAGTAACTATAGATCTATTTCCTCAAAGAACAAAAGCAGGCTACAACTTCTCCTAAGGTGTCCTTTTAAGATTTTTTAAAAATTATTTTCATTTTTTGTGGTGTTCAGGACCAAACCCAGGCTTTCTTGTGTGTTGGTAGTGGTCTCCCAGTAAATCATGACCCAGCATTTCTTTGAAGACTAATATCTTTATGGAGCTGTCATGGTAGGGTGAGTTGTTTCTGGTCACTGTCCCTTTGATAAGTGTGAAGACAAGCACAGGGACCAGGTGAAGTTATAGTGAGTCTAGCATGCCCATGTAGCACCATCTCTTGCCATTCACCAGAGTCCTGGAACAAGCTCATAATATCTAAAACCAGCTGTTACAAAGATATTACACTCTAAAACCAGAAACCTAAGGTGTTAAGAACTTGGATGATTTGTTTAGCATCACCTGAGGGTCCCCTATCCCCAGTGATGATATGGACCAAACCCAGGGACTAGTGAAACTCTAACCACTGAACTAAGTCCCCATCTCCACTAATGAGGAATAAGAACTCAACCTCGGGCTTGGGCAGAAAAGCAGAATTTATGCTTAGCATGATTCTTGCATGGTTATCGTTCAACTTGTTAGATACCAGAGCAGCACCCACAAATGCAACAGGTCACTGGCACACACACCTGTGAGCAGAGATGGTGACGAACACTGAGATCACATGAGACTTCGGAATCTCTGCCTGTGGGCTGGGGATGTGGCTCGGTTGGTAGAGCGCTTGCCTAGCATGCAGGGAACCCCGAGTTCTAGCCCACTACCATATAAAACGAGGTGTGGTGGCACACACTTGTAACCCCAGCACTTGGCAGGTCCAGGGAAGACCAGAAAATTCAAGGTCATTCTTCATGGCTACATAAAGTATCTGAGGTCAGTCTGGACTATTGAAACAAACCCTGCTTCTGTGTCCTGTACTGGATCCTGTATTAGATGTTGACAGTGTCAGTTTAGCATGTATATGCTTTTGGCTGGAATCTACCAACTTTCCTGTGGGCCTCCAACTTTCCCTGGGACATGACTGTAGTCATTTATGCTTTGGTTGCCCTGGGAAAAGGTGATAAGGTTAGAAAGATGAGGAACACAGATGTGTCGACTAAGGTATTCCCCAACGAGATACGAAGTTAGACTAGATCACTCCAGGACTCTACCATTGTGAGGTGAGCACGAAAGGTGCCAGAGAGTCTCTGAGTAGGGGCACCTGCTCCCTAACAGGGCAACTACAGGGAGAAACGATGAGTTCTAGCCTTGGGAGAAGGCTTAATTCTTACCTAAAGGTGGCTGACTTATTTGGAAGACTGAGGCATTAAGACTGTCATGAGTATGAGTCCAGTCTGGATTAGAGAACAAGACCTAATTTTACCATTGCCCCAACATATTTGCTCAGCCAAGGCAACGGGGGAGAAATAGCTGAGAGCTTGTCTTCTGGAGGCTACTGAAAGGTTCAGGCATTATGCTGGCCTGCCCCTGTTACCTGGTGGAACAGGCAGTACCCTGGTCAGCCCAAGGTTCCATGGGAGCTAAGTCTGCACGCAGGTGCAGCGGACCCCTTTAAAAGACAGACCCCTGCCCATTTATTATCTCTTTACTCTCTCTCCACTCTTCTCTCTGCTTCTGCTCTTCTCTTCTCCCACCTACACGCTCTCTCTGCCTCTCTATGGTGACTGGCCATGGCGGTCAGCCATTAACCCTGTTTCTCTTCTCTCTCAGTCTCCCTACTCTGCCCGGCCTTTAATAAACCGATTAATATGTCTAATATGTCTCTTAGTCTTATGTCTCATCCGCCTCTTTTCTTCATTTCTAATTTAAGCAAAAATCTAACAGCTACCATGAAGCACTGCTCCAAATGGTGCTCCTGCACTGTGTTCTTAACTGTGCATCAGCAAAGATTCCCAGACCCCAATTGAATCTTGAAATATACTGAGAGGCAAGATGATGGTAAGGAAAATATGTAGACTTTGGGGGTTAAGGAGATGGGAATTTAAATCCTGATTCTACCAGTGCTTAGCTGGGCAGCCATGAGCAAGAAATTCCCTTTTCTATTCCTGTACCCATCAAATGGGGATAATACCACCTACACAGTCGAGGTTTTAGGGATTAGAGAAAGAATGCACACTTGACATTACTGCTGTTGTGAAAGCTGCTGTGAAATGACAGCTGCTCTGGAGTTCCTGATGTGCAGTGGCGTCAGCTGGTGTGAATGGGCAACACCACAGCATGCTTAGCCGTCAGGAGAGGGATGCCAGCACATCTGTCTAGCAGGTCTGTTCGGAATGTGAGGACTGGTTATGAGCCAGAAACTGTTTACGCCATTAGTAATTCCTGACTCCCCAAACTAATCGGTAGGGATCCACATGGCTAAAGATTGATACATTTACTCTAAATATTAGATACAGAGAATCTGAAGGCCCAGGGGTTCTTTTTTTTTGGGGGGGTGGTTTCGAGGCAGAGTTTCTCTGTGGCTTTGGAGACTATCCTGGAACTAGACTAGCTCTTGTAGACCAGGCTGGTCTTGAACTCACAGAGATCCTCCTGCCTCTGCCTCCCGAGTGCTGGGATTAAAGGCGTGCGCCGCCAACGTCCGGCTGGCCCAGGGGTTCTTAGAGGTTATCCTTGTGATCCAAGTCACTTCAGAGACAAAAGGAACTAGAATCATTTGATGATGAGAACAGTATTTCAAAGGTCACCTTGGAGCTGCCAAGAGCATCTGGCCAGAGTTATGCCACAGACTTAATATTTATTCTCTTGTCCTACAGAGTGATGGAGAAAAGCACACCTTTAATGCCGGTACTCAGGAGGCAGAGGCAGGTGAAGCTCTGAGAGTTCCAGGCCAGCCTGGTCTATAGAGTTCTAGGTCAGTCAGGGCTAAGCAGTGAGACCCTATTTCCCAAAATAGAAAGGTAAAGAAAAATTAAGGACAACTATTTTAAATGAGAATGTTCAATCTAAGTAGCTGTGTGATAAAGTCTGAGTAATAAAGTCAGTAGACATTACTTGTGATTATTCTCACGTACTACAGAGTACATGAGGGATGCGCTGGACCCACACAATTACCAAATCTAATATCCTGAGGTGCCTCCCACCAGGGCCCCTGGACCTGGACCTTTTACTCTCCCAGCAGAAACAAGACATGCTTTGAGATTTAGGGGCCATAGCTCATTCTTGAGCTCCAGCTCGAATTGAACTAGCTCATCACAGGAAGGCGCTGGGGAAGGGGTTGTGTTCAATTTTCCATTACCTTCTTCAGCAGATTACTTATATAACTTAGACAGGCCATCTGAGGCAATGCATTTGACTTTATGTGTATGAATGAGCAGCAGAGATGGCTGTACTTCAATGCTAAACAAGAGATGACTGACAGTGAAACCCACAGTCTTTCCTGGAGGTCATGTCTTCAGGTGGTCAGAATTCACCTGGGACACTTCATTCTTATCTGAGTTTTATCTGAGTTGTTAAGGCATGGTCCACACAAGCAAAAAAACAAACCTAAACAAACAAACAAAACAAACAAACAAACAAAACCCAAAATAAAAAACAAAACAACAACCCCTCCCCCAAATAAAACTTGCAATATTTTGCCTAGGTCATGTTCTCTGATGGTGCCTCCATTTGTCTGTACTTGCTGCCTGTCTGGACCTCTTGAACTGTTGAGTGGAACATTCATTTGTAAGGCACTAAAGGTATTCAGGAGCAAATCAAGTCTGGCAACTTCATCCCTCCTTTGGGGATTAGTAACGGACATTAGCATATTAAAAGCCAGCAGGAACAGTGCTTTGGGAGAGAAATCCTGTGCAACGCTGGCATTTTCCAAATTTATTTAGACCACGGAGCACTTTTCTCCGCAATCCTAGGGAGGACTCATTACCATATCGATCATAACGCTGCTTGGGAGACTCTGCTCAATTCTGTTTCAGGGTTGGTTCGAGAGCTCTAAACTAGCCAAGGAAGAAACGGTGCCAGGGCCTTGGAATGATGCCAGTGTCTGAAGGTCTTAACCTTTCTAGAAAAAAAGAAGACAGCTGAGGCTGAGAGCGGCTAAGACTGAGCAGAGGCTGGACAGACAGCAAGCCTGCTTTGGCCCTGCTTTGTTCCACAGTGTGGAATTAGTTAATTTTTAAGTTATTTCATTTTTTACATTCCAGGGACTCTACTCTTAAGTCTCTATGTCTCACACTAACTAGAATGCTTGCATACTCATCTTTCCCCCACTCCTGTGAGCTTCTTCAGAGTAGAACCCCATGCCTAACACAGTACCTGTGCTGCTGGCTGAATAAACACACAGGCAGCATCACACTGTGTTTATGTCATCAGCTTTGGAACAGGACCTTGAGTAAATGCACAAGATGATAAGTGTTTTGTGTGGATTCGTCCTTATGACACCCTATTAGTTAGGTATCTTTATCCTTACTTTAAAAATACAGGAGCCCAATGCACCCAGCATCAGCCAAGACAAACTCAGGCAGTATGACATCAGTGCCTGTGTTCTTCAGAGACGGTCTCCTGAAGCCCAGGCTGGCTCCAAACTAATTACGCAACCAAAGTTGACTTTGAAATTCTGATTCTGCCTCTACTCCTAAATGCTGGGATATAATATTCGTGGTTACTATGTGGTACTGGGGACCAGTCCCAGAGCTTTGTGCATGACAGGCAAGAACTCTACCAACTGAGTCAAATCGCCAGCCTAGACCCTGCATTCTTAACCATCACACCATTCTTCCTTTCTTCTGGGGTTCATAACACAGTTCTGTGTCGAGAGGAGGAAAGGCCTGTAAACGCTGTACGTAGACTTTCTGTATCTCGGGTGTTGCTCTAGGCATAGAGAATACACAGGAAGACATAAGAAGTTAGTAGGAACCTGGTGGTGGTGGCACACGCCTTTCATCCCAGCACTCGGGAGGCAGAGGCAGAGGCAGAGGCAGAGGCAGGCGGATCTCTGTGAGTTCGAGACCAGCCTGGTCTACAAGAGCTAGTTCCAGGACAGCCTGCAAAGCCACAGAGAAACCCTGTCTCAAAAAACCAAAAGAAGTTAGTATGAATGGTAGAGAGTCAACATAGCGATGTGCAGACCCCCACACAAACTCAGGAGAGATGCTACAATGAAGAATAGGATGGCCAGGTGGTGGTAGCACACGCTTTTTATCCCAGCACTTGGGAGGCAGAGGCAGGTGGATCTCTGAGTTCAAGGCCAGCCTGGTCTACAGGATGAGTTCCAGAACAGCCAGGGCTACACAGAGAAACCCTGTCTCAAAAAACTGACAATGGGATGGCATGACACAGGTCCTGGAGCCAGTTGAGGATGGGCATAGTCTTTGTGGTTATAACTGAGGGAGGCTCTTGAGATAACGTTACCTTGCATTACTAGCTGGGCTCTGAGACCTGGTAAGACCAAGCAGGTGGAGACATTTAGGGATATAGAGGGGAAGGCCACACAGAGACAGGACAGAGATGGGAGCTATGCACCTCATAGGCCCAGGAACACCTACAGCCACCAGAAACTGAGGAGGCAAGGAAGGATGCTCCTCTAGAGGGAGCATGACCCGGTCGACATCTTAATTTCATGAGAAAAGATTTTTGTTGCTTTAAATCAAGTTTGTGGCTTTTTTTTTTTTTTCTTTTGTAGCTGTGCTGGGAGACAAATGCATGTGGTTCATTCTGTTACCTGGCATGAAGCTAGGCCCTATCTCCTTGATCAATGTACACTCAGGGAATCCGATGTAAAACATATGAAACAAATCAAGACATCAAAGTAAATGGCACAGCACCACAGGCCTCAAAGCTAAATGTATTTCTTCGTGTCAGGCATGGCTATGCAATTTGTACCCTGCCTCTAGATGCAAGCCTGTTAGCACCCAGAGGCCCGCCATCTTCCTCAGCAAACGGCCCAAAGTCATTTGAAAGAAACTCCCCTACCACCTTTTTAATCACTAGGTTGCATTTCTCTTCGTTACCAGTACCCTGAATCATTTTATTTTGCACACCCTATAATTTTAACACAGATAGTGATTCATCCCATACAGTTTTTTTTTAAGTGGTTCCGTTGGCTTTAGTTGAGGAGGAAAAAAAAAAAAAAACCCTAGAGGCACTTATTAATTCTATTTTTGTAACTTCTGACTTTAAATCTTATGGTTTTGGATTTGCACACACTATCTATTCCTTCCCTGTGAGACAGTAAGCCAGCCAAAACTATTCTGGAAGAGGGACTTGGTAATACGTCCTCATGACATTCACATCATGTTTCCCCAGAAAGAGCCTACAAAGATGAGAGGCGGCATTATTTTAAGCAAACAAGTGCTATTTAAAAAAAAACAAAAAAAATTACATGGATAGATTAAAAAAGAAAGGCACCCAGATTGGAAAGGAAAAAAGTAAAATGAGTTCTGGCTGCAAGCAGAGGCATCTCATTCGCTTTTCCAGCGTTACTGACATACAGCTGACAAAGATTCTATGTTAAAGGATTCAACATGATGCTCTGATATGTAATGCACTGTCAGGTATTACAGCTATAGCCTAACTGGGGTTTCTATGTTTTTCTCCTTTTCCTTTTTCACAGGGCCTAGCTATATAGCTCAGTGTGGTTGTGATTTTTATGACTCTCCTGCCTCAGCCTCCTGAGTTTTGAGTAGAGGTGTGTATGCATGCTAACCTTCCAAATCAACGTTTCTATCTATTAACATAGCTACAACTGTGCCTGTGTGTGTGCCCGTGTGTGTGCGTGTGTGTGTGTGTGTGTGTGTGTGTGTGTGTGTGTGTGTGTGTGTGAGAGAGAGAGAGAGAGAGAGAGGGAGGGAGGGAGAGAGAGAGAGAATGCATGTGTGTGTGTGTGTGTGTGAGAGAGAATGCATGTGTGTGTGTGTGAGAGAGAGAATGCATGCGTGTGTGTGAGAGAGAATGCATGTGTGTGTGTGTGTGAGAGAGAGAGAATGCATGTGTGTGTGAGAGAGAGAGAGAGAGAATGCATGCGTGTGTGTGAGAGAGAATGCATGTGTGCGCATGTGCAAGTGCCATCAGCATTTAGCATCTCTCTTAGCGAATGCAAGCATGTGATGCAGCCGTGGTAACTGCAGTTACCATGCAGCAATCAGCTCCCTAGGATGAGCTCAGTCTGCACTACTCATATTTTGGGCCCTCTGACCAATGTCCCCATTTACCCCATTCTACTTCATTTCTATGAGCTTGGTTAGTTTTCTGGTTTCATATATAAGTTGGTGCCATGATTACGCATAAATAAAAAGTGACAGAATCCACTGAAAAGTGCCAAACAAGGAAGCTTGGCGGTGCTCTGGATGGCTGTGAGATGATGCATGGCAGCCTCCAGAAGCACATTCTCCAACAGCCCGGAAGTGAAGAGTTTATCACACTGCAAACAGTGACAAAAGAATTCTGAGTCCAAATGGGTATCTGGATATTCAAGAGCAGATGAAAAGCACCCAAAATGGTAAATACCTGGGTAAATTTAAAAGACCTTTTTTTGGTTTTCTACTTTTCCTTCCTTCCTTCCCCCCACCCCAACCCAAGACAGGGTTTCTCTGTGTAGCCTTGGATGTCTTGGAACTCAGAGATCCACCTGCCTCTGCCTCCCAAGTGCTGGGATTAAAGGCTGCACCACCACACCTGTCTCTTCTCATTTCTTAAAATAACTGAAAGCAAAGACTCTAAGCAGACCACTCTTTCATCAAAGACCAACTGCCCAATGACTTTTTGGTTTCTTGTTACTCACGCCCTGAGTCTGCCTTGGAGGAGAGAGGTTGCCTGTTTCCAGACCAGTCACAGTGACAGTCTGCCCTGTCTGCTGCACCATCAAATGCAAGTGCTGAGCTTGGTGTTTCTGGGTGAAGCGCAAGGCTCAGTTAATGTCAACACAAGAGATAAAACCACCAGGCGGTGGTGGCACACGCCTTTAGTCAGGAGGCAGAGACAGGCAGATCTCTGTGAGTTCAAGGCCAGCCTGGTCTACAAGAGCTAGTTCCAGGACAGCCTCCAAAGCCACAGAGAAACCTTGTATTGAAAAACCAAAAAATGCCAAACCCCCCCTCTTCCAAAAAACAAAAGCCAAAATATAAACAAACAAACAAACAATAAATAAAAGAACAAATTAAAGGACAATGACAAGAAAATCCAACATTTTAAGGCTTATACCTTCAAGAAGGAAGCTTCCAGGTTTCATTACCTTTATCAAGAGATGCTCCAGCCATGTGGTAAAAGCTCAACGCAGTGTCCACGTCATTGATGTTCTTCAGGAAAGTGAAGAAGTTCTCTACCTCCTGGAAAGTCAGACCCTGAAAGAGGAGCAGCAGCAAGATAAGGCAGTGCCCATAGCAAAGAGCAAAGTCAGAGAAACCCAGCAGGAACACACTCTTCCATCCTACAAATGCTAACCCCATCAATCAAGGAACTGTATCTACACTGGATGTACACTGATACCATCTTCCTTCTTCCATCAAAAGACCACTCAAAGATGGACGTAATATGAGTGTCCACTGAGGGATGAACCAGTTAACAAAACAAAGAACCCAGGTCTGCCTCACCTTCTTTCTCCAGACTGTGGTGGTGCATGTCTGCAGTCTGGAGACTGAGGCAGGAGAGTTCTGAGTTTGACGCTTGCCTGGGCTACACGGTGAGACCTTGTTTTGAAAACAAACAACAACAAAATAAAGGGCATGGGGGAAGGATTTTTTTTGTTTGATTGCATTTATATGAAATATTTGGGACAGTCAAATTTATCGAGACGGAATGTAGGCTGGTAGTTCCCATAGGGAATTGGGAGTTACTGTTTAATGAGTAGAGTTTAGTTTGGGAAGGTGAACACAGTTCTGGAAATGGTGCTGATGGTTGCTGATGGTTGTAATGGGAATACACTTACTGACTTACACAATGTAAAATGTTTACAAAACGGCAACCTCTGTGTATATCGGGACACATACAAAATGCACTAAAGCTTTATAGTGTTACAGAGATTAAGAAATGGATTCCTCTGGGGGGTTCAGCAAACAGCATTCCACTCTTCTTCCTTTTCAAAACAGCTTTCTAGTTTGGAGAGATGGCCCAGCAGTTAAGAGCACTGGCTGCTCTTGCAGAGGACCAGGGTTTGGTTCTTAACACCCACACAGTGGCTTACAACTATCTGTAACTCCAGTTCCAGGGGCCTTCTCTGGCCTCCTCAGACAACAGGCACTCACATGGTGCATGAACTTAACATACTCACTCATACAATGCTCAACATAAAATACTAATTCACATAAAATAAAAATAAACAAAATCTTAAAACACAGCTTCAAGCAAGGTGTGGTGGCACATGCCTTTAAGCTCAGCACTTGCAGGCTCTGAGGCAAGTAGATTTTTTTTTTTTTTAATTACCCTGCTCCGAAAGTAGATGTTTATGAGTTCCAGGCCAGCCAGGGCTACATAGTGAGACCCAGTCTCAGAAAACAAATTCATAAACATGAAAACAACAACAAAACCTCTGAGTTTTTCTTATTAATTATTGTGTGTATGTGCATGTGGGCATGTACCCATGGTGTGTGCGAAGGCCAGGAGAGAGCTTCCAGGAGGTGGCCCTTTCCTTCCCTTGCTTACTTTACTCTCTTGCTTCTGCTGTTCTGTGAGTTTTAGCACAGCTGCCCCAAGAGCCTCCGGGCAATTCTCCTGTCTCACCTCCCACCACATCCAAGTACTGGGATTACAGATCCCTGCTATCACATTTGGTTTTCTTTACATGGGTTCTGGCCCTAAATTCCTATTCTTTTTTTGTCGGACTGAGGAGAAAACATTGGGACTTGTGTGTGCTAGACAAGCGATCTGCCACTGGGCTGCACCCTCAGCCTCAGACTGGAAAGAGTTTTGAGGACTAAAGGCTGACCTAAAACAAAGAGGATATTGCAGAGAAAATACTCTCTAGTTTGATAAAGAATCTCTAATGGGGCTGGAGAGATGGCTCAGAGGTTAAGAGCACTGATTGCTCTTCCAGAGGTCCTGAGTTCAATTCCCAGCAACCCAATGGTGGCTGACAGCCATCTGTTATGAGATCTGGTGCCCTCTTCTGGCCAGCAGGCATACACGCAGACAGAACACTTGTATACATAATAAATAAATAAATCTTAAAAAAAAAGAATCTCTAATGTTTGTTAAGTTTTTTGGTGAAACATCAAATGCTATAGACCAACACCAGACTTCCCATGCTGAGCTTACTGGAGGACAGAGAGGGGGAGGGAGGGAGGAAGGACAACCTGCATTAAGTGCTTATTCATCACAATTTGGACAAACAGTGGGGCACAAATCATCCGATGACACCATTAAATCCAATATATAACGCTCTGTCTTTATTATACAGATACAATAAAGAATATTTATTGAGCGCTTACTTGCCACCCAGCACTCTGCCAAGAACAGCCAGAGAAGTAAAACTACACTGGACATAGGCCTTGATGTTATGGAGCTTATGATTTACATAGGCCTCCTGGAGAAAAAGCTTTTTTCTTTCTTTCTTTCTTTCTTTCTTTCTTTCTTTCTTTCTTTCTTTCTTTCTTTCTTTCTTTCTGTTTTTTTTGTTTTTGTTTTTTGTTTTTTGTTTTTTGAGACAGAGTTTCTCTGTGTAGCTTTGGAGCCTATCCCGGCACTTGCTCTGTAGACCAGGCTGGCCTCGAACTCACAGAGATCCGCTTGCTTCTGTCTCCCAAGTGCTGGGATTAAAGGTGTGTGCCACCAACACTGAGCCAAAATTCTTATTTTTCCAAGTAATTGCTACACACACACACACACACACACACACGCACACACACACACACACACGGCCATGAGCTTTGTGGATATAAAGTAGAAGCTGAGGGCTATGCTTTTCATGATCTGAGTTGTTCAAACAGGAAGACCCAAGCTCAAGTATGATCTACTGTTCTGAAAGGAAATGATGTCAACAGCAGCCAGGAGGGAGTGTCATCCCCTGAGCTTGATGCCACTAGAGTTTTCTAGACAGTCAATGGGAGGTAGAAAACCAAGAGTTATCGAAAACTGTTCTGTAAACTAGTTAATTAGTGACCTTAGGGAAGATGGACTTACATAAAAGCTAGGCTACTCAAAAAAGAAGGTAAAATTAACAGTAGCTTATGGAAGCAGAGGTAATTTTCTAGGCATTGTAACAGTGCAGCTAACACCAGGGAGTTGTTAACAAGGTGAATTGTCTTCTGAAAGTAAAAGCAATCAACAAAAAGTTTAGAAGAAAACAGTGGATATTTTTATGGCTGAGGGAGGCAAGAGTTCTTACATAATACAGCAAGGTACAATTTAAACCAAAAAAACCCCTGAATCAGAGCTCATCAAAATTGAGAGAAAACTGTAAATGAGAAGGTAAAAGAAAACATTTGGGGGGCTGGAGAGATGGCTCAGAGGTTAAGAGCACTGACTGCTGTTCCAGAGGTCCTGAGTTCAATTCCCAGCAACCACATGGTAGCTCACAACCATCTGTTATGAGATCTGGTGCCCTCTTCTGGTGTGCAGCTATACATGGAAGCAGAGAATGTTGTATGCATAATAAATATATAAAATCTTTTTTTAAAAAAGAAAACATTTGGAAATTACTTTTTTGATAAGACTTATAGCCAGAACTGAAAGAGTATGAAGAACTCTTACAACTCAATAGTGAGAAGACTAGAGACTTGGTCTAATAAAAGATTTGGTAGTGAGATGTTGCTCAGAGGTCTAGCACTTGTCCTATATAAACACAAGACACTGTATTCGACATCAGCACCAAAAACAAACAAACAAATGAATAAATACTCAAAAGATATTTTACTAAACAAGATACATGACTAAATGATACACATTGAAAAAAATACAAATCAAAACCATAATGATATCTACTAAAATGACTGTGATAAAAAGACAATGAGCAAGCATAAATGAGAATGCAGGGAAACTAGAATTTTCATATTTATGTGGAAAATGAAAATGGTGGTCATCTTGGAAAACAATTTGAGTGTCTTGTAGGGGAAGCTTTAGCCAACCCCTAAACAGTGTCTTATTATTTTTTTTGAGACAGGCTCTCTCTACATAGCTCTGACTGCCATGGAAATCACACTGTACATCAAACTGGCCTCAAATACACAGAGATTCTCCTGCCTCTCCCTCCCAAGTACCAGGATTAAAGCTATGCACTACCATGACTGGCCTAGCTGGGTGTCTCTTAAAAAGTTAAAATAAGATATGACTCAGTTATCTCCCTCCTAGGAGTCTTTTAAAAAATAAAAATAAAAAACATAGGTCCAGAGCCAGGCAGTGGTGGCACATGCCTTTAATCCCAGCACTTGGGAGGCAGAGGCAAGCAGATCTCTGTGAGTTTGAGACCAGCCTGGTCTACAAGAGCGAGAGTTCCAAGACAGCCTCCAAAGCCACAGAGAAACCCTGTCTCAAAAAACAAAAAACAAAAAACAAAACAAAACAACAAAAAACATAGGTCCAGATGCTGGGGAGATGGCTTAGAGGTTAGGAGCACTGTTTTTCCAGAGGCCCCAGGTTCAATTCCCAGGACTCACTTGATAGCTTACAACCATCTGCAACTCCAGTCCCAGGGGATCTGATGATCTCTTCTGGCCCCTGCAGGCACCAGGCACTCATGTTTTGCAAACATACATGCAAGCAAAACATCCATAACATAATAATAATAAAAAAATTAAAGGACAACTACAACAACAAAAAAGTTCCATGTAAAAACTTGCATGCAAGGGCTGGAGAGATGGCTCAGAGGTTAAGAGCACTGACTGCTCTTCCAGAGGATCTGAGTTCAATTCCCAGCAACCATATGGTGGCTTACAACCATCTGTAATGAGATCTGGTGCCCTCTTCTGGTGTGCAAGCATGCATTCGATGACTGTATACATAATAAATAAATAAAATCTTAAAAAAAAACTTGCATGCAAACACTGAGACCAGTAGTATTCCTGACAGCCTGAAATGGAAGCAATTCAGTTGTGTGCTTGATGGTGAATGGGTGAAGAAAACATGGATGATAGAATGCTATTTCCTATTCAGCAATAAAAAGCCAAAGACGATTAATATGTGTGTCAGCACAGATAACTCTTCCAAGCTTTATGCTAAGTAGAAGCCAGAGGAGAAAGGCTACACTATGATGTTGTATTTATTATGAAATGCTCAGAAAAGGTAAACTATCTGGAGGGTTGATTTATGGGAGTAGGGCAGAGATT
Source organism: Cricetulus griseus (assembly GCF_003668045.3). Lineage (NCBI taxonomy): Eukaryota > Metazoa > Chordata > Mammalia > Rodentia > Cricetidae > Cricetulus > Cricetulus griseus. Next base: position 1,477,960 of record NW_023276807.1, read on the forward strand.
CACATTGACTGGAAACTAGCAGGAAGGACCTTTTGTGGTGATGGAAATGTTTTCATACTGATGTTGCATAACTGTACATTTACTAAGAACCACTGAACTGGACATTTAAAATGATGACTTTTATGGCTTATAAATTATACCTCAGTAAAAGTTGTTTAAAAAATTAAAATGCAGGGCTGGTGAGATGACTCAATGGACCAAGGTCCTTGCTGGCAAGCCCGACGACCTAAGTTTGATCCCGGACTCTACATTGTAGAAGGGGAGCACAGGCTCTTTGCAGGTGTCCTCTGACCTCCACACACATGCTGTAGATGGTGTGCTCTCTTCTCCCCAATAAATACATAAAAAGAGTAAATAAAGCCTTGCCAGGCGTGGTGGAGCACACAGGAGGCAGAGGCAGGTGGATCTCTGTGAGTCTGAGGCCAGCCTGGTCTACAGAGTGCCAGGACAGCCAGAGCTACATACAGAGCTACATCGAAGAAACAGCTAAGAACGACAGTAAGGAGAACCTGGCTTCCTCTGGAGTCATCTGTAGAGCCAGACATCCAGCACCGATGGCCAGGGGCCACAGATGAGCATCAACACCCTCACAGACAAATCCTTTGCCCTGACTTAAATCAGACAGCAAATTCATCTGCAGGGAGTCAGTCTGATTACACAGGTTTCTCTTGTGGCTCACTGAGAAGAGTCTTTTTCTTCCTTATAACATGGCTGTCATCCATCTTGTCCTGTAGTCTCCGTTCAGTCTCCTGTAATAAACTCCTCCTTTCATAAACTCTAGACTTGTTTTCAGCTGCAGCCTGGCAGCAGGGGAAATTACATATTTCTGTTACTTATGCTTCCACAAGTATCTAATTTTCTGCAAACATCACTTTCTTCATATCTTCATCTTTCCCTGCTCACAAAATGTCAGTGATTTCCTGTTGTCAAGTGGATAGGTTCCCTGACTTCTTGGCTACGGACTTATGGTCCTCCACCATCTGCTCCAATAAATGGGCCTTTCTGCTTCCCTAAGAACCTTAGGCTGGAACCTGGAGACAGTGGGCTGTTGTGTCTCCCAAACCTTGCACTTATTCATAGCACACAGGGAATAAACAGTGACAATAATCTGTGAGTGGTGGCACATGCCTGAAATCCTAGCACTTGGAGGCTGAGTCAGGAGGATTGAGAGGTCGAGCCAGTACAGACTACATGATTAATTCCTTGCCAAAACCTAAAAACAAAACCATAACAATGTTTTGTCATCAGTAGGAAGGTTGTGGAATCTTCTTGCCTTTGGATATTGGTGCTGCCTCCTAAGATAGTGAGTGACTTCTGCTCAATAGCTAATGCTCTTAAAAATACTTAAAAAAAAAAATCTGAACAATGGTTCTGTCTACCAAGCTAGACTGTGATAACTGGGCACAAGTGTGGTGGTGAGTGTCTAGCACACAGAAAGTGGTCACTACCACACCCTGCTGTTGCTCTCTTCTCTCCACTGGGACCATCTCTCCTGCCTCAGCACCCCTGGAAATGTAGATCTGTCCCAACCTCATCTCTTTTGCATCATTTGCAGTGGTGCTGAACTGATTAGAAATGCTGACTGATGAGACTCTCAGCAGCTTGGCAGGCCTACATGCCTTATCTCATCTTTACCAAGCTGCAGCTCCCAAACCTACATCATTTCCAGGGGCACTTATAACACAGCCAACCTCACTGGGACTGGGCTGTCACAGGGCGGTGGTGGTGGTAGCTGGCTCTGGGGCTGGGCTATAATGGTTGGGGGCGGGGTGGCCAGCTCTGGGGTTGGGACCATCTGGGGATTCCAGGAGCCTGTCTCTGAAGAACAGTCCTTCTGTAACGCAGTTCCTGGCTTTGCCCTCTCAGACACCATGGGGCTCTCTTGCCCAGTGGTAGACATTCCCATCCTTTTCACATGGGAACAAGCTGTCCCATTTCTACCCCTCAACAGTTTTCCCCCCAGGTCTCAACTGTTCCTTATGTTCCTTTTCCTGGACCTCCCCAGGAAGTCTGGGAAAGTGGTTGGCTAAGAGTTTGATAGAGAGAAGATGAATTAATACTGTATTAATGTTAAAAAAAGAGAAAGCAGTAACTGGTGGGTAGTCATTTGTAAACTACTAGGCTCATCACTACACAACTGGTGCTAATGAACTTACTTTCTTAAACCCTAAAAGGGACTCCTCCTTTGGGTAGGATCTTGATGGGGAGGAAATGGGGTAAAGGCTAGGATAAAAGAAACCAGGGAGTTTAAGAAACACTTGCCTGGACCTACCACTGAACCTCTGACTTAATTGGCTTGAGGAAGGTCTTGCCATTTTATTTTCTTTAAGATTTATTTTTATTTTATGGGCATGAGTGTTGTTATATATGTATCTGTACCATGTGCATCTCAGGTGCCTGTGGAAACCAGAAGAGGGCATCAGATCCCCTGGAACTGGAGTTCCAGATAGCTGTGAGCCACCATGTGGGTGCCGAGCCATCTCTCTAGCCCTTGTATTTTCATGTTAACTAATCTAAAATGGAATAAAGGAAGTGCTTAGAAACAGATGGAGATTTCTTCTTAATAGGAAATGGTTCTGGAGAGATGGACTGGTAATATTAGGAGCAAAGGCCCTTTATTAACTCTCATTTTGGCTAATTGCTATGTTCACAACTATTTAATCAACACAAGAGGGCAATCAATTTTAATCTCCCAGCTAAAGCAGGCTAGAAATTCTGGCCAAAAGTAATTTTGCACCCAGATTTCCAATTTCACCAAGTTTGTCCTTTCACATCAGAGCTCTTTTTCTGCAAGGTCTTTGATCTTAAATCAACTCCTGGACAAGCTAAGACACTGTATGCCTTCAAGGGAGATGTCTCCAACACCTAATTCATTACTTTCAAATATAAACTCATGATAAAATATGAATTAGCCTATCATGATTGATAGCTAACTTAAGGTCAAACCAATGTCTGCAGCACCTTTAGAAATATGTCTTCCCAGGCTGGGTATGTAGCTTAGCATAACACATCTGCCTAGTGTGCATGAGGCCCCAGACTGGATCCTCAGCACCCCTAAAACTTAACAAATAACAATCATGAAAAAGCTTTTCTAAAACAAAAATGAAAAGCCTGTCTACAGGAAACAGTACCTGCTTTATTCAAACATCATGTGTCCAACAAAGGACTAAAAATCCACCCGAACACTCACAATCAATATATTGTAATTTTCACACACATGAGCTGGGTAAGGGATAGTGCAGAAACACTCCCCAGGGGGAGAAATATTCTCTTCCTGTCAACTGATGACAAGTCTACCCCTCAGCCAAGAAAACACCTGCTGTGGAAACAGGCTGGACTGAGTTCAGAAGAACCTTTCAGCTTCTCAACAACCCAAGCAAGCGGGAAAACGGTCCAGCTGAGACATGGCTGGAAAGCAGCGGTGTTCATCCCAGATTTCTCACACAAACAATAAGAAAACCGGATGAACGCTGGCCGCCTTCTTTCTTCTCTAGTTACGGACTCTTACAGTCTAGAATGGTCCTATAGCAAGCAGACAGGAAAAGTCCAATTCCCAAGGCCAGTGAGGTTAGGGCATTGACCTACAGGGACCATGGAAACCACTAGGGAAGCAGCTGATCACATCACACTACTTTGTCGATCACTCATGGAACATATTCAGCGCCAGGCTGGTGCTCTGATCATGGTCACGTGACTCCTGCTGTCCAGCAAGAAAGGCTGGGGCCTGCAGTGAGAATGTCTGAGTTCTCTACTCTAGTCTAGTCTCTACTGTGTTGGTGTGCCTGAGCAGTTAGCGGTCAAGTCTCTCCTCCAGTCTCCTCCTCCCCCAGTGCTGTCTGCACTTGGTGATCTGTCCTTTTCCTGTTCTGGGTACAGCCAGGGTTAAAGAAGAGCATTGAGGAGGACCAAATAGAGCTCCCATGAATCTAAGGTCTCTAATTTCAACGCTGCTCATCTCTTCCGAAATTTTCTGAAACTTAGTACCAGTCTTGTCGATCCCACTATTTTGCATTCCCACATCATGGGAAGCAGTGGGGCTGTGACTCTGTCAGTGTATATAACCAACCATGTCATTTCATCCTCAAGCCTTCAGCACCCTCTCACTGTTCTGAATAATGCCTGGGCATCTTCTGTGCCTCTCTGACCTTCTGATCTGTCCTTGGTCTGGGATGCTCCAGCCACACAAGCACTGCATATGTTCTAGGTTTGTCTTTACTGTTGATTTTGGACTGTGTGTTAATTTTCTGTCAACTTGGCATAAGCTAGCGTCCTCTGAGAAGATGGAAGCTCCACTGAGAAAAATCACCTCATCAGATTGGCAGTAGGTAAGTCTGTGGGGGCATTTTCATGATTAAAAATTGATAGGAGAGGGCCACTGTTGGTGGTACCCCATCACTGGACTGGCGGATCCTGGGTTGTATAAGAAAGCAGACTGAGGGACTGGAGAGATGGCTCAGAGGTTAGGAGCACTGACTGCTCTTCCAGAGATCCTAAGCTCAATTCCCAGTAACTATATGGCTTACAACCATCTATAATGAGATCTGGTGCCCTCTTCTGACCTGCAGACATTCATGCAGGCAGAACACTTCACATAGTAAATAAATAAATCTTTAAAAAAACAAAAGCAGACTGAGCAAGCCATGGAGAGTAGCCAGTAAGAACATTCCTCCATAGCCTCTGCTTCACTTCCTGCCTACAGCTTTCTGCCTTGGTTTCCTCTGATGATGAATTATAACCTAAAAGCCCACTATACCCTTTCCTCTCAAAGTTGCTTTTGGTCATGGTGTTATCATAGTGATTTTTTTTTTTAAATTGCAGACTGAATAAGTCTTTAACCCAACTTCTCAAAATCATGTTTCACTGGATTCTGTCCTTGGTCGACAGTTTTCATTCTGTGTAAGACCCTCCTGAGGAAGTCTCTCCAGCTCTCATAGTTTTAAGTCTAACGGTGTCAGTGATTACCAAACCTGGCTCAAAGCTCCAAGGGAGACTTGGATACCGAGCTGCCAGTTATTTTAAATTCAAGACATTATAGCTGGACAATTATGGCGCATGCCTTTAATCCTGGCACTCTGGAGGCAGAAGCACATGGATCTCTGTGAGTTCCAGACAGCCTGGTCTACAGAGCGAGTTCCAGGACAACCAGAGAAACCCTGTCTGGAGAAACCAACCAACAAAACAAAAATAGTTAAATTCAAGAGATCTTTGACAGAACTCTATCTTCGTATCCAAATTAGCTTCTTTTATACTTCCTGATCCCAGTGCATGGTACCACCTTTGTCTGAACAAGAATTCTGGGCTTATTCTGCACTCCCTCCTGTTCTTTGCCCACTGTTCATTATTTTTCTGTCTCTGCCTCATTGTAACCCTGGGTTACAGTGAATGGTTCACGACCTACCCTCATTATTGTTGATGTCTTTGCAATAACCAAACGTTACTATGGTTTCATTTCTCCCTGCATCCAAGGCAGCCTACCTTCCCGTCTTTGAAGTGCTTCTTGAGCTGTCTCTGCATGGCGGTCAGCTTCTTGGACTGCACTCCGCTGTAGGCCAGCAGCATGCCACCAAATTGCCTCTCAGTGATTCTTCCATCCACCGGGTCATGGCGTTCAAACTGGGAAGCAGACAGAGTGTTTTTGGAGTTAAATGGAGGTATTTTGACATGGACTGCAGAATGAGTAATTATGTTTGATGAAGGAAATGAATTTGAGCCTCAGTATCTCACAGATAAACCAGAACTGCTTATATACATGTATGAAATTATCCCAATAAAAAAAATCATGACTGGGGTATTAATATAAGCTAATACTAATAAAAATGGACAATAAAATCCAGAGCAGCCAAAGCTCCTCACCTTCCACAGGTCAGGAGCTGCCTTGAGAGGATGAGACCAATTTTAAAACTACATAAAATCACATTTTTCCTTTTTTCTTTCTTTCCTTTCCTTCCTTCTTTCCTTCCTTCTTTCCCTCCCTCCTTTCTTTCTTTTAAAGAGAGGTTTTCATTATGTAATCCTTGCTGGCCTGAAACTCAGTATGCAGACCAGGCTGGCCTTGAACTCACATAGATATATATGCCTGCCTGTCTCCTTAGTGCTGGGATTTCATACATTAATAGTGATAACAAGTCTCAAGATTTCCCATGCCCTTGCTTCTCAGAGTAGACTTAAAAATGTTTACAAATTTTATCAATTATGCATATGCAAATCTTTAAGGACTTCAAACAAGAATAATGCATTTAAAAGTTTTCTGGAAAATCGTAACTGAATATTAGGATATCAACAGAGCTTTAAAAATATACATTTAAAAAAGATGCATACAGCCGGGCGGTGGTGGCGCATGCCTTTGATCCCAGCACTTGGGAGTTCTGAGACCAGCCTGGTCTACAACAGCTAGTTCCAGGACAGGCTCCAAAGCCACAGAGAAACCCTGTCTCAAAAAACGCGCCCCCCTCTCCCCCCAAAAAGATGCATACAAGCTGAGTGATGGTGTAGCACGAATTTAATTCTAGCACTTAGGGAGGCAGAGGCAGGTGGATCTCCAAGAGCTCAAGGCCAACCTGGTCTACAAAGTGAGTTTCTGGACAGTCAGAGCTACACAGTGAAACCCTGTCTCGAAAAACAAAATCAAACAACAACAACAACAACAACAACAAACAACAACAACAAAAATGCATACAGCATAAAATGCCTTCAGTAGACTTGTTAACTACAAAGCTATGGGAAAAAAACATTAAAGATATTTAAATATGCAGATGAAAAGGCTAAGTATTAAGTACCTCTATTCTAAAGGTTACCAGAAAATTTAAGATTTCATTTCAAGCTGGGTGATGGTGGCTCACACCTTTAATCCCAGCACTCGGCAGGTAGAGGGAGGCAAATCTCTGTGAGTTCCAGGACAGCCAGGATGGACTACACAGAGAAACCCTGTCTTAAAATACCAAAAAAAAATTTTTTTCATTTAAAAACCTAGACAAGGAAGCAAGCGCTCTTGGTTTCAGCTGCAGTGTTTATATATATATAAACACACACACACACACACACACACACACACACACACACACACACACACACACACAACATGGTGGCTATAGGGAGGAAAATGACGTGAAGATGGCAGAACCTTTCCATAGCTTTATTGGGACATCACAGATCCAGGGTAATGGTCACATTCCTACATGGCAGGGCTAATCTGTTCTCCTGAGACGGTAAGCACAGAGAGGTCACATCAACAGCACTTCCTGAATGTCTTCTGGTCACCCAGCACTTGTATTAGTCATAGAGCGGCATGGAAAGGACAGTTCTGTTTTTGTCCTTCAGGGTTTGCAGTAGGGAGATAAAACACGGGACATACAATAGAGATGGAAATGGCCAAGAGTGGATTCTTCCCATTCTCATTTCCTCAGTTGGCTTGGTCAGTTGACACGTCTTATTTCCTCACTCATGAACTATGGGAGTGTACAAGCCACACAAGCCACAAGAACGACTCTGTAATAGGAAGTCTTTACTGAGCATGGGCCACACCCAGGCAGCTCACCTATATAGTCATTAATTTAATCTCCACCAGGTGTATGGAGCTTATTAGCTCCACTTTGCAGGTAAGAAAACTGAGGCAACATGCAAGTACTCGTGACTAAGCTGGGTGTGCAAATGCAGCCCATCTGGGGTCACACCATTTCTTACTTCCAAGCAACCTTCAGGACAGCACCCTGTCGTTTTAAATAAGCTAGGACAGCTGGGGGTGGGTGGTGGGTGGGGCTGAGAGCCATGCTTAAGTGAAAGCAAAGTTATTTGCAGAGGAATCCACATCATCAATATTGAGTGAAAGTCTCCTTCCCCACGCAGGCCCTCGGTATTTTACATCTGTCACTCCATCCCTTCCACAGAACTGATTAATTTCTGACAAAACCCAAAGTTTTTGGGATTCGACTTAAGTTTGATTTATGGCTCAATTTACCATCCTGAAAGAAAACAGAGGAACTGATAAAAATTCTGCAAGTGGGCAACTTTCTGCACTGTTTACTTCAGGCAGATCTGTTTCCTAAAATGCCTGAGTCATAGTTGGCCATACAGAACTCACAGGCGGATCCTAAGACAAAGCTAAGGGCCTGTTCTCCAGGCTGTTAGCATCTGGACATCACACTCTCCTTCTTGGAATTCCCCATGTTGTGGGGCAACCTTACACCTTAGCATTTCAGCGCTCTGTGGCACGGCAGACTTGAGGTTGAAATGCTTCTTGTTTGTAACCCAACAGCAGTTGGCTTGCTCAAGGTTCATGAAAGGCCTTTAGTTTTCTCCCTCCAGAGATGCAAACACACACCTCTGTTGTGTTTCTCCGGCAGTTTCCAGAGGAGAACCTTAAGTAGCATTTTTACTAGTGTTTGAAGAGCCAGACTTGGCTTTTGGCAACATGTTCCATTATTATTAATCAGTTAGAAGTGAAAAAGGCTTAACTGCTAACATTTATCCTTTCTGTATAGTCTGGCCCACTTCAGAGCTCTGGGCTTTAGCTCTATGATTTGCCTTGGGCATAGCACCTCTCTGCTTAGCCTACTGGGTCTTCTGAGGCAAACCTACCTACCTAATGAGTTTTTTCATGTTGCAGGGGATCAGGGGCCTCAGGCGTGCCAGGCAAGTGTTCTACCACTGAGCTTCAGCCCCAGCCTATTTTTGTTCCTGAGGTCTTAACTATGGCGGCGGTGGGTATTTCACACACATACAACTACTAAGGTTTGGGAGTTTTGAAGATTGAGTTTCCATAGCTTAAAATGTCAAGGGCTACTTTCCGATTCGCCATCCGTGGTGGAACCGCCGCCAAGATGCAGATTTTCATGAAGACCCTTACGGGGAAAACCATCACGATCGAGGTTGAACCCTCGGACACTATAGAAAATGTAAAGGCCAAGATCCAGAATAAGGAAGGAATTCCCCCTGACCGGCAGAGGCTGATCTTTGCTGGTAAGCAACTGGAAGATGGCCATACTTTGTCTGACTACAACATCCAAAAGGAGTCCACCCTTCATCTTGTGTTGAGACTTTGTGGTGGTGCTAATAAGAGGAAGAAGAAGTCTTACACCACTCCCAAGAAGAATAAGCATAAGAGAAAGAAGGTTAAGCTGGCTGTGCTGAAGTACTATAAGGTGGATGAAATGGCAAAATTAGTTGCCTTCGTCAAGAGTGCCCATTTGATGAGTGTGGTGCTGGAGTTTTCATGGCTAGCCATTTTGACAGACATCACTGTGGCAAGTGTTGTCTGACTTACTGCTTCAATAAACCAGAAGACAAGTAGTTGTGTATGAATAAATAAAGAGACAGGAACTGGAAAAAAAAATGTCAAGGGCCATGGATAGAAGTTACACGGCTGTAGAGATCATTTGTGCAATTATTTTTTTACACAAGAGTCTCACTATGCAGTCCAAATTGGCCTCAGACTCATGATCCTGCTGCTGGAGCCCTCCAAGTTGAGCCATGCCTGACTCCCATCTTGCATCTTCAGTTTTGGCAATCCTGCAGATGTGCCCTTGGACTGCTATAGGCATGTAATCAATCCTCAAGGTCAGGGAAGGGCCACAAGGAGAGACTCGGGTTATTATCACAAGGCAGCAAATGTCTGTATATCTAGAAGTGGTCTCAGTCACTGGCTTAAACTGATGTAGCAAACACATGTTCACTAAGGTTCCACTTAGGTGACAATTAAGGAATTCCATTCTAGCTAGTCCTGTGGCAAAGAACCTGTGTGGCCCAGCACACAGCTCACTGTGCTGCTTCTCTGTGTTTCAAAGGCAGTTGGAGAGCCTAGCAATTTCCTTCTGCAGCCACAGCCACGTTCTCAAATGCATACAAGCTGTCACCCAGAGGGGTGCAGGGCAGGCAAGGAAGGGCCAGAAAAGAGAAGCCACCAAATGCTAAGATTCTTCCTGGCTTTCCATACATAGTGTTTTTTGTTCCCACCCTGCTCTTCGCTGAGAGAAGGACTAGCCTTTTGGAAGGACAGGTGGTTTACATTTTATCTATATGAAATGATCTGAGGAAGATGAAAAGCTATGGAAGAGAAGAAAATATGTTTTATCACTAGGGCACAAAAAAAAAAGATTGAAAAATAGTAAAAGGAGGAAGAAGTCAGTATCTGAACGTGGGTCACCATTTAGCAAAGACTTTGGGCGTTACTACACTCTGGGAAAGGGTGACAGCCTCTGAGGATACTTGTCCAGCCCCAGGCAAATCCTCCCCTTACACAAGCATTTTAGCATGACAAACTTCCGGAGAGGCCCTTTCTAGCTTCTGAACTGCATGGTGAAGAAGACTGCATGGCAGTCTCAGGCCAGTGAGCTGCACACCTCTGTGCTTTTCAGTGGGGCAGCATGGGGTTTCTGTGCCACTATTATTCCTGCCAGAAGTTTCATACTATTAGGCTCATGAAAAAGATAACAGATTACAGGCCGCATTCCCCATGGGACCCCTCCTCTTCCAGGAAGCACGGCATATTTTAAAGTTTGAGTTGAAATCTGTTTCTGTAACTGGGTGGGCATCTCTAAACATAAGAGGAATCTTCATGGCCCCACTCATGGTTGTCTTCTGGCAAGTTGAGGAAGAAGGCCTACAGTTTGGAATGGAGGTAACACAGCTCTGTGCTCAGCAAGGGCTAGCACAATCCATCAGACTCGGACCAGGAGATTACAGAATATTAACTAAGCAGCTATACTTCTTGTCTTTGTGGTGCTGGGTCTTTGTGCATGCAGGGCAACTAATTATTCTGAATGACATGCCAACCTAAACCACTATACTTTTCAAGTCCAAACCTAAAGACTTCTTACACTTTAAAATGGTTTAGCTGGAGCCAGAAGTAGTAGTGAATACATTTAATTCCAGCACTCAAGATGTGGGCTGGGCACGGTGGCACATGCCTTTAGTCTCAGCATTGGGAAGGCAGAGGCAGGTGGATTTTGAGGTCAGCTGGTCCACATAGTGTTCCAGGGTAAAACCTTTTTTTTTTTTAGATCCTTGGCTTTACCATTGTTTTGTTTTGCCTGGAAAGATGGTATGCACCTATAATCCCATCTATTTGGGAGGCTGAGGTGGAAAAATCATTGAGTCCATGAGTTTAAATCTGCCAGATCTGCTGCAGTGGATCAAAAAGAAGGAAGTTTGGGCTGTAATCAAATCAGGTAACCAAATCACGAGTCCCAGTTAGGTAGCCAGACCAGGCACTGGGCTAAACTTTTGATCTGACAGCCCCATGTGGTACACAGACATACACACAGGTAAAACACCCATACATATACAATAATAGGAACAGTGATATTTAATATAAGATAAAATGTTTGCCCTTTGTTGATATATGGTAATTTTGCCCAGTTTGCCCATCTTTTAACTTTGTTTAGGTTTATTTTATGTATGAAAATCTTCATTACAGCTAGATATATAGTTATTTTTTAAACTAGTTATGCCTAAGAACTCTTTCCTAGTAAAGAAAGAAAGAAATATTCACCTGTAGTTTCTATATTTTCCTTTGTTTGAGACAAAGTTTGACTACATTGCCCAAGCGTTCCTTGAAATCTATGCAGACCACACTGGCCTCTATCTTTTAATTCTCCTGCCTCACACCTGGAATGCAAGGATTATAGGTGTGACCCACTAGGCCTGACTCAAAAGATTTCTGTATTTTAGACGTGGAAGCATGTTTAAATATTAAACATGAACATAAAATATTAAAAGATACTTAGCAGTGGCACTTAATGACAGTGATTAACTCTTCAGAAATAAAGAGCACATCACATCCCATGGCTCTGATGTCACATGGCTGGCATTTGGAACCTGAGGCAAGAGGATCCAGACTTCCAGGTTAACTTTGGCTACACATGGTGAGTTCCAGGGCAGTCTGGGCTACATAAAAAAGACCCTGTCCTAAAAAAAGGAAAGCAACAATAATAACCAAGGTGGTAGGCAGAAAAAGGCTGGTAATGTGGCTCAGCTGACAGAGTGCTTGCCTAGCTAGCACACATGAAACCCTGGGTTTGGTCCCTAGCTCTGCGTTAAATGGATGTGAAGGCACATGTGGTACCTATTATCCCAGCACTCAGGGAGGTGCAGAAGTTAAAGGTTATCCTTGGCTATACTGATGGGGGTAGTCCTTCTGTGTATGTTTATCTTTTTGGGTGTTGAATGAAGCACTATTGGCCAATTGGGGAGCAAGACAGGTGGGACTAAGAGTCAGGGAGAATTCTGGGAAATGTGGTAAAGAGAAGTCTTGTGATCCAGGCAGGAAGTGACATAGCAGGCAGACTCAGAATATAAGCAGGGACAAGCAGGAAATCGCTCTCTTCCTCCTCCTCTCTTCTCTGTGGAGCTGCCATGTGATCCCGGGAAGAGGAGGCATGCCACTGGCGTCCTCCACAAGATAAGTCTTTATAAATATATAGGTTAATGGTTATGGTTGATACTTAAGACAGAGCAAGCACATAATAAGTCCTAGTCATTGGCCTGCAGCATTGTAATTAATATAAGACTCTCTGTGTTATTTTGGGCGCCCACATGGCGGCAGGGCTCTGGCGGCCTGGCGGAAAGATTTATCATTACACTATACAACATAGGTCATTCTGAGCTACATGAGACACTCTCTTTAAAAAGGAAAAGAAAAGAAAAAAAAGCAGATTATCAGCTGCATTTAAGTTTTGCAGTCTCCTAAGTCTTTAGTTGAAGTGTCTGGGATTTGTTTGTTTTGAGACAGGATCTCACTGTGTAGCTCTGGCTGTCCTGGAACTCACTCACATAGACCAGGCTGACCTCCAACTCATAGAGATCAGCCTACATGATCACCATGCCTGGCTAAGCGTCTGGGAATTTAACTATCATTTATGTATTGTATGCGCCTAATTAATCAGGCTGCCTCTCCTGAAGGAAGAGTCTTGAGTGGCTTTTGGCCAGTTAACCTGTCTTCTGCTCAAATGTGTTTCAGTGCGGAGTTAGGAAAGAACTGTTTTCAAAGAAAAGGATGCCTGGAAGAGTTAGGATCTTCAAAGGGAAATTCCAAGACTGAAGGACTTAGTGGGCACACTGTCATCATAGGCTTAACACTCAGACTTTCCTTGCCTGACCTGCGGATCTACGAGACTTTCATACACCAATCCACAAAATATTCGCATTCTGTGACAGTTCTTCCCGAAGAACCTGACCTGTAAACTGAAGAAAGTAACTCTTGTACAATGTTCCAACCCATCAGTGAAGTTAATGTTTCCTCAGGAAACGGCTGAAGAATTTTGGGTGCTTTTCCCTTTAAGATAACTTTTAGCAAGCAGTAGATGTTACAGGCAATTTCTGCTTCCAGTAACATGAAAAAAACCCTAGCTTTGCATTATATATTCCTGTGAGATCTGAGAGACCCAATGTTATTCAGAGTTCAAGGACACTTCTCTTTTCATGTGAGATCACAAGAGTTTTGGAAATCGACTGCTGGGGAAGAAAAAAAGAGACAGAAATGCTCCAATTTCAGGAGGTAAGAACCGAGGACTAGGGGACTAACTGCTGTAGGGAGGCAGACCGCCCTAGACTGATGCTTTCCCGAGTCCAACTTTCTGTGGAGAAAGCTTTGGGATGGACTGCCTACGCAAAAATCTGGCAACTTCATCCTAACGTTGCCGACAGCTTGTCAGTTTCATGAGAGAGCTGGAGGTTTGGCTTGTCCCTTACTTGACGCTGAAGAACCAGTACCACACATGATGTACTTAGAGGTGGGGCAAACTGGAAAACAATAGTTGATGCAAGAACTTTTAACAAATAATAACATAACAGGAATCAAGATATAGAGTCCACCAGCACTCGGGAGGCAGAGGCAGGCGGATCTCTGTGAGTTCGAGGCCAGCCTGGTCTCCAGAGCGAGTGCCAGGATAGGTTCTAAAGCTACACAGAGAAACCCTGTCTCAAAAAACAAACAAACAAACAAACAAACAAACAAACAAATATACAGAGTTCACATTGGGCTTGGCGATTCATAGCTGATGGTCTTTTCATCACAGTGAGTAACTGAGATAAAAACAATGCTGGGTATGTTGGTGCATGCCTGTAAACTAGGCACTCAGGAGACAGGCTTGGTCTATGTAGTGAGACCCTGTCCAACAACTAGTAAAAAAAGAAAACTGAAAAAGGAAAAAAAAATGAAGAAAAGTACAACTACTAACCCACTTCCATGACTCTAAAGTCAAATACCTTAAGGAACAACCTTGGGAAAAGATAGATGATTTCTTACTGATAAAGGGAGAAAACCATGTAAGTCAGAGCACAAGCTTGCCCAGTGGGAATGTCTTCCTTTTTTGATTTTTTGGTATACACCTTAAGTGAGCTCCAGCATGATATGTATTAGCCCCATCTCACTGACACATCCGTCCAGCAAACACCCCCCCCCACACACACACACAGCTGTGCTGCCCACATGCCTGGTGATTTCCCACAGCAACGAAACAGAAATGCAAAAGCTGCCCAGGCAACTTCAGACCCTCGGTGTTCCAAAGGAGGCGTTCATCAGCTGTGACAGGACTTGGAATAATTTGTGACTCCAGAGGAAAGCTTGTTTTATGCTAAGGACTTGGGTAATTTTTCTTCCTGTCATTTTTCCTGTCTGGGGTTGCCCCCGCTTCATCTACTTGTACAAACCCTATCCTTCCCTGAACTTTATGGCCCCACTAAGGATCCCAGAATGCACTCAGCTTTCCAGAATCTTCTGAACTCTGACAACAGATAAGGTCTATCAGGTGTCCAGGGATGTCCAAACTAACTTTACAAGTCACTAGCAGCCTGGGATAGCTAGGAACGTTGCCCAACCCCAAACTGTCAACTTACGGAAAACATGGAGGTATTTCTGCAATTTTTTGTTTGTTTGTTTTTGGGTAACTTGATTGTACAGTTCCTGAGTGTGAATTCTGTAGGTGACAATGCTGTGTCACAATGTACACTGGGCACTGCACTAGGCTTTGTTTGTTCATGGTGCCTGTATCTCTCATAACATTATATACTGCTTAAAATATTTGTGTTTATGGTGTGTGTGTGTGTGTGTGTGTGTGTGTGTGTGTGTGTGTGTGTGTGTGTGTGTGTGTATGCTATTGTGCACATGTGGGGGTCAGAGGATAATCTTGGGTGTCAGTCCTTGTCTTATTTCCCACTGGATCTCTTGTAATCTGAGGCATATTCCAGGTTGGCTGGCCCCAGGACTTCTGGGGACTTGCTTGATGCTACCCTCCATCTCCCTACAGGAGTGCTGGGGTTACATCAGCATCCTATGGCTGGCTGTATGTGGGTTCCACAGACCTCAAGTCTGGTCTTTGTGCTTACATAGCAAACATTTTACCCAGCCCAGTATTACGTACTTCTTGAAGGAAGTCTGTGATTTATATTATTTGCTGTGTCACACACAGTACTGGGTCACTTAGCATGAGCTCATTGAATAATTTTAATTGAATGTCTCTGACTTATTTATAAAGTTTACCTACCACCCAAGATACACTTTGCAGTAGAGACTATGGTGGGCCTAAAGGGTGATGGTATGGCTTCTTTAGAATTGGAATTTATTCCCGAGGGCCAGGTGGGGGTCTTGAAGCTGCCCCTAAAGCTTCGAGGAGACGATGAGGTGTGGGCTCTGCTGGTTAGGAAGGACTACTTACCTCTGTTGGGTCAGTTCACACACAACAAGACTAGAAGAAACAATGCAAATATCCAAGGACAGCAAGAAGCGTTTGCTGTGGGCAGGATAGCAGTGCTAGACTTCTCGAACCAAAACAATTTGTACTCAGAGTCTGGAAGCAGGCTGGAGTGATAAATTGGGTGAGACTGGCAGGTGCATTTATTCATTTAAGTGAGAACCAAAAGAATCCATCAGCAAAGTTCTGATTTTTTTTTCCTTTCACTTTGTATTACAAAACTCTACCATGTCATCAATTTTTATACAATTCAGGCAAGGACAGATGCCTGCAAATCATTAGCGTAACACTGCAGCCCATTAGGAAGGTAAGAATATTTTGATTAAAACACAGAGAGACCCACCCATCTGAGTTAGAAAACTGAACCGCAGGATCTATACTCAACTGAGGACATTTGTGGGTGTCCTTTCATATAGCCGCTGAAACTGGTGACCTATGGAAAACACTTTATGCGGCTTGGCTCCATCTTCTCCTTTGGTATGTGGAAAAATCAGGATAACCACCCCCCCCCCATCCACACAAAAAATACTGCTTGTCTGGGGGCTGGAAACAAATCCAATAGAATATGGCAGCTAGGAAACAGCATGGCAGTCAGACAGACTTGTTTTTTTTTTCTCCCTTAGACAAATACCAACTGTATATCTCTAGTTCAATTTATTTAACCCTTCCAAGCCTCGGCTACTTCATCTATAACATGGGTAAAATGACAGTATCTTTCTCTTGGGATTACTGTGAAGGTTAAGTTAGATAACAGATGAAAAGTTACCTCTACTGATCTTTTCTCAGATATATTTACTTAACTTTTTTTTTTTTTTTTAGAAAGCATCTCACTAGATAGACAAGATGGCCTGGAACTTTTTTTTTTATTTTTTTTTAATTATGTATACAACATTCTGCTTCCATGTATATCTGCACACCAGAAGAGGGCACCAGATCTCATAACAGATGGTTGTAAGCCACCATGTGGTTGCTGGGAATTGAACTCAGAACCTCTGGAAGAGAAGTCAGTGCTCTTCTTAACCTCTGTGCCATCTCTCCAGCCGGGCCTGGCTCTGTGGCTTTGGAGGCTGTCCTGGAACTAGCTGTTGTAGACCAGGCTGGTCTGGAACTCACAGAGATCCTCCTGCCTCTGCCTCCCGAGTGCTGGAATTAAAGGCGTGCGCCACCACCGCACGGCTAAACCCAGGGCCTTATGCCTCCTGTGGCAAGCATCCTATCACTGTGCTGCTACAGAGGCCTTTAGATAGTGTTTTACATTTTTAGAATTATTATTGTATTGAAATCGTGTGTGTGTGTGTGTGTGTGTGTGTGTGTGTGTGTGTGTGTGTGTGTGTGTGTGTGTGTGTGTACATGTGTATGCCTGGTGCCGGCACAGGCCAGAAGAGGGCATCAGATACCCTAGAGCTGGCATTCCACTTGATGGCTGCCTGACATGGGAGCTGGGAAGACCAGGCCTCACTCCTAACTGCTGGGCCATTCCCCAGCCCTACATATTAGTATCTCTGAAATCAGTAGACTTCTTAAGCTTGCTACTGGCCAGACAGCAACTGTGCCATTGTTGTCACTGCCTATGGAAACAAGTCAAGGTTTGCAGAATGGGTGTCAATAGCTTAGACGAAAATCCCAGGTAACAGTGGAATTTTCTTTTCAAAATGCTGTATCAACAAGGCTATGATGGCTAAAAGGACACAAGTATGTGGGAAAGCAGACAGGCCAGATTCAGACTAAAACATTCAGAGGTGTGCTGGCTCCTGAATGGAGGGTAACTCTAGACCAATTTATTCATTTATTCACTTGTTATTTCTAGTTTGTGTCTGCATAGGAATGCCATATACTAAAAGTCTAAGCCTAGAGGGATATTCTAAGCTTGATAGTTATTGACAGGGAAAAAAATCCTGGCGTGGCTCCTAAAGTAACTAAATATTTTTACATACAGAAAGTAAAGTATTTTTGTCATGGTGAATGCAATAGCATTTTCTCTTCTTTCTCTGGGATAAGATAATGGTGTTTCCTTCCAATGCTTGTGCTTTGATGTTTATAAAGTGTGATAGTAATCAACTTGGCACACATCAGAGAGCTCAGTAAACAGTAGCTGCCATGAGTAACGGTATTAGCAATAAGTATAGGGTTAGACTTGTTTCTGTTACCTTCAGCTACATTTAAAAACATTATTCTTAGCAAGGCAGTGGTGGCACACGCCTTTAATCCCAGCCTCAGGAGGCAGAGGCAGGTAGATCTCTGTGAATTCGAGGCCAATTTGGTCTATAGAGCAAGCTCCTGGACTGGCTCCAAAGCTACACAGAGAAACCATGTTTCAAAAACAAGCACAAACCCCCAATTATTCTTATTTTTGTTTTTTTTGTATCTGTGTGAATGTATGCTGTGTGTGTGTGTGTGTGTGTGTGTGTGTGTGTGTGTGTGTGTGTGTGTTTGTATGTGCCCATGGAGGACAGAAGAGGGCACTGGCTACCCCAGAGCTGGAGTTATAGATGGTGAGTCATCTGATGGATGCTGTGAACTGAACTCGGGTCCTCTAGAAGAGCAGTATGCATTCTTAACCACTGACCCATCTCTCTAGCCTCCCTTCAGCGACAATTAAAGAGAAATATGTTATCTTCTATGAAGGTAACACACAATAGAGGAGGAGCCCATGCGGTCCCTCCCTTAGCTGAAGAGCAATTGGCAGTTAACGACTGCTGGCTGCTAGTGAAGGATGAGTCATTTTTCTTCAGTAGCCACTGGTAAGTAGACACTGCCTATGTGTCAGAAAAAAAAAATAATACTCATGGTCATATAGGCTACCCTCATCAGACTCAGTGGGTCACAAGAAAATAAAAAGACATGGATGTAAGAGGGGCTGTGCTGGGAAGAAGGATTCAGAGGGAACAGCAGGGCAATAAAGGATGGAAAGGGTGTGTATAAATATGATCAAAATACTTTATATAAATGTGTGAAATGATCACACAATACATTTTAAGATGAACACAGAAAAGTTGACTGACAAAGGAAAGAAAACCAAAAAGTAATGCTTTAATACCCTCCTTTCCTTGGCTCCCATGAATTCCCCCTTCCATAGCTAACAGGAACTCCTTGCACATAGGAGACAGAGGAAGAAGAGATGGGGGAAGAGTGAACTATGCTTGGGACGAAAAGCTGAATCATAAACTCACTTTCTAAAAACTTGGCTTTGGTAAGTTTACAGAACCCAGAGCTGTAAGAATAATCCATAAGCCCTGCACTTACTCCAAGTAGGGCCCAAATTAATGAGGTGCAGGACAGAGATTATAAACTCTTCCCATTTTATCCCTCATTTGTGCTTCACAGCACTCTCTGACAGAGGCATAATGGCTTGTGATCCACTTATGTAGGGGACCCTGCTGTCTGCACATTTCCTAAGACACGGCTTACGACATATTCTTGGGGATTTTCTAAATTCTTTTACATGGATGTTTATTACTGACTTGATTGTAGCCATGACAAACATTGCAAAGATTTACCAAGTCCATAAGAGGCTCTGAGATGATACAAGCACGCATGCTCCTAATAAATAAGGGGGAAGAAGAACGTAAATTCTTCTTAGGTTAACTGTAAGTTAGGCTGTTTGTTTGTACCCAGCAGGAGGAACACTATGAAAAACAGCTCTTGACTGAAGCTTTCTATAGGGAGTATGCCACAGAACCAAGATGTGAAGGACAATAGTTTCGGAGTTAAGAAATGATGGTGACAGCTCCCTCTACTCCACAAGAGGATGAGAAGCAGAGGTGTGCTACACTAGAGCCATGGGACGATTCAGGCTGTCTGGTTTCACACATACAAGTGGCGCTAAGTACTAATTTGTGTACTCTGAAATTTCTTCCTACCTTAAAACAGTGCGTTACTTTGAATGTGCTAGTTAAGAAATTCATGATTTGTTCTTTGGTTTTCAGAGCACAAATGTCAGTTGCTCTCACTACTTGGAATGACTGCCCCCCCCTTTATAAAACCATTTATTTTTAATTATGTGGGTACAGTGCCCATGGAGGCCAGAGGAGACAGATCTTGTAGCTGGAGTTATAGGTGGTTTTGAGCTTTGTCCAATGAGGGTGCTGGGAACTGAACTGGAGTACTCTGTAGCAGCAATAGGTAGTGAGCAACCACAAGCCACTGCACCACCCCCCACCCCCCACCTGATCCCTTCTTTAACTGGCTTCATCTGTTTCTTGTTTAGGTGGCAGGGGCAATTGAACCTAGGACCCTGTGACAGTTACATGCTGTACCACTGAACTATGCTCACAGCCTAGATTGGTTGGCTTAATCTATGACTCTTTCTCTCCCCTCACCCCCAGATTCTCAGTATGCAGCCCTAGCTGTCCTGGAACTCACTATGTAGGCCAGACTGGCCTCAAATTCAAATCCACAGAGATCTGCCTGCTTCTGCTTCCCAAATGCAGGGATCAAAGGTGTGCACCACAGACGGCAGACTAATCCTACCATTCTTAATTCCGAATACTCAGAAAGCCATCCTATAAGCAGTGTGCTCATTATCATTAGCTATTATGGAAAAAGCTAGTAAGACAGAGTAAACACGGTGGGTGACAGGCCAGAATACCAACAGTATCATTTGGTGTTCTGTAAGAAAGATGTGGTGACACAGGCCTCAAATCCAAGTACAAAAGAAGCTGAGGCAGGAGGATCCCGAGTTTGAGCAGCCTGGGCTACAAAGTGAGAACCTGTCTCACCAAGTGTAACTGCCCCCAAGCTACCCAAAAAGAACAGTACTTCTCTCAGAAAGGAAAATAATTCAACCTAATTTTCTTATTTCCCTTTATTTTTGAGACAGGGTCTTTCGTAGCCCAGGGTGGCTCTAAATCATTTCCGCCTCACTTGTAGTTTACATGTTGCTGGGCAACTGAGACCAGGGCTTCCTGCATGCCAGATAAGTGGTCCACCAATGGAGCTAAACCTTCAGTTCCCATTGAGTCTTTTATGATGACAATTAAGAAAAACAGGAAACAAAACAAAAAACAAATAAATAAGGACATGCAGGTTTGTTTGTTTATAGTCCTCTAGTTTGCCCCAGTTCAACTATCTGTTGATTGGCCAATCAAGCTCTTCAGATGACCAATGAAAATCTGATAAGGCAGGTCACATGAGAAGTCACTGGCTAATTAGGATTCTCTAAGATTCTCCTAACTTTTATTTTTGTTTGCTGGGCACTTGGAAGTCTTTGAAGTTTGTGTAGGGTCCACAGAGGTTTGTGATCATGGGGCCTCACCCGGTAAAACCTGTGCATGCTCTGAGGTCGCTATTTTTAGCTTTTCTAGCTGCTTTCAAGCCTTGTTTTGGATGTACATGATAAAAAACAAAACAAGCTGGCCTGAGCCAGAAAGAATTTAGAACCCCAGGAGATAGAGGTGGGAGATGAGAAAGGGCAAGTGGGGGGGAGGGAGGAAGGGAAGGAGAGAGAGAGAGAGAGAGAGAGAGAGAGAGAGAGAGAGAGAGAGAGAGAGGAGAGAGAGGGAGGAGGGAGGGAGGGAGGGAGGGAGGGAGGGAGGGAGGGGCTCAAATTTCTGTGCAGCTACCCAGCCCTAGTTTTCTGTCCCCTTTTCCTGTGTGCTTCTTGGGTCTGCACAGCAGACAGCAGAGAGTTCCCTGGAGCTGTAGCATTTATGTGTCATAACACAATTACCAGAAGGGGCCAGCTGTCCCTCCTCCCAAGGTCAAGTTTCCTGTGGAAAAAGTCTGATTGGTCCACACTGGGGCTCCTCAGAATGAAGGCAAGGAGAGGCAGGGTGGCTCACAAAGTACAAACAGGGCTTCCACACACAAAGGCCCACACCTATACACAAATCCTTATTGAAGGCTGAGCTGACACCACTCCTGCCGCCCGAAAATACCCCATGGGTCCCCGAGGAGCTAGAAAGGGAGTGTGCCTGGAGGTGTGTGTCCATCTGCATTAGCTTGTGTCCACATCTGACAGATGCTCCTTAACACTGTTCACGCCAGCTGTGCCGGACACCTAGGCAACAGCATGAGTCTAACACTTTCTCGAAGGTTCCTACAGTGCATTGGTAGAGAGGCTTTTAACAAACTACTAAATGGTTATCCAGCTGAGTGATGTGAAGAAAACGGACATGTGACCCATCAGGGAGTGGAGGGGTGGCGAATCGGGACAGGCCTCTAGGAGGAAGTCAACTGCTCAAGGAAGGAATGGGGTGAGGAGGACAAGAGGAGGGTGGGTGAAGGAGGAAGGAAGGGCACTCCAGGCCACCAACAGTACAAAGGCCTTTGGGTGGAAGGCTGATTGACATGAGATAGTCAGGAGGAAGAGGCAGAGGTTGCATTCGGCATGGGAGACAAGTCAACGGGCAGCTGAAGTGGTCCACGGGAAGAGCTGACGCTGAGAGCAGATGGAGCTGGAGGTGACACTCCTGGTGGTGACTATGGGCATGGGTGGACTGAAGACAGCTTCCTGCTTCACGCCTGTTTCTCAGTATGACTCTAATCAGACTATGACTGCTTCATAGTCTCCCTGCTAATGCTAAACCTTTACTAAAGGAAAGTCGGCAATTATGTATTTTTCCCTCAGAGGTTTTTCTTTTGCTGGTTCTAGAAGAAAGCTTTCATGTCTGAAATAATACTCCTTCAATCCTTAGGTCCTTGGGTCTTAAGAGACTGGCAGCTGCTGCTCTGTCACTGAATGTCCAGTGCAAGGTAACTGGGGCAGTGGTGACTATTGGAGCCACTTCTGCTATCTCCTAGCGCTATCTGCCCTCTGCAGCTCTCCATGGATCTGAGCTCAATGGCTAGCTGAGACACAAAAGGTGAAGTTAACAGTCGGTCTTTACTACAATTCAAATTCTTGCCTTTTCCCTCTGGCTGTCACACAGTGGGAGGCAGTAATCGGCCTTGTCACCCCCTGAGGAGACTGGCACTGTTTTTAATTTAGAGGCAGAAAAGATGTTAATGGGTACATTCCATCAGGACCCACCAATTAAATACACTAAAATTATGTCACCGTGGCAACAAGCTTGGTCTTCGGTCACATATTGACTAGCTATTGAGGGCACACAGAGGCAGGCAGTTCAAGTGTTTAAAGCTATCAGAACTAGGGTCGGACAAAGAGCATTCACAGTTTAGTGGCAATCAGTAGCTCGCACTCAGCTTTCAGATCTGTCCCCAGGCGGAGTCCTCTAACAGATGGGCCTGGGGACCACTGAAAAGCCAGGGGTGGAAGGTGAGTCTTTTTAGATGGACTCTAAAGTCTGGTTTAGTGAGGCTATGTCCCCTTATTCCAGACTGAACTTAGGTTTTACTCTGCAGAGTGGGCTCCTGGGCACAGCTGACAGTACATATGTAGGATCTGGTTAGCTCTGGTCAGTTAATGACTTCATGTTCAGATAAATGGACTTACCCACCTCACTAGACAGTTCCATGGTTTATTAATTTCTCTGGCAGAAACTGAATGCCAAACCACGTGCACATCACACCTGTGGTTACACACAGAAGTGAGAAAAATCAAAGAGATTGCTCCCTCAGGTATCCTAACTGTCAGACTGTGAAGCTATTTATTAAAAGTGAACTACAGAGCCGAATTCAGATCCATGTGTATACCCCAAGATTCGCTAAGACAAACTTGGGAGATAATCTATAGGAGATTTTACTACCTTTCCTGGTAAAGAAAGACAGAAGTTGCTTGCGAGAGCTCTTTGAAATAAGTAGAAGATGAGCTTAGTAACTGACAAGATAAGCCACGGTATTACTCCAGACTCAAAATTTAAAATCTAGCCTCAATGCTGGGTACCCCATGACAAAATCTATATGCCAACAGGAGTGCCTGATGGGCAACACACTTTGTTTCAATCTTGGGTTAGTATCCTGGATAGGTAAGGGTTTCCATCAGATGAATAACTAGAATTTACACAAGAGTATAACCAAGTAGGTAACTTGTAACTTAAAAATTGATATTCACTAGACCAAAGGAATAACTCAAACATCTGGGGCTACCACTAAATGATACACTAGCGTTTTTATGTCACGTTTTTGTTACATTTTGTATCATATTCCACATATTTCCAGAGTTTAATTCCTCAAACATGGACTTAAAAAGGAATCTATTGGGTTTTAAATGCATTATCAAGGTGTCGCAGTAGGAATTCCCCAAACTGGCTGCAAAATATTGCAGGAAAGACAACCCTACAATTGTAAAGCAGTCTTGATATATTCCTCAAGTTGAGGGAACAAATTACAAGCATAAAAATATTTGCAAACTATATAATGCTTTGACTACAAAATGACATTTGTTTGCCATGCCCAACACGTGTGCTGCAAATAGAGCCACAAATCATGGCACATGGCACAACAGGGGCTTCCTTATTCTCTTTAAGGCTCTATTCCTAGGAACAGTGGGGAGACGCAATACAGAGATTTAGAGGCAGTTTCCTTGTGGATGCAGAAGCTACCGATGGAGACCTTGTTCTTGGAGAAGGAAGAGGCCGGCCGTGCCTGAAGTATAAGCTCGTGGGCAGCCTGGTTCATAAGCACACAAGGCTGGGCTTTGTAGGATATAGAAAGAAGCAAGAGATGTACAGGGCTCAACTCCTACAGAGTGGCACCTGTCTTCTAGGAGTGAAGGAACACACTTCCCTCTTTACGAGATTCACAGTTAATGGATTCTGAGCAGTGCTGGCTACCACAGAGAGGCTGTGAGCCATCTTAAGTAAAATCACCACTGGGAAGAGAAACTACCAAAAAAGGAGGGATGAGGCCAAGGGCATGAGACTGGAGTACTGGAAACAGCATGGTCTGGGCTCAGCCTTCCTAAAGCCAACCTTGTACTCTGGGGAGGGTGGCAACAGACAGAAAGATGGCCTCCAGTGTTCCCCTTCTCCTAATACTCATAAGCTTGTGTAGTCCGCTCCAGCAGTGGGCCAGGATCAGTCTGAGCCCCGTGAGAGGCTGTTGCCCTATCCTGAGAATCTATGAAGAGGTTCACAGAACAGGGAAGGGGAACCTTCTGCCTCCAGCTGTGTGAGTGAGCTTGCAAGAGGAGCCTGCAGCTCAGTCAAGCTTTCAGCTTGACTGCCTCTGGACTCCTGTCCCTTGGAAATTTTGTGATACATTTGCTGTTTTAGGCTGGCAAAACAATCGATCCCTCTCTTCCAGCACAATGAACTCAATATTCCTCATTAATTTTCCAGCTGATAGGTGCTGCAAGTCACCGACGTCAGATTAATTAGGGTAATTTCTCATACAATAATGGTTAACTAATACAGAGCTGCAGTGCTTTGTCTTTGGAGGTAAGGTGGTGAAGCCATTTCATTTCCTGTGTGGGAAATGAGGCTAAGCAGTAATGTATACTAGTGAGGATACCAGAGGCAGAGCTGGCACCCCAGCATCGCTGACATTGCCTTAGACAATAATAGCTGCTAAATGAAATGAATGAATTCACCTTTTCATGTGTGTGTGCGCATGTGCAGGTATACATGCATGCATATGGAGTCCTGGCCCTTATTGACTAACTCACCCTAAATAACATCTCAGAGAGAATGAGACCACAAAAATCACTGTTGCCTCCCAGATGGTTAAGGTAATTTTACTAAACAAGTGGGACACTTCAAAGATCTTTGCCTTTTGTTTTCCCTTGCTGATGGGAATTCTCATACATGCTAGACAACTGCTCTACCACTGAGCTATAGTCTCAGCCTTCTCTTTGCCAACGTTAACAGCACAGAAATGTGCAGACTTCGGAGAGTGTGGAACGGAGGCTGGATACTGGGTTAGGTGCCTGTACACTTGCCAGGAAGCCAGCATTATCTCCATTCTGTACAACAAATTAAGGCTTCTGTCTCCGTCGTGGTTTCTGGTGCTGAGATAAAACACCATGATGAAAAGCAACTTGTGGAGGAAAGGGTTTATTTTAGTTTACAATTTGATATCGTAGTTCACCATCTGGGGAAATTGGGGAAGGAAGTAAAACACGGCAGAAACCTGGAGGGAGGCACTGATGTAGAGGCTATGGAGGGGCGCTGCTTACTGGCTTGCTCAGGTTGCTTTCTAATAGCTCCCAGGACCACCAGCCCAGGGGTAGCACCACCTACAATGATCTAGGCCCTCCCACCTCAATCATTAATCAAGAAAATTCACCACAGGTCAATGTGGTTGGGTCATTTTTTTTTCCCCCTCAATTAAGGTTTCCTCTTCCCAAATGAATCTAGCCTGTGTCAAGTTGACATAAAACTAACCAGCACAGCTTCCAAGGTCACAGAAGAAAAAAATTAAGTTTAAACCAATTAAAAAATACAAACGTTATTATTGTATAGCAGTTATTCTAATAGGTTATTCCATTTACAGTGAAATACTTACCATGTGCCTATTCTGTGCTAAACATGGTCTAGGGGATTAAAGAGTGAACAAGTTAGATATTCTATTGCCTCATGAACCAGGGGACAGGGATGGGGTGGAGACCAGTGTGAAATAGGTGGCATGTGCCTATCTTAGGCTTTTGCACCTTCACAAATTTAAGACAAGCCTGGGCTACACAGTGACACTCTGTTTCAAAAAAAACACTAAATAATACCGGGGCTACTGAGATGGCTCAGTGGTTCCCAAAGACCTGTGTTCAATTTCCAGCACCCTCAGGGTAGCTCACAAATGTCTGCCACTCCAGCTCTAGGGGCTTTGATGTCTTCTGGCCTTCGAAGGCACTTGGCATGTATGCTATACACAGACATACATGCAGGCCAAATACTCACACACAAAATAAACTACAACAAGCCCCACGAATATTCATGGGACTCTACCCTTCACCTCTGGCTGTTGCTAAGTTCTGGGAGAGGAGAAAAATCCCTGTTTTCAGTTGTGCTGAGTTCACCAAGCTCCAAACCCACGGTCCCATAGATGGCCCCTGGTTAATCTTGGTGGGTCGCAAAACAAAGTGAGGAAGCATGAAAAATCAACAAAGATTTGTGGGGAGGGTGGATAGTGGTTGAGAGGTGGAGGTGAGGGTGGTCAGTCTGAAAAGTGTGCACATGTTAACTTGTAAAAACAGTCAACTAACACCCCCACCCCACACACAAATGAGTGGATAAATGGATGAACAATAATGAGCAGAGAGGCCAAGGAAAGCTGCTCCAAGTACGTGACGCTGCAGCTGAACGCATTTCCCACAGCTGTCCCTTTACAGCTGCCTGGCCAACACTGTCAGGTGCCCTGAGCCTTCACTCTTGCATTCACCTCTCCCGGTGGACGCCAGGGTGCTCTCACGGAGACCCCATGCTTCCCAGGCTCCTCTTCCTCATTCTGCACAACAGCAATTCTGCCCCTGGCTTTCTTTTTGTTCTATAGGAACATTCACCATCCTTGTTTGGGCTCCCTATACCACAGAGGCCACACACTGGGGATCCTCTATCTGTATCCTTCCTCAGAAAGCCAAGCCTGGGTACCCAACTACTTCTTAACAAGCCTACTGAGATGGCCCATTGGCACTTCAGTCTGAGCCAAGCACTCAACCTCAGCACCTGAGAGGCTACCGTGAGCTTGAGGCCAGTTTAGTTTATTTAGAGAGATCTTATCTTATACCCCCCCAAACAAACAAACAACAACAAAAAAAACCATCAGCCTGAAAATGTCCAAAACAGAACTCAGTATTTTTCTAAGAACCCAGCCACCCTCTCTTCTCTTCTCTCCCATCCCAGATGCCAAATCCAGAAATACCTTTCACTTAGGATTTCTCAAACTAACCCCTTTCTTTCCTAAGATTACCTTATTAATTTCTCCTTGGATAAACACCATAGCCATTTAATAGACTTTTCCCTCTTTGCTAAACACACAGTACCAGTACATCTTTCTAGGGACCCAGATCTAATCACACTGTCTCCCTTTAGAACCTGAGTGTGTTTCCTGAGCCACACCCCAACTCAGCACACAGAGTGCTCATGGCAGGCTGCTGTCTTCTGCTTTATTCTTTAGGATGCGCCATCTTCACTTCCTCTGTCTCTGTAGCAGCTCTACTTCCTTAGGATGCCTTTTTGTCTCTTCTACTTCCACAAATCTTTTTCTCTCTCTAAGAAATGACGACAGTAGTTTATATTTCATTAGCCTAAGCTTTAATAAGAAAAGACATTCATGGCCCTGTGAGGTAGGCCAACAGAAAGGGAACGGGAGTGTGGGTGTGGAGGCAGGGGAGACAGTCATAAGAAAAGTAATGGGAGGTGAGGAAGACTTGAGGAACATCCGTTTCTAAGCCATTAGCTGGACTCAGAAGATGATGTGACCCTCTAACGTGGCATTGGCTCAGAGCATCAAGTCAACAGGGGTGTGCGTAATGCATTATTAATTCATGAGTTACTTCCAGGCTGGCTCTGACTCAAAAGACACTGTCTAGACTCCAGAGACTCATTCAACAGACTAGGGGTTAAAGCTTGCTGTTCTTCTAAGCATTTCCTTTTGACATCTAAAGACGTCACTTCTGAAAGGCAGATCTACAGCTGAAGACTGCTATGTGTGTGAGAGAGAGGTGGAGAGAGAGAGAGAGAGAGAGAGAGAGAGAGAGAGAGAGAGAGAGAGAGAGAGAGGACCAACTCAGATGCCCTATACATTGCTTTGTTAAGCTTCCTCATGCTTTGTACTTTGTTTTACTTTAGAAAGGACGTATAGATAGCCTCACACTAGTGGCTGCCCCACCTTAGCCTTCTGCTGCTGGTATTACTGGACTGTGTCAGCATGCCTAGCAAGCTTCCAAGTGAAGGCTGATCAGGAAGCCAATTTAGTTTGTCTGTAGGCCCAGCTAGATCTTGGGGGAAACCTACAGGTTTCTTTTCATTGATCTTGCCCACTAATTTTCCTGTCTGTCTGTCTGTCTGTCTGTGTGCACACCACTATTGTATTTCTGTAGAACCACCTTTGAAGATACAGGAGAACACCCAGGGGAGTCATCAATTCAAGTCTGGTCTGGGACAAACTTGGTAAGAAAGGTCATTCTCTCTGTCACTCTTTCCTGGCTGCAGTCCCAGAGTTACCCACATTGCCTGCCTCTTCTCTCCCTTTCCACGCCAGGATAAAGAACAAAAGACAACAAACCAGAGCATTCTTCAGACAGAATGCACCTCAGAGTTAAAGGTGACACATAAAACTCCCTGGAGCAGACTCCTGTTCTCTTACCTCACAGACTGACTTATACTTCTGGTTCACATCCCGGTTCATACTTGTACCAGACACTTATCTCTGCCACTAGGGATTCCATGTGACCCTGAGAAAATGTCTGGGGCTGGGCATGGTGGTGCATGCTGACAGATAATCTCAGCACTTGGGAGGCTCAGGCTAGGAGAACTGGCTAAGTAGTGGGGCCTTGCCTCAGAATATACAAAATTCTGGTTCATTCATCTTACCTTCGGAAGCTGAGAGCAATGTTTTGTTTTTCTTTCTTCACCACTGAGTGCAGGTCCTGGCCAACTAGTTCAAGTTAGCTGGACTGCTGGGAATCAACTCTCTGACCTACCCATTATGAGTGTGGATTTGGGGCAAGTTATTTAACTTCTGTGCCTCAGTTTCCATACTTATCTCCCTAGCCCCCCAAATAGGGTTTCTCTGTGTGCGTAGCTCTACCTGTCCTGAAACTTACGCTGTGGACCAGGCTGGTCTCAAACTCAGAGATCCATCTGCCTCTGTCTCCTAAGGGCTGGGGTTAAAGGCGTGCGCCACCAATGCCCAGCTCTCAGGAGCTGTGAAAACTGTGGCACCAAGCTCCTGAGCTGGGCAGGAGTGTGTTCTACTGAAACACTGGCTGCTAAGACTTTGAATGACAGTCAAGAGACGCTTCCCAGGAGGAAGATCAAGTCTTCATCATTTATTTAGGAGTTCTTTGTTTTTCCTTGTGGCCAGTTTAAAATGAATTTAGAATGTGAACATTAAGGATACCGGATGACAGAAAAATCCTGGAAACTGCCAAATATCCTAAAGGTATCACTGCCATACCACTGACTTCGGAATTGCAGAGTTACCACTCAGAAAATGAGTGTAGCACAGGTCTTTAACAGTTCTTGGTACTTAAATGATCAATGCAACTTAGAAGGGCTAAGGCCTTTTAAGATCCATGTCTACTGCTAGGCATGGTGGCACATGCTTGTAGTTCTGCCTTCTCAGAAGGTCAAGGCAGGAAGATGATTGAGTCCAGAAGTTTATGTTGGCCTGGACAATGCAGAGAGACTCTGCTACCCCAAGATTCTCCCACCCCTACAAAATAACCAAAAAATAAAAACCGTTAGGGAAAATTATTATTCTATTATCTATCTTTAATTTCTTTTTTGAGACAGGCTCTCATGTAGCCCAGGTTGGCCTCCAATTTGGTACATAGCTGAAGGATGATCCTGAGCTCTTTACCTTCCGGCCTCTGCCTCCCGAGTGCAGACGTGCAGGTTAAAGACGTGTTCCACCACTGCCCTGCGAGGAACTATTTTTCAAAAAACAGTGATCAGTTCTTTAAAAATCTAGGCTCCAGATCCGGGTGTGGTGGCACACACCTTTAATTCCAGCACTAGGGAGCCAGAAGTGGGTGGGTCTCTATGAGTTTCAGGCTAGCCTGGATTACGTATAGTTCCAGGATAGCCAAAGCTACATAGTGAGACCCTGTATCAAAAAACCAAACAAACAAAAAACCCCAAAGAACAACAACAATAACAAAAATCTTTCGGCTCTGTAGTCAACTGCTAGTGTGCATGGATTATGCTACTGATCCAATTTGTTGATTTTTTTCTTTTTTGTGGTGAGTACTCTAGATTTAAGGAATGAGACAGCAAAATAAAGAGCTTGAATGAGAAAAAAAAAGCTACTCACACATATGTGAGTACATACATGTGCATATATGTAAGTATGCATGTACATGTATGTATGGAAGTTTGGAATAATCATATGCGTGGCAAGAAGAGTTTCTTCTTCTAGGATGAAGACATATTAGAATTTTGATTTTCCTATTTTCCTTTTGCATTTTAATATTATGTGTATGGGTGTTTTGCCTATATTATATCTGTGCACCCTGCGTTTGCCTGTTATCCATGGAAGCCAGAAGAGGGCATTGGATCCCTCAGAGCTAGGGTTAGGATGGTTGTGAGGTACCTTGTGCATACTGGAATTTGAACCCAGACCCTTGGAAGAGCAGTCAGTGCTCTTGTCCCCAAGTCACCTTCAGCCCTGCCCTACAGTCTATAATGCTCTGTTAATATCTCAGTCCCTCTTTTTACATTTAAGGGGATGCTTTCTCTGGTCTTCTCTCAACACTCTGTAAGAATAAAGCAGTTCATGTTGAACAGTGCTTTTTCCCCCCAAAGGAAAAGAGTTATTAGTAAAAGACCTGCACTTTTATAACTAAATATTAAAGTTGTATTTTATGAGAGGAGACTGCTACTATTATTATCTTTACAAAACAAAACCCCCCAAACCTTTAAGTGTATACTTTGCTCGTTAAGTTATAAATACTTAAAGGAGTAAAGTACCTTTTATTGAATAATTCAAGCTAAAACCAAGAATGGAACAAGAAACTATAAATTTACTATTACCTATATTCTGCTTTGTAGATGCAAAAGAGTAAAAGAGAAAGCAATCCTGATGAAAACTCCATTTTGTTTTCTTGCATATAATTAAGAGTCAACTCTGGGGGGCTGTAGGGATGGCTCAGAGGTTAGGAACACTGGCTGCTCCTCCAGAGGACCCTGGTGACCCTGGTTCAATTCCCAGCACCCACATGACCGCTCACATCTGTCTGTAGCTTCAGTTCCAGGGGATCTGATACCCTCACACAGACATAGATGCAGGCAAAACACCAATGCACATTAAATAAATAAATCATTAAAAAAAGTGTCAATTCTGGACCTGGTGTCATGGTCCAGGCCTGGTGGCACATGCTTATAAGCCAGTACTTGGAAGGCAAGGCAGAACTTGGAGAATCGGCACAATTTTGAGGCCAGCTTGGTCTGTACATAATAGGTATCAGGCAAGCCAGCACTACACTGAGAAATCCTGTCTCAAAAAGCCAAAGTAAAAACAAATAAGAGTCAACCCTTAACACAGTGTTCGCACCTGGAGTCATTTCTTCCAGAAAACAAGTGGACAAAACCCAGAAAGTAACACAAATCTAGACTGGGAGGACTACCAAGAACATTCTAGCTCCAGGAAGTACCTGGTGGAAAACCTTCTTGCTTTGGTCTCCTTTTCCATAACCACTTTGCCTTTGTGCCAGTCTTGTCTCTTGTAGGCAATGGTATCAGTAGAACGAGAGACGGGTACGTAGACGTATGCTTTGATGGATTTAAGTATGATTCTAGGCTCTCCTTATTCACTTTGATGTTTTAAAAATGCGTCTTGCCAGGTATGGTGGCACATGCCTTTAATCCCAGCACTTGGGAGGCAGAGGCAGGTGGATCTCTGTGAGTTCGAGGCCAGCCTGGTCTACAGAGTGAGTTCTAGGACAGCTAGGGCTGTTACACAGAGAAAGTCTGTCTCAAAAAGAACAAAAAAGAAAACAAAATGCTCTTTACCTGAAATTACCTCCTCTGGGCTAGGATATAGCACAGTGGTAGAGCACTTGCATGCTTAGGGCAGGCTAAGGGTTAGGTCCCAGCACTGAAAACAACAACATCAACAGCAACAGACCAGTGAGACAACTTAGTATGTAAACACACTTGCCACCAAGCCTGAGAACCTGAGTTTAATCTCCAGATCTCTTAGGGTAGCAGGAGAGTATCTATCTATCTATCTATCTATCTATCTATCTATCTATCTATCTATCTAAACAACAAATTCAAATTAACTCTCATTTTTGCTAATCTCACTTTTAACATTTATTTATTATGGTTGTGTGTATGCTGTGCATGTGTGTGTCTGTGTGTGAATGATATGTGTATACGATGAGAGTGTGGAGGCCCATCTGCCATGGTATACATGTGTTGATCAGAGGACAGCATTGGAGAGCCATGTTCTCTCCTTCTACCTTTACATGGTTCTGGGAGTTGAACTCAGATCACAAGTGTCTTTATTCCCCAGGCCATTTTGCTGGCCCTCTCTGTTTCTATTGATAATTGTGAATAATTAGCATATATCTTACAGCCCACTTTTTTTTTTCCTGATTGAACAGTGTAGTTAATGTCAATATTTTTTGAAGACTGGAAACACAAGATAGTCATTGTTGTTTGACTTGTACCTAATTTATCTGCAGGTAACTGAAGCACATGCTTCCTGAGGCACCACAGTTTGGCTGGTTGGCTACACAATATCCATAAAGACCCCCAACTTATTTCCTAGTTTCTTTGTTGTAGATTCTAGTTACATTCTTTATTCTTGTATAAATTAGTTTTTACTTCTCTTTGACATGACAGATCCTCCCCCTACCTTCCCCCCAAATTAAAATTAACCATAATCTTTCAAAGAATTTTCTTTCGTTTTGATTGATGCCTTTCTTGCTATAGTCTTCAAGAAATCAATGAATATATTAACTTGAATTAGACTTGGCACCTGTCTCCAAGGAACTGAACTCACTAATTTCTGGTAGCCTTAGATAGAATTCTTAACCTAAAAAGAGTTTTAAAAATAGCAACATTGTATTCTTACATCACTTCTTTAAAACCATGTTTTTGTTGCTATTGTTCTCTCTCTAAATTAAACTTTATTTTATGTGATGGGTGTTTTGCTTGCAGGTATATCAGTGAACCATTTGTTTTGTTGTTGCCTTTGGAGGCTAGAAGAGGGTATCAGATCCCCTGGAACTGGAGCTAAGATATGGACAGTTGTGAGCTACCATGTATGGTTGCTGGGAATTGAGCCTGGGTCCTCTGGAAGAGCAGCCAGTGCTCTTAACCACTGAGCCATCTCTCAGTGTTGCTCTTGAATATAGAAGGGGTGAAGTAGGATAAAACAAATGCCATCAGAATTTAAGAGCATTCAAACATTACAGAGTTTAACTGGCTAATTATTTCTCATGATTACATAGCTAGGTTAGGTAACAGCTTACAAAACATATACAACAGGGTATTTCTTCCCAGTCCTAAGAGTGGTACCAGGTAGCAGAGAGCCAGGAAAATGGACTGCTGGAGAAGGCAGAATAATAGAACTTTGTTTTTTTTCTGCCCCCAAAACCCAAACTGTTTTGAGTCCCATAAAACCTTAGCATAGGCTGAGAGAAAAAAATAAATAAAAATCAAGTCATGAACAGAGATAGCTCAGTTTGAAATTAAGCCTGGAACATACCTGGCTTGGAATCCTGGCACTGCCACAAGACAGCTGTGACTTTCACCTCTTTGAGTTTCAGTTTCTATACCTATGATATGGTTATAGCTACCAACTCTGATAGAGCTGGTGAGAATTAAAAACGATCAGCTGGGCACAGCAGCACATGGTGGTTTTAATCCCAGTACTCAGGAAGCAGCAGCACAGTCATCTCTGGGAGTTCCAGGCTAGCCAAGGATACACAGAGAGAACCTGGCTCAAAACAAGTACTTATACACAAAGTGCCTGGACCAGAGCAGGCATTTAGTACCATGCTCATAGGTGTCTCATTCTCCCACCTATCTGGAAAAGCAGAGTGGTGGATTAAACTTTCTTAGCTTTCAAAACCGATGTTTTGAGGAAAACGGCAGAAAAGACCAGCTAAACGGAACCATAGATCTCCTTGATCTCAAGTTTTAAAGGAGATAAGCCATGAAATAAATTAGTAAGAGGCAGAAAGAATGATGGGATTATAAAGCTCACATCAAAGGTGTTGAGATTTATTTATCATTTCCACCTGCCTCTTAGTGTAATGACGAGATCTTATTTCCTGCTCAGTGAAGGGAGAAATCAACCAAACTTTGAAAAGGGAAATTAAAAGTGTTTCATGAAAACAAAAATCACTGCAATTTCCAGATGTCTTCCCAGAAAATGATTTCAAAATCAAAGAAAAGCCTTTTGGTCTTCCTCATTGGGATGACTTGTGCTGCTGCCTCGGACCTGTCTAAGGCCCCTGGTAAATGGAGCACAAAAACAACACGAACAACACAAACACCATGGCAGAGACACTGAAGGCACAATGCTTGCTAGGCGCTGTCGGGAATACAGCCCTGCACTAGTGTGACAGGGCTGCCCTGACAAAATTCTATAACTGGATGGCTTAAATAACGGAAATTCATTTCCTCACAGTTTTGGAAGGTCTAAATGGCACTGTCCCCTCTGCAGGACTCTTTTAGGTTTGTAGGTGGCTGCCCAGAGCATTTCTCCACCACTGCCTCTTTGTGCACGTGTGCACCGGTGTCTCTTGGTGTGTCCACTTCTTTTTTCAAAAAGGCACAAGTTGGATGGATCTGTACCTCATCGAATGGCCTTCTTTGAACTTAATTACTTGTTCTGGCCCTGACCCTGAGTACGGCTGTATTCTGAGACACGGATGTTAAGGTCATGTGTTGCTTTTTCCATCATGGCGACTAAATAACCTAACAGAAACTATTTGAGGGAGAAAGCTTTTGGTTCATGGTTTCAGAGACCTTTCACTTCCTCATGGTGGGGAGGCACAGTGCAGATAACTGCTCTGCCAGTGTCAGCTAAAGCCTGAGGTGGGTCTGTTCACAAGGGCCAGGCCACAAAGCAGAGCAAGTCAGGCTGGAAATAGAGGTGGGAAAATGTTCCAAGGCTTGCTCCTGGGGACCTACATCCACCAGTCAGGCCCTGTCTCAAAGGCTGCACGGCCTTCAGAATAATTCCACAAGAGGGGGACCCAGCATCCAAAACATTAACTTACGGAGACATTTCAAATCCAAACTGTAATAGGCTACAACATATGAATTTTGGAGAGACATGATTCAGTCCCACAACAAAACACTGACTCATTTAGCCATTTTATGAATGAGTAGCCAGACTCCAAGAGAATAACGAATTTATCATCTATCACAGTCAGGAAGGTGTGGAAGTGAAGTTTTAACAAAGGCCTCATGAGTGCTGGAGCCAACGGTCTATCTTCTAGTTACACTTCTTTGAAGGGATGCATATCTGTCTAGGTGGACACAGCACTGAAGGCTGAAAGCTTGAAAGAGAGCTGTGGAAACGGAGGCCTTCAGTCACTAGGCCATGTCATCATGTGCAAAGAATGGATTCACCTACTCACTATTAATCCGGGATCCCCCACCCCCGATAAAAACCATCTATTGGCTCCCTCATGGGAGGACCTTCTAACTAGAACATAGGAACTGTCTTGGCATTTCCTGGCCCAAAGCCTACAAATAACCCTAAATCAATGTCAAAGACATCAGGCGGCACAAGAACAAGTATCACAGATAGCATTTCCATCATGTCTTTATGTAGGAGGCATGTATGAAGTCATGCACCTTTTCTGTATTTGTTTTGTTTTTTGAGACAGGGTTTCTCTGTGTAGCCCTGGCTGTCCTGGAACTCACTCTGTAGACCAGGCTGGCCTGGAACTCAGAGATCTACTTGCCTCTACCTCCCAAGTGCTAGAGGTTAAAAGCATGGGCCACTATCACCTGGTTTTTCTGTATGTTTTTATCCCATTGCTAATTGACATATTAGTGGGCTTTCAGTTATATCAAGTGCCAGGATGAAAGTCTGGAGTCCTGTGCTCTGTCTCTTTATACTCCCGCTTTTGTTTCTAGGAATGTTCAGGTAAGCTGTTGTCCGGGGGCTACCTGCTTCTGCTCTCTGGGTTGACACTGTACTGTTCTTTCAAGTTTGCCTAAAGTATGGCCATACTTTGAGCTTTATCCTGTAACTGCATTTTATGGATCTGTATTCTGTGTTAAACTATAATTATAAAGTTAAGAAATCAAGCTATTTACATTGCCAGATGTTTTGATGTTTGTAAAGATCAGTCTGGTGGCTCTTTTTTCCCTTTCTCTTTCCTGCTGTTCCCCTGGGACAAACAGGGTTTTTCCTGTCTCTCTCTTCTCTTCTATCCTCTCTCTGTCTCTGTGCCTCTTTATCTCTTTTCTTCCTCCCTTCCCTTTGTAATAAAACTTCTCTCTCTCACACACACAAAAGATCAGTCTGGTGTGCAATCCAGGGATCTAGATATAGGATGTAAAGTCTAGAACATAAAAAGTCTTATATAAAATGTTTTGGACAGGGCCCACAACTTTCTTTTATATGAGGAATAGACTGAAATATTCAGGTTAGAATACAAACTCCATGAAGGCACAGCATGATGATATATGTATATACATAATACGTACACATAAACTATATATAGTTGTAACATCTCTACAACTACATAGTTCAATGTAAATGTCCATCCTAAGATATCTCACTTACACACATGCAAATATTCTAAAATCCCAAAAGAGAAGTAAATTAAAAGTCCAAAACACCACTGTTGCCAAACATTTGGATAGCGGACGCTCAAGCTGTGCTAACATGAGCATTTACACAAAGCTGAGTCCTAAGGCTTAAATGACTAGTTTGCACCATTCCAAGACGTTCCATTTTAAACTCCATTATCTGAAAGTTTACTGTAGTAAGGTGAGTGGCAAAAGACAGAGTACTGAGTTTTTTTTTTGTTTTGTTTTGTTTTTGTTTTTGTTTTTGTTTTTTTTTTAGACAGCCAGTCCTTTATGTACAGCTAAAGAAAGCAAAATGTTGCTGGACATGGTGGTACACACCTTTAATGCCAGCACTGGGGAGGCAGAGGCAGAAGGATCTTTGTGATTGAGGCCAGCTTGGTCTACAGAGTGAGTTCCAGGCCAGTCAAAATTATATGGTGAGATCTTGTCTCTCAAATGAATAAATAAATAAGTAAAGCAAAATGGCACCTAATCAGTATATTATGGGCTGGAGAAATGGCTCTTGCCACTAAGCCTGATGACCTGAGTTAGAGCCCTGGGATCTACATGGCGTTTTGAAAGAAAATCAAAATCGACTCCTATATGCTGTCCTCTGGTCCTCACCCCCACAAATAAAAATAAACAGATATACAAAAACTTAAAAGCTGGGGTACTATGACGGATTTTCTAGTTAATTAGAGCTGAGTATGTAATTGCTTCGCTTCAATTGTTAAGATCTTTTCAGTGATTTATTAGACTGATGTGCTCTGCTGCATGGAGTGAGGGGGAGCCTTTGAGATCTAATACTCAAGGCTACTTCTCCTAATGCTGTCTCAGCCTCGTGCTTTCCT
This sequence comes from Cricetulus griseus, assembly GCF_003668045.3. Lineage (NCBI taxonomy): Eukaryota > Metazoa > Chordata > Mammalia > Rodentia > Cricetidae > Cricetulus > Cricetulus griseus. The sequence goes on from NW_023276807.1 coordinate 1,515,760, forward strand.
CGGCAGTTCAAGGGAGTCAGAGTGGGTTAGAACAGCTCTGCCGCTGCTCTATGGACCATTAACTAACACAGGTGCAGTGCTTGTTAGTCATTGCAGGCCTCCATAAGAAGTCCTGGGTAAATGCAGAAATCTATTTCCAGGATGACCTTCAACTTTTTATGTAGCTGAAGGTGCCTTGAATTTCTGGTCCTCCTGTCTCTACCTCCTGAGGGCTAGAATTACAGGTGGTCATTACTAAGGCCAGTTTGGTATTTTGTTGTTTTTGAGGTAGGGTTTCACAATGTAGCCCAAGCAGGTCTGGAAACTCATTAGGTAGCCTGGGCTGACCTTAGATTCATGGCAATGCTCCTGCCTCAATTTCCTAAGTGCTAGCCAGCAATGACTATTCATTAGATCACTTAAACATTAACACAATAGCAATTTTTAAAGCTAGATCTAACATTTTATTCATCCTTTTTCCCCCTCCAAGATCCTGAGTATCAGACAGCATTTTTTTTTAGATACCTGGAATTAGCCTGTGATTTTCCAAGCTGTCATAACTGAGTCAGGTGGGGATGGGAAATCAGAGTAAAGGGAAAATCAGAGTACAGAGAAGAAACAGGGTTTAAAATGAAGCAGTACTGTTCTTTTCATGTGCTTTTAATGACATTATTTGATGTTTTGAAATTTCATTGTGGCTAGAGAGATGGCTTAGAGGTTAAGAGCACTGACTGGTCTTCCATAGGTCCTGAGTTCAATTCCCAGCAACCATATGGTGGCTCACATATCTGTGATAAGATCTAGTGCCCTCTTCTGGCCCACAGGCACACATGCAGACAGAACACTGTATACATAATAAATAAATCTAAAAAAAAAAAAAGACATTTCAAATAATATTAAAGTGGGGCTTCTGTTGGGAAAAGGAAATTGTAAAGGAATTTTTAAAAATCGGGACTTTTCTGTCGCTAAACAAAAGCATATATTGAAGATATATGATGAATGCTCTGAATAGAATCAATAGCCCCAAACCCTAAAGCCACTTGGTCAAGACACACTGTGAAGACATTAACATTCTTATGGTGGGGTTTCTGGGGCCTGAACAGCATGACTGACTACATTTTGATGGAAAAATGAGTTTGTGAATCCCCCAAACACAGTGAGACACTTCTGCACTTCTGTGCACAGAAGTCTTCATTCTGAGTCTGTGTTTCCAGCTGTCACCGCCTCTGCAAACGTCCACAGAAAGAACCCCCTCTCCTCTACATTCTGTGCCTTCCATGCATCAAGCATAAAACTGGGAAGCATGCTGAGGGTTATGACTGCTCTAACCCCCAAATTTCTTCTCAAATGGGGAATCCAAAGACAACTAAGATTTATAATCTTTTCATTTTTGTTTTGGTTCTAGAACCATACTACTCTATGACAATTCCTGCAGATTACGTCATTTCCCATCTGCTCCTGGCTCACAGATCAACCTTAAGGCTTAGGATCCAGCAGTTTTCATGGCTGGATAGAGAGACTGTACGGCAACTGCAAGCACAGGCCCCCTGGCACTGACCGAGGCTCCGTGTGCACACAGAGGACCATCTAGTTCAGGCAACACCTACCTCCAGCTTCAGAACATCATGCTGAAGTTTACGTTGAAATTCCAGAAAGTTTTTGATGGTGAGTTTCCCTTTGAGATCAGCTCCAAAAAAGTAGGTTGTGAGGGCGGAACACAAGCCGGACTTGAGGGTGTTTCCAGTAGTGGGACGATCTCTGTGGCGCATGCCCATGCTGGTTTGGGAGCGAATGATGCTTTGAACCTGCAACAGAATCGTATCGCCACCCCGAGACTCAGTATGACTGTGAAACACAGCAAAGGTCACACAATCTGCACAACAATCTTAGGAGCTGTGTCCTATTATCCCCGCTTCACAGACGGAGAGACACACACAGTTGAGTAGTGGCAGCAAGGAGGAGAACCAGGGTTCTGACTCAGGAAGCCTGACACGTTCATGACTTGAAGCCTCCTGGAGAACCTGCCTTCAGAAAAAGTGGATTTGTTTTGGGGTGGGGTGGGGTGCAGAACCTCTTGGGCAAGCAGGGCACCCTCACAATGACATAGTATCTCAGTAGGTTTCAATACTCCATACTTCTCAATCTACTCTCCAGATGGGCTGTATAAAAATGCTTTTTTCAATTATTTTTCTATGTCTGGGTGTTTGGCCTGCATATACGCTGGTGTACCACATGTGTGACTGGTGCCCAGGGAGGCCAGAAGAGGGCCTTTGGATCCCCAAGGACCAGAGTTACAGATGGTGATGAGCCATCATGGAAGTGCTGGCAATCCAGTGCTCTTAACCACTAAGCCATCTCTCCAGCCCTATCTGCAAATTTTTAACACCTAAATATTTTAATATGACTTATGATATAGGAAGTTGGTATACAATGAGAAAATGCATGGAATCTGTTCAATCTTTGAGAAGGGTTTGTTTTGAGGACTAGCGAGAGTGGTCTCCACATGCGAGTGAGCTTTCTTAGGTAAGACTGGGGCTGCCACGGCTCTCACGGGGGCCCACTGGCTCAGCTAAATAAGGAAGTCAGCACCACTTGCCTGCTCAAACTCCTCCATGTCTACTTCTCCATCCCCATTCAAGTCAAACATCTTGAAAGCAATTTCAAAATTTCTCTGAGGAGCTGCAAGGAGAAAAAGGAGCAAAGGAGGAAAATGAAAGAATATACTGGCCAAAATATAAATCACTTCAGAAAAATGGCTTAACACTAAAATGATACCCCAGTCATAGAGTGTGACGATCAAGGGCTCACTCTTTAAAACTTCGAGAGGATTTCGTGGCCGGTAAAGACAGCAGTTGTGTGTTTTTTTAAATGATCATTTGATTGTATGGGTGTTTTGCCTGTATGTTATGTCTGTACAAAACATGTGTGCAGTGCCTGTAGAGACCAGAAGAGGCCATAAGATCTCCTGGGACTGGAGTTAACAGCTGGTTGTGAGCCACCATGTGGGTGCTGGGAGTCAAACCTGGGTCCTCTTCAAGCGCAGCCAGTGATCTTAACCTCTGAGCCATCACTCCTGCCCCTGAGCCCTTTCTTAAATACTTCAGTTTTGCCTTTTCAAATGTCATATTATCAGCATCAGCTGTATGATATTCTTTCCCACTTTTTGGTTGTTACTGGTCATACATGCTGAGTGCACACACCATGTTGTTTTGAATACACTATAATTTACCGAGTGGAGAAAGCCTGTCTAAGAGACATACTGCTGCAATGCAAGAACGTCAGCCTAGACCTTTGCTCTTGCCTTTAAACAAGCCAGCTTTCCACTCTGCTTCTCTAAGGGTCTGCACTGCTCCAGGCAGGTCACTTTGCTGTGAGGGTTTCAAGTGTTCCCATCTACTCAGTTACTCATTATCATTGCTCTCAGGTAGGGTAGAAAGGCATTCTGGAAGCCATTCAGCCCCCACTCCAACATGCCAGCTGCATACACAAATTACTAAGTGGAGCATCCTTAAATGTTAAAGCTTAAAAAAAAAAAAAAAGATAAAAATACACAAAGCGGCTAGGCGGTGGTGGCACATGCCTTTGATCCCAGCACTTGGGTGGCAGAGACAGGTGGATCTCTGTGAGTTCCAGGACAGCCTCCAAAGCTGCAGAGAAACCCTGTCTTGAAAACAAAACAAAACAAAACAAACAAACAAACAAAAAGCCCAAAAGTACACGAAGCTTGAAATACTGTTCCCTTAGGTAAATGGCCAAAGCTCCTCCATAAGTCTTCAGTGCAATCAAAACACAACTAATACACTTCATGTGTCATAATGAAACATAAATTAATGGCTATTCTTCACATATTAAGTGTTCTGGTAAAGAAAACCATGATATTAACTCCCTGTCTTCCTTTTGTGCTCCCAACTTACAGAGCTTTACAGACTAAACCAAACTAAGTGCTCTGTCCTAATACCACTAAAGAAGTTTTCAGTTTTCATCATTTTTACTAAGAAACCAAACCCATAAAATGTAAGGACTATACACAGACTAAGAAGCATGTATGATGAGCTTGTACATCACATATAACCAAAGAGTCCAAACCCCACTGTGAGTCTATCAATAGCAGTACTTCCTGGATGACCCCATTGTGAGCCCATCAATAGCAGTATTCCCTGGGTGCCAATTCTCCTTTCAGCCAGTCAGCTGGCTAGAAAGTTCCTGGCTTCGGTTGCCACGGGGAATCTTGGGCCTCTCAGCTTCCAACTGTATGTTTCACTTGATGCTGGCACCCTAGAGATATATTCCTTTTCTGTTTCTTGGTCCACTTGCCTTGGCCTCCCCAGTTCACCACCATCTCTGGTCCACATCTGCTATTCTTTAGATTACAACTACAATTGCTGGGAAGGACACCACTTACGGAACTTGATTTTTATGTTTATTGGCACTTGGCACTTTTCTTCCTTTTTTTTTTTTTTTTTTTTTTTAAAGACAGGGTTTCTTTGTGTAGTCCTGGCTGTCCTGCAACTATATCTGTAACCAGGCTGGCCTTGAACTCACAGAGACCCACCTGCCTCTGCCCCCTAGTTCTGGGATTAAAGTTGTGCGCCACCACCGCCTGGCTCTGTCTAATTCCGGCTGGTCTGAAACTCAGTATGTAGCCAGGATGGCCTCAAATTTATATAGCTCCACTTGCCTCTACTGGGATTAAAGGCAGGAACCACCATTCCCAGCTTGAGTCAAGCCTTAAGATGTAATAATCTCATCTATTTATTGGTGGGTTTTGGACCTACAATCTCGAAGGTTTAAAAAACAAAACAAAACAAGAGGGGACTGGAGAGATGGTTCAGTGGTTAAGAGCACTGGCTGCTCTTGTAGTGGACCTGAGTTTCCTGTACCCACAGGACGGATCATAACTGTCTGTAAATCCAGTTCCAGGGAGACCTGAATTCCTCTTCTAGCCTCTGCCAGCACCAGGCTTGTACATGGTGTACGGACATACAAACAAGCAAAAACACACATACACATGAAATTAAAAAAATAAAACAAACATACAAAAAAACCCCTCAACCACCAAAAATGATTGTTCAGGGTATGTAGGCACTGAGAGTGGTCCAGGCTGTGGGCTGCTGAGGGTGGATGCAGATTTACTCTGCTGTGTACTGTAAAAGATGAAGGTGAAGGTGGCTTTGATCACTATGGCAAGCAGTGGCATTAGGCTAGCCCCCCACCCCCAACCCCTGAAAGTGGCTGCTGGTGGGAGACCATGAGCTTCACCTGGGTTTGGTCAAGATGAGTAAAACCTGAGTGATGCCCTGCTGGTCTCTGACCCCTCTGCCAAGGTCAGCGACCTGCAGTCCATGGTTGGGGTACAAAGGAAGCGAGGCAAGGTTTCAGATTAGACCACTTATATCGGAATGCTGGGATCATGCCTAACCCCAGAAAAACATCAAAGCACTTTCCTCTGGCTTCTTTTCAAGAAATGTGATTCACAGGTTCTCACTCCAACAGCTGAAGGACAGTTGACCCAGCATGACAAAGTCGCTACTGATGGGTTCCAGGAGGCGTCTGAAACCAGTTTTAGGTCACTTTAATCCTGACTCGTGAACTGGAACCTCTTCTTTGTCACAGGGTCAACCCCTCTCAGCTCTTCTGGACTTCCTCTCACAATGCAAAGACTTTAACTTCTGTCCTGAGGACACCCAGCCCCGCAGGGGCCAGGCAGTCACTAAGTAACAGAGGCTTTGGAAGTTAATTCTGTCAAGGGCTGAAAGATGGGTGGAGATGTGAAGACATTGCTGAGAACTTTCCCCAAACTGTCCTGGAACCAGAAAAGCATGTCAGAATCACCATTCAAAAACCAGGTCACTCGAACTGATAGTGACATTCTCCAAAGCATCCTGTACCTTCTGTCTGTCCCAGGGCAAGCGGCTTTCCACCATCCCGTATGATACATATCTGCAGTAAACGACATGATCATCTCTCTTCCTACCTTTCAGAATGATCTCTAAGACTCTGTGTGTGCATACATACATGTATACATATGTAGATAGATGCATGAGAAACTACTGGAAAAGTTAAAGTACCAACTAAACGCCCTCTGGAGTTGTGGCCTGTCACAGTCGCCAGGGGCTCTCTGCAGAGCATCTGCTTACAGTGCTCTGTCACCGGGAGCCCAGTAGACCAGAGTTGAGTAACACAGAGTTGAGGACACAGGCACAATCTGAACTTCCTCTTAGTCCCAGCAAGAAGAGGCACTGGCTGCTTCTCTGAGTACAGCTCTAGATATTTGCTTTCTTTTATAATCATTTTCTTATACCTCTTTCATTATTTCCTTCCCCAAATGCTGGTCGGCTAATCTCCGAATCCGAGCAGGCCACACGTGGCTACCCATGCGGCCAATCCCAGGAGCAAAGTTTGGATGTGTTTGGGTCACACACATTATCTCTTCTCTTTAAAAGCATTTTTTTTTTTTATCAAAGTGAGCCTCCTTTGGCATTGAAACAAAATGATAAAAATGGCTAGATATTTTTATCATAAATGTAGTTGCTTTCCTGCTTGAAATACAATAAAGTCACAAAATGCTGAGTTAAAACAACAACAGTAACAACAACAACAACACACACACATACACACAGAGAGAGAGAGAGAGAGAGAGAGAGAGAGAGAGAGAGAGAGAAAGAGAGAAATAAACTGAAGCTCAAAGCAGCTTAATGTCTAGGTGACAACCCCAGAGCTGGCACAGGGTGGACCTGGAATTGGACTTAGACCCTCACTGACTCCAGGCCTCTGTGTCTTGTGCGGTGATCCAGGAGGAACACAGAGCCACTCATCGGGAGCAGCACATTCTTTTTGTGCTGAGATGTTCTGACCTGAAAACAACGGACCGAGAGCAAGTGCTGTGTCAGACTCTACTCAGAGAGATAATCTCACAGAAACCCTGCAGACACGCTGCTCAGCAGGTTAGGCTTGCCTGTGCAAACACAGACCCACAGGCACTGTGAGACTCTCTCAGAGAGGTGTGCCACATCCTTCAGAATTCTGAGTCTGAGCTGCTGCACTGTCTCCTTCTTCCCTGAAGTCTCACACAGCCCTCTGGGCTCACCTAGCTATCTGTATTGTTTCTGTGACAGCTGAGGGCTTAATGACAGTGACAACATGGAGACCCCAAACAGTCGGGCATTTACAAAGGATTTGTCTGTTGAAGGTAGAGCTGCAAAAGAAGTCTCCTTCAGAGCAGGTCACAGCGGCTCTTGTAAATGCTGAAGATGTGAACCGAGGTGACTGCAGCGCCAATGGAGAGGAGCCGATGAATCTGAAATGCCTGAAGAAGGCAGGAACGCTAGAACTCACTGATTAGTTAGCGGTGACGGGTTGAGCACCAAAAGGGATGGCAGCATGGCTGGCTTAGGTGACTGAATGACTTACATGTCACTTAAACGAAGAAATAAAATACATGTAAAAGGAGTGATGAGATAAAATTGCTGCCCTTGGGATCTGCCAAATTCAGGGGCTCCACAGCACATTCTGACGGAGATGAGGAGAGAGAGTGGACTGTAGGTTAGAGGAGAGAGTGGACTGTAGGTTAGAGGAGAGAGTGGACTTTAGGTTAGAGGAGAGAGTGGACTGTAGGTTAGAGGAGAGAGTGGACTGAGGTTAGAGGGTCAGATCTGGGAGTGGCTGGTGTATCATGTGGTTAGCTGCAAAGGGTCTACAATGAAGCAGCCCCACAAAGAATTAAGGGTAAAGAGAAGGGTGTGGAAAGAGCGGAGCATGGGAAAGAGCTGGTGTTTAAGGAGCAGGGAGACAGGAAATCAGCAGCAGAGGAGAAACACCGTATCAGGGGGAATGCAGGCCAATGAAGAGAAACTGGCCCGAGACACTTAGTGTTCCCATGCACGCACCCCATCCATCTGATTGCACAGGAACAGAGTGCTTTTAATTTAGCTTTATCATGGTCTTTCATTTTTTTCTTACATTTATTTATTTTACAGTGTGTGTGTGTGTGTGTGTGTGTGTGTGTAGGTCAGAGGCCAACTTTAAGGAGTCAATTCTTTCCTTCTATTATGTGGGTTCTGAGGATTGAATGTAGTTGTCAGGCATGACGGCAAACACCTTCACCAGCTTATTTAGAATGTGTGTGTGCCTGTGTGCACAAATGCATGCATTAAAATGCACACATGGAATCAGGGGACAACTTTGTAGGAGTCAGTTCTCCTCCACCATGAGGGTCACAGGGATTCAACTCAGGCTATGAGGCTTGATGGCAAATGCCCTGTATGCTGAGCCATCTTGATGGTCCCATAGTCTTTTATTCTTACTGCCCTTTTAGTTTCATGAAGGCATGCATACAGTTATTTCAATGACTAAATGAGTTGTCTGTCAAATCATGGTTCATATTTCCTCCTACAACTACGGTTAAATTCATTTTATCAACATGAGAACATCCTATATGTACAAGTTCCTGTGACTTTCTGTCCTGAACCAAGCATGGGCTGTCTATGGAGCTACTACAAGGATTTTTAAGGCACATTCGAGGACATACCAAGGCTACAATGCTGTCTCCTGGGCACTGCAGAGGCAAGCTGGACAGCATTGTCTTGTCCATTCTCATTTGGGCCTCCCTAGCCCATCAGGGTAGGTCCGTCCATGGTAACTCACAACGGGCTTCCACAGGAAGACTGGGAGGCACTTTTTTGTGAATGGTGCAGCCTTCCCCTTCCAAAACAGCAGATTTCTGTGGTCTAGCCATATGTTGGAAAGGATGAAAACGGACATGACAATCTTTTGCTGCTTGGCTGTGGAGCTGGCTAGGTCCACTCTAGTTACAAATCCATTTTCATAATTGTTTTATACCATAACACTAATGATAGCGACAATGACAACCCTATACTACCCCAGAGCACATTTTAAACATTTTGATTCAGAAAAAAAAAAAGCATCTTTTGTCTGCATGCACCAAGTCAAGCAAACAATCAGATGGTAATAACTGTGGCCACACCTCTGGGGCCACTTCCACTTATGGCACATTTACAAGAATCCCGGCTAGTCTGGTGCTGCCTTAGTCTGCTGTTTGGAAAGATGAACGAAGGAACAGGCTGCACTCTAGGCAAGTTGATTTTCAGTTGATTTGGTTCTCTGATCAAAGAGCTATTACCCATATACATCTTTTGTGTTTACAGCGGACACTGTAGGATGTAATGAGGCAGCTGATGTGCAGTAGCTGAGAATTCTGAGTCATGGAAACCTACGACCATGAGCCTCTCATTCAGTCAGTGGGCTGCCTCTCTGCTTTATTCCAACAGCTCATCAGACAGCTTCTGATTATTTAAATTGGAAGTTACCACTTTTGAGACCCAAGCTCTGTTCACTGTATCAATTAAATTTCTTATGTAGAGCCCAAATCTATTCCGCAGGGCTTACAATCTAACATGGTTTCGTTTGCTAAAGAAATAAAAGCAAAGCAAAACAAAACAAAACAAAACAAAAAAACCCCAAAAACCCCCCCAAAAAACCAAAAAACAAAACAGACCTGCTTCCTCATCTGGCTAAATGCAAAACCACAGGGCCATTATCCTGTCTCTACCAGGGTTCTCAGGCTTGCTTCTGGATCTTTAGCATCCCAAGGGTCTATGGTGAAACACCTTAAACCGTCATTGCCTCTCAGAAGTCAACGTTCTAAATACAGTGACTTCTGGACCCGATATGCTTTCTGGAACAAGACTTCTCTCTCTCTCTCTCTCTCTCTCTCTCTCTCTCTCTCTCTCTCTCTCTCTCTCCCTTCCTCTTTCTTTTCACTTTCTTTCTTTTTCAAAATAATAGGCTAGATTATTATACAATGCCCTGGTGTCTTGCTTCTGTAGGGCTGGGGGGAGGGGGGATCTTTTTAAGAGGAACTTGAGGCCCTGAGTTTGGTTTCTAGCAACCATATCAGGCAGTTTACAAATACCTCTAACTCCAGGGCATTTGACATTTTCTGGCCTCCACGAGCACTTACATACATGTGGCATATAAATACACACACACACACACACACACACACACACACACACACACACACTAAATAAAAAGAGTTGGTGTAATGGTACACATTTAGAATCCCAGCAGATCACAGTGAGTTCAAGGCCAGAGTGGTCTACATTAGCAGAATAGACCAGCCAGAGCTATAGAGCAAAACCTAGTCTCAAAAATAAATACTAATAGTTTTTGTAAGTTCTGTTAGGATTAGATTTTGTTTTTGTTCATTTTTTTTTTCCTAACGTAAGCTGGCTCGGAACAACTTGCTGTCACGGCAGGCTGGCCTTGAACTTTAGTATCCTCTGGCTCTCTCTGCTTTTGGAGTGCTGGATTCCTAACAAGCACCACCACTGCTGGCTTTAAGACTAGGTTTTCTGGATGCTTCAGGTATTGGCTGGAGGATGCCTGCAGGAACTCTCTCTGTCCTTTAGGAGTAGGAAGCATTCCGCTCGGCTTCCGAAGAATGCACTCCAAAATGCAAATATCCTCAGAATCATTTCAAAAGCAATTAGGCAGCAGCAGATGGATTTTCTTTTCATTGACCTTGGCTGGCTTGTTTTAGTCTGATTTTATTTTTCACAGAGAATGCTTCATAGGTACTCTGAAAACCCACTGGGCTTTTTTGTTTTGTTTTGTTTTCCTCAAAAGCAGCCCTGTCTGGAGTGGTGGTGAGAAGGGGCCTGTGGGGGGCTCTGGGGTGGTGTGAGAAGGGACCTGTGTGTGTGTGTGGGGGCTCAGGGGTGGTGGTGGTGAGAAGGGGCCTGTGGAGGGCTCTGCTGGGGCTGCTGTTGTCTCTCTGCAATGCCTGCAGGGCTTCAAAACTATGTCCAGCTTTCTTCTATCCAGGACACCATTTGGGGCTTCTTTCTTCCGTTCTGAAGTAAAACAGGAAGAGGACAGGCACCTGGAGGAGTCACCTGGTCCTTTCCAAGCCTTGGAAGCAAGGAAGTGAACTTTTAGAGAACTCAGCTGGGTTCTGCTAAAGCCTCAGCAGCCTGTGGAAGAGCCAGGTGTTGGCTCGGGTCTCACTGAGGTGGTTCCTAGTCATCTAACCTGAGGGGCCTATCAATGGCTGTATTACTAGTGGTGCCGGGAGGACGCCCGGGTTCCCGTGTCACAGCATCTAATAGTGCCTCATCTCAGTGGCCACCAGCCCTCCAAGTACACCATCGATGAGTATTTGGGACTGTGCTGTCCTAGTGCCACTTAGAGAACAAGGAAGCAGCCTCAGGGAGAGATAGAATCGGCCATGGAAAGGATGGCCCAAGAGCTTTGGAGGCAAATGGACACAGCAGTCAGTCACATTCCTTCCCAGAAGGTTCTGAGTCTAGGGTTGTCACCTTCAGGGTCATATTCAGGCAAAGGTGGCCAGTGTAGGGAAACTAAGTGATTCAGCTGAGCTGTCCTAGTCCCAGAGGCTAACTTCTGTGCTAAGCACAGTGATGAAGTCACCTATTATAAATGCAATGCTGTAAGGGTGAGCACAGTGGCCAGGTTACCTACTGTGGATGCACTGTTGTAAGGGCTAGTGCAGTGATGAGGTCACCCATGCATTGTTGTAAGGGCTAATGCAGTGATGAGGTCACTCATGCATGCATTGTTGCAAGGGCTAGTGCAGTGATGAGGTCACCTATGCACTGCTGTTAAGGGCTAATGCAGTGATGAGGTCACCCATGCACTGCTATAAGGGCTAGTGCAGTGATGAGGTCACCTATGCACTGCTGTTAAGGGCTAATGCAGTGATGAGGTCACCTACTGTGGATACCTTGCTGTAAGCTTAGGCTAGTGCTCAAGCCCTACTTGGAAACTGGAACTGCATCCACATAGTGATTAATTTGCAATAAGTCTTCCCACAGGTCAGTAAGCTGTCAGATTCTCATAGGACCCACTTTCTACTCATGGGCATCTTTCTCAACCATCAGACATAAACAATCATAAGGGCTAAAGTTCTCTGCTTACTCAGTATGGGCTCTCCTCTCTGCTCTGTCCCTGGTGCTGAGTTAGGCCCTGCCATACGGAGCATCCTTCTCCACAAACAACTCAGGTTGCTCCTCAATGGCTGTGAGCCAAGCTGTGCCTGGAAGTTGAAGACAGCCTTACAGCTAAAGAGCAAAAGAAAAAACCTGTTTCACCCCCCCCCCCACAGCCCCTTGTTCTTATGTGAAGATGCAGTCATGAGGCAGGGCCCTGCTTTGTATCTCAGACTGGTTTCAAACTTGCAATCCTCCTGCCTCAGCCTCCTCAGCTGAGATCACAGGCATGCTTCATCACACTTGGCCCCACCATCTCAACTGCACAGAAAGTTCATCATGCTCAGGAGCCCAGACAAGTCCTGTCAGGATCCAGAATGCCCTGTCCTTTTGGCCTTTCAAGGCTCTGGAACAGAGGCATCAGAGGGATTTTAGGAACAGAGGCTGAGGAAAGCAAAGACAGAGACCCGGGCCTGGTTAGCACACCAGACACAGCTGGAACAAGGACATGTGCGGCTCCTGAGAGTCTGGAGAGGACCTGCCCAGTGCATACTTGGAGAGGGCTTTCATCAGTGATGCAGGCTCTCATCAGCCTTGTCCGCCACAGCTTCTGCATCCTTGCTTTCTCACTGGTCTTCCCAGCTCAGCTACCTTCACCTCTGAGGACCGGAACAGTCCAGACGGTTCTGCATATGGTCTTTCATAGCACTATTGCTGCCCAAGAAGACAGTAGCGCTAAAGCTGACTACGAATTTAGAAGGTGTAGCAGCCTCACCAGTATGAACAGTGGTGGCCTCCAGCAGGTGGTCAATGGCACTGTGACTTGCTGCCTCTGGGAGGAGGGGCTCATGGTGCTGCAGACCCACACAGAGGAGAAACCAGTGTGCGACTCAGGGGTTGCCCTAGCTCCAGCCAGTCTGCTATGCTTTCACCTCTGCTCACCCTCTGAGAGCTTCGGGCTCGTGGGACTGTGCACAAGGCTGGAGGAGAGGGCATGAAGCACTGATGTGCCCAAGCCTACAGCAGGAGTCTGAATTGTGGTACTTGCCAGAACTCTTTCCTTCTGTCTAGGCAGTCCTTCGCCACCAAGTACTTTCTTCTAGAGTAGTGGTTCTCAACCTGTAGGTCGTGACCCCTTGGGGAGGCCCCATATCAGATATTTACATTACAATTCATAACAGTAGCAAAACTACAGTTATGAGGTAGTAATGAAATAATTTTATGGTTGGGGGTCACCACAACATGAGGAACTGTGTTAAAAGGGTCACAGTGTTAGGAAGGTTGAGAACCACTGCTCTAGAACCTTACTCAGTTTAAGTTTAAAAAGAACTTAACTTGTAACATGAGGAATTAAATGGACTTTCTACATTCAAAGCTTGGTCTCTCGTAATATACATGTTATCGAGAAATCATCGCCACCTTCTCTCCCTGGCAAACAGCCTTGGTGTATGCTGTCTGACGCCTCTAAGACACGAGGGGATAAGAAAGAACAAAGAATAGAAAGAATAAAGCTAGATAAAACATAACCCCATCCAGACTATAGTTTGTTATAGAAAAATACTGTTATGAAATAAAGCTTAAACTAAAGCTCTTTCTTTGGGTTGTGCTAGAATTATAATTAAAAATGCTTCCCAACTTTTTGACTATACTGCAAGTTTTAGGTTCTTAGCATTTAGTAATTTAATATGTCTCCCAAGAGTGAATTAGATTATTTCCTGACTATGTTTGTGGTGGCCATACAGCTGTATATTTTCATTAACCATGGTTAAGGGGAACCAGACCACATAAAGTGAAATAGCATTACATCATTAAAAAAAAAAATCTCATTTCTGGGCTGGGAGATAGTTAGTCGGTAGAGTGCCTGCCATGTGTATACACATACACTACTTCGTCATTTTATATAATTTGAAACAGTAAGATTTTTTTTTTTTTGAGACAGGGTTTCTCTGTGTAATCCTTGTTATTCTGGAACTTGCTCTGTAGACCAAGCTGGCCAAAATTTTTGTTTCTAACTTTGAGGATATAATAGTTAGAAATTTCTTTGGTGGAGAAACAAGACCAAAAGTCTACCTGAAATACCTAAAGTTCACAACATGTGAAAGCATATATGTTTTCCCAATATAGAGTCTTATAAAGGGCAAATTTTGACTAGTGAATACATTATGAACATTTTTAGTGCTGGTAACATCTCTATTGCATACTTTATATTAAGAATGGTATTGATTGCATAGATTTATATTAACTGGTTCAGTCTACTCTTTTCATGGGTAAACCACCAAACTCACACAGCCTGAGTTTTTCTTTCCAATTTATTTTTTTTATATCAATATCATTATATATGTAATCATAAATTATAATTTCTATCTAAACTCATGAAGAAAGATCACTGGGCTAACGGGTAGGCACTTTATGAAAGTGCTTGATAAAACTGTCCAGACTCTCACAAGGTAGCCATCAATCAAATGTAAAGGTTAATTCAAGCAGTTAATCTGCTGCACACAGGGATGGGGAACACTAAGGATTTGGTAGTCAGTGAGAAGAGGGGGAACAAATTACCGGTCACAGAGGTAATCAATACTAGGTGGTTTTATGTGTGTGTGCTGGGGATGCAACACATGGCCAAGTGTGCTAGTTCATCTCTACTTCCTGTGGTCTTTTAGATCTCTGGAAGTCACAAAAGACTTTCCCTCACATGGATTGGAGGCTGGAGCCCAACTCTAGATAGTTCAACCTTTCCACAGATCTGAAGACTCGATGTGTGGTCATGACTACACTCTGCATACCACCGAGACAAACTCACGCTCTGGGATTTATAGACTATCCCGGGCACCTTTAAAACAAGAGGGTGGCAGGCTGTTACTGCTGGCAGTATTTACTGGGAGGTTCCAGTCAGGAGAGCCATGTTTCTGCATTATCATATTCCAAACATTAACTACAAAGTTAATGCATTCTCAGGACAGACTTAAAATTGATATTGATCCAGTTTTGCTGGTATTTGGAAATCCTAAGAGGAAGAAACCTTTATTCCTCATTGAAATTCAGTGTGGTTAATTGATCAATTGCTGAAGTTTTCTAAACATTGATACTATGAAACTCAACGTGTCAAGAGGTTCTGAGGTTTAATACCTCTTAAAGAGATTACATTTTTGTTGTTTTTTTGTTTGTTTGTTTGTTTTTTGCATTTCTTCAGCTTCCAACTTCCATTCAGTCTACCTACAACTTCTTCCACTGCCACTTTCTGTGGAAAATACATTCCAGTCCTGATTCCTACCAACAACAAAAACTTGTAATTTTATGTGAAGCAAAGCATAATGGCTGAGGTTTCTGGTTGACAAAACTCAAAACTCTTTGAGTTTTATTTCAGAGAGCTGCAGTTATTCATTTACATACCTTGGCCTTCCTGACACTGATGCTGTCAAGAGTGTTCAATGCATGAGATGTCAGAGAGCTTAAATCTCTCCAGAGTGCTGGAAGAGGAATTCTACAAGGCAACCCTGTGTTGCGCCTGCACGAAGGCCATGTTCTACAGTATAAATATACTCTCTGCAACTTCTTTACTGCTTTATTTATGGCCAAATTACATCTGCCCATGTGCCAGAATCCCATAGTAATATTCAGAGAGCTTAAAGAAAAATGTCACCTACTTGACCTTCTTTTCATTTTTGTGTGGCTTCCTTTCAAAAGTAGAAGTTCAATAACCAAGGCAACAGCTTATGCCGAGGTGGAATTTGTCACCTAGCAGCTTAGATCTAGCTGCATTAATAAAGAAATTGGAGTTTGTTACTTAACCTGTGTCAATCTCAAGGACCCTCTTTACATATAACTCAGTTTGGTACTCATTCAAAAGCTATTTGCTTGTCAATTAAGTATCCCAGTAGAAAAAAAAATTGGCTGCTACAATTAATTTTCTGGCTTTGTTTATGTATTATAAAGGATATTAATGTAAAATAGTTTTAAATATTAACCAGGAAGCTGAAAGTATGTGCAGCAATATAAAATTTTTAATATATATTAAGTAATCATTCAGAAAATTTTATTTAGTTAGCCAACAAATATATGCGGAGTACTTCTACATGCCACAAACTGTGCTGGACAGCTTTTCAAGAATAGATGATAACTGGGGAAAACATTCAATGATAGTATTTTTTGTCTCAATCTTTTGAGGCAAGATTTTGCTATATCTTCCAAGCTGGCCTTGAATTCACTAAGAATCCTGGCTGATCTCAAACTTGCAGCAATCCTCCTGCCTCAGACTCCCAAGCGCTGGAGGTATCGGCATGTGCCACCATACTCAGCTTGTAACAGCACTTCAAAATTTTGTTTCAGGAGCAAGGAGGCAGCAAACAATGAAGCCTGAGCATCCACAACACTGTAAGCTTTGAGTTTAAGGTGAAGGCATGTAGATGGGTACAGAGATCAGTATAAACACTAGATTCCAGTCTAGTGTCTAAGAGGCAAACGATGCGAAAAGTGAGGCTTATAGACCATAAGCAAGTGCCCTTAAACAGTAGCAATCATTGAGAATTAAGTTCCCACAGAACCATCCCAGCTGCCAAAGGCAGGCAAACAGGCAAAGGAGTTGAACAGGGCTAGGATTGTGGCGGCTTCCACAGTCTGCTCAGGGCAACAAAAGAGAGACAGGGAGCTACACTGAAGTCCATGTGACACTGTCATCAAAGACATGGAGTCAGATGTCCTAGAAGAATTCAATCTTGTTCATCTGAGCTAAGCACCTTGGGGAGTTGTTGCTACAGAGAGATGTAAATATGTCAACTTTCTGGAGTAGCTGGGGCTACTGAAATGACAGTGTTCTCACACACATCTGCCCCCAAATAACCTAAAATATTGCATATTTAAAAGCATTTTTTGAATTGCCGACAGAAGTTACATTATTGTAATTTTCCAGCAGGTGGATGCATTTGTGAGAAATATGCAAAACAATGAAGACATGGCTTAATTTTCCCTCAGCCAAATTATGCTACTGTGAAAACACAATTCAATTTCTTTGCTAATTGCCTGAAATCTAAAAGAGCAAAATCAGAACTCACTGAATTATGCCTGACATTTATTAGATCTACACAGGCTTTGAAGCCCTAGCACTGAGCACGCCGTAGCATTTCTCTGGTGGCTTTTCAAAGCTTAATAGTAAATAGCAAGGAAGATGCTTAATCATAAGCTTTCACAAATGACTCATTATTATTGCCTCCATGTTATTAGTTCACAAAATTAATAATTTTAATTAGAACACATATGGAGGTAAGAATGCAAAATAAATAGGCATCTGCCAAAATAAAATCATTGATAACAGGCAAGAGCTAGATTTTAAGTTACATTGTTATTATGTAATCAATCACAACATTAGTAAAAATGACCCAAATTAATAATATTCAGCATTCTAGATAAACCCTGATAGCATTTCTCTGTACTTCATTATGAAGAAAAATCCCCGCCTTCTATAAGACCATGAGGGGATGCTGCAGTTAGATCGTACAGATAATGAGCCATAAATGACCATGCTTGTGTATTTCCACTTGATTTTTATTAACCTACTTTAAGGATCAGAGCATTTTTGGAAATTATTTAATAATAATTATTAATCATCTTGCCTAGAAAGAATGTGAGCTTATTTTACTTATGAGTTGCTATCCAGTAAATATTTAATACTCTACTTACTACACATGCTCGTGATAAAAATTTTCAAGTGAATCCATCAAAGCAGATCAGAGAAATGAGGTATAAACAGCAGAATTTGTGCACACGGTCTGGGAGGGGATACAATACATGGATTCTGAACTAGCATAAGGAATCAAGTGTGTTTTGAAATACATTAATTTAAAAACCATGTTTCCCTCACCCCGCCAGCACAGCTGCAGACTGAAGACATTGACGACTACAAGGACTATTCCTGGCCTAGGATACCAACAGCAAGGCTGTTTTTGGAAGAAACAAAACACACCAATCTCAATGTAGTTTATATTCTTGTTCTGTGTCTTTGCTGTAACTCTTTAGGTACAGGAAATATCTGTAGTGGATACCATAAACTTGTGATTACTGCTACGTAACTCAACAGTTTAGGTTGGAGAATGGTCGATAAATAAGATAAACAATAAATTACACAGACTCTGAAGTGGTGGTAGGGGCCAAGGAGGAGAAAAAAAAACAAAGCAAGAAAAAGGTTTCTGTTCACTGACTCTGGATGGACAGCTGGGGAAGTTGCATAGGACTGAACTAGGTCCCCTGAATGCAGGTGACAGTGGTTGGCAGTGGGACCAGGATCTATCCCTAGCACATGAACTGGCTTTTTGGGGCCTATTTCCTATGGAAAGATACCTTGCTCAGCCTAGACACGGCGGGGAGGGTCTTGGCCCTGCTGCCTGGACATGGTGACAGGGCTGACTTGTTGACTCCCTATGGGAGGCCACACCCTCTCTAAGGAGTGAATGGGGAGCAGGGTGATGGGAGGGTGGAGGGGAGAGTAGGAAGGGGGGGAAAACTGAGACTGGTAAGTAAAATTAAAAAATAAAGTAAAATTAAAAAAGGAAAAAAGGTTTCTGAGCACATATGTGTATGAGATGGGAAATGGGTTCAGTGTTTAGCTGGCCAAGAAGGCCCTTTATCCAAGTCACATATGTAGAAGAGTAAGAAATCAATGCCACTTATTTTATGCACAAAATGTTTCTTATCAAACTTCCAAAAAGTTTCAGTGAGAATGAACACTATTTAATGAGAAATCACGGGGCATGACACATTTTCTTCAGGAAAGCAGCTTCTCTGGTTTTATTTTTAGGTGTGGTGAATTGGAAAAGAACAATTTGCTATCTATAGTTCTTAGATTTTATTTTCAACAGTAGAGTGGAGTTCTCAAGCACTCTGCGGTCCCAGAGTGTTGGCTGCACTCAAGGGATGATGGCAGGAGAACACTCACTGAGTGCAAACAATGCATCAGAAGGGAGCTCCTGACTCAACTGGGGGACGCCTTCCCAATGTCCTACTGGTTTTCTTTCTTTCTTTTTGAATTTTTATTTATTTATTATGTATACAGTGTTCTGTCTGCATGTATCCTTGCAGTCTAGAAGAGGGCACCAGATCTCATTACAGGTGGTTGTGAGCTACCATGTGGTTGTGGGAATTGAACTCAGGACCTCTGGAGGAGCAGCCAGTGCTCTTAACCTCTGAGCCATCTCTCCAGTCCTCTATTGGTTTTCTATAGCCCTTGCTACATGCTGTTCATCAGAAAAATAAATACACTGATGCATGTTCCAGTCCTACACCAACTCACTAGCAATGCTTATTTATTTATATATTTATTCTCTCTCTCTCTCTCTCTCTCTCTCTCTCTCTCTCTCTCTGTGTGTGTGTGTGTGTGTGTGTGTGTGTGTGTGTGTGTGTGTGTGGACAACTTCAGAGGTTGTTGTCTTTCCTCCCTGTGGGGTTGGGAGTTTGAACTCAGGTTGTGAGTCTTGGCAGCAAGTGCCTTTACCCACTGGGCCATCTTGAGGGTTCAATGCCAACACTTTTGAGGCTTAGGGAGTGGTCTGTCCTCTCCCAGGATGACTTGGGAACCATTTACCATACTTAGACTGTAATGGCCCCTTGTTACCCGACAAGCCCTGGATGTGGGAAAGAACTGACCTGACCCCAGTGTATGTCTGTGGCATATTTTCCTTGGCAGTTTGTTAGATAAAGTGGAAAATGCCGTATGTAGCATTAAGACAGCAAGGACGCTTGAACTGCCATCACAGCCTCTCCACAGCTCAGCCTTAGAGAAACCGAGGCAGCGAGTGAGTTCCAGCTGCCACTACTGACACCAAGAGCAGGGCAGTAAAGCCACAGGAGGCCAGAGGCTGCTCAGTTTAGGCTCCTACCTGAAAATACCTACTCATTCACAGTGGGACTAGGGGTAAGTTCTGAAACATTCTGTAAGCCTGTATGTCTTCATCTGTAAAATGAAGACAACAACAATCCATGCTACAGACTGAAGTGTGGGGTGAATGTATGACATCGGTGCATCTGAAGAAAATGACAAAGTATAGGAACAGCTGCAAAACTTCCAAATTTGATTTTAAAAGCTCAACATGGGGCTGGAAAGATGGCTCAGTGGTTAAGAGCACTTGCTGCTTGGCAGAAGACCCGGGTTCAGTTCTCAGCACCCCAATGAGTGGTTCTGTAGCAGCTATGCACACATGGTGCATATACATACACTCAGGTATAAACACATACACAGAAAATCACTTTTTGTTTTTTAAAAGAGTCAAGGTCTTGGCTGGAGAGATGGTTCAGCCACTAAAGGCTAGGCTCACAATTACAAAAAAAGATTCAAAGCATGGGCTGGGTGTGGTGGCACACGCCTTTAATCCCAACACTGGGGAGGCAGAGGTAAGCAGATCTCTGAGTTCAAGACCAACTGAGTTCCAGGAATGCCAAGGCTACAGATAGACCCTGTCTCAAACAAACAAACAAACAAACAAACAAACAAACAAACAAACACCAAACAGTCAAGATATGCTTTAATTTGGGGTTGTCATAACTGTTAATGGACATGTTCACTGGCACACTGGGCTGTCACATATACTCATTCTGACACAGAGGCACCCCAAGGCCAGCTGTGGTGACATAGCTGCATCCCACAGACAGCAGTGATAAGGTTTACATCTATTCCTTCTTTTCCCTGCCAACAGTTTCATGGAAAGAGTAAGGCTGAAACTGGTTGTCAGGGCAGGAGCCATGCCTTCCACCTGTTAAAACCCATAAACTGGGCATAGCGGTGCACACCTGTAATTGTAGTGCTTAGCAGGCTGAGACAGGAGGATTGCCAAGTTTGATAGCAACCTAGGCTACATAGAGGGACCCTGTCTAAAAACTACTACCACGTGGTAATCTTTACAGAAACTCAGATATGGATGGAGGAGAGATGAGGGGAGGAGAGATGAGGGGAGGAGAGATGAGGGGAGGAGAGATGAGGGGAGGGGAGATGAGGGGAGGGGAGATGAGAGGAGAGGAGATGAGGGGAGGAGAGATGAGGGGAGGAGAGATGAGGGGAGGAGAGATGAGGGGAGGAGAGATGAGGGGAGGAGAGATGAGGGGAGGAGAGATGAGGGGAGGTGAGATGAGGGGAGGAGAGATGAGGGGAGGAGAGATGAGGGGAGGAGAGATGAGGGGAGGAGAGATGAGGGGAGGGAGAGAGTGAGGGGAGGAGAGATTGAGGGGAGGAGGGAGATGAGAGAGAGGAGAGATGAGGGGAGGAGGAGGGGGAGTGAGGGAAGGGGAGGAGAGGTGGAGAGGAGGTGAGGGGGAGGTGAGGGGGAGGGGGAGGTGAGGGGAGGTGGCTGACTCTTTTCTGGTTAGAAGAACACTCAGAATCACTTCTGTCAACAGAATACTTTCTTCTGCAGTCCTGGGGTTAGTCAGAACCTGGGACTATGCACCTACCAGGCAAGTACTTAGCCACCGAGCTGCATCCCCAGCTCTCACCTGAGTTACATTTATTGCACACAGAGAGCTATGAACATTGTTTCTTTTTTCTGAACGATCAAAATCCACACTACTAGAAAGCGCCACAGTGTTACACACCCTGAATCATACACTTTTAAAAACCAAACACATACTAGTGTTCTACAAAAGTGAATACTGACTTTTGAGTCCCCAGAAATATTCTTGCAAGTTTAAAAAGTGGGTAGTCAACACAAGCAGGGAACCGGAGCCAGTTTTCCTTACTGGACAAAATGCAGCACAACAAAGGTGTGTGTGGAGAGCAGCAGTCTCGCTATGTGACCAGTCCTCAGGACGCAGAGCTGGTTACGGCAGGTGTGACCTGGCTGGCTGTGCGTTTTAAAAACTGTACCTCCACACCTTAGGTTTCTTCTCCTTTCAAGTGACTTTACACACAAATTACAGAAACAACAACAAAAAAATCTCCTAAGAGTTCTAATCTGTAACTGTACACAGGGGTTGCTCTCCAGCCAATCAGCTCTAGCTGTTTCTGTATTTCTATGTGTTCCTTACAAACAAGTAAAACGGGATGTTCATACTTACTGGAAAGAACAGTGGTGAGGAAAATGTAGTCGGAGAAGGAGATGAGCCCACATTCTCCAAGGGTGTAGAATATACTTCCTTCATCAGCAAACTTTTCTCGTTCCTGGGCAATTTTCTAGTATGCACAGGTCCCACCAAGAAATAAAGAAGATATAAGTGAGTTAGAACATGAACAGTAGGAATGGACTTGACAGATATCTCACAGTTCACTCACTGCCCTAAGCATTTTCATGACAGCCATTCAGAATCAATGGATCCTTTACAGTTTTTAAGCTAATGAAAATTCCAAGACAAAAGATGATTAGTTTTTCACTTAAACACTGGGTTAATAGGAAATTAGAAAATGATTTCAATTATTTCCTGCCACTGAACATGTACTCCTATCTCACAACTGTTTTAATTTTAAAACAACTGACCTCATTCTGAAGTACAAAGAGAAAAAAAATGAAAAGGCTAAAAGGAAATTGGTTCCAACTGACCAGAAGACCACACTGTTAGTGATCTGAATTAGAGGGAAAACAGCTTTTTCAAGGCCATACAACATACAAATGTTTCTGAAACAGTAACTTTAAACTTCCCTTTTGGACTCTTAATCTTAGTCTGTAATACGGAGGAGTATTTAGGGTAAAGAATATTCTGAAATGTAATGCTGGATCAGACACTCCCCCCGAGGTTTAGACATGATAACCTAACTAGATTTATTACTACCTTAGTGGATGCTCCTGAATTTCAGCTATTTGATGAAAACAAATGCTTTCCTGACTCAGCTCTTACTCCAAATACATATTCCCCTTGCTTACTCTATGATCATAAAGGCCAGGTTCAATGGCAGTCTGCCTGACACAGGGCCCCTTTCAGCTTGTCCAGCTAAACTTCTCCTGTTCTCTTTATTCCTCTCTGAAATACAACATCACAGATGTGACACTGAAGGTATTTTCAAAAACTGCAAAGGATCCACCAGAGAGTTGCACTTGAAACGAAGTCCATAAGTTCTGGACCAACCACGGGTATTTAAGGAACTGTTTATTCTGTGCACCAAGGGTAGGGGGGAGAAAGAAAGAGGTTTTAAGAATTCGAACCAAGGAAGCGCAATCAAAGCAACAATCTCATGCAAGCAGAAAACAACAGGGCAGCACTGCAGAGGAGGCACCACCACACCAGCATCCAGGCACAGGCTACCGCGGTTACCTCTGTCTAGTGGCGATCCCATCAACATCACAAAGGAAAGAGAAGTGGTTAGCCAATGGAGAGCACAAGCACCATGGGAGCCATAATGACATCATTCCCGAAAGACCTCAACTTCAAGACCTTAACCGACTCTGGTGGCCCCCAAACAGGTGCAAATCCACAGGCACAGGTGGTGCCAACCAAATAGTCCCAGATTCTAGAGTTTGACTGCAGATGGTATTGGAGAATGAACTTGGGGCTGGGCTGCTGCTCTGTGGTAGAGTCATACCCCACATGCCCAAGACCTCAAGTTCCATCCCCAGCAATGCAGAAACCAAACAGAAGATAGAAAGCAAGTGCTTCTCTTACTTTTGTGGCTGATATATTATCCCCCATGACAGTATTTAGTGATAACACCTTTGACCTGACAACTAAAATGAACACATAGCTCAGCGTGCTCTCAGTGCGGCTGGATCTTATGTCAACACTTGGTTTTCTACCCAGAGGTTAAACATAAATTCCAGAAGGAGAACCTATTAGAGTTAATATGTAAATTCCTCAATATGTATATATACACATACATGCAATTGATTTTCACTTACATATAATTATGTTATGTTGTAAAACAATGTGAATAGGAAGACTTACACAAAATGAAAATATTTCCAAAGGCATATGATTGCTACCCAAAGCAGTTAAGTGTATATGGAAGCCAAGGAATTACTATTATAAAAATCTCATGGAGATGCTGCTCTGTGCATTAAAATAAAGATGATATTGGGATCCAAAAGTTGAGGAGCAGGTGATAGTTTACAAAGTGAAAGGACGCAGAGTTACACATAGCATCACTTTCACGGTCCCGTTCAGCAAGAATGAAGACAGAAACCAAACTTGGCCAGTAACTCTAGATTTTCATTCAATTTCAAACTCACAGAAAAACTGAAAAACTAGTATAAGGAGTCAGCATATATTTTTTTATGCAAGTTTACCTAACACATGACTCCACTGGCTTTATATTTTATACAGAGACAGTCTTTGCATCACTCTGAGTCAGCTGGAGACGTGGTGTTAGTTTACATTACTTTAGATATATTAGCATATATTTCCTGTGAACAAAGACATTGTCTTAAGTACTGGATAACAAACTCAGTAAGACCAGAAAATTTAGTATTAACAAACATAGTATTGTTTAACACCATACATTCACAGAGAACCTTAGCACATTATTTTGTATGTATGCCACTGTGAGAGTGTGGTGGTCAGATGACAGCCTGAGGTCAATTCTTTCCTTCTACCACATGAGCTCCAGGGCTCAAACTCAGGTCATCTTGTCAACCTGCATCCTGTCCATTCTCACACACAGCCCCTTCTTCCTTTACACCCATGCCCCTTCTTCCCCAGTCCAGATGTATCAGAACAAAATTGCATCCACTTGCCAAGTCTCTTTAGATTCCCATATCTGGAACAGTTTTTCCTTTATTTCTTTGAAGGTTTATTACATACTATTGTGATGGCATTTCCATAAAAGTCACCATTTTAACTATTTAACCATACTACAAGTGGATATTTTTGCATCTGGCTTCTACCATTAAATGTTCTCTAGGTTCATCCATCCACATTATAGTGTGAATCAGTACTTAACTACTTTCTATTACCCAAACTGCTGTCTTGTGTGTATATACCAGGATGGGTTTACACAACCTCAGGGAGATTGGCTGCTGTATGCAATCACTAACAACTGTCAAGAGTAGTTGGACTTTTCTCAATATATACCTAAGAGTAGAACTTCCTTATTATTTAATAATTATATATTTAAGTCTTGAGGGACTGCCAAACCATTTCCTTCAGTGGCTTCAGTGTGCGCACGTGTACACACACACACACACACACACACCGCCCCCCAGGAATTTAAGAGGTTCCAGTTTGCACACATCCTTGCCGCTATCCTCATGGATGTAAAATGGTAACCTCACTGTAGTGTTTTCCTTTTCTCTTCCAGTCAGGGTTTCACTATTTAGCACTGGATGCTTTGGAACTCTTAAAGCCTGAGGTGATCCTCCTGTCTGTCTCCCATGTGCTGGAATCCCAACACGTGGCTTCATTGTGGTTTTGATGTACATCTTCCTTGTGCCCAGCTGGCTGTCACACTTTATGACCTGGGATGGCGCAGGCCATGGGAATGTCTATCCAAGGCCTGTGCCATTTTCCCACCGGGTTCCCTCCGATGACTAGTATGAGTTCTTGACACACATCCCGGACGCTATGACCTTTTCATCCACACACTTTGAAAATATTTTCACTACTTCTTTATAATTGTTCTTCACTGTCCTGATAGTGTTTTAGGAGTCACCGAAGGTTTTGCTGGTGAAGGTCAATTCCCCCAATTTTTTTTCTCTTTTACTTATATCTTAGTTCATATTCCATCACTGAAGCCAAGGTCATGGAGCTACCTCCACTTTCTAATTTGAAAGCATTAATTCCTTTTTTAAAAACTTACTGATTCATATTGAATTTTTACACAACAATGTGAGGTAGCCAGCCCAGCTTCATTTTATATTTGTTTATTGGATGTGTATGTGTGTAGGATATACACGTGCCATGGTATACTCGTGGAAGTCAGAAGGTAACTTGTGGGAGTAGAGTCTCTTCTTCCTCTCTGTGGACTCTGGAGACTACACTCAGGTCAAGAAGCTTGGCAGCAAGCACCCTTACCCACTGAGTCCTCTTGCCAGCCCTCGACTTTATTCTTTTGTGTCTAGATAGCCAGTGAACACCATTCCATTTGTGGAAGAGACTGCCCTTGCCACACTGAATGCTCTTAGCCCACCGTTGAAAGTCAATCCATTGTGAGTGCAGGTTTATCTCTGGATTCTCAACGTTATGCCATTTTCTGTAGGCCTATGTTTATGCTAGTGTTACACTGAGGGCTAAAAGGATAGTGGACAGGTGCATGTAGGGTGCAATTTGGACCCTTCCTCCTCATCCTTAGGACAATTACACATGCTGTAGACATAAAAGAAATGTCACCAGATAGAGATATAGTAGACTTACTGTGGGCAATGATCACTCAGTTGTAATGCTACTTCAGCTAGCTCATTGAACAATGTAGGTTTGGGCTTAGAACCTTCTGCTCCTTAGGGATGGATAAGATTTTTGTCAGAGTAGCTGCAGGTGAAACCTCTGCTATACTGAGAATTGTGGGAAGGAGGGCCCAGAGGAAGGCCAAACTGCTTCACACAAGAGAAAGTTAAGGACACTGAAAAGAGAAGAGATCTAAGAGACAAGGACTCACGACAGGGCAGTGTGTCCAGGGAGAATAGAAAATTTCAAGCAGTGGAGAAGCAGAGTGAACAAGGGTATATTGCACAGGCATGCGTGAGTGCTGGAGAGAGGGAGCCAACACAGGACATGTTTGCCTCACAGCAGCTCCTTGAAGGTGAAGAAGAACAAAGGATGCTCAAAGAGGATTTGCAAGTGGCTCCAGCTTTGTAATGCACCTTGGCGAGATAATCTCTATAATCTCTGGTTCCTTAGTCAAAGTCCATAGTGCTCATCCAAGCTTCTGGAGATGGGTGGGAAGGAGAAACAGCAGTGTATTTTCTTCGGTGTACTTTCTGAGTGAGCAGCCACTTGTTAAAGAGTGGCTCAGGAGGATGGCACATTATCGCACAATCAGTGCTACAAGTCCGTAAATACCCCAAACTCTATAGAAGATCTGCATAAAAGCTGCGGCATTTTAACCA
Source organism: Cricetulus griseus (assembly GCF_003668045.3). Taxonomy (NCBI): domain Eukaryota; kingdom Metazoa; phylum Chordata; class Mammalia; order Rodentia; family Cricetidae; genus Cricetulus; species Cricetulus griseus. Next base: position 1,542,650 of record NW_023276807.1, read on the forward strand.
TAGATACCACAGTTATCATAAAACAATCACATTTGATAGCAGGGAGAGCATAAAAGGGTTGTGTGAAAATTTTGGAGGGGGTTGGGAGTGTTGGTGCCGGTGGATTTTTACAAGTTTGAGGCCAGCCTGGCATATACAGTGGAAAAAAAAAAAAAGGAATGAGAGTTACTAGGTTACTAGGAAACCAATTGATTGTTAGGCTATTTTGTGCCTATGGCTCTTCTTAGCTGGCTTTTTAAAAAGATCCAATTCTAATATAGATGATATTCTCAAATCAATTACCCATGACATATAGGAAAGCTATGAAAACAGAGATACACGAATTTGAAAATGAAAACTTAAAAACCTGAAGTACAGTAAAAATGAAAAGCAAAAATGGAAAGAAGAAAAAGGCTGTCAGAACAGAAAGGTGTTGGTTAGTGTCTTTGATTCCCAAGGTCTCATTAATGCTCAGTTTTGCAAATGGGAAATGACAGAGAAATGTTCCCTTGCTAATCTTTTGGGTAATGTTTAATACTGGACTAAATTTTAAGTCATTTTTTGGCCCTAAGCAAACATCATCTGTTTGCTCAAAGAGCGAAAGGGGGCACTTTTTTTTTTTTTTTTTAAGGAAAACACAATGTTCCTTATCATTTTCTCTTTGAAATGTAATTTTTCTAAGAAAATCCAAAGAACATGCTTTAATTCAATATAAGAACTCAATATAAAGAGCAAAGGGAATAGCCAAACTGTAAGAAAGAAATTGAAGCTGTGCTTAAAGTGCAAAGAAATATTTCAAAGATGCTTCAACCGTCTTCTAAGAGCATATGCTCTAGGATTAGGTGCATACAGCATCAACTCAGGAGCATCTGGAAGAAACGTTTTTCATCTCACAGTTCCCAAGGGAGGGCTGCAGCTACTTCAGCATATGGTGAAAATTACTAAGCATATTTTAAAAAGAAAATTGCAATTGCAGGCACCTTATGAAGTATTAGACCACGTTATATAGCTCAGGTGCTCCCTATCAAATTCTGCTCTCATCACTTCAATTTCTGAAATTAAAAGTGTTGAGGCAGGATTCAGGTCACCTTAGAGCATCCTTTGTATTTATCTTAGTGACCAACAATGTCTCTTATTGGACGACAAAATTTTGCAGAGCACCTCAAAGCAACAAGCTCACTGACACACATGAACAAAATATGACTTACAGTATTCACTTAGAACCTAGCCTTATTCCAACATGTAGAACAGAGCTCTAGGTGTGACATCACTAAGACTCTGAAATTACTGACCTCAAAGAATGAAGAAACTCGCCTCAAAGGGGCTGGTGTGGTTTCACTTGTACTATGGTACCATACTCTGATTTTTTTTTTTTTAATCAAAAAAACAGGGCTTCAGGCTTAAAAGGCAAGGTTTCCACCCCTGAGCTATATTTGTCCTTAGACTCCTGATTTACGTGTCTGAGTGTGGTTACTGGGGGTTTGAACTCAGGTCTTTGTGTGTGTGAAACAAGAACTCTATTAGTGAGTGGAGTCCCCAGACCTTCTTTTATTATTTATGTTGGGACAGGGTTTCACTAAGTTGCCACACTGGCCCTGGTCTCACTCTACAGTATAGGCAGGCCTGTGGCTCTCCGCCTCAGCCTCCTGAGTAGCAGCAATTGAAAGTCTTATGAACAAACTTACTATATAACAGTGTTCCCCACACATGTGATCACTGCACTTTACAGTGAATTATAAAACCCCAATAGTTTAACTGGGTTGGCGGCTTTGTGCCCGCCTTCTGGCTTCTGACTAGTCTCACAAACTTAGCAAATCTATGGCTAAAGTTGCACAAATCATCAAGGGCCCTGGGGCTGAGTTTCCAGTCAGGATGCAAATGTGTTAGCATTCAGTGTGTGCTGAATCCCAACTGGTTAGTCACAGGGTTGATCAAAACAGAGCAGGTGATTTCCCTTCTAGGACTCGATTAGATGGAGCCAATTTAATCTCATCATTCTTTCTACTTAACATCCAAGTTCTATAGTTTCAAACAAAAGTAGCTCCTGGAAATGAACAGATTCCACAAACTAAATGCTCATGCATCAACCTATAAGCTAAACGTATTTGTGGCATACAGAAAAAAAAAAAAAAAGACTGTAGCACTGCTACTTAAATTAAGATGCCAGCTTTCATGAACCTCAAGTTTTTGGATTATCGACACTTACTAAGGATTATTTTATTATCAGTGTTTCTTGCCAGATATGATGGTGCAGGCCTGTAATCTCAGCTACTGAGGTTGAGACAGGTAGATTATGAGTTGCCCATCTGAACAATTTAGTAAGACCCTATCTCAAAATAAAATTTAAAAAGGTGCTGGGCGTAGTGTCACACACATTTAATCCCAGCACTTGGGAGGCAGATCTCTGTGAGTTCAAGGCCAGTATGGGTTATATGTAGTGAGTCCCAGAACAGCCAGAGCTACATAATGAGACCCTGTCTTAAAAAAGTGTTTTTTTTTTTTTAACTTTTTTTTTTTTTTTTTTTTTTTTTTTTAAAGACCAGTTTCTCTGCGTTGCCCTGACTGTGCTGGAACTCTCTGTAGATCAGACTGGCCTTGAACTAACAGAGAGACCCGCCTGCCTCTGCCTCCCAAGTGCTGGGATTAAAGACATGCAATACCACCACCACCCAGGTAAAAAAAAAAAAACAAACAAAAAAACAAAAAAAAAAAAACCATTTTTTTTTTTAAAGGAAAAATTTGTAGCTCAGTGGTCAAGCATGTGGATTGCATGTGCAAAGCCCTGGGCACAATCACCAGTACTGTGGAAAAGAAAGAAGAAATCAATATTTCTCTATAATGCTGAAAAGGATTTCAAATCCCTCTAGTAATATTTGTAGTTGTACTTTAAAAAATTAAGGACAGTAATATGGTTGCTTCCAGAAAATTTGATTTTGGCATATTGTTTCCAAATGGCAGACAGCATCACTACCTGGAGTTACAGTGAGGAGAGGGGGGTTAGAAAAGAGTCAGCAATTTTCTCATGCAATGAGTCTCACACTTCATTATCTCCTTGGTGCACAGACAGCTGCCAAAGCCTTGGAAAAACGTTAGTCTCAAACAGTCACATTATCCTCAATCAAACAGAAGTTGTTGCACAGTGAAAATGTGCCACTCTTGATTTGGTCCATACCCAATGGTGAAGAAATGTAGGATTTTTTGCATGCCAAATAAAAACTAAGTTTAAATGTTTTCAATTTCCTTTTTTCTGACTCAGATTCTCTTCCAAGCTTCTCAAAGGACTTTCTCGTTGGAGGCGACATAAGTTACTGTGCAACAAACCGAGTTGGGGTGGGGTAGGGTGGGGTGGGGGATGGGGGTGCTTGGGACGACGTACATGCCATCTGCAGAAAGCAATTCTCTTTTCAGTCCCAATTCTAACCACCTGAGCTCCGAGAACAACCCAGCTACTCAGAATGAGATGTTCTCCTCATTTCATTCGCCTCAGAGAAAATGTCATTATGAAGATATTTAAAATACAGTGGTGGCAGATGATATGGTTAAAAGCAGTAGTAACAATTCAAATAAATCTGCTGAAATGGAACTAACTTCAAGTGAAGGACAGAGCTTTATTGAAGTGATTTATCTGAATCCTCAGTCTGCTGAAGTATCATCAAAACTCTACGGGGAAGAAAATTGTATATTCTGGCGCTGCATGCCTGTACACTCCTTTACATCGGCTCTGAGTGGGACAAACTAGATTTGATTGTTACTGATAATCTGCTACCCATATCTGAGAACTTAATTCTGAACTCTGGTCACACAAATAGATTAGTGCTAAAAATAAACTCCTAAGAAAAAATACCCCCACCCCAATAGTTCCAAGCTCAGCATCTTGGTTGTAGTCATGTAGGTATCATAAATGGCTTCCTTGTCACTCAGTGTAAAACAACCTCATGCACAAACAGTGAAACTGTAATAGCATTTTCATTCTTTCTCATTTGGAAAAATACAGCAAGGAAAATATGTATCATAAGGAAAAATAAAAGGTTCACTGCAAGAATCACTGCTCACATCTTGACTGTAGCAGCTACTATCTCTCAGGAAGCCCTGTGCAAAGGAATTTTAATATCAAATTTGATACCAAACATTAAAAGCTATCCATGGGACACCACAGACCATTAGAGGTGTGCCAGGAATTTATAAAAATTATAGGGCTAGGCATATAGCTCAGTAGGAGTGTTCACAATCCCTAGCACTGCCATGTAGCACTGGGCATGCTAGGTCACAGCTGCAGGTAAGACTCAGGTTTAGACAAGTTAACTAAGTGCCCAAGTTAACTGGACTGGCTGTACTCTTAACTCCATAGTCCGTACCATGAAGCACTGAACTTCATATGTCATGAACAGCACAGGGGCACACAGGTGTCCTTGTCTACAATTTCTGAAAATGTTACTGAGGACTGGAAACTTCTGAAGGAAAACTTAGTTCACTATTGTGGAGCCCTAACTTGGGGCTTGGCTTGTCCCAGCTAATTTGAGGAAAATCTGAGCCAGTGATTAAGTATGCCTTTAATTAGTCAAGTGTGTATCTCATTCATTTTCAAAATGTGCATCGCTTCAAAATTAAAATGCTCTTCTATATGATTAAAGCTTTCTATCTCAAAGAACTACATTCTCTACAACCACAGGGCACCAGCAGCTATTCAGAGCAAGGTGAGAACCTGTGTCTACTGATACCGGATGCTTATTTTGAGTTCTCCTAGAATTGTATAATTGCAGCCTTGAAACATGTTGGAATTTAAGTGATATGGAAAAGGACAGTCTAGAACAAAGTCCTTCATGTCAGAGTGAACTGCAAACATTGTTCTAGGATGAAAAAGCCAAGGATGAGGCATTGTCAGAAATGTAATGGCCAGTTGTGTTTATGCTTCAAATAAACAATGGCACATCAGATGGGTTTGGTTGATCTCAAATTCAAATACAACATGACCTAAAATAAAAATGTTATCTAAAGATGTATTAATAGGAATCTGAATATTTGAGGCAAGCAAATAAATGACATTCTTTTGGGGGCATTTAATGATTACATTACCTTTTTTGTTTGTTTGTTTGTTTGTTTGTCAACCTGAATAACCAAAACCTGGGTGTTAAATCCACAGACTTTAGGAGTGGTGGAACTCGAGAGACTGGAAAGAGACCTGGATATTTGAAACGTGATATTGACCATGTCAATACAGTGAGTGTCTGATGTCATTAATACGCTGGCCTGAAGAACAGTGCACTATGCTAGCAGGCCTCTGGGGCCCGCTTTTCCACAGGCAGTAGGGACAGCATGCATAGAACAGACCCTGCAAAGAGATAAGCAAGGGTCCACCTCCTCTAATGAAGTGACTGCTGCTTGCTTGGGGAGCTTGAAAGATACATACTGGTGTCACCAAAACAAGCGCTGTTTCTAGAAACTAATATGAACAATTCCCTCACCATCTGTAAAAGAAAAGTTTATGCTTAATATAAATTTACAGGTATTCTGAAGGATGTAGTAGAAGCTGATTTAAAAATATTTGACATTTCATAATTTAATTTTAATGAAACAGTTTCTATACATTTAGCTACGGATTCCAGAAACCCATAAAAGGTTTGGGAAAATATGGATGATAGAAAAATGCAGACTGCTTCAAAGTTTATGCGCCTTCCTTGCACAGAGGCCATGGTGTTAATCTCTGCATCATTCTGATTTCAGTATATGTGCTCCTGAAACAAATGGATAAGGGTTGATTTCTGACCTTTGATCAACCAAAAATAGTACTTTGAGGACAGAAAGCCTAAATGACTGGAGTTTATTGCCTACAGTGGTTGACTGCTCAGGCTGTAGATTCCAGAGACTTCCTGGCACTGTAATCCCCATCTCTTCTCCTCATTCCTCATTGTAAGGATCTCTTTTCTTTCTATAAGTTTTGGTGTGCTAAGGCCCAAATCCAGGGCTTGTTCATGGCAGGCAAGTGCTCTATCACAAAGAGAGACCTTTTTCCTCTGGCTAGCACTTGTTTATATCTTAGCTATTCTGAAATAAAATCCCCAGAATCTGAAACATTGAAATGGGATCATCAATTTCATCAAGATTTGATGAAATCTTTGAAGTATTTGTTTGTTCCAGACTACAGTTAACACCACAGTTATCTATGAAATATTCACAAGGTAGTTTGGAGAACCACTAAAATACACCCCATTTTAAAATAGGAGCACAGGGGAAATGCACTGTAAAGTGTACCCTGTGGTCTTCATTAATTATATCACTGGCTATTTCAAATCAAGTGATGCTACTATTTAAGTTAAATTTTTATTAGAGCTAACCATAAAAAAATGCAAGAGTAATTTTAAGTGAATAAAATTTAAAAATTTATACTCTTTAAAAGAGTGCCAGCCTCTAAAGGGCAGTTTAAGAAGTACTTGTTCTGAGTGCCCTTGGAAATGCCTGCATCTGTATGTTCTTCCCTCGGGTTTACTTATTTTCCCAAGTTACAGTATTGCCTGGCTCAAAAGGGCAAATTAATGAAATCTAAATATGCCACCAGTTTCCTTTTAAGCCATTTTATTGAGCAAGGAGCAACAAGCAACTGTTTATTTGCATTTAGTAGGAAACTTTAAAAGAAAAATAAACCTCTTCACTTAAACTGTCTTTCATTTCTGTGACAGATTAGGAACAAAACAACCCAAACAATACTAACATTTAAACGACAGATGAATTAAAATCTGATGTACTGTAACAACTACAACTAAGTTTCTTGCCCTTTTGTGTTAACAGCTACTGATAAAACTTCCTTTGAATTACGCTGGGTTCTATATTCTTAAGGACTGTGCAGTGTTTGAATTGTCATATTAGAGACGCAGCGGGTAATTTAAAGTGACAGGAAAGGAACCCTGGGGAGAGGGAGTGGGAGGGGGAGGGGAGACAGGGAGAGGGGCATGCATGGAACCTTTGCCCTTGAAGCATTCCTATGGGTTCCAGAGCAGTGAATAACCGAAAGCACATGCTGCTGAGTCAGTACCTGCCAGAAATCCTGGTCAGAAGACGAGAAAAAGAAAAGACAGACTGACATTGAGTATATGAACAAAACTCCCCCAAATCAAACATATATTGATATATATCACAGAACACAACATATGAAGGAACAATTAAAACCTGCCAACATGATCACCGAAAACCTGGAAATAAAAGAGTGAAGAACATACACCAATGTTCTAGACATTATCCATCAGGCACAATAAAACAAAGATCTACAACATGACCCCCCAGCACCGAATCACACAGCTGCAGAACAGCGTCACACTCTGCAGAGAGAACATGCGAATCATTACATTTTTAAAGAAGGGGCGCAAAGATTCCGTGTCTTCCCGGGGCGGCCAAAGCATTTCTGGAATGAAGGTTTCACATGAAGGTGTTTCAGAATTTTAGCACTGTGTATTTTTCAACTTCATGGCAAGCTGCGTGCTTTGCCATTCACACTAACACACAATCAACCAAAGCTGGAGGGGCTCAGGGCAGCAGTAACTGTTCAGTGGAGCGGTTCAGAACGGAGCATGTTCCGCTGAACCAGGGCTGTCCTTGTATAATGAAGACAGCCATCATGTCCATGGCTGCCGTCTGAGGGAGTAGTTCAGGTTAGTTAATTGAGCTGGGCTCCACTCCAAATATCAAGTGCCTAAAAAAAGGTTTTTTTTTTTTTTCTTTTTACGTAAGTAAACTTCATTGACTGTGAAAAAAAATTGACCTAAACTTATCATGATTTTCAAAACAAGCTCAGCATCATTACAAAAGTTCTTGAGTGAAAAACAGGTGCTATAAGTGATTTACAAGCCTGCAGTGGCCCAAAGGATTCTACAGCAGAGGGGTAGAATGAATTCCTTTGAACATACAACACAGGTCTCCCTTGGGTAAATGAAGAACCTATATGAAATAACGCAGTTAAAGACAGCACAGAAGACTTTTCCAGATGACTGAATTGACGGAACAATTATGCACAGGGTATGGTGCCTCTAAAAACCAAGAAAGGTAGTGAACACATTAGCGGGTAGTCCTTCCATAAGGGAATGCACTAATAACCATGCAAAAGAGCAACAAGCACACAGAGCCGCTTTACCCACAGTCTCAGTCCTCCGATAAGGTAAGAGACACGAGGTTAACAGCATTTTACCCATCAACTGTGCGGCAGAGTCCATACCTGAATGACAATTTAAAGTCAACACTCTCGTTCTTCACAGCAATAGAAGCCCTAACCAAGACACATATCAATAATCTTAAAGAACTTTTGGGTCTGGTAGCAGTTTAGTGATAGAGTATATGGAGGCTCTAGGTTCAATCCCATTATAAATGAAAAGACAGACAAACTGACAGGTAGGAAAGAAGGGGATAAGGGAGAGAGGGAAGGTTGGAAAGATGGGGAGGGGAGAGGAACATGACATGGGATGACGATAAGCCATCAATTTCAATGGGAACCTGTTGTTGCTGTGCTTGCAAACAAGGTAAGAACTTAGTCATCTTTGGAAGAGAAGCCCAGGGTGACATCAAAGCTTGGAGCCAGCATCCCTGCATCCCAGCATCCCTGCTCAGGAAACAATCACATCTACACCATGCAGTTCTTCACTTGGATATCTGAAGAAAATGTGTCAGTGTCTGATTCCAAGTGTGCTGGAATCAGGAATAGAAATGTCACAGGAAAAGAAAATACAGAGCACAACTTCCATATTTATATGGACAAGAAAAAAGGAGTTAGACAAGATGGGAAACAGAGATTATAAACCACTTGAGATAAGTCAAACCAACAAAAGATAGCAACTAAGATTAGATATTTGATGTTACTATAAAATAAGGCTCTACTTGGAAATAAATACTTTGCTTTATAGGCCAATTACTAGATTCTAAAAACATCAAATGAAAATTAAATAGTTTTTAATAAAAAACAATGTATAATACATGAAATGACTACATTAACAATAATATGTCATATTATATTTGTAACAGTACTAATAAATTATTAGTTATTTAATTTTTAAAGGAATTTTTTACGTGTATTTGTGTGTGTGTGTTTCATATGTCCATGTGTAGGATGGTGAGCATGTGGATGTCAGAGGACAACCTGCAGGAGTCGGTTCTCTTTCCACCTAGTGGATTCTTGGAAGAGAACTCAGGTCCTAAGGCTTGCTAGCAAGTACCCTTACCCACTGAGACAAGCTATTTGCAAAATGATGTGAAAGGGCTGAGTACTTCTCAGTAGCCGGTGCACTCGTGTAGGTGGTATCCAACACTGCGAAAGGAGTCTTGTTTTTATGAAATATATCATCAGAGAAAATCTGAAGTCATCCAAGATTTGAAGCTTCTAAAACTTTTAATCTTAGTCTGAATATTAAAAATGTCACTTGTCTATAAAACATACTCTTCAAGCAACATTAGCTAAAGATGTCAGTGTTCATTACTTGAGACCTCTAGGAGACAGCTTTGAAAAGAAGTAGGTGATAAAAGTGGGGCTGCTGTGTTCTGTGACTTTTCTAGAGCTAGTATTCTTTTCTTTCTTTTTCTTTGTGGGTTTTCTTTTCTTTTCTTTTCCTTTCTTTTCTTTTGAGACAAGGTTTCTCATGTAGCTTCAGAGCCTATCCTGGAACTTGCACTGTAGACCAGGCTGGCCTTGAACTCACTAAGATCCACCTACCTCTGCCTCTGAGTGCTGCGATTAAAGGCGTGTGCCACCACCACCACTGCCCGTCCAAGAGTAGTATTCTTAAAGAGCTAATGCTCACTAACAAGGTAGGAAAGGACTCTGGAAAAAGATTCCCATGGAAATGCAAAGTCTACTTAATCAAATTCAGTTTCATTAATGATCAGTTGGAGTAGGAACATCTCATTTGCTTCTTATCAGGGATGTCCATTAATTAAACAGAACAGTAAAACTACCCAGCTATTTGTCGGTATCAAATTGGCCATTCTTTTTCATTTCACAAGTAAAGGGGTCTATAAAATTTCTATAAAAATTAAAAAAGCACCCCAAGGAAGTATTGTTTTATAACTGTCCTGGCTTTTCCTGACATAAACCTTAACATACAATAAGAAAGCAATGGTCAAATGATGGACTTTGTTAAATGCTGAGTTACAAGGCTTTTGTTTTTGTTTTTTGTTTCTTTAAAGAAACTAAGATGGGAGTCTCTAAATACTTCATACAGGATGTTTTCCAAGTTGAGACAGAAACGGGCAGACACATAGACACACACGCACACAGACACGGAGAACCGCCTATTTAAAAAGCAAGCAAATTCCTCTAGAATATTTCCTCCTCAGAGCCTGTTCCCTGGAATCATAAAACCAGCCCCCATACTTATCCTTCACCCACAGGTAAGTGTAGCTCTTACCCCTAGTCAAAGCAGCTTTCTTCTGCAGCAGACAGAGACTATTACAGAGAACAATTGATTGCGGAGGGCCTGGACCCACTGGACATGTCTACAATGCAACTCCTGCAAAAGGCTCAGGGGACACTATGGAAGAGGGGGAGGAGAGACTGTTAAGAGCCAGAAGAGTAGGAAGTCTGCTGTGAGGTTGTGTCTTCTAGAAGCGACAGGGAAGTTACACTCTCAGTACATCAACAAGATGGCTGCCTAAACAAGACCTGAACATGGACCACGCCAACAGACATGAAGAAATTTCATAGGGTTCTACCCCTAGACAAAGAACTAGAGTGAGCCCCTTAATCGGTCATCCAATTCCAAGTGGCCAGCCCTGAAATCACACACATACAAGCAACTCTAAACAGGTTCAGAAGATTGTATTTATATATTTAAGCATTTATACATACATGTAACAATAACAAAGAAAGAGGCCTGGAACATGGGAGGGAAGGAAGAAGGAAAGTGATAGAATTATATTTTAATTAAAAATATTTTAAAAACGGACCATTTGCTTTCATTCTGACCCTGTGTACATGTTTCTTTTTTCCTTTTGAAGAATTTATCCTGAAAGGGAAAAGCCATGTTTAGCTGGCAGCTTTATGAGATAATAAAATTGAAAGTTTCCCTTTCAGTGCCTAAGAATGATGTAGTATAATGTGATTTCTTCATCAGGTACAAAGTAAAGAATTGAAAGTACAATGTAAACACATGCATATTGGGAGAGTTCTTTATAATTGTTACAAAAGCACTATAGAGAGCTTTATGGTTTTATAGTTAGGATTATTGCTAAAAACTGTCAGAAAGTTCAATCAGCTAGACGTTCATATGAAATGTGAATGTAATACTTGGGAGCTCATTCATCTTTATGATGATGCTTGTGTTAATATTCAAAAGTCAGCAAACACTGAATTCAGCCTTAATATATGGAGTAGGCAAACCACCTTACATGGGAAAACATTAAAAACACAACCAATCAAACCCAGCAAGAAACCTGCTTGATTTCCTGTGTAGGGTCTCTTGACACACTTTTGTCAGCAGCTAACAGGTATTCATGGATCTGTCACACATGATTTTGGAGGAACTTGAAAATCTTAGTAAAAATTAGGACATCTGTGTGCCAGTTTGCTTACCTTTCCATCAAAGCGCTTTATTATATACTGGTCCAGGCCCAAGTCTGAAAAAGAGAGGAAAAAATAATTAGTCTCTGATCATAACTCATCAGAGTTTTGTTTTTTTAAGACAAGGTCTTTCGTGTAGCCTTGCCTGTCTTGGAACTTGCTCTGTAGACCAGGCTGGCATCAAACTCACAGAGATCCACCTGCCTCTGCCTCCTGAGTGCTGGGATTAATTAAAGGCATGCACCATCAATGCTGATCTATAAGTTAGTTATTATTTCAGTTTCACAAATGAGGGAATTAAGACCTGGAAATACTGAATAATTTGTGTAAGATCAACTTCCTTGCACTCATCTTCATATACTTTGATTTATCACTTAATGTCATTTGATGGTGAGTGAGTGAGTCTACCTGTCCCTAAAACATCCTAGTTCTTAGAAATGGACCTTAACTCTTGCGGCTCACACCATCTGTCTCAGCAACTTTGTTATAGAGTTAAGATATCCAAAAGCTCCCCCCCAAGATTAAAAATAACTACTATAAAGTGACAAAGAAAACCTTTGAGGCAGCTGGCTCAATTGCTGAAAGAAAAGGACTCCAATCCTGCATTCCTTCTTTAGTGAAAATACTCTTAAAGAAGAAAGACAATGGGAGCTGGAGAGATGGCTCAGTGGTTAAGAGCAAAGACTTCTCTTCCAAAGGACCCAGGTTCGATTCCCAGCACCCACATGGTGGCTCACAACTGTCTGTAACTTCAGTTCTAGGGGATCTGACACCCTCACACAGACATACAGGTAGGCAAAACACTAATGCACATAAAACGAAATAAAATAAATTAAAAAAAAGGCCTCACCACTCTATGGGGCCCCTGGTAGTGGATCAGTATTTTTCCCTGGTGTAAGAAGGGACTTTGAGAGCCCATCCCACGTGAAGGGATGCTCTCTCGGCCTGGACACATGGGGGAGGGCCTAGGCCGGGCCCAGGATGATATGGTGGACTTTGGGGAGGCCCGGGGGAGGGCCCTACCCTGCCTGGGGGATGGAGGGGGGATGGGGTGGGGAGCTGGTGGGGGGGTTGGTGGGGAGGGGAGGGAGAGGGAGATGGGATTGACATGAAATTAGCAAGCTTCTTCCTAATTTGAACTAATAAAAAAATCTTAAAAAAAGAATGAAGAGAATACTGGGCAGTGGTGGCACACACCATTAGTCCCAGCACTCAAGAGGCAGAAGCAGGTAGATCTCTGGGTTCAAGGCTGGTCTGATCTATAGATTGAGTTCCAGGACAGCCAGGGCTACATGGAGAAACCCTGTCTCAGGAAAATAAACAACAACAACAAACAAAAAAAAAAGAATAAAGACAAAATAAAGCATTGTAAGATAAGGGAAAAGAACAACTCCATGTGTTGGAGACTTGCTCTAAAAGTCATGCTAATTCTTTGGAAACAGGAAATGACAGCGGAGGGAAAGCAGGAACTAGAGAATAAAAGAGCGACAGAAATGGTCCACTAGTCAGTCAATATCTCTGTGTGAGAGAGAGACATCACTGTCTTCTCTTAAATTCTTTACATAACAGTTTGAGGTGAGTTTTCAATATGGAGAGAGATGCTACCTCAGCATAAAGTGGGACAGCTTACTGTGGTAAGGTATTCCCAGCTGAAGGGGTACAATTAAATTCTCACAGTTTACTGTGAGAAATGTGTACAATGCCCATGACAATCACTAAATATATTCAAAGAAATATAGTCAAGACACAAAAAGATCATTTACAAGAAGTAAAAATCTTCAAACAATCCACAAAGCAGTCAGGAAAACACAGGGATATTAAGAATGGGGTGGAGGTAGCTCTAAACTTAAGCTAATGAGGAGCTCTTAAAGAGGACACAAGAAACCGGGAGCCTTCTTACAAGGCATTATGCCTTCCTCAGTTCAAATCTTTCCTTCTGTCACCTGCTTAGACAACTAACTTTTAGAGGTTGAGCCTTGCCAGTTCATAAGAACACAGGGCAGCCGGGCAGTGACCATGCTCTACTGAGACAGGCAATCTAGAGAGCAACAGAGCAGTGTGCTCACACACAAGCTCAGCAGCTTACCCATTTCAGCTTACTCAAAGGCCAGACTATTAACGTGGATTATCATAAGGAGTCATTTAATATGTTCAGAATGTATAAACTGTGACAAACTTCAACGTCTTTCACAAAGTCAATTTTCTGGGCTCACACAAGATACCTTTATTGTAGAATATGAAATTTCAATATTTCAAATTTTTATAAAACATCAGGAACATGAAACACATAACCTTAAATGTTGTAGTTTGTCCGTCCTTTAGTCAGAGTTTGAATGATAATCCAGTTTATCTTCTATGAGCCTTCACATTCTTTAATCATGAACTTCTTGGCCTTTAATAAGTGCTAATCTTTTTATAAACAGAGTTTCAGATTTCAACATATCTCATGCATAGTTAGCTTTGGGTGTAGGTCTGATATTTATGAACTGGCATATAAAGTTCATGAGAAATACTATGATAAAAGTAGGTGTGATAGCACAGGCCTGTAATCCTGGAGCAGGGAGGTAGAGACAGCCAGTCTAACTCTTCAAGCTCCAGGTTAACGTAAGACTCTATCTAAAAAGCAAGGTAGATGGAGCAAAGCTGACTTTTAGTCTCTATGTGCATACATACATATGTGCACACAAATATGCTTACATATGTGCACATACACACATAAACACACACAAAGGAATAAGTGAATGCTTAATAAATCTAGGCCATGGGGCTGGAGAGATGGCTCAGAGGTTAAGAGCACTGGCTGCTCTTCCAGAGGTCCTGAGTTCAATTCCCAGCAACCACATGGTGGCTCACAACCATACGTAATGAGATCTAGTGCCCTCTTCTGGTGTGCAGGCATACATGCAGGTGGAATGTTGTAGACATAATAAATAAAATCTTTAAAAAAAATAAATCTAGGCCACAAAGGCTATCAGATATCTAAACAACGCTTTTAAAATGTAAAAAAAAAACAACAAACTGAGATTATACTTTAATTACCACATTTCTCCCTTCCGTTCCTCCAAACCCTCTCACATACCCCTCCCCATTCTCCTTTAAATTCATGGCTGATTTTTTTCATTAATTGTTATTACATGCAAATGTGTGCATGATGTATATACATATATACTCCTAAATATAATCTGTTCAGTCCATATAACATTACTTGACACAAGTTTTCAGGGCTGACCTTTTGGTACTGGAACCCAGTTGGCGCTCTCTTCCCTGGGGAAGACCTCCTCTCCTGCTCCCAGCATCCCTCACTTGCCCATAGTGCTTTATGTAGGGTGGAGGCCATGTGGGCTTTTCCCCATCTAGTTTGGCATGTCCACTGGTGTCAACTTTTAAACTCAATACTTTTATTTGAGGAATTATGACTCATCAGTTAGGTCTAAACCACACAGACCTTCCAAATTGACTTCATCCTATACCCTTCTCCTCCTTCTCCTCCTTCTCCTTCTTCTCCTTCTTCTTCAAAGATTTTATTTATTTATTTATTTATTTATTATGTATACAACATTCTGCTTCCATGTATATCTGGACACTAGAAGAGGGCACCAGATCTCATAACGGATGGTTGTGAGCCACCATGTGGTTGCTGGGAATTGAACTCAGGACCTCTGGAAGAGCAGTCGGTGCTCTTAACCTCTGAGCCATCTCTCCAGCCCACCACTTTTCTTCTTAAATCATGTTCACCAAAGGCTTTGGGGTCCTTCGTATCAGCAGGGTAATCTAATCACAGCACTAGTAATTCTTATTGCCTGTCTTCTATCATTCAATCCTAACAAGTTCACAGAAGGGGCAGGTTGGCAAGTAACAGCCTTCAGACCACATCCAGCCAACTCACTGTGCTTTTCTTTTTCTTTTTCCTTAGAGTCCCAGAGATAAGAGTTGTACTTACTATCTTGCCTTTTGGCCTGCTAAATCTTAAATATTTACTCTTTTGTCTTTAGAACAAAATAAACTTTGCTGTAAATCAAATCTAGGCTACAGAGTGAGACCCTGTCCTTACAGCAACAAAAAAAAACAAAAACAAAAACAAAAAAAATGTTGGCTATCATAGCTCTAAGTGTCTCCAAAAGTTAGCACTGTTTTGAAAGTGTTTAGATTTCTGAACATGACACATTAATTTTGCGAAAGCACACACACCCAGGAAGCCCACGTTTAACTCCCACACAGGCTAGCACATTTTCTGTTTTGAAAGAACATAAAACAAATACTTCAGGTTTATAGGCCAAATGCTTATGGTCTGTTACAACTACTCCACTCTGCTCTTCAAGCTCCCAAACTGCCATACAGGAATTAGTGTGCTATGCCCATAAAACTTCTTATGAACACTGAAATCTGAATTGCATAAAAATTTTAAATGTTGTAAAATAGTCTTATGTTCCTCCTTCCCTTTAAAAAATGTATAAATCGTTCTCTGTTCATGGGCCATAAAGAATCAGGGAGTCAGCTACAGTTGATCTATTCTATAGGAAACAGCACTGCAGGGAATTAAAAATAAAAGCCGACATAGTGAAACCCTGTAAGGAAATAAATAAATGCAGAACACAGTAGGCAAATAGAAGAAAACAACAAAAATGGAGGAAAAGCTACAAGATATATTTTAAATACCTGATCAAGTACAAAATATGTCACTAAAAGTGTTATCGGCAAGATTATTCTTAAAATGGTGAAAGGTCATCATCCTAGAGGGGCATGGACTCCATCCAGGACACCTGAATCACACCTGGAGACCTGCCTCTCTGTTCACTTTTATTCTCCTGTGTAGGGAGATCATCCCAGGACGGGAAGTGACACAAGGCAAAGGAAACAGAGACCCTCTCTGCCATAGGGAATGCCGTGCTCTGCACATAAGTCCTTTGTTTTCATGGAACTGTTACCCCCACCCCATGCTTCTGGTTATCTACATCACCAAATGGCTGTGAGAAATGTTTCTGTTTGGTTTTGGGTTTTGGTTTTTTTGGAGACAGGGTTTCTCTGTGTAGCTCCTGGCTGTTGTAGAACTCACTCTGTAGACCAGGCTGGCCTCAAACACAGAGATCGCTCAGCCTCTGCCTCCTGAGTGCTGGGATTAAGGCTGTGTGCACCACTGCACGGTGAGAGATGGTTTTTACTACAACGGTGAGAGCCACTGCACACCCACGGCCTGAAGTAGCCACCTGAGGGGGTGACACACTAGCTTCACAGAGGGGGTTGAGATGTGTTCAAGAAGCATATAACTTTGTCCCCTTTTAACGTACTTCACATTTAGCTATGGCTACTCTCTGTATACACATTTTTTGATAGTTAGTACGGAAGTGTTCTTATTCACCTTTTCACCCTGAAATTCATCAGGTCATTTCAAAATTATCTAATTTCAGGGCTTTATGTAGTCTGTGCTTCATGACTATTTTAAAAGCTCCAAAACTAAAACTCACAGATTGAGATCTGCTGGGATCCTGGGATGTATAGTACGTGTGAAGTCATGACAAAACAAAGCTGAAATAGAACGGCTGGCTGGAGACCAACCAGCTGAGGACAGAGATTTAAACTCTAGAAACCTACCACCTTCTTCTTCTTCTTCATTCCACCTTACATAGGAAGAGCGTGTTTTATTTCGCTGTAGCAACATTCTTGCTAATGAGCAAATGAAAATGAAGCCAGTTTCCCATTAGATCTCATTTTGATGCATCAGAAAGTTCTCTCATGATTCTCAAAAGAAAAGCAGTTATTCGTCTAGCTTCCCATGCACATGAGAAGGGTGCTTAGATACTGCACTCTTAGTAACCACTCAGTATATGTAGTAGATCTTTCAGTAATTAAGAAAAAGCGGGCGGGGGCAGGGCCTGGGGATGCAGCACAGTGGTAGAGTGTTTGCTCGGCATGCAGAAAGCCTGCATTCAATTCCCACCATCATAAACACACACACGTAAATGGCAAAGTGCAGCAAAGTTAAATGCCAGGGTAAATGAAGGCAACCAGAAAATATAATTGCTTCCAAAGGAATAAAGATAATATTCCTTATGTGAGGAAATGGTCTTCAGTGGTTGGCTGGCCCATATTAAAATGTTGGTTCATTTTCATTGTCACACTGGAAGCAAAGCACATTCTTTAAAGTTACTGATAGAAAGGAGATTGTTATCTGGACAGTTATTGTCTTGCAGGCATAAATGCTATGCTGTCATAAAAAAAAAAAAACAGGAAAATCTTTCTAAGCCTTTCTTATAAGTACACCCTGCTCTGTTTTCTTCCCTCTCACGTCCCAGAACAAGCTGCTGAAGCAAGTTCATAAGGGTCTAAATCTTGGGTTGGATGGCTCAGTGGTTAAACGTGCAGGTCACTAAGCCTGGCCACGTGCGTTTGATACCCAGGACAGACATAACAAAAGGAGAGAACTAACTCCCTGAAGTTATTCTTTGATATATATATATATATATATATATATATATATATATATATATATATATAATCTCCCCATTAAATATATATTTTAAAAGGATCTACATTGAAAGTTCAATGCAATTAATGAGAAGTTTGGTATATCTTAATATAAAACTCTTTGGATGCAGAAAGCAACTCAATACTTCTTGAGTGACTATATAAGAAGCCTACTAGAACATAAAGGAACATTTGAGGAAGAATATATCCTTCTGATTTCAACATTCACAGTTATTATGGCAGTGTCCTTTTCTACAACTTTCTGTGTATTTTCTACATAGATGAAACACAGAGGACCCAAGACACATATTAAACATTATAGGGTTATAACCAGTAAATGCAGAGGAGAGAGAAATTCTGCAATACACTCTTCCACAGGTAAACAATGCCTTGTTCAGGCTTCCTAAAAGGTATGGGATCAGTGTGGAAGATGAAGGTGAAACGGGGAAAAGACAACCAAATGAAGGCACGCTACTCTGCTCTGCACTCTAGACAGCCAGGGCTCTCTTCTTAGCCTATCCAAGATGCCAGAGTTTATGTAGCAGAACTGGCTATCCAATCCAGTGGAGAAGGAGATACGACTTGAGCATCACACACAGCACACTAACCATTTTAGATGATATTTTTTGTGCACTGGTGTTTTGACTGCAACTCACAGGGGTCATGTAGGGAATTATCCACTCCTAATGTCACACTGACATTCCAAGCATTTCAGATTTTGGAGAATTTTGGATTACAGATCATAGATTCAGGGTGTTCAGCTTATATTGGTTTATACATTTGCCTGCTGTTTAATGCTTTGTGTGGCTCTGAGTTGCTGTGTCATGTCCTTTCACATCAATATAAAGTCCATCCTTCGACTCTCTGTGTAGGAGAGGTCTACTCCCATCAAGCTACTAAAGCTTCAGCTATCTAGAAATGTCTTAACCGCTCTTTTGGGAACAGGCATTGCCCATACACTGTCCACCGCAGGTGTCCTACCTGGGCATACCCAGGGTGATTACTGTCCAGTTCTTTTGCTCCTGTTAATGGATTAAGCTCCCTGGTTTGTTAATGGCTGTGTAATTAATTTCTTGTTAAACTTGGGTATTTTTCCTATACAAAGGAAACGAGATCAGACTCTTTCTTCCCAGGGGCTCAGCTGCCATTAAAGACTAAAGTCAGTAGTCTTCAGTGACTTTCCCAAAGTATTTGTATGAAAATTACACACTTTGTCATGTCCTCCTGCAGTTACTCTTCTATTTCCTTAAATGCTGGAGCCAGTAAGCATGGAAAACTGCTGAATAAGTCAAAATGCTCATTTTGAGAATGCGTCTGCACTGGCCACCTTTCCCTCCTTCTCAAGCAGTAAGCCACAGCAGGATCAGGGCTGCTGTCCTGTGGCTGCTGCTGAGCTGGAAAGTACTGAGCAGTAGGCAGAAACAGCACAGGGCTGGCTGTCACAAAGGCTAGCCGACTCACTGTGTGGTGAGCACTCCCCTGTTTGTAGGCTGATGACACGGTGGATTACAACAACACTGAGTCTTATCTTGTTTTTAGTGGTTGTTCCAAGAGAGGGTCTGAAGTTGGGAGGAGCCTACTCAATCATTTTTGAACAGTATTTCCTAAAGGCATCCTTAAGCATTTACCTAGATGCTGCTTTCCATACACTTGTTTATCTCAGCTGGTTCCCCTAAACAAGGCTTCCACACTTGACTGTAGAAGCTGAGCACAATTCCAATTGTGCTCAATAACAATTGTGCTCAATAACAATAACAATTGTGAATTGTTAATTCACAATTAACAGTCAAATGGTGATTTTAATTATTGCCTGGACCTGTAAACTTCATGAAGTCCAGAGAAGGAAGCAAAGCAACTTAACAAACAAGCGCCCCACGCCTGCCCCCACGCTAACACCTTACGTTCAGGTTGCTTTTCATTTGGTGTTATGGATCGCACGAAGTCCTGTGGGGTCATAAACACTTCTGTTTCTCCAGGTTCATTGATTACTTTCAAGGTGGCAAAATATCGGAAGATTTTGTCTGGTGTGGAGTAGGCTCGGATCCGATTCTCATACTCCATCACCTGAAACGAGAAAGCTAGAGAATGTTACTATGTTAAGCGACACTCATCTTATTTTGGAAGAAGCTGATCATCTCTCTGTAGTTGGACTTTTTTTTTAAAATATTATATATATATATATATATATATATATACATATATATGTATATATATATAATAAATAAGTTCAATTTCAAGATTTTAAATTTCTTTCTTTCAAGATATCATTCATACCTTAATTGAAGCAAGGGTCATAGAATTTTGTTTAGAGCTCCTTTTTTTTTTAAAGAAACAAAATTTTCTAGTTACTGAAAGCTAGCAAAATTTAAAAACACCACTAAAAGAATTCAAAAGGCCTTATAAGAGGAGTTGCTACATACAGTCGCCTACAGGCTCTTAAATATTAACTTTTAAGAAGGGATTCATTTTCTGTGGATTTTCCTGAAAACAGACTTGAAATTTCACAGGCTTGGATGGTTCGCAGCCCTTGTAAGGCAAAATACATGAAATGATAACAAGGAAAAATAAAACTGTGCATCATGGAAGTTCAGTTATTTACAGGTCTGAAACACTTTAAACTATATTATTAGGTAAGTTCCCAGAAAACCTTCACAGGCAGCCTGTCTAGAAAGAAACAGAGGGCAGCACACAAATGTTTGAGTAATGTTGACAATCAAGCATGGCTACATTTAACTAGAAGTTCGTCATGTTACTATGACAGCTCACATGTCTGACATGTAAGCCTCTGTTCTGAGTACAGAACATACAAAATACTACACCAATTGCACATGTTTTAGGGGAAAGTGTCTCTAAAACTTGAATTATTATTATTATAATAATAAAAATAAAACTCTGGCCTCAAATTTGCTCTGTAGATAAGGAAACCTTTGAAACTTTGGATCCTCTTGCCCCTGACTCCCAAATGTAGACACTGCAGGGCATAGTACACCTAGTACTTTGTAAGTCTCTAGGGATCAAACCCACAGCTATGTGAATGCTAGGCAAGTACTCTACTAAATGAGTTACCTATACCTTAGTTTTATATGCTAAGGTAGCCACTGCTAAATAGTATCTTATAAAAAATGTGTCAATGCAATAAAACCTAAAAACCCATTTGTTCCGAGTCTATAAAGCAGATACTTCCAAAATTATTCATACGTTAAATTATCCAATTAACACAGCAATTATTGTATCTGATAACCCTGAATAGACACTTCGAGGTCACTGGCAGCAGCTGTTTAGCAATGGTCTTAGTTCCACCATCAAATGTGGTTTCAGTAACTGAGAACGAACTAGCAATTTCTAACTCCATATGACAGGAATTCAAGGATAACTTGAATTAAAAGCTTAGATTTTAAGGGCTGGAGAGATGGCTCTGAGGTTAAGAGCACTGGGTACTCTCCCAGAGGACCAGGGATCAATTCCTAGTACCCACAAGGTGGCTTCCACTCTCCATAACTCCAGTTCCAGGGGATCTGATGACTTCTTCTGGCCTCTGAGGTTAGTACATGGATATGTTACACAGCCGTGTAATTCAGGCAAACACTCACATACGTACATAAATTTTAAAAATCTCAAATCTGAGATTTCACATAAGACTAAAAGACTGAGCATGAGACAAACACAGCAAGAACTATTTAATTCCTGCACAGCTTTGAGGTGTGGCTATAGGTCTTAGACCAAAGGTATTACACCTTAGACTACACCTATTTGCTGGCAATAGTGGTTACGGAAGAAATAACATTTCTGTGGCCCATTTGTATTTCTTGTACTCTCTCTAAAGGTAGGAGTAGGGGAAGGGAGAGAAGAAGAGAGCAGGGGGGGGTTCTGAATGTTTAGAGCAAGAGGGTTTTGTGAACTAAAAGGTTAAATCAACCATACTCAAGGCAGAAAGATAAGATCATAAAAAGATAAGATCAGGAGTTTCAAGCCTGAGAATCAGGTTTTTGGACTGTTGCAATATTTATTAAATTATGTTACCGGACACTATTTGACCACAATCTGAGTATATACATCCTGCTACAGTATTTTTGTGTGTTTTTTCCTTTGAGGCAATGTCACAGTATGTGACACTCCTAGATCTGCCTGCCTCTGCCTCCTGAGTGCTAGGATAAAGGCCCATGTCCCCACTCAGCTGCTGTAGTGTTAATAGAAACCAATGGTTCTTATGGTTATAAAGTTTTATTCTGAAACAACAGGTCCAGAAAAGTAACAGATTTAAAATCCTCATATTGGTAGATTTAGCATGTACACATTGGTAGCATTTGGTATGTACATATTGGTAGCAATCAGAATGCAGATACTGCCTTTTCTAACTTACATCATATCCTGGAGATTGTTCCATATCAACTCTTGCTTCCTTTTGGTGAGTCAGTGGTTTATCCAAATCACTACAGAAGGAATTCAGGACACAGAGTCCAAGAGAACAAAGTTTGGAAGCAATGATAGGCTACTGCTGAGGGATTGGGGGATGTTAAAAGATTTACTAAGGAAATTATAATAATCCATCCCATCCTGTATCAGTCTTTCTTAAGCATCACCTTGTTAAGACATATCTTCCATAAAACTGCTGAGTGCAACTGGCTCAAATATAGGGATTATTGTTCCTATGTGAACTACACTAATGAGTAGCCAGAAAGGACTTATAACCATAGCTGCTAAAAGGAAAAAATAAGGGGCTGGAGAGATGGCTCCATGGTCAAGAGCACTTGCTGTTCTTTCAGAGATCCTGGGTTCCATCACACCAACTATATGCTATCTCACAGCTGTATGTAATTTAAGTTCCAGAGAACCTGGCACTCTCTGGTGGCCACCACACACATGGTACACACACATACATGCAAGCAAACACTCATATACATAAAAATAAACATATCTAAATACACATAAAAAGAAATAATTAAAAAGAGAGGAAGAAGAGGAGGAGGAGCCAGAAGTTACATGTTTACTGGTAATAGGAAATAACACTGCCACCAGGAGCTTGACTACAGGGACCAAACACAAGTCTAATCAAGCCTCAACTGCCAATATTCAAGTAATACAAAGACAGGAGGAACTGAATGACATTTAAGTGTCAATAAACCCATCCACAGGAAATGTTCAAGGTTAAATGGTGTGGAGCCTGTCCCCTGTATATCAAGAGAATTAAAACACGTATCATTAGGTTGGGGGGGGGATAGTTTGATTACAGAGTTCATGCTTGGTCCTAAGTTCAATCCTCAGCATCAAGGGGGAAAAGCTAACATTAAAACAGCAAAATCAAACTGTATATATCTGGTGATGATCACTTGACTCAGGCAATGAAGTTAGCAAGCTCACTCTCCTACTGCCCACAGTGATGAAAGAAGGCCCAGGGAAGGAAGGTAGCCCTTGCCCAGCTGCTGGTGCAAGAAATCCATAAATCCTGACCACCCTGTCTCCACTCCACCAGCTGCAGCACACAGAACTCTCCTATTAAAGCGGCTCAAAGTGTCTCCTGCTGTTAGACAGTCCCTCTAGGCTCTCTACCCTGCCAAATAACTACCCAGGTGTGTCAAATGGCTGACAAGTACAGGACAGAGGGAAGCAGATCGACTGTTTGCCTAGACTGAGAAGGTGGCTGCCAGTAAAGGGATGGCCCCACTAAGAGGCTGCTGTCCTGAGTGGGGATAAAACTCTTCCTGCCTCAGGGAAAAAGACACCACTCAGTTACACATGACCCAGATGCCACACAGCTGGCTGGCTTCTGCCTGCCTTGTGACGTAAGACAGGGTTTCCCCCAGGCTTCCTCAAGGGGAAGGACAGGCTGGGACATCTGGTCCATAGCAAGATGTGTGCCATCATCACCTTCACAGAGGTTAACCCCAAAGACAACTGGGTCTAATACCACAAAACAACAAGGAACTAGATAGCTAGCAGAACCAACTGCACTGACAGGTAATGATGATCTATACTCTCCCTGGGGAGGCAATGTCCTGGGTCCAAAATTCAAGGCTTTCATTGCCAAACTGGAAAATGCAAAGTCTAAATAGCTTTCAATATGAAAGAAAGTAATTATAAAAATCTACTTGTATTGGGGTATGGTGGCATACATACAATCCCAGCATTCAGGAGGTAGAGGCAGGGGGATCGCTGAAAACAAAAAAAGAGAGAGAGAAAAAAATAAAGCACACACAAAGAATCTAATCCATTTGTGGCACCCCTCATATATAGTTTGTTTTGAAGGAAAACAATTTGAAGAAAATCTAGACGTCATATGTGAACAGCAGAAGTCAAGTCATGGATCAAGGCTATACATGAGATCTGACCAAGTAAGAAAGAACCTTGTTATAGTAAAACAGCGACTGCTAAAAAATGAGGCTGCTTCACCTCAAACATGGGAGGCATCAAGAGCTTTTCAGAGATACAGTCTCTTTTAAAATTGATGCAAACTCCTGACCGCCTAAGAGTAGTAGAGATCCCGCCCACCTCGCCTCCAAGTTAGGGCTTCTCTGTGTAGCCCTGGCTGTCCTCAACTCACTCTGTACACCCTGGCTGTCCTCAACTCACAGAGATCCACCTGCCTCTGCCTCCTGAGTACTGGGCTTAAAGGCGTGTGCCATTAGTACCCAGCCAGAGATGGTTTTTAGTAAGCTTATAATAAAACAATAGTTTATCACACAATATTCTTTATTTTTACATGTGTGTGTCTGTGTGTCTATGTGGAGATGTACGAGCCACAGTGCACATGTGGAGGGCTGAGGATGACTAGTGGAAATTGGTTCTCTCCTTTCACCATTGGGGTTTGGGTTCTAGAGATCACACCCAGGTCACAAAGCTTGGCAGCAAGGGCCTTTGCCCACTGACCATCTCGACAGCCCTAGTCTTCTTTTGAGAAGTGTCCCAGTACAATTTCTGGTTTTACTTAAAAGAGCTCATTGTCTTATTAGGTGGATTTGTACATATGTTGAAAGTTTTGCTTTTACAAACTGTATATATTTTCTGTCTTTAAAAAACTAAAAAATAAATTTGGTATTAATAAAATGTGACTATGATTATTAAATTATAGGCAGAAGAATTCTTGGCATGTTTATATGTTACTTAAATGAATAAATGATGACTAAAAAAACTGGACATGAGTAAGTGATGAAAATGATTCTTGGGGAATGACATGCACAATGGGTACCCTTCAACAGAGGGAGGGGAGAATGCTCTTCCTCATCCAGTTAGATCTCACAGCTCCAGGAGTTACAAATAAATCACACTGGTAGCTTTGTTGTCTCTGTGAAGCAGGAGACACTGTCATCAGCTAAGGGGACAACAGGCTATAAATGGAAACGGGTTAAGAAATGTTGACCTGAGTCATCCGACTCTATTTCTAACATGGAAGTGTGTAAAAGTGAAACTGGCAGCATGGGGCAGCATGCTTTGAATTGTGAGCTGTGATACAACTTTTGTTCAAATTCACCCTGGTCACAAACGGCTTTAGACAAACTGTAGAATTTCATCTAAAAAGTTCCGTACTTTTTGAAGGAGTGACTTTTACAGATACACATGACAGAGCACACGGGAAACAACTTGACCTGCTGTAGCATTAATATTTCCGTAGCTGGAAGCAACTGAAAATTTTAATCCCAACAAGCAAGCTGTCTAACAAACAACCCCTTTGAGTGTTTGTGTGTATTCTTGATGAACTCCGAAGTCTGATGTCACAGGCATTATTAGAGCAGAACGGAAACATCTCTGAGATAAAGCTACTGTACAGGAGGCTGTGGGTACAGTTTACCCTAAGCTACAGTACAGGAGGCTGTGGGCACAGTTTACGCTGTCCACAACTATTTAGCTTTCTGGGAACTGTATGTTCCCCACACATAGTCTCCCTTTACAGTTTGACATAGCAAACCAGAAATATCACAAAACTCAGTCTATCTATGAAAATGTTAAGTATTAGGAAGACACAGAAAGCAAGTATCAGCTTACTATTTGAACTGAAAGAACAGAGTGTGTTCATCCTGAAGATGAACCCCAGACACTGTCTGCTCACTTTCATGTCACTATCCTGCAGGGAAGCTCCTAAAGACAGAAAATAAGCAACTCAAAATAGCTCTAGGAAATTCCTGAAACTCACCAGATTCACTAGGCCCCTTTCCTCCTGAGAATAAATAGTAGAGACTGCTGAGAGTCACTCTCAGACCAGTCAAGGAGCCTGGGGGTAAAGAGAAACTAGCTGAGCCTCCTGGAAAGGAAAATTTCCAACCTGTGGAGCTGCCTGCAGGCTGTGCAGTGCACCCCAGCTTTGTGAACTGTCTCCCATGGTTGGGTGAGTGACGAAGCTGTCTTTGAGTCATTTCTGCTCCTGTAAGTAACCCCTCATTCATGGTCCTGTAAATAACCCCCAATAAAACACACTAGTTCACCAAGTTAGGTAGCTTTTGGTGGTATCTGTACTTTGGTCTATCGTGGGCTCACTCTCTGGGGTTGGGAGTAGATGAGTATGTATGCATGGGTACGTGCAAGTATGTGTGTGTACATGTGTGTGATGTGCGTTGTGACTCTGTGTACCTTTGGCTCACAACAATAGTAAGGAGGAGAAGAACTCAGGAATGACTTGTGACCCATCTGAAACACAGACGAACGGGACAGCACGACTCTCCTTTAGGACACAGTTGTGATTTACTGGCAAAACTCTGCTCCATACTTTTCTGTCTCTGAATCCAGAACGCTTCTTCTTCTTCTCTTCTGGGTAAGACTCGGTCCCAGCATCTGCAGCCCTTTCCTCATGGTTGGAGACTTCCTCTTGGTGTTTAGTCTTCCCTTTATCACCAGTATCAGTCTTTTTGCTGTTGACACAAGTCGGAGACTCTGCATGAGCCCTGGTGATGTAAAAGAGGAGCCTAGATTAGACACAGAGGTCCATCACTTTAACCTGTACTCACATACACAGCTTAGAAGAGCAGCAATCCCTTTGCTCAAAGTCCTACACGAAGAACTCCCTAAAACACCTGAAAGTACTCAGCGGCCCCTCCCCCTTGTTACATATGAACAGGAAGCAAGAGCAGCGCTTGCTAAGCAAAATAAGCCAGGCACAAAAAGGGCCAATACCATTGAACTGAATTTCCATGAATTACCAAGATTAGTTAATTACAGAGCATAATGAAGAACGTGGCATTATTATTTATTTAAAGGGTAGGGGCTTTGGATTGTAAAGGTAAAAAAAGTTCTGAAGATGGACAGTTATGAGGATGGGAAGTTGTTTTTCAATGGGTATATCATTTCATTTTTACTTTTCAGTGGGAATATCATGCTTTAATTTTTTCTGAGATTTTATTCTTATGTGTATGAGTGTTTGCCTGAATGTATATCTGTACACTGGTGCACAGTGCCAGCAGAGGTAAGAGGGCACTGGATCCCCTGGGATTGGAGTTAAAGAAAGCTGGTAGCTTCTGTGAGGTTGCTGAGAACTGAACCTGGGCCCGGGTCCTCTGGAAAAGCAGTCAGTGCTCTTAATTTCTGTGCCATCTCTCCAGCTCCAGGAATATCATCTTGTTCTTACTTTTCAGTGGGTATATCATTTCATTTTTACCTTTTAATGAGTATACCATTTCATTCTTAGCTCTTCAATGAGTTTAATATTTCATTTTTATTTTTCAGTGAATATACTATCCATTCTTTTAAATCAGTGTATCACTTCATTCTTTATATATGTATATATATTTAATTTTATAATGGTAATTAGACCAATTTTAAATTAGAAACAAGCTTGTTTTACATGTCAATCCCGGTTCCCTCTCCCTCCCCTCCTCCCCTGCCCCATCCCATCCCAACTCCTATCTGCTCCCCAAGGAGGATGAGGCCTTCCATGGGGGAATCTTCAAAGTCTGTCATATCATTTGGAGCAGGGCCTAGACCCTCCCCCGTGTGTCTAGGCTGAGAGAGTATCCCTCTATGTGGAGTGGGCTTCCTAAGTCCATTGGTGTACTAGGGACAAATACTGATCCACTACCAGAGGCCCCATAGATTGCCCAGACCTCCAAACTGACTTCCTCCTTCAGGAGGTCTTGAACAGTCCTATCAGCTATCAGTTTCCCAGCTATCAGACTGGGGTCCATGAGCAACCCCTATTCAGGTCAGCTGTTTCTGTGGGTTTCTCCAGCCTGGTCTTGACCCCTTTGTTCATCATTCCTCCCTCTCTGCAACTGGATTCCAGAGTTCAGCTCAGTGTTTAGCTGGTATCACTTCATTCTTACAAGATGAAGTTCTGGAGTCCTGTTTCACAATGAGAATATATTTAATATGACTAAAATATGTTTTTAAATGGTTAAGATGAAAAATGTTATGTTCTGTTTACTTCAATAAAAAATATGGAATAAAAACATAATAAAATCTGTTTATCTCTCTCTCTCTCTCTCTCTCTCTCTCTCTCTCTCTCTCCCTCGGTGTGTGTGTGTGTGTGTGTGTGTGTGTGTGTGTGTGTGTGTGTGTGAGAGAGAGAGAGAGAGAGAGAGAGAGAGAGAGAGAGAGAGAGGGAGAGGGAGACATGTGTGGAAATGAAAGCATGCTTGTACCACAGTGAGTGTGTGCTGGTCAGAGGACAACCTCAGGCATTGATCTTCGTCTTCCACCTGTCTGAAACAGGCTCTGCTGTTGCACTATGACCACACTCTAGGCTAGCAGGGATTCGCCTATCTGTGTCTCACTTTGCCATGGAAGCACTGAGATTGTAGCTGCCTTCCACATTTGGCTTCATGAGGTTTCTGGGATTCAAACCTAGGTCCTCACACTTGTATGACAGGCACTTTACCCACTGACTAGCTCCCCAATCCCACTGTCATTTTTATAAACCCCAAACTGTCAGATATGCCAGATGTGGTGGCATATGCCTGTAATCTCAGCCCTCGAGTAGGAACACAGAGGCAGGCAGATCACAGCAAATCCAAGATCAGCCTGATCTACATAGCAAGTTCCAGGCCAGTCAGGGCTACATAATGAGCTCCTGTCTCAAAAAACCAAAGCACCTCAAAGGTGCTTTACCCTCACACTGCATGCTTACTCTTTTAAGTCTGCCAGTACCTTATGGAAAGAAAACACAGAATGTGTGTGACTGATGAAGGAACACCAACAGAGGTCCTGTGCTCCAACAAAGAGAGGAGGGAGGAGGGAGGAGGGAGGTGGGAGGAGGGAGGAGGAAAAGGTGAAGCATGCTGATTTTAATGTACTAGAATATTGGAAGAGTCTTTTTTTCCATATTCTTTTTTTCATTGAAAATAAAATTTTCAAACACTATATATTCCTATTTTTTATTTTAATTAATTAATTTCTTGTTTTTTGAGACAAGATGTTGCAATTTAAGAAAAGCATTGAGAGAAAGACACTATGCGACAGGGTTCAAGCAAAGGGGTTTTTTATTGGGAAACAGGATCATAAAAAGGGGTAAGGGGAGGGGGAGACTGGCCTCTGGGGACAGGAGCAGCAGGAGAGCACTGACTATTCACAGGTGGTGCTCTTAGTGGCTGCAGCTGAGGGCATATCCTGTCAGAACCCCAAGGTCAGGCCATACAGATGACAGAATACTAACACAAGGTCTCTCTGCATAGCCCTGGCTGTCCTGGAACTCACTATGTAGACCAGGCTGGCCTCCAACTCACAGAAATCCACCTGCCTTTGCCTCCCAAGTGCTGGAATTAAAGGTGTGTGCCACCACGCTCTGCTAAATAGAAAATGTTCTGATTTTGGTTTTTCCTGCCTCTTTCTTACCATGTTCTCCCCACCCTTCCAACTGCATGACTTCTTTCTCTTTTTAGAAAAGAAACAGGCAAATAGAAAAACAAAACAAGAATAAAACAAAACAAACAACAAAGAAAAAACAGAGAAACACACAAACACCATAAAAACACAGAATTGAAAATCATAATATACAAACAAAAGACGAGTATGGTAAAAATGCCCAAATAAAACAATATGAGACAAAAACCACTACTACCACCAAAACAAAACAAAACAACAAAAAACCAACCAACCATTCCAAAAACAGGTTGGAGTTCATTTTGTGTTGGCCATCTACTGCTGGGCATGAAGTCTGCTCTTAATCATGGTTTGAATACCCAGTGAGACTCCCTTGGAGAAACTAATTTTTCCATTGTGAGCGGTTGTCTACTGGAAATAGCTTCTGGGTTACTTTCTGGACACAGGGACTGCCTCAAGAGTTAGACCCGCAGGCAAAAAGGGAGTGTGATTTGTTTCAATTAGTTTCCTACAAGCACTTTTTAAAATATTATTATGCTTAATTGTAGAATTTGATTCATTTGTGATTCTGTGTTTTCTCTTGATTTAGAGCACAAAGCAGGGAGTTTCTCTCCATACATCACAGTGAATCCTGGCATGCTTGTTTTTTCTGTTTGAGTAAAGTCACGCTCAAGTAAAGACAGAAAGCACCAGACTTCACATTCACATGGTTGGCATTGCACAAAAGAGTTAAGTTACAAATATAGGTAGATTTAAGTGGGAAAAAAAGGAGAAAAAATGTGGACCAACACAAAGGAATGAAGAGCACCAGAAATGGAAACCATGTGGGTAAATGCAAAAAAACTTTCTCTGATTTTTAGAATTTCTCAGACTGGCAACATGACTCAGCACATGCCACCTATCCTGAGACTTGAGTTCAATTCCTGGAGCCCATGTAGTGGGAGGAAGAGAACCAACTCTAGCAAGCTGCCCCCCACTCCCACACACACAGAGCTCTCTGACAATTTTATACATTGGAGATAGTATATTCTACCTACTCTTACATCTCTTCTTATGTCCCCTACACTACTGTAAACCCCCCACCAGAAGTTCCTTTCCTACATCCACATTTGTTTTGTTTTGTTTTGTTTTGTGATCTACTGTGTGGTCTTGAGCTTAGCGCCATCCGCAGAGGCTGCTGGGCTACCAGTGAGAATACAGCTGAAGACAACGGCTGCCACTTTCTTTTTGGTTTGTTTGATTTTTTTTTTTTCAAGACAGGGTCTCTCTATAAAGTCGTGGTAGTCCTGGAATTCGAGTTGTAGATCAGGCTCAAACTCTTGAGAGATCCACCTGCCTCTGTCTCCCAAGTGCTAAAAGGCATGCACCACCACACCCTTTGTTAATAATCATGGAACTGTATGTTTAAAATGGGTAGACTTTATTATATACTTATTCAACAGAATTAATTTTAAAAATGTACTGTGTCTCAAAGCCAAGCATAATGATAGCAACTTGAAGACAAGGTAAAGTGGAAGATAAACACAAAGTATGGCAGAGACAGACAAATAGAGGCTAAGGCTCATGACATTTTCTTTTCCCTCCAGGGAAGGCTCAGCAGCTAGTAGAGAAATGACCAGGTGACCCAAGAGTACCAAGGATTATCAGTTTCATGTGGCCACTAAATTCTGTAGTTTCAGAAGACATCCATTCTCTAAGCCGGTCTCTACATCACAATACAAAGATATTCAGTGGGGTGACAGGCAGAGCTTGAAGCACTGTTTCTTACCTGCTGCTCTGGCAGGACAGCCCGACTATCTGAAAAACCTACTTCACAGATCAACATCATCAACACCAAATGATCCAGCAAAGGAATTCTGATGTAAACTCAAGCCAGAAATAACACTCACTTCTTCCATAAGAGACCAGTACTGGCAGTCACTGCGGATGCTCCCAGGAAAGCCACCATCATCAGTCTTCGTTTGGTCTGTGCGGGCTGAGATACCCCATGGTACCATCGAGAGCCCACAGCTAGTTCTGCCAATGCAGAAAGGGCGTTGAGACGAAACATCCTGTGGACAAACAATAGAAATGTCACTTTGAGATGCTGCTGGTGGTGATGAAGATAATGATGACGACAGCAGCAACACCACCAACACTGATGAAATATGTGCTCTGTCAGACACAACTCTAAGTGTTTTGCATGTATTAGCCTCAGAACTTAAGAAAACAGAACTACTACTTACACGTCAAATATATCAGTCAAAGTAATATTAGAAGACAGAAACCACAGGCTAACTAAAACAGAGAGATCCTGACATAAAATACTATTAACTGTAGCAGGAGAATAACTGCTCAGATGCAAAGAGACGCAGCTCTAGGAAGCAGCATGACTTCCAAGGCTGACAGAGGGACCAATCCAACCAGCGATAACTTCCAGATTTTATGAAAAGGACACAGCCACGGAAGCTCAGGAATTTTAATAAGGTATCAAATAAACAAAACTTATCAGAAAGCCATTTTGGGGGATGCCAGCGAAAGCCATGGAGACCTCACGGCAGAACAATCTGTTGGTAAGGTGCCCTTCATGGATCAGGGGAAGCTACTGAACGTCGCACTAAGGTATGCATGCCACAGAAGCATCAAGCGAGGAGCACTCACAATCAGAAGAGGAAGCTCTTCCTCCTGCAGGGCCTCTCTCCTGACAAGAAACAGTAACTGCTTAGGGAGGAAGTACCAGGAGCACAAACAGGATGATACAAACAGATCTGGGAGCTGAAAAGCAACAGGCAACTGAACCACTCATTTCACAGGTTTAAGTGTCACTTGCCAGAAAATCCATGCTAGAAAGCAGTGGGACCAGAGCTTAAAGCTAGGGGGCACCAAGTTTTAGTTGTTATTTGCTGCATTGATGCTGAGAGATGCTTCCATTAAAGGAATTGAAGTTTTAATTAAATCTTTCCCATTTCCAGCCCTTGGAAACCTTCCTATCCTCCAGATTCTTTTCATCCCATATTTTAAAAAATCTCTAAAGAAAAAAAAATCATTTAATGAAGTGGCTCTCAACCTTCCCAATGCTGCGACTCTTTAATACAGTTCCTCAGGTTGTGGAGACCCCCCAATCATAAAATTATTCATTGCTACTTTATAACTGTAATTGTGCTGCTGTTATGCATGTAATGTAAATCTGATATATGAACCCTGTGAAAAGGGAGCTCAAATGACTATACCTAAAACAAACAAACAAAAAAGTATGGAAAAAAAAATCACCACTGTACCCAGGCCTGGTGCAATCTCAACACTGGAGCTTAATCCTGCTGTCCTTATAGACAAAGCGGGACAACATTTATTTTTTGTGACTTAAGTGTCACACAATTCCAACATCACTCTGGAAACTCAGAAGGCATCTCCCATTACCACATGCATGCTAATAAAACCCAACACAGAACGGCTGTCCCTTATAATTTTTTTCTTCCTAGACAACTTAATCACTTCTTTCTGATTCATTTTTAAATGAACATTTCCCAAATGTAACATGTATAGATATAAATAGCATTGCTTTTGGGGACAGCAAAAATGAGCACAAATAACACAGATGTCTGGAGAGTGTGGTCATCACTGACAAACAGAAGCAAAGGGCCCTGTGGGATTTTCAATGTGACAAACAAGGAATTCAACCAACAAACAAGCTGGAACAAGCTGGGAGAGCTCATCTGATAAGACCAGGGAATAATTCAATTGAGAAGACCTTTGAGGGCCAAGCTGAGAATTTTTAACACACACACACACACACACACACACACACACACACACACGGAAGACCCCTGAGTTCTTTTTTTGTTTGTTTGTTTTTGTTTTGTTTTTTGAGATAGGGTTTCTCTGTATTGCTTTGGAACCTGTCCTGGCATTCACTCTGTAGACCAGGCTGGCCTGGAACTCACAGAAATCCATCTGCCTCTGTGAGGAGGAGAAGCGCCCGCTCACTCTTGGGGTTCAGGCCAGGTCTCAAAGTGCATCTGAGACTGGGCTGCTTGGAGTGCCAATCTGGTCATTGGCTACATGTGTGAGTTGTTCTCATTGTTATCATTTATAATATACCATCAATAACCATATTTTGTGTACTGTTGTGTTCCTTTTCAGTTGGTACCAGGAGCGGATTCATCCCCCACACCCTGCGCCCCTCTCCTCCTGGCTCTTTATCCTACCCCTCCACATACCTGTGACCACGCCCAAACGGGCATGTATCCAGGGTGTCTCCCTACAAAACCCCACTAAGAACAGCCCCACTGCTGTGATGGGTTCTGAGGAGAAACAGACTTAAAGAGATCAGCTTCCCTGGGGTCTGGAAAGCTCACAGGCCAACAGAGGCATTAAGGCAGCCATGGAGATGGACATGCAGAGTAATAATGAGGGTTAAACCAAACTAAAGCAAGAACACTTTCTTTCTCAATACCCAGCTTCCTCTAAGCTCCCCACTATCACCGAAAAAGATCACACTTCTTAGAGAGTATCTTTGACATAAAATGAAACAGAACATCAGGGACATTGCTGACTAAAAAGTGTCCAGGAAGTCAACTGAAAAGCAAATTTGTGACCAGATTAAAGCATCTTCTTTCCAACAAGAAACTGCTAGAACAAGATTGCTGGAAACTAGCACTGGTGGGTCACTGCTGTGCTCCAGAACCCAGGCTGTGGCTCAAACCACACTACTGTGGGGGAAATGCTCAAAGTCAAGCACAGGAAATCCGTTAGCGTTATCCTTCAGTTTACAGGTGAAGGACTATGATCTGGGCGAGGCAAGGCCTGTTCAGAGCTAGCTATGATAGATGTTAGGATCTGCTTTTACTCCAAATAAATACTTTGTAATAACTCTTCTCAGCAGAATAAAGAGCCATGTGCTAAATGGGAACCGGTGGGTGCAGGTAGAGTTCTGAGATAGGGCTGCATGCAAGAGGGTCTAAAGTCAGTCCTCAGTACCTCAGTAGACACAGGTGTAAGTAAACAAATAAAATGTCCAACTCCAGAAAGATAAACAATGATGCAGTACATGTAAACATTAAAAATGATAATCATAAGACATCAGTGAGCATCATCACAAAAACCAACAGACAGCCAGGCTAGAGACAAGGCAGCCAGGAAGGTGGAGCCGTCGCTAGAAACTAGGGACAGACACTTCATCTCACTTTTACTAGGAGAATGCAAATGTAAGCCATAGTGAGAGATGGATGGTACAGCTAGCTCTGTGGTAAAGTGCCAGCCCTCAGCACCTCAGTGAATGTGCACACAAAGAAGTCAGATGTCCAGCTGCAAAAAGATCCTTGGTGCACGCCTTTAATCCCAGCACTGGGGAGGTAGAGGCAGGCAGATCTACAGAGTTAGTTTCAGGACAGCCAGGGCTACACAGGGAAACCCTGTCTTGAAACGAAACAAAACAAAACTCTCCAAATGTAGGTACAGTTGATGGAGTGCAATTGGTAACATCCACAAAAACTTCAAGCACCCAGCAATTCTCCTGATAATATACTCTGTGATGCACTTACATACCTGCGACAGTCTCCATGCATATGACTCTGTATCATGGCTTGTAAAAAAAAAAAAAAAAAAAAAAGAGCAAGAACTGCCAAGGAAGGCTAATTAAACTATCACATATCCACATAGGCAATACCTTGTAGCAGTGACTGGAAAATGAAGAAAATTCTATGTATAGGTAGAAGAGGAGGTTCCAAGAATCGGTTATCTAAAAGAGCAAGGACATTCTCAGCCACATAGCAACTTCCAGGCTAGCCTGAGCTACAAGACCAAAGAAGACCTTGAAGACAAATGACTATGTTTAACAAAGTAAAACGGGAAAGAACACCAACTGCAGTTCCTCCTCAGCTCCTACTCCATGTCAGGATTCTGCAGTAAGGGGACAGACAGATGGCTCAGTGGTTAGGAGCTTGCACAATCATGAGGACTGGGGTTTAGTCCTAGCACCCTAGAAACAAGCAGTATGTCACACACATGTCTAACTCCAGCTCTGTTAGGGAGTTGGGGAAGACAGGAAGACCACTGGGGTTCACTGGGTTCCAGCCTAGCTGAGAAAATGAGAGACTCTCTGGGAGAGACTTGGCCTCAATGGAGTAGGTGGAGAGTGATAGATGGGACATGAGCTCTTTCTTCTGGCCTCTATGTGTGTGCACACACACATGCACACACGAATGCACACATGCACGCACACACATATGAATAAATTTTTGTCTTGAGAAACAAAACAAAACTCTGTGATAGGAAACCATAGCCTATGAGGCAAAAAAAAAAAAAAAAAGAAATAAGAAAGAAAGAAAGAAAAAAAAAAGAAAGCATAGCCTGAGAAAAACCACCATAAAGAATGAAGGGGGGCAGAGAGATGGTTCAAGGGGTACAGTCCTACGTTGCATATCTGACCGAACCCACATATGAAAGCCAGATGCAATGGCATGCACTGTATGCAATCCCAGCACTACTACTTCAAGATGGGAGATGCAGAAAGAAGAATTCTTGGGGTCGGCAGACAATCACATTTAACCTTAAATTCTAAGTTACTGCTCTGAAATATACTCATTTTCCCCCCATGGGTAAGGCCTATGTATATATGACATATGTATGTTAATAAGCTTCTTTTTGACTTTTTTCCTTCAGTAATCTATTTTTCATTCCAATTAAGAACTCTGAGAAGGTAAAGGAATAATAGTTTTCCTTCCCTATACTTTTAAAAAGTAGTCAACTGAAAACGTTAAGTGGCATGTATATAGCTCATTATCCCTTTATTAGCATGAAGCACCAAGCCCACCTAGCAAGCTCTGGATTCAGGTACACAAGTCTACCAAGGGAGTTGAGATACCTGTTTGACAAAATGCCTATCATTGTTGGGACAGGATTTCACTATGTTGCCCAGGCTTTTCTCAAACTCCTACACTCAAGCAATGCTCCCGCCTCAGGCTTTCTGAGTAGCTGGAACCACAGTCACTAACTATCTCACAAGACTAGCAGAACATTTTGAAGGCAAATATTAGGAACACAGCCTCCAGGAAATGCTACAAAAGGCAAAGGGTAAAGGAATGAATTACAGGTGAGGGAGACTAAACCTTTTCTCTAGACCTTTTTTTTTTATTAGATCTCTAAAAATATTACTATATAGACATATTCTGTTACATTTCTAACATTTAAAAAAATTCTTCCCTGGTCTGGCAAGATGGCACAGCCAGTAAACCTGTGTGAGCCTGATGACCATGACCTCAGTTTGATCCCCAGATCCAGGATGGACAGAGAACCAACTCCCAAAGTTGTCATCTGACCTCCATGTGCACCATGTGACATTACCCCCCCACACACACACAAAACTAATTTAATAAATGAAATAAAAAGATTTAAATCCTTACCTGATCCCATGTCCTCCTACAGCAGCCATCTCACGTCTCCCTTCTGCTAGCCTCAGGCTCCTTCAACAGTTTTATAGCCCTTGTCTCTCCTTAGATTCCATCCTCTATTTAACACACACCAGTGAGGTTTTCAGCCTTGCCATCTACCCAGACCTCTCCTACTGTTATCACAGTAATTTTAACTCTTAATATAATTTAAACACTCTTACAGCTATCAGAGTAATTTTCATATTGCCAAATCCTAGCTAATTTCTATCCTGATCCTGCTTGATTTTTAAGTAGCATTTGAAAAGAGAATTACTCTGTCACCCTCAAAATATAGTAAAGCACCACTCTGGATCATGGTCTGACTGCATTTATGAATGGTTCCACAGATTATATCACCTGAGGTTGGGCACTTGAGAGGCAGAGGCAAGCAGATCTCTGAGTTCAAGGTCAGCCTACACTACAGAGTGAGTTCTGAGTTCTGGACCAGTCAGGGCTACACAGTGAGTTTTTCTTTCTTTCCCTCTGCGCGTGTGTGTGTGTGTGTGTGTGTGTGTGTGTGTGTGTGTGTGTGTGTGTGTGTGTGTGTGTGTGTGTGTGTGTGTGTCCATCCTAATGATGCCTTAGATCATGTAAATGCAATTCTATAGTGTTCACGGATCAGCAAAGTCTTCCAATGGCCCATTTTTCAAAATGTATCCTAGTGGATAAGTGATGAATGACCATTCTTGCTATGACACCAGATTCTTTTACTTGAAATGTTGTGGGAATCTTTCTAGAATAGTATTCGGACACTAATGAGAGTAGAAGAGAAGAGATGTTGCCAGTGGCCACCAATGAGAGTTGAACATGTTGCCAGTGGACAGAAGCCAGGACAGATTCTGAAAGGGTCAGCTCAGGTCCAGTTGTGTTCTCACTTTCTACTCTATAACCACAGTGGGGTGAGAAAGCAGCTACCGTTTACAGAAGCCCACGTGGCAGTCAGCTTTGTTTCTTAAAGACATATTATAGTTGACAGGTTGTTAAAGGCAGTGGCCCATTGTTTCAGCTATTTCTCCAGGTTATCTTTCCAGGAAGCAAGTGAAGTCATATTTGGCAATAGCTAGCATAAGCAGTGCTTTAAGTAACTCTAACATTTGGTCTTCTCTACCTTATTTCACTTCATTACATCTGGTTTGCTTTCCCAGTACATTGAATACCCACTGTACTGGCCAGTTTTATGTTAACTCAACACAAGCTTGAGTCATCAGAGAGGTGGGCGTCTCAATTCTCCAAGACTGTCGTAGGACCAATTTTCTTTTTCTACCCTCTTATCCTAGACAAATCTACCATCTCCACTCCTCAAATCCTACAGCAATAGGTGGTATTTATACGTAAATTTTTCTCAAAAGGTCATGTCTTGCTTACGCTTTCCAAAAGGACACAGCTAGATTTAAGTTCCTACTTGACAAGCATCTCCAATTTAGTCTAAAACAGAAATCCTGATTTTATCAACTTACTTTGCTCATCTCTAAAAACCAAATGTCTAGAAGTAAGAGTGAGTTATCTTTAGTGTCTTTCTTCTTAAACTATCAGGGAGACTCCATCAGGAAATGCTTTGGACCCTCTTTCTAAAAAAATAAGTAAATCCATACAATGCATCCCCATGTCAAGTCTTAGAAGGTAAAGCAAAATTTGCAGCCTGAACCTAATTAGGTCAGCAGCTTTCTAAAAGCATGTGCTTAGTCAGTGGCTTGCTAAAAGTGCATTCGCACACATGCACACATGCGCGCAAACATACACACACATACAAATAAAATCAAAATTTTTGCTATTATTCAAATGACAGCTGTAATACCTGGAGT
The DNA here is from genome assembly GCF_003668045.3 of Cricetulus griseus. Lineage (NCBI taxonomy): Eukaryota > Metazoa > Chordata > Mammalia > Rodentia > Cricetidae > Cricetulus > Cricetulus griseus. The sequence continues at coordinate 1,581,568 of NW_023276807.1, forward strand.
GTCAAATCACAGTATTTTAGAATCATCTGTCCATGGACATGCTTTAAAAACAAAACAAACCCCACAAACTACTAAAAGTTCTTCAGATGGAAGAACCATAGAAAAGGAAAACTAGGAAATTCAGGAATAAAAGAACAATAGAAACAGATTTTCATCATGTCTGACTGCATCAAGGGCCCCAGGTATGATACTTGCAGGAAATACCATGCTGAGAAAGAAACTTGGCCCATCCCAAGAGCTCTGGCTCATCTCCCAGGAGAAGGACTATTCAGTTCTGGTAACTGGGGCACACAGTTAAATCTACCCATGTATATAGCCTATCTTTGCTTTATCTTTTCTACAAGTTGTAGTTCTGCTGTGGGCAAGATGAGAATTTCTCTCTAGTCTTCATCAAAACTGTACATAAATTCACTTTTCCATGTATGCTGTTTTCTTTTAATGTGGGTAAGAAGACCAGAGTTGGGCCCTATGACTGGGAACTCTAGCAACATGTCTGGATTGCTATAATTCTTATCTTTATCACTTCCACTCTTCATGAGTTCTTGGCTGGGGCAACGGAAAACATAAAATCACATATACCCTGTATACACAAGAGATAATTCAAGGACGAGCAGAGTCCTATCACAGAGCTCAAGAGTTTGTTTTAGATTGCAGACAAAAATCCCATTGATCTCTGGAACAAAGCTGACCCTTTAGGGAGAGGATCAGAGCTAGAGGTACAGCCTAGCAGTCAAGACATGTGTAGCATAAACAAGACCCTATGCAGGCATCCAACTGCAGAAGAATGGATGAAGAAAATGTGGTCGATAGGCACAATGAAATTTTCTCAGCCATAAAGAAGAACAAACAAGTTATTTGCAGGATGGTGGATGCAACTGGAGATGATTAAGTGAATTAAGCCAGTCTCAGAAAGATAAATATTGCATGCTTTCTGTAATTTGTCTGGTATCTTATACAGATGCAGAAATTATATAGGTATGTGATATAAAAGCAAAAGCACCTCCCTCCCCACAGCCCTTGTTGAGACAGGGTCTCACTGTGCAGCCCTGCCTGGCCTGGAACTCACTATGTAGATAGACCTGGCTGGCCTCAAACTCACAGATATCTGCCTGTCTCGGTCATATGAGTGCTGATATTGGAATTGAAGGCATGTGCTCCCACAACTCCCCCGTTTGATATTGCAAAATGACATCTACAAAAAGTTTATGCTCAAAAACAGTGCAAATTGCAAAAACAAGTCACAAAAAATCATACAACGTTTTAGGGTTTAAAATGTCGTGTTAGGCTATCTTCACTGTTATCTTGAAGTGTACAAAGCCCACAGGCTGGGCATGCCTGGTAGAGAGATATAGTAGACAACAGGAAGGGGGAGAGAGGAAGAGGAAAGACAGAACTATGCAGGGGAGTGGGGTGAACATACAATATATGCTTACAATATTACAAGAACTTACAATATTTTGAGTTCAAGCCTCACTACCAAACAAAGCGTTAAGAGTAACACGAATCGAGATTTAAGTAGCTGCTTTCCCCACTGTTAAGTTTCTAGTGATTTACTCAGCCCTTCCTTCCCAGAGACACCCCATTAAATGGAGTTCCTTTGTAAATATAAATGCCTTACAAAATTCAGTTTTCAGACCTTCTGTCATATCTGTAGTTTCTCAAAGGGCACAACTGACACCACATATTCTGGCCCCCACAGTCCTACGTTGGAGTACTTCGTCCTCCTTCCCCATTCTTTTCCATATACACTGTGTCATTTTCCTCTCAGTGCTTGTGGCTTAGTGTGCAATCGTCTAGTGTTGCAAGGGTGGGGCTGAGTCCTGTTGACCTGGCGCAGCCTCAGTTCTCTATAGGAACAGCGTTCTTGGTCTCCTTTTGTTCCTGCGGTCATTTTCCTTTACGGTGTACAACATGATATTCCAGCATGCTTACACAGTGTTCGGTGATACCCAATCTTGATGGCGAGGACGGGGGCTGAGGTCACTGAAAAGAGTGCATTGGTGTAAACTCTCCTGGTATTTAGGGTTCCTAAAGGTGCTGCACTCTACTACTACCTAAAATTCTTTTTCACAATTTATGAATAGTTTAACCTAAAATTTAGGTATTTATCCTAGAAAAACATGTTCAAAAGAAAACTTAGAAATGAATGTTGACAGCTCCATTTGTACATACATATAAAACAGCATTCAGAACCATTGGTCATTAGTGAAATATTAAAACTACAACGATACACCTTGGTACACCTATTTAAATGCCTAAGAGAAAAGACAACTAAGTGCAGAGAGGATGCAAAGCAAAGAGAGCTTGTGTGCATTCATTCCTGCTGGCATGCAAAATGGTACTGCCACTCTGGAAGACATGTGATGTTTTCTGAAGTTAAATGTGCTCTTACCACAAGACCCAGCAATCCAAATGAAGGCATTTAACCTTGAAAAATAAAACCTTATGCTAAAATCAAGCAGCCATACATGAACGTTTATAGAAGCTCTTTTTGTAAGTTGCCCAAAACTAAAACTTTCAACAGCTGGATGGATAAACTGGTACAGCTATAGAATCGAACACAGCTACAATCAAGAAAAGATTCATCAGGGCTAGAGAGATGGCTCAATGGTTAAGCACTTGTGTTGCTCTTCTAGAGGCCCTGAGTTCAATTTCTAGCACCCATGTGACAGCTCCCAACGACCTGCAACTCCAGTTCCAGGGCATCCAATGTCTTCTTTCAGCCTCCATGGGCACCAGGCATGCATTTAGTGCAGATGAACATGCAGGTAAAAACACCCACATGCATAAAATGACAATTTAAAAAATTGCAAAAAAGAATGGATTTGTGATATATGCGACTTAGATAAATTGTAAAAGTACTACTAACTGAATGAAAACAGCCAGTCTCAAATGATGTGTGCTGAACATTCGTGTGTACACAAAGGGAACTAGGGTGATAGAGAACATATCAATGGATGCCAAGGAACAGGAGTATGAGAAGCTCTGACTAGACAAAGACGGCATAAGAGAGCTACTTGCAAAGTCCTTTTCATCCTGTGGTAGTGGTAAAATGAATCCGTACTATTAAAAATCATGTATCAAATTTCATAGAATTGTACAAGAGGAACAAGAAGCCCATTATGCTGTATAATAACTTTGAAGGCTTTTAAAAGCCACACTATATACTGTATGATCTCATTGATATTATACTGTAGAAAAGGTAACAGAAAACAGATCAATGAGTGTCAAGGGTCAGAGGACGAGGGAACAGGGTGACCTCAAAGGGGCACAAGGGACTCTCTGGAGGTTAGGATGTTATCCTTTTCTTGATTATTGTGGTGATTATATGACTGTAGTTGTCAATACCTAAGTGTATACAAAGGTAGAGGCAATCTCAACAAGGAAATTATACTTCTGGAGTGAAGGATATAGTCTTAAAATGTTTTAAAGATTTATTTTTATTTTATGTATGTGTGTGTTTGCCTGCATGTGTATGTGTGTACTATGTGTGTGCCTGATGCCCATGGAGACCAGAAGAGAGCTCTGGATCCCCTGGAACTAGATTACAGTAGTTGTGAGCCAACCTGTGGGTCCTGGGAACCCAACCTGGGTACTCTGGAAGAGCCACAAGTCTTCTTAACCATCTTTCCAGCCCCAAAGGGATATATATTCTTTCTAACCCCAAACCTGGATGATGGTTGTACAACAGGTATATTTTTACAATTATTTTTTAAAGTGATTGTGGCTGAGGCAGAAGATAGCATTGGGTCTGAGGATAGCTTGAGCTACAGAATGAGATTCTTTTTCTAAAAGAGAGCAATTAGGAAGTTTTACCCAGTCTGCCCTCGATCCTCTGAACTCAGAATATCTTTCTGTTCTTGCCTCCCAAGGAGCTGGACTACAGGCTAAAACCACCATGCCTAGCTAAAGGATTTCTATATGGTGTGTGTGTGTGTATGTGTGTGTAGAAAACTCTCTTTCATCCTAAGTTCATGGTTAATGCTTCTACAACAAAGGGCAGATTAAAGTAGCACACAAGTGCATTTAAATTTGAGAAATATTGTAACTATTAATTACACATTTGATATGTGTGTGGATATGCTTGTATGGAGGTCAGAGGACAGCTTTGTGGAGTTGGTCCTTTCCTTCCACCTTTACATGGGTTCCAAGGACTGAACTCAGGTCGCTAGGCTTGCAATGGCAAGTGCTTTAATCCACTGAGCCAGCTTGAGACATAATGGAACTTTTGTGTTCACAGGAGCCGCTAAAAGTCAGTGAAAACCTGAAGACATAGATAAACCTGTCTGTGTTTCTTCTTAAGTCTGGTGAAAGGTGGACAGTCATATAAACAAATGATTGTACATGCTACATGTAAGATAAAAATGCTTTAGCCGGGCATGGTGGCCCATGCCTTTAATTCCAGCATTAGAGAGGCAGAAGCAGGTGGATCTGTATGAGTCTGAGGGTTACAAAATTTAATAGTTTTAAAACACATACTCATATGTGTGTGCATGCACTTTAATGGCATCTAACCACACAAAAGATATTAGGTAGAGCTATTTACGTTAAAACAATTAAATGGCTCATATAAACCTATAGCCACATCTTCATTTGTGACTTTTCAGCAAATGTGTTCACTGTAGGATACAATATGTTTTGTGAATAAAGCTTTAACATGTCAACAGCACTGGGTGGGTAACTAAAGCTAAACTCTTCCAAAGAGCTGAGACTGACCCAGGAAGAGTAACTTTTTAGGAAAAGGAAAAATACAAAGCACTCATCAGCAATGATGCACTACCCGCATCACCGAATGGAGCACTGTGTGAGCTTTCCCGGGATTAAAAGCTCGGGCCATGTCTCCAGCATAGAAATGGCAAGGACACAATGAAGGCATCAGTAATAGGAATGCCGCCTTCATTTGCTGAGGGCTCTGCTTTTTGAGTGCTCCTCTGAATACGTTCTCATTTGCCATTTGTACTAGGCTTGGTTTCCAGAAGGAATAAAGGGTACACTCGCAGAAAACACAGTAACAATTTTGTGTCAGAATAAATGTGAGTCAGTGACATATCACACTCACAGTCACATTCAGCAGCAAAGAATTACTCGTAGTAGAGGCCAATCTGTAAGGATAATGTGTTTAGAGACAGTCACACACGGATATCAGGTGTATATGTCTGCCAAATGAAGTCTTTTCCTATATAAGTAACCATTTTGGTGTCCCTCCCCTAGTATTCACAGAAGTAAGCATCGTTATACATACGCCCTCACAACAATTTGCCTATATTTATGGTCTCTCTCTATAACCAAACATGCCAGGTTGACAAATAATCTCAGGGATTTCACAGGATAGATTCCTACCCTCTCCCTCTCACCCTACACCCAGCCATCCTTTAACTCCAACTTCTAGTTTCCCAGGTACTTTTTCTTTAAGTAAAATAAAATAAGGAGTGGGGTGGATCTTGCTATGTTACAAAAGCTGGTCTTAAAACCTTGCACCCAGAAGACCCACTTCTGCCTCCTATGTCACTGGGGCCACAGCTCCAGCCACACTGCACTCCTGGCCACACCACACTTAGGACCAGGCATTTCTTAACAAGAACTTCTCCTGCTCATTTAAAGTGGTGTTCTAGACTTCGGAACTTAATTAAACTCAAATAAGACAATGAAAAACTGAACACACAGAAAGTATGAGCTGCTATTGTGGGCTTTGTTTCATTCTATTTTGCTGTGATAAGCAGAGGCCCATAAATATCTTACTCTACATAATTAATTAGTTCTAGCTATAGGACTTAACCATCCTGACCTCTTAATGGACAACAATTTTTCAGTAAGTCAGAACTATGTTTCATTACTGGTGGCAATTATGTGCTTACAAAAGAAAAATGGATAATAAATGACCACAAATGGCCAGGATGAGTGCTACGGAGATGGCACAGTGGGTAAGAGTGCTTCCTAAACAAGCTTGAGCACCTGAGTTCAAATCCTCATCACTCACATAATAAGCTGGGCATGGCTACTAATGTGTGTGCCTGTAACACCTCTCCCCAAACACAGACAGGAGGGAAGCAAAGGCTTGCTGACTGCCAGCAGACCTCCAGGTGCATTGGCATACCCTCCCTCTCTCAGGGGAACAATGCAGAGTGGTCTAGCAGGATACGGATGCCTTTCTTTGGTCTCTTCATTTGCACACAAACTACCCATAGGTACCCACACACCCCAGAGCAAAATGTGTAACATGAAGCAAATTATAAATAAATGTTTGTTTGGAAAGCAACCTAAGATGCTGCTGCTAGCCAGGCATGGTATACACACCTGCAACTCAGTGCTCAGAAGGCTAGGGAAAGAGGATGGAGAATATGAGATTAGCCTCAGCTACACTAAGTGAATTCCAGCCCCAATCTGGGTTACTGTCTTGAGCAAGTAAGCAAACATGCAAAATAAAAAGAGGAAAAACCTGCTGCTGATGATAATTAATGATCTGTATTTTATGCAAAGTAATTTTCAATGAAATATTGCATAAATACATAAACAACAATAAATACCACTTAATGCAAATAATTTAACCAGAATGCAAAGTAAGACTGGATTTTAAAAATAGCATCTATTATCTTTGCTATGAACAATAATTATTTGGTCTCTTTGCTGACTCCTGGCTCATGGCTCCCCAAAGCTGTTGTTGGATCCTCAGAGTGTATTTTTCTATGACAAATATATAAACACAGGAGATGACTAGTAAGGGAACAGGGGTGTTCCTGAACAGCTTCAGGATGGGAGCTGGATGCCAGAAGGTTGGCACTCTCAACCCTACTTCCTATCCCCAGGGAGGGGAAATGTGCTGAAGAATCACTGCTAGTTATTTAACCAGCCGAGCCCTCTATGAAACCCCCAAGGACAGGAATGTACAGCATCCAGGCTACTGAAACCCCAAGAGGTACTGAGAGGATGACAAACACTAAGACAGCATGGGAGCACCACACCCTTAAGCAGCTTCTCCACCTTGCCTGTTCCCAAGTTTGCATCCTTTACATAAAAGAGTAAAGGCCAGTGAGATGACTCGGTAGGTATGGAGGCATGCAGTGCCTACGGAGTCCAGATCCCTAGAACGGGAGTTACAGGCAGTTGTTAATTGCTATGCGGGTGCTGGGAATTGAACCAGGGTCCTCTGGAAGAGCACTGGTGCTCTTAACCACTGAGCCATCTCTCCAATTCCTCTCTTAGGTACACACATAAAAGAACTAAAAGGAAGGATTCGAACAAATACTTGTGCATTAACAACAGTATTCCCAATAACCAAAATTTAAACAACCCCGAGTATCTATTGAAGGAAGATGGGGGAACAGAATGAGGCCTGTCCATGCAATGGGATATTATTCCACTTTTCACAGGGAAGACAATTATGGAATATGCCATCACATGGACAAACCATTTATTCAAGTAATATGGCCAGATACAAAAGAATGAAACTATAGGACTTTGCTTACATGATATGCCTAAAAGTTAGCCAGGTTCATGAGACAGTAGGTACAACAGTTGTCGTGGATGATTAGAAGAAAGGGGGCAGGAAGCTATCATTTCACAGTTCAGAGTGTGTGCTGGGATGATGACAAAGGATGGGGCAGTGGTAATACAAAATGGTGAATGTGTGAAGGATCGTGGTTCAGTGGCAGAGACGTTTCTTAGAATGACTGAGGCTCTAGGTTAACTGTCAGTACCAGGAGATGGGAGCAGGGTGCAGGAAAGAAGCCAACGTGTAAATTTTACACCATATATATTTATTGTAATTAAAGAACAAAGAAACCAATCTAATCCAAAAAAAATATTGTAAAGAACCGGGCGGTGGTGGCGAACGCCTTTAATCCCAGCACTGAGGAGGCAGAGGCAGGTGGATCTCTATGTGTTTGAGGCCAGCCTCGTCTACAAAGCTACACAGAGAAACCCTGTCTCAAAAAAAAAAAAAAAAGAAAAATTATTGTAAAGAATATATGGTATTTGATTCATTTATCTGAGACTTAAGATTATAAAAGGACACAAATTGCTCAAGGTAGTGTAACTAAAAAGTTACAAGAGTTGTTTAACAAAGAATTAGTAGAAACCAGTAAAATGTAGTGAAGTGTCCTGGACATAAGAACAGAGAGAAGCCACTCTACCTGGGTCAGGAAGCTAGAACCAGGTCAACTGTGCTACAACACCAGGAGACAGCTGCCTGACAAGAATACACCTATCACCAACCAATAAGAAACAAGCATAAAAATCGCATATGTGGGGCTGGACAGATGGCTCAGAGGTTAAGAGCACTGGCTACTCTTCCAGAGGTCCTGAGTTCAATTCCCAGCAACCACATGGTGGCTCACAACCATCTGTTATGAGATCTGGTACCCTCTTCTGGTGTGCAGATATACATGGAAGCAGAATGTTGTATACCTAATAAATAAAATCTTAAAAAAAACATGTTATATAAAAAATTGCATAGGGGGTGGGCAGGAAAAGAGATGATTAGGGCTCAACTACAGAAGGGCAAACAAGACATGTCTAGTAAACATGACATATTCCTGTACTTCACACTTGCATTTAACAGTCAAAGGAAAGAAATCACCCATGGTGTTTTAACTAGAGAGAATTTCATCAAAGAATCACTTATAATAAATGTATTTTCAGTTAAAAAATCCACAGCAAAACAAACAAAACCCCAGGAGGATGGAGGGACCGTTTAACCTGTGGTTTTCTACTTTATACTTCTTGCCCAAGCAGGATTCTATTTCATCTTGGGCATGAATATCTTCAGTTTTAAGAACAGTTGTGTGCTTTCTTTGGTTCCAGAGACACTGCTTATAGTTAGCAAAAAGAGCCTTTCACAACGGCCACCCAGATACAGTCACCTTTCAGAAGTCCTGTTTCTAGCAGACGCCCACAGACTCTGAGACGGAGAGGGCCACAGAACTTTATTCATAGCACTTGGATCTGATTCTCAGTTAAGACTACAAATGTCCCACTTTCTACAGTGCTTTTTTCCTAACGGGACAACTGGCAGCTCCAAGTGCTTGACGCCAGCATTTAAAGACCACTACTTTGAGGGCACTGTGCACAAAATGCCTAGCACCTAGTCTCCTTATTCCTCTGTAGCTAACAAGGTTGGCTCTCCAACTTTACTGAGGGCATCAGAATGCAACCTTTAGTAAATGGCAGCAGTGGGTTTCTTTCAGCAAAAAATGCTGCACTGTTTTTCTTAAGCTCTCTCTCTCTCTCTCTCTCTCTCTCTCTCTCTCTCTCTCTCTCAGAGAGAGAGAATGTGTGTGTATGTGTACGCGCACGTGTGTGCGTGAGAGAATGTGTGTGTGTGACAGAGTGTGTGTGTGGTGTGTGTGTGTGTGTGTGTGTGTGTGTGTGTGTGTGTGTGTGTGTATTGCACTTTCAGCATTTGGTTCTCTTCCTCCTCCATGGGATAGAACTTGGTCACCATCAAACTTACACAGTAAATTTTGCCTAGTGAGCCATCTCATCAACGTATTGCTTCTAATTCACTATGCTTCAAATATTTCCCTAAAGCCTCTATTTCATCCCCACATTTGGGATCACACTTGTAATCTTAGCACTTAGGAGGCTGACACAGACGAATTGCTTGGATTTTGAGGCTAGTCAAGGCTACAGAGGCCTTGTCTTTAAAAAAAAAAAAGAAAAAAAGAAAAATTTAAATTTTATTTTATTTTACTAAAAAATTATTTTTATTTGTAGGGATGTCTTTCCTGCAAGTCTGTTTGTGCATGCCTGGTACCCAGGGAAGTCAGAAGATGCTGGATCCCTGGAAATAAGAGTTACAGACAGTTGTGAGCCTCTATGTAGTGATGAGAATTGAACTTGGGTCCTCTGGAAGAGCAGACAGTGCTTTTAATCACTGGGCCATCTCTCCAGCCCCACATGTTTTGATTTCAAATAATAAAACTCACTTTGAACTTGCTAGTTTTAGCTCAGGAAATACTTCAATTTGTAAAACAAAACAAAAACAAACAAAAAACTAAACTGAGTTAACACACCTCTATGTTTGGCAAAATTTAACTTTTCAATGCCAGATCATTAATTATGTTTAAATTTAATCACAACTCACAGTTCTCCGATTCCACTGTTCTTTTAAGTCCTGTTTTATGCTGTTATCCCTTCTACCTGCAAGTACTGAGTATCCTGTTCTGAAATCAACACTTCCTTCTTTCCAGGAGCATGGGTGGGCATGCCGACAAACACACACATATATAAATAAACAGAAATTTAAAAAATTAAAGCCCTCGCCATGCGTTGGTGTCACACGCCTTTAATCCCAGCACTCGGGAAGCAGAGGCAGGTGGATCTCTGTGAGTTCAAGGCCAGCCTGGTCTCCAGAGCGAGTGCCAGGATAGGCTCCAAAGCTACACAGAGAAACCCTGTCTCGAAAACAAAGCAAAAAAAAAAAAAAAAAAAAAAAAAAAAAAAAAAAAAAAAAAAAAAAAAGAAAGAAAGAAAGAAAAGAAAAGAAAAAAAATTAAAGCCCTCTTTAAACTGGACCACCAGCTATCACTTTGGGATTAGGTATTCTTCCAACACCTGAGCACTTTCAAAAAAGTGTAGTTTACCAAAGTCTTCCAGTTTACTCACATGTGTGTAACATGAAATCTAAGCACCTTAAAATCAAGACAATCTGAAGGGCAATCTATTAGACATATATATATATGTCTTTCTCTCCCAGGCAAAATTTCTAAAATTAGAAAAATAAAATCACTTAAGATATTATTTCTGCTATTATTAACAAATTACATGTGATTAGCACTTCATACATCTCAGGCATTTATTTGCTATGTACTAATTAGTCTCGTCCACACAAGAGAAAGGCACAATCACTCCCATGTGCAATAAGACAAACTCATTCAGAGAGATTATCTAGCTCACCATTAAGAAGTGATGAGTTGGGTATTAGAACCAACCTCATCTGAACCTCTGCTGCCAGTGTGAGCAGCTAGTTCAGCAGCTAGTGTCCTCTGAACTGAGCTGCAGGCATCTCTTTCAAATGAAAACAAGACAGTAGACAGCACATTATTTTAATTATACCACTCAAAATAATGACAATTAAGCATAAAAAGATAGAAAATGAGACACTAATGTTAACTAGTTTTAAAGTTAACATCCAGCTGACAGTAAATAGTGAATTAGTATTTATTTTTCATGCAATGCTCAAAGTAGTCTCTACACCAAGATACTACTTAAGCACAATAATGAAGAATTTACTCTTATTGATCACAGATTTTCAAGCATTTAAAACATTTTTATTCACTACTTATAAGCTGCAGTTAGTCAAGTTAACCTATAATACAAAAGTACCGATAATTATTGAGTTTGGCACATAGTTGTAGCTCAGCAATAGAGCATGTACTAAGATAAAAGAAATTTTGGCAAACTGGACAATTTTACAATATGTCACAGGTAATAAAACTTGGGGGCTGGGAAGATGGCTCATTAGTTAAGAGCACTTGTTGCTTTTGTAAAGGACCTGGGTTCAGTACCCAGAACCCACTTGATAGCTCACAATTACTTGTAATTCCAGTTCCAGGGGATCTGATGCCCTCTTCTGACCTCTGCAGGCAATAGGCACATACATGGTCCACAGATACACATATAGGCAAAATATAAATATATTTTGTGTAAAATAAATATAAATAAATCTTAAAAAACAAACAAATAGTCCAGGAACAAAGACACCATACAAGTAACAACAGAACACATATATGCAAAAGAGGGGTCAAATTTCAGATTTTGTAAGTTAATGATAGATATTTTAAAAAGCAAAAATCAATGCAAAAATTAAAAACACAAGTAATTTATATTACAAAGGAAAACAGACCTCTTTTTTGTTGTTGTTTTGTTTTTTCAAGACAGGGTTTCTCTGTGCAACAGCCCTTAACTGTCCTGGAACTAGCTCTGTAGTCCAGGCTGGCCTCGAACTCACAGAGATCTGCCTGACTGCCTCCAAGTGCTGTAATTATAGGTGTGTGCTACCACCAACAGGCTAAGACCTCTTAAGTTAAAGTTCAAGCACTTGTGAATATCTATTGCTTCCACCTTCATACAAACATCCTCCCTTCACCAGGACACAGTACCTCAATCACTTTTCCTTTAGAAACTTAATTCCCCATGACTTTGTGTGGTTTGAGACCATGTTTTCCCTTCCCTAGTCCATGGTAAGAAAGAAACTCAAACCTGGCTACAAGGCATTCTATCACCCTGGCTACATGGAGAGCCTCTAGGACAAGCTGGCTTTGCTGGCCAATGAGACGCTGATACAGAAATGTACATGTGTAGAGGTTTACAAAGGGATCTCTCCTGGGGTTTCTACAGTTGGGTGCAGAGTGTAAACCTACTGCTAAGCTTTTCAAAGGAGTATGAGGTCAGGTTTCAATTATTTTTCTACTATTATTCCCAATTACATCCCCCAAAAGGGAAATGATTCCCTGCTGGCAGTGGAACAGCTCCATTATAACTATGACTGTGTGTGTGTGTGTGTGTGTGTGTGTGTGTGTGTGTGTGTGTGTGTGTGTGTGTACTTCTTTTCTTTGCTTTTTCTTTTTATTTTTGAGACATGGTGTCACTATGTAGCCCTGGTTAGCCTGGAACTCACTAAGTGGATCAAGATAGTGTCTAACAGATTTACCTGCCTCTGCCTCTGGAGGGCTCAGACTAAAGGCATGCAATACCACAATGTTATTTTTTTTTTATAATGTTATAGTTTTCTATAATGTTATAGTTTTTAATAATGTTTCCATTTTAACAGAATACACTGGTTTTATAAAAAGAAACAAAAACATTAAAAGGTAATGTTCTGGCTTCTCAAACATGACCAGATAGTAACATGCCATGTTCCAAAAGCATTAACCTTTTTTGCCCCCTCATGATTTACTAAAATAGACAAAACACCTGTCTGAAAAAAACTGCCTCTTTTTTTGACACTAAAAGAAGCCATTTCTATTCTGATTTAGAGGCAATGCTGTGGTAAACCTTTAAGAGGGGGATTTTTATATAAAAGGAGGAATAACAACTCTTTGAGGCAAATGGACATTTTAACATGTGCTTTCAACACTGTAAGAACTGTTCAAGAGGCAAAACTAACTTCAAAGTTTCAAAGTGAAAAAAATTACATTTAAGAAAGGCTTTACTGCCCAGCCTGTAACCCTAACACTCAGGAGGCTGAGGGTTCATTAATTACTTTAGTTCTAATAAGCGATAAAAAGGTCTGAAGCAGTTGTTCAGGTAAATATAGGTTATAATTATTTCATGTGATATTCAATTATGGGAGAAATTATACATTATTAGGTTCTTTTTCTTAAGTGTAAGAAAGCAAGTCTTGGGATGGACTTTTTGAGAGTATAAAAGCCTAAAAAGGGTAATGAATGAAGCTGAATACGGTGGCGCTTGCCTGCTATTCCCATTGTTACTGGGACTGAGATGGGATAGTTTGTGCGGAGGAGTCCAAGGCCAGCCTGGACAACATAGTGAAACAATGTCTCAACAAATAAATGCATTTACTAAAACTACTCCCCGAGAAGGCAATAAAGGCAGCCATTCTCTTGTTTTGATCAGCCTTTATTATTTTCTATCACTCTCTCCAGGCACACAAGCCACTCCTGAATCTTCACTTCTTGCTAATATTATTTTGAGTTTTATGACCCTCTCTAGGGATACTTAGGTGTTGATGAAACTTTCTTGGTATGTAGATAGCCAGGGCGATGTCTTTAAGTGGAACAGATAATCAAGAGATTTATGAGAAGTGGGGACAGAACCTATTATGGACTGCAAGGTGGGGTAGGCCTGTAATCCCATCCACCATCCAGTAGGCTGAGGTAGAAGGATGTAGATTTTGAGGCCAAACTGATGGGGGGCAGGGGTGAAGAGGTGGGGGGAAGAACCCATTTGTCAAAAAATAGAACAACAACAACAAAAATAAACCAAACTAAACAAAGTAGGAGGCCAGATAAGTGGCACCCTAAACTCTTTAAGATAAGTAAATAACACAAGCATCAGAGCATCAAGTTGTCCACACAAGGAAACACTAAGGATGGTCATACAGGATTGATCAACTTTTTTATTTTTTGTCTTAGTCAGTGAAACCCGCATTCCCCAACAGCCGTCAACTCTGGATTTTTTTCATCTCATGCAAACTCCTTTCTAGTGCTGCTTAAATCACCTCCACACCAGACCTTACTGGACGCTTTCACGTAAGCCACCCCCAAAGTGGGAATTACATATCTATTTAAAAACAAAACAACAACAAAAATAGGGTCTTTTCAGAGCGTCGCAGGAAAATTATTCTTAATTATGAAAAGTTCACTCTATTTACACCTCAAGAAATATTTGCACTTACGTCAAGCACCCAAAAGGAAGAGTTTAAAAAAAAAGAGGGGTAAACCCTAAGATGTATAAAAGTGACAACTTATAAAACACAGTCCGTCTAAAACTCTTCTTCCAACATTCACGTATATTCAGTAATACCTGGTCGTTCTAGAAACATCGGGGTAGCCCCGAATGGAACCGGGCGCAGATAGAGAAAGAGGGAGAATAAGAACGCAGAGCCGCCGGTGAGGATGAAAACAGAACAGCCCGAGTAGTCTGCAGTTTGTTTTGCACTAAGGAGCAGGAGCCAAAGATCTCTCCCTTTCCCCCCAGCCCACGATAAATGTATCTAGTCTTCCTATGGCAGCTGTAAACTCCTCCATCCACTTCCGACCACATCCACGAATTCCAGGGCTACCTCTGTGTCCTGGTGGCGGGTGGAGAGGATGCACTCTGAGGCTGGAAGCCGGGCACAAGTTCTCCCCGGACAGGGATAAGGGATGGGGTGGAGGGAGCCGAGGACCGAGTGTCAGCATCACCAAGACAGCTGTCCCTGAAAAGTGACCGGCTCTCAGAGCCACACGAAATGCTCGTCCCTAAAAACGTACCCGCTTCCCGCCCCCCAAACCGCTGTCTCCGCGCAGCGGCCGCAGTCCTCACACTCACCCGTCCGAGCTCCGGCTTCAGCAGCCACTCAGGGAAAGCCGCCCACCTCCGACCATAGAGACGCAGAAGCCGCCGAGCCCGGCTCTGCGTCCACCGCCCACTCTCACGTGACTCCCTTAGCCGCTGGGCCTGTCGGGATCTCGGCGAAACGCAGCAGGGAGGGAACCGAGAAAAAAAAAAAAAAAAAGAATGGGGAGGGGCGGGGAGGCAACCCCGCCCTTCCTTAGGGCACACCCACACTTCGGGTCCCGCCCCGCTCAAGGCTCCGCCCTCGCCTGGGCCCTCCTGCCACGCCCATAGATAGGCCCCACCCCTTTGCTGTTTAGGCGGGAAAGCCCGCGGGTTTGCAGACTCTGTCAAGCTTTCCCTCGCTGATTTTTGTTCCTCTGCTGTCAAAATGCGCCTCCTCTGTGCCTCTTTCTATTTAAACTCCGCTCTCTGGTAAGAGAGAAAGTGATAATGAGATTCTTCCCACCAGCCGTGAGGCTCACACTTTTTTTTTTTTAAATCTTTTTATTTATTCTTTGACAATTTCATACAAGTATACAATGTATCTTAATCCTATCCACCTCCAATTCTCCACTCTTACTCTTTCAAGACACTCCCCAGGGTGTCTCCCAGCACTTGCAATTTAAGCGGCCAGTGTGAGTTACTTAAAGAGACTCTATTTCAACCTTATGAAAAAGAGGTACTCAGCAGGTAAGGGCTCTTACTGCCAAGTCTGGTAAGTCCCAGTACACACTGAGTGGAAGGAGAGAACTGACTGATGCAAGCTGTCACCTGACCTTCAGATTTATGCGGTGGCACATACATACATACATACATACAGTATAAAAAACTGAAAGAAAACAGGCAGGGAGTAAGAGTCTTCCTTATGTATTAATAGGTGTTCAGTATATGTTCCCCTTGAGAAGCATGCCTGCTAGCTCTGAAAATTCTGAGGTTCAAGTTGCATCCTAAGTACCATAAAACACTTTGGAGGCTCATGGGACCTTACTTGTAGCTAAATTAACTCTTTCTTTGAACAAGGAAGAGAGAAAAATGATCAATATGTAAGAGTTGACTAAAAAATTGTAGCCAGATGTGATACAAATGTAATTTCAGCATCGGAGAGATAAAGGCAGTAGGTTCAGGGGCTCAAAGTCATACTAAGTTACACAGTAAGTTTGAGGCTAGTCCAGGCTATATAAGACCCTGTTTCAAAAAGCAGACCTAACAAAAAAATCCATCAAGACCAAGGAAGGCAATGATTAAGTTGTGTATGGTGGTGTGTGACTATTACCCCTGGAGAGGTGGAGGCGGAAGGATCAGGAGATTAAGCAAGTTGTTCTCTAACCTGCATCCACATGCACATCACAGAATATCTGCCACCCCCAGGAAATGCACACTCACAAGCACAATAACACGTAAATAAATGTTTCCATCCAGGCAGAGTCTTCTCGCCTCCCCAGTAAGCCAGTAGTTCCCAAGCTACTTTGATGATCAAATGTCTCACTCTTATCTGGGGACATTTTGTTTTAGTTTGTTTTTGAGACAACTTCTTTGAATATGGGCCAGGGTGCCCATGTTGTTCTCAAACTCATGGTAATCCTCCTGCCTCAGCCTTGAAATCACAGGGATTATAGGCATGTACCCACTATGGGCGGCTCAGGTTAAAATTATACAGATTTGGGGCTGGGAAGATGCTTAAGAGCTTTGTCTGCTCTTGAGAGGAGCAGAGTTCAATTCCCAGAACCCACATGGCAGCCCACAACTGTCTGTAACTCCACTTCCAGGGGATATGGTTCCCTCACATAGACATACATACAAGCAAAACACCAATATACATAAAAACAAATCTTGAAGAAAAAAATTTTAAAAGCCCACAGATTCTTGGATCATAAAATATACTCATTGGACTAGCACGGTGCTCAGAAATCTCAATTTTTGAAGTCCCACATGCTTTCCATGCAAATGTTGTATGGCAAAAGAAATGGATTTTTTTCTTCCATACCATAGCATAAAAATATCTCTATTTGCCTTCAGTGTATCAAAGGTACATTATGTTGAAAGTTCTGTATTATCAAGAGAGAGAATATTTTATTTCACTTGGCTAACATATAAATTGACATACTTTCGAGCATTTCCTAGTTATCTATTTTTATCACATACATAAAAGTAACAATTCCAGGTGTTACCACAGCAGGATCCACTTATTATACCACTGTGAAAAGTGAAATGTCTCCTGGAACAGGCCTCTAAATGAATAAAGTGCAATAGCACAAAGCATTCATTCAGTTTCTTTCAAATGCATTCAAAAGAGATGCCCCGTCTTTCATTATCTTTATCTTCAGGTTTTATAAATTATAGGCTTTTAAAATCTATGCAGACTTCCAGGCTTTCCTTTCTCTTTTGCAGTGCTGGGGACTGAACATCAAACCTTGTGCTCTCAATTCTAGCATTGAGCTACATCCCACCCTACAAATCCTTTTTGAGGAGCTCTTATGTTCTACTACCATCCAGAAATGTAAGTTCCTAGTTGCTGTTGTAGTGTGTGTTTGTGTGTGTGTGTGTGTGTGTGTGTGTGTGTGTGTGTGTGTGTTCTTTCCTAATAATTATGGAAATGAGTATATTCAAATAAATAAGGAAAAATTTAAATACCTTAAAATTTATTTTTAATCACAAAGGAAGCAAGGAAGACCATCTAAATCAAATACAAATAAAAATTTAAATATATTCCTCTTCATTTTGTGGTTGATGATAACTGAAAAATTAAAGACATTTGCTTCTCCTATTTTGATTTCTAAATACATTTTTCCACAACAAGGAAGCAGGACTTCACGGAGAAGTGGCTGAATTCAGGGCGAAAGGAAAAAAGGTACAACATAATCTGAAACATCTAGTGCTGGAAAGTAATAATGTACCCAGGAAATGAAAGGGTACAAGCCAAAAGCTTGAAGGGTTTCAAAATGGCCCACTGTGGGGTAATTGGGTATTAAAAGAAGAACAATGGCCCATAACCCACTGAATAAAACAAGAGCCCACAAGTCTTTAGAAATGAAAGAGCAGGAGATACACAAATGGATGAAAGAGAACAGCTGCTCTCTTAACATACAGTTCCTACTGATCAATCCAAAGAGGACAGATGGGGGAAAAACAAAACAAAACAAACAAACAAAAAACCACCAGCCAGATGGTGGCGAACGCCTTTAGTCCCAGCAGTCAGGAGGCAGAGGCAGGTGAACCTCTGAGTTCGAGACCAGCCTGGTCTATAAGAGCTAGTTCCAGGACAGCTTCCAAAACCACAGAGAAACCCTGTCTTGAACACCACCGTCCCCCCCTCCCAAAAAACTCACCATTTCCAATTACAGTAAAGATTGAGCAAACATCATCAATAGATACTAGAGTAGGCAAAAAGTTTCTGAGAAACTAATTTTGTGTGTGTGAAAGGAATACAAAAAGGTGGAACTACCTAGCTTTATATACTAAAAAAGACAAAGGGGACTTGACCGCAGGAGTTAGGACGTGATCCTAAGTTGAAACTTGTATCAAAAGGGAAAAATCTTATAGAAGATTTATTGGAACAATTGAAGCAATTGGAATATGGGCCATCGTTTAGATAAATGTAGATCCTACACTTGATAATTGTGTGGTTATGTAAAGGAATATTTGTCTTAGTAATTTGCCATGACATGCAGGGAAGTAAAGAGCATAATGTATGCTATGTATTCTCTCTTATTTTTGCCTCTCTTTAATGGCTCAGCCATCTCTCCAGCTGGATATGTATTCTCAAAAGAGTTAGAAGAAACAAAGTAACTAGACAGAAAGGGATGTTCATGTCCACGTTCAAAACTGATAAATTTGAGTAAATGATATTCAGATATTCCTTGTATTTAGATTTTTTCCCTCAAGGATTTAAATTTTTATACTTAAAAATTTTTTTTTCCAACTACTCTTAAGGGTAGGCTGCATACAGCCATTAGGAAATGAACTCAGCAGCATCCTTGGAAGTTCCTTGTCTCACAGCGACATGTTGGGGCACACTCCCCTTTAAAACATTTAATCTTATTGTTTTATCTTTATCTTTATTTTATAATAAACACACATATCTTCTCTCTTTTTACCCTACAGATTCTTTGCATATGTATTATGGCTTCCAGTGTAGTGTTTTATGGGATTCCTGGATGTGTGAAAGAGTGGGTCTCTCTTTCTTGTGCCTTCTCTTGGGCTCTTTTCCCCTTGTTTGTTTTTATACAATTCGAATGTGTTAGTTTTTTTTTTTTACCTTATTACATTTTACTTTTTAAAAGATTGTTTCCTTATTTTTTTTCTATTATTCATTTTGTTCTAAAATGTGGGTCTTGACCATGTTGGCAAACCTCTATCTCCAAAAATATTTGCATTACAATTCATAACAGTAGCAAAATTATAGTTAATGAAGTAGCAATGAAAATAATTTTATGTTCCCTGTACTATTAGCTCACCACAACATGAGGAACTGTATTAAAGGATCACAGCATTAGCAAGATGGAGAACCACTGATCTAAAACTTCATCAACCTTTTATTTATTTGTTTGCTTGGTCTGGTTTTTCGAGACAGGGTTTCTTTGTAGCTTTAGAGGCTGTCTTGGAACTCGCTCTGTAAACCAGGCTGGCTTCAAACTCAGAAAAATCTACCTGCCTCTGCCTTCCAAGTGCTGGTGTTAAAGGCATGTGGCACTACTGCCTGTCCTTATTTATTCTGAGATAGAGTCTTACTATATAGCCCAGGCTGGCCTCTAGCTGCAGATTCTCCTTCCTCAGCTTTGCTTTAATTGGTTTTATTATTAGAGTCAGAAGATAAGGTGTTTTTGTTGTTGTTTTTATAGTTTTAGTGTATTTTATACTATAACGAGATATCTTTATTCAAGTAATACCGGCCAAGCACAAGCCAGAGCATGCCCAGAGGCAGCAAGCTGGGGAGGCCAGAGAGAAGGGGCTCCATGTGTCTGCAGCCCCTTAAAAATTGCCCCTGAGTCATCCTCAACCTCCCCTGACCACGCCCTCATGGGCGTGGCCAGGCACACCTGTAGGGGCTCCTAAGAGGCGGGGCTACAGTGTCTCCCTACATTATACTGCCAATAAAAAGTAAACCAAAAGAATTTACAAATGGCCATTTTTTTCTAATTCCAGTTCCAGAAACTTTACACACTTGCTTCTAATGTATTTGTCAGGTCCCAAAGAAATCCTGGACAAGGCTTACACAGTACCTGTGGCTCCTTCTAGCAATTCTCACCCTGCCTCCCACCCTAATTGTCTCCAACCCCTAGGCTTCACTCTGCCACACCCCAATTCCTATATATAAACCTGCCATTTAAGCCATGTGCTGTCTTGGTCCTAGGCTCCTCTCTTAACCCCCCACTGTCTGTCTCTCTTTCTCTCTCTGTCTCTGAATCCTTCTAGATGCCTCTGGCTGTACTCTCCCTCATATCTACAACAAAACCCGTCTCCTCAACAACACTTAGGAGCAGTCATCATTTCCATTCAGGGTTAATGTACTACTGTAAATGTCCTCATTTTCATCTGTATTAAGAAATTTAGCAGTTTGCAGAACCTGCATAAGACTGAACTAGACCCCCTGAATGCAGGTGTCAGAAGGTGGATTGGGTAGTTTATGAGATCATTGGTAGTAGGTGCAGTATCTATCCCTAGTACATGAACTGGCTTTTTGGAGCGCATTTCCTATGGAGAGATGCTATGCTCAACCTAGACTCAGCAGGGAAGGCCTTAGTTAGGCCTCATCATGGTGATGGGACAGACTTGGTTGACTTTCCATGGGAGGCCACACCCTCTCTGAGGATCAGATGGAGAGTGGGGTGACAAGGTGTGGGGAGCAGGAGGAGGGGAGGGAGGAAGAACTGGGATTGGTATGTAAAATTAAAAAAGAAAAAAGAAATTCAGCAGTTGAAGCTGGTACCTCCAGAATCAAGGTTAAACAAGAAAGCAAAGATGGTCAGTATACTTTACCCCTTGTGATTAGATTTTTCAATCTTCTCTTAAGAATCTATTTTTTTCTACAAAATAATTGCTATTATTTTTTCCTGTTTTAAGTTTTTATCTTCTCATAATTTTCAAACATTTTTAAATTGCAAAAGAATACTTATTTTTAAATTCAAATAATTGAGAATTATTTGGAACTGGGTGTCATGGTGCCAGGCCTTTAATCCAAGCACTCAGAAGGTAAAAGCAAGTGAATCTCTGTGAGTTCTGGAGAGTTCCAAGTCAGCCAGGGCTACTTAGTAAGACCCTGTCTCAAAAAAAAAAAAAAAAAAAAAAAAAAAAAAAAAAAAAAAAGAGAAAAATCCTCCTCTTTATTATAATAAAGCCTCCCACAATGATGACATATTTACTTACACTCTTCAGAACTTTTCTATACCTATGTCAATATGTACAACTGCATATATGCATAGATTTTTTTCGAGACAGGGTTTCTCTGTGGCTTTGGAGGCTGTCCTGGAACTCGCTCTGTAGACCAGGCTGGTCTCGAACTCACAGAGATCCTTCTGCCTCTGCCTCCCGAGTGCTGGGATTAAAGGCATGCGCCACCACCACCCGGCACATAGATTTTTAAAGTACAACCAATTATATTGTCTTTATTTCTTATTAACAAGTATGCCTTTGTTAATCTTTATTTTGTCAAAGTTTTTGTATGTATTTTCAAAGGTCATATTTCTTTCTAATAGTTACTAACACATTCATACAGTCATCATTTTTAATTTTATAAACTTTATTATAAAAAGAAGCTTGCAAATAAATAAAAATATCACACACCAAAATCAAACAGACCCAAAGTCTACAGTTCAATGAACGTCTACACACCAGGGGAGGCACCCAGAATGGAGGCCTCACCCTCAACTCACAGTTTCAATATCGAATACGCCTCAGCTGCCCATAGCAAGTTGTTGTTTTCTTCTTCTGGAAGGTTGGCTTTACAGTTCACTTGTGCATATGTTCATGTGTGTGTGTCTGAAAAGGTCTGGTATCTCCCAGAGCTGGAATTTAAGGGGGTTGTGAGCCTGCTTGATACAAGCACTGAAAATCAAACCTGATTCCTCTGCAAGAACAGCAAGTGTTCTTAGCCACTGGGCCATCTCTTCAGCCCTGAATACACATAGATTTAAATTCAAACGTATGCATTTACATGATTTATTTTTAATTTTTTTTATTTTTGTGTCTATATGCATGTCTGTGCATCATGTATGTGTCCAGCGTCAGGTTCCTGGGAACTAGAGTTATGTTTGGTGTTGAGCCTCTGTGTGAGAATTGAGAATCAAACCCAGGTCATCTGGAAGAACAGTCAATGCTTTTAATCATTGACCCATTTCTCCAGCCCCATACATGACTTAAACGTTTATTTATTTATTTATTTATTTATTTTTGAGACAGTGACTCACTATATAGTCCTAGATGGCCTGCAAGTCACTCTTGTAGACCAGGCTAGACTCGAGCAGAGATCACATAGATCCACATGCCTCTGCCCCTTGAGTGATGGAATTGAAGGTATGTGCCACTGTACCTGGCTAGGATTTAAAATTTTAAAATATACAAAGCTGTATAAAAATATCCCTTGTGTCAGCCGGGCTTTGGTGGTGCACGCCTTTAATCCCAGCACTCGGGAGGCAGAGGCAGAAGGATCTCTGTGAGTTCGAGACCAGCCTGGTCTACAAGAGCTAGTTCCAGGACAGCCTCCAAAGCCACAGGGAAACCCTGTCTCGAAAAACCAAAAAAAAAAAAAAAAAAAAAAAAAAAAAAAAATCCCTTGTATCTTTGTTCCTGAGGCATTTAAATAGACAGCTGGTGACAATAGTTTTCTGCAGTTTTATTATTTTTTAAGCATACAAAATAACAGGTCTCATTATGACATTTTCATATACAGATATCATTTGACTTTGCTCATATAGACTTCCATGTCCCCCTTTTCCCTCCTACTCCTGCATCTTTCATGTTGGAGCCAAGTGCAGTGATTTACAGCTCAGGATTCCAGCACTTGGGAAGTAGAGGCAGGAGGATCAGAAGTTCAAGGTCACCCCTGACTACATAGTTAGTTCAATGCTGGCCTGGGCTATATGAGACCCTGTCTCAAAAAACAAAACAAACTAAAACAAAAAACAACAAAGGCCCTTGTCAAGTCTGGTGACTTGAGTTCAATCCCTGGTACCTCTGTAAAGTAAAAAGTAGGGAATCATCTCCACAAAGTTAATAGTCAGGCTTCTATGTTTGTACCAGGGCATGCATGTGAGCTCATACACACAATAACTGTAACCAATGTTAAACAAACCAGAAATGTTGTCCTGCTTCTATTTTATCAACTCGACACAGTTGAGGTCATCTGGAAAGAGGGAACCTCAATTGAGACAATACCTCTGTAACACTGGCCTGTAACTCTGTGGTGCATTTTTCCACTACGGGTGGTGTAAGAAGGCAAACTATGAGAACAAGCCAGTAAGCCCCTGCTTTGATGGCCCTTGCTTCAGTCCTTGCCTCCATGTTCCTGCCCTGACTTCCTCTCATGATGGACCGTGACTGGGGACATGTAAGCCAAATAAACCCCTTCCTCCCAAATTGCTTGTTGTCATGGTGTTTTATCAAGGCAATGGAGAGCAAAGCAGGACAAATAATGAAAACAAAAAAGTAAAAATGCAGGCACATATACACTTTTGTAGGGAGCCGTCCCTGCATTCTCCATTACAAGATGGCGCCTGCATCTGGCAGGCACCGAATGTAAACAAGATTATTGCTCAGGCGCTGGGTAATTTTCCATTCCTTGATCTCTGCCTATTCCGTGGCGTCATATGGCCCGATGAGCTGCAGCCAATCATGGGGTGACACGTCCGAGGCGGCGGTTGCCAGCCTTTATTAGGGGACGGGATTCTTGGCTCGGGGTCTCCGCTCTGGTAAGCTTATGCTCTCCTCTCAAGACGCATTAAAGCTTTACTGCAGAAGGATCCGAATGTCCTGTATGGTTCTTGCAAGACTATCGCGCGGGACACACTTTGAAGACTTTCACTTCACTGACAGACTTCCTTTTTGTTTGTTTGTTTGTTTCTTGAGACAGGGCTTCACTGTGTAGCCCTGGCTGTCCTGGAATTCACTCTGTACACCAGGCTGGCCTCAAACTCTGGGATCACCTGCTTCTGCCTCCCACCATTATTTCATTAATCACCCGATGTGTGTAGCCAGATACTTAGTTGTTACCCATTTTTGCTTTTACGAATAATCTGCAGTAAACAATTGTGAGAATAATATACTTCATTTTACCCCTGTGTGAGTCAGCAGAATAAACTAATAGAAGTGTAATAGTTCAGTCAAGATGTACACACACTGGTTTCTCTGGGAAGCAGGTTTGGGGTGAGACTGTCAAGAGTTCAGGGTGTGTTTTCAGAAGTGCCCTTGAATCCAGCAGCCATGGAAGAGAGAAAGAGGAAGAGAAATTATGCAGAAGGAGAAGTTGACTGACCCCAGCTGCACCCATGCCCCTTAGCTAACCCCATGAGGAAGCTGTGGAGTTTAGATGACTGGTCAGTCTTCAAGCATTCGTTGGCAATAGCAAGTCTGTGGGCTGCCCCAGAAATGCTTGTCCTTGAGTGTGGCCCTCTTCTGCAGCAGAGGCAAACTGGAAAGGGCTGACAGTTGGAGGCAGCCTGTTAACACAACTCCTAGAAAGCTGGGGCAACTAGACCTTTTGGAAAGAAAAATCTGAACTTTTTTTTTTTGATAGATTTTTACCAAATTGCCACACCAATTTATACTCCAGAAATAATGATGTGTGTTTGCCTACATTCCTCCTCTGCATACTGTGTTATCAGACTTTTGTATTTGCCAGCCTGATTGATTAGGTGAAATATAACATTTCATTGCAGTTTCCTTTAATTCTTTTTTTTTTTTTGTAAACTTTGAAGGAAGTTGAGCTTCTTTTATATTTTAAAGACTCGCTTGTCTTTCTTTTCTCTGAATGGTCTGCTTATATCATTTGCACTCTCATTTTGTGTTGAATATTTTTAAAGTTATGTAGTAGGAACTCTTTTTTTTTTAAATTTATTTATTAGTTCCAGTTAGGGAACAAGCTTGTTTCACATGTAAGTCCCTTCTCCCTCTCCCTCTCCTCACCCCCATCCCTCCTCCCCCACTCCCAGCCCACCCCCCACTCCCCAGGCATGGTAGGGCCCTCAATGGGGGCTCTGCAAAGTCCACCAAATCTTCCTGTGCTGGTCCTGGGCCCTTCCCATGTGTCCAGGGCCAGAGTGTAACCCTTCACATGGGATGGGCACTCAAAGTCCCTTCTTGCACCAGGGAAAAATACTAATCCACCCCAGAGGCTCCCTGGAGTTCAGAGGCCTCCTTATTGACATCCATGTTCAGGGGTCTGGATCAGTCTTGTACTGGCCTCCCCGACAGCATCTGGGGTTGATGTGCTCTCCCTTGTTCAGGCCAACTGTTCCTGTGGGTTTCTCCAACCTAGTACAGACCCCTTTGCTCTTCATTCCTCCCTCTCTTCAACTAAATTCCCGATTTCAGCTCAGTGTATACCTGTGGATGTCTGTCTCTGCTTCCATCAGCCACTGGATGAGGGATCTAGTTCCTGGGTCGGTCAGCGAAAAGGTGTAGTAGGAACTCTTAGTGTTAGGCAAATTAGCCATGCTTTTACCACACACCCTTCCTATACACAATGAAGTAATTCTTTGTTAACATTTTGCGTCTCCCGCACCCCCCCAAAAAAACATTTTGTGTCTTTATGTCTGAGGCATGTAGACTGCTAAAGTTACTTTATACTATTTTCTGTTTTTTTTTTTTTTTTTTGTTAGTAATTAGTCCTTGGGTCATTTATTTGGTTATTTTTCTGCATGTCTGTCTTCCTTTAACTCTTCAATGGGCAATTTTTTCTTTATTTCTTTGGTAATTTTTTTCTTGTCTTCCCTCTGTTCTCTTTGTAGAATTTCTTTGATGTAGCAGCTCTTCAAAAGCATTCGGCAGCATGGTATCTAGACTGGCTGGTTTTATGTCAACTTGACACAAGCTAGAGGCTTCAGAGACGAGGGAGCCTCAGTTGAGAAAATGCTTCTACAAATAGGTAAGCCTGTTGGACATTTTCTTAATTGGTGATTGATGGGAAGGGCTCAGCCCATTGTGGGTGGTGCCATCCCTGGGCTGGTGGTCCTGGGTTCTATAAAAGAGCAGGCTGAGCAAGTCAGTAAGTGGCAGTCCACATGGTTTCTGCATTAGCTCCTGCTTTCAGGTCTCTGTGTTGCTTAAGTTCTTGCCCTGACTTCCTTCGATGATTGATGGTGATGTGGAAGTATAAGGTGGATAAACCTTTTCCTCCCAAGTCTCTTGGGTCATGGTGTTTCATTGCAGCAATAGAATTCCTAAACTAAGACGGTATCTCAAGTATGAGTACTTGCCAGGAAACATGAGGCACATGAGATTTGGTTCAATCTCCAGTACCAGAGAAAGAGAGGGAGAGAGAGAGAGAGAGAGAGAGAGAGAGAGAGAGAGAGAGAGAGAGAGAGAAACAACACATCCCAACATTTACTAGCATACAACAATGTTTATCAAGAGACCTTTTATTGTTGTTTTTGTTGGGTCTCAAAAAACAAAACAAAACAAAATAAAACAAAACTGGGACCATTCTGATGCTACCAACAATGGTTTGGTTTTATTTTGAAATAGGATCTCACTATGTAGGATGCTGTTTCAGCATCTGGGGATTACAGGTGTACTTCTCCACACAAGGCACCAACAATGTAGTGTTAAGTGTAGTTTTCTTTTATAGGGGTAGCCTGACTGCTCACAATAGACCCTTATGCTATGCTTATTTCTCAAGATAATAACTCTAAAAGTAAATGGCATTATGGTTTCTTTTCTTTTCTTCTTTTCTTCTCTCTTTTTTTTTTTTTTTTGGTCAGTGTGATTAGATAAGGTTGAACCAATCAGCTACATACATCCTAATCAGCTTACATAGCTCTACTTAACCTAAAAAGGAGTATACATTTATAATTAACTGATCACAGTAAAGATCAATACAATTCTACATTTATGTTTTAGAAACAGCACAGTGACTCCTGTGAACCAAGCTTATGGCAGTTTGAATTTTCCCAGTTTACAAACTGTTCTTTTAATGCAGAATGACACTTAATTCTTTCAAATAGGATCTGATTTGTTGGCAGTTATGGTATAAGAATCAGGAACCCCCAAAAGTTTCTTCCTGAGCCCTGACACCAATGAATAACCAGAGGCGACTGCTGACTGATACTATTAGGCTAATTGCTTTGTCCAGAACCAGAGTTACGGGTATGCCTTTCTTGGACTCAAGCCGAATTCTGTTTGATTCAAGCTTTCTGACTTTATTATGAATGCCTATATTTTGTTTGTGTTCTCCATAACCACCTAATTGTAAAGAGGAAATCTGCCTCCCTGGGCTGTTAGTGGAGCTACTGGCCTTCTATGAATAGAGTAGCTTCCTGGAACCTAATTCAAAGATGGGTTCTCCCAGCTCTGAGACCTTTTCTGCACCCCCCCTCAAAAACTCATGTGTCTGGGGCTGGAGAGACGGCTCAGTGCTCACTCACCGGCAACTACTGATAACCATCTGTAACTATAGTTCCAGGGACTCAACATCCTCTTCTGAGGTTTGTGGGTGCCAGGTACCCACATGGTGCAGAGACACTTAGGCAACACACATGCACACATATATAAAATAAAAAATAAATAAACTTAAAAAAAACATGTTTCTCAATGCATGCTCACTACAAAGGGTCTTGGGCCATTTTGGAAACCTAGGAAGATTTTTACATTTTAATGGACTAGTGCCATATGTCTTTACATTTGTTGTAAAGTCATCCCTCTCTTTCTTCCACTTTTGTTTCCTTCTGTGCTAAGGATCAAAACCCCCAGCTTCACCTGTACAGTGGGCAAGTACCGATCTCCATTCCCCACCAGTCTCCAGCCCAGCCCCTGGGCAAACTTTACAAAGTATAACCTGGAGTTGCAGTAACCAGGGTGAGCAATACTCAAATTAGAATATCTTGAAAGTTTAAAAAACAATATGATATATTATCTGGGTTGTAGGAACCTCCATAAGACCGAAACACTCAAAATAACCCCTCTTAAGTTAAGGAATCTTTACAACCCATTCTTGAGAAATGAAAGGCTCAACCCCTGATTCTACCCGTCTTCTGCTAAACATTTTTTTCTTCTTCTCTGGACTCTGATAGTCCCAGCTTACTAGTGCTTCTGTTCTCTCACCCTTCCTGCCTAAGGCTCATCAGTAACCGTTTACTCTCAAAAGTGGGCCCTCAAGTGCAGCATCTTTACACCAATGTCTTTTTCAGAACTCTGCATTGTTGCAAAGACTTTCTTGGTCATCCTATAAAGAACTACTAGCAAGTAGAAGGAAATGTCAGAGTACTGTAAGAACCTATAACTTATAGCTTTCTGCTGTACACCATACCCATCCCCTGCAAATGATAGTAAAAACAAGGGGGATATGGCTGGAAAAAAAATCCACTGGGATAATCCTAGGCTTTGAAGATCATACTTAACAGGTCTCCAAAAGGGACTATAAAGCACGAGATAAATGAGTCAGCCCTCATAGCATACCCTCTTGAATAGTGTACACCATACGCATGTAGAGCCTATGGAGTCCAGAAGAGGGGGTCAGATCCTCTGGCACTGGAGTTACAGAGAATTGTCAGTTGCCATGTTGGAGCTGGGAATTTGACCTGGGTCCTCTAGAAGAGCAGCCAGTGCTCTTAACTAGTGAGCTATCTCTCCAGTCCCTTGTAAAACAAACAAACAAACAAACAAAAAACCCAAATCTTAAAAAGTTGCTCTTGCATCAGGTACTCCATGGATATTTATTGATGTGGCAATGAGTGCTTGTATACTGTCTGTAGTTGTAGGTTTCTGTTCTGCCTGGTCCCGAAGCTGTTTAGCCCCAATTATACACACTAACACCTACTAATATAAACTGTTCGGCCAATGGCTCAGGCTTCTTATTGGCTAGCTCTCTCTTAATTATTAACCCCTAACTACTAATCTATGTATTTCTACATGGCTTTATCTTACCAGAGAACATCCAGTACGTCTTATCTTTCTGGTTGTCTACATGGCGTCTCCTGGAAGCTTCTCTCTGCCTTCCTCTCCCCAGAATTCTCATCTTGTAGCCTCACCTATAACCATGCCATAGGTTAGAGTGCATTTCCAGATACTCTGTCTCATTCTGAGAATCAAAGTGTCCTGGGGAAGTGTGCAGAAGCTCGTACCCCTGATGTGAGATAAGGAAGCCAAGGTTCAGAGTAGTAATCTATCCCTTCAAATACCAGTCTAGTGACTTCCACTTTGTCACACGCCTACCACTATTCTTGACAGGATTCAGGTGTCTGCTTTAGCCCCCTATTAGTACTAACACAGAGCATCTCTGCAGGATAAAAGGCCAAATTCTATTTCTAGGAAAACTAAAACAGTTGCTGTCGTTTTGTTATTTATACTACAATATATGCTGTTTTAGAGAACCATAGGAGATTTGAAATATTCAGGATACAATATTAGTATTCTATCTTCAAAATTTGGAATATATTTAATGCAACCTTCTCTCTCAGCACAGTTCTGGCAAAGAAAAAATTCAAACTTACTATAAACATTCTGTGTCAGTTACAAGTAATTTCTTTCTCACGGATTGTTGTGGATTTCCCTGATGGGCTAACTATTGTCTGAAGATTGTTTCTTACTTTTCCCTTTCTGGTCTTACTGCAATAGTTTAAACTCATTGTAGACGTGTGATAATTTAAAGTAGCATATAGTAGAACTGTTTTGCATTTTTATCTGTGTAGAAAATCCAGATTTTAAATTTTTATTTATAATACTTTTCCCTTCTTTGATTCTCTCTGGAGAAAGAAAGAATCCCCCCCATAGATAAAGTACAAAAATGATTGACGATTTTCCTCAATCTTTACTGTTACTATTGCTTGGTCTTCCATTAGAAGTTCTCTTAAGATCCAAGTAGGATTATTTTTAAGACTAGTAAGAAATTTGGCTTAAGGAGTAGGGCTTAGCAAATGTACACTAACATGAGATAGGCTACACTATGTGCTCTTTATTAATTAAAGCAGTGGATCTTATTTCCATACAAACTCTGATTTTGGAACTATAAGCAAAACTACTTATTTATAAAGGACATAAAGGAATTAGATTATAATTACTCCCTTCCAAGTCAATGTGAATAGTTAAAGACAGCAAAACTGGGGATAGAGCTCAGCGATAGCGTATGTGGCCAGCATCTACAGCATCTTCAAGGCCCTAGGTTGAATGCCCAGTACTGCAAGTTGTAAAATGAAGTAATAGCTATAAAAATCCATATGGATGTTGATATTTAATTATCTTTCATATAGGTAAAATTTCATATTTTGTGCAGAGTATGACTTTGTTAAGATTTGTAATATATTAGTTTTTTTTTTTTTAAAGAACAAACAAAAATCCAGAAATTCTGTAAAACAAATGTTAAGTTTTGGTTAGTTTAAAACTAGAAGCTCGTCCGTCAGTGGTGGAGCATGCTTTTTTTTTTTTTTAAGATTTTATTTATTTGTTATGTATACAACATTCTGTTTCCATGTATATCTGCACACCAGAAGAGGGCACCAGACCTCATAACGGATGGTTGTGAGCCACCATGTCATTGCTGGGAATTGAACTCAGGACCTTTGGAAGAGCAGTCGGTACTCTTAACCACTGAACCATCCCAGCACTTAGGAGGCAGAAGCAAGCTGATTTCTGTGAGTTCAAGGCCAGCTTGCTCTACAAAAGTAAGTTCCAGGACAGCCAGGACTGTTACACAGAGACCCTGTCTCAAAAAAAACAAAACAAACAAACAAAAACCAGTAAATAAATAAATAAACCAAACACCCACCCAAAGCTCTATTAATTAAAGAATGCTAATATTGTTTAAGTCCATAAAAATTACTAGTAGTATTCATCATTTGTCTAGTTACTTTGCAATTCTAGTGATTAAACCTGCGATCTTGCCAATGTTAGGCAATCATTCCAACACTGATCTACACCCCAGCCCAGTGGTAGTATTTTAAAAGTGCAAGACAATACATACATCTGGTTCTAGAATTTGATAATGATTCTATAATACTTTAGCCTGTGATATTTTAAATGTATTGAATTATAGCTGAGATGGTAAGAACAAAATCCAAAGCTTGGGGTAAATGGAAATGAGGAAAAATGGGAAACAATTTCAGAGAGCCAAATTTCTTTTTGTGTAATAAGTGATTAATATCTTCTGTTGAAAACTGGCAAGTTAGGTGTTGTATTTAGCCTTAACTGTCAACTTGACATAGCCTGGACTCTTCTGAGGAGTCTCAATTGAGAGACTACCCAGATCAGATTGGCCTGTGGCAGCTCTTGGGGAGGAGTTTGTCATGATAGTTAATTGATGTAGGAGGGCCCAGCCCATTGTGGGTGGCACCGTTCCCTGGGCAGGTGGTCCCAGGCTGTATGAGAAAAAATAGCTGAGGGTAAGCCTGTGATGGTGCCAACAAGCAATATTCCTCCATGGTTTCTGCTTCAATGAGTTCCTGCTGCCACGTCTGTCAATGATGGGCTGTGATGTTACAATAAATCTTTCTGCCAAAAGCCACCAAGCCCCACCACCACAGGTGCACTCTACGCCAGCCACCAGCCTAAGTTAGGGCCCCAATTAATGCACAGAGAGACTTGTAGTAGGAACAATGCTGCTTGGCCAATGACTAGGATTCTCATCTGTTAGCTCAGTCTTAATTTATCATAAATCTATATATTTTATAAGACTTATCTTATAGAGGATGCCTTCAGCTGGTACCCTCTCTTGCCAGTGGCTCACATGGTGCCGCTGGAGGATGCAAAGGGGAAAAGAGGACACTTCCTGTTTCTCCTTGCTTAAATATGAGTCTCCTTGCTATGTCACTTCCTGCCTGGATCACCACTTCTCTACTACATTTCCCAGAATCCTCTTTGACTCCTAGTCCTGACTAACTTGCTGCCTCATTGGCCAAACAGAACTTTATTCAACAATCAATAAGATAAGCATACACAGAAGTACTTCCCCATCACTGTGACCTGGAAGTGTAAGCTTTTTTTTTTTTTTTTTTTTTTTTTTTGCCTCTAAGTTGCTTTTAGTCAGTGTTTTATTGGTAAGAGAACCCAAACCAGAACATGAATACACATAGAGTCATTTTATTTTATATGTTGTAGTACTGTTTAAAAACATTTAGTTGTGTATATTAATTTTATAATGAAAATTAAAATGTATCATAGCATTTATTGTAAAATTTCAACCTCAATTTTTTATTTAAAAATTGATTCATTTATGTGTGTGCATCTCTCCGTGTATATCATGTGTATTTGGATGCTGGCAGAGGCCAGAAGAGGGTGTCAGAACCTCTGTAGCTAGAGTTGCAGGTGTTTGTGAGTCTCCTGTGGGTGCTGGGAACTGACCTGAGCTTGGGTCCTCTGGAAGATCAAAAGCATCCTTAGCCACTGAGAAATCTCTCTAGCCTGCAACCTCAAGTTTTAAAATTTTTTTGTGTATCTGTGTCTGTATGCCAGGAGTATGGGGGTACCCAAGAATGCCAAGGGTCAGATTTCCTGGAGCTGGAGTAACAGGAAGTGTGAGCTGCTTGACACTGAACTCGATGCTGAGAAGAGCAGCAAGGGCTCTTAATGGCTAAGTCCTTTCTCCAACCCAGTTTTTGGTTTTGTTTTTAATTTTAATTACACAGTGTGTGTGTGTGTGTGTGTGTGTGTGTGTGTGTGTGTGTGTGTGTGTGTGTGTGTGTGTGTGTGCGCGCGCGCGCGCACAAGAGCGCTTTGGTGCACATGAACACAAGGCATTATGAAGCATGCACACGTGAAGGTCAGAGGATTTCTTTAGTTGCCCCTCTCCTTCTACCACGTGAGTCCCAGAGATGAAACTCAGCTCATCAGGCTTGGCAGCAGGCTCCTTTACTTACTGAGTCATCTCACTGGTCCTCAACCTTATTTCGTTTAATGTGACTTAGCTAAAGCCTGTAGTTTGAACTTCCACGCTCCGTGGCTAAACTGTGTCAGGAAGGCAGCTTTCCAGGGGATACGGCTGCACTTTAATTGCTACTGAGAATAAAGCTTTCACTAGACTGAAGAGTTCTATTCATTACTCTCCACCATAAAGCTGAAATAAGTAGACTTTCCCTATCACATGGTGGTAAGCAGAGAGAAAAACAGAGGTAATAGAGATGGTTTGGCAGCCCTTTACCAAGTAATGCTGATTACTTGGAAACGAGCTATGCATGGCTCAGCAGTTAAGAGCACTGTCTGCTTTTGCAGAGGACCTGGGTTCAATTCCCAGCACTCACATGGTCGTTCAAAGTCAACTGTAACCCCAGTTCCAGGGTATATGATACCCTCTTCTGGCCTCCGAGGGCACCAGACACACAAGTGTACATACAGGGAAAAATACTGTCACATAAAGGAAAAATCCATAGATCCTAAAAAGAAATGAGCCTAGCTAGAGATGGTGGCGCATGCTTTGTCTTTAATCTCAGCACCCAAGAAGCAAAGGTGAGCAGGTCTCTGTGAGTCTGAGGCCAACTTGATCTACACAGTGAATTCCAGGTCAGCCAGCCAAGACTACATAGTGAGACCCTGACTCAAGAGAGAGAGTGAGATCGAGAGGGAGAGGAGGAGGGAGATGGAGAGGTAGGGAGAGGGAAGGAGAGGGAGAGAGAGAGGCCTTAAAATGAGGTTGTGCGGTTTGAAGAAGAAACTATAATACTTGCTAGGTAGAGGAAGAGAACATTTTAACATGGTGCTCAATGTGTCTAATGTTTGTTTTATTTTTGTAAAATTCTCTATTGATATAGTCTGGCTAGCATCCTGGGCATCCTGTAAACAGATTTTCTAAACATCTGGATGGGGATTTAAGTTTATCGAAGTATGACACATCCATAAGGTGTATCTCAATATGTGTCTTCCTGTGATCCAGAGATATTACTGGAACATCTTGTGTTCTTTTGTATCCTTTATGTAACTCACATATTAAATATCTATTATACTTATGAATAGTTAGGTTGAGCTGAAGTGAAGATGCTCTAGCACTTACCTGATGGGAGAGCTTGTAGGTTCAAGATACCTTTATTCAGATAAATACCAGCCAAATGCAAGCCAGAGCGTGCCAGGGGCAGCCGAGCAGCGAGGCCAGGGAGAAGGGGGAGAAGGGGCTTCCATCTGCTCGCAGTGTCATTCTGACCTCACCTTGACCACACCTTGACAGGCGTGGTCAGGCACACCTGTAGCCAGTCTCTAACAGTCACCTACACTTACTGTCCTCATTGGGAGTTACCAAGCTAGCAAATCTTAAGACAGACAAGAGCCCAGAAGTTAATGCATTTGAGCAGAAAAATGGAGAGTAAGATAGGGAAGGAAGACAACCAATGAAACTGTGGAGATATGGTAGGATTATTCATAGGAAAGACCAAAATACTCACCAGCTTTCGGAGGGGTTATACATTTAATTTTATTTTTAAAATTAATGTATTTGGGTTTTTCTTGCACACAAATTGGTTGAATGAGGTTCATTTCATACCCATTTGGCCTCACCAACTAACTACATACAATACCCCTGACCAAGCACCTCTGTATTTTAATTTTTACTTTAAAAATAAGGCATTATGAAGGTGGAGGTGCATGCCCATAATTCCAGTGTTATGAAGGCAGAGGAAGGAGGCTCACCACAAGTTTAAGGTCTGTCTGGTATATGTAGTAAGTTCTAGGTTAGCTAGCTAGGGCTATGTGGTAAGACTCTCTCAGAACAACAACAAAGAGCTGATAGCTCAGCGGCAGTGTGTTTACCTAGCATGCGTGAAGCCCAGGGTTCAGTACTCAATACTGCAAATTAATAAATAATCTTTATTACATTTAGAGCTGTAGAGATTTCTGTTGTATGAAATGCATGTAGTGATGGTATTCTTGTACTATTACATTTGTTTCTAATGTTTAAACTTTTAAGAATAGTGCAACGCTCACGTTTCTCTACAAAGAAGTGGTTTATTTTTTCATATAATTTATAATTCAGGATAGAAGGTTTTAGGTAGGTATAATCTATCTGGGATTTATTTTTATGTGTGCTGACCTAGGGGTCTGATTTATCTTTTTTTTTATTTTACAAATGGAAAAACGCTGAGAATTTTGCATGTTTTACATATTAAGTTGAGACACGACAGAGATGTGAGTAGGATATTAGACTATTTTTTAAAGACCACAGTGCCATTTTCACACATAATAAATTGATGCTCTTTGTTTGTGTTATTTAATTCCTCACCCATGCTGAGTTTTCCCCAAATATCATTTTACAGTTGATCATTTATATCAATATATCTCGTGGGTTGATAGATGTCTTCAGTCTATTCCTTCTTTCCCACCTCTGCCTCTCATTTAAGAAACTGAATCATTTGTAAAACGATTTTACAAATGATTGGTTTGATTGACTGCACCCCGCCCTATGAATAGAGTCACTGTGCACATTGAAGTATAAACTTGTTCAACCTTTTCATCATAAATGCTTTTAAGTAGCCTGTACATATTTCCTATTTAGTTACTGTGGGGGACATAATATCTGGTAGCTCCTTTTATCAATAGACCTAATTTTATGCTAGGAATTGTAATATGGTGGTAAAACCCTTGCTTGATGTGTTCACGTCTTTAGGTTTACTTCCCAGCAGGCACACTTCAGCTTTTTGATTTTTTCAGAAAAAAATTGATCAGATAATACAGAGTTCCTGAATTATCAGGTCCTTCCTGCTCTATGACTAACATGTAGCATTGGTGTGGCGTATTTGTTACAATCAATAATTGATACATTATTATTCATCAAAGTCTATGGTTTCTTCCAATTTCCTTTGGTTTTATGAAGTGTCTTTTTCTAGTCCAAGGTACCCACCAAAATACAACAATTGTGTCACTTTGAATAATATTAATTTTGACCAATGGGTTCAAGTACAAGTACCTTCAGGCAGATGGGCCATTGTAAGGTTCTCCATCAAAATCTTCCTTAATTTTTTTTAAATCATCTATTGGTAGTCACTGACTATCTCCATTATTTCATTAGGGGTTGCAAAGTCATGCCTTTTAAAACTCTGTTATTTCTTCTACAGTCCTTAGCTAGAATTATGCTATAAGGAATTTTCTGTTTTTTTTTCTGTTATCTTACATAGATTTTAATGGTTCTCAGTGTTAATGATCCTAATGTACTTTGTGTTAGGAATGAGAAATTCCAATTTACTTTACCTTTTAAGATTATTTTCACAGTAGTGCAGTCAAAAGATGAGGTTTCCATCTATGATATTGTGAAATAGGCACTTGGTTTTTGCCCCTTTTCCTGATTTATTGCTCTTAAAAAACCCTTGGAGTCTCCAGGGCAACTGGAGTATTTTCTGCTATTGTCATGTCCAACAGCTGAAAGCCCTAGGCAATTTCAGGACAGACTCTGGTTACAGGAAAGTCCATGTCTTGATTAGAGTGCTGGGACTTTTAGCCACACCCTGCTAATATCCAAGAAGAGAAGGGTTAAAGGCCAGGTTGATCACCAATCATTAATTATTTAAGCCGTCATATCTATGTAATAAAGGCCCCATAGACTCTTCACAGGGAAACTTGGAGAGCTTCTGGAAGGTCAAGGAGTGGTTCCTTGAGGGTGAGACATCCAGACAGGAAGCTCCCTGCCCCTCCCCCATGGCCTCACCCCATACATCTCTTATGTACATCATTTGAAATACCCTTTATGAGAAACCAGGAAATGTAACTCAAGAGTCACAGAGTCCTGTGAAATGCTCAAAGGTTTAGACAAGCCTGAGGTGGCAGTATTAGAGCCCTAATTTATAGCTAATTGGTCAAAAGCACAGGCAGGGAGCTAGGTATTTTGGTGGATGCCTGCAGTCCCAGCATTTAAAGGTGAAGGCAGGAGGATTAGGAGGAGTTCAGGGTCATCTTTAGCTATATCAAGAGCAGAAGTCCAGGCCAAGTTACGTGAGACTCTGTCTTTAAACACATGCATGGGCTCTTTAAACACATCTCAGGGCTCTTGGCTGGCATCTGAAGCGGAATTGAGCCCCTGAATCTGTGGAATCAGATGTTATTTCTAAGCTAAGGTAGTTTCAGGACTGAATTAAATGAGAAGAAATTTAACTGTTGTCAGGAGAGAATTGCTTAGTGGTAGTGGTGAAGGTAAAACCACATATTAGGGTCAAAGACGTACACTGTTGATTGTGCTGTTGTGAGAGCAATGTAAGGGAAACTCTCTCTCTCTCTCTCTCTCTCTCTCTCTCTCTCTCTCTCTCTCTCTCTCTCTCTCTCTCCCTGTGTGTGTGTGTGTGTGTGTGTGTGTGTGTGTGTGTGTGTGTGTGTGATGTATTCATGATGTGAGTGCCTCAGGCCCACGTAGAGCCCAGAGGTTGACATCATGCTGTCTTCCTTAATCACTTCTCCACATTATTTTTTCAAGACAGTGTATCTCTCTGAACCCAGAACTCCCAGGGTTGCTAGGTTAGCTAGACACAAGATGCCAAGATCAGTGTGTCTTTACCTCCAGTGCTGGGGATACAGGTACACTGTCATCCACCTATGGGGATAGTAGTAGATGCTAGGGATCTGAACTCAGGTCTTTATGCCTGCACAGTAAGCACTTCATCATGGGCCTCTGCAACCCCGAGTTTTGTTTCTACATAGTCCCCTTTTAGATAATTTGGGACATGAACGCAGACCTCTTCAAACCATATTTTTTGAAAGACCAATTAGTAAATTCCTTACATGGAAGGCTATTTGAATATTGTCATGTAAACCAACACATTCCAGGCTCTTAACTGACATTAGCAAGTAGTCTTCACAAATTTTCAAAAGCTAAGTTATAATAAATCATTTGCATGATGTAATAGCAAGTGCAGAGTAGTTTATAGCTATGAAACTGAGAGCCAGGCAGTTCAAGGAAGTAGCCTGAGGGAGCCAAGTAATGTAAATATATTAAAGAGAATTTCTGATACAAATATAAGCGAAACAACCTTTTTTATAAACACAGTTATGGCATGTCAGCTATTTCCCTTCTCTTGGGGTCTACTTAACAAAATATTCCCCAATTCACCACCTATTTTCTTCACAAATACCTCAATTGTTTAGAAAGTAAAAAATATTACCCAAAGTTTTAAACAGACATACAAGAAGGCATTCTTGGCTAGTCCCAGAAAGAAAAAAAAAAAAAAAAAGTGGTGCTGAGGTTGGAATTCAGGTCTTCACACCTGCCGGGCAAGTACTCTACCACTAAGCCACCTAGAATCCGGCCCAACCTAGAATCTCTTGTTGCTCAGAGCCATGGTATTTGGCATCGTTGTTTGGGCCTTACTATACAGATAATAAGTAGGCATAGAAAAATAAGGAGGTTACTGGTATAATTTGGATTGTATCCCCAACCAGCATCATTAAATTTGTATGTTGAAATCTTAATATCCAATATGGCATCCAGAGATGGGGCCTTTGGGAAATGGTTCAGTTTAGATGAGGTCTTGTGAGAGGTGTCCTGGTATGACTGGTACCCTCACACAATGAGATATCACAGCACAAGCATGCTCTTCCTTTCTCTGAAATCTTCCATCTGTAAGCCTGGAAGAAAGTCCTCACCAGAACCTGACAATGGTGACAACCATTTCTTAGACTCCAAAATCATGAAAAATATACTTCGGTTGGTTAGGCCAGATAGTCAACAGTATTTGTTATGGCAGTCCAAGCCAAACAACACAGACTATCTCTCACCCCCTACTTCTGTAGCAGTAATAGCTAGATAACATTTGAATGAAAAGTCAAATGTGTGTGTTTTGTTATTTAACCTTCGTAAGAATCCTAGGAATTGTATTTTATCATTTTAAAGTGATGCATAATATTTGTGCAAATTTAAGAGACACAGCATAATTTAATGCATGTTTATAATGTGTGATCATCAAGTCAGGGCAATTAGCATTTTCATCTCTTTGAATATTTATCATTTCTGTGTGAACTTTAGACTCTTCTAGTTATTTCGAAGAGTTATTGTGTTGTAAGTTGTGGTAGATTGTAATTATTCCGCTCTGCTGTAGAACAATGGAGCCGATTCCTCTTCTTTTATTGTGTTTTTAATTGAAGTCTTTATTTTACTTTATTGAGACAATTCTCATAACTCAGGCTACTCTCAGGCTTACTACTAAGATTCGGATGGCTTTGAACTCCTAATCCTCCCGCCTTCACTCCCCAAGGTATGGGATTGCAAGTGTGCACCACTATGCCTGGGTTTCTCTTACTGGTTTTCAATACCCATTAGCTCCCCACATTGTACTATATCCCTCTGTCTCCACACTATTTGATCTCTTCTATGAGGCTGATTGGTGTTGTAGCTTCCATTATGAGTGAGGATATGCCATATTTGCATTCTGTGCCTGCTTGTTTCACTTAAAATGATGTCTTCTAGTACCACTCATTGTGTTAAAATTACAGGATTTGGGGCCAGTGTGATGGTTCAGTTGGTAAAGGCACTTGCCATTAAGACTGGTTGATGACCTAAGTTCATTCCCTAAGACCTGAAACTCAGTGCAAATGTAAATATACAACACCACACACACACACACACACACACACACACACACACACACACACACACACTGTAATAAAAACAAATGATAATAAATAAATAAATAACAAATTCAAGAGTGAAATCTTTTTATACTTCTACTGTATTCACTGAGTGTATGTTATCAGTTCCTTCCTTCGTTCCTTCCTTCGTTCCTTCCTTCCTTCCTTCCTTCGTTCCTTCCTTCCTTCCTTCCTTCCTTCCTTCCTTTCTTTGTTTTTTGTTATCTTGTCTTTTTTGTTTTTTTGAGACAGGGTTTCTCTGTGTAGCCCTGGATGCCCTGGCACTCGCTTTGGAGAGACCAGAGTGGCCTCGAACTCACAGAGATCCTTCTGCCTCTGCCTCTGCCTCTGCCTCTGCCTCCCAAGTGCTGGGATTAAAGGCCTGCACCACCACCACCTGGCTCGTTTCTTTTGCTCACAGGTTGATGGACACTTTGCTTGATTCGGCATCTTAGCTATTGTAAATGGTTCTGCAATATGGAGAGTAGGTATTAATAATATTCTTTTATAGATGAAGGAATAAAAGCTCATAAACTTTGGTCTGTTAGCTCTGAGCACCCATAGTCAGAACATTACTGTATTAATTATTTGTCTACTATAATGATAAAATACCATGACCAAGGGCATATGAGGATGATGGTGGGAAAACATCGAAACAGACAGGTGTGACAGCTGGGTCGGCTAGCTGAGAGAGAGCTCATATCTTTTTTTTTTTTTTAAAGATTTATTTATTTATTATGTACAGTGTTCTGCTTGCATGTATGTCTGCAGGCCAGAAGAGGGTACCAGATTTCACTACAGATGGTTGTGAGCCACCATGTGGTTGCTGGGAATTGAACTCAGGACCTTTGGAAGAGCAGGCAGTGTTCTTAACCACTGAGCCATCTCTCCAGCAGAGAGCTCATATCTTAACTGCAAGCTGGATGCTGAGAGAGAGAGAGTGAACGGGAGTGTGTGTGGCTCTGAAACCTCAAAGACTTCTGGCTACCAGTGACGTAATTCCTTCAGCAAGGCCACATCTCCCAAGTCTTCCCAAACAGTGGCACCAAATGGGGACCAAATATTTAAACATCTGAGCCTGTGGGAGACTTTCTGATTCAAACCACAATGACTGACTCAGGTATTAGGAGACCAGGTTTTTGCTTTCCTTGTACTGAAGCGATTATCACCGACATCTAGGCAACTCTGAAAATATCACTCCTGTCTGCATCTTTAAACTGACAGTTAAGTAGTAGTCCAAACTGGACTCAAAGCCCATTCAGATGTGAATGAACAAACAAGGTAAATTTATATAAAGATTGCTGTTCCACAATAAAATGTGCAGCAGCATAGACTAATGTCAAAAATTACATTTCTGAGTGGGAAAAAAAAAAAAGCCAAACAGGCAAGAAGAACCATGTACGAACACTTTACGACTGTTTCTCAGGACCCCAGAGACCAAGGGAGGAATAGACAGTCAGGAATTCAAGGTCAGTGTCTTAGATCCTTTTCTAGTTTTCATAATAAAATGCTCTTAAAAAGTAACTTAGTGAGCAAAGGGTTGACTTCAGCTCACAGTTGAAGAGTATCAGAGCAGGAAGATCAAGGCTGGAGCTAGAAGCAGCTGTCACATTGCAGTCACACTCAGGATCAGAGTGAGAAATGCTTCCCCTGCTCTGTTCCCTTTCTCATTTACATAGTTCAGGATCCCAGTCAGGGAATGACACCACCCACAGTGGGTGTCTCTTCACACCTCAACTAACCTAACCAATAAATTCCTCATAGGCATGGCCAGAAACCCATCTCTTAGGTGATTCTAGATTCTATCAAGCTCAGTAACTTTTGTAGCCAGCCTGGGCTATATAGTTCAAGGCCAGCAGTCTGAGCCTAAGTGAGACCCTGTCTCCAAAACCAAAACAAAAATACAGGAAAATGATACATCCCATGGCCTATTTACATAAAAACCAAGAAAATGCAATCTGCTCTGTGATGACTGAAAGTAGATCGCTGGTTAGCTGGGGATGTGAATACAAACAAAATTGAAACAGGTGCAGATATTATGGTGATTGTGCTCCATGGATACTTGTGTCAAAAGTGATCAACTTGCAGGCTTTCATTGCATGCAGTCTGATGCATCAAAAAAAAAAATCAATGAAAAGGGCTGGAGATATAACTTGGTGGTAGAGTATTTGGTAGGCTGGCATGCACAAGGCCCTAGGTTTAATCCTTATCATCATAGAAAGAGAGAGGAAGGGTGGGGCTAGAGGGGGAAAGAGAGAAGAAAGATAGCTGAGGGTGAACGCAATGAAAGTTCAACTGTCTTAATCTCCTTTAGAATTATCTGTGATTATTTCAAAGAATGGCCATATTTTCTATAACCTGAGAGCCCATTCATTTATTTGCCTATTGATTTAGTGATTCCTTTTTTATTTTTATTTTATGTACATTGGTGTTTTACCTGCATATATGTCTGTGAGGGCATCAGT
This sequence comes from Cricetulus griseus, assembly GCF_003668045.3. Taxonomy (NCBI): domain Eukaryota; kingdom Metazoa; phylum Chordata; class Mammalia; order Rodentia; family Cricetidae; genus Cricetulus; species Cricetulus griseus. Next base: position 1,623,699 of record NW_023276807.1, read on the forward strand.
TCCCCTGGAGCTGGAGTTACAGACATAGTGAGCTGTCATGTGGGTGCTGGGAATTGAACTTGGGTCCCCTGGAAGACTAGCCAGTGCTCTTCTTAATCTCTAAACCATCTCTCCAGCCCCCCACCCCCAAGCCCATTTAATTAGGTCAGTTTTATGATTTCTCTATTTTGACAGTAAGTGGTTTTCATGACTCTGGCACCTTTATTTTTAAATTTGGCCACTTTACAGAAAGCTGAGGTGAGTGCTATAATTCACTCTCAGTAAGTGGCCTGCCTGTCTCAGACACCTTTGCAGGATTTCTAAGAGGAATAAACTCGCCTTATTTTCTCAGGCTTTTGGATTTACAAAGAGAAAACAGAGGGTTACTTACAGGCTGCTTTATGGCAAGAATACATTACAAAGTTACACCAGGCTGAAACCCTCTGAGCCTCACACCCAAAGTCTTGCATATGGAGGCTCCTCCTTGGAAGCCCTTGCCTTCCACCTTCGGCAGACAGCTGCTCTACAGAGAACCTTACCCTTTGCATCTGAACTGCTCTGTCCCCTTTACTTATTGTTTTAGTTATTTTTAAATCTTGCTGTGCCCAGAATATCTTTAGTATGCCCCACCAGACACACTTTTGAGCCTTCTCCATAGTGCTTCCTCTTCCTGGAAGCCTGGCCTGTGTGGAGTGTATAGGCAGAATGAGGTCAGTGTATTAATTCCCCTCAGCTCTGTCCCCCCAACCCATAGCCCTCAACCAAGGCTCTTTCAAGATGGCTCACTCAATACAACTTTCCTCAGCTCTTCCTGTGTATGGTGGAAACAGTTTCCGCCATGCCCATAGTGGGTTTCTGCATACCCTTGTTCCCCGCTCCCTACACCCAGCCACATATTTGTAATTAATTCCATTCAATTTATCTCAATTTCCACATGCTATATGGTTTTTCTTAGGACCTTCAGTTAGATGATGCTCCAACTTAATGAATCCCTTGTAACTTGAAAGCATCATAAATTTAAAAAATGAGTTTATCATTGCTAATGAGGCAAACATCATAGTTTGAAAGGGAAAATTAATAAAAAGTCTAAAACTTGGACTCCAAAGCCTATATAGGAAAAAGAAAATTTCCAAGCCTCTCTGAGTTCCCAAAAAGGCAGCCCAAAAGATAAGGCTAAACCAAGAACTGGGTACAGATAACATCCCCCAGTGTGTCAACATTTCTCTGTCCTAAAGAAGATCAGATAGTTGTCAACTCATAGTTGTAAAAGTCCCTTCCTAGGAGATAATTAACAAACTTATTTCCTCTACAGCTCCCTGCTTAATTGCATCCTGCCTAAATATACAGTTATTGTTTTATCATAAAAACTTTGTAATCTCAGACACCCAGTCTTTTGAACTTTCCCCTTTAAAACCCCCCTCAGCAAAAAAGTGGCACTCTGCTTGTTCCCGAATGGTCAGGGTCCGAGTTGCAACTCCTTAATAAAGAAACCTCTGTTCTTGCATTTGGTGAGTTGTCTCCTTGGCAGTGGTATTTTTGGGGTTCTGAGATCTGAGCATAACAGTTTAGTCTACCTTAAATGTGCTCAGAATTTTGCTAGCCTAGATTGGAGAGAAATATCTACTGCCAAGCCTATTTTATGGCAAAGCACTGAACAGTTGGAATAACTTATTGAATGCTGCAGTGAAAATAAAAATTAGATTGCTTGTATGGGTACCAGGATGAAGTAAAATTAATCACCCCAAGTAGTTTGTTTGTTTGTTTTGGTAGTGCCAGGCATGAACCCAGACCCTCAGAGTTGCTCATGGCAGGGCAGTGTATATACTGTACTGGGAATGCAATCAACCACTGAAGGACACCCCCAGGTGTTGTCTGTATTATTTGCTTTCATAGTTTGTGCTTCAGATCCAGCATTGACTCAATAAGTTTCCTATCTACTCTGTAACCTGATAGTCAGTGTTGGCCATTTCCAATACTGGTATGAAAAAGTCCAGACGGTTGCTCTGTCATGCCACGCTTTGTGGGACGTTACCAGCTAGTAAAGGTTTGCAGCTATAGGTGCTTGTCCCTGTGTCGTATGTCTGGAATACAGCATTCTGAACTGCCATGTGACTACTGGGAATGGAACCCAGGTCCTCTGGAAGAACAGTCAGTGCTCTTAACCATCAGCCACCTCTCCAGCTCCCTGGAACAGGGCATTCTGAAAGAGGGAAATTACAGAGTACAGTATATAGACTGCCCTGCCATGAGCAACTCTGAGTAATATGACTTGTTATAGAAAGTGTTTTAAATATGGTAGGTACAGCAACTGACATAAAAATGTGAAGGTGAGTAAAATATCCTGGCCTTTTTAACCAAGCAAGTAAGTGATAATTTGAGAATAATCATCCTTCCATGACCTTAATGCATTTAAGTTTGCTTGTCCTTATCATGATGATGACGATAGGAAAGCCAACACTTGAGGTTGACTAAAACCATTGTCAGCTATCCTCGGCTAACTGGAATATCAGACAGAAGTAATACATACAGGTCTTCGAGCCCAATAAGTTTTTTGTTTGCTTTGGTTTTTTGAGACAAGGTCTTTCCGTGTAACAGCTCTGGCTGTCTTGGAACTTGCTTTGTAGACCAGGCTGGCCTGAAACTCGTAGAGACTAACCTGCTTCTGTCTTCGGAGTCCTGGGATTAAAGGTGTGTGCCACCACCATTGCCTGGTGTAAATTTGTATCAAAACTTAAAGTTGTATGTTATTTTCATTGTGATGCTAAACTTCTAGTTTCTTACCTGTACATCTTACAGTTACATCTATCTATAAAGTTGTTATGCAGACTAATGAGAAATATCTAAGGCAGAAAAGAGATACTGAGTACATCAGGGTAGATACATCTGTGTCTTACATATTTTAGTTAAGTACTTAAAGCAAAAGCTTTACTGAGGAAGTAAAGTTAGCTGAGGAAGGTGATACATGTCTGTAATCCCAGCACTCTGGACACTGGAGCAGGGGAGTGAGTTTGAGGCCAGGCTGGGTTACATAGTGAGAGTCTGTCTCAAAAACAAACAAATGAAAAACCACAATAGAAAACTTTAGCATAGTCTAATTTAAAAAGTTAGTGGGAAGGGTGATTTTAAAAGGTAAGAAAAAAAAAAAAAGCTTCTTGCTCCTTGCTCTGTCTGGCTCCACTTAACTGCATGTCCCTAAGATCTTCTGACTCTTGCAAGTTCAACAGTATCAAATGCTTTATTCAGTCCACACCATGGGTTATTTTAATAGCATGCTAGAAATACCCTCTCAGCAGCACACGTCTGAGATCAATCTTGTTCTGACAAACAGATCCTGTGTGCTCACTCATAGCGTGCTTTTCCCTTGGCAAGCATGGTTTGGCCAGTCTGTAAATTCTACCTTGACTGCTGATTTGCATTCTGATTCCCTCCCTGAGGACTGGAATCCTAACCTGAACCCTAGCCTGGGTGTCTGGGGCAAGGGGAAAGACTGTTTAGTCAAGCACTTGGCAGTCCCTTCTCCCTGGGAACTGATCCAATCTTTGTATCAAGTGGGGATACAAAGGTTGGGGGCTTACTTACTCTTAGCAGGACCTAAACCAGACCCCACTTTATTGGTGTGGTGAAAGCACGCCTGTAATCCTGGCACTAAAGCGGCTGAAACAGGAAGTAGAAAATTGAAGACTGAGCTATACAGCAAGATTTTGCCTCATAAAATAAAACAAGCATACATACAAAAACAAAACAATCTAGAAAGTTCCTACTATTCTTATTTAATAGGGTCAGTATTTCGTGACTACATGAGATGATCCGTAGTCCGTATGATCAAGATATCTTTATTGAGATAAATACCAGCCAAATGCAAGACAGAGTGTGCCCAGGGCAGCCGAGCATCGAGGCCAGGGAGAAGGGACTTTCATGTGCTCTGTAGCCCCTTAAGAGCCCATGCCGAGTCATCCTGACCTCACCTTGACCACGCCTTGACAGCCTCTAACAGGCGTGGCTTACTGTCCCCTACAGGTCAGTCTGACAAACAGGTGTTTTTTGAAGTAACCAACATTTAGAAACAGAGTGGAGCACATCTTTAATCCCAGCACTTGGAACCGAAAGCACAAGGATTTTTGAGTTCAAGTCTTGTCTGTACCACATAGCAAGTTCCAGGTCAGACTGAAAAACCAAAACAAAGCCAAAAAGTAGAAGGCCAGTAAGATGGCTCAGCAGGTAAGAAAATGTGCTTGCTGCCAGGCCTGACAACCTGAGTTTGATCCCAGAATCTGTGTGGTGGGAGGAAGGAATAGATGCCTGCAAATTGTTTTCTGGCCTCTACATGTACACTGTGGCACGTATACATACACACACTCATGCATACTTCGGCATACATGCACGTGCACACACACACACACACATAAAACATGCATTCACACTGTGACACTCTTGTGTGTGTACACACATGCTCACTGTGACATACATGCACATACATGTGTGTACACACATACACGCACACTGTGGCACAAATACGTCTACACATATACACACTAACACACGTGTGTACTGTGGCGCACATGTGTGTGTACACACATGCTCACTGTGACATACATGCACATACATGTGTGTACACCCACACGCACACTGTGGCACAAATACGTCTACACATATACACACTAACACACGTGTGTACTGTGGCGCACATGTGTGTGTACACACATGCTCACTGTGACATACATGCACATACATGTGTGTACACCCACACGCACACTGTGGCACAAATACGTCTACACATATACACACTAACACACGTGTGGACTGTGGCACACATGTGCAGCATGCACAACGCACACTGCCACACATGCATGCATCCACATGCAACTACATGTGCTCATGCACGTGCGCGCGCGCACACACACACACACACACACACACACACACACTCACACACACTCACACACACTCACACACACACTAAATAATTGTAAAACAAACCGAAAACAAAGCCAAATCTCTTCGGTTTGCTAGTAGTCAATCCCCAGCACACTGTGTATATTTTTCCTGGTAAAGCAGGAAAAAAAGAATCTGATCTTTTATTTAGAAAGGCATGCCATGGAGGTTAGATTTGAGAATGTGCCAACTTGTCGCAGAGAGTCCCCAGCTTGATCCCCGCATTAGATTCCATGTGAGTAACAGCCATTTAAAACACTATGATTGGACTGAGGCTATTCCCATTGGGGTGGCCCTGCTAGAAGTCAGGCTTCTGTAAGAGGAGACCATTGTTTTTCTCAAGGCTGTCCATATAGATACATATGTAACCTCTCCTTTTAGACCTGGGGCAGCCGCAACAGCGTTTTTATGTGTTGAACCCTGAATCGCTTCACTATCATTTGTGGTTCCCCTACAGCTTATAAATGGTCTCTCCTCAAGTTATCCTATTTTGAGTGTGCCATCTGTTTCCTGTCGGTTTCCTTGACTAATACAAGCAGTTACTATGTACAAGCGCTGAGCCTCGGTAAGCAGAGGCACAGAAATTCCTGCTTTCTGGGGACCACATTGCAGCCAGTTTCACATTCCCTTGGGGTCAGGCTGTCAACCTATCTGGGTGTGTATGTCTTTCCGGTCATTAGTCACAATTAAAAGAATGTACTGTGCCTGCAAGTGTGTCTGTGTACACTGTACAATTAGGACTTGGGGAAATCCTTGGCATTCGAAACACATTAGATGTGCTTAGCTGTCTCATTTCTTCAGCAGATTTTCGTTAAGAACTTGAGTATTCTTACACAGCAATGGTCACTGCCGCACTGCTCACAATAGCTAAGTTATAGAGCCAGCCTGGGTGCTTGACAGCAGAGGGATGGAGAAAGAAAGTGTGGTGTGTATACACAATGGATTTTTTTTTCATCCATAAAGAATAAAGTTATGTTAGCTCCCTGCTAGGTTCTGGGCATAGCATTATGTCCTGGTAGAGGCCAGGGGAGAGTCTGACACACAGACAGGGAGCAGATGAATGGACCAGTTGCTCATGACAATCACTGCAAAACATGAAAAGGCATTTATAGAGGTTTCGTTTTTTTTTGCCTTTTTTTTTTGCCCCCCCCTTTTTTTTTTGAGAGGGGCCATGAGAACACAGGGAATAAATTATTAAATAACAAAGTTGTTAAACTCATCAATCAGGAATAACAGAATACTGCTATAATAGAATAATTAGATGATAGGCTTAAAAATGACCTATGTCCTTTCCTGCAGGGTCTCCTGAAGGGTATATTCTACCCAAGTGAAAAACTAAACCAGGAAACAGAGTTACAGGGAATGGGAAATATAACCCAGGAGGAAGTGATAAGAATCTCCAGGAAGCCGATGAAGGAACATCCCAGGGCACCAGCAGACCCAGAGAGAACCAAACAGAAACAGTAGAGGGGCCTAGAAGAAACGCCATTAGAAGGTTGCGATGTATCTCAGTGGAGAGCTTGCCTAAGAAATGCCCTTAGGAGACCAAAAACAATAAGCAAGCAAGGCGTGTAGGGACATGCCTTTAATCCCAGCACTCTGTGAGTTAGAGACCAACCTGGTCTACAGAGCAAGTTCCAGAACAACTCGGACTGTTACACAGAGAAAACCTGTCTCGAAAAAAGAAAACAAATCTAAGCTGAAGTGGAGAGAGAGTATTCCCTTAATCACTAAACTTACGACAATAGACAAAATGTCCTTTAAAAGTATAGGAATTGTGTTCCATTTCTGAGAGACTCCACAAATTATAGATAATATAGGTGAGAACAGAGGTATGTAATAGTTGTTGGCATTTAGGCATCTGCACTGGTCTGCCTTTGGAGTACTGACAGGATACGCCCTCAGCTCCAGCCACTAAGAGCACCACCTGTGCATAATCACTATAGTCCCTTTTATAAGGGACCCTGCCCACCTCCCATCCTTCTCTCTCTTTCTCTCCCTCTCTCTGTCTGTCTCCCCCTCTTCTCATTGTTCCTGTCCCCAGAGGAAGATCTCCCCTTCCCCTTTTTCTTTTCATGATCCTTTCCTAATAATAATAATAACAATAATAATAATAATAATAATAATAATAATAACCCTCCATTTGAATTCTGTCACATGGTGTCTTTCTCTCTCGAGCTGCTTTTTAAAAAAATTACAGCAACAATAATAAAAAAGTTAAAGATACAAGCTGAAAACACTCAATGTACGGACTAAATGTATTCATAGGAAGTCACTTCGAATGTGGGTCACTCACTACAGTGTCTAGAGATCTGCAAATGGCCAAGCTGGAATCTGACTGCAGAGGCCTAGCTCAAGGCTGGCCAAGGGAAATGGTACCCTGTATTCATTTATTTTTATCACTCTGCCCATCAGTCTGTCTATTTGTTTTCAGACAGAATCCCACGTTGCCCAGACTGGCCTTAGACTCACTATGCAGCCTGAACTGATCTTGAACTGATCCTCATGCCTCCATTTCCCAGATGCTGGCACTGCAGGCGAGCATCTCCACACCTAGCATTGTCTATTCCTTTTGAGGCAAGGAGACAGGCTCTTGCTCTGTAGCCCCAGATGGCCTATTATTCACTATGGAGCCCAGGCTGGTCTTGAGCCTGTAGTAATCCTCCAGCCTCAGCCTCCATGGTGAAGGGATTACTCTCACGTATTTTATAGGCTGGAAATGTGCTGTTTAGCAGATGAACTCCACATTAGGGAGATGACCAAGAATTCTTTGAGATATTTATAAATTCCCTTTCACTGATCTCATTATCAGCAGAAACCTCATCATTCTAACTTGCCTTCCCCTCTGCAATTCCCACAATGAAGACAAACACAGGGTACGAGTGCAGGCCCTCCTGCCAGCTGTATATTTTTCATTTCGTTTCCTTTTGTTTGTTTATTTTTGTTTAAAAATGGCCCTGAACTCATGATCCTCCTGTTTGAGTACTAGGATCATAGGCACACGCCACCGTCCCTAGCCAGCATTCTTATTTTATATGTTTGCAGTGACTATAGTCTAGGTTAATGTCAGTGACACTCAGAGAGTCTGGGCTCCCACCATTTTATGGCTGACATTTCAGGCTTCTGAGCCTGCAAGACTGACAGCCAGTCTGCTGACTTCATTCAGGTGAGGCCTACCTGGAGAAGTCAGTCAGTCAATCACACTTCATTTGACAATTTCCCGACCTTTCTCTCGAGACCACTTCTTGAATTCCTTTACTTGTGAAGAAATATTCTAATTGTAATGCAAAACCTATGTCACCATTCTCAAACTAACTGACCTGATTTTTAACATTTTTAGTTTGTTTGTTTTATTTTATGTCTGTGAGAGTTTTGCCTGGATGTATATATGTGCACCACATGCATGCCTGGTACCCACGGAGGTTAGAGGAGACATCCGACCCCTGGGACTGGAATTATGGATGATTTAAGTGCTCTTAAATGCTGAGCTCTCTCTCCAGCTCTGATATGAGTTTTGAAAGCTCAAGAACAAGTAAAATTCACTAGGATTGAGATAGAAGATGAAGACAAGATCTCTTTGTGAGTTCTCATAAATACACTAGCTTGACATCTGCTGAAACCACTGATAGTACCCATATAACCATAAGGTTAATGCCACTGGTCTAGTTACTACTTATAATTTCCTCTCTCTCTCTCTCTCTCTCTCTTTCTCTCTTTCACACACACACACACACTCTCTCTCTCACTCTCTCTCCCTTCCTTTCTCTCGCTCTCTCTTTCCTTCCTTCCTCCCTTCTTCCTTTCCTTTTTGTTTTTTGAGAGAGAGGGTCTCACTGTGTAGCCATGACTGGCCTTGGACTTGCTATAATATGGACCAGACTGGCCTCCAAGTCACAGCGCTTTGCCTGTCTCTGTCTCCCAAGTGCTAGAATTAAAGGCAAGTGTCCCGCTCATCCCCACGTGCAGGCTTAGTTGCAAGTTCTTCTAAAGCTTACTGTCACAGAGGTGGATTCCCATGGTGAATTAACATCAAGCTTGCTTTTTCCGTTTGCACTCCTTATGGTGTGGGCCTTGCCATTAGAAGGGCAATGAATGAGTCCACAACACCAGCAGTCCTTGGAACCTTAAGAGAACTACAGTGCCCCAGGCCCCACCTCACTCTGTGTTCTGAATTAGAATCTGCAAATGCACTGGAAAATTTGAGAAGCAATGACCCCGGGCTTGTTTTTCAAGCTGCAGTTGCAACCCATTAGAGTGGGTCATGAAATCAATGTAGTGGTCCTACTGTATTTAAACACACAAAAAAAAAAAAAAAACAGAAAGCATCAGCGTTTGTTGCATGTGTAAGAACAAGCGCTCTGTGAAATCCTTGTAGTAGCTATAAATGTGCTTATGTTTTGTCAGCCATGATGTAACAAGAGTCCTGGCCAAAGTTTATGAAAGCTACGACAGTGTCTCTCAAAATGCTGTCAACACTGGGAATGTAAGACATTGGAACAGTGTTTCTCAAAATGCTGTGTGCGTTCCCCAAGACATTGAAAAACTTAGACTGACATTGAGAAAGGGAAACCAATGCTAGCAAGCAGTGGTGGTTCTGAGAACCATCGGCTGGCAGTCATCTCAGAAGTTATCAGGCATTATAATAAACTGGGAGGCTTCTGATCCAGAATTTTAATTCAGTAGGTCCAGGGTGGTACCTAAGGGTGGCAGTTCTAATCAATTCCCGGGTGATGCTGATGACGGTAGTGACATCACATTACATCCATGAAGTGACTGGAATCAGGTACTTGCTTCGAGAGGAATTCTTTTCTTATTTATGTCTAAATCCGTCACTCTAACAAACGTTCCATTTAATTTCTGTATGCATTATGTACTACAGCCTAAATGGGTCCTCCCTAGTGCATGTGCCTCGGTGCAACAGCCTTCAGAGGTCAGGCCTTTAATCCCCGCCCCCACCCGTGATGGATTCCTCCTTCTCACAGGAGTGGGTTCCTAAGGGCAATGCCATGCTTATGAAGGGTGAGTTCACCTTCCTCTAAGAATTCAGCCAGTGACTATACTCCTTTTGCCAATTTTTACTTTCTCCAGAGTGTGCCTTCTACAGCTACCAGATACACATAGACAGGAATGCCAACTGTGAACCTTGAACTTTACACGATACTTTTAGACCAGCTCAAATCAGTGTGTCAGAGTCCATCTCATGTGTGAGCTTGTTAGAAATGTACATCTCCCAAGATCACCTCAGTCTTAATCTCTAGAGGGAATGGGCCTATCCAATCTCTCCCGGTGGTTGCTAAAGTAGCATGAAGGGTGAGATGCTCTACTTGGGATCACTCCCAGTTTCTAGGGGCCACGTTAAACTTTGATGTCTGCTTCGCACACCCACAGTTCACTACACTAGTGGGAAAGCTAGCAGCAGAATCATCTCTGGCTGTGGGTTTCCTAACACCACAACAAACACAGGAAATACGTCTCTTCAGTAGTGGTAAAAAACTACCCATCCATTACTCGTTAGAAATGCCCTGCATGTTTCCTTTCAGAAACTTCAAGCTGCACAGGAAGATACTTAGCAACATACTAAGTTTCTTTTTTCCAATAATAAGAATCTGTGCTTCCTTAGTTTTTTTTTTTTGTTTTTGTTTTTTTTTGTTTTTTAAGTCCACATACAAAGTAACAGGTTCCATTACGGCATCTTTAGGCATTTGTGTCATATTTTGTCCTTCTTTGTTCCTCTTTCCTACTTCCATCCCCTGCCAAGGGAGAAAAAAGATTCAGACATAGCACCCCCAAACTTTGGCTTATCCAGTTCTCTACATGTTGGATCTCTTTTTATCATCCTCGGATAGTTTGTGAGCAAACTCACACTTTATAATAACTATATGATAGTTATGATAAACATACTCAGTTACAAGGAACTTTATGTTTTGGATAAGACTGGTCTCTTAGGAGCTATCAGTTTGATTTTGTTCTTGTATCTATTGTTATATGTGTACATGTGTGTGGTGGAGACTTGTGTATGGGAATCTAGATACTTACAGAGGCCAGAGGAGGGAGTCCAGTCATCTGAAGCTGCAGGCTGGAGTGAGCTGCCTGATGGGGTGTTGGTGGTCTTCAAGAGCAGTGCATAAGTCTTAACCACTGTCTAGTCTAATTTTAAGACAGGGTCCAGCTATGTGGTTCAGGCTGGCCTGGAATTTACTATACATTCCTGGTTGGCTTTGAACTCATAAACCTGCCTTAGTCTCGTGAGTGCTGGGATTAAATGTGTGAGTCACCACAACGGGCAGGCATGTTTGTAGATTTTACCACACTATTGGTTGATGCTATTGTATGATGATGCCCAGCTTTTCAGAAGGGAGCTACAGTCCTAGTTTTGGGATTATCTATAGAAGTGTTTGAGGGTTTTGTTGCTGCTGTCATTTGTTTGTTTCTGGTGTTGGAGTTTGAATCCAGAGCCTCACACAAGTTTAGTGTGGGCTCTACCAGTGAGCTGAGAAAAATCCCCCCTGAGGTAGTTTTTTAAAATCATTTTTTGGTGCATATGCTGGGAATTGCCTAAGGACTCACACATGCTTAGTATGTACTAAGTTGATTCTTAGCCAGCTGTGAATCTGAAACTTGAATTAAAAAAAAAAAAAACAGCATGAACAGTCCAGAGGAAAGAGCTTACCATTAAATAACACAGGCTTCTTTCTTTGCCTCGACAATAAACTGATTTGGGGATTGGACAGAATCTAAGCATCAAGCTACATTGCTGGACTCTCTGGGAAGGATTTAATAAATGCAAAGTTACAGAGCATCACAATATATCCCAAAGACCCCCGAAGAGTCTTAAATTAGTATAACTACTGAAGTTGATGATATTTCAGAGTCTTTTCTTATGTGGGACCTGACAATTGTAGGCATTATGTTTTTTCATTTAGAATACGAGCTAGACCATTGAATAGTGACAGACTGATGGCTCGCTGCACAAGTCATGAAAGCTTGTGAGGTCAGGAATGTTGATGTGAGCTTGACACAGCTCAAACATCAACACAGTTTTTTACACAATAAATCTAGTACAGGAAGATCATGTATTTTTCTGTAGAGTTTCAAAGAAATTTATTAATTCAATTTTACTTAGAAGTCTCAGGATGGCAAATTTACATGTGCTATTAAATGTGTTTCCTAACAGTGTGATTCTCAAATGGAAGTATCAATTTTATTTTTGATTTACTGCCTAGCATGATTCTGTCTTCAAATACTTGTTAATCAATGAATGAATGAGTGATTGAGTTAATAAATGAGAAAGAGAAAATGATAGACAGAAAGAAAAGAATATAGATGTTAGATCACTTGGTTTGTTTGTTTTGAGATGGGGAATCTAATGTAGCCCAGGCTGGCCTAAAACTCACTATGTAGCTGAGGCTGGCCTTGAACTCAGCCTCCTGAGTACTGAGATTATAGGCACATACCACCATGTCCAATTTTACCCCTATTTTAAAGCCAGTAAGTGATGAGAATTAAAGTGATTTGCTGAAGAAGGTTCAGGTCAACACATGGCAAAAGCCATGACTTCCAGATCCAAAGTCTTCACCTTCCACCCTCTCTGTTACTGTCTGTCTTCTTTCTTACGAATTTATGATATCTAGCCATGCATTAAAATCACCACAGCCGGGTGTTGGTGGCGCATGCCTTTAATCCCAGCACTCGGGAGGCTGAGGTAGGCGGATCTCTGTGAGTTCAAGACCAGCCTGGTCTACAGAGCGAGTGCCAGGATAGACTCCAAAGCTACACAGAGAAACCCTATCTTGAAAAACCAAAAAAAACCCCAAAAAACAAAAACAAAAAAAGTCACCACCACCATAAGTGCCCTGAGGGTTTGACGTATGGTGAGCACATGCTAAGCACAGATCCTGAGTTGCACCTCTATCCTATCCTCTGTATGATGCTTTTTAAGGGATAGCAATGTGCAACCCTCGTCTGTTTTAGTTACCTTTCTATTGCTGTGACAGGACACCAAGAACAAGGCAACTTACAAAAGGAAGCACTCAGTTTCAGGGAGTCAGAGTCCATGACGGCGGAGCAAAGGCATGGTGGCAGGAACAGCTGAGAGCTTACACCTTGATTCCCAAGTTGGGGTCAGAGAAAGAGACACTGAAAATGGCCTGAGTCTTTTGAAACCTCAAATCCCACCTGCAGTGCACACCTCCTTCAACAAGACCACACCTCCTAATCCTTCCCAAACAGTTCCACCAACCGTGACCAAGTATTCAAGCATATAAGCCAATGGGACCATTCTCACTCAAACCACTTCACCATCCTGCACGCCCATCACACCCCATCCCAGGCTTCTTGTTTTGCTTTTACTGTAATTCTTCTCTGTGGCCAACTGAGAATCACCATGCTCGGGGATTCTATTGTTACTGTTTTCAAATGTGTATTTTATTTTTAATTGAATGTGCATGGGTGTGCACACACATGCGTATAGGCAGAATCCAGAAGAGGGCATTGGATCTCCTGGCGTTGGTAGTTGTGAACCACCAACTTGGGTGCTGGGAACTGAACTTGGCTCTTCTGCAAGAGCAGTACTCACTCCTAACCACTGAGCCTTCTCGCTGACATCCTGCTATGTTTTTAGAGCCTGGACTGGCATCAAGTTTGTGATCCTCCTGTCTCAGACTCCCAAATGCTTGCACTATAGGCTACTCCACCATGCATAGCTCCCCTCCCCAACAGTGCAGCCTTGCACATACTAAGCAAGCTCTTTATTGAGCTACATCTCCAAATACATATTGTCAGTCCTATGATCCTAGTGATTAAAAATAGCATAAAGATCCACTAACCAAACTTTGCTTTAGAGCCTCTTTCTACGATTTGAAACTCCATGTTAAGTATTTGCTATGCCATGGGCAAACACTAACAAGTCACAGTGAGTGTCTTGTTCTGCTCTATATAGCTTCACCCACTGGCCTGGGAAGTTTATTCCATGATGAGTCAGTGTAAAACAACTTTTTTTTTTGCTTGAAATTAAATAAACACCAGGAGATTAGTTTTCCTTCTGTCACTGAAAGGGCAGACTAAAGAACACAGGTCAGAGCTCAAGGATGCTGCAGAATGCCTTGGAGGTGCATCTTAATAATGCCGCTTCCCACAGGTACCAGGCACACAAGCCCTGCTCTTTTCATGCCTGTTAAGTTTTACGACTCATTTGTTCTCTTCATGAATAGTATCTTGACAGCGTGCTCATAGGCAAGTGGAACCAATGGCGTGAAAGCTAAGCTGCATTGTATTTAAGAAATTATTTATTGTGATTATTGTATGTGTGGTGGGATGGAAGCATGCACCTGTGGAGGCCTGAGGACAACTTCAGGGGGCCAGCTCTCTCCTTCCACCTCTTCTATCTTTTCATGGGTCAAACTCAGGAGGTTGCATTCACCTGGCCACCATTTTTACCCTTGTAGTCATCTCCAGGCATCTTCCTTTGTATTGCTTTTACAGCTTCTGTATATGCACACGCATGTGTCCGGGGTGGGTATGCTCACCTGTGCCTGTGTGTGTGCCCACAGAGGCCAGAGATGGGATCAGACATCTTGACGAGAAGGTGACCAGTTCTGCTCAGCCTTGTGCTCCCACCAAAGTGTTCACTACAGGCCCCAAACCACCACCAACCAGCGATGGACAGAAATGTCTGCATCTGTGAGCCAAGATGGAAATGGACATTTCCTCTTTGTAAGTTCCTTGTCTAGGTCTTTGTGACAATGGCAGAAAGCTGACCAACACATGTCAGTGAGCACAGACTTACAGCATTGCTTTTAAAGACTAGTAGTCCATTGTACATTTACTCAACCACCCCCATCATTTCAAACAGTTCTTACACGCTCTTGATTGTTTTTTGAAAAGGCAATAAATCTTATTGACTGGCTTCGTAATGCTTTCCTCCAGAGAATTCTGAACCCTAAATCTTCCCTGTGCATTTTTGATCGTTTAAATATTTGTAGACTGTCAGCTGAGCCAAGGAAGTAGGAGCCAGACTTTTATAAGCTATTGAAAAGAGAGAATGGGTCACTTGGAACTGTGATTTTTCTTATAAAATTTTGAACTTGATAATTTCACAGACCCATCATGTTTGGTGAATTTCTTCAGTTGTTTCCAAACTCACTAAGATCAGTGCGGCATAATGTTGTAATGTTTTAGCGATGACTGTACTAGTTTTGAATGGCAACCAAGTCTGTAATTACCAGGGTGTGGCTATCCAGTCATAGGAGTAAACACACATCCACCCAAGTCACCGTTGATGCTTCACTAAGACAACAAGGCAGAGCAACAGGAAATCAAGTAGTAGAGATGTCTAGAAAAGTATTCAGCTGGAATATAATGCTTTATCAGCAAGAGGGTGATTATAAAAAGCAAGAGGAAAGATGGAACTCTTATCTGGGAAGACTTGAAGGTTCTATGATGGAATGTCTTTGGTGGGGTCATTGTCTTGGTTAGGGTTACTCTTGCTGTGATGAAACACCATGGCCAAAAGCAACATGGGAAGGGAAGGGTTTATTTCACTCGTAGTGTCATAAAACAGTTCACCATCAAAAACAGTGAGGCAGGAACTGGAGGCAGGAGCTGATGCAGAGGCCATGGAGGGGTGATGTTTACTGGCTTGCTCCCCATGGCTTGCTCAGCCTGCTTTTTTATAGAACCCAGGACCACCACCAATCACAAATGGATCGGGTCCTTCCCCATCAATCACTAAGAAAATGTGCTGCACCCAGGTGTTCGGGAGGCATTTTCTTAATTGAGGTTGCCTCCTTCCAGATAATACTAGCTTATGTCAAGTTTACATGAAACTAACCAGCACAACCATTTTGAAAAGAAGTGTAGGAATCTTGGCATGATGGCTCATGCTTGTAGTCTTAGAAGTTGAGAGGCTGAGGCAGGAGGACTGCTGTGAACTGGAGGATAGCCTAGACTACATAGTGAGTTCCGTGCCAGCATGAGCAACAAGACACATTCATAGACTGGAACATCTACGGCTATGAGCTAAAATAAACAGTTAAAGCTGCTCTTTGGAGTTTCCACTTATCTACCATGCTTCCCATGTACAGACCACCACCCCGCTGTTACTGGGTAAGTCCTAGCTTGGAGTGCTAGAGCCTTTGTTCCATAATAAGGAGACCTTGGCATTGATAAGAACAATTATGAGTGAGACACCACACCTTTGCCATAGGATCCTGGGGAAATACTTGAAATATTAAAAAAAAGCAAAATATCTACTTTTCATCTGAGACATGCTCATGTATGAAAGGAATGACCGTGGTGATATGCACAGCCCCATCTGAAAGCCTGAAAGCTTTTGTGTGTGCTACAACAGAAGTTTTGCTTTCCGATGAGAAATAATTGCCACAAAATGTAGATGCTTTCAATTTTTAAAATAGTTTTTAAAGGAAAAAATCGTTTCCTTCAAGGTTCAAAATGATTCTTAGGCAAATTAATGTACATGAAGAATAACTTGAGCAGGACAATAAGCACAAGGGGCTGTATTGTCAAATTGTCGACAGCGCATGGTTTAAATTTTGAGAACATTGTGAAAGGTTTATTGCAATATATGTAACATACTCGAGGGCACATTAAATTTCTATTTTCAATCACTCGGGCTTCACATTCTTGGTATTTATTTGCTTCAAAGAGAAATCTTTCTTCTTCCAAATCATTGCACAGCTTCCCAGGGAGAACTTGTATAGATGTTTTGTTACTTTTAAGTCTTAAAAAAAAAAAAAAATCCTCCATCAGACTCAGAGACTTTCGAAGTGTTTCAGACAACACTGCAGAATTCAGCAGCATGAGTCAACTCCATGTACGGTTCCCTTACTGTTAACCTAATTGGTAATTGTTAACTTAAGTGGTCACATTGGAGGAGCAGGCATGGTCCTATCAAAGAACAAAGGATGGTAATTAGTGTCAAAATCTTTGAACCTAGTACAATCATTGTAACAATTGATCTGGGAGAATAAGATACAAATAATGGAAAACATTGCTTTCCATTTCTTTATTTATTGCATGTGGTGCTTGTCTATGCCCCGGGGCACTTGTGGAGATCAGAGGACAACCTGCAGGAGTTGGTTCTTTCTTTCCACCATGTGGCATCTGGGGATTAAACTGAGGTCATCAGGTTTAGCAGCAAGCATCTTTACCTGCAAAGCCACCCCACTAGCTCAAAAGTTCTTTTTAATTACAAAGAGAGACTACACTAATTGAATAGTCTACTAAAACTATCATGTAGTTGGCATTTTCTTTGGGCCACCAACGAGCTCCCACATAAAGACACAGAGATTTATTATTAATTATGAATGCTTGGTCTTAGCTTAGGCTTGCCCCACTAGCTCTTTTAATTTAATTCAACCTGTTTCTATTCATCTGTGTTTTGCCTCATGGTTTTTTACCTTTCTTTCATTCTGTATGTCCAACTTACCTGGTTCCTCCATGTCTTAGTGTCTGGTCCCTGGTATCTCCTCTCTCCTTCATGGCCTAAATTCCTCCTCTTACTTACTCTCCCTGCCTGGGAATCCTGTCTGTACCTCCTCCCTCATTATTGGCTGTTCAGCTTTTTATTAGACCAGTCAGGTGCCTTAGGCAGGCAAGGTGAAACAGCAACTTATCTTTACATAGTTAAACAAATACAGCACATCTTTGCATAGTTAAACAAATATTCTGCAACACTATTACATTAAAACAAATGTACAAATGAAAAACTAGAATAGAACAGAAACAATACATATATGTATATATACACATATATATGCATATATATGCATGCCATGTGTAATACAATAAGGAAAGGAAGAACCATTCCAAAATATTTAACATTTTAGGCCAGGTGCCTCCAACACTCAGGAGACTAAGACAGGAGAATCCTGAGTTCAAGGCTAATCTGGACCTCATAGGGAGTTCCATACCAGCCTAGGGTACATCATGAGACCCTGTCTCAAAAATAAAACAAAGCAAAATGCTTTTCAATTTGTAAAAAAGGATCTTAGATCATTCCTTCATACTATAGACCAAAATGAATCTTGGCTGAATTCAAGAGTAGTTATTAAATAACTGAAAAATCAGAAGAAAATAGAGTTGAATATACAGCAATCCTCTTGAAGGTGATTACTTTTTATACTTTGGAGCAAATAAAATAAAATAAATCCCCCAAACGGACAAACAAAAAACCTCCAAAGAAAATAAAAGCACTTTTGTAAAGTGACCAAATCAATATGTAACTATGACTGATCACAATAAGCTCCCCAAATCTTGGTGAGTACGAAGTCAGAAACAAGCATAGGCAAGGAATAAAGGCATGGAGGAGGATTTGGTACCCGCAACAGGTAAGGAGAGAGTATATGACATTTCTAAAGCAATGATTCCTCAAACAAAGGAAGCACGAGGATTTTGTTCTGGGAGACTAAATAACCTCACTGTTGAAGAAGGCACAATCCTGAGCAGTCGCAATTTAAGGGCATAGTTTAAAAAGGAAAGATTTCTTGTCATATTTCGCTCCAGGTCATGAATATTTGTTCCAGAGGTTAAAATGGTGGGCAGGAACACTTGGTATATGCTCAACTTGTGTGGTCAAGATGGCAAGCAAATGCCTTTGAGTATGTCCTAGTTGCTGGTCTATTGCTGTCAAGAGACACCATGACCAAGACAGCTTTTATAAAAGAAAACATTTAAGTGCGGGGTGGGACTTGCTGTAGTTTTAGGTGTTTAGTCTATTATCAACACGGAGGGGAGCGTGGTGTTATGCATGGTGCTGGAGCAGCAGCTGAGAGCTTTGCATCTTGGTTGGTAGGAAAAGCACAAAAACTTTGGAGCTTCAAAACCAAAAGCCAGTGAGCAAGGATGGGAGATAGAGAATGCATATATCCAAGTCAAATGGGAAAAGTGTAGCTTTAGACACGCGTAAGAGTAAAGTGGGAGATCTTGGAGAAAATTATTGATTGAGGATGTATTTTTTTCCTCATCATCTCTTGTCATTTTCAACTTTTCTTTGTTTCAATTACCATGCTTGTAGATGATACACATATTTTGTATATTTTTGAGACAGAGTCTCTCTCTCCACCTAGCTCAGACTGGCTTTGAACTATCCTGTTTCAACCTCCCATTTTCTGGAATCACAGCACATTGAGTGATATACATTTTTAAAGTGGGTCTCATGTGGCCCAGGGTAGCCTCAAGCTCACTATGTAGCTGAAGGTCATCTTGAACTTCTGATCATCCAAGTGTTAGTACTGTAGATATGTCCACCACCCAGTGTATGCAATGCCGAAGATTGAACCCATGGCCTCAAGCTTGCTAGACAAGCACTCAATCAATGCAACTTCATCCTCAGCTCTGATACACGTATCTTCAATCCTGACCAACAGTAAATACCAGAGCACTAAAAGCTATACTCTTTATTGTTGTCCACTGGGTCATGGCCAGGATGTTAGGACTTCCAGTTTTTTCTCACTCCAATGGAATGACTCATTCTTTCTGTTTTCCTCAGTAACTCATCACTATTCTCCCCATCCCAGCTGCCTTTCTTATAACATAAAAAAAATAAACTTCATTGTTTTTTTTAGCTGCCCTGCAGGAGTAATCAATGTCTTTAGAACCTTTGATATCCCTGTTTAAAGAGGCCTAGCATGAACTTCTCACTGGCATCCACTAGCCAGCCTCTCATCTCCACTGTGACACCAAGTGTCCAAAGAAGCAGTCCAAAGCAGCTAATCTACTCACAACTAGCAATTTGGTCCGGATTTAATTCTATTAAATGGATGCTCATCTTTCTTAGCAATTCCTAGCTTGATCGGTATGTAAGGCATCTAGTTCTGTGGAATTCCTCCAAGGGAAGTTCCCAACCCTTGATATTTAGCTGGGAAGACCCGTACAGCCACACAATAATATTCTGCTATCCCTGAGTGTATTTACAAAACACGAGCAATTTGTTCATGCTCCACCACTGCCTCATGTTTACCATTTGTCAGTTTCCGTGTAATACGTACTTATCGCATGGCCAATTTAAAGCTCGGACAGTTCGCACCATTGCTCACTGGCTTTCAGTTTTAAAGCTTCGGTCTTTTTTTCCCCCTATGATGTCCACAGTTCAGTAAAACTACATAGTGACCATAATTACTTGACTTAAGCATTATTTTTATTGCTCCCGAAATCAACACATTGTTGGAAGGAGAGGTGTTTGGGGCTCACCATTATTGCAGTAAGTACTCTACCATACGGGTACATACATGCAGAGTCAGACCATGGTAACACACACCTTTAATCTCAGCACTTGGGAGGCAGAGACAGGTGGATCTCTGTGAGTTTGAGGCCAGCCTGGTCTACAGAACAAGTTCCAGGACTGCCAGGGCTATAGAGAGAAACCCTGTCTTGAAAAACCAAGGTGGGTGGGTGTGGGGAGCCTAGACAGTAGTGAAATTTAGGGAATAAGGAATGAGTTTTGAGTACATTCACTCCTGTTTTAATATACTTTTCAACCTATAAATCCATGGTTTAATTCTTAAGAAATATTGTGTGTTATATACCTTACAATATCCTGGCTCTTGAACAAGCCATCTGTAGCACACCGCTGGTTTTAAATTTACCTCAGAGTCTGGAACAAAACCTTAGTTTGGAAGCTAAGGAGTGGTTCTTGTATCTAAAGCAATTCTTGACCCAAATACACAGACATTCATCTGGATTAGGTTATCAGAAAACACAATGATTGCATGTGTCTGGTATTGTGCCAGGCTATTATGTCACAAGCAAAATTAAGAATCTTCCCACTTCCTTCCCCATTTCAATAAAAAGCCCCCCCCTTTTTTTCTAGGTTTTCAGGCCAGAATTCTTACTTGTCACCTTCAGCTACCTCTTCCTCTCACCCCTGATGGCTCCACTTCCAAACAACATCCAGGTGCCCAATCCCTCCCTTCCTCCACCATGACCAGCCTGTGCGAGCTACCATTCTTTCCTCTTGAGAGCACTGCATTCCATGCCCAAATGGCCTCTCTCACACCCTTGCAACAGGAGTGTATACAGAGAAAGCAGAAGTCAGGGGCCCTTTAAAGCTGTTACTTGTACTTTTCTTCTGCTCAGCATTTTCTGACAGTCTCTTGCCTCACGCCAAGAAAAACTAGAGTCTTCCCAGTGGTCCAGGAACCCCACCTTACTGGCATGCCTCCTTACTCTTCTGACACCACCTACTTCTCAGCTCACACCGCTCAACCATGTGTGTGCTCCTTCCCTGTCCCTGCTGGGATAATTCGACAGAGTCTGAGTCTGCTGTACTCTGTGTAGCCTTCTTCAAAGACCTATGTGACTCTTCTGTGATTATTTATTTATTTTGTTAACCCCTGCAACTCTGAGGATGAAACTCAAAGTTAGCTCAGCAGTCTACCGAGTCAGCCAGCTCCCCCCCCCCCCCGCCCCTATTTATTACCATTTTCCTCAGTACAGGTTTTAAAATTCTGTGTCTACTTATTACCCGCAGAATTCCCCACTTGAATTTTCCACATAGACTCATTTCCATGAACTTACTGTGTGTTTTACCCCTTGACTGTCCCCTCCCACCCCACCCCCACTAGAACATAAGCTACACAAAGCCTTTGTCTGTATTATTCACTAAGAATTCTTCAGTGTCTAAGATACTCCCTGGTGTGTTAGGTGCTTAACATATTTTTTGAATGAGGGAATAAAAAATGTGTCATCGAAGAAGCTGAAGTTTGATTGTGGGTACATTTGTAACCAGCCTAGCTACGCTTCCTGATTTTGGACTCTAGTCTCCTGGTTACTAATCCCTAACATTGTTGCCAAGCATCTGTAGTTCTGACAAAGCCAGCAAAGATCCCTGTCAGTTCCTGGCCCAGCCCTGGATCTTGGGTCTTTTTTGGCTGGAAATTTTGTGGTTCAGGTTACGTTTCATAAACACCGTTTTGTGTCTGTGTCTGAGCTTTGAATGCTGTTCCTTTTTTGAGAGACAGAGTGAGAGGATCTCATTACATTAGACCAAGCAGGCCTTCATTCAGGTCATGGTCCCCTTGCAGCGGCCTCTCAAGTGTTGGAATTACAGGAATTTACACACCTGGCTTCTGTTGCTACTTCCTTCCTTCCTTCCTTCCTTCCTTCCTTCCTTCCTTCCTTCCTTCCTTCCTTCCTACCTTCCTTCTTCTTCTTTTCTATTTTTTTGCTTTTAGGAAAGCACCAGTGTCCCTTATACATGTTAAGCTCTACACATCGAGCAATATCCCTGAGTCTGAGCTTTGGGTCTGATAGTATACTCTGCTGTGGCAGATTATATAACAAAGCACATTGTCATTACAATCTCTAAAAATTAAAATGAAAGCCAAGTGTGATAACATATGTCTTTGTCTTTAATCCCAGCACTTGGCAGGCAGAGGCAGATGAACCACAAGTTCAATATTAGCCCGTGCTGCATAGCAAGGGCAAGGTTAGCCTGGGCTACACAGTAAGGTCCTGTCTCAAAATAAACAACCCAAAACTTAAACTATGTGGTCATGTGAACTTGTAGTTCACAGATACTCGGGAGGCCAATGCAGGAAGAATGCTTGAGATCAGCCTGGATAACATGAGTTGTCATATTTTTAAAAATTAAAATGCTTTATTACAAAGGATAACAATTCTTTTGGTGATTGCATAGCAGACTAGTTTTCTGTCAAGCCTTCTACTATCTATATAAGATAAATGAAAATCCCTACAGAATTCAGGTTTCACACACACACACACACACACACACACACACACACACACACACACACACACGCTTGCACAATTAAACAGATTAGAGGCAGTCTGTCAGCTATTGTTAGATTTCAAGATCCCTGGCTACCTACACACCTTTCTTTAGCACTTTGCAAAAATCGTGGAGTAGCTAGGATCAACTGAGTAGTATCTCAGCTGTCAGCTTAGGTATTTGCTATCTAGTCAATACAGCATAGACACTCTGAATTCGTAAGCCACCTCTTGATTAGGAACAATGATGCTAATGAGAAGGATTTTCAACTGCCAACAACCCTGTGGTTTTCTTTAAGTATATGCCCCTGCACTGTTTCTGCAGAAGCTCTACGAAGAATAGAAATATAAATGGTGATCTTTTCCAAATAGAATCGATTTGGCCACAACTTGGAGACCTCTAGGTACTTAAAAATGCCAATAGAAACCATAAAAAGGACATTTCTCTTTTCATCACAACATTCTAGAGAGATTGAAAAGAAATCTTTTTACAGATTTGATACTGTTTCCCCGATCAACACTTCCTATTTGTGCGGCAACTGAGGGGAAACGGAATCAAATACTTCTTTTATGATCCTAGGGATAGAACTCGGGCCCTCACACATGCTGGGCAAGTGCTCTACCACTCAGCTACACTCCCCTCTCAAGCAAATAATCTACCATGTTTTCTTTATAATCGTATCTCTACAAACATGTCACATTAGCCAATGTTTCAGGAGAGAAACCTGGGGATTTTAGTTGCCAAAAATGACATTGCATCCTCTTATTCATTGGCTTAAAGTTTTTTTGTGGTTTTCTTTCCTTTTTTAAAATATTTTATTGTTGTTGTTTGAGACAGTGTTTCTCTGTGTAACAGTCCTGGGTGTCCTGGAATTCGCTCTGTACATCAGGCTGGCATGAGTCTGCCTCTGCCTCCCCAGTGCTGGGATTAAAAGTATACGTCACCACTGCCCGGCCTAGTTTACAGGTTTTATGAAATCACTCTGTATTACTAGAAAAACTGACAGTCTAAGTAATACTAAAAGATGATGAGGCAAGTGGTTCTCACAAGCTAGAGTGAGAGCTAAGAACAGAGACTAAGCCCCCGTCCCTGCCCCCGCCATTAGAGTGCAGGATGAAATTACTGAATTTCATAAAAACACTGGCAGCCTAAAGCTATAAGAATCTACCGAATATTAGTTCAGTTAATGTTTCATTAAAGGCCAGCAGAATAATTCAGTTTTTTTGTCTTAACCTAAAAAAAATCTCAAATTGAAATTCTTTATGAACATCATCATTTCATCTATTTCAATATTTATTTGTGAATTATGAAAGGACTTTGGTTAGCTGAACTCACTGGGAGTCCAGGAAAGAGAAGGGCATAAAAAGTCAGCAACAATCACCACTTTGCCAACAGGGTGTGAATCAGCGAGCCGGGGAGCTCAGTCCTCAGTGGGTTGATTAACTCAACATGGTCCATCCCATGTTCTTAAATAGACCAGGGAAGAGAAAAGAATAGAAGAGGATGGGGTTTGGGCATGCACCGTTTCACATTTAAGACATCTGTGGCCAACCCTGTAAGTGTTGATGAATGAGACCAGTCAAAATCCCGAAAGCAAGGGGCTTCTCACCAAATGAAAAGCCTAACAGATACAACACAAAAAGAAGTTCTCCTCATGATGTGAGTTGGTCCCCCTTCCCAGGCATTCATACATCTTCAAAGATGTGAGCATTTTGCCCTACCGAGAAGGGATATAAAATTAATGCAGACTTCCTTCCTTCCTTCCTTCCTTCCTTCCTTGAGTCGGGGTTTTTCCTGTAGTTTTGGAGCCTCTTGATTTATAGTCCAGGCTGGCCTTGAACTCACAGAGATCCACCTGTCTCTGCCTCCCAAGTGCTGGGACTAAAGGCGTGCGCCACCACCGCCCAGCCATGCAGACTTCCTTAATCATAATTTTTTCTTCAGGGCCTGGTGCCTCAAATTTGTAATTCCAGCATTTTGTAGTCAGAGGCAGGAGGATTACTATGAGTTTGAGGCCTTCCTAAGCTGCATAGTGAGTTCTGCATTAGCCTGGGTTAAAAAGTGAGATCCCGTGGGGGTCACCATGAAGAACTGTTTTAAAGGGTCACAGCATTAGGAAGATTGAGAACCACTGCTCTACCAAAAAGGTAGGCCCCAAATGAGTAAAGACTTCATTTCTTTGTACTTTTTTTCTTCTGATAACACATTTGTAGGTGAAGAAACCTTTTTAATATAGCATCCCTGCTTTTAATTAAACTAATATATTTTAGGATGCCACATAGTTCGATGCTCTTTCATCCTCTCCCTCTCTTCCTTCCTTCCTCTCCCCTCCTGTAGATGGATTTTTCTTTGGGCCACCAGGTCACAAGAAACAACACAGAGACTTATTCATTATGAAAACTTGGCTGATAGCTTAGGCTTGTTACTAACTGGCTTTTGTAACTTAAATTAACCCATTGTTTTTAATCAGTCTACTTTTGTCTCATGGCTTCATCACCTTTACTCTGCACTGCCCACGCTGCTTCCTCTTTGTCTGTCTGGCAACTCCTGGCATCTCCCCTCAATCCCACCTTCTTCGTCCCAGTGTTCTCTATGCCTCGAAAATCCTGCCTAGCTATTGGACGTTCAGTTTTTTGTTAAACCAATCCAGTGACATATCTTCATACAGTGTAAAGGAATATTCCACAACACCTTCCCTCTGCCTTTTCAACAGTGGTTTTCAACTCGTGGGTCACAACCCCTTCGAGGGTCAAAGGAGGCTTTCACAGGCGTCTCATATCAGATATCCTGCATATCAGATATTCACCTTATGATTCATAACCGTAGCAAAATTATGAAGTAGCAACAAAAATAATTTTATCGTTGGGGTCACCATACATGAGGAATTCACTAAAGGGTCACAGCATGAGGAAGGTTGAGAACCACTGCTTTATAGCAATCTGGAGAGTTGAATTTCTCTTTTTACAGATTGAGCGACCTCAGATCCTTATAGATTATTAACCTAAGATTCCACAGACCAAATAGTCTAGATCTAGGCTCAGATTCTAGGTCTAAAACCATTTTACATATGTATATGTATATGTATATGTATATGTATATATGTATATATATTATTTTAGAGGCACTCATATTCACATATCCAACCCCCATTCCCTCGACTTCCCATCCTCCCATGTCCCCCCCCAACTCCCCCCCAACCTACCTCCCCACCTCACTCCAGGGATAGTGAGGCCCACCATGGGGGACCATCAAAGTCTGTCATATCATTTCGGGGAGGGCCTAGGCCCTCCTTGCTGTACCTGGGCTGCAATAGTATCCCTCCATAGGGAATGGGCTCCCAAAGTCCATTTGTGCTCTAGGGTTAAAGACTGGCTCTACTGTTAGAGGTCCCATAGACTGTCTTGGCCTCCTAGCTGGCACCCACTAGCCATTCAGAGGGCTTGGTTCAGTCCAATGCTAGTTCTTCAGCTTTACGACTAGGGTGTGCGTGCTCTCACTAGGTCAGGTCAACTGTTTCTGCAGGTTTCTCCAGCACCGTCTTGGCTCCTTTGCTCATCCCTCCTCCCTCTCCACAACTGGATTCCAGGAGTATGGTTCAGTGCTTAGCTGTGGGTGCCTGTTTCTGCTTCAAACAGCTACTGGATGAAGGCTGAAGGCTCTAGGAATGATAACCAAGGTAGACATCAGTCTCATTATAGTGGAAGGGTATCAAAGGCAGCCTCTCCACCACTGCCTAGTTGGGGTCATCCCTGTGGATCCCCTAACATTTACAACATTCTTTATGGAGTGTGTCACAAAGGCCATGGTGTGTGTGTGTGTGTGTGTGTGTGTGTGTGTGTGTGTGTGTGTGTGAGTGTGTGTGTGTGTGTGTGTGTGTGTGTAGAGAGAGAGAGAGAGAGAGAGAGAGAGAGAGAGAAAGAGAGAGAGAGAGAAGAGGCCATGGTGTCTGTGTCACAAGAGGCTGTGGTGCTATTTGATTTTTTTCCATTGAGGGGAGTTTTTAGATAGACTTTAGACTTCTTTTTGTTATTATTGTTTTTGTGTTTGTTTGTTTGTTTGTTTGTGATAGGGTCTCACTCTATAGTGAGGCTGGCCTGGAACTTCCTATATAGCTGAAGATGACCTTAAATTTATGGCAATCCTCCTACCTCAACCTCTTAAGTGCTGGGATCACAGGCGGGAACTGCCACACTGGGCTTAGATTTCTTTTAAAGAAATAGATGAAGGAATTTTTGTGGCTTGTTTATTTCCCTCACACATTTCTTCAGCAGCATATATGCTTAAGGCAGTAGATTATTAGTCTTTTGATGGCAGTAAAAGACAAATGCATTTCTTCAAGCATCTGGATACCATATTCTTGTTTGTTTGGAGTTCAACAATAAGTTGCACATAATAGTTTTGGGCAAAATCCTAAAGTTAGAACTGTGAGCCAACCATGCTTTAGATAAATAATATTCCACACTTTCCAACATAAGGAAGAAGGTGCATGGGAATAAATTGAGCTACAACTTAAAAAAAAGATTTATTTAGTTTTTTAATGTGTATAAGTATTTGTCTATGTGCTTGTATGCACATCAGCATCATAGTTGTGTCTGGTGCCCTTGGAGGCCAGAAGTGGGCATCGGATCTCCTCAAACTGGAATTGAAAGTCTTCATGTGAGTGCTAGGAACCGGACTCAGCTCTTTTGCAAGTATTCCTAACCACTGAGCCACCTCTCCAGACCCAGGCTACAACTTTGGATGTTAGTGAATCCCATTGCTCTCACTAAATAAAGTCTTATTATTGTTATTAGTGTGTGAAAGCATGCACACACATAACACAGTGCATATGTGGAGGTTAAAGAATGCCTTGCAGGGGTCAGTTCTTTCCAGTGTGGCTTCTGGGAACCAAACCTGGATAATCTGCAAGTTCAGTACACATTCTTAACCCATCACCAGCCATCTCTCAAGCCCCAAAGAAATCATTTTTTTTTGTTTATTCCTCTGGAACCTGTGTGGGCTCATGGTGGTTCCCTCTGAGCTATTAGTATAAAGCTCTGCACTGTAGAGTCTACAGGATCAACTCTAGCCTTTGGTGTCTGCCCCATTCGTGGATTGATTCTATTACTTAACAGCCAACAAACATCTAGCAAACCACTCCCCAGCATTTTATTTTTCCCATGAGTAAGAAAGTGGAGTCTAGGAGGGTATTTTCCTCATAGGAAAATTGTGAGGATTAAGCAAGATGTTATAATATAATATTTGCACAGCACACAGCGCAACACCTTGCAAATTGCTGGCCTTCAATATTATTATTGACAGTATTTCTTTCAGAGTCGAGAGAAATCACTTACTTATTTTGTGGTGTTGGAGATCAAACCCAGGGCCTCATACATGCTGAGTAAGTGCTCTACCACATGCCCTTCCTTGGCTTAGAAAACTTCTTTAAATTACAGATTTAACATTCTTATGACCTTGTCAAAGGGTCTATTTCCATATGCAGCCTGCCAGATGGCCCACTTACAAATGAAACACCAACTGCACATATGATAAATTACATCAGTGAAGGTCAATGTCACATAGTAAAGAATGGGGGTGGCCATAAATAAGAATGTGAAACTAAAAAGAAAGAGGGAAAGGGAGGGAGGGAGAGAGAGGAGGTGAGAGAGACGGAGAGGGAGAGGGAGAGGGGGAGGGGGAGGGAGAGGCAGAGGGAGAGGGAGAGGCAGAGGCAGAGGCAGAGGGAGAGGCAGAGGCAGAGGGAGAGGGAGAGGGAGAGGCAGAGGCAGAGGGAGAGAACTCACAAACTCTGGGAAAGATTTCACTGAAGGGGCGAGCAAGCATAGGTCTCTTGACATGAGTGAGCTCGCAGGCATGTGCACCAGGGAAAGGACTTAAGTTCCTTTGACCACCCCCCCAATTGTACATTTGGGATGGTGATGTCTAATACACTGAGATTCCTGTGATAACAGAGACTGTACAGAGTGGGTCTCAGTGAGCTGTGGGCTTACTGTATTTAGTCCCCTCTCTTCCTCTTTGCCGGTCTTGGGAAAAGAAGAGTGACCCTGGACAAGGCTTGGAGGTATACGCCTTTATTTTATTTTTCAATTTTATTCTTTTGTGTATATGAATATTTTGGCTACATGTATGTTTGCATACCACACATGTGACTGTTGCCCACCAAGGTCAGAAGACAATATCAGAACCCCTGGAACTTGAGTTACAGATAGTTGTGAGCCACCATGTGGGTGCTGGGAATTGAACTGAAAGAGCAGCCAGTGGTCTTAACCACTGAGCCAACTCTCCAGCTCTGAGAGATGCCTTTAATCCCAGCATTAAGGAGGCAGAGGCAGACAGATTTCTGTTAGCTTAAGGCCAGTCAGAGCTACACAGCAAGAGAGCTACTCTCTCAAAATGAAAGCCAAAACAGACAAACAAACAACAGTAGCAAGAGGAAGCCCAGCTAGCAGGCAGGTTCATCAGAAACCTGTGTTCCATTCTACAAGGCGTACAGAGGTGCTCCATTCCTCATCTGTGTTGCTCCTACCTTTTCTTCCTTTCTATTCTTTCCTGCCTTCCCCCGGTACTCCATGACTTCGTACCACGATGGCCCCTCCTCACGGCAGTTCTTACACTACCCATCTCACCCTTCATCCCACCTACCACAGTCTCAATATAGGCGCTCCTTAGGGACTTTCCCTGCAGAAAAATGCTGATTCCACAAATAAAGTCCAGCAAAGGTATTGGCAAGATTTTATTTAGTTAGACATCAGTCCGTTGGCATTTTAACAGGGGCTTCCATGTTCCAGCCCAGAGGAGCAAACTATGTCAGGGTTTGTTGTGTCAAGACATAGCTAATGTAGGGAAGTGGGTTGAAAATACAGGGACTTTCCAGCCTAGTGCATAGCCCTTGCCTGTGTGTAATTGGAAGTGGCCCTGAATACAGATCAGGAAGTGGAAGCCATAAGCATTTATTGCCTAAATGACCCATCCTTCCAGTGACACCGTGGCCACTCCAGTTAGAGTCAACAAGAACTTTGGACTCTATATTAGCGCTCATCTGAAGGACTAGGATGTGGGAGGGGCAGATTTTGTGATGGAGGGAAAGAGAACTGCCTTTGGAGCCGGGAACCTTGACTTTCAATCCTGCCCTTCCATTAAGTATCCTTGTGGCCCACAGGACAGGCAGTTCTGTGCTTAGACCTCAATGAGTTCTCGGTGGCCAGAGAATTAGAGAAACTTGGGAGTCTTTTTCAGCTCACACCTTCTATGTTGATTTTTCCCTCCACTGTAAACTGAATGTCCTGGAGAGAAAATGGGCATTGCTAGGATTGTGGGTGTGGCTCAGTGGTAGAGTATGTGCTTAGCATGTAAAGCACTGGGTTCAATCCCAGGCATTGAAAAGAAGAGGCCATACTACACTGTAGTATTAAGAGAATTACATTGGACGGTCTACTGAGAGCATGGCTTCAAGAAAGGCAGACTGTGTTACCGATGTGGCAGCTAGGGTCCTTGAGATTGGATATTCAATTACCTCAGTTTCCCCATAAAGAAAGAGGAATATCTGTATTCTAATGCTGGTGAGGGTGAAGGCGCCACACCATATAAAAGCACCGAGTGCCGTATCCAAGTCCACCCAGTCCTTAGCACTCCATTGTACTAATAGCACGAGACTATTAGTCTCGTTTTCTTACTAAGTTAATCCTTGTTTCTGAACAAAACATCCACGGCAGAGGCCGTGAGGAGATCCAATCAGATGACAGGTACATTGCTTACAAGGTATTTACCATTCGTATCTGTTTTTAAAAGCCAATATGTGGAGTTGTACAGGTCCCATACTCTGGAGTACTTGGTGGACCCAAATCAGATGCCATGTTTTGGGTTTTCTTGTGCTCTCTCTGTATGTGTTTATTTGTTTTATAATCAAAAGAGCATTAAGGTGGGTGAGTAGGGAGGGGTTAGAGCATCTGGGAGGAGCTGGGGAAGGGGAAGAATAGGATCAAATTATATTGTATGAAAATTTCAAAACAAATAATAAAAAACATTTTTAAAAGTTGTATAGCTTTAATATTAAAATCCTCACTGTCATAGTCCACTCCCAGTAACGTGAGCCCGGGTGCCAGGCAGCACCTGAGCAATCCAACAATCATCGTTCCTGTGCTCTGGGAATGTGCAGTGGATATTTGTGCCCTCAAAACACTGGCCAAACAGGTACTTAGTCACACTCACCATAGACGATAATTAGGTTAAGTGTGAACTGTCCTGGATGGCACAGATCACCGGCGTCAATTTAATTTCTGTTGAGAAGCTCAGTCCAAAGATGGGGTCAAAACTATTCTTAAATCCAGGCACAAAATCTCTTCTAGCTCTTTTTGTTGTTGTTCTATTTTTTGATTCAAGGTCTCACTGTGAAGCTCAGGCTAACCTCGAACTCGTGATCCTCCTGTCTCAGTCTCCAGATGCTAGGATTACATGTGCCACAAAGCCTGATTCATATTAGGCTTTGAGCAAGAATAATTTAATAAATAATTGTTAGGATAAATCTTTCTGCCAAAAGCTGCCGAGCCCCACGGCCACGTGTGTGCTTTACGCCAGCCACCCGCCCAAGTTCTGCCCGCTGCGTGGATGGACACAATAATACACAGACTCCAATTAGGTACAAAGCTGCTTGGCCAATGACTAGGATTCTCATCTGTTAGCTCAGTCTTAATTATCATAAATCTATATATTGTATAAGACTTAACTTACAGAGGATGCCTTTCGCTGGCGCCCTCTCTTGCCGATGGCTCACATCCCGCCGCTGGAGGAGGCGAAGGGGAAAGGGGACACTTCCTGTTTCTTCTTGCTTAAATATGAGTCTCCTTGCTGTGTCACTTCCTTCCTGGATTACCACTTCTCTACTACATTTCCCAGAATCCTCTTTGACTCTTAGTCCTGTCTAACTTGCTGTCTCATTGGCCAAACAGTATTTTATTCAATAATCAATAAGATAAACATACACAATACATTCCCCATCAAATAATGTTAATTATTTATATTTTTTGAGATAGGGTCTGTAACTCAGGTTAGCCTCCAACTTTCTTTGTAGCTGAGACTGACTTTGAACTTCTGGTCCTCTACCTCCTAAGTGCCTGAATTACAGGCACACAGGTAAGGAAGAGAAAAAAACATGAAGTTGGGAAGGCAGGAAGGGAGTAGTGGATCTGGGAGGACTTGGAGAAGGGGAAAGAGTATGATCAAAATTTGTTATATGAAATTTTAAGAATGAATAAAAACATTTAAAAAAGTTGTGTGATTTTAACATCAAAATTCTTACTGCCGCAGTCCACTCCCAGTAACATGAGCCTGCCACACTCCCAGCCAGTTTATGCAGCCCTGGGAATCATACCCAAGGCCTCAAACATACTAGCTAAGCACTTGACAAGCTGAGCTACACCCCTGCCTAGCTATAAATATCTTAAGTCATTAAGAAGATGGAAAGAAAACTAATAGATGGTGACAAGGCAACTCATCATGACCCTTAAAGGGGCCCTCATTAATTCTTTACATCATGTCTGTCTGTTCAATTGATTCATATAATCTATTTTTCTGGTGTCAGTGGCTGTACCAACATATACTCCTGCTGGCATTTGAGCATCAGAATTATTCCAGATTCTTGCCAAAATAGCATCTTCTCCATCTCTCTCATTTGAACCATTTCGGGGGGCTCCAAGCGCTCCTGCACTGTGGGGTTAGTTTGTATCTAATTGTTTGGCAATAAAGTCAAGCACCCTTCATATTGTTTTTTTTGTGGGGGGGTTATTTAGAAGTCCTCTGTTGTAAAGTATCTATTCAAGTCTTTTGCCCAATTTTCTCTGGGTTTGCAAGAATTCTCTGTGTGTTTTGGCCAGCAGCTCTTTGGAATACATCATTCCAGAGCTCTTAATGGTGCTTGAGCAGCCTTAGTTCAAAATGTACTACTTTTGAGTAAATGGCCCCAGGAACAGAATTACCATGTTGTTCTTATTGTAATACCACAACAAACAAAAAAGTTTATTAGAATTCCTGTTTTCCCTTTTGTGAGAGGAGGAGTGTGTGTGTGTGTGTGTGTGTGTGTGTGTGTGTGTGTATCTAGGTCAGAAGTCAACTGTGGGTATTGTTCCTCAGGGCACCATTCATCTTAATTTCTGAGACAAGAGTCTCTGAACTGACCTGGAATTTGATGATTCAGCTAGGCTTACCAGCAAGCCCCATGGCTCTCTCTTGTCTCTGCTTCCCTTCTCCCCTTCTCCCTCCATGCTCATATTTTTAAAAACATTGGTTCTGGGTATCAAACTGAGGTTCCAATGCTCTTCTGGAAAGCATTTCACCCACTGAACTGGAAGACCCCAGGTTCAACTTAAGAAAGCAAGACATGAAAAAAAATAATATGGTACTTTCTGCTTAGGTTTTAAATTTTGTGAGGCAGAATCTCTTTGTACAGCTCAGGCTGGACTAGAGCTCACCATATAGCAGGGCAGGTCGTGAACTCTCAAGCCCAGGGATTCCAGGTAGGTGCCATCACATCCAGCCACTATGTCTTCTTATCATTTTCTGACTTGCCATTTTAGTTTGTCTTCTGAATGGTGGAATAGTTAAAGTTATTTAAATAGGATTGTACTCTGTCAACACAACACTAACATCAAAATCAAACAATAGCAAAAACACCAAGCAAAGGAAAAAAAACGCTATTTTAAAAAAATGTCTTAAGTAATGTTGGATGGGATGATTATTACATTAGTAGTAGGCTTTAAATTTATGCTATATTAATGCTCAAAGACTACTCTAGAGATTTTTCATTCTCTTGTCTTTTTTTCTCTTTTTTGAAACATGTAAGCTTTTAGTTTATTAGCTGTCTCCTTATAGATTGGCACCATCACAGCAGACCAAGCCACTGCGGAATCTCTACTCCTTTTGCTGTAGCCAGTCTCCACTAGATTTCTGCCAGCACTACCACTGGCCTTTGCAGCTCCCCAGATCTTCTTCATTCTGTTCATGCTTTCCTGTCTCTGTTTTCTGGACATAAATGTCAGGTCCCAAAGAAATCCCTGTCTCATTCAGTACCTGTGGCTCCTCCCACACTTCTCACCGGTGGCTCCGCCCCCACTTTAAACCTCTCCAGCCCAGGAACTGGGCTTCCCTCCCTCAGTTTCCGATTCCTATATAATCTAACCTTTTCTGCCTCTCTTGGCCTCTTGGTTCTTCTCTTTCTCTCCCCAGCCTCTCTCTGTGTCCTTTGCTCTTGGCTTCTGGTCCTCTCTCATGCCCTGTCTCCTCTCCTCCCCTTCCCTCCCTGCTTCCCTCCCCTCCCCTCCGCTTCCCTCCCCTATCCCACCCACCATGGCCTGGTTCAGTCTAGACTCTTCTAGATGCCTCCAGCTGTACTTTCCCTCATTATCTACAGTAAAACCCTTCTCCTCCACCATACCTTGGAGCTGTCATGCCCTCGTTTTCATTCAGTAAAGACCATGTCTTGCAAGCTTGTGTTTAGGCTCATTCTCCTTTGCATAATCAAAAAAAAAAAAAAACATCATAGATTATGCTGAAGCCAGTCTTCTTGCCATTTCCAAAGAGGCTTCTGAGTCTGAATACAAAGATGACATCTGGTGTGGTTTTATACATTTTGGCTAGCTTTTCCCAAATTTCCGTCCTTGCTACTATTGCCTTCCCAGGGTGCAGGACATCAATGACCATTTTTTTTTCCTCTGAAGCAGATGGTGAGTCACGATCTTCTTGGTCATTCATGATGGCAGTGGTCCCCAAGCTGCCAAGGAGGAAAAGTGTGAAGTTTTTTTTTTTTTTCATTCTTTTCAATGATGGATAAATGTTAGGTGGGAAAACCAATTCAATTCCAAGGTAAAGCTTAGGAGAGTTGAATGACTCTCTTTGGAAAATAAATAAGGGAGGAAAATTTTGGAAATGTTTGTGTGAGTGCCTATGTCTCCTATCACGTGAACATCTAGTCGATTGCCTGGCTGGTGGGATGATAACTGTACTGCACCTATCCAAGTCATTTCCCCTTCTCTCATCTGCAAACGCTGAATTACTAGTAATTATCTTCTGAGCCTCCATCCAAATTTTAGGTGATTTTGCTCCCACAGCTAAGAATGACTTTATCGTACTTAATTAAGAATGATTTGCCAATGATTATTATCTCTTTGAATAATTTCTTTCCCCTTTCATTCCTTTTAACTGTGTATATTTTCCAAAGGTCAGTGTTTTCCTTCCTTAGGCTAGGTTTTTCTTTTAATTAATTTCCCCCTTTTGTCTTTTAATAAATAGGATCCCTCCTATTATCCTTTCCAAATCAGCAGTGATTGCCGTAAGTGACGGCTGGGAGATGAGATGCCAAGTACAGTGGCTAAATTTAAAGAGCAGCCTTTGCACCTGTTGTTCATTGGCAACGCCCGAGCTCCCACCCACTACTTCCTCCGCCTCCTGCTTCCCACCAGCTGCAGCCCATGGCCCAGAACCTTCATGTTTCCCCTTGGAAATCAGATCAGATAATGATGCTATAGATTCTATCAAAAGTGAGGAGGAATATAGTAGTTTGACAGCAACTTAGTTTAGATTCAGAGGAGCTGAAATTTGGGCCAAACTTAGCATAATATTAAAGATGTATCTCACCTTGAGGTAGGCAGATTCATGTGGCTAGGAACCAGCCCAAGAAGGTTCCTTCAGACTGCTTTGCATTGTGAAATTCTTTTAGATATCACCATCGGAGGTGTCTATAAATTAAAATGTGAAGAACAGACAGTTGAAGGAACAACTGACATTGTCTAGAATTAGCTTGAGTTAACTTGCCAGATTGGCAGCTCCTAACCTGGAAGAGCACACTGTAGGACAAAGTGACATAAGTTATTCTGTTACAGAATGCACTTAGAATTGTCAGGGAACTGTGGCCCAGTCAGCCAAATTGTCTTGATCAAACCGGTCTAATAAGAGTTGGGTGTAGTGGCCTGTCAACTATGCTAGCAAGTGTGTGGTTATCCTGGGCTACATTAGACCCTGTGTCAAGCAAACAAAAAGGCCTAATGATGATTGCAGAATGTTTCCACACTATCAGACCAGCTCAGATGCAGTACCAAGCAACCGGATGGAAAGTCAACAGTAAATTATGGAAGCTTGCAAAAAGGAGACTTCAGTTTCCCCTAGATGTTCACTTCCAGAAAAGGCTGCACTTACTTATATTCAACCCCCAAATAGCACAGATGGCTACAGGGACAGCAGAAGCAAAAAGGTGGGGACAACTGTTTTGTGGGGAGCTCAGGATTTGGGAAAGAGATGTCTGGAGAAGGGACTGCCAAGCAAGGGAGCCACTTCACCATTTGGAATTCTGTCATAGGTCAGTCAGGTCTTTTTTACTACTCTGGATGGTGTTGGGTTTCATAAACATGTGATGCGAATTCCTATGTACTTAGAAGGTATACTATATTTGAGTACACAATTAAGAACCTTGATCATTCCAGATAGAGACAAACGACTTCCTAGATCCAAAAGTCTAGTTAATATCAGAGAATGCAAGAGGCCATGAGCCAACTAAACACAAAAAGATAGCTTTAAAATTTGCTGCCAGCCTCTTTA
Organism: Cricetulus griseus; assembly: GCF_003668045.3. Classification (NCBI taxonomy): domain Eukaryota; kingdom Metazoa; phylum Chordata; class Mammalia; order Rodentia; family Cricetidae; genus Cricetulus; species Cricetulus griseus. Next base: position 1,659,937 of record NW_023276807.1, read on the forward strand.
TTTCTGAGAAACATGAGCAAAGACAATCCTACCCAACCAAACGCTGCCCTTCTCAGCTCAGTGTTTTCTTGGGGTTCTGCTCATGAAAGAGAAGATTGCAGAGTGCATGTTCCTGACAGAAAGTAATATTAGACCACAGAATCATTGGGTTATAAAATACGGAGTCAGTCATTCTTTAGAAATCAGTGCATGAGCCTCCCCTTACAAACATTTTTAGAGGGATATGTAAATATATTTCTGACCTGGAGTGGGTCTGTGTTAGAGTTGGGGCAAGTGGGAGCATTGGAGGAAGTAGAGAAGCAAGGAGAATGTGGGTGTGTTTGTGTATATAATGAAGTGAAAATAGATACATAGAGGAAAAACTGTAACATATTATACTATATAATATTTAGGTATAGACGTATAGAGGAGATGCTTTGAGAGGAAAAACTAACATATTGCAATATGTAATACTTAGATATAGATGTATAGAGGAGATGCTTTGAGAGTCATTGAGTCTTTCTCCACCACACCGAGTAGAAGTATTTACTATGCAGATGAGCTGCCAGAGAAAGAACAGCAAAGGGTACAGAAAGGAAGAGCTCACAGGAACTTGGTTGTGGTGGTGGAGAATTGACTTCTAGTGGAGTAGAAGGGAATGATTCTCCGAGAGAAGAAAAAATAAAGAGCAAATAGGGCGGGGCCATGGCTCCCCATAAATATCTGATGGCCACACCCTTTCCTTTTGTCCTTCTTTTAAATGTTCTCTTTCCTGTTCATTCAGAACTGCTGAGACCACTCAGATAGTGATTCACATTATCAGGGAGCCAGGAAACAGCCCCCAAACCTGCCAGGAGATTCCTTTCATGTTTGCTTGCTCAAGTCAGTGCCCTGCCTGTTCTGGAACCCTTAGGTAAATATTCCCCTGAGTTGAGTCATAGCTGGGAGCTGACTTCAGTGTACATTTTAGTAGGGAAACTGATTAAAGTTTCATGCACCAGGAAATATGCTCTGATTAGTTTTAGCTTTAAAAAAAAGCAATCTGTTTGTGAGGGTTGGCATAGAAACAATTGTGTAACCGTGTATGCTTTAATGACCATGTTTTTAAACTATAAAATTAATATGCAGGTGGGAACAATTTAAACTACTCGAACGAGCAGGTGTCCCTTAAAACTTCCCTGAGGCAATGTATTTTCCTGCTTATTCCTTTAGAATCACCACCTAAATTATATAATATATAATAAATTATATTTAATTCAAATGCAATATATATGAATATATATATATATATATATATAACACATTTATATGTATATATTTTTAAGGGTCTTACTATGTCATCCTGGGTCAGCTTGGAATCAGGTCAGGTTCCAGATAGAACCAGGCTGGCCTTGAACTCACAGAGATCCTCCTGCCTCTGCCTCTCAAGTGCTTTGATTAAAGGCGTGCACCACCATGCTCAGCCCTATATATATAGTTTTAAAAAGTTGTTTTGCATATTTATTGTTATTATTACTTGTGTGTGCATGTCACAGAGCCCTGGTGGAGGTCATATGACAACATTGGAGAATTAGTTCTCTCTGTCCACCTTTTGTGGGTTCCAGACCAAACTCAGGATGTTCGGCTTGTACCACAAACACCCTCACCTGCTGAGCCATTTCACTGGCTCCAATATTATAGACATAATTTTTTTATTTTTGGTTTTTCAAGACAGGGTGTCTCTGTGGCTTTGGAGGCTGTCCTGGAACTAGCACTCGTAGACCAGGCTGGTCTCGAACTTACAGAGATCCATCTGCCTCAGCCTCCCGAGTGCTGGGATTAATGGCGTGTGCCACCACCGCCCAGCTATAATTTTTAAAATGATCATGTGTATTGCATTATCTATAGTTTTATATTTTATATATTATTTCAGCTAAGCCAAAAGGCTGAGAAGTGCTATATTCTTACTTTCTGTTCTTTTTTTGAGGCACGGTCACATGTAGCCCAGGCTGGCCTCCAACTAACTCTAAATAGCTGAGGATGACATTGAACTCTAGTTCTTATTGTCTTTACTTCACAAGCACTGAGGTTATAGGTATGTACCACTACATCCAGCTCACTTTTAATAAAGAATAAATACATAATTTCTTGTTTTTTTGACTAAGCTAACATGTGCAAGTATAGGTAGGGCAATTCTTTTCATTTGTTGTTTATTTTTTGTATTTGAAATAGGGTCTTGTCTATGTAGTCCATGTTGGCTTTAAACTTGTCAGTCTTCCTGCCTGAGCTTTCCTGTGTTGGATTATAGGAATATGCCAACACTTTTTTTTTTCAGTAGGTTTTTAATCTGCAGCCTAGTCTGGTCTTGAACTTATGATCCTTCTGTGCCAGCCTCCCAAGTGCTGGAAACAGATATTCGCCACTGTGCTTGACTCATAGATAGTTACTGTTGTAAGTTGTTGATTAATATTTTTTTAGGTTAATGTCTAATTTACTTGACTGATTCTTTATTGGAAAGTATTGAGGTTATCGTTGACATCTACAAAGTGTGTGTGTCCTTCGTCATAAATATATTACCTCTAGAATGATTCGGGAGTTCCCTGGTTCATGAACGATCTCTCTTAGGTGTGAGGATTCCTTTCCAAAAAGCTATTGCATTTTTTTTTCCTTATTCAGCTTGACTAACCAGCTCATGTAGTCCTTTGCCACTGTGGGGAGGTTTTATTTTGCTTTGTTTCCTGGGAGAAGATTACTGAGAATTGTTTAGAGCAGTTGCTAGATCTATGTTATATGAGCCTGGTTTAGGGGCATCAGTAATTTAATTTTTAAGGCTATGAGATGATGCATTTTGGAAAATAGATTTGGAACTCTTAGCAATGTCTCTAGCTTTAGATTTGTATATTAAAAAGAGTGGCTGGGCCTGGTGGTGGTGCCACATGCCTTTAATCCCAGCATTTGGGAGGCAGAGAGGTGAATTTCTGTGAGTTCAAGGCCAGCCTGGTCTATAAGAGGTAGTTCCAGGACAGCTTCCAAAGCCACAGAGAAACCCTGTCTCAAAAAAACAAAACAAAACAACAACAACAACAACAAAGTGGCTGGATGTGGTGGTGCATGTAATCCAAGCTCTTGGGAGGCAGAGACAGGTGGATCTCTGTGACTTTGAGGCAAGCCTGGTCTGCAGGACAGCCAAGGTTATTACACAAAAGAAACCCTGTCTCAAAAAACAAACAAAATTACAACAGACACAACAGTGTGGCTTTTTTCCATTTTGTTTTATATGTTTTTGTCTTTTCCCAAAATATCTGATTATGTAGCCCAGGTTGGCCTCATATTCACAGTAATCTTCCAGCCTCAGTTATGCAATTACAGATGTGTCCTACCAAGCCTGGCTTAACTGGTTCATTTTTTAATGCACAGCGCTAAATCTCAGTACTGCAGGATAGACACTAAACTTCCATACTTAGAAAAAACAGAGGAAGGGCAATTCCAGTAAGAATGTAGAGATAGAGTCCGAACACTCTTGGTCCATACCAGGTTTGGCAAAGGAAAAACAAAAAGCAAAAAGCAAAACCAACTAAAATCCATGGTGTATTGAATAAAAAGGCCCAGAGGAGTGAGAGAGAGAGAGAGAGAGAGAGAGAGAGAGAGAGAGAGAGAGAGAGAGAGAAAACGTGCAGTATGGATAAATATGTGAAATGCTGTTGGGATAAATATAGATGGGCAGAAGGCTATTGTGAGTGAAGATGATCCAGCAATGTCATGAATTCCAAATAGGGGGCTATTCCATGCAGCTGTTGAGCTGGAGCGCATCCCTCACCTCCCAGGCTCCACTTGTTGAGAAACATCTCTTCTGGGTGAGTGGGTGGCTTGATGAAGTAGCACGATGATTGCTGGAGAAGCCCACCAGCCGGCTGTTCTGGGTGAGCACATAAGAATTAACCCAGAATTTTCACTTCATTGTTTGGTCAAGAAAGCAATTTTAATCAAACTTGAAAGAATATTACTAGAACAAGTAACACAACTTAAAAAAAAACCACTTCATATGTAAGGCTATATTATAAACTACAATGATACTTATTAGAATTAAAAACATTAATCGCCTTACCATCCCCAATACTTTATAAGGACCTGAAAGAATTGAGCCGCTCACAATAACAAACAACTAGGAAGTGTTCTAAGAAAACGTAGAAACCCTCGCTGAGAACTTGTTCCTTGTGTAGTGGCTCTCAAGTTTCCTAATGCTGCAACCCTTTAATACAGTTCTTCATGTTGCGAAGACCATAAAATTATCGTCGTTGCTACTTCATAACTGTAAATTTGCTATTGTTATGTAAATATCTGTGTTTTTTGATGGTCTTAGGCAACCCCTGTTCATTCAGCCCAATGACAGGCATCCTGGGACTTCGATGCTACTACCATTATACCTTAGATTATGTTACACAGTACTGTCACTGGATTACTTTATGATTCAGGCTGAGTTTCATCATATCTAAATGCTATTCGTTATGGCTGCTAACTTTAGGCATGTGGTCGAGAGTTGTAGCAACCTCCTTAATAGGACCAACTGGGTGCTTGTGTAGACAACTTAGGACACTCAGAACTCCGAACGAGCTTTGCACAGATATCTATTTCCCTAGTTCCCAACGCCACGATGCTTAGTAAAGATTAGCCAAATCGAACTTGTCATCCCTTGCTGCTCTATTCCAAGAGGTTCGAGTGCCAAAGACCGGTTCCCTAGAATTTGCCTGTAAGGTAACTCTAGAAGTGACGGACAGCCCGAAGCCGGGGTTCTCCCGCTCTTTGATTGGGCTTCGAAGAAGGCCCCGCCTCGGAGACTTCAGTCAGGGCTGCAGTTGGCCAGGTGCGGCTGAGTGGCGGGTCTTGGCCGCGCCCCGGCCGTCCGCTGCGCTGCCTGGGCCAGCGCCGTTTCCAGTTGAGAGATGGCGGCCGCCGCAGGTAGATCGCTCCTGCTGCTGCTCTGCTCCCGGGGCGGCGGCGGGGGCGCCGGCGGCTGCGGGGCGCTGACTGCCGGCTGCTTTCCCGGGCTGGCCGTCAGCCGTCACCGGCAGCACCAGCAGCACCGGACGGTATGCGAGCGCGGCTCCGGGGAGGGCGGGGCGGCGTGGGGAGCCGCGGGCAGGCCAGGGCGCCCGGCGACTTCCCTCAACTCGCGGCCGCCCCGGGGTGGCGGGCCACCGAGCCGCCGTGTCCTTCAGCGCCTGCGGCGGCGGCTGCGAAGACAGGGAGAGCGGGCGAGCCGGCGAGCGGGCGGGCGGGCGGGAGGCAGAAGAGGAGGAGGAGGGGCGACAGCAGGGATGTTCCCGCAGGACTGGGGACGCCAGGGCGGGGAAGGCACGGGACTTGAACCTCTCCCTGACCCGCCTCTGGGCTCGGTCCCTCCCTCCGTCGTTCCTGACAGCTTTGCTCTCGTGCTCCCGAACTGAGCCCGGTGCGAGTTGTCCCCTTCTCTCCTCCGCTGGGCGCGCTGGGGCGTCCTGAGTTGCCGCGGCTGCCCGTGTGTCAGGAGAGTGGCAGTGCCGCGCTGCTAGGAACTGTCCCCGGAGAGCACCCCAGGACCCCCGGAGGCTGCTGCCTCGCCCTCTCTCGGCCCCCTAGGAAGGCGCAGGAAGGGAAATCAAACTTTATCCCTCTCTGAGTCCCTGCGTGTGTGTGTGTTCCGGGAACCAGTTTCCTCGAGGTGGATGCTGCATTGCTTCAGGAGGCAAGCATCATCCCCTCGGGTCCTTAAAGGTCCCGGTGGTCCCTTCGGAGGCTTGGCTTTCACGCTACACTCGTGCCCAAAGGAAGTGCAGCAGGCACAAGAGAAGAGAGGCAGCATGGCAAGTTGTTCACGGAGGCAGAGATTTGGTGGTTCTGTTAACCAGTTCTTGTCAGGTTTTATTGCCTAGCAAGGAAAAGGAATTCTGTCTGAACAGCCTCTGTGCGTGTGTGTGTGTGTGTGTGTGTGTGTGTGTGTGTGTGTGTGTGTGTGTGTGTGTGTGTGTGTGTGTGTACGCGCGCGCGCGCGCGCGCTCGTGTTTGTACATTGATGGGGGGAACGGGAGCTTGGCTCTGTCTATGTGTGTAGTGGTGGGGGGACAGGAGCTTGGCACGGAGTTTTTCACCTAATAAGTCAGCAGGTTCTCTTCCTTTGGACTTTCGAGGCCCATATGTGTTGGTCTCTGGCCAACTCTGAGAGAACAAGTGTAGGTTTAATTTCATAGGTTGAACTTGTGTAGTGTGGCGATGGGAGACTCACTGCAGCTGGCCCAATAGAGAAAGTGGTGCCTTCGGCCCATGCATCATGCATGACCTGCCTTGTTCTGATTCCCCATCTCCAAAGAGGAAAGGACTGGAGGTTTGCAGAGAGGATACCCCTAGACCTATGATAGCACAAGATTGTGGGAATGCGCTATGAAAAGAACCGAGGCTCTGCAAATGCAAGATAGTATTGCTATTATTAGCCATAGTTACGGACCTGATCATCCTTCTTGTGAGAAAATTGTACTTTTTCGTATTTGGCATACTGACATTGCTTTGCTGAAGCATTTGGGTGGGAGCCGAGTTTTTCTATAGTTCAATTCTGATTTGCATGTTTCATGGCCTCTAGTTATGTTCTCTGGAAGACATAAAGGCCACCTCAAAATCTGATGGCATCCTTTTCCCTCTGAACTATTGGTAGACTTCCTGAGTTACCTGTTTTCATATGAGGCATTTTCTGATTTTGCAGTTCGTTTTTTAATATTGTTTGGGTGTGGTATTCAAGTGGTGTTTGAAAATTTGTGCCTCATGTATTTTCTACCATGCAAATGCACCACCAGTCTGTGAGTGTCTTCCTTGTATGGATACTTCATGACAATGTTCTTCTGTGCTATTCTGGGGTGGGTAAAAGTGGTGTGCTGAATTTGTAGCTGAAAGCCCAATTAAAAATGAAGTGTTATTTTTGAAGGGCAGAAGTGTTGTCATGGGAATGGTGACTTGTAAATGAACTTGGGATCCTAAGATTTGAAAAGAGGTGAACCTGATGACTTAAATTTGTAGAAGCAGATTTTGAATTTTTGTTCAATTGCTCTAAAGCCATTGTGTGTGTGTATTCCCATCAGATTTTCTATGATTCCTCACATGGCATTCTGTTTGGAAGATGTCTCTTAGGGATTTGACTCTTGATTTTTCCAAGCCTGAAACTGAGGCCCAGAAAGGAGAGAGACTTGGCCAAGAGTACACAGCTGGTAAGCCTCTTTCTGCCCAGGTATTATGACTCCCCTTTTGTGTTTTTTTATTGTATAAGAAACCACAGTTGCCTTTCACTTTTATATATCTCTCCTTTTACTTATAAAATTAACTAATTGTCTGCCAGGAAATTCTGTGTATTTCAAAGCTGCAGGAGTAGGAATCTTTTAAGTGTATGTGATTTTGAGGCACATAGAGTAGGAGAATATGGAACAAACAACTTGCCCCAAACAATAGATGTTCTTATAATGATCCTACTTGGTAAGACACTGGGGCTGAGAGGAGACATCCCATCTATGCTGCAGATGGTAGTCTGCATTGAGTCTGATCACAAGTCCAACTTGTGCCACTTTTATTCAGCAGTAGTAGGTACAGAAAATTAGAGCCAAGGGTCACAGCTGATAATAGCTCTTTTTTTTTTTTTCTGGCTTGGGTCATCTTTTTTGTTTGTTTGTTTGTTGTTTGAAATAGGGTCTCACCAAACTGAGACCAAATGATTTCTCCTTTTTCTGCTTCTTATCTCCCTGGTGTTGGGTTATAGGCATGTGCCACCATGCTCAGCCAAGTCGAGAGCCATTGTTTTATTTTTATTTTATTTATTTATTTATTTATTTATTTATTTATTTATTTATTTATGTTTTTTAGAGACAGGGTTTCTCTGTGGCTTTGGAGGCTGTCCTGGAACTAGCTCTTGTAGACCAGGCTGGTCTCAAACTCACAGAGATCCGCCTGCCTCTGCCTCCCGAGGGCTGGGATTAAAGGCGTGCGCCACCAACGCCCGGCTGAGAGCCATTGTTTTAAAATGAGTCTAAAGCAAATAGAACTTTAATAAAATGGTAAATTTGACCATACAGTTATAAATATAACCGTTCACCACTCCCCTATTAAAACATATTTCATTCAGTGTTTGAAATAAAATCTAACTTTGTTGCTCAGGCAGTCCTCTAACTCCTGGCTCTAAGAGGCCCTCCTGCTTCAGTTTTCCACCTAGCTAAGACTGCAAATGTGCACCCCTGCTGTCTGATTCTAGAACATCTTTCAATGCAAAAAAGCAGTAAAGGTACATGGCTTAGCAGGTCTTTTTTTTTTTTTTTGCATCATTTATTATGATTTTCCTTCTTGTATAAGGAGCCTGCTATTGTTGTCTAACTTGGGAGCACTGACAGTGAATATAAACTGTTTGTTGCATACCTTCCTGTGTGAGTAGCGAAGGTGGCTGCTATTTCCAAAGATGCTCTTTCCAGGGTAATTGCCTTTCCCTGTGGGCTATGCAACTCCTTTGCTAAATCAAACTGCTTCATCTCTGATTATGACAGCCTGGGTGTTGGCAGTTCCTGGTGGTCAGCGTCTGTGCTGAGTTACAAAATGGCAAGCAGGCATCACACTGTTAGAATTTGTGGCCCCTCTTCTCTACACATTACAGTTTGGGTTTTTTTGGGGTTTTTTTTTGGCTGTAATACTGTTGCAACTTACCTAAGGCTACTTTGTTTGATACACAGTCCTCCTTCTAGGGAGAGAGTCTGTAGCACTATGCAGCCCAAGCTGGTCTTGAACTTCCAGTGATCTGCCTGCATGAGATTATAGGCCTGTATGAGAATGCTAGGCTTAAACCCTAGTTCTCCGTGTTTCTCTTGGTCTGAGTCTGTCTGTCCTTTGCTGGATCCATGCACAAAAAAGTCTACTGTAATTAAGCCAGCACTGTCCCCAAATGTCCCATCCATACCTACTATTAAACATATTTTGTGGCTGAATTTCAGCCACAACTACTCCTATTCATTCCTCTATGTCTAAGGTACATTTCAGGCCAGAGGCTGACATACAACACCTTCTGTCCAATGCCCTCACTTCATAAATCTAATGAAACAGAGGAGTAACTTCTGAGGTTATATTTGCGGTAAATAAGAAATTAGGGATTAAGATTCCTTTAAATGGATATGGGTTCAAAAAACATGTATGTTTGGTTTTTTTGAGACAGGGTTTCTCTGTGGCTTTGGAGGCTTGTCCTGGAACTAGCTTTTGTAGACCAGGCTGGTCTCGAACTTACAGAGATCCACCTGCCTCTGCCTCCCGAGTGCTGGGATTAAAGCCATGCACCACCATCGCCCGGTGCTTAGTTTATATTTTAACTTTGCTGATTCCTGTCTCTTAACTTTTTTCCATTCTCTAATCTAAATCCTGGTAGAATTTATTATCTTCAGGGTGCAGATCAACACTGTACTCTCCTTGTTTCATTGGTGGACTCCTTATCTTTCTGGGGAGATAAGGCCAAGATGTGTATCTTACTATTCCTTCCCTCTTGACTCTTTTAGCCTGTTGTCAAGGAAGCCAAGTCTGAAAAATTGCTTTAAGCTTGGTGATGCTTTTGATTGTATGTCACATTTCTTTATGATGGATTGGCGGTAAGAATTGGTACAACGTTATCTCTGTTGTGGTCAGTAGCTTTCTGTTCATAACCAGTTAGAATATGATAATTACCCAGATTATTAGGAATATATGCTTCAACCAGATTCCAAACGTGTTGTTTTTATTCTGCTTTTGTATTGGAATACTGAAGGTCCTGGATTAATTGGTTTAGAACACACTTGTTTTGTTTTTTAAGGAAGTAAACATCCTTTTATTCATCTTAAAAATCTTATTTTTGAGTCCCATAAAATATTATGAGTGAATGAACTTGGATCTATTCTGATTATTTGATCTTTTTTAAGGCTCCGAGGACTTTATTTTATGCTCTATGGAACTTCATAGAAGAAAAACATCTAAGTAGATAATGTAGTATCAAGGATGACGTAGTCAAAGACAATACATTCACAGCCAACCTTCCCCCCCTTTTTTTCTTTTTGGGACTTCCACTGCTTCCTGTAGGTCTTCTGTAATATGATGTCATCATGTGAATAACCACTGGGATGAAGGTCAAGATTATATTTTAATTGGACCTTTTTCTTAATTGGATTGATTAAACTGGATCTCATGGATGTATTAGAATTATACTGTATTAGAAAAATTATAGCTGTTGTATACAAACAATTCTAGAACAGAACTTTGAAGCCCTTACAGCAGTGGTTCTCCACCTGTGGGTCACCCCTTCCATATGTGTGTGTGTGCGTGTGGTGGGTCAAATGACCCTTTTACAGGGATCATCACCTAATCACCTAAGACCATTGGAAAACACAGATATTTACATTACGGTTTTTAACAGTAGCAAAATTGCAGCTCTGAAGTAGCAATGAAAATAACCTATATTAAAGGGTTGAAGCATCAGGAAGGTTGAGAACCACTGCCTTAGAGGAAGCAGGAGTGTGAGAGAGATGGAATGCTTTTTTTCATAGTATCTGTGAATGCAGCGGTGAAAGGGCTTGAACATTTCCTCATTCTCCAGTCTAGCTGTTTTCCTACTCAATTACATGGTCGTGTATTTTGCTTTAAACTGTTAGCACTGGTTTTAAAAGGTGAACTGGGGAAAAGTTAATTGGGCTAGAATTCTTAGAATAAGTACATAACTTGTGACTCAGCCTCGAACAAATGCTCTCTGATATAGATCAAGCTTGACAACAAATGCTTAAAAAAAATCTGCCAGGGCTGGAGAGATGCTCCGTGATTAAGAGGACTTACTGCTCTAGTCCTCTAAGCAGAGGACTAGAGTTCAACTCCCAGCACCCATGTCAGGCAGCTCACAACCTCCTGCAACTCCAGCTCAGGGCTCTCTGAGGCCTCTGGCCATCTCTGTGAGCATCTGCACTAATATGCATGTATCCACACACACATATTCATAATTAAAAACAATACAGGTAAATCCTTAAAAAAAAAGCTGTCTTCTGCAGAATGAAAACAAAAGGGGAAACAAACCATTTATTTCTGCACACTTTGTTAAATGCTTTCAGTGAGACAGCTGTGTAAAAATGAAGGTTGACATCAGGCAAATTAATTTTAATAAGTTTAGTGAGCTATTGGCCCATAAACTGTATACAGGCTTGAATCTTATATAGTCATAAAAATGTAACTTTGGTAAATTACATCACCAACTGGATCTAACAGCTTGCTAAAGCAAGCCTTTTCCTACTGCAGTTCTGAAATAACTGGATAACAGGACATCACATCTTAACATCTCTTAAAAAAGAATGACTTTTCCTAAGGCTGTTTTTTTGGTGACATTAAATGTATTAATCCATAAGGATGTATGTTTACCTTCTTTGCATCATTACTAAAATTTTCAGTTTTTGCATGTTTTCTGCTATTTATTGTCCATTTGGTTGTTGAGGAATACATGAAACAGTCTCTAGGAAGTTGCAGAGGCCAATAGTCAGCAGCAGCTCACAGTCCTGACAGTTTTAATGGGTACCAAAAATTTTAAGTTATCTTGCTTCCTAAGACAGGATTGTGTCATGCTTCTTGTCTATTGTGAATTGTGAGTGATGTTACAGGGCGTTTTAAGATATTAATGTCTGCTTTAAACTTTGATGCAGAGAAAATTAAAGTGACTGAGAAATTGTCAAATAACAATAGAGCCAACCAGTTAGCTTATACTATCCGACCTCTGCAGTGTAGAGAGATCTAAGATCTGAGGGCATCGGTAATGCCCTTTAATTCCCACCATTAACCTTGTGAGAGGCATTATTACCTCAGTTTTGTAGAACCAGACATTGAGGATGGGTTTACCTGTTTTTAGTACTGGGAACTATTTCAGCGCTGGCGATAGACAGGAGAAAGACTGTGGCTTTAGCTGAAGCTAATTCCATTTTCCCTCTGTCTCCAGCTGCGTCTGCCTCTTCCTTCCTAAGCATTTACTGCAGTTTTCCTTTTAAGAGACTTCAAGGTCCTTCTTACTGTCTCCAGTCTTCATATCTTTCCCCATGTCCCTTCAGGCACTAGCTGATTGACTTGGGTCTGAGTCAGGTGTTTGCCTCCTAGGGATCTTGGTAATTTAATCTGGAATGCTAAATAGTTCCAATAAATGTGTTAATTGTTGAGTATTGCTTCTATACTGGATAGTTCTGTCAGGTTTCTAATGGACTTTATGACAAAATGCTCCACCTACAAAGGTTAAATTACCCAGAATCACTTGGAAATGCTGTATAGGATTTCCTTGTGAGTCATTGTGCAAAGGAAGACAGCCACTTTTGGTGGGTCAAATGAGATTGTATAGTCTGGCCAGGGGACATTGTGCAAGCAGTGTGACTTGACTTGTGTTGCCAATGCTTTTCAAATGTAGTTTTTCTTTCTTTTCTTTCCTTTTTATTCTTTTGAAACACGGTCTCTCTGTATAGCCCTCCATGTAGACCAGGCTGGCTTCAAATTATAGGGATCCTCCTACCTCTGCCTTCTGGGTGGGTGCTGGGATTAAAGGTGTGGGGCACAATGCCTGCTTTTTTTTTGCTTCTGGAGGTTGAATGGGAGCATTAAGAGCTACCTGTTGGAACTAGGAAGGCTTCACTGAGGTTGCCTCACAGGAGCTAAAACATAAAGCAATCTAATTTATGCACGTGGGACTGGAAAATGTGTTTGGTGTTTCAGCACACGGAGTGTGACATGACAGTAGAAGGAAGTTGGTTACAGTGGAAATATGGACAAATATCAGCTACGTAGGGCAATAGTATGATGCCAATAATAATGATATTTATCAGTTTCAACAAGCACTTTGCATTATTTTCTCCCTCAACTTTTGAGTTACCCCAAGACTTTTCTCATTTTACATATAGCAATACTGAATTACCTCTTACTGGTTACGTGACTTGTGCGGGGATCACAGCCTTTGTTTAGGACCACACAGTAGCAAATGCATACCTGGCATGTCATCCCAGAGAGCCGGGTTGCAGCCTCTGTTTCTTAACCACCGCTCTATGTGGAGAGATCAGGCTGTGATAGTGGAACGACTTGGAAAGGAGCTGAAAGTTTATTCTCTCCAGTAGTGGCCATTTGTGGACTCACGCCATCGTGGAACTATGTGATATATAAAGGTCCATTGTGTGTGTGTATGTATGTGCTGGCATCCAAGTTAACCTGAAGAAAAAATTTATGAAATAGTAATTTTACTTTGTATGAGGTATGCATAGTTTCTTTTCTGATTAAGAAGTACTTATAGGGACTCCTTCAAGTTGATTTTGCAACTGAAGAAGCCACGGTTTGAAAAAAAAAATCAAACAAAAAACAAACCATTGCTGAAGATATAATGTAGGAGAACCACTTGATGAAGTGTATGCTTTTATGTGGGTCATCCTGGTGTCTGTGTAAAGGGTAGATAGAGAGTACGGGACCACAGAGGTAGAGGGCAATAAAGGACCAATCAGTGCAGTGGATCTGGAAGAGATGGCTGAACTGGGACATTAGCTAGGGATAGGATACATGGGATAGAGAGAGGCCAGTAGAGAGGAGAGCACTTTCATACACAGGAGAGATAGGCTACGTCCGTTTGCCAAGCTCTTAGGTAACACTGGGTTGGGGGCAGTTTAATTCAAGATCTGACTTTATTCCTCAGGCACAAAGATTGCTTCTTGATCTTTAAATTTCCCTTTCTATAATGCTTATTAAGTAAGCTTCTTTGTGTTCTTTTCTGTGCTTCTAATTTTGTATTGAAATGTATTGTTGTGCTTTCATTATTACAAGCTACTTTGACATTTGTTTATCAGATCAGATGCCTGCCTTATCATGTACCTGCTTTCCTTCTACCTCCCCTCTACATAGAATTTAGGAGATTTTCTCAGCAGTCTGAGAAGGCACACACAGCATGAAGAACACTCAGAAAATCCCTGTACAAAGACTGCGTTCTGTGTGTTGTGCTCTTCCCAAAGCTCTATGCAGTAGCCCTTTGTGTTACGCTCATCAGAGGAGGAATTATGAATAATTTTCTCTGACTTAGTTCTTTCTAGCTTTCCAATTTTTTTCTTGTATGTATTAATGCAGAGCCTTAAGTGTTGATTCCCTTAAGAGCCTACTGAACATTGTATGATAATGGTCTTATCTTTTTTTATCTTTTCCTTTAATCTTCTTTGAATCGTCAAATAAAAAGCATACCTATACCTGTTTAAGGGGAACTGTGATGGGATGTTTTGGTTTGTGTACACATCGTGTGATGCTCAAATAAGTAAACATACCTCTCTCCTTAAACATTTGTTTCCACATTGGGAAAACATTCAAATTCATCACATGGTTGTCTAGTGTCTCTGTGCATAGAATGCCACTTCCCCTTAAGCAGGCATTCCTATGCACGAGTGTTCTTCTTAGGAAAATTTTACCCATCTTCCTTTCTACATTAGAAACGTAAATACAGGGATTTCTGGTTCTTCCACCGCTCTCGTTGCTTATGAAACTAAAATGAAAACAAGTAGTCTGGAGTTGTTTATTTAGGAAGCATAGACTCTGGTCTTCCACAAATGTGGGCATCCATTCTTTTGGTAACTATGACCGTCTTTCAGAGACATTGCGACATCTCTGTGGAAGAGGCTGTGCTTGTCATGCCGTTGGTGGGACTTGAAGTCTTTGGAGAACTGATAGCTGTGCCGACAGGCTATTGTTAGTTTTCTAAGCCACTTAAATGGAGAGGTGATAAATGTGTGTATATTTGTGTGTTTTCCACTAAAGTAATTGAAGGTGCATGTGGTATAATACAAGTGTGAATTCTCTTGTCCACGAACTTGCATTTGATCTTGGACGAGACATTTAACCTCTTTGGTCTTTTTGTCAGTTAAGTAAAAATGTTCAGTTAAGTGAACCTTAGAAGCTTATTTTGCTTATTATTTGTGTGTATTTCTCTCTCTCTCTCTCTCTCTCTCTCTCTCTCTCTCTCTCTCTCTCTGTGCGTGTGTGTGTGATAGGCATGCATACTGGGATTAAGGTGTCACTGAATCTGGTTGCATATTTTAAAAAGATTTTATTATTTTCATATATGTGTATGTCTATGTGAGTTTATGTCACCTGTGTATGGGTGCCCATGGAGGCCAGAAGATGGTGTCAGAACCCCTGGCCCTGGAATGACAGGTGATTGTGAGCCTTCTGATGTGGGTATTAGGACCCCATTGGTCCTCTGCAAGATCAATATACAGTACTCACTCCTAACTGCTGAGCCATTTCTCTTGACTCATATTATTTTTATAACTCTTATAAGTGACTGTTGTTTCATTGTGTGGCTTCATTAAAGTTCAACATCTAGGTTTCATTCTTACAGTGAGGTCAGGAGCTTGGAGTAAGACAAACAGCCCCCCAGTTCCTCATCACGACAGTTTCCATAATTTCATCTGATACCTTGGTCAGTGATTTACTTTGTATTCATCCTCCTTAAAAAGTCATTTTGGCTGTAGTTTCATCTTTCTCCTTTGTGGTTTCCATTGACCTCCACCTCTTCTTTTTAATCCAAACTGTTGAGAGAATGGCAGAAGAGGTGCAGATAGATGTGTTGGGGAGCCAAGAGTTGGAGAGTTGGTAGAAGGTACAAGCAGTCAAAGTTGGAGTGCAGAGGTAGGATTGTGCTAGTAAATTAATTCTAAATTGTGCCAGGCTGGCTTGAAACAAAATGTTTATAATTTCCTTTGTAGTTACATTAGTGCAAAGTGTATCAGGAAGACCTTAGTTAGTGGTTAGTTGTCCATGATATTCATGTATTGATGGCATTCATGGCATTGGTGGGCAACTAGAAGCCTGTAATGTCTTCTAGTTCCGTGTTGAGAGCCTAGATAGTCAATCACTTTTGGATGGATGAGTCAGTGAGTTAGACATTCCCAGAGCCCATTGTCTAAATCCTTTAGCTCCAGGGGAAATGCAGCTATATATCATCTTGTTCTCTGCCAGGACATTACAGTGATGGAATGACTTCTGATTCATGCAACAGCAAATAATCTTGAAGGAGTATGCATTATGTTGAAGCAGTCAGGGCTGTATAAAGGCTACTCAGTAGTCATAGCTAGGCAGTGGTGCCTTTAATCCCAGCACTCAGGAGGCAGAGGCAGGTGGATCTCTGTGAGTTCAAGGCCAGCCTGGTTTACATAGTGAGTTCCAGGACAGCCAGGGCTACACAGAGAAGCCTTGTCTTGAAACAAACAAACAAACAAACAAACAAATAAACAATTGCTACAGTAGGGCTAGGTTGTAGCGTGTTGCTTAGCATGTGTGGGACCTTTAGTTTTATCCCCAGGACCACACAAAAAAGGAAAGAGAGTAGCACAAAAATCACTGCCTGGCTTTTGTTGTTGGAGCTGGGCAGCCTGGTTTCTGCAGAAGATAGGAGGGAACTGCTTGAAGAGGCACTGCCAGCTCCATGTTCCTTCCCTGCGTACATTGCAAAGGAGGCAGAGTTTTGCAGGTGTTTGTTTGGGAGTTAACCTTTTCCGTCTCCATCCTGCCCTCACCAGAGCAACATCTTTGCACTGCCAGGACCCTGCTAGCTGCCGTTGAAGCAGGCCATGGCAAGTGGCCAACTGTGATAAAAACCCATTTTTTAAAAAATTTTAAAACAGAATTTGGATAGCAGGATACTTTAAAGAAATATATTTAAAGATAGGTTGAATACAGTGGGAACAGTAAAAACCTAACGAGGCTATTAAAGCTCCCAGAGTTCTCACTTAGTGCTACTTCTCCTCCTCCTCCTCTTCTTTTTCTTCTTCACAGAAAAGATACTAGATTTTGCCAGTCTGTCTTGGTCGGTCATTTTATCTTGCTCCTCCTTCACAGATCTGTAAGTGCTGATGATGGAAGGAAGCTTTTATGTACAGAGAAAAAAAGGAATTCCTGGTCAGATGTGACTGGTTTTTTTTTTTTTTTTTAATCTAAGGGTGTGTATATTCACATGCCTAACATTTTTATTTTAATCTCTAAATCCCAAAGAAAGTAAAATATTAAATATATTTTCAGATCTGTAGATCTGACCTAAGTCTTAAGATGTTTTCTAAATACAGTTGAGGTGGTAAGGCAGAATGTTAGTGTAACACATTACAGAATTTTGGGATATTGATTTATTTAATGGAGAGCTGAACAGTGCTTTCTTTAATTTTAATATCTCATTCTGCATTGGTCTTTGATTCAGAATGAATTATAATTCTGAGCATGGCCAAATACCACAAAGTTGGGTGAGCTTGAAATATGAAATGGCTTTCCTTTTAGTGATTGCTAGAGCTTGTAGTAGCGTAGGAGGAGAATGAAAGGGAACCATAATAGTTTTGTTATAGTATTTTGGTAAGATTAGTTGCAGCGATGGACTGTGGCCCTGAGTTATATGTCAAAAGGTCACATTGCATCCAGCACCAGAAAATCCCAGGAGAAAGAAGGAAGACAGGCTAGCTCACTAAGGAGTTCACTCGGAAAGACCTGTCACGAGAGGGGATTTTCTAGGGGTTCCCATCATGTTCAGTTGATCCCCCGAGAAGCCCCCCTCAGTCCTGCTTCCTGTCTCTTTCCCAGAAGTAACATTATCTGGATGGTGGTTCCCTTCAGGGCGTGGTTAACCTTTTGCTGTGTATGTGCACATCTTGAAACCTTGTATAGCTTTATAAACGTGCTTTAAAACTATTTAGAAATAATAGTAAATTAAGTAATTAAGTAAAGCCATATTTAGGGGGTTTTATGCTGTGTATCTTTCTCCAGTTTATTCTCTTTGCATAACAGTTTAAAAATATTTAGTTGAGGGTCGGCATGATGACTTAGTGGGTAAGGGTGCCTGTCACCAATCCTGATCACTGGAGTTCAATCCAAAGGACCCATTGGGAGGAGGGAGAGAACCAGTCCTTTCAGGTTGTCCTCTGACCTCTATTTGCACTGCTTCCCCAAATAAATAAAATTAATACAACATAAAAATATGTTTAGTTAATACTTTGGGTGGCTGGAGAGATGGCTCAGTGGTTAAGAACACTGGTGGTTCTTCCAGAGGACCCAGGTTTAATCCCCAGCACCCACATGGCAGCTCACAACTGTCTGTAACTCCAGTTCCAGGGGACCCAACACCCTCATGCAGATATGCATGCAGGCAAAACACCAGTGCACATTGAAACAAAACTACTTTGTCTGGTTCATTCATTCAAACTTCATGTGTTTATTTTATGTGTATGGATATTTTGTCTTCATGTTTGTCGGTGTACCGTGTGCATGTCTTGGAGGCCAGAAGAAAGCATCTGGTCTCTGGAACAGATGGTTAAGTGCCAGTATGTGGTGCTGAGAATCAAAATCGGATCCTCTGGAAGAGCAGCCAGTGCTGCTAACTGCTGAGCCATCTCTCTAGCCCCAGTTCATTTGTCTCAAGTGCTCTGTGGCATTTCTGTCTCTGATGATATATGAATGATTGTTTCACTGTGTGTATGTTTTTCATTGAATATTGTGAGGGACAGGAATCTATTATGTCATTTTTAAAGTTAGACTATGAATGCTGTTTTGTCTTTCAGAAAAGCTAATCTCCTTTTTTGGTGTGCAGTGTCCTCATTTATCATATTCCTGGGAAAGCCCTTTGTACTTCCCCCAGAGAAGGCGGAGAGGAGTAATGTCTCATCACACAGATGAATACATCTTGTGCAAAGTGCAGAATAGCATCTGCTGTAAGAGAGAGCTCACTCGGGACTGGGCTGCTGTGGGAGAGCTTGCTTTACTCCAGTGAAGTCTGCAGGTGTTTCCAGTGCAGAGAGGCTGTGGCTAGAAACTTGTTGGCACCAACTTGTTGTTTCTCTGTGTTTGGGATAATCTGTATTGCATAGATGATGCTTTATTTTGTAAAAGGATATAATGCCTTTTATGGTAAAAAAAATGTTGTTCAATTGTGGCATGGCTTTTTGGAGCAAGCTGAAGAAATACGAGTTCTAAAAAGGACAAGAGGGACTCCCTTTTGAGATTGTTGATGTGAAATAAATATCTGTTTTAATACTCAGTCTTAGGTACTAGTCTGTGTAGATTCTTACTTTACAGTCCCTGCTTTAAGGAACAATCTTGAATACTTTTTTTAAAATCCTCTTTCATGCTTTTGTATTGCATTTGCAAAATTCTGGCTGATGGTTTGAGCATTTCCACAGAGTCAACAGTGGAAAGCTTCATTCAGGTTGTCCCTCCAAGTGATTGGCTATGCTGCGCATTAACCAGAAATGCTGACACAGCAAGGGAAACAGTAATAAATGGGATGCTTTCCAGGGTTGGTCGCTAAGGCAAGGCAAGCACAGCCAAAATCCAGAAGAAATTTGTACTCAGACACTCAAGATGTAGTCTGGCCAGATATGCTATTAACAGCGAGTAGCCAATTGTAATTAAACTAATTGGGACCTGGGCAATTTGAACTGCCAGACTGTCTGTTAAAAAGAGTGAACAATTTTAATACATCTTAGAATTAAGGGCTGTGAAGGGTGTAAGTGATATAAATTTCAGTGAAATTCTCACTAAAGAAATAAATATTTTTTTTTGAAAAAAAGAAAGGTCATACAAGAATATTTGTTTAAAAAAAAACTTATTTAGAATGAAAACATTATGTTTGCCTTTTGAACAATGTTCCAGTTCCAGAGGCTCAGGGATGTCTGAGCTCAGCTGTGTGTTTCTTCCATGATCTGAAGACAGGTACTGAACGGACACTGGTAAAGGAAGAGGCCTGTCTGTCTGCCTGTCTGTCTGTTTGTCTGTCTGTCTTGTTTTCATTTTCAGGAGTGACTAGTTGGAAAGGAGGAGAATGACTGACAGAATGACTGTTCTGTGTTTTCACTGTTGCTGCTTTTCTGATAAACACGTTTTAAAGAAGCCAGGTATAGCGCATGGGTGGGGAGAGGAATTTCTGGTGTGTGAAGACTCCTTTTATTACTGTTCTTGGTTTTTAGTAGTCTCCAGTCACCCCTGCACCAGAGAGTTTGTGACTAGGCCAATGACCTGGATCAGTTTTTCATAATTTTTTATTTGTTTATTTTATGTGTATGGGCGTTTTGTCTGCATCTGTGTCCATATGTCACATGCATGCCTGGTGCCCTGCAGAGGCCAGAAGAATGTATTGGATCCTCTGCAACTGGAGTTACAGATAAGCCACCACGTGAATGCTGAGAATCGAATCCATGTCTTCCAGAAGAGCAATCCATGCTTCTAAATGTCGAGCCATCGCCCCAGCCCTGTGTTTTTAAGTGTACCAGGATTTCTGAGTTTTAGGAGTAAGCCTGGTTTCTCTGAAGTGTTTGTTGTTAGAATCTACTTTCATTAGAAACACACATTTCTTCATTGTTTGTTAGACTTCTCTGTTTTATCTTTATATTCTGAAGCACAGAATAGAGTGAAAAAAGTCCCCCATCTTTGCAAGGGTTTCTGAAAGTATTAGTTTGTGGGTTGTTGCTTCAGATTTCCTGATTCTTCCATCTGTGTGAGCTTTCCATGTGGTAATAGATGAATTAATACTTTATTTCTCTGAAAGGCTCCTCCTAATCCATCTGGATTTATTCCAGGAGTGCTCTCAGGAGGTCTGTGTAGACTCTTGGCATTGTAGGCTGAAGTAGCCATGCTAGCAGGTTCAGGGCCATCACCTTTTGACATTGACCTAACTTTTCTCTGTTCCTTTAGGTCTTTCATGGCCATTCCTTCAGTGGCTGGCAAGATATCCACCTCTCTCTCCATGTTCCATGCCAGTGACATCTTAGCTGCTAGAGTGTGGAGCTGGCCTATGGGAGTCAAGTAAGTGCCTTTTTTACTATTTGGCATGGTTTTTGCTTACTTGGCAAAGCCATGTAGAGACACTTCTTAAAATGAGTTTTTAAAAAGGCACTTGCTTGATCTCGGTGGGCCAGGTCTGCTCCAGCCCATTACTGAAACCCTAGCTAACATGGAGCTCATCTTAATAAGTTAACTGTTACAGAATGGAATAGTTTTGCTAGGATAGACACAAAAGGAAGACACAGATGATCTTGGCCCCCACATTCACTCTGGTGAACAACTCTTGTCCCATCCCCAAATAAATCAGAATGGTTAGGTCAAATAGTAATTACTCTGGCTATCTGTAAATTTAGTGTTTTATGGAAGACCAGGAGTCTGCAGGTCTAAAGCACTGGCTTGCATAAAAGCACAATAGGTCTTCCAGGAAAGCCAATGACCTTGGCATTTATCTTAATTATTAGCTTAACATATGGAAGGAATAACGGTTGATATTAATCAGGCTTGGGTTTCTGTGTTTATTGCTAAAGTTGCTAAAACCTAGTATTTTACTTTTGCAGGTCACCATGTAAATTTTGCCTATATAAATTAACACATCCCGTTATGTTATAACAACCATATAAGGGAGAGTGTTTTCCTGCTCTGTCTTTAGGTATTGGTGATGTGACCAGTTCATGCAGGGGAAACTTGAACATTCACAGGTATGTCAAGAGCCTGATTCATAAGCGTTTTCTCCCTGCAAATGAAACTGTTTTAGTGAGAACTTGTGATGTAGGTTTGCAAAAATCTGTCTTTCTAGTTGCTTTTCCTGTCCCACTGTGGCTCTAGGAAGGAGACTGGAAAACTATAGCCTACACTGCTACTTGCTTTTATAAATAAAGTTTTATCTAAACACAGATCCATTCGTTTCCCTATGTATTTCCCTTTGTATAACAACAGAGTTGGGTTTACCACAGAGACTATATGATCCCATAAAGCTGAACATATTTATTATTTGGCTTTTTAATAAGAAGCTTGTCAACTCCAGCCATAAGAGTTTAAATACATGAAGTTGCTAGAACCACAACCTATTTCAAAGCTTCTAGGGATAAACCAAGGAAGCCTAGACCTATTGCAAAGTACTGCTGACCAGCAAGTAAATACTTGCAGTTCTCAGAGTGGTATGATTACTTTATCTTTTGAGGGAGATGCTTTGAGACAGGGTCTCCTGTAGCTCAGGCTGGCCTTGAACACTATGTAGCTGAGGATAACTTTGAACTTTTGATCCTCCTGCCTCTACCTCTCAAGTGCTAAGATTACAAATATGAGACATCACACCTGCTTTATGTAGTGCTAGGGATAGAACCCTCAGCTTTGTGCATGCTAGGCAAGCACTCTTCAAACTGAGCCTATGTAGTACTGTGGTTTCTAATACAAGGTTAAGGAAAGAAAAGTACCATGGAAAGCCAACTTTATCTTTTCTTTCATTCACCCATTCCCCCCCCCCCGTGTGTGTGTGTGTGTGTGTGTGTGTGTGTGTGTGTGTGTGTGTGTGTGTGTGTGTGTGTGTATACACATAGGTATTCATTCAGTGGCAAGATGTCATTTTTTTTTTTTTTAAGATTCTCAGGACATCTTGGTGAATAGCAGAGGTACTATAGTTGATTATAGACTTGAAATCATGATCTTGAGGACTGGAGATGATGTTCAAGCATCACAGAGTGGACCTAACTAGTGGTACAGCCGAATGAGGCCAGGTCTCTTGAGTTTCTGCCGGGTTCCTTTCCTGGGCTCTTCCATCATATTAGTGGCAGTTTTCCCTCATACATGAAAGCCTGTTTGCTTCTTTTTCTTTCTGCCCCTGAAATATAAGCAAGGACTTGATGACTTTAGATTACTGAGATGTGCTTTTTGGAATGTTAGCTGTGCTTGGAGCTTTGATTCGTTATTGCTTGGAGATTATTAGAGGATTGCTTCTTAATGAATTATTAAATGCCTATAGTGTAAAGTCAGAAAGGTTGGAGGAGATGGAATGGAAAATAAAGGCTCATTCTTATCTTATAGCAAGGCACAAAACACAATATTAGCACAGATAGAATGTGTCCCTTATTTGTCTGTGTACCTAAGCTCATAGATGGAAAGTGTGTGTGTGCGTGCACAGGTGTGTGTGTGTCTAAATCTCTTAGAGTGTATCCTGAAAGAAGTTCTGCAGGTACTTTACAACATGCAGATGGTCTTTCAAGTAGACATTTAAAATTCATTATTTTTCAGTATAATTTTAGATTTGCAGACAAATCTAAATACCTATATGTGTCTCAATTCCTATATAGTCTCTCTCCTATTTTTCTTTTCATTAACTTTTTACACAGCTATGGCACATTTACTGTAATGTGCCTTGATCTTTCTCTACTGAAGTCTATATTTTATTCAGGTTCCCTATTTTTTTCCTTTTTTATGTTTTAGAATTAAGTGTGTGTGTGTGTGTGTGTGTGTGTGTGTGTGTGTGTGTGTAGTATCTCAGCAGTAAATGAAATTTTATTAGCATGGTTGTTGAGGTAGAAGTTATTATACAGTCTCCTGGAAATTAGGCTTGTTCTGAAATGACTTTCATTCTCTAGATGTTTACAAACCAATGTAGAGTCTCTCAGCCCAAATGCCACTGCTCTGAGTTGCAACATTGATGCTCTGTTGTAGCACACTGAAGAAGTCACTTCTCTGTAACAGTGGCACCAGTTTGTTTCTAACTTTTAGCAACACTAACTGAAGAATGGACACACCTGAGTTATTTCTGTTAAGTATCCTGTGCTGCCATTGCTGCTGAAAATACCATACAGTAAATGGCCTCCCAGGACCGGGTGGGTGGGTCAGCAGTCCTACTTCAATACTCCTCTTCCTTTGAAGTTACACCTTCCACAGCCCTCCCCTCAACCCACTGAGCTGCAGAAGGGAGGTAGCACCTTTTTTGAATCATTAGTGTAACTCACATTTTGCTACAAAGGCCTTGCAAATTTTCTTCCTTCCAAGTTTTCCAGCTGCTTACATAAGTTGGGTATGTTCAAGCTCTACAGTGTGGAAGTTTCACTCTTGGATTTATGCATAATAGAATTGTGTGCACGTAGTCACTGAAGCAAATGGACAGAAATGATCATGCTAAATGAATAGGCCACACAGGAATTTTCCATGTGGTTATCAATAATAGCATGGGTAAATAAGTTGTGACATAAATGCCCCAAGAAGAATGTGTGATAGTATTTAGAATGAATAAACTGAAGCTATGTGTAAACAACTTGGCATCTTACAAATACACTATTGTGTGAAGGGAACCAGTCACCAATATTCTACAGTTTTGTTTGCATCAGTTTCAAAAGTAGGTAAACGAATGTGTGTTTCAAAACTTAGACATTGATTATCCTGTGAGGCTTTGGAGCAGTGTTTCTATGACTGTGAAATTGCTTATGGGATGCTAGTTGTGTTCTCTGTGTCCTGTAGGTACTGGCTTCATGAGTGTGTCACCCTGTGAAAGACAATGTAATGCATAGACTTTCCATGTGAGTGGCATTCTTTAAAGAAAAAATGAAAAGAGTTTAAAAAGTATTAACTATTCTAACAGCACCTGAGAAATTTCACTGCAAATATTTAAGGGATATGTGGAGAACAAATCGGATGAGTACCCTTACAGTTTAGAATAAATGGGATGGGACTATAGGGTCGTGGAGGGTGCATCTGGATTGCTGGAGGTGATGTAATCTTAATTCCTCTCTGTATTAGAAGACAAAGAGGTGTCAATAGCCTTTATTTTCTTTCTTAACTATTTCCAGGTTTTGGGGTCCCTCAGAGGAGAGCATCTTTTCTTCTCAGCTCTCTTACACTAAAAGCCGATAAGCCAAGTTGTAACTTGGTTCCCAGTGCCTACATGGTGGCTCACAGCTGTCTAAAACTCTAGTTCCAGGGGATCTGATGCACTCTTTTAACCGCTGTAGGCACCAGTCATGCTAATGGTGCACATACATAAATGCAGGCAAAAGCACTCATACACATACAGTAAGTTTAAAAAGAATAAATTGTGGTAAAGTATGTGTGACATGGATTTAGCATTTAAAGTTTTGTAAAGTGTCTAGTTCAGTATCTCACCCTTTCATGTAAGAGCTAGACCCTAGTTGGAGTTAGCTTTCTCCACCACTTACCTTGCCTTTTGTGCTAGGAGCACATCCCTCTGGTTTAGATTCTCATCGAGCGTCTGGACTTCCACTCTGTAGGTCCCCAGTGTTTCCTCTGTAATTTATCCATCTTATGGCTCCCACAGATGGGCCTCCCTAAAGCTTCAGTGGTGGCCCTGGGGTAGACTCCTTTACATTACTTGCTGTGCACAAGGCCTTGGCTTCTGTCTCTAGTACCACAAATAAGTAAATGAACCCGTCGGACCTTACTACCTCATTCTCCACACGAAACTTTGGCTTGCTACTACCTATAAAACTTAATACAAATTCCCCTTAGCCTGAAGTTCATGACCGTCTGTAATTGAATTCCAATCTATTTTCTTCTTTAATGATAATAGTTTTGATAAGTAGTGACTAATTTTTGTAGTAATATTATTCCTGGGAGTCTTTTGAAGTAGGTACTAGATTGCCATTATGGAGAAAAATGGGCAGGAGGTGTCTAGTAATTTGTCCAGGCTAGGGAATGATGGAATTCATGTTCAAATACATGTTCACATATTTCGCAGTTGTAACATCTGTCTCCCTGTGCCCTGCCTCCTACCTTAAAAGAAGAAAAGATGTCACTGTGTTACCGAGGCTGGCTGCAAACTCCCCATCCTCTCCCTCAGCCGGTTTATATGCATTGCACCCAGCTCCACCCCAAGTTCTGAATGCCCTGCGCAGGGCACTCCCTACATCCTAACTGTACCCCCTTTCTCTTAGCCCTCTCACTTTGCCACTGCCTAGCTCCTTTCTTCCCTCTTACTGGATCACTTTCCATCCTTCCATCCTGAATGGCTAATAGTTTCTTCCTCTAATCTCTAGCTGACTGATACTCACTATACTAACACATACGTTATTACTAATTTTTTAATACTAATATGTTAAACACTCATATTAACATTTGTATTTTAATATTACTATATATATGTGATACTCAAATACTGTGTACTTCCATTGTTTTGGGTCTCTTGCTGTTGTTTCTATTGTTTGTTTTGGGTTGGTTAAGAAGTTTTCATGAGCCGGGCATTGGTGGCATACACCTTTAATCCCAGCACTCGGGAAGCAGAGGCGGGTGGATCTCTGTGAGTTTGAGACCAGCCTGGTCTATAAGAGCTAGTTCCAGGACAGCCTCCAAAGCCACAGAGAAACCCAGTCTCGAAAAACCAAAAAAAAAAAAAGTTTTCATTATATTTGAGCTTGGAGAGAGGCACTTAGAAAAGAAGAGCAGGAAGCACACAGCCAAGAGTGGGCATGGGCTTCTCAAGAGAGTCACCAAAGTAATTTTTTTTTCTATGTTGAGATTCAACACTGGCCTTGTGCGTGCCAGCAAGCTCTCTACCATGGAGCCTCATGCCCAGCCCTTGTGTCTTATTGCGTGAACAACTTAACCTAGATTTTAGGTTGAAATCTCTTTAGGAAAGGGCTTGGCTTTGTACAGTTTCTTGACCTTTTTGTATGATAGCTGTTCAATGAATGAATGCATCAATCAATTTAAATGACAAGAAAACCCTCCATGGCTAAAGATATATGATGGGCCTCTGTGTTGGTTCATTGTAATCGCCAATGATTGAGTTGACAGATGCCTTAATTAGTTAAGCATGTTTCTGGATGTGTCTGTGAGGGTATGTGTAGAGACAACTGGCATGTAGGACGTCAGTTAAGAGACAAAGGCCTGGCTGGAGTGTGGACAGCACTACTAATGAGTTGGGAATTGAGTGAAGGGAAGTAGGAAGCCACGCTCTCCTATGTCGCTATGAGGTGAGCAGCTTCCTCCACGACCCACCCTGCTGCCCTGATCACACACACCAGGCTGGTAGTGATGGAGAACTCGTGAACCATGAACTGAACCTCTGAAACCAAGGTTTAGAGTAAATTGTAATTCTTTTACAGTTTTTCTCAGGTGCTTTGTCACCATGACAAAAGTCAGACCAACACCAGAACATCTAAGACTTTTGTTCTTGTTTGAACTTCTTGAAGCACTTTGACTTGTGGTCTTAATTTAGAACTGGGAAGGAAATGTTGAGGTTATAATTAGAGATTTTTTGTTAAAGTTATTTAAAATTTTATTTTATGTGTATGATTTTTTTTTTTCTATGCACCATGTGCTTGCCTGGAATCCACAGGGGTCAGAAGGCATCAGATCTGAGACTGGAGTTAGAGGTGACTGTGAACTACCATCTG
The DNA here is from genome assembly GCF_003668045.3 of Cricetulus griseus. NCBI lineage: Eukaryota > Metazoa > Chordata > Mammalia > Rodentia > Cricetidae > Cricetulus > Cricetulus griseus. Next base: position 1,687,053 of record NW_023276807.1, read on the forward strand.
GGTGCTGGGAATGGAACCTGGGTCCTCTGGAAGGACTGCTGAGCCATCTCTGCAGTCCCAATACTTGTTTTTTGAGATAGGTTCTCATTAAGATATTCAGGCTAGCTTTGAACTCCTGGGCACATGCAGTCTTCTTGCCCGAGCCTCTCCAGAGACTGGGTTTACAGGCTTATGCTGCTGTTCCTGGCTAGCATTAGCTACTGATGCTTTGTGGATGAGAAGCATGGTAATGAGCTGCTCTTCCAATGCGAGGTTAACTGCCTCTCACTGCCCCAGTACAGGCACTCTGGGGCAGGCTACTAACACATTCCACCTACATTGGTTTTTTTTGTTTGTTTGTTTTTGAGAGAGGGTTTTTTTTTGTGTGTGTGTGTGTGTGTGTGTGTGTGTGTGTGTGTGTGTGTGTGTGTGTAGCCCTGACTGTCCTGGAACTAAGCGCTGCAGACCAGACTGGCCTCGAATTCACAGAGATCCATTTGCCTCTGCCTCCTGAGTGCTGGCTGGTTGTTTTAACAGCTTCCAAATTAGTCACCCTATTTTCTTCCCTTTTTCCTGGTGGTTCGAACTCAGAATAATGTTAGGCATAAGGTCTTCTTGGTCTCCCTGTATCTTCTGGTTTTAGTCATAGTAGAAGGCCCAAGTGACCTAGAAGTGGTCACGATAAGCCAGCTCCCCAGGGAGAGCCTCTGACTTGCAGTTTTTGTCTTGGTGCCTGATATAACTCCTCCCACACTGGCTAACTGAAGTTACAGAATGCGTGACAGTCTGCTGCCCAGCACCACTGCTGAACATTTGGCTCCGGTCCGACTCTCTTCTGCTGCCTTTTCTTGCTCTTGCCCACTCTCTTCCTGCAATCCTGACCCTCTCTGTTCCTCAAAAATGCTAGACACGTACCTGCCTCCTGGGTCTTCCCTTTTGCACTTTTGTTTGATTGGAATGCTGGTTCAGATTTGGAGCACCCACATAAGAAGCTGGATGTGGTGGCAGGAGTCTGGAGTCCCCAGTGCTGGGGAGCAGAGACCAGGAGAGTCCCTAGGGCTCCCTCGCTAGCCTGTCTGGCTGAATCTGTGAGCTCCAGGTTCAGTGACAGATGGTCTCAAAAATTATGGTGGAGAATGATAGAGGACGATATTTAAGGTTGACATACAGAGACACAGGTATTAAAATAATGTGTTTTCTCATAACTAGTTGCTGCCTTATTTTTGAATTTTTCTTATTGATTGATTAATTGGGACACACACACACACACACACACACACACACACACACACGATGCATGTATGGGAGACTGAGGAAAACTTTCAGGAGTCAGTTTTATTCTTCTAACATGTGGTTTTCAGGGACAGACAAATGAATTTTGTGTTCAGACTTGAGTCTTGGCCTTAAGACATTTCATTGTATACAAGCAAAAACTTGAAAAATTCCAAATTTGGAGACATTTTTGGCCTCAAAGAGTCTTTCCAGGTATTCAACGTATACTATCCCCTTTGACTAATGAATTCCCTTCCATCGCACACACATTTCCAGTCTTCTGCTGGTACTTATATTACTAGGGTGATAACCATGTGGATTCATTTTTGTTCACGGCAAATTTTAGAGTGTGTTCCTAAAAATGCAAGTTATAAAAGTTGCTATCTGACTAGATCTTGTCAACACCATGTGTCACCAAACGTTCGGATCTATTACTTAGATGAGAAAGGCATATCAATATAAATTAAATTTGTATTTCTTGCACGAGACAAACTGCCACTGCCTCCTCTTCCTCTTCCTTCTTCCTCATCTTTGTCATCCCGTGCTGGGGATAAAACCCAGCATGTCAGTCGTGCTAGGCAAGCACTCATCTCTGAATTATACCCAGAAGACGACGATGACTTCTTCTTCTTCTCCTCCTCCTCCTCCTCCTCCTCCTCCTCCTCCTTCTTCTTCTTCTTCTTCTTCGTTGTTTTGTTTTTTGGGACAGGCTTTGGAGGCTGTCCTGGAACTAGCTCTTATAAACCAGGCTGGTCTCATACTCACAGAGATCCGCTGCCTCCTGAGTGCTGGGACTAAAGGCGAGAACCACCACCACCACCTGGCTTCTCCTGACGGTTTAAAATGCAGAGTTCACATCTTAGTTGGTAATGCAGGGACTTTCCTCACCCACTAAGCAGTCAGGCTTAGAGATGTCCAAGTGGCTCGTTTAATATATCCAAATTCTGAACCCCCCAAATCACCAAGAGACCCATTTGATGTAAAAACAAAGAGTCATATTGTTTAACGAGTTAACTGTCTTTTTTTTTTTTTTTTTTTTTTTTTGGTTTTTCGAGACAGGGTTTCTCTGTGTAGCTTTGGAGCCTATCTTGGCACTCGCTCTGGAGACCAGGCTGGCCTCGAATTCACAGAGATCCGCCTGCCTCTGCCTCCCGAGTGCTGGGATTAAAGGTGTGTGCCACCAACGCCCAGCAAGTTAACTGTCTTAACTTGGTTCCCTTGGTCATCCAACACAGAGTTTGTCGTGAGAAGGCCTGGTGGGACTTTTTATTTAGCTGATCCTGTACTAATTTTGTTTCCCATTTTTGCCACTCTGAACACTGTAGCAAGCAAGCACTCTGTCATTTCTTTACATTTTTTTCCTAATGAGATAACCAGGAATGTGGTATACAAATCACTAAGTTTTTCTAAGGATCTCTCCTGGCTCATTTAAGACCAGAAAATAATTATATAGTTACAGGATTTGCTTTTCTTCTTTCTTTCTTTCTTTCTTTCTTTCTTTCTTTCTTTCTTTCTTTCGGACAGGATCTCATAGTAAAGTCAGCTAGCTCTAAATTTGTTGTGTAGCTCAGGATGCCCTTGAACTTCTGGTCCTCCTGCTTCTGCCTTCCAAAGGTTGGTGTTTTTGGAGGTGAGCTACCATGCCTGGTTTATGTTACACTCGGGATTGAACTTAGGGATCCATGAATGTCAAGCAGGCTCTTTACCAATTTAGATACACCTCTAGCCCAGATTTGCTGTACTTCTGAAAGAATCTATCTAGAAAGTTCTGTTATAAAATTGACTATCTCTTTGTTTTCAGCATGGCTGTGTGATTTTAACACAAAATTCCATCCAAGGATCTTAGTTCAAATACTTGGAACCAGTGCAAGATTTTAATAGATTAGAAGATAAATGGAGTCGGGAAATTTTAATACTTGAGTTTGTAGATAGGGTTTGAGAAATAAAGGCCATTTTGGTAATGGATTTTTATTTTTAAATTGGATATTTGCTTGGTTGCAAGAGGATTAATTATAAGATTCTCCTTCCCTTATAGTCTCTCAGCTTGAACAGATAAATATAGAGCTCCAGTGTTTGGAGAGGGAACTCTGTAGAAAATGTGTGGGTAGCTGTTGTAGTTTTACACAGAAGATAACATCTAGAATAAAGAACAGATGAAAATACTCATTGAGGATTAGTGTTCTTAAGACATCGTCAAATACAGCATTCCCAGGCCCTGGATTTAGAGCCATTCAGGATCTTGCTCATTTTGCATGTCTTATGATACACTCTCTGAGCTCAGCACTCCTTTCCTTAATCAGATGTTTCTTCATGTTTCCCATATTCATCCCCAGTGCTAACTCATCCTTTGAAAGTCATGTATCTCCCTTCCTATACCCCGATTACAGACTATCTTTTCAAGGATATATATATATATATATATATATATATATATATATATATATATATATATAAGCCCAGGTGACTTCTCTGGTCCACATTGATTCTAATTTTAGCTTTTGACTCCTGTAGCACTGATACTTGGAATTTCTCTCAACTGGGTCACGGGTATGTATTTGCATAGTAGTAGAAAAGTTTGGGAGTGTATGTTTCCTTGCGGGCCTCATGTATGTAAAGCACTGTTCTAAATACTGGGCTTATGGAAATGAACAGCATACACAGTATCTCTGTCTTCAAGAAGTATACAAGCTTACAGGCATAAACAGCCAATAATGAAATAACTAATAAGAAACATTCATCATTTGTACTATGTGGGAAAAAAATGTGTGAAGGATGAATCAAGAGTTCTTAGCTGCAAATGGCAGAACCCACTATACTTAGGTTCATCAGGAAAAAAATATTTTAAAAAATATATTACGTAGTTCACAGAAACCAGAGAGTCAGTCTTGGCATATACTTAGCCAGGAACAATGCCAAAGTTCTACCGCTAGACCAAAATCATTGGAGACTCTACTGCTTTTGCTTTGGGAACAAGTGTTAGCCCTTGCCTTGTCTTTCCTAAGTATGATATGCAGCCATGAGGATCGCTGCCAGTTTTACTTCTGAAAGAAAGCTGATGCCACTCTGAAATAGTCAGAATGAATTCCACATGGTCATCTTCATGATATCATCTGCTTCCTAACAGAAATTCCACATGGATATGTTTGACTGGCAGAACATAGCCACATATCTGCTACCTGTTTGTAGAAAGAGCCTGGGAAAGTCAGTTTTTGATTTCTATCATGGGAGGTATGCTTTATAAGATGAGAATTTCCTCCTAACAAAAAGGCTATTTAAAAGTCCTAAGTAGTTAAAAACTACGGGGAATTTCCTGCTGTAGAGAGTAATTAGAAGATCAATTTAAATTTGAGTAGTTACAGAAGGGATCACTTAGGGCTTGGTATTAAACTGATACTTACATGACAAGGAGAAATCCATGGCAAGTTACAGGTGAGCAGTATTCCAGCAGAGGGAACAAGTGAAAAGCCCTTGGCCTACAACTTGGGGGCAACTGGAAGTGGCCTGGATGTTCCATGGGCTTCCAATTAGAGGAAGAGCTGATTGGCTGATGTGGTTAGAGTTTATAAGTGAGAAGTATGTTAAGAAGTAACATGGGAGAGCTGTTTCTAGCAAAAGTTTAAGGTTATAACCTTACTCCCCGCTTTTCCTCCTCTGAGATGTCCTGTAGAGAAGGGGGTGTAGCTATATAAGTGTGAATACAAGGAAGGCATGTCTGCGTAACTGGGACTCTATGAGCTGTTAGATGTCATGTGACTAAGGTTATCTATGTGCTGTTCAGGAGGAGAATAGCACAAGGGATCTGGCAAAGATAGGAAATATTAGACTGTGTCTAGTGGGGGGGGGTGAAGGCCTCTGTTCTGATGATGTCAGTGTCCCCCTCTGGTGGGCCTTAAAACAAATTACTCTTTATTCTTTGCACCTTGATAGCCTTGAAGATCATGGTTGCAGTTTCTTACACTATGCTAGGTCTCCTGAAGTCTCAAAGGTGAGCTGGTAGTCTTTCCAGCTTGCATTCCAAACTGGGTGATGGCGCATGCCTTGAATTGCAGTACCAGGGAGGCGGAGGCAGGAGTGAGAGTTCAAGACTAGCCTGAAGATATACCTCAGCGGTAGATCACTTAACAAGCATGTGTGAGGCCCTGGGTTTGATCTTCAGCCTCATCACCATGAACAAAGGAATAATTGCACTACATAGTGAAGTGATAGAAAACTGCCTTTTGGATACCCTTTATAATAGAAAGCAGTCATACAAATGAGGTGAATTTGTCTTTGCATGTGCGTGTGCATGTGTGTGCATGTGTGCATGTGTGCGTGTGTGCGCGTGTGCGCGTGTGTGCGTGTGTGTGGTGTGTGTGTGTGTGTGTGTGTGTGTGTGTGTGTGTGTGTGTGTGTGTGCCTGTGTATGTGCATACCTGCCTTGGTGTATATTTGGAGGTCAGAATACAACCTGTGGTAGTTGGTTCTCTCCTGCCACTATGTAGGGCCCATATTGCCAGGCCTGTCCTGGTGCCAAGCACCTTTACCTGCTGAGCTACCATGCCAACCAGAATTTGCCTTTGGAATCTAGAATCTCAACACTTTGAATAAAGTAGACCCTGTTTCCTGCTAAGGCTTTCCATTTGTAAAACTTGGCTCCTAAAATGAGAACACAATCCAGATTTATCTAGTACTCTCATCCTTCAGAATGGCATTTGGACTTTAGCTGAGCTAACAGAAGTGTAGGAGGTTATACTCCATTATTCAACCTTCACACCACTGATGTTCTCAGTGAGCTAATCCTTTGTGACTGGAAACCTCTCCTATGTAACTGCATCCTTGGCCCCCACCCAGCAGGTGCAGATAGCATACCCCCTCTCAGCTGTAAAAATCCAGAATGACTTTGGGCATTGCCAGATAACATTTCTGTTTGAGAACCGTTGCACTATTTCTCTTTGGATGTCGTTTAAAACTGATTTATGGCTTTTGGTGCCTGGTAGCCATACCCTGAGAAAGTCTAATTTGTTGTGGTAACAAGGTCTCACTGTTGCCTAAGATGGCCTTGAACCCCTTGGATGAAGCCGGTGAAGCTTTCTTGTAACCTCAGGCTCCTAGGAAGCTGAGATTGTATATGTGCACCATCACACTTTTCTCCAGAAAATGTGCAGGTTTTAAAATGAGAAGACAAAACTGTGTTTGAATTGTGTGTATACCGTTTAGAATTTTTCAGCACTGCTTTTGTAAGATCAAATAAGATAATGATTGCAGGAGTGCACTATGGGTGATATTGTTGGTGTAGTGGTTCATTGTGGAACAACCATTAAGCCTTTTCTCCATCATGCAGCAGCAGGATGGTTTTGCATTTCACCCTTCCCTCAGGTGTGATCTCTGATTAGGTAAGCCAGTTGTTTTGAAGTTGATGGACACAGTCTTAAAGGGTCATCGAAAAGCGGCACAAAGACATCCAAATACGTTCTGCATAGTCAGGATCAGTATTCTTTAAAATGTTGGTGTCACTTCTCTGCCTTTGTGTGGACTGAGTCTTACAAACTTCAGTTATGCATGGCGCAACAGCATTTTGTAACTCACCAGCCTCGCATGCTATAATGGTTCCACAACATTATAATGACATTGCACTCATTAATAAATTAGTTTGTGTTTGATGTTTGCACAAGGATGAACTTGCATAATGCATTTCTTGGAATGTCTTTGCATCTTTATACAGGGCATGACTCTTTGGGGGTTTTTATTTGTTTGGTACTTTGTTGTTTTTTGTTGCTGTTTTGGTACTTTGAGACAGGATCTTGACTGGCCCCACACTCACTGTATAGCCCAGGCTGCCTTTACCTCTCAAGTGGTGGGATCACACACGTGTGTTACTGCACACTGCAAGTCTGTTTCTTGTTGTGGCTTTCAGTTGAAGCTAGGGAACTTTGGTGCAAGCTAATGTTGTCAGTTCCATCCTTGCCAGTGACTGAGTGAGGAGCCCAGGTTGCAGTGAACTGCACATGGAATTCCATTCTGGGAACTAGTATTGATTCTGGAATGGCCTGTATTCCAAGCAGGCCTGGTCATCTTGAGGAAAGGACTTAGGGTTAGGCCTCCCTTGTCTCCGTGCGCATTCTCTCTCCCTTTGAAGCATGGTTCTTTATTCTTCTGCCTCTCAAGTAGAGAAGTATGCTGTGTTAAACCCGGGTGTAACCTGGGCACTCTGACAGCAGAACGGTGAGATTCATCACTTGATGCCCACTGCTTGTGACCTTCCAGAGACAGGGTGCTTCTGGTGTGGTTAAAGCCTCTTTTGAGCTGTTCTACTTGTATCTGAAGAACGTCACCCATGAGACTGGACAGCAGAAGTGTGCTGCCTGGGAACAAATGATGTGGCCCACTTTCTGCTTTCAGAGTCTGGATGAAAATCATACTGGTCTTCCATAGCTGAACTTGGGAATGAGTTATTCCAAGACTCATGAAACAACCAGGTTCATGTAAACTCAATATCTAGTGTTTACAGTATGTGCCACTTTATGAAACTTAAGTACTTTGCATAGAAACACCTCATTTTATGATTGAGACAGGCTCTCCCTGGGTAGGGGAGGCTAGTCCGTGATCGTTTGCCAACACCTCTCAAGCACTACTTTATGACTTCACATTAAGGGTTTTAACTCTAAGTGTTCTTGTCAGTGAACACTGGGCAATGGACACTGGAAGCTCCCACTGTCCTGCCTTCCAGTGACAAAGGAGGATGATCCCTGTCTCCCTTTCTCTCTAACAGCAGCTTTGTTGGGGACTAATTTGCACATGTGAAGTGTGTAACTCAGTGGTTTTAAGGATACACAGAGCTCTCTAACATCAATGTTGTTGTTGTTGTTGTTGTTATTATTATTATTATTATTATTATTATTATTATTATTATTTGTTCCAGGAAACTTTCAGTAGTCAACCTAGATGCTGGCAAAACCCTACTTTTCTTAGTTACTTTTCAATTTTTAAATTTTTTTTATTTATGTGTGTGTGTGTGTGTGTGTGTGTGTGTGTGTGTGTGAGCATGAGAGTGTATGTATGTGAGTGTGTGTGTGAATGTGTATATGTGGATGTGTGTGTGTGAATGTGTATATGTGGATGTGTGTGTGTGAATGTGTATATGTGTGTGTGTGTGTGAAGGTGTATATGTGAGTGTGTGTGTGAATGTGCATATGTGAGTGTGTGTGAATGTGTATATGTGGATGTGTGTGTGAATGTGTATATGTGAGTGTGTGTGAATGTGTATATGTGAGTGTGTGTGTGTGAATGTGTATATGTGAGTGTGTGTGAATGTGTATATGTGAGTGTGTGTGAATGTGCATATGTGAGTGTGTGTGAATGTGTATATGTGAGTGTGTGAATGTGTATATGTGAGTGTGTGTGAATGTGTATATGTGAGTGTGTGTGAATGTGTATATGTGAGTGTGTGTGTGTGAATGTGTATATGTGAGTGTGTGTGAATGTGTATATGTGAGTGTGTGTGAATGTGCATATGTGAGTGTGTGTGAATGTGTATATGTGAGTGTGTGAATGTGTATATGTGAGTGTGTGTGAATGTGTATATGTGAGTGTGTGTGAATGTGTATATGTGAGTGTGTGTGTGAATGTGTATATGTGAGTGTGTGTGAATGTGTATATGTGAGTGTGTGTGTGAATGTGTATATGTGTGTGTGAATGTGTATATGTGAGTGTGTGTGTGTGAATGTGTATATGTGAGTGTGTATATGTGAGTGTGTGTGAATGTGTATATGTGTGTGTGAATGTGTATATGTGAGTGTGTGTGTGAATGTGTATATGTGAGTGTGTATATGTGAGTGTGTGTGAATGTGTATATGTGAGTGTGTATATGTGAGTGTGTGTGAATGTGTATATGTGAGTGTGTGTGTGTGAATGTGTGTGTGTGAATGTGTATATGTGAGTGTGTGTGTGTGAATGTGTGTGTGTGAATGTGTATATGTGAGTGTGTGTGTGTGAATGTGTGTGTGTGAATGTGTATATGTGAGTGTGTGTGTGAATGTGTATATGTATGTGTGTGTGTGAATGTATATATGTGAGTGTGTGTGTGAGTGTGTATATGTATGTGTGTGTGTGAATGTATATATGTGAGTGTGTGTGTGAGTGTGTGTGTGTGTGTGTGTGTGTGCTCGTGCGCTGAGGAAGTCAGAGGAGGGCATCGGATCCTTTGGAGCTAGAGTTACATGAGCTATTTGACATGGGTCCTTTGGAATAGCAGTGCTTTTAACCGTGGAGCCACCTCTCCAGCCTGTTTTTCTCATTTTTATGGATCGTCTCGGAATACTTCTTTGAGTGGACTCATACAGTACATGGCTTTTTGTGACTCGCTCTTTCACTTAACCATGCTTTTAGGGTTTATTTATGTCTTAACAGAATACTTTAGCCCTTCTTGCATTATTAAATATCTCACCATATGAATATACGTATTTTGCCTATGCATTCATCTCTTGGTGGATATTTGGCAGTTTTTCATCGTTTTGTTTGATATGAATAATGTTGCTGAGGACATACATGTGCAGTTGTTTTGTAGACATGTGTTTTCACTTTTCTAGGAGTTGAATTGCTGAGTCACAGGATTGCTCTGTGTGTAGCTTTGTGTAAAACTTCTGAACTGTTTTCCAAAGAGTCTGAGCCATTTTTTAAATTCTCCCAGCACCGTATGAAGGTTCTGGCACTTACTCTTGTCTTTGTTTTAGCATTCCTGGCAAATATGAAGTGGTGTCTCACTGACTTTTTTTGTTTTGTGCTGGGGGTTGAATCCAGATCTGTCTCTCTCTCTCTCTCTCTCTCTCTCTCTCTCTCTCTCTCTCTCTCTCTCTCTCTCTCTCTCGGTTGTTGGGTTTTTGAAACAGTTTCTCTGTGTGACTCTGGCTGTCCTGGAACTCACTTTGTAGACCAGGCTGGGCTTGAACTCACAGAGATCCACCTACCTTTGCCTACCAAGTGCTGGGACTAAAGGTGTGTACCACCACCACCTGTTGGAATCCAGGACTTTGTACTTGTTAATAAGCATCTCCTCTCCTACTTAGCTACACTTCCAGATCTTTAGTATGGATTTGATTTGATTTCTTTAATGACCATGTTGAACATACATGTGCTTATCAGCTATAAGTCTAGCATCCGTTAATTTATTTGAACCGATAACTTACAGCAGTTATGTCCTTTTCAGTGTCATTCAGAGCTTTTGGATGCTATCACCAAGAGATTGCTGTAATTAAAACAGTTGAAATGGAGATTATTGATGCCCAGACAGGCAAGTGGAAGACACTAAAAGCCCTGATAATATAGAACAGGCGTGATAAGATCTGGTGAGCTGAATTTTAACCCACAGAGTTCCCATGGTGTCTGAGCAGGTTTGTTTGAGGACTGACCTTTTCCAACAACTGATGCTGGTTTCTGGGCATGCCCCCTAAGCACAGTGCCTTATCAGGAATACACAGAACACATCTGTCTGGTATTGCAAGGTCTTGTGTGTGCTATCTTGACTGTGTGCTTCTTTTCCCTCCCTCATTAGGAATGTGGATATTTAAAGGACCTTAACTAGTTTAACTAGATCAGGAGAGTGATTTACATCTCTAGCTTATGCTTTATCCCTTATCATGGCAAATGCAGGCTACTGATTAACTTGATTAATTTGTGGGAGAGAGCATCTGTGGGATCAAAATAGCCATTTTGAGTGCCTTTTCCACACTCAGTGGCCGTAATCTGGGTGTAAGCTTTCAGTGAGAGCTTTTGTGTTTATTAATACGAAATGGAGAAAGAACATAAGCAGAAGAGCTGTGAGAAGAGGGTGAGGGAAGGCAGAGAGGACTGGAAAGAGCACAGGCTCTGGTGTTTCAAATCGTAGCTCTGACATGTCTGCTCTGAGTGACCTTGGCCAACGTGTTCATCTCCGTGAAGTTTGTCTTCTCCCATGTCGAAGGGAATGGGTACAGTCTGTCTTTAGGATTGTGAAGGCAAAGGGAGGCACTGAGTAGAGAGCCTTTGGGCTGGCTCTTGGCATTAACAGGACTGTCTGATGATGCCATCCTTTAAAAATACTTCAAAATTATGTATTTTTTGAGGGGGGGAAGAGTCGGGAGATCTTACATTGTTTAAATTGGATCATGTCAATCTTAACAAACCCTTCTGGTAATTTAATTTTATAAAGTGCACATAAAGCAAGTTTGGATTTCTTTTTTGAAGGATTTTTTTATTATGATAAAATGTGCTTGTTTAAAGAGATTCAAGACATTATTTTTACAGTTACATTTTACAGGGCTGGGGAGCTGGCTCAGCCAGTGAAGTGCTTGCTGTTTAAGCTTGAGGACCTGAATCGATGTGCCCAGTATTCATGTAATAAGACAGGCACTGCTGTAATACCTGTGCTGGGCAAGCCGGGCAGAGATGGTTTTATCCCTGGAGCTGGCTGGCCAGCCATCTACAACAGAACTCCAGCTTCATGAGAGACCCTGTTTCAAATAAATAAATAAATAAATAAATAAATAAATACGAATTAATAAAATAAAGAGTTGTATCTGTGCCTTTAATGCTAGGGATTGAACTTGGGTTCTTGTGCGTGCAAGGCAAGTACTTATTACTGTACCACAGCTGCAGCTGCTCCTTTTATTTTTATTAGTGTGGCTATTAGACTAGGCGAGCGGCTCACATATTTCTACTGGACAATGTTGTGCGTTAGCTTTAGGTATTATACTATCTAGTAAGTTATTTTTGAGAAACTTGAAAATTTAAAGTTAATGTATCTATATTAAACCAAGATTTTAATAATTTCCTTTATAAAAAAGACTTGCCTTCTTATACTTAAGTAGATTTATAATTGGTTAAACAAACTTGAAGAATTTTAATAAAAGGATGGAGATGTCTAATGAGGAGAAGTTGTAGTTTTAGTAACCATGGTAACAGTACTGAGAAATGGTAACTGGGTGAGACAGTATGCTTTGCCATCTTTTATTCACTATTTTTAATAATTTTGTTTTGTTTGTTTTTGGAATAGGGTCTGTATATAGCTTTGGCTGTCCTGGAACTCTATGTAGGCTGACCAGGCTGACCTCAAACTCACAGAGATCTGCTTGCCTCTCTGCCTCTTAGTGATGGGATTAAAGGTGTGAGCCACCATGTCTGGCTTAATACATTTTTTTGTTTGTTTTTTAAGTTAAAGTTTGGAGAAGATTGTAGATTTATTCAGCAGTAAGAAATACTGTAGCATGATCTCATGTGCCCTTAACCCATCTTCCTCCAATGACGTTTGCCAAATCATAGCATTATGTGGCAACTAGACAGATGAATTGTATTAGTGTAGACATTCTGCTTGTGACATAATAGTGCTTTATTTGTACGAATTTGGGTATGCATTTAATACAGGCATTTAATACATTTTATCATGGGTGTAGGTCCCTTCTTCCAGCATGGTTAAGATGCAGAACAGTGTTGGGGATGGAGCCCAGGGGAGTGCTTGCTTGGCTTGCCACAAGGCCCTGGGTTCAAATGCAGGCTGGGAGTGGGAGGGGGTGGCAAAAAGATACAGAACTAGTTTGTCACCTGAAGCCTCCTGCTATAACCACACCGATTTCTTTTCCTTCTTTTCTTACCCTTGGCAACAGCAAATCTCCATTTTTATAGACTTGTCATTTTAACAATGTTACATAGAGTCGCATAGCACCTAACCTTCGAGATTGATTACCTTTTTTTCACTCAGCATGGTAACCTTGTGACTCATCCAGGTTTCGGTCTATACCAGTCAGTTATTTCATTAAACAGTTATTGTGGTAAGATATATGCAGTCTACTTAACATTTGCAAGTGTACAGTTCAGTGCTAAGAATTCATCATCACCACTATCTGTTTCCAAAATGTTCCCAACATTCTCAAAAACTCCACTAGTTAAAAACTCCCTCCCCCTCCCCCTCTTGGTAACCTTACTCTACTTCCCATCTCTACGAATTTGCCTAGTCTACATATTTTATGTAAGAAGCATCATACGGTACTTGTCTTTCTGATTCTGACCTATCTTTACAAGGCATATTGTGTTCAAGACCCATAGATGCGGTATCATGTGTCAAACTTTTATTGCCTCTTATAACCAGTAATGCTTTATTTACTATGCAGCAGTTTTGCTAGTAACATGGATGGAATATTAATGGTTTTCTTGGCAAATTCATAATGACATGGAGTTGGTGGGGATATTAAAGTTTTAAATGTTCCAAATAGAGATCGAAAATAATTATTGGATAGATTGGGTTCATCAAGCTGTCCGAATGACTGATGTGAAATTCCATATGTGTTTCTCACGCAGTAGTGTCACTGTAAATGAATTTGATGTGGTTCAGTTGCAACATGAAAAATACCTGATAGTCTTCCATGATGGTGAGGCCACAGCCTGACTCGGGCTCTGTTAACAGAAGTATAGTGTACTGAGCATGGACTGTGATCCAGCCACAGGGCTGTCTGTGGCTGGGTACCACCTTATCTTAGGGATAAATATTTAAAATGTGTGTATTTAAGAAAAAAAACAGGATAATTTTATGGGATGATAATAGCCACTCACTATTAGATTCCCAAGCTGGTATGAGTGGAGGTCTACCTGGATGCTCAGGTCCTTGTCACATGATTTATATGAGCCGACTGTGATGGGCACGTGGAGGTACATGGTTAGAATGTTTTAGCACCAGAGTTTCCAAGCAGAGGGATGGGGGTGAATATGCATAATACCTTGTGAATCCTACACATTTGAGTTTATAATAATAGAACACTGCACAGTTCTGAGTTTAAAGTGTTCATAGTTAATGGGACTGCAGAAGACTTGTTTTCTGTTATGGATGTCTGTATGTAATTTTAGCTTTTATAGTGAATATATATTACTCTATAAAAAGCAGTTATAAAGCAACATTCTTGTTTTGCAAACAAACGATAATACTTGAAAAACAGCAACAACACAAATAACTGAGCCTGAGCATGCGGCTCAGTTGGCAGTGTTTGCCTAGCCCTGGGTTCATTGCCCAGCCTTGCATAAACTGGGTGCGGTGTGGCATGCCTACAATCCCAGCAGGAAATGAGATAGGAAAATCAGAAGTTCAAGGTTATCCTCAGCTGTATTGTAAGCCTGGGGTGCATGAGACCCTATCTCAAAAGACCTCCTGTGTACTACCAAGAAACGTGCAGCCTGTTACTTAGTGTAAAATATAACAACAATAAAACCTAAGTAAATAAATAAATATCTTTTTAGTTTGTGTCAGCCTTTTCATATGCTGGGGTTCAGAAAACAATATGCTAAGGTTTCTCTGTCCATCTCATCTTTCTCCTGTGTCTTATTGCTTTCCCATCTCTCCCAAGGCAAATCACAGAAACTAGAATTCATTTCTCTTCCTCAAGGGAGGTCACAGAAACCAGAACACTTTGTTCCAAAGCCAGCCTTAAAACCTAGAGGTATTACCCTAATCCCCCTGCCCGTCTGTCCTACAGCTTGCCATAAAGATACTGTCTGACCCTCCTTCTCTGATAGCAGATCATACAACTCTTTCGCAGGGGTCTTGTATCAGCTCTGGGAGGGGAAGTACTACACAGAGAGGAAGCACCAGGCCCAGACCCTGCCCAATAGCATTCCATCATGCCTTTTTGTATAGTCATAATTTTACACAGCTGTCTGTGCTTTAGCAAACCCACACGTAAAATAGTGTGCGGTTCTCGTTTGATCTTTGGGGCTTCAATTTTGTAAAATCATGATCGAATAGCATGTGTTCTGCTTTTCTCCTGTTGGCCCATCTTCAAGGAATGTCAGTGGTCACTCTTTGTGACGGGTAGGAAGAACCGTCCTCTTTTCTGTGCCTTAAAGTACCATCAGACCTGTGTGCGCACATGGAGGTGGGACTTGGCTAAGTGGGTTTTTCTTTTGCCTTTGGCTTCTTTAGTGCTAGAGAGAGTCAGGCTTTGGCAGCTCATTCTGCTCGCTCAGAGTTACCTTCAGTCTCCGGGTTTGGATTATTAACTAACTAAATAGGATATCCTGACTAATTTTTGTGATTCATTTCCTCCCCAACTGCCGCTGCCTAGAATGGCTACAATGTCAGAAGGCTGCTAGTTCTAAAAGGAAGTGAGGGTGGGAGGAAATGGTCATTTCTCTTGTGAAAATATTTGCTACTAACACAGCCATCTTTCGCTGTCCCTCAGATGTCTTCTGCTCCATCCCGCAGAGACCAAGGGTTGGCTTATTGAGAAAGCAGGACTGTGACCCACTCTTGCCTTCTGTGGATGTTTAGGGAAAGTGTTGCTAAGATACTTCAGTCAATAGGTTGTAAACGAATCCCCAAGCCACACCTACTTCCTCCGCTGTTAATCTTAGTAAATGTTAGTTTAGGATTTGGGTTATTTAAATGGTGCAGGCCTCTTAATTTCAGTTAAATTTTTTTTTTTAGCCGGGGTGTTTCATATATTTATTTGACTCAGAATTTGAAAACTGAAACTATGAGTCAGGCAAGCAGCAGATTGGTGTGAACATCACCAAAGCTCCACAATGTGGCCGGGAGCTTTGAGTATATATAGCTCTTTTTCTAAACCATTATTAGCAGATTTTCCTGTTTATTTAAGAGGCACAGCAATTCTGGCTTTGCTCTATATGCACAGGATGGGCAAATAGACTGATAGAATGAATAGAACTTGTTACCCCAGATCAATTTTCAGTTTTTCCATACTTCTCCAGGTTGCTTTCAAATGTCAGAGCCAGGCATGGGAGCACTTGCCTGTAATCCCAGCTCTTGGAAGGTAGGAGCAATAGCAACAGGAGTTGAAGGCCAGGATGCTATGCCCTCTTTCATAGCAAGTTTGAGGCCAGCCTGGGCTACATGAGACCCTATCTTATGTAGCTATTATACATAAGATATTATGGGCAAGAATACATAAGAATTATATTATACCCTGCCATCCTCTGGAAAATTATCCTGGCTTATAGTTTTATAATTGACCTTTTCTGTTTCAGACAGGGTATCATAACACAGCCCAGGCTGACTTTGAACTCTCAATTCTCTTGTCTTTGCCTTCTGAAGCTCTGGGATAACAGGGCTGTGCTGACATGCTTGGCTCCTTAAATTAGATTTTTTAACTGATACATAAAAACATCAAAGCAGAGAGTGAGGAGGGTTATATGGGGGAAATGTGGTAATTAAATTATAATCTAAAAAAAAAAGACACCCCACTTCAAAGCAGTATAGCAGGACTCTCATATACTTTTAAAATCTGTACTATTTTGTCATCTGAGAGACTTTCTAATATGTCTTTTTGCCTTTGATTGTTTTAGGCCAGACATTTAGGCAGTCCCAGAGGTGGATAGTTTTGGGCATTGCTGCTTGATGCCAGCATTAAGCTGTTTTGTGTCTGATATACTATGGCAGGGGGAGATAGTGTTCTGTTAGTTTTTAATCAAAATGGTTTTCTGGGCTGATTGTCTTCAATAATTGTAAAGTTTTTTTGCAAAGATCTGTTCATTTAAAGGATTTAAAGATATATTCTCTTGAATATATCTCTATTTGTTTCCTCTAAGCCTCAGAATCTTCTCAATTGTTACCATGGGAGTTGTTGATGCTGTTGCCACTGTAAACGACTTGAGTTGTTTCATGTTGTGACGTGTGTGTGTTGGCAGTCGGGGTGGGGATTGATGCTCAGGGGTGAACACAGGCCTTGGATTTGCTAAGTCCCTTCTCTCTCACTAACTACATTCCCAGTTGGTTGTTTTTTTTTTTTCCCTAGCAGCTGCTTGTGCTCTGATTCATGTGTCTTACAATTCACCCCCTTTAAATACCATTTGACCAAGTGCTAACAGAACAGTTTCTCCTAGCAAGCACATCATGTCAAATGCCAAGCAGCTTTTGGGTGGCATCATGTTATCTAAGATCAGCCATTATTCAAATTGCTGAAGTTATGTTTTTAGTGTGATAATGGAGGATTGCCACCAGGATGTCAGATCGTTCTTATCACATAGGAAAGAACCCCGTGGTCTTTAGTAGTTACTGCCTACCACCCTAGCCTATCCCTGTCATCATGTATTCTATTTCTGTGTCTATGAGCTCTTTTGCTATGGGACTATTAGAAAACATTCTTACTATCTAATTACAACTGTGTAACCCTTTGACCAAATCTCCTCACTCTTCTGGAAATATTCTTTAAAATCCCTTCTAATGCTATACTCAGGTGACTGGCATCTCCCCACCCCATTTTTCCTACTAATCATCCAGCCCTCTGCTAACCACTATCCTCCTTTTTACTTCTTTCTATAAGATCTTGCAGGATTTTTCTCTCTGTGCCTCATTACTTTGCCTAACATATTTTCCAGGTTCATCCACAGTTAAGATTTCATTCATTTTAATGATTAGACAGTATCACATAGTATATGCAATGTACATGTTTTAAATCTACTCATCTGTTGATGGATAATTAGGTTGATTCTATGCCTTCCTAGCTATTGTGAATAGTGTTTGTCATAAATATAGGCATACAGCTGCCATTTCCTTTGGATATGGTCACATGTGTTAATAAATGTCTTTAAAACAAGCACAAAACCCACAAGAAAACAAAGAATCACAAATGTAACAGCAGGAATTCTTTTACAGCAACACAGGAACAAAGGTGATAATATAGAGTAGAAACTTCATTTCAAACAGCACTTGCTTTATTTAAAGCTAATATTCTGTTTTTCGCTGTGAAAGGCTCATGGTTAGTACTTGGTCTCAGTTTCCAAACACAACAGGCTTGAACTCACTATGTAGTCCAAGCTGGGTTAGAACTCTTCATCCTCTTGCTGTAGCCTCCTAAGCGCTGGGATTACAGCTGTGCACCACTGTGTCTAGGTATGAAGTTTAAAATTTAAAACTTAGAAGGAATAAAGGCAACAGTTTGTACCTGTACTGAATCCTGTGAGTTCTTCAGAAGGGCAGCTCTCAGTCTTTCCCCTTTTTGTCTTCCTGGCTTTGACCTGATGTCCACACCAGGGCAGCAGACTGCTATCATCCCCATTGCTACTCTGTGTTGTTCAGTTCTGGAAAATCTCTTTGTCTTCCTGCCCCAGTTTATCTAAAACAGTAGCACAAGCCAGGAGAAAATGACTGTCCCAACATCTGTTGACTGTACGAGCTTAGTACTGCAGGTCAACCGTGCATTGCCTTGTTACTATACCCAGTGGCCATAGCCTGCAGTGAGCAGTGGCGTGATACGCCATTTGTAGGTGCAGTTGTTTAATGGCTCTGGGTCTCAGAGGCTTCATTAAAAGAATAAGAAAGCCTAGGCTGGAACTGGGGCAGAATTATAGTGTATTCTAAATGACTGGGAAAGCTGTCTCACTGTTGGTGGAATAAAGCTTGTAATTATAAAATAATTTATTTGAGCTAAGCGATAGGGAAACCAGAGTAAAAGCTATGAACGAAGGCCTTCGGGGCACTGAGAAGTTCCTCCCACTCTCCCCTCCTTCATTATAAGTCCAACAAATAAAAACTAACCTCCAGGGAGCACGTAGGGTAGCAGGGTGGTGGAGTGCTTGCCCAGCATGCTTGAGGCTCTGGGTTCCAGCTCAGCAACAAAGACAGGAACACCAGTGGATGAGGGATCCAGTCTGGGAAGGATGCAAGCAGTGTGCAGCTGACCTGCAGGACTCAGCTTATACAGTGAGCAATTATTAGAAGTGTCGTTTCCCACTGGTTTGTGCTATCATTTTAGATAAAGTGGGCAAGAAGACTGAGACTTTCCTAAAAGTTTATGGTGAGCAAAGAAAGATGGATTCTTAATTGTCTTTAAAAAGGAAATGGGTGCTGACTGATGGTCACACTCTTTTTGCCTATTCTCTTATCTCAATGGTTACTGACAGGGTGGGGTACACACAATGAGCACACAGTTAATTGTAATCAAATTACTGAAGTGGAGAGTTTGCAGGTATCATTTACTTTAGCATTTTTTGAGTTTAGTGACTCGTTGACTATTTATCGAAAAAATGTCAAATAGGAGGTATACATTGCAGTGAAGTTCATATTCAAATGTAAGGTAGGTCGTGTGTCTTTGTGCTTTATGCATGAATGTTTAGAATTACAATATCCTCTGTGGATTTTTTCCTCTAATGAGTGTATAGTGTGTCCTTCCCTGTCTCTTCTGGTTAGTTTTGGTTTGAAGTCTATTTTCTCATATATTAAAATAACTATACCTACTTGCTTCTTGGGTCCTTTTGTTTGGAAAATCTTTTTCTATCCTTTTACACCGAAGTGAAGTCTACCCTTAAATGTGAGGTGTGTTTCTTGGATGCAGCAGAAAGGTTTTCCTAATCTGGTCTATTAATCTGTGTCTTTTTATTGGGGGATTGGGGCCATTGATATCAAGAGTTGTTAATGAGCAGTGTTTATTGATTCCTGTTATTTTGTTGTTATGGTGTGGGTCCTCCCCCCTTTTGATATACTGTTCTGAGATTGTTTATTCTTTGTGTTTTCTTGGGTGTAGTTAATCTCTTCAGACTGAAGTTTTTCTTCTATTGCCTTCTGTAGAGTTGGAATGGTAGATGGAACTTACTTGAATTTGGTTTAATCATGGAATGTTTTCCCTTTTCTGTCCATTGTGATTGATAGTTTTGCTGGGTATAGTAGTCTGGGCTGGCATCTTAGATTTGTAGAGTATCCCTGTTGAGACCCTTCTAGCTTTTAGAGTCTTCATCAAAAACTTAGATATTGTTCTAATGGGCATGCCTTTATATGTTATTTGGTCTCTTTTCCTTGCAGCTTTTAATATTCTTTTGGGTTTTTTGGGGGTGGGTGGATTTTGAGACAGGGTTTCTCTGTGGCTTTGGAGGCTGTCCTGGAACTAGCTCTTATAGACCAGGTTGGTCTTGAACTCACAGAGATCCACCTGCCTCTGCCTACCGAGTGCTGGAATTAAAGGTGTGTGCCACCACCACCAGGCCTTAATATTCTCTCTTTGTTCTGTACATTTAGTGTTTTAGTTATTATGTGTCACTGGGAATTCTCTTCTCTTTTTTTCTGCTCCTATTTGGTATTTTGTATGCTTCTTGTACCTTGATAGACACCTCCTTCTTTATTTGGGAGAATTTTTCTTCTGTAATTTTTGTTAAAAAGTTTTCTGTGCTTTTGACCTAGGTTTCCTTCCTCTCTCCCTATTATTCATAGGTTTTGTCTTTTCACAGTGTCCCAGATTTCCCGGATATTTTGTGCCTGGTTTTTATTTTTTAGATTTAACATTTTCGTTTCTTCTGCTTGGTTGTCAGCATCTGAGATCCTCCATTTTGTCTTGTTCTCAGTTGGTGAAGCTTACCTTTGAGGTTTCTGTTTGACATCCTAAGTGTTTTATCTCACTTTGGGTTTTCTTTACAGATTTTATTTCTTTGTTAAATTTTACTTTCATATCTTGAAATGTTTTCATTATTTTATTCAACTGTTTATTTGGATTTTCATAATATTTGTTATGGCGTTTATTCATATGCTTTTTTAGGCCCTTGGATGTATTCATAATTGATATTTGAAGTCCTTGTCTTGTGCTTCAGCTACATTACAAATTCTCAGGCCTGTTATAGTCAGGTTACTGGTAACCAAAGGAGGCATAGTATCTTGGCTGTTTATGTTTGTGTTTTTGTGCTGGGATCTAGACATCTGTAGTTACAGTATTTGATGTGTTTCTTGGTATAGATATCTGGTCTTGTCTTTGCTGGTTGGCTGTTGTTTGCCCACTTGGCTGTTGCCCATTCTGGATCCTAGGCTGTTAGGTGCCTGGGAGACATTTCTTCTGAGGAACGGAGATGGGCTAGAAGGAAAGGCTGAGAGGGTCAGTGGGAAAGAGCTAAGGGGACCCTGGGTCAGCACCAGGGAAGGGAGGCACAGTGTGGGGAGGGGTTCCTGCAGGCTGGAGAGAGAGGAATGGAATTAGCATTTTAACAGCCTCCTCTGGAGTAGTCCTTCTCTTTATAAAATAGAAAGCGTTTTCCATTAAAAGATTGCTGTTTCTTATTCTTCCGCAGTCAGGCTTCTTGCCTGAGTGGGGCTTTGTTGTGTGTGTGGGTCTATGGTTAAGCAGTCCCTTTCCTTTAAAAGTATGTGAGGAGTGCGATGTTGAGCAGTGAAGAAAATTAAGCTGTTTTCTGTCCTTCCGCTTCAATCCATTCAGATGGTATCTTCTGACCAGCAAGATGCGTCTATATAGAAAGGCTGGAGACCCGAGCTCAATCCCTAGAACCTACATAGTAAAGGGGAAACGGGGAACTCGTTCCACAAAGTTGTCCTCTAACCTCCATGTGTGTGCTGTGGCATGCACCCCCTGCCCTTACTGGAATAACTGTTTCTTGCTTACTCTTCAGTGGTCAGCCTGGAGCCTATCTCCTCCTCATTGGGAAGCTTTCTATTCTGTTGTCCCAAGATAACAAGTCCTTTCCCCTGTGTGCAAGTGAGACAGTGAAATGGCAGAAAATCTTATTAGAATTGTTTCCCCAAGCCAAACACAAACATCTTATTAACCTGTGTGTGTGTGTGTGTGTGTGTGTGTGTCTGTGTCTGTGTGTGTGTGTCTCTGTGTGTGTGTGTGTGTGTGTGTGTGTGTGTGTGTGTGTGTTGGGGACAGTGACAGGGTGTGGCATACTAAGATTGATCCTCGAGCCACCGTCTCACCTTCTTTGCCTTTTTCTTTTGAGATGGCTTCTCATTAAGTTGTCTAGGTTGGTCTTGCATTTTCTATGTAGTCATAGTAGCTGGGATTACAAACCTGGGAAAACCGTGAGTTTAATTTGTGTGAGTCAGTTCTCTCCTATCAAATGGGTCCCAGAGATCAAATTCAAGTCATCAGACTTGGTGGCAGGTATCTTTACCCACTGATCTATCTTATCAGCATCTATTTAAAACTTCATTTCTTCCATCTCTGCTTCATGAAGTGGTAGAACTTAGGTGTGTGCCATATGCCTGGACATCAGACGTTCAATACCATCAATTCAATTTTGAAACAGTCTTTTAATACCTGATCTTTTAAAGCTGTGTGTGTGTGTGTGTGCGTGCGTGCGTGCGTGCGTGCGTGCGTGTGTGTGTGTGTGTGTGTGTGTGCTCGAGCACCCAAGCATGCAAGCAGGTGCCCTCCTAGGCTGAATGACAATGCTAGATCCCCTGGACTTACAGGTAGAAAGTCACCAGATAATGAGTGTTGGGAACCAAACTCAGATCCTCTGCAAGAACAACATGCCCTTTCATCTACTGAGCCACCTTAAAAAAAAAAAAAAAAGACGTCTTGGCTTTGTGTTTATTGAGTGTTTGGCTGTTCACTGACTGGATTAATTGTGTGAAAAGTCATACCTGGTATCCTTCCATGAAGGATAAGTCAAATTGATGTTCTGCCCCAAATTTTCACACATGGAGGAATGCTGGTAATGAAGAATCATTAGCATGTTTGTTTGTTTGAAGTGGAGTTCCAGTCTGCTGCCCAGGCTGTCCTTAATGCATGGACTCAAGTGACCCTCCTTTGGCCTCCCAAGTAGCTTTGGTGCACCCCACTGTCACTATGTCCTGCTAGAGAGTCTTAAAAGAACCTGCCATTCTCACGCAGTGTGTAGATTATAGACAAATTACACTGGAGGAGACAGAAAGCTCCTGAGACCCAGGTAGGAGAGGCCTGTTTTCTGAAGATGTGATTAGAAGGGCAGTCTCCTCTTCGTATAACCACTGAGGTGTTTTTTCACATACAAAGCTCTAAAAACCTTTAGGGATTTTAGTCAAGGCGGTCAGAGATTGAGGGACACAAAGGACCTATACTGGGTTTAGGTGTCCAGTGGGTGTATTTCAGATTGAATATGCGTGCATATGTGTGACTCTTGGCCTCTGCATTGCACTGCCCCATGATTAGCTATTTAGACTGTTTAGGCTTTTTAAAGCACCCTTCATATATCCATCTTTATGAAGGGGATGTGATAATTTTGTGATAATTCCTTATCCATTCAGCATATACTTAGCATATGCTAGTATATATCAGCTATTGCTTCAATTATTGGAAGCAATTTTTTTTTCTTGAATTGTTCACTTAAGGTGAGGTACTAGTCATGTCTCTATATCTAGAGGCTTGCAATGTAATCTTTATCATCCAAATTATTAGATTTTGGACTTAAGGTAAATGGGTAAAACTTCAATTTGAATTCATTTTGCATTATTACCTGGAGTCAAAGACACTTTCATCTGAAGAATGGCCATGAAGGAATCCTGAATGATTTAGGGTTGCATGATGGAATTTGAGACTAATTAGGCTTGAAAATCACCTTAGCTCTGTGTAGTAACTTTCCTTCTACTTGAGTTAGTGCCTGATGGAATCTGATTCCGGAAGGCTGAGCAATGGACTGTGTTATGGTACTATTGAACTTGAAGGTTTTTCCCAGACATCCAGCCATTTGGTATTTGTAGGTATAGCTGTAGCTTAGGGTCTTCATTTCTCCTCTGTGATTGTGTACACACACACACACACACACACACACACACACACACACACACACACACACACACACACACACACACACACACACACACACACACACACACACACACACACACACACTGTGTGTATCCCAAGCTGTCCTCTAAGTCTACTCCTGCTGGGATCATAGGCATCTAGTACCACTCCTGATTCAAACCACTTTTTAATATAGGAAATATTTTCTCTTGACTTCATTTTTTCCATCCTAGATCCGAGGCATCATTTTAAAAAGAGAAAAGAAAAGACTAGAAAGAAAGGTATTTGGTTGGTTGTCTCTTAGAGAACTTTAGCAGCAATAGTGTGCTCCTGCTTAAGAGCAAACTAAATGCAGGCTTGAGCAGTGGCTTATTTCCTTCCTTCCTTCCTTCCTTCCTTCCTTCCTTCCTTCCTTCCTTCCTTCCTTCCTTTCTTCCATCCATCCTTCTTTCTTTCTTTCTTTCTTTCTTTTTTTCTCTTGCTTCTTTTTTTTGGCAATAATTTCCTTGAATATAGAAGAGTTAAGAGGAGAGAAGAAAATGATAAAGTTTTTGGAACAAAACACAACAGCAAGGATAGACTGATAACTACTTTGCCAAATAGTTCCTTTAGTTCAAGAATCAGGCAGAAGTTTTGGCTGAGAGGTCACAGCTTTGGCATAGAAGAGCAGCTCTGGGGTTCTTTACAGAGTTAGGCTCACTCTCAAAAACCTGGATTGTGTTTTGAGGGTCACACTTCCCACTGCCTGCCTGGCCGTTGTCTGAATTTGGTGGAAAACACGGCAGGAATGCTTAGACTTCTTGAAGCTGACAATCAACATTCCTACCACTGCCTGAGATCTCATACTTCCTGTCTTCCTTGAGTGTTCAGTGCAAGAGAATTTCCCTTGAAGAATGACCTTCTTATCTATTCTTTTTATATAGGATGAGATTGACACAGAAGGGTTTTTACCTATTTGTAGAACTGAAAGACGTGGGCGTTACAGCACACAGGTGATCCAGCACTGGATTGGAAGCTGGAGCATGGATATAAACTTGAGCCATCTGGTCTACACAGCAAGTTCCAGGCCAGGCAGGATCAGAGAGTGAGACTGTGTCTCAATAAACCAACCTACCAAACATGCAGTCTAAATCAAACCCAAAGCAAATAATAATAAAAGCGTGCAGGCCAGTAACGTAAAGCACATTCACAGGGCTGTAGTCCGTCACCATCGCATCCACAGAATTGCTCTGTCATCTCCTTGATAGCCCTTCTTTTTAAAGAATAGAACATCTTTATTTTTCTTTGAGAATTTCATACACTCCTACAATGTATTTTGAGCATATTCACCCCTTACTCTACCCTTTAACTCTTCCAAGATCCACCCCTCCCAACTTCATGTCCTCTTTTTAAAATTATTTATTTTTTTAACCCACCAAGTCCAATTAATGCTGCTCTTATGTGCATGGTGTGGAGCCATCAGGGTTGACCCACTAGGGGTCATGCTCTTAAGGAAAACCGACTCTCCCCTTCTTAGCAGTCATGACCTGTCAATAGCTCCTCAGCTGGAGATGGGGGCTCACAACCTCTACTCCCCGCATGCTGCCATGTTGCCTAGCTGGGTGTCGTGCAGGCGACCATAGCTGCTGTTACGAATTCGTGAGTGAAGTGATCCGGTCATGTGCATAGACACCATTTATGTTAGTCTTCCCTGACCTCTGGCTCTTACAGCCTTTCCTCTCCCTTTTCTGTGATGTTTGCTGGGCCTTGTGGGGAGGGTGTGTAGTATAGCTATTCCACATATGACTCAATATTCTTTGCTGTAATGCATTACTTTTTTTGTTGTGATGATAAAAGAAAAACAAGGAAAGCAATTTAAAGATGGCAAGTTCACTTTGTGTCACAGTGTGAGGGTGCCGTGCCATCATGACGGGGAATCCATGGAGACGGGAAGGTGAGGCAACTGGTCACACTGCGCGCGCACCACCATCAGGAAGCAGAGGAGTACATGCTGATGTTCAGTAAACATTCTTACTTTTACTCCACCCCAGGACCTAGTCCATGAGTTAGTTCCACCCACATTGGGGTGCGTCTTCCCTCTTCAGTAAAATCTTTCTGAAAACACCCAGATATGTGTTTCCATGGCGATTCTAAACCCTGCCAAGTTGAAAATCAAGATTTGATGTAGGGCATCCGGCTTGGTTCTACTGCTATTTTCTTTTCCTTGTATCCAGCTTTTCTCCATAGGCTGGTAGTAGCAGATATACTCCACTTCTCTCATTCATCCACTCAGCAAGTGCTTGTGGGATGCCTTCTATGTTTACAGTAAGGCCTGGAATCCGAAGTGGTAACACGGGACTAATACCAGCCACCCTGGCCTGGCTGAAGTTTTTCACACACCAGAAGGAAGCCTCAATTAAATGTATGAGTTGTTCATAAAAGGAAACAAGTAAATGATCAGAAGTTTCCAGTGATATCACAAATCCAGAGAAAAGTTTTTTCCCCCACCTGGTTACTTAAGAAAGCAAAACAAAGCTTTTATACCAACATTCCTGGATACTTAGTTTTCATACCAAGGAAACATAAATATTACCTGTGTCCCTATAAATGTTATCTCCCTTCCAGACTGGCCAAATCCATCTCTACATAGATACAAAGTCTCAATTATGTCTGTTGGATCACTGTCTGTCTTAAGCATTCTGTGAGAGGTTTGTTATTTTAGGCTCCTGTTAGTTCTAAGATATGTATCAAGACTTAGGGTTTCAGGGTTCCAAATACAAGCATGAGCTACATATTGTCAGTTTGGTCAGTGGCGGGGTTGCATATACTACAGTGGTTCCATAAACCTGTATCTGGTAATGTCACTATATCTTAGACTGTGTAAGTGTGCTCTGTTTGTTTGCACAATGTGATATCAGTTCTCTCCTTCCACCCAGTGGGTCCTAGGGAGCAGACCCAGGTTGGGGGCTTGTTAGAAGATAACCTGTCTTGGTTATGTTCCAGTGGCTGTGACAAAAACACCACGGCCAAGGGAACTTATAAAAGACAGCATTTGATTTGGAGGCTTGCAGTTTCAGAGGAGGAGTCTATGACAATCATGGCAGACAGCATAGCAGCACACAGTCAGGCCTGGCACTAGAGCAGGAGCTGGAAGCTTACATCTTGGTCCACAAACTCGAGGCAGTGACATCTAACTGGGTATAGTGTTGGTCCCCAGGGACACACCTCCTCCAACAAGGCCTCACTGCCTGATGCTTCCCAAACAGTTCCATATCTGAACCTGTGGGGCCATTCTCATATAAGTACCCTGCCCTCTGAGCCACCTTGCCACCTCTTGAACTACCCCTGTGTTTATGGCTTTTTTTCCTCCTCCTATTTTAAAGCCTTTTAATGTTTGAGGTGATGTTTTGTTTGTGGCCTGTCTTGTGCTCGAAACACACACCAGCAAATAGATGATATCCTTTACCAATGATTTAGTGTGTTTTAAGTTAGATAATTTCTCTGTCAAATGTGGTAAGTGCACATTAGCATAGACATCTCATTTGTATTATGTTCAGTGGCAGCCTTGCATGTCTGTGTGGCCACAATGTGGGGAACCGGTCTTTGTCAGAATGTTTTGCTGGATGTCTGGCATGTCCTTCCCAGATGCAGCCACTTGAGTTACGTGAATCTGAGTTTAACCTAAGTGGAGGTCAGTTTATATGTAAGGAGTTGCCAAGTAGAAACCAAAAGTTTCACAAAGTTAATTTCTTGCAGTTTCTTAGGTGACAGATTTTTTGCGTCTTATGCTCTGTAGTACAACGTTCTGACACAGGTAGTGTTTTCATTTATAAATTCCATATGTTTATGCAGCTATACAGGCGTTCTTATTTATTAGATGGAGGTCATGTTTCTTGTCCCTGAGGATAGGCGGACTTGAGGCTCCACATTTATGCCTTCACATAACAAGTGGTATCTGATGCATAAAATATTCCTCCATGAGCCAAAGTAGCAAGGATTGCCAAACAGATAATATTATGGAGGGTTATTCTGTCAACAATTCACACTTGCAGAGGCTTCCAAATCCTGGTTACTTTTTGACTGAACCATTTGTGCTATTGCCTCTGTGATAATAGTACTGTAATAAGATTCTAGAGGAATAAAAATAATAATAATAAAAACGACACGGTGAATAAGGCTTTACATCTGTGAAATGTTTCTGTCCTTGCAAACAGTGCATTACAGTGAAGCTGGGCATGATAATGTATATTCACTTGGGAAGCTGAGCTAGGCAGACCTATAGTTTGAGGCCAGCTTGGCAACATAGTTCCCCTAAAAAGCAATCATAAAGCGCATGAAAGTTTTGTGTTAATTTGTGTGACTTATCAACTTGTTCCATATATAAATTGCTTTTCAATAAGTAAAATCTGGTTTTTTTTTTGTCTTTTTGGTGTGTGTGTGTGTGTGTGTGTGTGTGTGTGTGTGTGTGTGTGTCTAGTATCTCAGAGAAGACCTGAGGGTTTAAATGCTATGTTAAGTCCACAGCATTATTTAGAGTGGCTGGGATTCTAGGCCTTCCCAGTGGTAGGCCAGCTCAGGCTTCCCCACTGAGCTAACCCCAGCTGTAGCACTATTTAGTGACAGGTGCTGATTTGAATCCAAAACTTTTTGGTGCTTATTTTCATCAAGTGGTTCTGAAGTGGACAGATGAATTCACAGTTAATGTGAGAATGTGCCCTATGCCTACGTGCTAGGAAGATCAGACATTGATGGAGTCAAGAGAACTTTCTTCACTTAATAGTCCAACCACAAATCTGTGGTTAGTCTCCTGGTGTTGAAAATAAATGCAAATAGCAGTTCAAACTAGATCTGAGCACACATCTGGAAGGCTGAAGGGATTGCAAGGGTTGACACGGGTCTAAGCTGTGTAGGTCCTGCTTGCTGCTGGGTCACAGTGAGCTCCATTCATTTACACAGCTAGGGCCCTATTCAATCTTCTAGTCTGCAGGCCTGTGGTAAATGTGTGTTCCTTTCAACTGAATTATAGCTGCTATGAGACCATCAGCTTGGAATTTATGGCAACAGAAGTTTTAAATATCCCAAACATTGCATTATGGACAGAAGGAGCTTTCTTAAAAGGGGGTAGGGCCAGACATCTATTCTGAGGTTGGAATGAATCAACAGCAGGCTCTGAAGAAAGCCGCATCTAGAGAAAATGGATGGAGGCCCCTCTGTGCAAGTCTGGTGGTTTGTGTGTCCCTGTGACTATAAAGCAACTATCTTGTCTGTTGGGTGGCTCTGATTCTTTTTTACTTGGACTGAGACCCCTTAGGTTTGTCTCCAGCAAGATCATTTTTCTTTCACAATATAAAATGCTCCAACAGAGGATTAGGAGTGTATAACTTACCAGTAAAGCGCTTGCCTAACATGTGTGAAGTTCTGGATTCCATCCCCAGATTGAAAAAGGGGGAAAAAAACCCAGCAGAATGAGACATGGGAATGATTGTCTTCCTTAAAATAAGATGTACTCAGACAAGAATATATGATGTGAAAATTCTAAATGAGCTGTTGACAGCTGGCAGCAACATTATTATTTTAGTATCCATTATACATACATTTATTTCAGATTTACTTTATTTTTTTATATGTATAGTGTTTTGCCTGTGTGTATGTATGTGTGCCACTTATGCATGCGCCTGGTGCCCTCGGGGGCCAGATCCTCTGGAAATGGAGTTACAGATGGTTGTGAGCCACAGTGTGCAGGCTGAGAATCAAGCCCCAGTTCTTACCTACTGAGCCATCTCTCCAGCTCCTGCACATAACATTTATTATTTGCTAGGTTCTAAGAACATTTTGCATTTACTAATTATCACACAGTATGGCATGGTTTGTAAAACTGCTTGTCTACTTTCAGTCAAGTTTAATTCAACATCCTTGGAATGCCTTTGGGTACTTTGGTTTCTTTCTACACTGCTAACCTATTATCAAACCCAGGTCCCTGTGCATGGTGGGAAAATACTCTACCACCTAGCTGCATCCCTAGCTCTGAAAAAAAAAAAAAAAACACTTGGTGACTTGGATAGTGGCTTAGCTAATTTTATGTCAACTTGACAAAAGCTATAGTCATCTGAGATTCGGGAAACCTCAATTGAGAAAATGCCTCCAGGGCTGGAGAGATGCCTCATCATCTAAGAGCACTGACTGTTCTTATAGAGGACCCAGGTTCAATTCCCAGCACCCAAATGGCAGCTAACAAGTTCCAGTGGATCTGATGGATCTGATACCTTCTGATACCTTCACACCTATGCACATAAAGAGAGAGAGAGACACACACAGAGAGAAAGACAGAGAGGGGGGTCAGGGAGGGAAGGAGGGAGAGAATGCTTCCATAAGATGGGACTGTAGGTAAGCCTGCAGAGACTTTCCTTAATCAGTGATTGATAGGGGAGGACTCAGACCATCGTGGGTGGTACCATCCTGGACTGGTGGT
This sequence comes from Cricetulus griseus, assembly GCF_003668045.3. NCBI lineage: Eukaryota > Metazoa > Chordata > Mammalia > Rodentia > Cricetidae > Cricetulus > Cricetulus griseus. The sequence continues at coordinate 1,717,206 of NW_023276807.1, forward strand.
CCTAAGTGTTATGAGAAAGCAGACTGAGCAAGCCATGGCAAGCAAGTCAGTAAGCAGTACCTCTCCAGGGCCTCTGCATCAACTCCTGCCTCCAGGTTAGTGCCCAGTTTGAGTTTCTACCTTGGCTTCCTTCAGTGGACTGTGACTTGGGATATGTAAACCAAATAAACCCAAGTTGCTTGCAGTCATGGTGTTTCATCATAGTGATTGTAGCCCTAACTAAGACAGATGGTGTTCATTTCAGCAGATTTTGACAGATTATTTATTGTATACTTGCTAAGCACTTGACACTATCACGAACTTTAACTTGCATCACTTTATGTAACCCTCAAAAACCACAGTAAGGCAAGTACTATTCTCAACCATATTTTTCAGATTGAGGAAACTGAGGTTTAGCATGGTTAAGTAACTCACCGTTGATTACAAAAACGGTGGAGTTAGCAGATAGAGTCACCGGTACCTAGGAACGGTTTTTTTGTTTGAACTGGGAAAAGGTTCCCCTGTGGTGAGCCAGTTAGGAAGCTGATTTCCTTTTGCTGTCCTTCTAGCGTGTATCACCCTTTCTCCAGGGTGTCTCATTATGGGCAAAACTGAATGACTCTATCTGATGATCTTCAAGCCAGGGTGTCCATGCTGGTCTGACTTCAGAGCTATATTTTTACTTAATAAATGCTCAATTAATGGAAACTGGGGAGTTCAATGTAAGTCCTTCTGAACTTATTCTCCTCGTGCTCTTTTTTTTTTTTTTTTTCACAATGCATATAGGTCAAATTACAAGCGACACTGGAATCCTTTGTTATCTTTTCCTGCTCTCTGTGTCTGTGCAGGGTTTTTTGTGTTGTTTTTGTAATTGTTTTTGAGGGTGATGCTAAAGTCATTAGGACTTGAAAGTGTAGAGTGAACAATTGTGTTCTTTGATAAATGTTGCTCAATACCTATATATGTTCCTGGTTTTACCTTCTACTTAGCTGTGTTAGTTTGATTAAGTTAGGGAGTGTTGTACAGTGTGATTAAGGGAATAAACTTGACTCCCTGAGACCAGATTTATAGCTGTGAACCTAGGTTGTTTACTTGGTGTCTTTTAACCTGGTGTGTAATGTTGAAGGAGACATTGTACTTACTTCCTATCCCAATGAATCATATATCTAAAACATTGCTTGATGAAAAGCACTTAAAATTTTTTTATTTGACCATTAGAAAAATGTGTCACTTGGGTATAGTAATTTCTATGTTTGTGTTTTTAACCTCCAGTCATAATGAGTTTGTGGACACAGCCTATAACAAAAGGCAGTTTGAATTTCTGAAATGCAAAGATCATCTTCATCCTAATGAAGTATTCCTTGCAGCATGTGTGCATGAACCCATGCGCCCCACAAGACTTTGCAAAGATTACATCAGAGTCCTTGGTTGAAGGACAGTCCTTCCACTGAAACTAAGTCTTTATTTTTATCCTTTGGCAGTGCAGGGCCATGGGCGTGCTATGCAAATGATCCACCACTGAGCTATGTCCCCAGCTCTCTGAAACCAATTCTTAAACGAGGGCTTCCACAACCATATGGTGTTTTCCACTCATTGAAGCGATAGTGTTTGTTTAGTGTGATACCGTCAGTCTATGTTTGGATGGTTAGCATTTAAAGAACTACATATTCAACACATTGCTCCAGGTTATAGCCACTAACAATTATTTACACATAAAATTTTTCTTTTGGGTCCTTAGTCCATTTGGAGAGCTTCTGTGAAGAAACATTAATTCACTGGGTAAATGGGAGTCTCTTGGCTTGTGGGGGCTCTGCTAACATAGTCATTGCTTCTGTGTTCACAGGCAGTATCCCTTCTGAGATGTTCCTAACAACTCCTGTGGTTTTGACTTGCTGATTTGAATGTGCGCTGGCAAAGCTAGCATGTTACCCAAGTAGCTTCGGCCATCTCCTTCATACTCTGGTCTTCCTTGCCTATTTTTGTTTTTCCTTTTTTTAATCCTTGTACTGATGTTAGCCTCGAAAAGTCAGTTTTGATTTTAATCCCTGACCTAAAAGTTTTGCTTTTTTTGAAAGAACAGGATGAAAGCAAAGTAAACATGAAAAAGCAAGTTAACATATCAGAAAACAGTAAATGGTTCCTTGTCAAGTAAGTGGTTTTTCTTAGGGTCTCATGAGGAAGAGAATCCATTTTTGGTGTTTACAGCAGAAAGGAATCGGTGTAGGAAAATTCTAACACAGGCACTGAAAGGAGCCAAGTAGGATGCAGTGAGCTTAGCAGCAGGAAGCCACCCCTTCACCTCTTCCAGCTGGAGACACACAGGAAGGTGCAACATTATTGCACAGGAAGTCCAGACATTTCAGGGAGGAAAGAAGTTATTGGATTGGGTAAGGACATGTCCTCCCCCCACCCCACCCCTCAAAGTGCAGAAAACTCTGTTGTAAAAATTGCTATTTTTAAATATAAGTTCTGTACATTTTAGCTGAGGTGCCAGCCTGCATGTCGGTGCTAAAGCATAAAAGTAGGGGGAAAACTAGACATAAAAGTTAGAATAACACACACATTCTCTCTCTTTCCCTCCCTCCCTCCCTCCCTCCCTCCCTCCCTCCCTCTCTCTCTCTCTCTCTCTCTCTCTCTCTCTCTCTCTCTCTCTCCTCTGAAGTGAGGAAAAGAGTTTATGCCTTGCTAATAAAAGCAGTATGAAGACATCATTTGAAAAGATTTAGTAATGCCTAGCAAATGCAAGCCAATGTTTTCCCTAGTAATGAACCACCCTCTTTCCAAACTTTGAGAATAGTCTTTTGTTGTTGTTCTTGTTATTTGTTGTTTGTTTCTCAAGACAGGGTTTCTCTGTAGCTTTGGAGGCTGTTCTGGAACTTGCTCAGTAGTCCAGGCTGACTTCAAACTCGCAGAGATCCACCCAGGGAGAATATTCTTTAAAGAGACTCTCTTCATGCTTTGTCCCCAGATGTGGCTGTGTACTAGCACACAAAGAGATGGCACTCAAAGTTGCTGTTACCCGGTGAAACTGAAACATCTTTGTGAAAGCCACCTATTCCTGTCATCTGTGGATGGTTGAGGCTTACTGAGGCTGGCTGAGAAATTGGCTGGCCGCTTTGGGGAGAGCAACGGTGGCATCTTGTGTGTTAGCTTGCTTACTTTAACCCTGTAAAGGTAGTTAGGCTCTGGCTCTCAAAGCTCTTTGTTCTCTTGGCCTTGAGAAATGGTTTTTCTTGGGGGAAATAATGAGTTGAGACAGAATCTTGCTTTGTAGCCCAAGCTGGCCCTGGTCTCAGCAATTGTTCCTCTCTCTTCACCCCTTCCTGTTACTATAGGTTCCAGCTATCATACCTGACTTGATTCTCACTGATTCTAATGTTTTTTTTTGTTTTGTTTTTTGAGACAGGGTTTCTCTGTGTAGCCCTGTCTGTCCTGGAACTTACTCTGTAGACCAGGATGGCCTTGAATTCACAGATCTGCCTCCCAAGTACTTGAATCAAAGGAGTGTGCCACTACCACACAATGATTCTGGCTGTTTTAACATCCCTTTTTCATAATAATATTTGAACTTTCAATTGAAATCAGAGTTTTAGGTTCATTAAGAAATAATGTGAGAGAAGACTGATAAATAATACATTTAGAAAAAGTTTTTTTGTTTTGTTTTGTTTTAAATGCAACATTTAACAGAATGAGCTTCCTGGGCTAAAAATCTGTAGCCTTGAGCATGCTTAGTTGTTCCCTATCAGGTATTTTTCTGTCTGTTCCCAAAGTCTGCATGTAGGATAATAGTTCTGTTCATCTTCACGACTTAACATGAAGTTTTAATGAACTCTGGACATTTGCCAAAAAACAAAAACAAAAACAAAAACAAAAAACAGCACAGAAATGAGATGTCAGTCTATATGGGCTGAAGGTCTCTACCCTCCTTGAGTTTTACAGTGAAACACTAATCTTGTAGCTGTTGGCAGACAAGATTTGTGAGTAGATGGTAAAGCTTAAACGAGACCCTAAGAGTGAGGCCTATATGATAGACCTGGTATCTTTTCAAAGTAAGGCATACAAGACCACCTTCTGCCAAAGAGGTCACAGCTGGAAGGCAGCTGTCTGTCTGTCAGCTGAGAGTCCTCACTAGCCTGAGGCCTACTGAACCCTGACATGAGACAGCTAGCCTCCAGAAGAGGAAGAAAACCTATCCCTATTGTTTTTAACCCACCACTCGGTGATGTTTTGTTACTGCATTCTAAGACACTCTTAATACTTCTTAAGTTAAAATCCTATAAAGCTTTGAAATCCTGGTTTAAGAAATGGCTCTCAGAAAAAAACATGTGATGATGCCTAGAAGTCACACTTCTAAGCATTCCTTCTAAGAGAAGGAATATGCAGTGAGCACTTAGTGAGTAAGGCCATTGTTTTAGGTGCTTTGTGTGTGTGTGTGTGTGTGTGTGTGTGTGTGTGTATGTCAGGAATCAATCCAGGGCCTCATGTACACATGTATTCATGCAAAGTGTACACCTTATCATTGATTTCATTGACCCTCCCCCGAGTACTAGATGTATTTTTAAAATGTGTTTTTACAATTCAGTCCTCAGAAAAAACCTAGGTAATAGATATTTCCGTCCAACCCTGGAAATAAGGCACCTAAGGCTTAGCCAAAGCCTATAGTCAGTAAGTGATAGGGCTAAGGTTCAGGTTCAGGCATAGCTCTTAAAAACCTTTTTAATTGTGCTCCGTTTCTTTCTATTCATCTACTAGTTGCATGGCATTCACTGGATTGGCAGGCAGAATACAAATATTATTGCCATTTTAGGATGCTAGAATCAGGAAAGGATTTTAGGCTTCAGGTAATCCAGCTTTCTTGTTTTATACGTGAGAGAGTTAATAAACTCACTTAAGATTACCTCACAATTAGTTAAGTGTGAAGATCAATACCATTAATGTTTTGTAGTTCAAATTTAAACCCATTCCAAAGCTAATTATTAATAACGAGACGCATCAGAAGCTGTTGAACAAGAGGCGAGAGCACAGGGTAATCCCCCCTCTGTCCTCTGATGGCTTGCTGAAGTGAATGGACAGTAGTTCAGTGAATAGCAGAAAAAGCATACACAGTTATTAAGTCATATGAGGTTTATTCACATTACCACATTACCTAATAATCCAGTGAGAGTAGAAATTTGCATAGCCTATTTGTAAGGGAGAAGGTGGTGAGGAATGTGGGCAGTCTGGGGGGAGTTGTTGATTTCCAGGGGATTTGAAGAGCTAAAGAACAGGCTGGCTTGTACATGTGTCTCTTCAGAAGCTGAATGGCAGTAGTGGATGTCAAAGTCAAACTTGTCGTGATGATGTCCCTCTCTCATGATCAAAGTGTAATCTCTGGCTGGTGGAGTCTCAGGAAGAGGCTTGAAGTTCTTGGTACTTTTTTTTCCCCCTCCTGAATCTAACCTTTAAGTTGGTATGTGTTGGGTGAGCTTTTCTTGGTGCTATATAAACAAATGTCTGTTCACCCCAGAAAGGGCACCAATGACAGTCCAAAGACAGATTCCATCTAAATCCAGCCAGCGACTGTATTGAGCTTGTTATGTGTGTATTTCCAGGCTTAGGACCACTTATTCCAAGAGGTGAAATAATGACTCACATAGATTGTAAAAGCAGCAATGAAAGTTTGTTCAAAGTGAAGCAACTATGAATGAGAAGGGAATACCCATCAGGATTGACAGCAGATCACATGAGTTAACAAACTCAAGGGCTCCATTGGCTGGGGCTTCTTTTCATGGAACCAAAATTGAGAGCAGTTTGGTTACTAGGGACATAGTTTGGGTGATTCTCTATTGATAGATTGTATTATATAACCATTTCTCTACTGTGATTGTCCCATAATGCATCTATTTAATCACCTATTGCTCATGCCCAATCATATATAGGCATAAGGCAGTAAATATGGGATTCTTCCTAAAACTTCACTTACAGGGCATAGTTTTCTTATTGCTCATGTACCCAAAACTAGTTTGGGCTAGATTGACTTCCTGTTTTCATAACTGACTATAACTAGAGTAGCCTGTCTCAAATTGGATATCAAGAAAAGAGAAACTTATTCCATTGTTTAGAGAGGGCTGCATTTGCACAGTACCTACAGGTAAGGCCCTTGGACTACCAAGTGCAGTATCAGAAGAGAAGTGTGTGCCTAGCCCAAACCAAGTGGAGTCGCTGAACTATTCCCTATGCTTGTTAGCTCCAAGTTTACTTACTAGAGGTGAGGGGTTACTTGCAGGTGTGTGGATGCCTGGATCCCTGGAAAGTCCCACTCAGCATAGGGAGGACTTCCCAAAAGTTACACAGAGCCCTCTCTTGGTTAACATTCCACATGCTGTGATCAAGACCACAGGCAGATGGACAGAATTATGTACAACATAGTGGTGGGGGAATTGAGGGGGGTGAAGTAGAGGGAGGGAGTGGCATGAGTCTCATGATCCTCCCTATACCCTTTTTGAAGAAACATCAACAGCCTTGCTCTTGGGAGGGTCTCATGCAGGTAATCACAGCAATTCTGATTAAGATGGCAGTGCCCATGCTATGCCTGGAAGAAGGAATCCCACATTTCTGGAAGTTCTGAGAAAAGCCTCTTGTTGCACCTACAGGTCTCCAGGCATTTTTAATGTGAGGCAGTCAGCATATCAGGGCATGCTATCCTGGGATGACATTCCCTAAAAGCCTCCAAGTTCAATTGAGTCTAAAGTTAGAATCTTTCTGTGTCCTAAAGAATGGAAGTAGTAGTTGGTGAGAAAGACATCCAAGACAGGCACAACTAACTGACCCATGTTTATCTTGGATAGTATATGTTAAGATACTGACAAAGTAGAGTCATTTGTGGCCAGAAGGCCTGTCTCACTTTGTAATACAGCACCACTTTTTGGTTTGTTTTATTTTACTTTACTGCCAGGGATTGAGCTCGGACCATTACAAATGCTATGCAAATGCTCTACCACAGAGCTACATCCACAGTGCCCTTTTGATGTTATAGGATAACTATTAACATTGCCCATGACCCTGCAAGCTCTTTGTCAACTGGGAAGGCTGACTTTTCCCAAATTCCATTTTTGGTTAGGAGAATAAGCTATATAAATGTTGATTTGTGCGATTCACTTTTTACTAATGAGCTGTCTTTAGAATTCCCTGCTCTATTACTTAAAAAGGGTGTAATTTAATCTGAAGCAGGAAACTAATACTTCTGACTCTCCATTCCTCCCAGTGCAATTTGAGGGCTAGTAAATATATAGACTCAACTTCATGGGTCATTACAAATGCCTCAGTGCTTGTATAGAGTAAATTAGCACAGGGATAGGCACATATCATACACACACACACACACACACACACACACACACACACACACACACACACACTACCCTGGTAATTGATACAATGTGAACCATAGTATTGACCCTGCCCATCAAGGGGCAGAAACGATGTCAATTTTAGAGAGTTATAAAGTGGCATTTTAGTACTTCTGACTATTTCTAAATCCTGATTCAAGAGACAAACCTTGAGTATTAATTGTTTCATTTTATGCTTAGGAGACATAAGCACAAAGCCTGTGGATTAATAAGGTAGTTCTTGCTGTTTTTTGGAAATGACAGAAATAAAAATATGTTCCTATGGCAGTATGTGATATTTAACATGTATCTGATATGAAGCAGGAGAATGCAGACTTAGTTTTTTTGTTTGTTTGTTTTTTTACATTTATCTACTTATTGGTGGTGAGGATGACGGGAAAGGCACACACATTTGCCACAGCACATATATGGAGGTCAGAGGACAACTTTGAGAGACTCAGTTCTCTCCTTCCTATGTGAGTCCCAGGAATCAAGCTTAGGCTAGGGGGCTTTGTGGCAGGAGCCTTTACCTGCTTAGCTATGTCACCAGCCAGGAATATGGGGTTTTTTGTTTTTGCTTTTTATAAACTATATACATGCACGTTGAAGTGAGCAACTGCCCCAATAACAAAAGGGGACAGGTCAGAAGTAAACTAGCACCAATATATGTTTCTAGAATGGCGGACTAGCGAAAGAAATTCATATTGCTGATTTTAGATTGAAGAGGAAACGTTTTAATCACAGTGATTAAAACATTTGGAATTAAATCACGAGCTGGTATCGGTTCTGAAGTCCTGCTGAGCTGTGTGTATAGAACTGTGCTGTGCCCAGAGTGCAGTTTTATGTACGGTCAAGTCCCACCTCTGAGCAATAGTATGTGCTAACCAGAGAGCAGACAGAAACTGTCCCCAAGTATAGGAAGCTTGGCTTGTTTAAACGAATCTCATATATCCCAGGCTGGCCTCCAGCTCACTATGTAGCCAAGGATGACCTTGATCCTTTTGCATCTACCACCCAGGTGCTGGGTTACAGGCATTTACCATCATGCCCAGGTTATAAAGTGCAGGGCATGGAACCCAGGGCTCTGTGCATACTAGGCAAGCACTCTGCCAACTAAACCAACTCCTGTGACCTTTTCTGTCTCTCTTTCTGTTTAGACATCAGCGTAAGCTTAGTGACTTAACAATGAATTTATTATCTTGCAGGTCTGTAAACTAGGAGATTGCCTGGACCAAAAAGAAAGCGTCAATCTGGCAGTGTCTCTGCCCACTCTTTAGGACAGATATTTCTTTTGCCTTTTCTGATTTCTAAATGATAATGCATTTCCTGGCCTGGGAGCCCTTTAACACTAGAAAGGAGGGTCCAGCTTCTCTCAGGCTTCCAGCTCTCTGATTCTCTACAACTGAGAGAGGTTTTCCTGTTTTATGTGGATAGATTAAATTGGATCCATCCTGGATGAGGGTGTAATTATGTTTGTAGTTTCTTACCACAAACAAGGTAGCATTGTCGCATGCTTTAAAGATTAGGTTGTGGATGTATTTGAGAGCTGTTATTTTGTTTAGCACACCAAGGAAGCAAGGGAAATTCTGGTACCAACTTAATTAAGGGGACCAAAGATACTTTTCCGAGGTAGTTGAACCCTGGATTGTATGAAGAGGTATAGCTGCTGGGTTGATATACCAAGATCAGCATAGGACAAACATTTGAGTTCAGGGGACTCTATAAGTATAAGTGGAAGTGTGCACAGAATGACATACATTTGTTTATTTACATATTCATTTCCTATTTATGCATTTACTGTTGGAGATAGGGCCCCAGGCTGCCTCAAATTTGACATCCCCCTACATCAGCCTCTTAAATGCTGGGATTAGAGGTATGTGCCACTCTGCCTAGCTCTAAGTTTATGTTCAAGGAACTAGAAATAAGTTCAAAAAGTAGTATGAGAGAGAGAGAAAGAGACAGACAGAGAGAGAGAGAGAGAGAGAGAGAGAGAGAGAGAGAGGTAAAAATGAAGGTTTGATTTTTGGTTGGACCTGTGTCTCAGAGTCTCTGTTTATCCTATGGACAAATAGTTGTGTGACACTGAAGTATTTGAAACTGGGAGTGACATGATCAGATTTCACTTTAGATAGATCATTCTCAACTGGTGGGAGAACAAGGCTGGAGGGTGGAGGCAGAGTGAAAATGCTGTTACCATTCAGGTGTCTTTATATATAATTCATTTGATTATGTTTTTGGCTTGGGTTGCTGGGTTGTACCATCTGTAACCTAGGGAAGTATATAGTATATTCTCATTTACACTCACCCCAAGAAAGCTCTACATACAGATGTTAACATAAATTTTTTATCTTCTCCTTAAAATGTAGCATGTAAGGGAAACTAGGTTGAAATGTTAGATTTTTCTATTCTGAAATGCAAGCTCTTTTCCCTTTGGCATCCACACCCTGTTTTCATACTGCTGAGTGACCACATATTTTACTTTCCTCTAGCCTGTGGCTTTCAGCTCTACTCAATGATTTAAGGAATCAGGGCACTATAGAGGTCTACTCAATTTGCTTTCTCTCCCTTTGTTGTGCTGGTGGTTGAGCCCGTTTCTGGCTTGCCAAGTAGTCCATTATTCAGGTTAATGGACAGTGTGAGTTTGGCTGCTGAAGTACATCATACTTGAAGATAACAACAACAACAACAAAATGAGGAGAAAGGGTTACTGATGTAGAATGGAATGACATGTAGAGGTGGTATTTTCCCAGGTATGCAGCATTTAAATCTGTTATTTCACAGCTAGCATAACACATGATGTAGTTCATGTGTGCAGATAATTTCTATTTACTAGCCAGACTAAGAGTTCTTACATGCTCTGGCTTCACTTCCAAGATACTGCAAAGGTGACTATATCTTTTCTTCTTTCTTTCTTTCTTTCCTCCTTCCTTCCTTCCTTCCTTTTTTTCTTTCTTTCTCTCTTTCTCCCTGTTTCTTTCTTTTCTTGTTCTTCTTTTTTTAAGATATTTTTCCTTTTAAATTTTAATTAATTTATTTTTCATCCTGACTGTAGTTTCCCCTCCCTCCTTTCCATTCAACCCCTTCCCCAACACACTCTCCCCCAATCCACTTCTCTGTTTCTCTTCAGAAAAGGTCAGGGCTCCAATGCTCCACAGAGAAACCCTGTCTCGAAAAAAATAAATAAATAAAAAACAAAAAACAAAACAAAACAAAACCAACAAAAAACCAATTTTGTCTATAAAATGTTGCAAAATATGCCATTCTGTTTTATTAGAGATTCTATAGAATTGAGAAATAAAGGAAGAGATTAATGTTCAGGAGAGAGAGAGTTTTACTAGCTTTTTTTCTGTTTTCTGTTACCAGCTCCTGTAAACTTGTTATTTCCTGGCATGTGTCTTATCCTTCAAAGGTTATTAGTTAAAATACCTGCAGGGCTTTCTGTTGCATATGATGGTAGGGCCCACATCTCCATTAATAGAAAGGAATCCCTTTTCTCACCATGTTACAGTTCTTTTTAAAACTGTGATTAAAAGATTGGAAACCCCAAATCCCTTTTATAGACTGTTTTTCTTTGTCTTTTTATATTTTATAGAAAATGTTTGACAAGACTAGATTGTCCTTAGTCTCATTAAGTCTCACCTTGTCCATTCAGTTTGTGTTACAGGCTCTTAGTGAAATCAGGGCTTGGTGCATTTCCTTTGGAGATCCCCCTTTTCCCCCATGGTGACCTCTTATACCGAAATTTAGGGAATATGAGAAGTTTTTGTTTGTTTTCTACATTTAGATTATTGAGGTCATACATCATCAGTCTATACTGTGGGACTGCATGGATTCATAGAAACTAAGTTCTAGGAACTAATTCCAGTTTTACCTTTAGATAATTTAAAAATAATTCATTTCTTATATGTACTTTAAGGGTATTGCAAACTCTTACAATTAGGGTATTGATACTGAATATTAGATCATAGTCCATTTCCTTATATTTCTGTTTCTCTTTAAAATTGGTCCTTTATTGCTATTTGACCCTATATTTTGGATATTTATTACTCTATTATAATTGGAACCAGATATTAATGTTCGATAGGTCTTCAAAGGAACTTTAAAGATTAATAATGATTTTTTTTCTGATTTAAGTAAAATCCATGTCAGATGTGGTGATGTGTGTCTATAATCCTTGTGTTTGGGACACAGAAAGAAAGAAGATCAGGAGTTTAAGTAAGCCTCCACTACTTAGTTATAGGCCAGCCTGGACTATATGAGACCCTGCCTCAAGACCCTCCAAAAGAAATGAATGGATAAATAAATGACATTGATAATATCAGTAACAAAATAAAATTCACTAAACATCTTTCCCCAGCAATAATTATAATTAAGAGAAACTGTTCTCATAGGAGAGATCTCATGGGATCTAGTTTTGATTTTGTACCTTTTGATTCTTTTAAAATCAACTTTATTGAGGTATAATTTACCATGTAATGAACCAAACCTGTTTTGCATGTACAAGTAATAAGTTTGACAAGTGTACATATCCATGTGATCATCACCAGAATCAAATAGATGAGCGTTCCCACAGCCCCAGAAGGTCCCTTATGCCCTTTGCAATCAGAGCTTCCATTGGCCTTCGGTCTGTCGTAACAGATTAGTTTTAGAGTCCCTGTATAAAAGTAGTATTTCAAGCCAGAATTGTTTTATATCCTTTTATTATTTTAGTGGATTACTCTGGTTTATGATCTTAAGGGTTCCCACTCCCTACTTCCCTTCTGTTGTGTGCAATGATATTATCTCTGAGGCTGCCTTTGGAAAGGGATTACCTGCAATCTACAGTTAAGAACTTGGCACAGATACTATAGCCTCAGCAGTTGCCCAGGACCACTGGGATCCTTGCTTTTGCACGTGGAGCTCAGGAAGAATTGGAAGTGCATGGGACTATTTTAATTTGGCTGAGCCTGTGGGTTTTGATATTAAATTGGTTTGCTTCAGCTCTTCTTCTATCATTGTCTTATTAGCTTCTGATGAATTTATAAAGGATAGCAAATTAAAAGTGTAAGACTTGTGTTGGAGTCTTGAATTCTACCCTCGCCCCACCCATCATTTATTTGAGAAGAAATGATTAGACCAAAGGGTCTAGTCACTGAGTTTTCTCAAATAAAAATTCAGAGTTGTTACAGGAACTAAAAGGGGATGCAAGAGTAGACAGAGTTCATTTCAGTTTGGAGAGACTGAATTGGCTGTTTCATCCTCCTCCTCTCAGGTCCCTGGCTTTTAATTTAGGTAGATGTTCTATGATCAGATCAACTTCAAAAAATAATCTCTAAGGGAACCTAGAAAATGTCAAGATTCTTAAAATGACTTGTACCATCTCTTTGGAGTGAAACATTTGCAAGAAGTAAAACGAGAATTGGGAAAAATAAAGACCAGTTAACTTTGAACTAGAAAAGAAAGGCAAAAAATTAAATTAAATTAAATTAAAACAACATCTATTTACATTTTTCCTGCATCAAATTACCATGGAATTTTTTAATCTCTGAAGTCTTTGGATGCTCTTGAGTAAAATTACTTCTCTTTGAAGTTTATTTCATTTCATAGATGAGGAAGCAGCTTGCTGTGTAGCCCAGGATGACCTTCAACTCCTTACACAGTCCATGGGGGCCCTGACCTCAGTGTGGTGTTCCTGCCTCAGCCTCTTAGTGCTCAGATCACAAGTGTGCCCTACCATGCTCAGCATTGTTTCTTAACTAACGTTTCTTGTCCAGGTTACAAGATGATTATATATTCTTTCAAAAGGTCTCAGTTAACAGCAATTTAATAGCAGTAAGATTCTGAAGTCTTCTGGTAATTCACTTCTTGGTTGTTATGTTTTTTTTTAAACCTTTATACTATCTCAATGAACTTGGGGGTTTACTTTAGAAACCTGCACATTAGTAGCAGCCTTAACACTGTGTTGTGAAATATTATTTTAAGGTGTGTTACATTTGTTTATGCTGTGGAACATTTGTTTAACAATGTAAAGATGTGTTGCTTTTGTTTATGCTTCATTTGTTTAACTCTGTGAAGCTGTGTTACTTTGCCTCTCTGAAACACCTGATGGTCTAATAAAGAGCTGAAGGGCCAATAGCCAGGCAGGAGAAAGGATAGGCGGGACTGGCTGGTGGAGGGAATAAATAGGAGGAGAAATCTGGGAAGAAAGAAAGGAGCAAGAGAGAACAAAGAGAGGAGGGCATCAGGGGCCAACCACCCAGCCACCCAGCCACCCAGCCACCCAGCTTCACAGCAGACAGGGAGTAAGAGTGAAAGTAAGAGTTATAGAAGTAAGAGAATGATAAAAACCCACAGGCAAAAGGTAGTTGGAGTAGTTTAAGAAAACAAACAAGCTAAGGCCAGGCATTTACACATAAGAATAAGACTCCATGAGTGATTTATTTGGGAGCTGGGTGGCGGGTTCCCCAAAGAGAAAAGAGCAAAGAGCCAAAAGAGTAAGAGTATAAAAAACAGCAACAAAGCCGGGCGTTGGTGGCTCATGCCTTTAATCTCAGCACTGGGGAGGCAGAGGCAGGCGGATCTCTCTGAGTTCGAGACCAAACTGGTCTACAAGACTTAGTTCCAGGACAGCCTCCAAAGCCATAGAGAAACCCTGTCTTGGAAAAAAACAAACGAATAAACAAACCAGCATCAACACTGTAATATCACACCCCTTTTGTAATATTGCATATGCTATATTAAGGCATTGTATATGGTGACTGAAATATAGGCTCATAGTGTTGCACAGAGTTAGGTTACAGAGAGAATTTTCAGTTTCTTCAATAATGAGTGTACTCAAATTTTATTACCAATATTTCAGAGCCCTTTCTGGGTCAAGGTTTAGAAAAGAGCTTGTCTCATTAATTAAGTACAAGAGTAAGGCCTGGAGGGTTACAAGAGAGGTGACACCCTTTGAAAGCACAAGTCCCTTGGAGCTGTCCCTCTTCCACAGCAGAAGCCACCATACGTGGCAGGAATCTGGTAGGCCTGGGGCTCTTAGGTAGCACTCCTTCCCTGGGCTCATTGCCAACAGATGCACCATTCTTTTATAAAGCAATAAGAAAAAATTATCATTAAAATATTATATATTTCCTATCATGAATTTTTTAACTTCAGGCTTGTTAAGAATAATTTAGATTAAAAATTACATATCAAGCTGGATGTGCCTTTAATCCCAGCACTCAGGAGGCAGAGGCAGGATGATCTCTTTGAGTTTGAGGCCAACCTGGTACAGAGCGAGTGCCAGGATAGGCTCCAAAGCTACACAGAGAAATCCTGTCTCGAAAAACCAAAAACCAATATATACATGTATGTATGTATGTATGTATGTATGTATGTATGTATGTATGTATGTATGTATGTTAGTGCTAGCTTAGCACCTAACAGCTCTTGCTGTTCTTGCTGACAGCTGGGGGTTTGGTTCCTAACATCCATATGGTGACTTACAATTGCCTGTAATTCCAGTTCCAGGGGATCCTGTGCTCTCTTCTGATATTCTTGGGCACCAGGCACATACATGGAACATTTACATACAAGTAGGCAAACACTCATTCACATCTTTTTTAAAAAATGTTTTATTTTTGTTTTTATCTATGTGTATGTGCTTATGTAAATGGATGCCATGAGTTGGTACCTTTGGAAGCCAAAGAGAGCTTTAGGTTCCCCTGGAGCTAGAATTAAAGGCAGTTGCAAGTCACCTGACATGGATGCTGGGGTGTAATATAGTCCTCTGGAAGAGCAGCACATATTCTCAGCAGCTGAGCCATCTCTTCAGCCCCCAAAGGAGCAGCAGGAGAGCCCCTGCTTAGCAGG
This sequence comes from Cricetulus griseus, assembly GCF_003668045.3. NCBI lineage: Eukaryota > Metazoa > Chordata > Mammalia > Rodentia > Cricetidae > Cricetulus > Cricetulus griseus. The sequence continues at coordinate 1,732,382 of NW_023276807.1, forward strand.
CATAAGGTCAGGTGAGTTCAGTCTCAACATTGCAACAAAACAAACAAAATGTATGTTACCACTCTTAGATGCACATAGAAAAGGAAAATAAATGAAATACATTGGTTCAGTTGACTCTAAAACTTCATCAAATTCTGAGTCCAGGTCTATGGTCTCTTTGAAGGAAGAGTTCTGCTGTTGGTGTTTCTCCACACAACATGATCTGTTGTTTTCAGAAAACCTGCCACTGTTTTTGGAGCTTTGTCATAAGTTGCTGACACATATTTGTAGTGATCTATTATTTGTTTATTAAAGCTAGCCTGAGGATTCAGAAAGCAAAGTCAGCCACAAGCCATAGAAACCAGGCACACACCTTTAATTCCAGCAGTCAGAAGCTAGGAGGTCCAGAGAACAAACAAGACTGAATTTCCTGCTCAAATGAGCAGTAAGTGATGTGTTGAAGGAAATGGAAGGGTTGTAGTTGACCAGTTTGCAGTATGAAGAAAACCCCATTTCTGCTTACACAGGCGTTGACAGCTGTCACAAATGTTCCTCGGGGTCCAAAAGCACATGTACTTGATTTCAAAGATGAGAAGATATTTACAGGGAAAGGCCTTGGTAATGTTTATTGACCTATTTTTAGTACTGTGTTGATTTTAACAGCTCTAATGAGATGTCCTTACAATCAATAGTTCACCCATTAAAAATAGACAATTTAGTGTTTTTTCATATAGCCACAGAGTTTTATAGGTATCACTACAGTTGATTTTAAAACATTTCAGTGACCCCATAAAGAAACCCTGTATCTATTAGTGGTCACTTCCCATATCCCTCCAATCCTTCTACCCCTGCACAGCCACTGATGTAATTTCTGCCTATGGGTTTACCCACTCTGGAGATTTTTACAGCAGAATTGGGGACTGTCTGATCTTCGAGTGGAAGTTGAAGTTGTTAATTTGAGTCACTTTTAAAGATAGGCATTACAAGGTGTTTTCCAATTTCCCCTGAACTTCCCGTTCTATTTGCTGTTAGGAATGTGTTGATTCCTGCACAGTTGTGGACTTCCCACAGTTCCTTCTGTGTAACTTCTAGTTCTGTTCCACGGTGGTCAGAGGGCACACTGAGGAAGGGCCCACCACGCCACACCTACAACCTCTCCTCTTTCTTGAGCTTTGTTTCCTTTCATTCTTTTAATGTATTTATATCATTGCTTTGAGTGTTTTCCTGTTAAGGTTACAATCTGGGCTCTCTCGGAGGTAGTTTCTGTTGCTTGCTTTTCCTCCTGCTTTTCGTTATGCTTTCCCTGTCTTTTTTTTTTTTTTTTTTTTTTTTTTTTTTTTTTTGTTGAAAACCTGCAGTGTGGCTAACATTGTGGCAAATGAGGATATAGATTTTTTCACTCTCTGCCTCCGCTGGATGTTGCTGTTTGCTTATGTGTTCGGTGTCTTGGCAGGATCATTTCAAGGAAAACGCATGGCATATAGCCACTGATGTCTTGGGCATGTCAGTAACCCTGGGATGGAGATGATTTTAGCGGGGTGTGCTTTGGCTGTTGCTTTCCTGGTTCTCTCTTAGGCTGCTTGCCTCTATAGGTTGCATACTGATATAGAAGCCTCCTAGTGGCCAACTGGTTACTTGGTTGTTATTAATAGTATTAGTGGGATTAATTCTGCCACATTCATGTAGTTCAGTTTGGCCTCATTGCAGAAATTTGAGGCCAGTCTGTGGAACTTGTTCTAAGTTTTAGTTCTCTCTTTCTTGTTTCTCTTCAGTCAAATTATATTATTTCAACGGTGGTGTGTAACCCTGATAACTCTCCACATCCACATCCAAATCCCGTTATTTTGTACAGTCCCATCATGCTTAATCTTCTCCACTGTGTTCTCATCATTCCAAAGAAACTCGGAACTCTTCTTGTTATGGTCTGCTTTACCTTGCTCTACTCCCCGCCCCCTGCTGCCAGAGGGGAGGGCGACACCCTGAGAAGCATCTCCACTCAGCCTCCTGGCCTCTTTCATCATCCAATAGTCACCTCATGGGTAAGCTGGTGGGTGCAGTTCAGTCCTGCCTGCCCAGGGAGACTTCTGTCTTTGTACAGTCTACCTAGATGTTGTACACTCCAGACGTTTCAGTAACTCTTGCCTGTTACAAGTTCTACAACACAGCGAGGGGGAGTGTGAGACATGCGGATGTCCTGCCCCTCTTGAGAACATACTGTGGTCTTCCACTGGGAGTTATGGTGGGAAGACACCCTGTTGTGTGGACTTCTCAGGGTGGAGCTTGTCATGCTGACCTGGAGGGCTGGGGCCAAAGAAAGCAGGTTGTGTGTTAGATATTGTAGATTTTATTGTGTGTGTGTTCTTGGAGTTATTTAGGAGATTTTCTTGGCTATTTTCATTTGCTGTATGCTTTTAGGACAGTTTCCAGATTTCAAGTAACAGTGGCTACTTTTCCATTACAGTTGTTTGATTGACTGGATGCTTTAGAGAGTTTCTGATATCACCATTCTAGAACTCTCCACTCACACTTACTTTACCTTCTTCATACTTCTGAAAAACTCTATTTGTATATTTTAAGTTTTTAATTAGCACATAACGATGGGTTTCGTTATGACCTTCTCGTAAATGTATGTAATGAATCTTGATCATATGTGTCTCTTACATGTGTTACACTCTCTTTTTCATTTTCATTTAAAACATTTGACATAGATTTTCATCATGTTTCCTCTCCCTTAGCCCCTCCCAAATCCTTCTCACCTCCCTAGTCACCCAACTTCATCATGTCTTCTTGATTGTTCCCCCACAAATGAAAGCCCTGGGATGGGTTGTCTTCTCTTGTTCCCTTCCCACTCCCATTGTTCCCCATCTACTTCTTGCTAGTCTCTCCTGCCACTCTCATGTCCTTTTTTGTATGTGTGTGACCTAATGAGTTTAATTGAGGTTTCTTACAGGAACATGGGAGAAGGGTTATTTATAGGAGCATGGCAACCTTATTGGTAGCTACAACATGAAAGATCCCACCCCCCAAACCATTAACTGCCTATAAATGGGTGGTCCCCACCCCATGACAAATGATGAAATGCAGCGTGTCTCAGCCTGTTTACAGAGGGAGACACAACTGTCTACCCATAAGTTCTGGGATGACGCTCTCTTATTACCTCTCCTACAAAAGTGTAGCAACAAAAAAATCGAGTAAAATGAGAAAGTCTCAATAATATTATATTTAATACTTAGCATAATTAAATATATTTAAGCTTTAAATTTTATTTTATTATAAAGTTTTTTTTAATTTGTTATGCATTGGTGATATGTAGCAAATAACCAGATAGCAATAATTGTTCACTAGTTCTTACTCTGCTCTAATAACTGAAAATCCTGGAAGTGTATGAGCCACTTGTCCTCAGGCCTTAATAGATATGGAATGAAGAAACTTGAGGATTCAGGTCATCTGCAATTAGCATCAATCTAGAGGGTTCCCCCTTTGCTGCTGTTACTTTTTATCAAATAGAAAAGGCTGTTGAGCATAAGCCATTGGAAGGTGAACCCCAGTTCCTCACTTTTGGAGCTTCCATGGCAGTGTGTGCACACTTCCTGCTGAGCCTCAAACCTATGCCAACTGCTTTTCCGGAAATACCAGACAACCAAAGAGCAGAATGGATGTATTGCTTTCTTTACAGATAGGTCTTTTTCTTTCTTTGGTTTTCCTTATTCTCATGGCAGAAAATGAGTGGGGTAAAAAACAACAACAACAAACCTTGGAATTTGAATATTTAAGATCCCTTTGTGTAGTGACGATCAAAACCAGCTGCTGTGGGCCAAACAGTTAGTTTCCCAAAGATGCTCAGGTCTTGATCCCTAGAACCTATGGACTTTAGCCACAGGACCCAGGTCTTTCCTATGGACATTACTTTCTATAGCACAGGGCTTTGGTCTTTGTGTTGATCAGATCTATGCTGAACTTTCCAGGGGCTCCTAGGTCTTAATTATTTCAATAGCACATCAAAGACACTCATCACACTGGACATTCTCAGAGTTTTAGGAGCTTTGTGCCAGAAACCAGGGACAGAGAACAAATGTGTGTTCTTTTTGTGAGTTATTTTTGCTGGCACTGGGGAGCAAATACCTGGGCCTTGTGTTTGCCCTGCGCCTAGAACTCTACATTGAGCTAAATTCCCAAGTCTGCACAAATGTTTCTTATATCCTAATTCCACCCCGAGAAAATAAACACAAGGGAGGGAGCAGGTTTATGAGGAAAATGCTCTTCTGTGTAAAATCCCCAGTTTGAAGAGGGCAGAGAGGAATGTACTCTTTTACTAAGGTTTTACTCTGAGAAATGCTGAGACTTCAGCCCTGATTTAGCCCACTTAACAAAAGGAAAAACAGTTAGGCCCACTTCTTCTCCCACTTCTGGGTATGCAAGACTTGCCTACTCGTTGTCTAGATCAGGATTTGTTACCTGGTGGGAGCTAAAGGTTCGAGACAGGAAGTTGAAGATAAACAGCAGAGAAAGTGTGAGCGTGGTCTCCAAGCCCCTCTTTACTCTGCCTACTTTCTTTTATAACTTAGAGGCTGTGTGATATTTAATTTGCTTTGGTGTTAGAAGGCCAAGATGTGGGGAAAGCAACATCGTTTTTCTTGTTCTGTGTACCCCTAGGTTTCCTTTCTTAGAGAGTATTGTTCTACCACTCACTTGAACTTACTTGCATGGCGAAAGAGCAGGTCTTAAGAAACTGTCAAATGATGCCAGTCACGCCTTTAATCCCAGCAGATTAAAGGGAGGCAGAGGCAGGAGGATCTCTGTGAGTTCGAGACCAGCCTGGTCTATAAGAGCTAGTTCCAGGACAGCCTCCAAAGCCACAGAGAAACCCTGTCTTGAAAAACCAAAAAAATAAAAAAATAAAAATAAGAAAAAGAAACTGTCAAATGTTACATTGTTAGGGTTTCATGAGCTCACAACTTAGTTTCCCTTTCAGGTGTGGTGTGTTGAGCCTAGGCAAGTGCTCAACCACAGTGTGATAACCTCAGTCCCTGGATTTCCATTATATATTTAAAAACAGTAAAAAAAAAAAAAATGGTACCTCCCAGGAAAAAACATTGAGGAAATGTTTTCTGAATAGAAATAATTCACTTTCTTCAAAGTTCATTTTTCAGTTTCTAATGACTCTTAGAATTGTATGCTTTTTAAGCTTTAATATTTTCAGAGACAAAAAGACAGATTGATGTACCCTAAAACTAACATAGGGCATACTAATAAAGCCAAATAATTTAGACATTTAAAATGTAATAATAAGTAATATAATATATAAATAATAACAAATAAGGAGTACTATGGAAAACTTTGAAGTGATCAAATATATATACTAAAATAGATAAGCCTTCAGAAAAAAAAAAAGTAGGAAAATTAGGAGACAACTTCACAAGGTCCAGTAGCTAAAGGACACTATAATAATAGAAATTCCAGAAAGAAAGCACAGAAAAAAGAAAAAAATGGAGGCAATATTATCAAACACTTGAAGAAAGCTTTCTGTAACCTAAGACAGATTTCAAGACTGAGATGGTCCACCAATTGCCAAGCACAAGACTTAGTTGAAAGATATCTTTGTGAGATTGTATAACAAAGACAAAATGATCCTGAAGATTAGAAACCAAAGCTTCCATCTCATCAGAATCTACTAGGCATTGGGGAAGTGACCTCTAAATTTTGGAGGAAAACTCAGCTCTACAGGAACCTAGAACTCACATTAGGTAAGTCAGCTACTTCCCAAGTCCAAATCCATTTTAATTTAGGAGCCTATGCTCAGTCAGTCTATGAGAATAAGGATGTTATATGGCCTTTCCTTGTTACATGTGAATAAATTGAGCACCAAGAACAGACCAAAGAAATAGTTCTACTCAAGTCTAGCTCAGTGAACCAGTGAGTTTATTGAAATAACTTAACAGGAGTTTGGATGATTAACTAATTACAGCAGCTTGGGTATCCAAAATGTGTCTGCATCACTGGATGCTCAACCCACTATAGGTGAGAACTCAGGAAAGCTGAAATTCTGAAGCTTCCTGCAGGACTTGTAGGCAGCTAAGCTTGTCAGAATTTCCTCTCTCCAGCAGCCTAAAATCCATAGTGAGTTCCAGGCCAGGCAGCAGATAAACCAGGACTGGTGGCACACCATGCCTATAATCTTAGCACTTGACATGGGGGCTTATGTAATTTAGGGATGGGGCCTTGTGAGACTAAGTTTCAGGAACCTCCTAAGACTTGTTAGTTGTTTGCTTCCTGAACCTGGTATGTTTTTTATTTGTTGATTGGGTTTTGTTACTGTTTTTTCTTTTCTCTTTCTGATTCTTAATTGAACTTTCCTCTAGGATGGACTGTTTCAATTAGGAGGGAATTTCTATGCAAGGAAGGGTAAGAAGATTTTAGACATGTACAGTCTACCATTTTTCCTCTTAAGCACTTGTTTTCAGGAAGCTATTGTGCTAAAAAATGGGAAAGAGATGTAGACGGAAGTTCCTCTGGGAACCAGGACCTTGTAGGGGGAGGAAACTCAGGATAATGGAGTTCTCAAGAGCATTCCATGAAGAAGAAGTTCAAAAAGGTTCTGGAGATTTTTCTTTGAGAATGATTGATAGGTAATATTTGGATTTTAAAAGATTTCTGTAATTAGAAGATGTACTGGAGTTGAATTGATGGCTTAAATGGAAACCAAGCCAAAAAAATGAGTTGTAGAAACTAAAGTTGTACAGGAAGGAAACAATGACAGAACACTATGTAGGTAAGCCTTTACCTAGTGTGATACAAGCAAAATTATGGCATAACTAGTGAGGTAACTAGAGAGGGGATGTGTACGTGTGGATGAGAGCTAACTTTTATTTCCTTATAGTAAAAAGTCAGCAGATAAACCAGGTGTGGTGTCACACACTCATAATCTCAGCACTTGACATAGAGGCAAGAGGATTACCATGAGCTTTTGGCTATCCTGGATTACATACTGAGTGCCAGGCCAGCCAGGAATGCATAAAAAAAAAAAGTCAGCAAATGATACACACAGTCAAAATGTCAAAAAAGCAAAATGATATTAAAACTGTATTAGAGATATAAAACACATACCAAAACATCAACTCAAAATGATTCTTCAGCACAGCAAAAATAAACCCCAATAATTACCTGTGGAGATTAGGGAGTTTAAGTCGGGGTTTAGATGGGGTGTGGCCCGGGACTGCTGCTTTTACAACAGATTGTCAGGTTGCATGATGCTTTATGTGAATATACAGTTAATGAAGGCGAAAAATGAAAGGGGATAAATCAGTATATAAATACCTGTGCTATATTTAGAATGTAGCTCTGTGGTAGAACACCCTTGCCTTTAGCATGCACAGGCCCTTGGTCCAATCCCAGCACTGCAGGAACCCCTCTAAATGCAGCGAGGACTGTTACTTACCTGCTAATGAAGGAGTTTCAGTTCGATTGTGTCTCTGTGACCAAAGTAACTGCGAGTGAAGGAAAGAGGTGTTATGCATGCTGAACGCATGACAGGCACTGAGAGCACAAATCTAAGAAGTTATATGTTGTTTCATGCTCATGGATCAGAAGACTGCTGTTAAGGTGTCAGTACTTCAGATCATTCTACATATTCAACATGACTGCTATCAGAATTCCCACTCCATTTTTTGCATACACTGGTAATCGTTATTAAAACTCACATGAGACTGGCTGAAAGAATCTTGAGAGAGAACAGAGTTTGAAAACTCCTGCTTCTGATTTTCAAAACTTACTACAAAGCAAAATCAATAGAAACAACACGGAACTGGCATAAAGTTGAATAGCCAAATAGAAGCGAGGACCCAGAAATGAATCAGCACATTCATGGGTCATTGTTTTCCTTCCTTTTGGGTGCTGGAGTCTGAACCCAGGACTGTGTGGATACTCACCACACAACCACTGCACTATGACCAGAGGTCATGATAATTGATTTTTGATGAGGGTGCAAGACAAAACAGTGGTAGAAGAAGTAGGGTTTTTTTCCTTCCCACAAATTATGTTAAGGCAGTTGGATATAAACCATAAAAGATCAATCCTCATACCACAGAGAAGAAATAACTCAAAATGAATCAAAGGTAAATGTCTAATAATATAACTCTTAGTTGGGAAAATTGGTACAAGTCATTCAGGGATTGTGCTCTCCACCTCCCTTCCCCATCTATTCTTCATGACCTGAAATTAGTTACATGATCTCTTGACTGTAACATCAGAGCTATAAGTTAAAAAGAGAGAGAAAAAAAAATAGGTTGTTGGACTTCATCAAATTGATGTTATCAATGCTGGGTATGGTGGCTCACACCTTTAATCCCAACACTTGGGAAGCAAAGGCAGGGTGATTTCTAAGAGTTTGAGGTCAGCCTGGTCTACATAGTGAGTTCCAGGCCACCTAGTGAGCTTCTGTCTAAAAATAAACAATAGTAATGCCATCAAGATTAAAATTAAAAGCAGACCCCCAAATGGGAGAAATGCTTGTGTGTCCTGTATGTGATCTAGGACTTGCACTTAAAATATTTATTTTTAAAGCTCTACAATTCAGTAATAAGAATGTGACAATTCCATTTAAATATAGAGAATGGGGCTTAAAGGTTAAAAGCACTGGCTGCTCTTCCAAAGATCCTGAGATCAAGTCCCAGCAACCACGTGGTGGCTCACAACCATCTGTAATGAGATCTGGTGCCCTCTTCTGGTCTGCAAGCATACATGCAGGCAGAACACTGTATATATAATAAATAAAAATAAGAGAATGGTTTGAATGGCATTTCTCCAGAGGAGACATACAAATAAATGGCCAGTAATCAAGTGAAAAGATGCTCACCATCGTTAGTCTTTTAGGAAATGAAAATGAAAACTACTCTAAGATTCCTCTTCATACTTACTAGGATGACTGTAAGGATAGTAAAAGACAAAAATCAACAAGTGTCGTTCAGGATATGAGGAGGCTGGAACCCTCCATTGCTGTTGGGAATGTAAAGTGGTACGACTTAGTCTGGAAAACAGTCTAGCAGTTCCTCAGATGTTTAATGTGCATTTCATTTATGACTTAGCAGTTTTACTTCTAGATGTATATTCAAGAGAAATAAAAGCATATGTCCACACAAAACATGTGCATATGTTCATAGCAGCATCATTCAGAATAGCCCCAAAGTGGAAAAAGCCCAAATGCCCATTAGCTGAAGATGGGATATGGTATAGCTATACAAGAGTATTCTTGACCCACAGGAAGAGAGACATCATGTCAAGTGCTGTAATATGAGTGAACCTTGAACATAAGCTAATTGTCCAGTTGCATTTGTATGAAATGTCTGGGATAGGTAGATTCATAGAGACAGAAAGTGGATTAATGGTTACCAGAAGCCAGAGAAAACAGAAAAGATGAGTGAGCTCTAATGAGTATGGCATTTCTCTTTGCAGTAATAAAAACCCCTCTGAAATGGCATAGTGGTTATGGTTATGTAACTCCAAATGCAACAAAACCACTGACATGTACACTTTAAAATGTGACTTTTATGAAATATGAATTACATATCAAATGTAAGGTTTAAAAGTCCCATGGGAGAAGAAAATGGAAATTAAATCTGCCCGTTCTTGTAATGTTTGTCTAGTATAGATTTGTGTGTGAGTCTGTGTCAGTGTGTGTGTGCCTGGCATGGATGAATTGGGAAGAGAGGAGGCAAGATACTGTTGTCATAACTTGTTAAATAAAATTTCCATCATCTTGTGTGCGGTGCAGGAGCATTGGGGCTTCGTGATGAGACCTCACACAGCTGTTCTTGTGTTTTGCCTCCTAAGTTCTCATTATCCGAAAAGGTCTAGGAAAGTCTTGGAATAAGGAGTGCCTGGATCTTGCCATGCCAACTGCATCCTAGTTGTCCTCCACATTAATACCTTCCTCACACTCACAGATTATGAGAGTCAATCAAAGTTTAGATGGGGGCCTGTTGAGATGACTAAACTGGTAAAGGCAATTGCCAAGCTAACCTGCTGGTCGGAGCTCAGTCCCACAAATGTGGAAGGAGAACCAGCTCCCTGAACTTGTCCTTTTGTGACCTCCATGCTGTGTGCTGGCAGGGAGCCCACACACTCACGTCCTGTGCGTGTCCATGTGCAGACTACTGCTACAACTACCACCAAACCTTTTTAAATTAAAAGACACATGCTTACATGGGAAAAGGAGCCTTTAAAAAATGAAAGCACAGCCTACAACTGTATCACAAATACTTGAAATACAGAATGGTTTTAAACTTGGTAACATTGTGATGGCCACTTAATATACATTGTGATGGTCTGATATGCAGAGATGGTAATTTTGTTAATATTTATTTGGAAAATTTTTTAAGAACTGGAGTACTGGTGTGGGAGGATTGGGTTGGTACTGTGGAGAAACTGAGAGGAAGAATATCCATGCAAGGGCCTACGCTCCTATTACTAGCGATCAGGAGAATTTGGAATTGGATTTGTCAGGTTAAGGAGTTTGAGGAGGAGAACTTGTCAAGGTGGAGGCAGCTTCAAGCCACCAGGGACCTCTTTGTTTAGATATGGAAACTAATCATGTTTTCAGCCTGGCTGTAAACAATCAGTGTTTCCCGATGGCTTATTTTGCTTCTGACTGCTTTTGGATACAACCTCCTCAGTTTCTTAGGTTTTAAATGAACCATTGTGGAGTTAAAGTCTACTTAAGCTTAGCTGGGTTATAGGCACTGTGGATTTCCCCCAAACAAAACAAATAGTGCTGGAGATGGGGGTGATATTCTACTTACCCCCCTTTTGTGCCAAAACCAACCTTTGGCACTTAGGACAACCCTATAGCTGTATGGAAGCAGAATTGTTTCCCTAGGAATTGGAGACTTAGAACTTCACCTGAGAACAAGTTCATTCCCAACTTTCCTTAGAAAAAAAATAGGAACATGTTTTAATGTCAGTTCTCCTCCCTCCCCCAGGGCTTTCCTTGGTGGCTATGATACGTTTATGATATTTTCAGATCAGCCGAAAAGATAATGATCCTTGGTTTAATGACAAGTCCTCCATAGACAATCCCAACAGAGCGAACACTGGTTTGGCATCATCTCCAGGCAGGGGCAGGCAGGAAGCAGGAAGCACCCTTTCATCTTCATCAGCTATCTGGGATCCCTTCCATGAGAGAAGCTCTGAGTGCTGCCAGGACTCTGCAGACATCTCTCTCACTCCAGAGTTCCTGGATCAAGATTCTCTGCATTGTGTTCCGGAATCTTCCATCACTATTGCCGATTAGGATTAAAAAAGAAAAAAAAAAAAAAAAAAAGCCTGGCTATTCTTCAGGAATCAGGGACAGAGAACGGCAGTAGATGATGTGAGGTGCCCATATATATAGTATGGGGTACTTAGATGTGTCCTTACATCCCTGTCTTCTCAGTATGTGTGCTCCCTTCTTCATACTCTCTTGTTTCTTTGCGTTTACAAATCCTACCTGGCTTAACTCTTGGGAGGCTGAAGTGGGATGGTTGGGCCAACTTTGGCAACAAGCATTTCTTTGTCTCAAAAACAAATGAAGAAAAGCAAAACTTTTTTATGGAGCTCGTTTTAGTTTAGTTTTGTTTTGTTTTTTCCTTCATCATCAGAATGTGCATTTAGCTGTTTCTCTTACGAGGATTTTAGTTCCTTGTGTATGGCTCTTGTGCTGTTTATCCATCCCAGGAACAGCAGAGGTTACCATGAGCCTAGATAGCACAGAACTAGCCAAGGAATTGAGACTGGTGGTGTCTACAGCCTGCAGTTCTGTAGGAACGTGTGAAGGGAGTTAGTTCCTAGCCATAAAAAGGGAAGCAGCCACTCAATTGACTTGTAGTTGCAGAATGCACTTTAAGCATAATCAATATCTACCTTAAGTACTTGATTAAATAGTTTGATTGAAGCCACTGCATTGCACATACCCCATGCTGGCTAGAAATATGATTGTGTAGACTGCTTTCAAATTGAATCGTATCACTTGGTATACGTATACTGTCTACTTAGATTTCCAGTCCATTTTCTTCTGTGGGAAAAGTGCTGTCCAGTTAAACCCTACAGGATAAAGAGAGATGCAGAGGGGGATTGTTGTGAGGCGTTAACATAGTGCAGGTACAATTTATCTTTCTGAAAGGAAGAGACAGAGCAGAGAGTATGCCGAGAATGCACAGGTTAAGAGGTAGTAGGGAAGAAGAAATGATCCATTCCTAAAATGATGCTGGGGGAAGGATCTTCCATGGTTACCTCCCTGCTTGGGTTGCAGGGAGGGGCGGAGTGTTCAGCCCCCTCTTCCCTTTCTCTCGGCTTTCTTAGAAGATCTTTCACTTTGTTCTCAACTCCTCAGTTTCAACAGCAAGTTAAGGAAAAGCTTATTAGAAAGTCTGAGGCCATAGCATTAAAGAAATTACCAACCCCCAAAAGTCAATATCCAATTACTGTACCTTTTTGGCTGTTCCACGTAATTAACCCTGCTGGAAGCCAGGGGGAGACCCACGCTGCTGGGTAGTATGACTTCTGGCACAGCCCTTCCTGTGTGGGGAGACCCACGCTGCTGGGTGGTGTCACTGCTGGCACAGCCCTTCCTGTGTGAGGAGACCCACGCTGCTGGGTGGTGTCGCTTCCGACTTTACCCATCATGTTGTGCCACAAGGTTAGGTAGCCCATTGGCCTGGACCTATGAGGTGGTGGCATTTTCCAGAAGACTTCAATCTACTTTGCCTTGAGAACTAGTGTGAATAATATGCAGATGGGGACCAGGATTTGATTAGATTAAAAGGGAAGCATGAAGACTTTCATCTTCTTTTCTTTTTGGTTTACTTTTTCCATTCTTACCAAATTAACACCGCCACATTTGGAGATTCTGCTCAGTTTTAATAGATCTCCGGGAAGAATGTCGTCCATGCAGATAGCAACTGCAGTTCTTAAGGCTAACTAATATGAAAGTGATTCATTAACTTAAAAATCAAGCTGCCTTATAGTTATGCCTGATTTTCCTGAATGTTGTTGAAAGCAAGTGGAATATTTTCAGTGGGCTACATTTAGCTGTCGGGAGAGGCTGAAGAATTGGCAGCAGGCTTGCTGGAAAGTCCCACAAAGCAGTTGTCTGCAGGGATTAAATCTCTAACCGTCCTTGTCTGTCAGGAAAAGCCCTCTGGGTTGTGGGCAGCTCCCATCAATGCTAATGTGGTGCTGTCCAGAGAGGCCAAGCAGCAGCGGGCTCCTTTAGAGCAGCCTGCTGGGAAAGCCTGGCCCTAGGTGTGCGTGGGCGAGAGCTGGGTGCACTCCTGCTGAAGTGCACTGCAAGCCACAGGGATCCCTCCCACCCAGAGCAATTTGGGTAATTCCTAAATGCTGATGTGTTTCAGCACCACAGTGACAGTGCCCTTGCTGGAGTGAGCAGTGGGAAGCGTGAAGAGAGTCATTTAAACTACTAATCAGCTTCTGCAGGATGTATGTATCTTTTACTTGCCTGATGAAGATGTTCAAGCAGCATCTTGCCAGTGTCAAAGGAGTCTCAATTCCACAGCAAACGGGTTTTCCTGCCTCTAGACCAGTGGTTCTCAACCTTCCTTAACATTGCTGCAACCATTTAATACAGTCCCTCAGGTTGTGGTGACCCCCAACCATAAAATAATTTTCGTTGCTACTTCATAACTGTAATTTTGCTACTTTTGTGAATTGTAATATTGAGCTAGAGAGTTGTCAAAGGGGTCAAGACCCACAGTTTGAGAGCCCCCACTCCAGATGCTTGGCATGCAGATGCCCTGTGATGATCCAGCAGGAGAATCTCCCCAGTTCCCACATACCACGTAATGAGCTGATGGAGTGGTGGTGGCCGCCTCTCCAGACAACCCTGCCTGTGCGGCTGCCAGCCAGCGCTTTTCTCATAACCTTGGCGCTTCTGCAGCAAGGTCAGTGGTTGTTTTCCAAGCTTCAACTTCCACCCACCCTCCCAGCTCCTCCTCAGAAGCCCCTCCCACTGGGGGTCAGTAAACTTTCAGGTGGTAGGCAGGGACCACAGGTGACATTTTAAAAACACACTTCAGGGTTTAAAAAAAAAAAAAAATGCATGATAGAAACCCCAGGGTCCAAAAAAAAATTCCGTGACTGTCACAGTTAGTAGCAGATTAAGGAAGCTGGATATGAAACAAGCAAATGTATTCTAGGAAGGCATGCTTGTTGAGTAGGCATTTATCTGAGGATGAAATGAGCTGCTTCTGTGTGATGATGTGTAGTTGAGAATCACACTTTTGTTCACTTTCGGTGTCTATGTACAGTTCTCCCACTGGAAACGGAAGCTCTCTTTAGCTCCGTGTGTTCCTGACCCAGTCTGTGGCAATTTTCATCTTACTTTAATTTGTAAGAAAAAAACACTATAATGTATGTATAGCCACTTGCTTTAATCTAGCGTCATTTGTCAGTGTGATAATGGAAAGGAGTGGAGAGACTCCTGTTAGGGAGGGGGTTTTTATAGAAATCAAAGGAGTGTTGCTCAGCAACTCTTAATTAATAGTTGTTTACTGAATGTATATTATGGGGATATGCAGAGCAATTTAGAGAGCCTAAAGAGTAACAGCATCCTCTCTTCAAGCTGCTTCTAACCAGTTTAAGAGGAGCAGTCAGTGAACAAGACTCCTGAGTAAGGCAGTTCGCTGCAGTGAACATTCAAGGTGATGGATGACACATAGCCAGTGTGGTGGCACACACCTTTAATCCCAGCACTGGGGAGGTAGAGGCAGAGGCAGAGGCAGAGGCAGGCAGTTCTCTGTGAGTTCGAGGCCAGCCTGACCTGCAGAGTGAGTTCCAGATAGCCAGAGCTACATAGTGAGACCCTGTCTCAAAAAAAATAAAATAAAAAAAGGATGACACATTAGCAAAAGGATCTGCCAAGAGATCTTTTCAGCAGATATGAACTGAATGTTCAGAGGTGGCACAGTTTGTATTCCAGCTGGTTGTGGAATTTTGGCTCAGTTAGCTAGCCTGCTTGGAATTGTATTGGAACAGCATGGAGTAAGCAGCCATTGTTCTACTCTCCCCAAATGAGTCACATAGTGAAAAGAGGTGTGTTTAGAGTCCTGTGTCTGATTTCAAATCATGGACTGACTGCTCTGCTCTCTCTCTCTCTGAGCGTCAGTGTTTACTGAAAGAGTGGGAATGATAGTTATGAGGTCACAGAGCAGCTGGATTAAAAATTTCCCCAGAGCACAGGCATACACAGTGTCCCTGGCTTTCTGACTAAATGCAGCCTTCCTGGAAACACGCCATTGTAGATAGAGACACCTGAAGTGCCAGTCATTCCCATGCTACCTGTTCTTGTCCACATCTCCAAGTTCATGTTCCCCCATTTTTATAAGTTGTCATGTACTAAAGTTCACGAAACCTAAGGACATTTATATGTAGGAATTGTTCAAGCGCCATATTTTAGTATTAATCTTAAAATAACTTTTTCTAAATTTTATTAATTTATTGGTTTTTCAAGACAGGGTTTCTCTCTGTAATAGTCTTAGTTGTCCTGTAATTCCCTTGGTAGACCAGGCTGGCCTGGAACTCACAGAGATCCACCTGCCTCTACTCCCGAGTGCTGGGATTAAAGACATGCACCACCATGCCTGGCTTCCAAGTTTAATAATATAAGTTATCTTTATGTCAAGTTGAAGAAAACACAATTTGAAAGACAGTTCTGCTGACTTTGTACCTCAGGGTACATAATGTACACCCTTTCTGGGGCTGACTGAGGTGTTATGGGAAGAAGCCTTCTTTGGCCGATCCAGCTCACAATACTTTTTCTTACAGAAAATTTCATTTCTCTTCTTTGTATAGATAGGACTGAAGTGGTCTCCCCATTTAGTATTGTTATCATCCAAAGCATATCTGCTTTTATACATGTACCCTGCCTTGTCAATTAGATCATAGCCCCTTAGCAGTCACTGCCCTCGTGTTTGAATCTTTTATTTTCTTTATAGTTCATACTTATGCACATAATAGGCACTTGAGTTGATCATACCTTGTCCTTGAGGGTAATGATTATAGTTGTCAGGAAGGAAGAATTAATTCTGTTGTGTACTTTAGTCGGGGTGGAGAGGCACTCCTGCTTATTCACTCAGTAAGTATCCAGCTCCTTTCTAAACAGCAGTTGAATTTGAGTGTATAGCACTAGTTGTCTAAACAAGTCAGCCATTGCTGTCCAGCATAGCATTGAAATGACAAGATTATGCAGAAGTACATAGGCTGGAGGCTGGTCCACATCCAAACTAGCAATAGATAAACTTCGGTGCATTTGGAATTTCTGTACCTTGCCCGCATTGCTAAGAGGCAGCAGAGAAGAGTGTGTTTAAAAACTCCTTTTGGCTGAGTGTGGTAACCTATAATCTAAGTACTAGGGTACCTGAAGCAAAAGAATTATGAGTTGCCAGTCAGCTGAGAATGGAGTGTGATGTCTTAGAGCCACTTGTGCTGTCTCCATGACTCTGTTACAGCTGAAAAAACACTGTACTTAGGAGTTCTGACACTGGTTCCTTTGTGCTTTTTAGAAGAAGTATTGAATTAGTTCTTTGAGACCTGTAAGGAATAGGTTTGGGGTGTTAGATAAGGAAAGTTGGAAAACAGCCAGTCTTAGTTACTTTTCTATTGCCATGACCAAACACTATGACCAATGTGACTTAAAAAAGGAAGAGTTTAATTGGATTTATGGTCCCAGAGGGTTAGAGTCTATGGTGGTGGAGCAAAGTGTGATTCACTAGAGTGAAGGATGAGTCACTGAGAGCTCACTTCGTGATTCACTGCAGGAGGCAGAGCTCACTAACAAAGGCCTGAGTTATTTCAAGACCTCAAAGCCCGCTCCCAGTAACATACCTCCTCCAAGAAGGTCACACCTCCTAATCCTTCCCAAACAGTTCCATCAACTGGGGAATAAGTTTTCACACATATGAGGCCATTCTCAATCAAACCACCACAGCCTTTTAACCTTTCGCTGAGTCATTTGACCAAATTTAAAAAGGAACTTGGATGACCGGAGACTTTGCAAACAACTTAGGGATTTAAAACTGTAATCTTAACGAAATAGGTTGTAAGGCAGTGTAGATCTAAATATTAAGTAGTTTGTGCTTTCTTTGTAATAGTAGACGACCAGTTAATGACCAACAAAGTCAAATGGCTTGAATCTGAGCTGCTACCATTGCATAGTGTGGGTTTCTAAAAATGTGTATCTTCTGTGGTGTTTTTAGAGCTGTGATAGTTTTAGCTTCATGTCAAGTATGAGCTTGTAAGAATTTATATTGCTAATTTTGGGTCTTGTTATAGTCCAATCATATTTTGAGCTGTCAGTTTTTATGTGGAGCTGTTCCATCCTTCCTACTACATCCAGATGAAACAAGATTAAACTGTATTTGACACTCAGTATGAACTCTTAACCCCTTTCCCTCACAAGTAACATTGGTGGGTTTTGTCTCTAGGGTTCTTACCTTCCCCTTTCTCTTTCCCATCAATCCTTGTTAAGCCCCGCCCTTTTGTTATTCTCCATCATATTAGTGTCCAAGTAGGATTGCCAATATACCAATGTTTATAATGTTCCTAGGCTTCTGAAATTAGATTTATTTCTAATCATAGCAGGAAAATTACTGTCCTCTTTCAATATGATTCCAGATTGGACCACACTGTGTATATAAAATAACTAACTGTACAACACTGGGAAAGACACAGGGAAACCACCCAGCATGATCAGCAATTTAAAAGGGATGTCTGTTTCTCTTTTACTCCACGGCCCACCAGACACCCACCAGCCGTCTTTGGCTGCACATGTGAAATATATCTTCTGGCTTTAGCTCTGCTTTGAAAGTGACCCAATGCCACAGATGTTATAGAACCTGTTCTGTGCCATGTACACCGTAGACCACTTAAGTTATACCTGAAGTTTCTAATTCTAAACTCTTGTGGATTATCTTTATGTCTACTGTTTGCCCTTTATGTTGCAAAATCCAGCAACATAAGAGATAGAAGGAAAAGATAACCCCTGACCTGTAGGCAGTGACAGCCTTGTCCAGAGAAAGTAAACCATGTTTAAGTAATTCCTCTTCTTTTTTTTTTTGTTTTTTTTTTTGTTTGTTTGTTTGTTTGTTTCGAGACAGGGTTTCTCTGTGGCTTTGGAGGCTGTCTTGGAACTAGCTCTTATAGACCAGGCTGGTCTTGAACTCACAGAGATTCACCTGCCTCTGCCTCCTGAGTGCTGGGATTAAAGGCATGAGTCACCATCACCCGGCTCAGTAATTCCTCTTCTTAACTCTGGTTGATATAGAGGGAGAATCTACTTAGGAGGTTGTGTGTGATATAGCGCCCACAGAAGCCTAATCACCAGTGTATAGATCATTAAATGAGAACCAAGGTGAATCATACACACTCTTAGAAATCTTTCTAGAAAGGAGATTCTCTAAGATAACTCCGGGGTATTTTTTTTTATTTAAATTGTTATTTTGTGGATGAAGGTATTGGGTATATGGGTGAAATGCACAGCTCCTATTAAATGGAATCTGTTTGCTTGATAAAATAACTCTGGGTATTCCTGGGACTCCCTGGTGCTTATTTATTTATAGGTCCGTATCTAGGGAGCGCTGCAGCAGCAGAAGGAAAGCTATGAGGCATGCTGTATGCCACAATGCTTGGAAAGCTTGGATTGCACAAGTTTTCTGTGAATAAAAGCATTTCAGTTCAACTGGAATCTCCCAGGATCGTAAAGTCAGTGTATATTTTAAACTTATAATAATGCTTTTCATTTCAAATATAGAGAACATGAAACAAAAAAGACTTATTGTGGTTTCACAAAGATAAGACAGGTCAGTTTTTTTGGAGGCTCTTCAAAATCTTGAAAGCCTTGCTCTGTTGGCGTCTACTCAGTAGATGCTCTTCAGGGCCATTGATTCTCCCCAGAAAGTGATACATGCTGGATCTAATATTAGCTAGTGGGAGGAGGGGGGAGCCAGAAACGAGCCTCCTCATGGGAACTGAGAAATTGTTGCCCTACCTGTCCCCAGCATTTTGAAAAGATCAATGAGTCTTCTGCCATTTTAGAGCCTTTAAATTGCAGAATGATTATGATGTCTTAAAATCAAGTCACTAAGTATCAGCTGTTCTCTCTTACCATCGTTAAAAAGTTGTACAAAATGGGCAAGAGAGAAATTTAACTTAATGTCACAGACAGGCTCTAAACCACATACATCATTAGTGATATTATTCTTTGTCTTTGCTTTAATTTTTTTTAAATAGAAGAATCTTTCTAAATCATTTATTTTTAAGATTATAATTATATCATTTTCTCCTTCCCTTTCCTTCTTCTAAATCATCTCATGTATCCCTTTTGCCCTTATTGCTATCTGTGTATATGTATATGAATATATATTCCTAAATATAACCTGCTAGGTCTGTACAATGGTACTCATCTATGTGTTCTCAAGGCAGACCATTTCGTCTTGGGTATCCAACATTCATCTTCTTTCTGAGTTTTATTCTCTTCATAACACTCCAGTCTTTGCCTTCACTCTAGGACAATGTTTTTAGACACTACTTTTCTGCCTTTGACGTTTCTTAATCATATTGCCTATTTAACTACAGAAATTATTTTTATTTTATTTTAATCATAAAGAAGTCTTTCAACCCAATATTTTTTCTCATAGTTCTTGAAAAGCTACAGTTCATAAATGCTATCTGTGTATATTGATTGAAAAGTCATCTCTTCATTCTTCTGTAAGGATATGAGATCTGGGCATGGTGGCACACATCTTTAATCCCAGCACTCAGGAGGCACAGGCAGGTAGACCTCTGTGAGTTTGAAGCTAGTCTGGTCTACAGAATGAGTTCCAGCATAGCCAGAGCTCCATAGTGAGACCCTGTCTTGAAAACAGACAGACAGAATTGAAAAGACAGGAGTTTATTTTTAATTTCCCCTTCTTGATGTTTTTCTATCATCTCTAGAAGAGATTTCTATCTCAGTTCCCTTTATCAAAAAGCAGTAGTGGAGCTTTTGAAGTCAAATTTGAACTCTGATTGAAACATTTCCAGAAGTCTGACTTTGAAAATTACTCAGCATCTATGTGAGCATAAGAATAATTATTTGTTGTTTTTGTAGGTTAAGTGACAGCGGTGCACACTAAGGGATGGTGTATCTCATAGCTTGGTATTCAGTAGATATATGGGGAGTGGGGTGATTATGTTGATTTTCAAGGCTTTACTGTAACAATACACCCAGGTACCTAGAAATAACTGCTGTCACAGAGATGAGGCAGAACCTGCCCCAGGCCCTCCCATAGGGAAATCAAAGCAACAGATGGGGAGCCAGATGTTAAACCACTAAAAAAAAAAAAAATAAAAATAAAAAATAAAAAAGTGATTGGCACCAAGAGAAGAGATGGGGAACAATGAAAATGCTTTTTAGCTGCTCAGTGACCCACTTACTGTGCTATATACCTCTGTGAAGGCAGGTGTGGTGATGTACCCTGCAATCTCAGGACTCAAGAGCAGAGGCACAGGATCACTCTAAGTATGAGGTCATCCTGGACTGCAGTGTGAGACCATGCATTGAAAGCAAAGCCCAAAATGAAACAGATACATTTGCATGTGGTTATCCATTGCTGAGTAACAAAACAAGATTGGTGACTTAAAGCAATCTTTTTTTTTTGAGGCAGGAATTCTTTATGTAGCCCTAGTTGTCCTAGACCTCAATATGTAGACCAAATCAACCTTGAAACCACAGAATCAGCAAAACATCACCTGGGAAAATGACCTCGTGTATTTGTCTCTAGGGGCAACCAGATATTTGTCTCTAGGGGTAACCAGCCTGCTTTGAATCTGCTCTGAAGTCTAAAGTTAGCTGTCTGTGACTGAGAATCCTGTCAGTCTGAGTAATGTAAAATATCCTAGTATTATTTCTTTTTTTTGGGGGGGGGCGTTTGAGACAGGGTTTTTCTGTGTAGCTTTAGAGCCTATCCTGGCACTCGCTCTGGAGACCAGGCTGGCCTTGAACTCACAGAGATCCTAGTATTATTTCTATTCATCAGAATTATACAGTTAGGCAGAAATCATCTTCCTGATCATCCACAGCTATCTGTGTGCCCCAAAAGTGTAAAATACACCACCAAAGGTCTGTGGAAAGAACTCCACAGCTGATCTAAGAGAGTCATAGCAGTGGCACTGAGAAAGTTACGAATAGGAAACAACCAGTCACCCCACAGCTTTGCCAAGTGGGGCCCACCAACAGGGAATAATGAGTCTGGTAGGTCAACTTATTAAACACTAGTTGTCACTGTGGGAATGTCACTGTCTATTCCCATGACCCCCTGCAAATTCACATCCCTTCTACATAGCAAACACTTTCAGCACTTCTGTCCAGACTCCGAACTCACATTTCATTACAATACCAACTGCGAGTCTATCATCTTACTACCTAAATGGAGTCTATGTGTGGATGGGCCTCCTTGGACTCATTCTTTGCACCCACTCCTTGATACCTGTGTCTTGATTTGAAGATGTTACCAAAGAGTTATGTCACCTGCCACAAACATGCAGCATATAAGGTGGAGCAACCACTTCACATCATGTTATTCTTGAAGAGGGAAACCAAGGGATCCAGAGCATTTCCAGAGCTCAGCCAAGCATTTTCAGAGCTCAGCCAAGCATGTTCTTTGCCTGTTGTAGTGAGGCCCTCTTAATGCCTGTGTGGTGTCTAAGGGTCTTAGCTGTAGCCACTGGGCTCTTCATTTCACTGAGCATTTTTACTCTTATCTGAAAGTTGCCTGATTTTGCATCTGTGTGGTTTTCTTCATCATCCTTTGCCTTTACAACTTTTGTTGTTGATTTGTGTTATGTCTGCAGCTATGAGTGTCAAACCCAGAGTCTCCAATGTGCTGGGCAAAAACTTTACAACTGAGTCTCACCAGTTTTGAATTTTTGAGATGGAATCTTGCTGTGAATACTGAGCTGTTCTCAAACTCATGATTTTCCTGCCTCAGCCTCCTCAGTGCTGTCATTATAGATCTGATTCTTCCTGTAAAACTTAAAGAGTTCCAAAGGCTTTCCTTAGTTTTGTTCTGTCTCTGCCCTGTTTTCATTCCAAACTAATACAATTTACAAACTCCAGAACCTGAGAATAAGCCTTCTTCCCCCTGTATTCCTTGTCATATGATATGGGACAGTATCCTCACATACCTTAGAAATGCTGTTTAGTGGTCAGTGTCTGAGATACACCCCTTTTCTTTTGTTTCAAGAGGTCTTTAAAGTATCTCTGTAAATTTGAGGTCCGAATAAGGTGTCATAAAAAGTCTATTCTAGTATCAAATTTGCCTAGACTCTATTTGACAAGAGATGGACTGAGATCAAGGTTTGCTTAATTTTTCATTTGTTTTCATACCCGTCACATACTTAATCCAAAATTTCCTTGAAAACAAAAAGTTTGTGTTTTGTTGTTGCTGCCGCCGCCAGACTTGAGTTCTACTGTGGTCAGCTGAAAGACAAGCAGAACCTTCAGACTTATACCCAGAGTCTCCTCTGGAGACACTGTGTCCGTTAGGTACAACCCCTGTTTCCCATACTCCCACCGGTGTTAGCATTGTCAATTTCCACCAATCTAGCTTCCGGTAAAATTCTCTCCCTCCCAGACAGCCTTTCTTGGCACTTCCTGAGGCCTCCTTTCACCTGCTTCTTCGTCCCAGCATCAGGACCACGTGCTTTCAATCTGCAGCACCTGATGTCGGAGAGTGTCAACCCTGGATTAGTAACAGAAGCTGTTGCATATTCAGTAGGCTTTAGAGAAAATGAGTTAAATGGTAGAAATACTTTCATTAAAAAACTAGTTAAAATTTGAAAATGCAAGTGTGTGTTTGATAATATGGTTATGTTTTTTAAAAAATATTTTAGGAATACTGCAACCAAACAGGATGGGTTCTTATCCTGATGGGTCTAAAGCCAATATAGGCACAACCGAGATGTGTGGAGAGAGATGGATTATCTGCTGTAGACGGAGAACGTGGCAGTTACCTCCCAATGATGTCACTGGACACTTAGAGCCATGCATCCCTTGCCTTAGTTTCCCTGTGCTCACAATAAGTTAGAAAACAGACATTGGTAAAGGAAAATCATTTTATGTGTTTTTTCCTTAGCTGTTTTAATGAAATTTTATTTTTCACTTTTTGTTATTAATTTCATGTTGTATATTGTACCCTTCACCCTACTTTTCTCTCCCTTCCCCGCTCCTGTTAGGTCCTAGGTTCCCCTAGACAGTTTCACTACTACTTTTAAGTCATGTATATGCAGGTGTTTTTATATAACTATATAAAATATAGGAACCACAGATGAGAGAATATTTGTCTTTCTGAGAGTGGTGTAAATGCTTAATATAATTTCCAGCTGTATTCATTTTCCTGGCAACAACTTAGCTTCATTCTCTTTTTATGGCTGATGAAGAAACCATTATACACGCGCACACACCACATTTTCTTCATCTGTTCCTCTGCTATGATGAACAGTGCTGTGATAAGCATTGCCATGCAAAAGCTCTGCGGTGTGTTGACTTGGAGCCCGATAGGTCAGTACCCGGGAGCGATTTCACAGGTGCATAGGGTACCCTCCTTGTAGGGACGGGCCTTTTCCGTGTTGTTCTGATGCCACGTTGCAAAAGGGGGGTGGGGTCAGAAAGACTATGCCAAAGCCTTTGAACTGATCTCCTGCCTCCACCTCTGGAGTGCTGGGATTCCTGGTATATGGTACCATGCTTGTTTTCATGCAGTGCTGGCAACTGAACCTAGGGCTTTGTACATGTTAGACAGGTCCTCTACTGGCTGAGCTAGCCAGCGTAGTCCCTGTTATTTTTCTTTGCTCGAGCTGTAAAGTAAAAGCCTATTATTGTTTTATGGTGTTTCACCTCATACTTCCTGAGGTTTCTCCTTTATGGCAACTGGTGGTTATGCCATGTTTTCTGCATAGCATTCATAACTGCCATGTCTTGTTTTTGCCTGGAGCCTCTGAGAGTGCTCCCTTAGATTTCACCTTAGTAGCTTTGCGACCTTGTATATGGCTTAACCTCTGTGAGCTTCAGTGTGATGATAAAACAGTACTCTGTCCTTCTGCATATTGAGATTCTCAGTTTTTTATTCTGTTTTTTTTTTGCTCTAATTACAAAGGTAATAATAGTGGCTAAAATTTATACACTCTATAAATGCATAAAGGGAAGACACAACCTGCATGCATAAAAAAGGAAAAGAGAATTATCCCCAGACCGTAAGTGGAAAAGTACTCAGCCTGACGTCTTAAAGGAGCAAACTAATATACAAATCAGGGAAAGCTCATACTTCCTGTACCCACGGCAACCATTGCATCTGGGTCCATCCTGTCAGGACTTACTTCTAGTTATCTTTATTCTTTAAATTTTTATAAATTACTTCTTATTAGGGTAGTATATGAAACTTACAAACAAGTTATTCAGTACTTAGAAGTGCTGTAGAATAGAAGGTGAAAAGGCCCCTCTTCTAGGGTAATGCTATTAGCAGTTTGATATAGATTATTTTAAGTTTTAAACACAACAAAATTATACTGTATTTTAATATAAATGAAGCCAAATCATATCTGATAACAAAATTATACCTATTTTATCTTTTAATTTTAGCAACCAAGGTCTTAATGATAAGCTCTCATAGATGCATATTTGGATTGAGTTTATTACTATTTGTTTGTAGGGCTTTGTTTTTAAGATTTTTAAAAAATTCTGTATGTGTGTCTATGTCAGTGTTTCTCCTAACATTGTGACATTTTAATACAGTTCTTCATGTTGTGGTGACCCTCAGTTTTAGTTGCTGCTTCCTACCTAATTTTGCTACCGTGATAAATTGTTATGTAAATATCTGACATGGAGGATATCTGATACGTGATGCCCACAAAAGGGTGGTTAGACCCTGGAGAGTCAGGACCCACAGGTTGAGAACCACTGGTCTAGGTGCATGTGATTGCAGTGCCCGCAGATGCTGGGGGGGGGGGGGATTCAGCATGTTCTCTGGAGCTGTATTTACAGGTGTTTAGGAGCTATCCAAAGAGGTTGCTGGGAATCAAACTCGGGTTCTCTGCAAGAGCCATGTGTGCTCTAAAATAAACACTGAGCCATCCCTGTGGTCTCCTTCTGCTTTTAAAGCATTACTTTTTATTTTTGTTTATGGATGTTTATTTGCATCGTTTTGCTTTTTTGACAAGGTCTCGCTGTGTAACTCAAGCTGGCCTCAGATTCAGCATCTTCCTGATTCAGACTTCTGAGTACTGAAATACAGGGGCACGCTTTGTCTCGTTTTTAACTTGTCTTTACTATTGCAATGAAACACTTCCCAAGCTTCTTGCCATTTGTATTTCTCCTTTTATGAATTATCTACCCATACTCTAAGGGTCACAAATAATGAATAAGAGTGTGTTATGTTTCTCTTGAGACCTGTTGAACATACAACATTTGTTTGAGCCATTGTTTCTGTGATTATTAACGATTTTTTACAATCATTATATTCAGTCCTACAAATAATACAAAAAACATGGAGAAGCCTGTCATCCATGTCTAAATGAGGATTTGTTTGCTGAATAACTTTAATTAGTCTGTACCCATCAGGAAATCGTTCTGTAAGTCACGGGCTCTCATCTGCAAGGCTGGTAGCTGCTGACAAGATGGCACGTGTAAGAATACTCTAAACCCAGTGAAGAGAAACTTGTACTTTTCTAGACAAATCATTGAACTGAATTGTGTTTATATGATTTATAAAAATCAAGATAGAGTTGGTCATGGTAGCATATACCCAGAACTCTGGAGGCAGAGGCAGGCAGTTCTCTGTGAGTCAAAGGCCAGCCCAGTCTACACAGTGAGTTCTAGGTCAGACAAGGCTAGATCACCAACAGTGGTTTCATTCCCCATACAACCTTCAAGCCGTTGCCCAAGAGCACTGTGTCTTGTTTCATTTGTGTAGGCGTGATTCACTGTCCCTGCTTTCCTCATCCAATAGAACAATACTCCCCTCTCCTCCCTTCTGAGTTTTATTGTAAAACAAGATTGACTTAAACAATAATTTCCGGGAACACAATGAAGTGGGCTTTTCCATCTGGGTTATCCATCTTGGTTTATATTATTGTGGGGACAATTTAGCTCATGAGTAGTTTGTTGGCAGTGTTTGCCCAGCTTCTTCTGTTTGTTTTAGAGACCATTTCTCCACAAAATCTGCAGTGATTCTCCTCTAACATTTCCCACACTTCTTTATCCAGCTGTCTCTCATTGTCTCCCCTCTTCTTGGCTATTACACTGCCGTCTGATAAATACTCAGTGAGCCCCAGAAGGCTGCAGAACTTTAATAATTAGGTAGTGGAAAGAAGGGGGAAACTCCCACCAAAGGGGGATCCGAATCCTTAAACCTGGCCTCTTTTATTTGTTCCTCAGCTGCGTCTGCTTTGGCTGGTGAATCTGCACGTGTGAAAGGGACTGGAGGCTGTCCCATCCCTATCCTCTGGTTTGGTTTTGTAATGACAAATAAACCTCCATCCTATATTTTCAGTGCTTCATTCTGAAGAGAACTATTTTACTGGATCACATATTTCCCTTACTTCATCAGTTATGAATACAAACATTCTTAGGCTCCTTTTTTTTTTTTTTTTTTTTTTTTTTTTTTTTTTAGGCAGGGTCTCTTGTAGTTCATACCAGCTTGGCACTTACTGTGTAGTTGAGGGTGGCCCTGAGTTCTTGACGCTCATGCCTCTCCCCACCTTCCAAATCCTTGACTTACATCCGAGAGCCTCCAGGGCTGGGTTCACATGGACAGATTCATCTCCACCCTCCCCTCATTCCCTGTACACACATGAAGATACTGGATTATTTTACACAAATTACTTATCCTGTAAATGTTTCCATAAATGCCTCACTATTCCTCTGAAACCTAAGAGAAGCCAAAATGCCATCATCAAATTGAAACCAGTAATGCTTACTTTAATAGCATCAAATAATCTAGCTATCATTGAAATTCTCCTGATTATTCCGCTGGCGTTTTCAATTAGTTCACAGTTTCTATACAAGGACCAGGAAGGGCTTTTTCGGCAGTTATGTGGAGGCCTCTTTTCATCAGTTCATTCAAATACATAGTGATTGTTCGAATGGATATGTTTTTTATGCACCAGGCACAACTCTGGGTGTCAGGAATGCAGAGTGGAACCTTGCATCCTCATGGTGTTGTAGCCTGGAGGGAAGAGAGTGGGGACAATAAACAAATCAATAAGAAAGGAGTGTCTCGGAGTGACAAGTGACAAGACTAGAATGAAACTAAGTTGTGTGTTCAATTCAGCTGCTTCACACAGCGTGGAAGGACAGTATCCTTGGAGGTCAAGATGCTTAGTAAAACCCAAATGATGAAGAAGATACCCGTATAAAAACAACCTAGACCAATATTTCAGACAGAGAAAGAAACTATGTGAGGCTGTAAGGCCAGAACGAGGCCAAACAACTTCATGACAGCGTTGGGCTAAAAGATACAATGTGAGGCTGGAGGAACTCTCGGCTCTTATGTAAATGTGACCATTTAAGAAAACCAGTAAAATCTAAACAGCCATAATTTTATTTGATGATACCTTGCTAAAATTCCATGGCTAATTTAAAATAAGAAGGTGAAGCTGATGGCCTCTGTTTAGACTCTCTGAGATGAGCCTGCATGTGTTCCTATGATGGGAAGATCTTACCTTCTACCCTTGTCTTCTCTTTTGAAAGTGTACACAACCTGTGCACTCTATCATGTCACATGGTGACATTAAGCTTCCCGTGAGGACAATTTGAGGTGCAAACATGGAGGTGAGCTTTTGTATCATACAGTGTGGGTAGCACAGGTTTAAAGGGTGGTTGTGTTAGTCAGATTTTCATGGATTTGAGAAATACTTAGCAGAAACAATTTTTGAAAGGATTTATTTTGATTCATGGTTTCAGCCCTTGGCCAGCTGGCTCTGTTGTTTCTAGGGCTGTGGGAAGACAGAAGCTCAGAAAAAAGTGCTGTTCACCTCTTGGTGACCAGGAAGTGATGAAGGGACAGAAAGAGAAGGTGTATCTTTGTAGAGTAGGTACCCAGTGAACAGCTTCCTCCAGCCAGGGCCACCTTCTATTGCCTACACAAATGCAGCTATCAGAATGTGAATCCATTAAAGGATTGCTCCTCTGCATAGGTCAGAGCCCCCAGAATCTAACCACTTATGAAAGCACATGACCCTTTAGGAAACATCTCAAATGCAAACCATAACAGTAGCAGTGTGGTTTCTTACCCCGAGAAGCAATAATTATTGGAGGTCTAGGTGAGTTCAAAAGCCTGACTTGATTCATAAACAAATTCTATTATAAAGTGTCATGGCACACACCATTAATACCAGCACTCGGGAAGCAGAGGCAAGAAGATCTCTGTGAGTTCAAGGCCAGCTTAGACTATATAGCAAGCTCCAGGACAGCCAGGGTTATAGATAGACTCAGCCTCAAAAAAACATAAATAAATAAGAAACTCTGCCCAGTGCAGGGAAAAAAACACTTGGACAGCAATGTACAATAACTTAATGCAGTATGAGTAGCCCTGATCCGAAAATACAAAATACAAAACCCTCCAAAATCCAGACCTGTTTAGGTGTTGAAATGACATCACAGGTGGAAAATTTCATACCTCATCCTTTGTGATGGGTTACAGTGACTACATAGGAGCAATACAAATGCAGTGCAAAATTATCTTGACGCTACATATATAAGGGGGATATGAGTCACAATTTAATTTCATGTTTAGAATTAGTCCTATTTCCAATAATCTCATTATCTATATGCAAATATACTAAATGTAAGACAATAATCAACAAAACCCTCAGTATCTGAAACCCTTCTGGTCCCAAGCAATTCAGATAAGGACTGTACTGTCAGTTGAAGTCAAACTTAAGATTTTGGAAGACTAAATTATCTAAGGTTAATAACATCATAATAGCTTTCATTGTGCCAAATGTACTTGTTCTGAACTCTTTTTAAAAAATTACCTGCAGTGCTTGCCCTTAGAGCTGGTAACTTGAATGTGTTTTATGCCAAGAGAACTAATGAAATTTGCTTAAGTTCAGTGAGTTCTTTTATATTAGACAAAGAGGTTATTCATAATGATCTAATCTAAGCCCAAATTTTTGCTCTAAACAACTCGGTTTTTATTCATTCACTGAAACAGAGTCTGACACTTTGTTCTACCTCCTTCCACCCCAGGCAGATGGACACTCAGACACATAGATTCCTCTCTGTTTTCTCTCCTCTCAACATACCTAAATATTATGGTGGACTTTTTTTTAATGGGGCAGCCGGGGAAATATCTCAGTTTGTGTGTTTACTCAGAATGAACAAGGGCCTGGGTCCAGTCCCGCAGAGGCGGGAAGAGCAGAAGTACAAGGTCATTCTGTGCTACATCGTCACCTTGAGGTCAACCTCACCTACTTGAGACTCCTTGGGAAAATAATAATATAAAACAAAACATAAAAACACCTAATGGACTCTCCCTCCCCCTGAATCCCCAGCTCCCAAATTCTGATTACCTATCCTATTGGTAGCCAAGAAAAGACAGGGCTCTGAAAATCTTTTTCTCACTCAGGAATGTGTGTTGTTCATAAAATTGCATTCTGGAGCCACCGTAGGCAGGTAGCAAGATGGTGACGTCTGTGGCAGTGTCCATCTTCACGGATGCACTGAGAGCGGCTTCAGGAATATTATGTCCCCTGAACATTTGGGCATCTTCAACCTATCGGAACTATGCCAAGAACGCCTGTCTTAATTCTGCACTGTGCACCATTCATTTTAGACACATTCAGACACATTCAGTTGTTTCCTCTGCTCCAAGACTTGTCACATCTGTCAGAAACTTGACACATAGGCGTACTGCAACAGTCCTTCATACAGTGGCTGCATTGGTTCCCAGTGTCCTGAAGCCGCCCGTCAGAACTCTAACGTACTGCAGCACACAGAAAGGCAAGAGGAAGACAGTAAAATCGGTTGTGCATCGGTTCCTTTGACTCCATTCTGGCCTTTGGCTAAGGAGAAAAGCTGGCTATAAGAAAATATTATGGAAAAAGTCAACGGCAAGAAAAAAATCGCTTAAGGGAATTTGTGTTCTGCAATTCCTAGATAAAATGACCACATCTTTCTGGAAGAGGTGCAACTGGTATGCCTGTGATCCTTACCTGATGTGCCATGATCAAATGAATCTTTGCGTATAGTTCAGAGCTTTCATAGGTTCCCAACTGTGGAACGTGTATCTTTGTGTACATGATGTCCTTGCAGAAGTGAGTGTGTGGTAAACTGTAAACTGTACCAACTGAGTGACAAATACAGAATACCACCATTGTGCTTAAGTGTCCATGCATTAAATATCCCCAGAGTTGGTCACGGGGGGGGGGGGGGAGATGCATTCTCTTCACATGCATTTGCAAGTCATTAGTAGGATAATCTAAGGAAATGAAAAACAAAACAAAACTGTGAAGACTCCTTGATCTCTGTCCAGGTGCTGCTTCAACATTTAATTACTTTCTGAATCAAGGAGGCACTTAAATGCAGTCTTGCCAATAAGCAAGCTGAAACAGGAAACTTTTAAGCAATCTATTGATAAGCTTATCTTATTAAATGGTAGGCTGATTTCTTTAAGAAATGCTTAGGGAAAGACTAACCATTATTTAAGCAATGATGATGTTTCACAGTGCTATACAATCGTGGGTATACGGCTCCTTTTGTCATAGTTAGCAGTTGGCTTGCCTTTTCTTCCACCTGCCATCTTTGAAACTAAGCCAGGCCTTCCTGCCTTTGGCTTCTGATGCAGTGCTGAGAGGAGACTCAAGTAAATCTTTACCTTGAAATGAGATGATTCTCCCATGGGCTATTGGACAGCCATAGACTCACTTGCAAAGTGACAAAGGCTTGCAGAACCCTGAGAAATAGTTTACAGTTTTATCTCCAGAATGAAGTTACCAAGAGACACCATTAAAAACTTTAGGTGCTTTCTTTGTATCCACACAATACATAACTGTTAGATGGGAAAATAGGACCCTGCTAATACGTGTTGAAGGTCAGTTTTAGGAGTGTCTCAAAGAAGAGTTGAGACTGGAGTTTGTTTCTAGAAATACTTGAAAAATGCAAGTTTTGGCTTTGTCCTCTAAGTTAGCCAGGATCCAGCGACAGTGTCTGAAGACAGGATACTGTCACTCAGTCTTAGGAGGTAACTGGAGCACTCTGGTGTATGTGTCAGAAGGACAAAAGATCAGGGTTATTGCCCTGACTATTACAATAGTGATTTGTAGGGTGAGATACTCTGTTCAGGGCTTTGTGTATTGATGCTTTGGCACCTTTCAGCATCTGGATTTGTAGATGTAGAACTGAAGCTTAGATATTTGTTTAAAAACCATGGGACTCAAAATCACAAATCAAAATGAAGGGACTAGTATGCAAATATATTTGTGACTTCAAGGCATGATCCTTTTTTGTTTTCCTTCAGATGGATATGTGGAATATTTTAATAGCTATCTCTAGTGACTGTGCCATTTCTATTCTTGTCTGATATTACACTAAAATTTAATATGTTCTTGGGTGGAAGAAAGGATGCTTAAATAGTAGATTATTATTTTCTAATATTTCTGCAGGCTGAGAGCCCAAGCAAGTTCAAGGTGTAAGCATTGATGAATAGTTAGATATTTAACATTTGTTATTGTTCACTTCCCATTAATGTAACAAAATACCTGAGAAAATCAACTTAAAAAGAGGAACAGTTTTACTTTGGCTCACAGCTTTGGGGATTTCTGTCTGTTGTTGCTTGCCACCATTGCTTTGGGTAAGGTAGACATCATGGTGAGATTATATGGACAAGGGAGATGCATGCCCCTTGGAGGCCAGGAAGCAAAGGGGGCTGTGTTCGTAACCACTGTGTTACAACAGTGATGTGATGTTGGATTTCTCAGGAGTAGGAAATGAAGACTCTAAGACAACTGTGCAGCTGAAGTATGAGAGGTTGACCGGAAGATTACAATTAATCAAAGTAGGAACCGAAAGGTTAGAGCAGGTTTTGGAAACATATTTTAATAAAGGAACTGAAGGGACAACTAATAGGCTCTTGAAATTTGGATCTGAAAGTCAATACAGAAAAGACTAAATGTAGTATTCTCCTTGAGGGTTCTAAGAAAAGTTGAGCTCTCCAAACAGAATGAAGTGTGATAAGACTAGGGAAAAGAATAAGCCTTATGGGGAGATTTTGTAGGTAACTTGTAAAATAAGGTTTCATAAATCTAAGATAGCAGGAAATGTTGCATGCACAGGGTGGGTGGAAAGATGTGTGCTTTCAGAAGCAGCTGTGTAGTTTGTGCCGGGCCCCGGCTTGTATCAGTCCCCCGCTACAGAGGCTATCTATTCCAGATTGAAGTCTTTGGGGCTGAAATTGGAGCCAGCCCAATGGCCCCAGGTTCATCCCTAAGTCAGGGGTGAGGGGGTGAGGGGATAGGGGTGGGGGTGGTTGGGTGGTTGGGTGGGGTTCTGGACTGGGAAACTCCTAGGTACCCAACAACAATAAAGACAAATCGCAGACATCTTGACATTTCAGGAGGGCTTTCAGTCCATGCTGGAAACTAGAGTCTCCAGTTTATTCATACATCCTCTTAAATGGCTTTCCAACAGTGGGGGTGACCACAGAAGGCATCTACTATAATGCATATATCCTGATATGAAGTAATTCTTTTAATTCAAGAGGCACCTAAACAGTCTCTAGGCACATAAGCAAGTTCTCAGAATAGGTGCAAGGCACACCAGGGCCTAGGTCTGTTGTTATGTAAACTAGGAGGCATTCTCCACTGAGGCCAAGTAATCCTGTGGTGATTAGCCAGACATCTGAAAGACAATGGGAGATTCAGGCTCCTGGAAATAGAGCAGAGATTTGGACCCTAAACTTTATAATCGATATTTTTTGGACCCTGACAAGTTTGCCCTTTGTCATCCTGCCACCCCCCCCCCAACACACACACACCTCCCGTCCTGGGTATCATTTTGAGCCCAGATAGTTTAAACCCAGGTCTCCTCTTGCTGGATGTTAAAGTGCAAATGCATTTATAATGTAGGGAAAATAAACTATTAAATTGTTGATTGGGTTTAAGTCCAGGCTGCCTTTTCAGTTTTGTTGTGCAGTTTTGTTTTTGAGAAAATGGTTATTGCTATTCAAGGGAACTTCCATTCTGCATTCAATGAGCCAAAACAAAATGTGTTGAGATGTTGTTGATGTGTGTGTTTGGGTGAACCAAGTTGACATTTTCATAAGTATTTTTCTTGTGCCTATGATGTTGACAGCTGTTGAAGAAAGAGATCTAGTGTAATCATTAGATGGTCATCCTGCGGGCTGATTAGCAGGATGGCAATATAAGGTCAGTGGGGCCCTTCCAAGTTATTCTTCTGATAGGAATTTAATTAGGCAGACACCAAGTTCCTTTTCTTTACTTTTTACCCATCAACTTACATATTAGAAGTCCAGAATAAGAGGAAACTCCTCTCAGTGTGATTCGATAGAAGGGCCCAGTGTTAATTAAAGGCTGCCATTGAATTTATTGCTTAATGACTTCCTTCTGTATTCAGAGATTAAGTAGCAATGGTTTAAATTACTGAAAAACACATTTCTTATTAAGCAACTTGCCTTTGAAATAAATATTAGTTTATTACAGTAGCATTAAAACAATTTTTAAAAAAAGAATTTTGCCAAAAATCCTCCTGGCCTTTTCAGTCTTGTTTTGGTAATGATACTATTCTTTGGGGGGGGGGGGTAATTATACTATTCTAAATTGCATCCTTTCCTTCATCACAAATACAACCTCTAAAACATTCCCTGTGTTTTTCTTGCTTTTTAGGGGGGGAAATGAAATAAATAAGTAAATCTCTTATTTTCTTTTAAAGAACACATTAAACACTTACCTATTCCTATTCATATTGGGATGTTATTGTGCTTAAAACAAAAACTTGTGTGTGTGTGTATGTGTGTGTGTGTGTGTGTGAGAGAGAGAGAGAGAGAGAGAGAGAGAGAGAGAGAGAGAGAGAGAGAGAGAGAGAGAGAACTTCTGTGCATGTGTATGCATGTGTACTTGCCTACACACTGGCTTCAGGTCAAATCTAGGGCCCCTCACACTCTGTCTGGGTGCTCTCCCAGCCCCAGCCCTCACTGCTTCTTGCGTTTTTATTATCAATGAGGTGGAAACGGTGGACAGAGCAGGAGATAGAAGGAGGAGGCCTCTGACCCTTAATGAGGTTTAGAGCGTTGGGTCTGAAGTGAAGCAAGAGGCACAGATCTTCAGTAGACCTCAGTAAGAAATAGCACTTGAAATCTTTTTAGCTTAGAAAATGCAATGGGAAATGAGTGGCTTTTTCTCTGGCAACTTTCTTGCTGTTGTAGTTTGGATCAGTTGAAGAAATATATGGAAAGAAGCAGATTAATATCTTATCTTATGCTTAGGTCATTGCTGCTGGTGACTGTCCCATCCAAGCTTAGTGGAGAGGGACATTCAGCTCCTGAGTAAACTCCAAATGTGCAGCTTGACATGTGAGTCATCTGTGGCTTAGAGAGTAAAGATGTGCTCTGTCACATCTGATGCCTGGGTCACTTTCATCGCTGTCGTCTCCACGCTGTACTGAACATTAAATAGCACAATGAGGTCACTGCTGCCAGCATTTGGCATGCAGTCTAGTTCCTGGTCCAGTGTCTCCATCCAACATCCTGCATGTTTCATATATTGAAGCTGAGTGGCAGGAATCCAAATAGATTCCCTATAGGAAGCAGAAATGAGACAGCTTTTAGCAAGATGGGTCGAGTCCATTAGAACACAAATTCCAACAATATGGCCAGCTGTGGACTGCTAGCTAGAGAATGGCAGCTGACCAGCCAGTTTGGAAATGAACATTAGAGTCGGTGCCTTTTCCTGAGCAATGGTATCGACTGTAGCTTGCTGTCAACTCCAGAGCCGTGAACAACTCCACTGGCGTCAGAACCCGGAATGAAGGATGAAAAGTGATGAAGAACCACGCTAGAAATATAAACCTCATGAATTTGAATGCCATCCCTCCTACACGATGGATATTTTGATGATTCTTTTTCTGATTGGAAAATAGTATATAATCTTTGTGTACTGTATGGTAAAAATCCCTTGCGGATCTATTGCATGTTCTTCAAGTATGTTACAGCATCATTTCAAACACCTAATTCATCTTCTTACCCCACAAAATGTATTGTAACTAACAGCATGATATTTTAATGCCTAGACTCAAAGATTTTAAACCTATCCCACTAGTGTAACCTCCTGAAATTATCAGGGGAGCCAAATGAGAGGATGAAAGAAAAAAGACAATGATACACATACATGTCAGTAAATAGGGCCAGATCAAAAGGAAAGGCAGCATGTGACTATGTGTGCATGCATGTTCATGGGGGGGGGGGTAGACGCACAAATGTGTGCAAGTCCAGAGGTCAACAGTGTCATTCTCCGTGAACACCTTGTTTGGAGACTGATCTCTCACTATCCTGAAGCTCACTGTTAGACTAGGCTGGCTGGTCTGCATGCCTTAGGATCCACCTGTGTCCACTTCTCCAGCCCTGGGCTTACAAGCATACACCGCTGTACCCAGCATTCTTACATGGCGTTTAGGGGTCAAGGTCAGGTCCTCATGCTTGCTTTGACAAACATTTCACCAACTGAGTCATGTGTCCGGCCTGCCTCATGGGACATTAGTGCCGATCCCATGAACTGGTCTTCTTAATCCTAGTACACTGGTAAACTGCAAGACGGCACGAAAGCCTTTCATAACAGAACACTTTGCAGAACACCTAATCCAAACGATCCCAGAGAGCTGGCATGGCTGCTAACTGGACATATCTCTGAACAAGTGTTCCCCAGACAGCCTCCCCTAAGCAGTTCTTCAGCACTGCTGATGTTGGCTGCTATGTTTTGTCCCCTGATGCATTAGCACCCATTGTCTGTGACTTGTTTCTTTATCCATGTGAGGAAGCGAGCAGCTGTCTTACTCTTTCCTACACCTTTTGAACTCACAAAAACAAGAAGATGGGAAAGTAGAGAGGATTTCTATCCTGGGGGAACTGAGGCACAAGGCTTAGGTGTGAGCTCAGGAGTATGACTGACTGAATACTGCAACAGTGAGGCTTGGGGGTCCTCCGGGGAAAGCTGGACCCCTGCGGGGACTCTCAGGCAATATACCCATTTCCCTAAAAGAAGGCATTACATTCCAGGACTCATCAGTGAGACTTGAGTTTGTTTGTTTTTCCTTAATATTTTTCACATTTATTTATTAATTCACAAAGGATTTTCTTCCATCCTGGTTTTTCAAACAAGATTTGTTTTGTTGTTTTCTGACCCTCTCCTTTTCCATCACCCCCTTCTGTTAAAAATGATTTTAAAATAAGTAGCTGGGTGCTGGTGGCACATGCCTTGAATCCCATCACTCGTGAGGTGGTATCAGGCAGATCTCTGTGAGTTCGAGGCCAGCCTGGTCTACAAATCAAGTTCCAGGACAGTCTCCAAAGCTACACAGATAAACCCTGTCTCAAAAAAACAAAAAATAAAAAAATAAAAATAAAAAATAATAAGGTAAGCATATACACTTTAGTGAAAATTACCCTTTCGGAATAAATTATAAGCTTATGAATTTTATTGTTATAAAATAATGATAATCATGAAGAAGGGAGAAATGAGGAGTATAAACTCTTGACTTTTAATAAATGACTAGAAACACCCTGACTGTGAAACAGGGCTAAAAATCATGCCATTGTCTTAACGTTTTTATAATCGTTTTATTTCTTTAACTCTGGAAGGGTCTTTAGCAACTGTTACACCATGATTCAGGACTCATAACCAAGTCTTCCATTTTTCATCAGATAATTTTTCAGATAATTCAGCGAAGACGTTAAAATACTTTAAACATAGCTGGGTAGGGTGATGCACACCTATAATCCCAGCACTTGGGCTACATAGTTCATTTCAGGCCAACCTCAACTACAAGCCCCTGTCTCAAAACTAACAACAAACAAAGCTTTTAAGTAAACATTCTATAAACTCTCCCTGGGTAGATATGAACAAACACTTACCCTAGAGAGAATACCAAAGAGATGCAATTACCTAAGTGTAGCTTGGGAAACCAGTGAGTTCAGTTGTGGTTATTTCCAGGGGTGTGAGCATCTCACTGACTGCCACACTGCAAAGAGGAAGTCTCCTGTCCTTCAGTCATTACTTGTATATCCCCAGGTCCCCTGGCTGCCTCATGAGCTCCTCATGACTCATGTCTCCCTTCCACCAGGAATGTTAGTGATCTCAATCTTGTGAGGGTCTTGTGTTAGTGGTTATAACTGCTCTAGTTCCAAGACAACCGTTGCCATGCACAGAAGATAGTGTCCCACAAAAACAAAACAAAACAAAAAAAAACTTTAAAAATAGCATGGGGGGTTAGTCAGTTATACAGTGGTCACTGCGGCACAGAGGGACTTCCTTTGCCTTTCTGGGGTCAGTGACTAAAGGCCCTTCTTTTGTAGCTTGCTGGTGTGTTTTAAAACAGCTCACACAGAATGGCGAGAGCAAAGCTATAACGTAGTGAGGTCACTGAACTTAATGGCCAAAGAGCTCTTTGGGCAGCCAGGAAAACTGGCATGTTTATATACATGTGAGGAGGAATGGAAACATAATGTCATTGCTTAAATAGTTACAACCTAATTACTAATAAAAAGTGGTATGCAACCAACTTACTGCTGATACATTTTCTTTTCTATTTCATTACTGTTGACTTTATAATTACTTATTGTTACTTAATAAGGTCAATGTTGTCTTATTCCTCCCCTGTCGCACATCCTAAAATCACTGAGGTGTCCTAGAGAATAGTCTCTGGCTACTTCTGCCGTTGCTTCTGCTGCTCATTCCATAATTCCTATTGCATCAAACACAGGGTCTCTATTCAAAGCAAATGCCTCTTGAATAGCCATTCCAGGCAGAGTAAGTACTATGGCTAAGTTTCCTCTGGGGTGAGGGGGTAGGCGCTCCTGTTTCTTCCCTTTGTGTCTGGAACTGTTGACACGATACTTTAGCCCTACACAATTCAACCATGTGCATCCTTTGCTTGCAGAGTACCAGTCTGGCTTTATTGAACTCACCAACTCCCACTCTCTTTTTTCTTTCTTTTGTCTAGTTCTAGGGGTTGAATCTAGAGCCTCGTTTACATTAGACACCCCTGAGCTGTATTCTAAAGCCTACCCTTCCTTTAAGCTGTATTTGTGACTACGTTGCCCAGACTGGCCTTGAGCTCAGCCTATAGCATGGGTGGACCTTGAGCTTGCAAGGTCCTATGCTATGTCCAAGTGCTCTGTCTCAGCGTGCACCACCAGGCCCAGCTTCTTACCACATTCTTATTAGAATTCCAAGTATGTCTGCTTGCTACACAAAACTGTATCTAAGGGTGTGAATGCATTCTTTAGACTTTGCTTGCAGCAACCCCTCCTTGAGTATAGAATTATTAGTGTTTTGAATATGAATGTTATTAAATGGTGACTGTAAATGATTATTAGAAGAATATAATGCTGTTTCTGTTTTCAAAAGACACATAGATCAACAGGTATCAGTAAAAGCTGGAAATATTTCATATTGCTAAAGTGATAATGATACATTAGTAGAAACTTTAATGGATTTCAGTGACCCAGGTGGCTCAGATTTTTGTCCAAAGAAAATGAACATTTAATGGGTAGCCTGGCATGTACTGTAACACCTTAACAAAATGAAATCTGGTACTGACTAAACTCCAGATGTGGAGAATATTTAGACTAGAATTATTCTTTTAAAATTTGTAAAATGGAGAGAGGCTGTTTGAAAATATGCAAAGTTGACAAGTGTTCAGTTTCCCCCCTTGGAATGGAATTAGACAATGGGGAAATAATAGGGAGTGTGGAAGGCATTGGCTGCTTGTAATTAAACCAGTGTTCTGGCTGTGATGGATTTGCAAAATCTGACTTGGAACAAAAAGTTCCTGTGGGCCAGTGTTCTTTTCTGTGATTCTTCAGATTTTCATGGACTTCAAGGTGAATTAGTGGGAGGGGTTAGGCCACATGTGAACAAGCCATGAGTGCTCTGTAGTGTTCATAATGTATATGATGCTAATTTCTCTATGAATATAAAGAAGCAAATACTATTCTGAGAAGCCACTGACATTCCTCATCCTTCTTGACTTCCATGATTTCTAGTTTGAAAATTTAAACACCCTTAACAAGCCCTGATTAAAAGTGGCCAGCTTTTACTTACTGCAATTGTTAGTGAAAAATCAATTATTGCATTATTTAGTAGTATTGGATCTAAAGAGGGAGAAGATAATATTCTGGCCATCCTCAAAGACCTTGTGTTGTCAAAACATAACATAAAATAGCAGCGACTCCAGGGTACTGTCTTAGCGTCAGTCAGTGACACTAAACCTAATACCCCTCGATGTGCACTGGAAAGAAAAGTTACTTCTAACGTTTAATGGTCTTAATCCTCCTTTTATACAAATGTTAATCATCATGTAAACAGACTCCATTTTTAACTTTATTATTTTAACTTTATTATCTTCCTAGAATGTTCTCTGCC
Source organism: Cricetulus griseus (assembly GCF_003668045.3). Lineage (NCBI taxonomy): Eukaryota > Metazoa > Chordata > Mammalia > Rodentia > Cricetidae > Cricetulus > Cricetulus griseus. The sequence goes on from NW_023276807.1 coordinate 1,772,030, forward strand.
ATTGGACATGCTGAACATATTAAAAATGCTGGATATTGGATTACATATAAAATTTTCAGAGAAGTAGTCCATCGAGTTCATGAAGCTGGGGTGGTGGCTAACCTCTCAAGTCAGTGCAGAAAGGGAGTTAGGTCATCTTTGCCTTGGCTATGAACAGCTGGAAGGACGAGCTACATGGAGCAAATAGCTTTTATGGCAAGTGTACACTTTGAGGAGAAGGGAAATAGTGATGGAGACTGGAGAGAGATGTCATTAGCCTCCCACACAGGCCTTTGTGTCTTTCATGTATTTGAAGCTGCATTGTATGTTTGCATTTTGCTTACCATCACATAGGCACTGGGGACAAGCACTTTCTTGTAGAAACATTCAAGGCCACACTATCAGAGGCTGCCGGGACTCAGTGAACTCCCTGAACAATGCTACCAGCAAATAGTCCAGCATGGTAGTCATAATTCTACCAGACTCACATAGTGGAAATATGTGAGTCTGTATTGCCTTGCTCTCCTCTGGTCAGGTGTTTATGGTCCAAGCATGTCCCCAAGTTGAAGAACCTGATTTTGAGGCACAGAGTTTAAGTAAGAATTCAGACCTATGCCCACACTTGGCTCATGCACAATTAAGACAAACTATTAGTCTTTTAATTATTTGTTGCTATTCCTATTTCTTACGTTCCTTTTTACGCCAACATACTCAATACTCATAGCTAATAATGTCAGATGCCAGCACCCCCTGCCTTTGAAATGGGTGTCAAAGGCGGCCCGCCAAGAAGCTACAATACTGGAAAGTTACCACGTTAGTTAGTTCTTTCATGGTAGCAACTTGTCTACCTTGACACTTTTGGGTTTTTAACGGGAACTTTCCTTCCTAAGTTTTTATTTTGAAAAAAAAAAAATTCACATTGGCAAAAAAAAAATCATGTGAATTTTTTCTCAAAATAATATATATATTTTTTTGGATGTGATAGACATCCAAGTTCTTTTGCCTGTGTGCACTTGTTAATGTTTGCCGGTGCATCTAGTCTGTCTGCCCCCGCCCCCAGCCTTCTGAGAGATGTCATTGCCATTTCATCCACAAAACATTCAGTGTCTTAAGAAGGACATTTCTCTACAGAACCAGGCAGCCTGCTGGAAAAGCAAGTGAGACAGAGTTGTTGGCCCATGGAAAGTGTTTTTTTATGGCTTGCCTAAATGAGGAACACATTTCTTCCTTGCTGACAAGACTGAGGAGGAAATGTGTGCCACTTAGTCTGTGACAGTGAGTAGTATGTATTTATGACAGGGTGGGGAGCGAAAGCTGTGCCTGAAGTAGGCAGTGTTCATCAGTGGTAATGTGTCAACAAATGGTCCATTTACTTTCCATTATGCTTCAAAATTTTTTTTAATCTGTACTGTGTAGGTGTATAATGCATTCTTGCATTGTGTGTGTATGTGTGTGTGTGTGTGTGTGTGGTTTGTGCATACCGCATCACACATGTGGAGGTCAGAAGATAACAGTAAGCAGCTGGCTCTCCCTCCACCATGGGTTCTGGGTCTTGAACTTAAGTCTTTAGGTGTGATGACAAGTGTCTTTATCTGCTGAGCTATCTCACTGGCCCTATGCTTTATGATTTTGTTCCTGTAACTTCTAACATTCCGGAGGATTTTTGTCTATAAAGCATAAGAGATTATATGCCACATGTCACAGGATCTGTTTAATTTTTAATCCTTCCTTTTCCTGATTCTCCTATTAGACAAACCTCACTCACAGTCTGCCTATCTTAATTTATGGACAGAAATATAATTTTTGGCTGTCTCTTTTTTTGGACCTTGTGCTTGTAGCTACCAGACAGCTGTTTGGGTGACTTGTCACATTTGTCATGGTTGCTCCAGCCTTCCTTTGAAAAAGAAGCTTAACAGCAGTTGCTGTATTGTGGGAAATGATCCAGTAGACAACCTTCTGGACTCTTCATCCATCCAGATGGAATTTCTTAGTGGGCTACAACATGATGGTAGTGGGGTTTAAGTCAATAGCTATTTCCTACCATGTCCCCCATGTACTCTTTCGTGGATTTCCCCCCCAAATGGTGACATGATACTAGTCTTGGCAATCAGCCCTCTCAATCAGTACTGACACATGAACTTGGCCTCCAAACATCAATTCTATTTCTAGAGTCCATTATCTCTAACATTGCCCCCCTTTCAGTTAGCTTTCTATCTCCTGATTGTTGCCATCTATGAGAAGAGGCATGTTCCTAAACTGTTGGAAACAGACTAGAAAGGGAGCAAAGATCTATGATAAAGTTCATAGGTCTTAAGGCTTTTTGACACTAAACATTTGGATCCCAAAAGCTGCATGAGATACAAAGATTGACATTTTTCTAATGGAGTGTTCTCTTTATATAAAATGTAGTGAAGTAGTTGGCTAATTTTAAATTTCATCTGGTGTTTAAATATTATGAATTGTAAACGTTTTCAATAATGCGTGTTTCTTCTAAAAGGCTGGATTAATCTAAGCATGGTAATGAATACTTGTAATTCAGCACCAGAGGGGCTGAGGAGGGAGATTGGATGTTCAAGGCCAGCCTGGGCTGCACAGTAAGATCCTTTTCCAATTCAGATTGGAAAAACCAGTCTTCTGATCTTTACATCCTGTACTAACCTTAGTAAGATCAATGTGCACGTCTGGATTCTTAACATAAAAGGAAGCAAGCATGGGGCTGGGGAGATGTCTCAGTAGGTAAGAGTATTTCCTGCACAAACATTAAGGACCTGGGTTCAGATCTCTAGCATTCATATCATAAAAAACCTCAGTGGCTGGAGAGATGGCTAAATGGTTAAGAGCACTTGCTGCTCTTGAAGATGACCTGGGTTCAGTTCCCAGCACCCACATCAGAAGTCTCACAACCACTGTAACTCTCGTTCCTGGGGATCCAGTGTCCTCTTCTGGCCTCTGGGCACCTGTACACAGATGGGGTACATACATATGCTCAAGGCACATATAATCTGTTAAAGGTATGAGTAACATCACACCTGTAACTCTAACATGGGGAAGAAGAGCATAGGGACTGGAGGAACACAGGGCTTGCTAGCTGCCAGCCTGCCAAAATACTTCAGGATCAGTGAGAGACTTTGTCGCAGTGCATGAGACAGAGTGGTAGAGGGTCCTCTTCTGGCCTACACACACACACACACACACACACACACACACACACACAATATATACCTATACATGCACACACATGCATACAACATGCACACACAGGAAAGGAAACAAACATGCCTTTCTGCTTTTCACTCTGAGGGGCAATGTATTATAGTCGGGATATTTTTCACAACAGCTTATTAAAGAAAAGCTTTGCTGAGACTGAATAATTCTCAAGTCAGCCAAGAAACAGCTAAGCTCTTTAACTGTCTTTCTTACACACAAAGCCAACATTCATTCATCTGCTATTAAAAGCCCATGGTAATACCACATCCAACTTCTGTAGAATTCTTCCTTTTTCAAGTACACATGGAATATTTTCTGATATTGACCTCAGGTTGGGCCATAAAGCAAATGTTAATCAACTCCAAAGGACTGAAGTCATATAGCATTTTCTGTAGCCACAGAGGAAATCACTAGCTGGGGCAATGAATCATTTTCTCCAGGAAATCTTCCAATATTTGAAATGTGTATCAAAGGAGAACTAATAACCACACTGGGAAATTAAAAGTACACCTAGTTTCCCAGTATTAAAAACAGAAGAGAGAGTTATCAGTACAGATCCTACAGCCACTGAGAGGGTAGCTCAGGATGCTGCCAAGCAGCAAGGCATGAAGCCTTGGGTTTGGTACCCAGCACTGGAAAATAAAATTGGTTAGAATAAATTTATAATGTATTGCCAATAAGCTTGACTTACAAAACTAATATTGAACTTTAAAAACGCAAGCCTGATTTTAAGAACCGTCAAAAGATCAGAACAGGTATTTTTCCTATAAAGATGGCTACTACAGGCTTGGAATGATGCAGAGAGGGAAATGAGACCCACAGTGAGGTACCCATTCACGTCTGCTAAGGAAGATACCCTAAGAAAGATGAGTAATGAGAAGTATCAATGAGGATGTAGGGAAGTTGGGACCCTCACTGTTGGTGGGAATGTGAAGTAGCACAGCACAGACACTTGCACATGAACGTTCATGGCAGCATTATTCCTAATATCCAGAAAGCAAAACCAACCCCATCGTCCACCCACTGACAAAAGAATCCCGTTAATTGGCGTTGAAAAGAATGAAGTACAGGCACATGGTGTCATGTAGTTCTGTCTTGAAGATATTGTGCTGCTAAATAAAAGCCACTCAGAAAAAAAAGACCACATCTTGTGTCACTCGGCTTATGTGAAATGTCAGAAACAGGCAAATCCATGAAGACAGAAAGTAGGTTAAGGGCTAGGGGTAGACAGGAGCAGGAAATGGTGTCTAGTGGATGTCAGGTTGTGTGGATGATGGGAAGGTCCTAATACTGACTGGGGTAGAGGTTACACAACACTAGGTATGTGCTAAGGCCATCGTATTAGACACAGGTTTTGAGAAAGACTCTCATTACGTACTTCAGGCTGGCCTCAAACTCATTATGTAGCCTGGCTTGTTTGCCTTGAACTTGTTCTCTTGCCTTAGCCTCCCAAGTGCTGGGACTTCAGGCATGTGCCACCTGTAAAGTAGATGCATTATATGGTGTGGTAATTCTATCTAAATAATGCTGTTACTGGTAGGGGGAAAGAAAGTCCCTCCCCAGGAAAAAAACAATGCCAAGACAAACACACATACACATATACACATGGGGCCCTGAAAAAAGGGCTTACATCCCAATATATTAGTAATTTTTATATGAAACAAAAAAGGGGGGAACATAGTAACAAAATGAGCAAGGAGCTTGAAAGGACACCCACAGGAGATGATATGCAAATGAGTTACAAATGCATGGGAAAGATCTTAATATCGTCAGTTATTGGGGAAGAAGCACCTAGAAAATAACTACATTCCTACCCAAAAGGCCAAAATTAGCCAAGCTGACTATATCAGTCATCTAAAAACAACAACAACAACAAAAAAGGTTATGGTACTGGAGAGATGGCTCAACAGTTAAGAGCACTTACTGTTCTTTCAGAATACCCAGGTTCAATTTTCAGCACCCCTATCTGGAATTACCTCCTGTAATTCCAGCCCCAGGGATCCAATGCCTTTAGCCTCCAAGGGCTCTTCTACTCAAGTGTGCATACCCACACACAGATGCACATGCGTACACATAATTTACAATAAAAATTTTTAAAGTGAAGAGGCTGGAACTGTGTGTGCCTCTGAGTGAGAGAGGGGGAGAGAGAGAGAGAGAGAGAGAGAGAGAGAGGGAGGTGATGGTGGTGTGTGGGTGGTGTCTCAAGATAGCTGTGCTTTTCTTAGAACTCACTGTGTGGCCCCATGAACATAAGAATGTCCTGTAGTCCTGAAGTTCATTTCCTAGTTTTCTCTGAAAGAGTATGCATCATCCCGACATAAAGTGAGTGTTCACTACTGCATATTAGCCAACCTGGAGCTAGCCCAAATGTCCATTGTGGAATAGTCATCTGGTGGACTCGTGTAATGGATGCCTACGTCTGCAGCAGTAAAAGGGAGCTGCTGCTGTGCTTGCCAGCATGGGTGAGTATGGTAAAACCAATGTGGGGCAGCACACGCCAAGATAAAAATCTATAAATGCTGTCTAACCCTGTTCATAGGCCTAGGCCTTCATCAAAAAAGAGCATCTGTTTAGCATGCAAGTAGAGGGTGAAGACTCTGAAAGACAGGCAGTGCTTTAAAAAACCAGTTCAGAGATACTTTTACAATTTACAAAGGGTTGTATAATAAATACCTCTATTCTTATCACTCTTAAATATTCACATTTTGTCTAGTTTGCTTCAAATCTTTTTTTCTAACTGAGATAATGTCTTAGTTGCTTTTCCTGTTGCTGTGAAAAAATACTTCAAGAAAACAAACACAGGGAAGGAAGATTCCCTGGGGCTCATCGTTCAGGGGCCATCATGGTGCAGGGAGCGAGCTGGTCACACTGCATGTGCCATCTGGGTTTTGTCTTGGTTTTGTTTTATTGGTTTTTGTTTTGTTTTAGAGAGAGAGCACATGAAGCTGGGGATATGGAGGTGAGGAGAATCTGGTAGGAGTTGGAGGTAGGAAAGAATATGATCAAAATGCATTATATGAAAAAAATGAAGCAGCAGCAGCAGAGAGCAGTGAATGCTTGCACGCTAGCACACAGCTTGCTTTTTCCACTTTATGGAGTCCAGAAACCCCTGCCTGGGGAGTCATCCTACCCAGGGAAGATGGGTCTTCCCACGTTAATTATTATAACCAACATAATGCTTCACAGACATTCTCAGAAACTAACCTTAATGTAGATATCCCTCAGTGGGTTACTGACCATCACCTCCCAGGTGACTTTAGATTCTGTTAAGTTGACATGTAATACCATCACAGAAAAAAACTGTGCTAACTGTGCTCCCATCCCAATTTCCAGATCTTCCTCTCCAGAGTTGCCTACTGTAAAAATGATGTGCCATCTCCATAGGTCTTAATTAATATTCATCATTTTCACATATTCATAAGTTATTGTACATGTGTATGTATTTATATACCTATGAAAGATAAAATAATATGTATTTGTATATTAATTCATAGAGTACTGTGATCTACATACTTTATAACTTACATTTTTACTAATCATTGCTTTTATTCGTGCTTAAATCAATGGATAGTTTTGGTACTAAGTGAATATTATGAATCAGCATTCCTACCTGTAATTCTTGTAAAATGAAGCTGGTGGTCGGTCATGTTTGTAACAGAGTCCTTCACATGTAACCGAGCCTCTGTCCGTCTCAGATGGTGAAGCAGGGACTACAGTTGTTTGCTGAGGGATTGGTCCCCACATGATGCCTAGCCAGTCAGTGGAGAGCAGCTGGCTTCAGGCAGAATGAGCAAAGGGCCGTTGTGAGTTGGGCTTTCAGTTATATATGAAAATCATCCTAAATGTCTTTTCTGCTTGTCCCCTTTACACGACTCTGTGATGATGTGCGGGACTTTTAACAACTGCCCTTTTGTGATCACTTTAGATGACATGTAAACTATATGAAGCTTAACTCGGCAAAATAAAATAAATCCACTTAGCTAACCTCAGGAAAAAAGGAGGAAAAGTCATTGAATTCGATATGTTTTCTGAAGCTCGGGTATTTAAGTCCCTCATTAATGACAGTGTGTGTGTCCTGGTGGTGTTGCTGTGGGACAGTTGCATTGGGAAGACTGGCAGTGCATTGATTGTGTTTTTAAATACGAGTGAACGGAAAGGGGCTCTTGAAGCAGAATTACTAGCATGCTGAAACTCTGTCCTGTGGTCTTGTTCTCCTGGTGGTAGAAATCCTTTATGCTTCCGAGGCACGTGGGAGAGCAGAGAGCAATTCTCCTAGCAGCTGCTGTGTCCCTCTCGTTTCAGGCAAATAAGAAAAGCCTGTGGTTTGTTCTGTTTCTGAGTGGTAGCTGTACTCTTTTCCAATATTAGCTGAAGCCAGAGCAATAATGAAAGGCCCATCTTTTTGTTGGAAATAATATTTTTAATTTTTTTAATTTAAATTTTGTAGTGCCACACCCCCCGCCCCCACCCCCATGCATGTGTGTGGCGAGTCACAACAGTGACTTCAGGCGTCTTCTTAGTTTCCCACCACCTTATTTTTTAGACTGTCTTTGAGCCTAGCTCTCCCTATGTGTCTAAACTGGCTGGCCAGTGAGTCCCATGGATGCCTTCTCTGCCCCCTCCTCTAGCACTGGGCTTGCAGGTGTGAGCTTTTGCATGGGTCTTGGGGACCCTGGTCCATCTCTCCCACCCCATGGTTGGATATCGTTCACTTCCTTAAAGAAGCATTGCAGGAATGTGAGTTCTTAAAATGTCCTACTGATTTTTTTCCTTTCTAGTCTAGCTTTTCTCATGCTTTTAAAGGTTTACTTGTAAAAAAAAAAAAAAAAAAAGAGTAAGCCTGGCAGTGATGGCACATGCTTTTATCCAGCACTTGGGAAGCAGAGACAGGCTGATCTCTGTGAGTTCCCGGCCAACCTGGTCTACAGAGCTAGTTCCAGGACAACCAAGGCTACACAGAGAAACCCTGTCTCAAAAACCAAAACACACACACACACACACACACACACACACACACACACACACACACACACACACACAAACCAAACAAACAAACAAAAAGAATACTACAAGAAACTTATTGGAAATTTTATTTTTAGTATTCTCAAATCTAGAAAGTACACTGTGCAAGTAGTTTTATACCTCTAGATTGATATTATCAATATGTTGCTGCTTTTACTTTATTTTCTCTACCTATGTGCATTCATATGTACACATGCATGTTAGTTTTATTTTCTCTATATATGTGCATGCACATGTACACATGCATGTTACATTTTCTCTACATATGTGCATTCACATGTACACACACATACTGTTTTTTTCCCCCGGATCCTTCACTTCTAAACACTTTATGAATGCTTTTTATAAGAACACTAACATTCTCTTGCTCTTGTGCAAACTGTAAAAGCTGTTTTCATCTCTGGAACTCTTTTGTTACCTGTGTTTTTATCTGTATTCAAGAACAAAGGAAGCAGGGAGGGGATTATTAATAGCAGCCACCCACTGCCTAAGTTATTCACCACTGTGCAACTTCCAGAACTCGAGTGTGAAAATGAAAGAGGCTGAGCCCCAGTGCTGAATACATATAAAGTATCGGAGAGACGAGGCGCTGATACATTACTCAGGCCCAGTCTCTTGAGCCGTTTCTCCCAACTACATAAACCATTAAATCATTTCCCTCAACTACGTCATCGTATGTGACGTGTGTCAGGAAAGAATGCATCCCCATCTGTTTTCACAAATTCACAGCTTTCAGAGTTGCAAATTCTCACAATGTCTGCTGTAAGATCTATTCGTTTTACAGACAAGAAGTCTGGTTCATAGTCGTGGAACTAGATATGAACCAAGAATCTAGTTTTCAAGCCCTCTGTGCAGCGTTATCTCTATCATATCACTCGGCCTCTCTATGAAACTCAGTTGCTTCTGCCAGGGTCCTGATAAATGAGAGAGGTTCGGGTCTGAGAATACTGCACTATAGATAGCTACTATATGCCCTTGAATACCATTTGGGTGAGCTACAAACTTTCATGTGCATAAGAATTTCCTAGTAACCTTGTTATAATGCAGGAGGGCTGAGGTGGGATGTGGGAGTCTGCCTCTCTAGCAAGTTCCCAGATGATGCTGATGCTACAGGTGCAGGGACCAGCACAGTTTCTTACAGCCCCAGCCATCACCAAAATAGGAAAGAGTACTTTCAAAACATTACATGATACTGCACTTTATAAGATACAGAATAATGTAATTCACACCCATGTACCTACCATCAGTCTGAAATGAAGTACTTTCAGACATTCTTTGTATTTTTCTAACTTTAAGCCACTTCAGAGAGGGAAGTTTTCTCTCAATATGTTAATTTAGATGCAGCTGTCTCTCAGTGTCATTGCACCAGTGACTAGAGATTTCATAGACTTAAATGGTAATATACAGGGAACCACAGATTCCAGTTCCTTTGCCAAGTAGAACTGTCAAAAAGAGCAGCACATCACATTCTATGCTATAGTCTCAATGCAAGCATTTTTAAAACTGGGTGTGTTTATTCAGTCTAACAAATTATATTCTGCATTGGTTCACTTTTGAATTGTATATATAGTTATTAAGTACAAACGGTAGATATTGTATTCCTTATGGATTTTGTGGTTGGGTATTTTGTTGTCTAAAAATAATTAACAGTATAGTTACTAACCACCTCAATGCAACATGGACTGCAGCTGCCAAAAATAAAACAGACATTTAATATATAGGTGAAGAAATGCTCTAAATACTCCCCAAATGCCTGTAGATACCACCATTTCTTCTCATTTCTCAGAATCCCTCAGCAGTAAAATAAAACATCAGTAATATTTCCCTATGGAAAAAAGTAGAGTACAAAGCCAAAAGTTATAAAGCTTTTCAAAGAACCCGAAATATTTTTTTTAAAAAGAAGGCAGTACAATTCAATTAAATAAATATTTATGAAGTTTCTACTTTCTCCTAGCATACTAAGCGATACCCATATGTAAAGAGATTAATGCAATCTTTCGTGCTGATCCTAACCCAGAAGGGGAGTCGGTCATTGGAACAGATAAGCAGAATGCAGCACAATGAAACAAAAGGGATATGGGTGGAATCTAGGAACCGTATACAAAGGTTGTAAAGAAAAAGAACTTGGAAGATGTGATGTAGTTAAAAATAATAAAAGAAGGATTGGGGATATAGCTTAGCTGGTAAGTGTGATTGCCTAATGTGTACAAAGCCATGGCTTCAACATCTAGTGCCACAAATGACTGGTTTGGTAATGCATGTCTTAGACTCTCAGTGCTTTGAAGATGAAGGCAGGAAGATAAGAAATTCAAGGTCATCCCTAGCTACAGAGAACCTAGAATCACTGTTCAAAAAAAAAAACAAGAACTCTTTGTTCTTTTTGTTTGAGACATGGTCTCATGTAGCTCTGACTACTCTCAAGCTTACTACATAGTCAAAGCTAGCCTTGAATTCTAGAATCTCCTGCCTCTACCTCCTAAGTTCTGGGAGCATTAGCTTGAAGCCCTTTCCTGGTCTCAGCTGCAACTTGTTTTCTTTTTAAAAGAAAGAGCAGTAAGCACTCTTAGCTGCTGCCCCATCTCTCTAGCCCCTATGAACAAGTATTTTTAAGTCACTTCACTTGATTGATTTAATATCTTACTTAGAAAATTGATGTTGAAAGAGTCAACTGAAGGCCTTGCTGTGGTCCTGTTTTAGAGGTGTGAAGTTGCCTTGGGAATTAAAGGCATATATATATATATATATATATATGGGGATATATATGTGTGTGTGTGTGTAAATCATGACTTCTTTTTTGAAGTTACGATGATCTAGTGGGAGAAACACTAGTCCATATGTAATAAAGTTTAATAATCATTTTAAATAACCCAAGGATGAGTAATTTTCTGTTATTAAAGCATGATGCAGGCTTTAATATGAATAGGACCGACTTCAACTACACCAGACACTGTCTCCTTGTTAATGGGAGAACAAAATATGTCGTGCAGCTCAGCGGTAACTATTTGTTTTTGTTGCTGTCTGAAGAGATACTTCTGCAGAACCTGGACTGAGTTTACCTTACATGGATTTCAGGGTGCAGGCCCTGTGCTTTTGAAAATGTGCTATACTTCCCACTGCTTCCGTAAGAGGCGATTCCCAAGCCGGGCGTTGGTGGTGCAAGCCTTTAATCCCAGCACTCGGGAGGCAGAGGCAGGAAGATCTCTGTGAGTTTGAGACCAGCGAGTTCCAGGATGACCTCTAAAGCAATACAGAGAAACCCTATCTAGAAAGAAAGAAAGAAAGGAAGGAAGGAAGGAAGGAAGGAAGGAAGGAAGGAAAAGAAAAAGAGGCAAATCCCTTAAGGAGATGAAGTGCTGTGAGTTTCCGTTTCTGTAGACTATTAAAGTGCAAATACAAAGTGTCATTCAAGTATTGTCACTCACCTTTGAGTGAAATCATCAGCCTTGTGAAATAGTCAACAGAGGTAGCTTTGGGCACTGAAATTCTGAGTCCTATTCTTCTAATGCCAGGTTCTCCCCTTCTGTCGGCTCTCAAGCTTTGAGAACAGAGCACTTGGGTTGGTACATTGGTTGAAGGTAGTAAAAGTCTATTGCCGGTGTGATGCTTCAGTAGTTTTATTATGTCAGGAGAGAAACACAGAAAAACAATCTCTAAATCGAGGACATCGTTGTTTTGCTTTAAGCCAAGTGCAGTTGTTTTACTGTTAATTTTAGAATGTTCATAAATTCTGGAGTGTGTGTGTGCATGTTTGTGTGCGTACATGTGTGCTCACACGCACGTGTGTGTGTGTGTGTGTGTGTGTGTCTGTGTGTGTGTGTATGTGTGTGTGTGTGTGTGTGACAGAAGACAACCTTGGGTGTCATTCTTCAGGCAGCACTTTTTTTTTTTTTTTTTTTTTTTTTTTTTGAGACAGGCTTACTCCCCTGCCTGGAATTCAACAATTTGGAATAGGCTGGTCTGCAAGTCCCCAGGTTCCTCCTGTGCCTCCCTCCCCCCGGCACTGGGATAAACACATTTCACCATGTCTGGCTTTAAAAAGTGCACATATATACTTGTACATAATGTGTTGTGATTACATTCTCCCTCCTACCCTTTCTCATGCCCCTCCTCCTCCCACCATCCTGCCTCCCAACTGGCCCTGTCCTACCATTGTGATGCTCCTTGCCTCCCTTCCTCTTGTGGAGGGAAGGGTATGCAGACGGTCACAGCTGGCCATGTTCCTGATCACAGTGCTTATATTCTGTCTGGAAGACAGCACCCCACTGCTCTCCTCCCCGTCCTTCAGTCCCCACAGGCCTTCTACCCTTCTTCCTTCATGTTCCTTGGGCTTTGGAGTCAATGACAAATGTCCCATTCTGTTTGAGGTCAAGCACTGCGGCTTAAAAACAAAAACAATAACAAAATGGGTCCTAGTGCCTTTACTTTGGTTCTGAAGCTCAAACTCAGGTTAAGACCTTGGGAGGCAAAGCACTTTGTCCCCTGAATTCACACACACACACACACACACACACACACACACACACACACACACACCCCTCTCTGATCTTGAAAACCATGTTTTTGAGACAATATTGAAAGAATCGGTTTTCGTTAGCATCATGGGTTATACTCACGGATGGTGTATCAGGGACATAGACTTTGAGAGGTCTAGACTTGTGACACAGTAAAGCTTTTCCTGACCGAGTTTCAGCTCTGGACAAAAGCTCTTTGGCACCACTAAGGCAGTGTACTGTGCTGTAGTTATCAGGTATCTGTTTCCCAGTGAAGTTAGACTCAGTCCTTTCTCACAGGGAGCTGTGCTGGGAATTAAACTAATCCCACCGCCTCCTCTCCCCTCCTTTTCTCCTCCCTCCATCCCCTTCCTGTCTAATTGGCTGTGACTATTTGGGGCACCTTGTTTAGACTCCTAGTGTCTTCTTGACTGGCAAGTCTGCTCTTCTGACTGTGAAAGGTAAATGTAGGGAAAGTTAATGTATGTTAGCAATAAGGGATCCAAAAGTAAGCATTAAGTTGGATTGAATAATTGAATCTGAGAACATTATGTATCTTTTTAATGCTGAAAGTTTTAACGGGCTTGAGTCCTATGACTTGGAGAAATAATGTCACAGTTGATGCTGCTGGGCATTCTTCTTCCAGGGTAAAGGGTAAAGGGTAAAGGTAACCCGTTACAGCACGGCGGCAGCACAGGAGGCAGGTGAGCCATATACAATCCTTATATTAATTACAAACCTCTGCTCTTCTTTGATATGCACAGGTTATTTATCAAAAATGTGAACTGCCCTTTACTAAAAATAAAAACTTAAATTTTCTTTCAAGGGTCTGTGTCTCTTTAGTGGGCATTAACACTGCTGAGACTTGTCCCTCCTCTGGGTACTTTTTTATACCTTCTAAGTACTCCCTTTGCCTTGACTTTGTTCTCTGCATATAAAATCTAAATACATGAATACTATGTACTGTTTACCAAGCTAAAATTTCTTTCTTTTCTAAAAGACACTTTTTGTTTGTTTGGTTGGTTAGTTGGTTAGTTTGCCAAGGTTTGTTTTGTTTGCAGATCTGAGAATCAAAACCGGGGCTTGTGCATCCTAAGCTTGCACTCTTCCACACCCCTAACAAGCTAATGTTTTGTTCTGGGACTTGTTTTTGAGGCAGAATCTCAGGTAGTCCACGCTAACCCTGAACTCCTGCTCAATCTCCCCACAAATTTCTTGATGTATTGTTTTAAATGTTAGCACCAGCCAAATATTTATTAAATGCTTGCTGCTTTAGAAGAAAGAAAAAAAACTAAAAAAGCTTACTATTTTCTTGTGACATAACAAGAATAAAGAGATAGAGCACAGGTTTCTCTAATTTTGGGGGGGGACACGGGATTGGGGGGCCTAGCAACATCCATTATCCATTTCCTAGTTGTTTTTGCTTCGCTTGTTTTTGCTCTGTATTGCTACCATATTTCAAGGAGAAATGGCTAGAACAAAACCATTTTTATTTATGTTAGCCTCATTGGACTGTAAACCACGAGACAGCTTAAAGAAAAATAAGGACCTGTATGTGTGGCAGGACTGTTTAATAAATAAGAACCTGAGTGTGGTGGCTGTAAGTCATTTGGGAGGCTGAGGAAGAAGATGGCTTATGTCTAGGAGTTTGAGGCCAGCTTATGCAACACAGTGCATGCCTGCCGCTGAATACATTTTTCAGTTGTGATTGTCAGTACCACTCTAGAAGTGGTATGGAAACTTATCCCAACACCATATAAGCTTTGTTTGTTTATAGCAAGGGTCAGCTAAGATTTTCTTAAAGGGCTGAACTGTAGATGTTTTAGATTTCTGAGACCCTGTGGTTTCTGTTGCAATTACTCAGCTATCTCACCACTACCCAGCTGCTGAATTTTGTTGTTTAGAGGGAGTGTAGATTAAAGCTGTGGGTATGAGAGAGCCCAACTGTGTTCCAATAAAACTCGAAAAAAAGAGGTTGCTGGCCTGCCAACTTGTGGTCTGTGCATCTAACAGAAGTCAGTCATGTACTGATTGATGACCTACCCCCCAAAAAAAATAATAATTGCTAAAGATAACTTGTAAAATCATAGAGCCTATCTAGTTCTTACAGTGTTCCAGCAAATGTTGTCTGGACTATTTTCAGGTGAAGTGTTTTGATAGTTTGGATGTCTTTTAAGATGTTCAGGGGGAGAGAGGGAGGCATGATAGTGCATGCCTATAATCCCAACATTTGGGAGCAAGGGAGAAAGGCAAGAGGATCAGGAGTTCAGCATCATTCTTGACCACATAGCAAGTTTCTGGCCAGCTTTGACTATATGGGACTGTATTTCATAAACATCATACAAGAGACAGAAACAGAAGAGGGGGTCTGGGAGGGAAAGAAAGGGGGAGAGACTGGCAGACTCTGGGGTAAGAAGAAAGCAAATAAGGTCGGTCTAGATAGACTGAGTTTGATAAAATATTGATAACTAATGAAATAAGTGATGGGACATGGGATTTTCTTCCCACTTTGTTCTCTATTGCTGTATGTCTGCAGATGGCTACATTGAAGGTCACTGCGTAACTGCAATGGGACCTTAAATGCAACAGTTCCTCCCTTTTCTTCTCACACCATAGACTAGAAGGTAGAGTAAGAAAGCAAGTTTAAAGTTTCATCTTCAACACAACCAGGGAGAGTCTCATAGCACTGTGTTTGAATGTGGTGAAGGTTGAACAGGTGTCTCATAGCACATTAAAAAGATGGCCGCTGGACCTGGCAAAGGTTGAACAGGTGTATGGAAAGTCCTCAGAGGCAACACCTGTGACTCAGAGCCCCAGCAAAGCCAGGCAAACACGGTTCTCCAGAGTTCGTGGCTGGCCTCAGACTCCCCAAAAGCAGCATTCAGTACTTTACCAGGTCCTCCAGGAAAGATTAGTTTAGTAATTAATATTTCAGGCTTCAGAAAATTCAGTCCTCAGGAGCTCTTCTCCAGGAAGAAGCTTGGTCATCGAAGCAATGAAAGCAGAAACGGTAGCCACAGAATTGTCAGGGAGCATGGAGCCCATTATCTACAGAATTAAGATGAAAACAAATGCAGAATTTATATTCACAGAGGATAATCTGCATCTTTAAAGCCTCCACAGTGTGGGAGGAGAAGGGGGGGGGAAACTGTATAAACTCATGCTTTCCATACAGTCGCCAATGACAGCCATCTAAGAAAATCCCAGCAAGAGTGTCATATGATGAGGGTTGAGATGAATGGGTAAGCAGGAAGGTAATTGACACCTGAACTAAATGGGAAAAGGACATAAAAAGCCTCAGTACTCATAATAGAGGGAGGATTTTTATTTTTACATAAAGTATATTTTATACAAGCTATAATTATCAAGATTTAGCATTTGTTTGACACTATTCATGAATAAACTAATCAAAAGTTCTTGCCCCATGGGTCAGAGGATACAATTAACAAACTAAATAAATAATTTATTACAAAGAATTCCACCTTGTGGTGATATTTTGTTTATGATCTAACAAATAAAGCTTTCCTGAAGATCAGAGAGCAAAACTAGCCACACTAGTTAGCCAGGCAGTGGTGGTCCACACCTTTAATTCCAGTACTCTGGAGACAGGCAAATGGATCGCTGTTAGATCAAGGCCACCCTGAGCTGCAGGAAATTGATTCAGTCTAAAAGAGAAATAAAGCTTACACAAAGGTGATCCCAGCACTTGAGATCCCACGCCTTTAGTCCCAGCACTAGAGAGGAATATAAGGCGGGAGGAGACAGGAGCCCAGTGCAGTCTAAGGTTTGGTGGAGACAGATGCAGTCTAGAGATGCAGTCTGAGGACAGGATCACCCTTTCTGTCTGAGCATTGGTAGAGGTGAGAACTCTCTAATGGCTGACCACTTTGCTTTTTTGATCTTCAGCTTTAACCCAAAAAAATCTGTCTCTGGGTTTTTATTATTTGTGCTACAGGAACTTCCAAAATCCAGAGGAAAGTTAAGTGTGTTGGATAGGCGCATACACCTGAAAGCAATCAGGAGAGGCAAATGCTGACTCAGTATGATGCATGGGGGAGGAGGGAGCAAAGTAGATCTTACCCAGCAATGACATTCAAGAAGCTAAGGGAAGAGAGGGAGCCAAACAGTAAAGAAAGCCAACATTATAAGTTAGCGCTTGCAATCTTTCTATCTGTTTCCTGGGTGCTGGGACTGTAAGTATTCATGACCACGCTTTAGTTTACCAAGTAAACTGTTTTAAAGAAGAAACCAGTCGGGCAGTGGTGGTGCACACCTTTAATCCCAGCACTTGGGAGGCAGAAGCAGGCAGATCTCTCTGAGTTCAAGACCAGCCTGGTCTACAGAACGAGTTTCAGGACAGCCAAGGCTACACAGAAAGACCCTGTCTCAAAAAAAAAAAAAAAAAAAAAAAAAAAAAAAAAAAAAAAAAAAAAGCGCCACAATCAGAACATTAAACATCTCATCAGAATATCTCAAAACACAAAGACTCCTGAGTACAAAGACTAGAAATTATATGGATGGTAGTCTCCCCTATGCTAACTGGTGGAATTAACATGGTCTCAAAACAAAATGGTTAACATTTACTGATCCCTTACTGTATACCAGGCACTGTACATGCTTTGTGTATTTTACTCATTTAGTTCTCATGATGACTAACTATACCAGATACTAAAATTTACCATAAAAATAGAGCGTGGAACCAGAATGGTTACCAGGGCACGAGCGACAGATCATTGGACAGAATAGAAGGTCAGAAACAGATGTAAATTCATATAAGTATATGGGAAATGTTGCAGATGCCATCTGAGGTCAGGCAAAGATGGGTCCTTTGCCTCTGTGGACAGCTGCGTTTCTGCTGCTATGGGAGAGACTGAAATTAACTCCTGTGAGTCAAAATTTTAAACCCAAAAGATAGAACAATCTACAAACTTTCTGTCCAGTAATTTTAAGTGATCTGTTTACTTTTTTCTAAATATTAGTGTCATAGTTACTTTTCTAGTCCTCTGAAGAGACTCTATAAAGGCTGTATGACCAAGGCAACTTATAAAAGGAAGCATTTAATTGGGACTTGCCTGCAGAAATCTGAGGGTTAGCCCATGATCATCATGGTGGGGAAGCATAGTGGCACTCAGGCAGGCAGGCATGGTGCTGGAGCAGTAGCCGAAGCTTTGATCTACAAGCGGCAGATACCTGGCTTAGGCTTTTGAAACCTTCAAAGCCCTCCTCCAGTGACACACCTCCTCCAACAAGAGCACACCTCCTAATCCTTCCCAAACAGTTCCACCAACTAGGGACAAACATTTAAACACAAGAGCCTATGGGAGCCATTCTCATTCAAGCCACCACAGGTAGCCTTACATTCCCTACTGTCTTTAGGCAGAAGAAGGTGGGAATTGATAAGACTCCTGTGTCCTATGGTACAGTTGAGTGATGGTATGCATTATTTCAGAATGCTTCTCTTTGTCTTAGTGTGGGTTTAGTTATTTAGTGCCTTCCTGTCTTCCTCCTGTCGTATTCTTGGATACTGGGAAAGGGAAAGGCACCAACGAAGGACTTAATCAGCAATGTATTCAGGACTCTTCCTGAAGGCTAATTTAATTCTGAGAACTCCAGTCCTGAACTCACAGCCACAGCACTGCCCTTCAAAGACGTGGCAAAAATGTGTCGCTGTGATTTCCTTCTAATGCTCTGGGCTCAAGCACTGAGTTGCCTGTCCAAGTTTTTAATAAGAAAAGTAATGAGCAAGAGCCAGTGCCTACTCAAATGCTGTAAACACACAGTACATCTTGTTCTTTGATGACATACAGGAAAGAGGTGCCAACCTAAGGTCCAACATGGGGAAGAAGCAAGGAAATTTAGAAAGAATAATGCTTAATCAGGATTGCTTCTAAAGTCTGTAAAAATAGTTTGTCAGGCATGATTCTTATTTCATTCAATATGATTCTGTGCCTATCTGCATGTATGAAGACGTGTTCGTTTGTGGTGTGGAAACAGACCAAAGTGCTTGTTGCCCATAGTTTAGGATGCTAGGAATCCCTTTTGTTGTTTCCTTGTATTGTATTTTCAACTTTTCCATGGAGAAACCATAGTACTTACACATTCAAAAGCTAGTGGTATTTGGGGCACACATGTCTCACATTGATCTGCCCTGACAGTTGACCTGGCTTTTGTCTTCTAGGCACACCAGAGGCCGGCTTCCTGGCAGAGCGTGGGAGCTGCTTATTGCAGTACGGTTGTGCCCTCTGATGGTGAGTTTTGGCGAATCCATTTTTATGTCTTATTTTTTTTCCCTCTTTAACTTAGTGTTTCCAGATTTTTTTTTTTTAGTTAACACATAAACTTATTTTAAATAATTTTATTACTTTTATTTATTTTGGGGGAAGGTCACGTGCATGACGTGGTACACATTCGGGGGTCAGAGGACAACTTGAGCAGGTCTGTTCCATTCTTCCACCGTGTGTGTTCTGAGCACTGAACTGAGATCATCTGGCTTGGCAGCAGGTACTTTTACCTGCTGGACCATCTCTCCAGCCCAGCTCATTGATGTAGAAACCACACTCCCACTTGTGGTTGTCTTGGGGACCAGGGGAATGGGGGGGGGGTTACAGAAAAGAAGTGGAACTGGGATGAGGGTCCAGTGAATTCAGCGGGTTAACCCAGAAAACCGAGCCTGCCGCCATCAGATCTTCATAGGTCCTTAATGCTCGTTCATGTTTAGAAGCAGGGACCATGATTCCTCGAGCATCAGAGGAGCGCCACTTGGTGTTTCCTAACCACCAGGTTTTCACATCCTGGATACTGGTCAAATGCTGCAGCCCCTTCCCTGAGTCACAGAAAGTTCCACGTCTGTGTGGCCCTCTGTCCTTGTCTCTTTCCTCATGCTTGGGTGCCCCTCCCCCTTTTAAAAGAATCATTTTATTTTATTTTATTTTCTGTGTATGAGTGTTTTGCTTGAATGTATGTCTGTGTACTGCTTGTATGTTTGGTGCCCATGGAGGTCATAGAGCGGGTACTGGAACTAGAGTTATGAATAGTGTGAGCCTCTGTGTGAGTGCTGGGAATTAAACCCAGGTCCTCTGTGAAAACAGGTGTTCTTAACCACTGAGCCACCCTTCAGCCCCTTGGGCCCTTGTTTAATGTGGGAGGGGTTAGCAGATCCTTGGGGATCACACGGGATCCTTTGTAAATGTCCACAATGCCAGATGGGCAACAGGACTGAAACTTTCCTTTTTTTTTTTTTTCCCCCCCGGTTGTGTGTTTCTAACTTTAACTACCATATCTACCATAAATTTCAGTTTACAGTGCTTTGCTTAGGGCTTGACTTTTCAGTGTTTTTGTTTAAGCCTTAGTTTGATCTTCTTCTAAATTCAACTCCATAAGTGTTAATTCTTAGACAGCAGACACTAAAAGAGCATCTTGCAAATTCACAAGGACACTGAAACTGAAGAAGCCCAAGATGAATCATGCAATCCCTGGGATCCCCTGTATGTCATCAGTATGAGTGTCACAGTGTAACCAGAATCCTTTCCCCAGTGCTGTTTGGTAATCTGAATGTATAATCGTTTGCTTATGTTTTGGGTAATCCCTCAGCCTTTGGAGATCTCGAGACCCTTTGGTGGTCACTCATTTATAGAACAGAGAGACTGAATGGAAAATTAGACTGAAAAGCAAACCAAGAGAAAGGTAACCTGCCATTCTTGTTGTTCGTGTACCCTAAAAACAAACAGCTGCCAGAGAGACACTAGTAAACACATAAGTTGAAAAGCAACTGGAGGACAGGCATGAGCCCCCAGTCACGGCTTAGTACCTATGTGCACCAGATGCCAGAACTTGTCACATGGCCAAGAGCCAGAGGCCCGTAGTACCTCTTACTCCCTTCTTTCCCAAACCCTTCTAAAGCAGAAGAGTTTCCCTTCCTGCAGTACTGTCTTGATGTCATGCATAACCAAATTCGGGCTCACCACATCACCGGTGCCACTCCTGGGTCGTTGTGCTCCTTTCCCCTGCCAGACACCATTGGCCCTTTCCAGTGAAGAGATGTTCTCTTCATGTAAGAAAGAATCCACAGGGCTGAGCCTCTTAGCTTGTGCCACCTAAGAGTACTTCATTATAAATGTCTAGCCTTTATAATTTAGGAAGTATTATATAGTCAATGTTATTATAACTCATATTTAAAATATATGTATATATTTAATATCAACCAAATCATGCTTAAAGAGGAAGCTTGGGTGCCTTTGGTTGGTGTGATATTCATTCATGGTGACTGATTAAAACTAATGAGTCCATATAGGAATTTGTATTAATTTTACCACTCATTGAATTTACTGTGTTCCTATATATCAACCCATGTGGAAGTACCCGTTATCTAATAATGATACAGTTGTACAAAAGTGTGATTGAATGTTATCCAAAATCATAAATGCTAATAGGTTATCCCTATACTCCACAAGAGGTTAAAAACAATATTTGTACAAGAGCAAATGAAAGCTGGGGCTGGAGAGATGGCTCAGCAGTTAAGAGCATGTACTCCTCTTGCAGACCTGAGTTCAGTTCCCAGAACACACATTGGGTGGCTCACAACTGCCTATAACTCCAGCTCTAGGGGATCTGGCACTGTCTTCTGAATTCCACAGGCACTGCACTTATGTCTCATATTTGCATGGGTGTTCTCTCTCTCTCCCTCTCTCCCTCCCTTCCTCTCTCCCACTCTCCCTCCCTCCTCTCTCTCTCTCTCTCTCTCTCTCTCTCTCTCTCTCTCTCTCTCTCTCTCTCGCACACATAATTTTAAAATGAAAGCATACAAATGTGTGTGTGTGTGTGTGTGTGTGTGTGTGTGTGTGTGTGTGTGTGTGTGTGTGTGTGTGTTAGGATTAAACCCAGGGTTTGGGCATGTACTCTGTAAACAAGTACTCTGATACTGATTTACACCCCCAGCCCAGGATATCAACTTTTTAAAAGTCCCCCCCCATTCTACTGATATTTTGCCCTTAAGAAAACTTTCCTGATGCATGTACTTATCAAGGCACTTCTGAGTAAGGAGCCCTTGGAAGGACATGACAGTGAAGGGTCATGGGAAAATAAGTTCCATTAATTAAAAAAAGAAAGAAAGAAAGAAAAAACTTTCCTGGAGCTGTCAAGATGGCTCAGCAGGTAAAAAGTACTTGCCTGCAAGTCTGATGACTTGAGTTTGATTCCTAGTACACACATGGTGGAAGGAGAGAACCAACCCCCACAATTTGCTCGCTGACCTCCACACATAAGCCATGGCATGCACACATCAAACACACACAAAATAAATAAATGTTCAAAAAAAAAAACACAACTTACATTAGTTATTAAGAAATGGAAGCACAACACCATTTGATTTAATGCAGCTCAGTATTCTTGCTACCTTCCAATTATACATCTTTTTATTTCATGCCCCATCTGTGTGTGTGCATGTGGGTATGCATGCGTGCCTGCGTGCGTGCGTGCGTGTGTGATGCTAGAGATTGATCCGGAGCCTTACAGGTACTAGGCAAAACACACTACTACTAAATTATACCCTCAGCCTCTTATTTCGCACTGCAAACTGCAAAACTAATTTTGCCTTAGGTCAGTATATTAGAGTTTCTCTGCCTGATGTACTCCAGTAAATTAAGTTTAGTCACCATTAACAAACAGTCTTACCATCATTCACCATACTCTGTTGTTATTCCTAGGTCATTCTTAGTATCTCATGGTGAATTGACCTTCGGTTTTAAAATGTACAGCCTAAAACGGTGCATTATGTAATTATAATTATGAATTTAAAGATACTGCTTCTCAATAGTTTTACTAATTATATCATTTGAAAGATCTTCTAATTATGATTATATAATAGCTGATATAAAACATAGATTATCTTAAATGTTGAAGTCCTCTACCAAAAGCAATTGAACACATTCTTGGCTTTTCTTGTATCAAACACTTTTGAGGACCAAGTGAAAGCCCTAGACCAGTTCCACAGTAGCTAGCAGTCCCCAACGAGAGCCATTCCAATGTCTTTGAACCAGGTGCAAAGGCCTGTACACCCCACCCATACCCCTGTTTCCTCTAAATATTATGCTTAAGGAAGGTTACAAATACAAGCTACACCTGTGGCTGTATAACCACGGGGAGTAACTCTGCATGGCCCAGCCTGGCCCGCTTTCTCACTTGTGAAGACAGCAAGAGAAACATGCACTGGCCTTGCAGAGCCAGCACTTCTGCTGTAAGCAGTGTGTGTGACGACAGCAAAGCACCCACAGCAAAGACACTTCGGTTTTCCTGGCCCCAGACCCTCAATGTAAATGACTAGTAGTGAAACGTATGGACTATGGTTCAGACCTGCTTAAAGCCTTCAGGGATTCCCTTTGTTTTAATGAAAGCAATTCTGACATGGGTAGGCTGGCTCAGATTTGTCATTCAATCCAGGATAGTGCTGAGAGTAAAAGAAGGTGACATTCAAAGCTGAGGTCAGTTGATTTATATAAGTCAAGACCACATCTTCCCCTCTATCCAGAGAGTGAAAAGTGAACTAGAAAAGATGGAGAAAAATAGCCTGTGCCAGTGCCTGCAGTTTCTTTGTCTGGTGACACAGTCTGCTCACCTTTGCACTGCATACGAATTGTGGTGGAATTGTGTCTGATTTGCACTCAACAGAAGGTATGGTTGCCTTCTAAATCATTTGAGGACAAATAATCTTCATAGTGACAGGTCCTGAAAATCCTGTTTAGTGACATGTTTGGTCAGTCCAGACATGGTGGTATTTCTAGTTCTTAGGCTAGGATCTATAAATGGTGGCAGAACCATGTATATACCTTGTTTTCCCCACTTTAGTTTCTGTCCTATCAGTTTCATCTCTATATTTATTTTTTTTTAGAATTTCACAGGTGAGTACTGTATTTACCTCATTTCTGCCCCTCCCTTTCTCCTCTCCAGCTCCTCCCATATCCCCATAACTTCCTAAAGAATTCATGCCCTCTTTAATTATGATTGTTACATACACAGGCGTGAGTCCATTTAATGTGACATGTATGTACATATATTGAGGGCTGACAGCTTGGGGTGGATAACCCATCAGGGAGCTTGTTCCTGGAGAAAATTGATTCTCTCGGCAGCTGTTAGTTGCCTGTAGCTCTTCATTTTAGGCCTGGGGCCTGTGAAATTTCTCTTGTCCATGTTTGCCATGTTGCCTGGTGTTCTAATTATGTAGGACTTGGTTAGGCAGCCCTGTTGTTGAGATTTCATGGTTGCAGCTTCCCTACTGTGTCTACAAAGCACTATGTAGCAGCAGCTAGAGGGAGCAGTGACATTTATGTTCTTACTATTGGGTTGTAAGAGTTCTGTATTAGCCAAGGTTCTCTAAAAGAACAGAATGGGTAAAATGAATATGTATTAGAGAGGATTATTCATTAGAGTGACTTACAGGCTGTGACCCAGTGAGTCCAATAATGGCTGACTCCTGAAGGAAAGTCCAAGAATCTAATAGTTGTTCAGTCCATGAGCCTGAGTCTCAGCTGGTCTTTGGTCTACATTGGAATCCTGAAGAAGTAGGTTCTATCACCATTGGAAGGAATGCCTGAGAGCAGGATAGATGATCTTCAGCAAGAATGGAGACAAGCAGGCAAAAAGCCAAAGCTCTTTTCTGTGTCCTTTTTTAAGGACTGTCACTTGAAGGTGTGACCCAGATTTCATGTGAGCCTTCAGCCCTCAAATGACCCAGTCAAGAACATCTCTCATAAGTGTGCCTAGATGTTTGGGTTTCAGTTGACTCCAGATGTAGTCAAGTCAACAACTGAGATTAGTTCTTTATCTGTTTCTTGCTTTTTGGAGACAGGGTCTTGTTATATATCTTAGGCTAGTCTAGAACTCAGTGATTGATCCCCTGTCCATCAACCAACTAAGTACTAGGACTTCTAAAAGTGGTTGAAGGGAGAAAGATTTATTGAGTTGAGTGACACTGTTAGTAACTACTCATACACAGCTGGAGTTCTCTGTTGTCATTATCATATCTAGTTTATATGTCACATAACATGTATACATATCACACCAAGGACAAATATCACATATCAAGTACATATCTTTCATTTTAACTTTAAAAAGTGGTGTGGCAACAAAAGAAACATGACAATAAGGAAGCTCCTTAATCAGGAAGGTGACAGACCGCAGAGCCTCTGGTTTTAACACAACCAGAACTCACTTCCTAAATGCAATGCCGTGAAAACGGAAACACTTTCTATTCTTCTATTTAAAAGATATGTCTGACAATTTGGACTTTTTGTAAACTGGGGTTTCAGTTTGAATCCTTACCAAAATGTGAAGTTGGACTTGTTCCATCATAGAGCCCCTTTCTTGAAGGATTCGGCAAGCCCGGATTTTCACATCGCTGAGAACGCCCACATCACAGCCTTACATGCTGACAGTGTTGCAGGGGCTTAGCTTGGAGGAGAAGCAAACATGTCAGATTTCAGATGATGGCATCCATTCCAAGACTGCATACTTTTCAATATTTTGAGGGAATCAAACTCTCATTTCCCTCCTAAATGAGCTTGGTGAAATAACTGGCCTTGGTCTAAGCAGTTAGTTCCTGGTTTTTCTGTTGATATATATTCTGACTCAAAAAAAAAAAAAAAATCCCTAGAGGTGTAAGTCTCTGTGGAAGCTGGAAGGGCTCTCTCCACTGTGAATGGCTACAACATCTTTGAAAGAACATTCAATTTCTTTGCTAAAATAGCCACGAGGGAGGAAAAGACTTTTTTTTTTTTTTTCTGTAAGGAAGATCTTGGTACTCTGCACAGATGGTACATTCTCTGTACTTAGCATCACAGACACCTAGATTGCCAGGGAGAAAGCAGTGCCGCCCATTACAACAGTGCATTATTTCCCTGCTTCATGCTGCCCATTGCAACAGTGCATTGCTTTATTCCCCTGCCTCACACCGCCCATTGCAACAGTGCATTATTTCCCTGCCTCACACCGCCCATTGCAACAGTGCATTGCTTTATTCCCTGCCTCACACTGCCCATTGCAGCAGTGCATTGCTTTATTCCCTGTCTCACACTGCCCATTGCAGCAGTGCATTGCTTTATTCTCTGTCTCACACTGCCCATTGCAACAGTGCATTGCTTTATTCCCTGCTTCATGCCGCCTATTGCAACAGTGCATTGCTTTATTCCCTGCCTCACACCGCCCATTGCAACAGTGCACTGCTTTATTCCCCTGCCTCAAGATGGCTCTGAAGAGTCTTCTAGCAGGCCAAAATGAACTCTGTCGTCCTTTCACGGTGTCCATGTCATGAGAACAAGGTTTTGATTTTGGTTTGTTTTTTATCTGCAGAAAGGATTGAAATATAAAATTCGTTTCTTAGGCCTTGGCTGGGAACATGGATACAGATGTTACTTATTCATGGATGGACTTAACTTGGGAATGTTTGGGACTCCATGATGAGTGTGTGATCTTCTCACCTCACAGCCATGTGTAGCTAAGCTGTCTCTGAGTTAGGTCATTAGACAAGGATAAGCGTGTGGATTGCCACAGCTGAAGGAAGTATTGTCTGCAGGTGTTTAGGAAAACCTCAGAGCTCTGAAGATTACCTCTGCTCAGAAAACCTCAAATTGAGTGACAAGTCCTCAAGTTCCCTGTGCAAGCCTGCCCTCTATCATTTGGCAGGATGGGTGGCACTTGCTTGCATTTCTTACCACGCACCTTGTCAGTGTTTGAGTTGTCACTATATCTAACATCAAAGAGCAAGGCACACAGTCTTCAGTGCCAAAGAGGACATTCAAGGTACCAGGTTCTGAAGCCAGGCCCTTGGGCAATGTCCTTGATTGTTTGTTTGAGTTTTTGTATTGTTTTTGTTTTATTTTGTTTTTGAGACAGGGTCCCACTCAAGGCCCAGGCTGGCTTTGAACTCATGATCCCCTGCCTCAATCCCCCAATACAGGGATTACTGCCCTGGGCCATAGCATTTTACCTGCACCTTTGTTTTCTCTACTCCAGTCAAATAATAGCAGCCTCAACATGATCCTTCATATAGAATTAAATTTTACTGAATTAAAGTTTTAGGATTAATTTTTAAATTTTGTGTGATTTATTTCTTTTATGAAAACAGGAAATGTTCATTACTTTGCTCTGAAATGAGAAAAAAATTCAGCTTTCTTGAGCATTTATTTTTCTAATAGACAATATGAAAGAAATTAGTTGCTACTTCAGAAAAATAAATTGTATGTAAGAGTTTTATGTGCAAATTGTTTAGGGTTTTTTTTTTTTCCAGGAAACTGAGCTAAAGAAGTCTACATTTCATCAGGTTCTCAAAGGTCAATTAATCAAAAATGTTAAGAAATGCCAACTGAAGTTGTATAACACAATGTTTCTAAAAACAGAGTCGGGGCTGGAACGACAGTGTGGCCAATAAGAATGCTCACTGCTCCTGCTCTCCCTTCCCTGTTTCCTCTTCTCTCTTCTTCTCTCCCTGTCCCTTTTCACCTCCCTCCTTCTCTCTCCCTCCCTCTTCCTTCTCTTTTCTTCTTCCCTTATTACAGAGCCCCATTCTGTAGTCCATGATAGCCTGGAATTCTATATGCAGCCCAGACTGGCTTTGAGTTCAGAGCAACCTCCCTACCCTAGACTCCTGGTGCTGGAATTAGAGGCATGAACCACAGTGCCTATGGGCCTGCTGGTCTTTTTCAGTCTGTCATAGTTTTGCCCTTTCCAGCCTATCACAGGGTTGGAACCACACAGGCAGCCTTTTCAGATGGACTTCTTTCACTTAGTAATATGCATTTGAATGTCATCCATCAGGCCAGGAACAGTGTGGCAAATCCTTGTGCTCCTAGTGACTCCAGATGCTAAGGTAGGAGAGTCCTTTAGCTGAGTCTGAAATGAGCCTGACGCCATAGCAAGACCCCACTTCCAGGAAGGCGTTGTCCTCCATGTCTTTTCTTCATGGCTTCCTAGCTCAGTTTCCAAGGTTTTTTGTAATCTTGAGCAAAGCTACTTACTGTGCCACTTTGGTTTCCCTGGCTGGGATGAAATGCCCTGACAAAAAGCAGCGTAGGGAAGAAAGAGTTAATCCTGGCTCACAGCTCCAGTTATTGTCCATCGCGGTAGGTCACATCACATCACATCCATAGTTGAGAGCAGAGAGAAGAGAATTGGTACATGCCTCAGCTACCAACCAATCTCAGTTTCTCACTCACAAAGCTTGGGAATGGTGCCACCACATTCACATCAGGTGTTCTCCCCTCACCCTGTACAACTAAGACACGCCCTGCAGACACGCCCACAAGCCAGCCTGATGGAGACAAGCCTTCTTTGAGACACGTGTTTCCCTGGTGACTCTAGGCCATTAGACCCAACTGTAGCAGCTGCTATAAAACATCATGTGCAGGTTTCTGAGTGAACGTAAATCTTCACCCGTTTGGGGCAACGCCAGGAATCATGGTCAGCCAGAAAACGACCTTCGTTTTTGTAATAGACCACAAAACTTTGACCAACCATTACCATCACCAGGGCCACTCTATGGTGAAGCCAGCATCACTGTTGAGCTGAGACTCTTCTCATGGTCTTCAGTGGAATGAGTCATTTTTTGTTCTTGAGACATTCAAAGGGATGATTGGGGAATTTTCCTAGCCGTGTGTGAGAAACTTCTGAGCCAGAAATAGTGTTATTACATTTTCAGTGAATCTTCTCAGCAGCCTTGAAAGACACGAGCAGAGTTGAATGATAGGTGAGGAAACACAGGGTCAGCTGTGTTCAGTTAGCCTGACCATAGAGCCACGCTGTTGTCTTCTGGCAGAGCTGAACACTACCAGAACTGAGATTCTGGGTCCCATAGTTTTGCTGCTGTCCCACTGGCTGCACTTGTGCATGTATTTAGCTTTTTATCACTCAGAAATTGAAATGGTCCCAGAATCAAAATATGCTTAAGGTTACTTTCATGACAGCACCATCAAAAACATTCTTTTAAAATAAAAATATAGAAAAGTTAAGATGAGGTTTCATTTTCTTGTCAATTATTTGTTTGCTTGTTTTTATCACTGTCTCACTGTGTGTGTAGCTTGGGCTTGCCTGGAACCCATAGCGATCCACTGGCCTCTGTCTCCTTGGTGCTGGGATTAAAGGAATTTGCCACCACACTTGGCAGGATTTCATTTTTACAAAACCAAAATAAAAAAATTGAATTCCCTATTTAATCTTTAGTAGAGTAGAAGGAGAGAGAATGGCTATGGTGGTTGAGTAAGAATGGCCCCCGTAGGTTCATATATTTCAAGGCTTAGTCACCAGGAAGTATTGCTGTTTGAAAGAATTAGCAGGGTTATGAGGGGTGGCCTTGTTGTTGCCAGGCCCAGTTCCTTTCTCTCTCTGCCTGTGGATCAGGATGTTAAGGTCTCAGCTATGGCTCCAGTTCCTGTCTGCTGACCACTTTGCTCCTGAAAGACCCCCCGAAGAGGTACTTTCGTAGAAGGAGACCCGCACCCAGGAATCAGCGAGACCACGAGCTTGGATGCAAAACCGCAAGAGGCTTTATTGGAGATACGGGTACCCGGGCGACTTAGCTTCTGTGAGGCCAAGCGCCCCGAGCCAAGGGAAAGGGGTCCTTATATAGGGAAAAAGGCGCAAGCTAGGAGCAGGGATTCTATTGGATAATTCTAATGAGGCATTGTACAGAGCTATTCCCATTGGTCAATGTATATGAGGCGCTATACAGGGTTATTCAAATGAGGCAAAGTACAGAGTTATTCAAATGAGGTGAAACATAGAGTCTTTCAAATGAGGCGAAATACAGAATCATTTCTATTGGATGGTTCAAATGAGACACAGAGCCATTCCAGATCAGCATATTCTCAAGGTCTGGTGTCTGGTACAATAGACTTAATTCCCCCTCCCTCCGCGTCCAGATGGCTGATCTTGGGGGCGGAGACCTTGGGACGGTGTGTTTCTCATCGGGCGGGGGCTCAGGGGCAGGGCTCCAGGCCGGCTCACTTGGTGTTTGTTCTCGTGCCAGCCCACCTGGTGCTCGCCCTCGTGCTGGCCCACCTGGTGCTCGTTCTCGGGCCAGCCCACCTGGTGCTCGTTCTCGGGGCTGGGCTCGTGCGTGCGGCGGTGGCGGGGGAAGTGGAAGCCGCCGGGGGTGGGGATGGGGGAAGCCGACAGGAGGAAGAGGAGACAAACTTGAGAAAGAAAGGGCTAAGGGGCAGGGGTCTTTCACTCCCTATCATGATGATAATGGACTAAGCCTCTGAAACTATAAGCCAGCCCCCAGTTAAGTGCTTTCTTTTATAACAGTTGCTGTGGTCGTGGTGGCTCTTACAGCAATAGAACACTGACTAAGGCAATGGCCTTTACTCAGCACAAAGGTTTTCTGGCACTTACCATGAGTTAATTATTTTCATAAACTGATTTTAAGAGAACTATAATTAGGAAAGTTGGAGGCTACGCCACTGTTCATCATACATTGAAGGATGCCTTTTCACTTTCATAATTTAAACCTTACGATGTCTTAATGACAATATTTTATTTAATTCCTGAGTCAGTTGACTAGTAATTACATGAGGTATACAATAAAATATTTAGTTGATATGATTAAAATTAACTTATATTGCTGATAAGACTCAAACAACTGTGTTTATCAAATTATTGATATGAATAAAATGTGGATTTTTACATATTAATCTGGAGGGTTGGCAAGATACCTCATCGGGTAAAGGGACTTGTTACCAAACCTGATATCCTGAGTTCAATCACCCAAACCCATGAAATGGATGGAAAGAACCAACTTTCGAAAGGTGACCTCTGACCTCAACACATATGCCTTACAGTGTGTACACATAAATAAACGTAATCAAATATTAATATGGAAAGGTACATATTTTCTTCTTCTCTGTGTGTGCACTAGAGACCAAACCCAATGCTTTTACATGCCAGCCAAGTATCCCACCAGTGCACTGCCCCCCAACCCTATAGTTATTTTGGTGGGAATTATGTGTATTTATTAGAGGGGCCACTCATACCATGACACACATATGGAGATCAGAGAACAATTGACAGGAGTTAATTCTATTCTTCTGCCGTGTAGGTTCTGGGGATCAAATTAAGGTCATCAGGTTGGCAGCAGATGCCTTTATCCTCTAGGCCATGTTGTCAACTCAGTGCTACATATTTGGAACAGGATATGACTCTGAGTCCAGGCTGACCTTCAACTTGCTAGACAGTCTAGGCTGATCTTGAGTTAGCAATCCTCCTACACCTGCCTCCCAAGTACATGTACGCACCACCATGTGTAGCCTAGAGGATGTTTCCTGTATAATTATTTCCATCTGTTAGTATGGTCTAGTGTGACTTGCCCCAACCAAAACTCTTGTAGAGGCTTATCTCCTTGATGCAGTTCTTTCTATCAGTGGTGAGACCTCTGGGAGGTGTTAGGTCTCGGGATCACCAGCCTCATTAATGGTTTTCTCAAAAGATTGGGTTAAATGTCAAGAAACCAGGCTAGATGTCTCAGAATGGGTGAGGTTTTATAGGAGTTGGACTTTTCCTTAGGACAGACTGTTACAAAGCTGTTACCCCTTCACCCCTATTTACCCTTTCACCCCCTCTGTATGAATCCACTTGCTGTTCACGCCGTTCTTGCTGTGTGATATCATCCACCATGTAAAGCCACATAACGTCCTGAGGAGATGTTTCCAGGCTGTGAGCTAAACAAATTCCCTTTTCCTTACACTTTCACCTCAAGTATTTTGTCACAGTGACACAAAATGATTTAAGGCATGATTATTTTTCAAGTGAGAATGAGACAGATCTTGTATTTTTAACATTAATATATTATGACTTTAAAGAAAGAAGTATTTTTTATGTAAGTGACTCTTCTGAGGTTATTTTGAAGCAAGCACATTTTTATTTACATGTGTTAACTGTGGACACTCCAAGAATGTTTCTATACAGTGTATAGAGAGGCTTTTTGTCATCACCAAAATAAAAGTTCATTCTCCTAAAGTTATAATTTTGTGCTTAGCCTAGCATATAGTTTGACCAAAAACTATTCCCATGGGTGTAGTACTATTCAAATATTTCTCTCTAGATGTAAAACTAATAAAACTATCTGAGACACTACTGAAAAGAGTAAACTGTATTGCAGGACATAGAAAATAGAATAAATGCAGAGTTATGTATATTAGTCCTTGTGAAGATGGTAGTGGCAAAATTATTCATCTCCCCCAGTGAATCTGTAAAGTGGGTTTACTACTAGGCAAAACCCAACAGACTGATGAACTTCCTCAGAATGCCTACAAGTGAGTAAAACTACAGACATCTCAGACAGATATAGGGTAGGAGAGCAAGGGGGGCACAGCTTTCCTAGAGCACATGTTAATTGATATCATCCAAACAATTGACATGTTGGCATGGGAAAGATTATTGCATCAGGTTAGAGAAACCTTGTGCCAATGGAAATTCAGCATGTGATAGAATTGCTTTTATAAAACGAAGGCAGGAATGAGAGCAGACCATTTGGTAAAAACTGACTTTCTGTATCAGAGAAGCTAGTTCCAGATGCTTAAATAGTATGATGAAAAACACATAACTCCAAAAGGAAAAGGTACCCCTGTCTCTGTCTCTGTCTCTCTGTCTCTCTTTGTCTCTCTTTGTCTCTCTGTCTCTCTCTCTCTCTGCCTTTTGTATTTATAATAAGAAAATGCATTTTTAGTGGATAATAGTGCTATATTCACACAATGGAATTCTGTTATAGGTATAAATAATAAAAGAAATAGGATTCAACCCCAATACATCTCAAAACAGTGATAAGCATAAAAGCAAATTGTGGAAGGTTGGACACACCAGGACCATTTATTTATATAAAGTCTAAGTATACACAGAACTGGTATTTAACTCTGGGAAATTATTTCAGAGGGTCTTGGAACATCAAGGACCCTTCATTCTGGTATTTCTGTAAATTGGAGATTCAGAACAGTTTACTTGAGCAGGGTGGAAACTCGTGAGGCTGCAAGCCTATGTCATCTAGGGCTATAGTCGTTTGAAGACTCGATCTGGGCTGGAGAATCCAATTCTAAGATTGCTCACTAATGAGGGAGATGAAGTTGTTTGTGGGAGGTGCCACTTCTTCACATAGGCTTCTCTGTAGAGCTATAGGCTTGTCTTCCTGGTAACCAGCTTCTCCCAGAGCTGGGTATCTAAGAGAATGAGACAGACCCAGTCACTTTTGGCATAGCCTCAGAAGTTACACATGATTACTTGTACACTCTGTTAGTTGCACATGCAAGTCCTGACTTGCTAATGATAGAAGTAGACAGTTGTGTGACTACCTATGGGTGAGAGAGCTGTCCAAATAAGACTTCTGGGAGGCTGGCTATGATAATACATAATATATATTAGAGAGAGAGAGTACTACATGCTAATCATGGACAGGCATGTATTCATGCAGGTATATATGTATGTATTTCAGGTAAGAGTAATTAATACAACTTTCAGAGTTGTGATCTCCTTTGGAGAAAAAAAAAATCACCCTGGTTCAGTGTGGATAATTGAACCTGAACAAGACTAGAATGAAGTCATTCATAGAAGAAAGAAATGGTAGCAACCTAGACTAGGACAGTGGTGGCAGAGAGAACTGAATGCATTAGAGATGTTTTTAAAATAGAATGAAAAGCTTGCTTCTTTTATTTCTACTGTAAATTATTGTCTTGCCTGCATGTATGTCTGTGTGAGGGTGTCAGATCCCTAGGAACTAGAGTTACAGACAGCTGTGAGCTGACATGTGGGTGCTAGCAACCGAACCTGGGTCCTCTGGAAGCAGCCAGTGTTCTTAACCACTGACCCATCTCTTTAGCCCAAAATAGAATGAAAAGTGATGGTTCCTGATTAGTAGGAGAGTAGCAGGTTCCAGCATGAGGGACAGTCAGATACGTGTGACGATAAGTCTTTCTGCCTTCACCGAGTTCTGCCCGCCGCCACATTAGAGCCCAAGTAACACAGAGAGACTTATATTAGGTACAATGCTGCTGGCCAATGACTAGGATTTACTTGCTAGCTCAGTCTTAATTATCAACCACAATTAATCTATATATTTTATATTAATCTATATATTTTATAAGACTTACCTGACTGAGGACACCGGCGGAATACACCCTGTCTTCCTGGCAATGACATGGCAACTGCTTCTTACTACATTTCCCAGAATCTCCTTCTCTCCTAGTCCCACCTATCCTGCTTTCCTATTGGCCAACAGTGCTTTATTTATCAACCAATAAAACAAACATATACACAGAAGGACCTCCCCCATCATCTCCTCTTTTCTGTCTAAATAAAAAGGGTTTTAACATTAACATAGTAAAATATATAACAAAACAGTTATCAAGAAAGAACTATAGTTACAATAGTCCATTAACATTTAGCAAGATTTAAAGAAAATATCATCTGTCTTATCTTTATGAGTCTAAAGTCTTATATGTAGCTTATCTTTTATAATAACTAAAGAAAACTATAACCATAACTATCTGTCTTCAGCTCCACCAAAGACCACAGAAGGATAATATATAAACTCTAGATCTAACAAAGACATCTCACTACCTGGACAGTCACCCAAAGTGCTAAAGTAAGCAAGTTGCTGGCTGAAGTCTCCACTTGTTTTAGCCGCCCAGCACCATATGTGATCTAAGAGAAATGATTGTTGAAACAGACGCTGTAGTCCATGTCTGTAACCCTGGCACTCAGAAGGCCAGGAAGGAGGACTAAAGAATGAATTAGACTAACAATGAGAACTAGATTGCATTTGATCCAACTGTGACACCTAAGGAGTTATTATCTAATCTTGTTAGAATTTAATTCTCTTAGCTGAAGAAAAAAAGTTGTTGAAGAAGAAGTCATGGTTCTCTGGCCTCCTGACACTAAAACCATATAATTGTTTCTCACTTTTGTGGTGCAGAGTGTTACCAAAAGTGGGCAATGTGTGAAGAGATCATAAGCCACAGAAATCATCTGTCACATGCTCTTTGGTTTCAGGGAGCTTTGCAAATCATACCCTACAGGCACTGACTTGTTCACTGTTCCCTTCCACATGGAGCCCTCAAGACACACAGCCTTGTTCATGAAGTGGCATTTGATCTATAGAGATTTTACTTTTCTTTTGAACAATAACCAAACCGTGTAAACTATGGAATGGTTTGGTGGTGGTGGCTGATTGGTTGATTGGTTGTTTGGTTTTTCTAGTCCTGATCTAGAACTTGCTGACCGTGAACTGATCCTCCTTGCTCTACCCTGAAAATTCTGGGGTTCTGTACCACCACCCTAGCTGGTGAGGCTCTGAGGGAGAATTGTGTGGGGTTTTTGGGGGGGAGGGGATAATCACTTGGGTTTTAAACATTTGAGCAAATAAGCATGTGTGTTTTACCACAGACCTTCCTTCTCCCATCTTCTCCCCTCTCCACCCCACCCCTCCCCACCCTGCCCCACCTCACCCCAACCCACAGGTGTTGCTTTGCTCCCAATCTACATAGCCCCCATGTTCAGAGCTCCTACACTGCTCTTCTTAGCCTACATAATTCCATACATTCTGTTTTATACTTAAAGCTCTTGTCACATTCTGACTGGCTCTAAGTGTTTCTGGCGGCAGCCCTGTGACTTCCAAGTCTCTTTGAATCGACACTCTTGCTGAACATTCTTATTCATCCTTGTTTCAGTAATATGGAAGTCACAGCAAAGGCCACTTTCAAATCCTGGTTCTGGAGCGTAGTAGGTGCTGTGGCCCTCCCTGTAAAACCCGTTGTGATGGTTCTCTTCAAGCAGCCTTTTCTCAGCCTATTGTTAAACTTGACACACTTTGGTAATTGTCCTTCTAGATTACTAACTGAGCAATCTAACATTTACATTGCAATCCAGTGTGTGGGGATTCTTTTCAAAGCAGTATTTTTAATGAAGGTTGTGTGTTCCATGCAGAGCTGCTGAAAGTTTTCCTACTTTATTCCTTCAAGGGGCTTCATATTCTTTGAAGGAAAGCAGTAAACTGGGTGCAGATCTTCAATCTCCCTGTCGACTTCATCTCAGATGTTTTAAAGTCAGTAACCTCTAGACACTTAATGTTTTAATGAAATGTTCCAAACGTTAGCCAAATAATGCTCAAAGAACTCTAGCTTTTATTTAAGTTCCCTTCTGCCTCCTTTAGACATCTGTGGTTAGCTGGTATTTTGCATAACAGAAAGAATATAATTGCAGTAAGGATGCTAAATGAATAAGTCAACTACTTAATTTACTATGATAACATCATTGCTATCTATAGAAGAGACAGGCCTGCTTACATATCAGAGGATCTGAATGCTTGGTTAAGGATTCATTTTGAAAAGAAAAATGATAACCCTTTTCAAATACATTGAGATGTTGAAAATCTTTGCTGTGTGTTAAGTTGTTGACCCTATTCCCTTTGGGTGTGTCCTCAATTTCTTTTACTTTCCATGTCAAATTTTAAATCATGGGAAAGTCTGCCTTGCTACAGACAGCTGCAACATATACAACCTATCTGTGACAACAATTTTCAAACATCTGGAAAGCAAGCATGATCCTATGACCCCAGCTAAAGGCAAACAAATGGCTACAGTCATTTCCTCAGTTTCTCAGCAGGAGGCAGCTTCTAGACTATAGCACAAGAGAAAACAGGCAGGCCCAGGTCTTCTAGCTGAAATGGAGGAGCAGACCATGGTAACTGAACAAGCGTTGCTAGGTAGCTGGAATTGTGACAGTGACCCTGAGGGCAAAGCTGTGAAGAGCCAGGTCCTGGTCTTCTAGTTGTGGGATTGTGGACAGTGGTCCTGAGGAGGGTCTCTGAAGACAGTACTCCTGAACTCTACACAAGTTCCCATAAGTCTGGCTAATGCATAAGAGTAACTAGAAAACTTGGTCAGAAGTTATTTTTACCAGGAAACAGAAAATGAATGGATCTCAGTGTCCATTTAAGGCCAGACATCATTTTCTCTTCCTCCATCCAGAATAAAGGACATCATCACCTGCATCCTTAGACACTTTGACGTTGCCTGCATCAGTAGACACTAGGTAGAGATTTCCAGAAAGATCACCTAAAGAGTAGCCCCACAATAAAGGATTCTCTACCTCTGCCTTCAAAGATTTGATCTTGAAAGGGTAAAATTATTACATAAGCAATTTTACTCTACTCTAAATGCAATGATCAGCAATACAAAATTGAGAATATATAGCCAGTGACCAAAATTAATTAGACATGGAGCAACAGAACAGCATCCCCCAATTCAGCCTGCAAAGACCCAGAAATGACAGAGAAGTCAGTAGCCAACAGTGTTCAAATGGCTGTTGTAGCTATAATCATTAGATTTTGGGGGGGGGGGAGGAAAAATGTGTAACATGAAAAGGAATGAAACTATAAGAAAATTCATGAATTTCTGGAGATTATTTTTTTATACCTGAAATTTAAAAACAGGACACAGAAGGAAAAAGAAAAATACAGAAAAATACAGAAACACAAAAGGAAATATATAGAAGGAGTTAACAAGAAGATAGACACTGTAGAAGAAAAGATCCACTAAAATATGTAGCATGTAAACTGACCTGGAAGCTGAGAGGGGAAAGAAACCTGGAATATATGGAGAAGGTTCAGCAGTCATATGATTGAACACAAACACAGGACTTTCGGCAAGTGGGGTGGAAAGAAAGATTAAAGAATGGCCAGATGCTTGCCCAATTTGGTGAATACTATGAATGCACACAGATCCTTTCCAAGTATAATAATCTTAAAGGAAAACAAGGCATGTCGTAATCTAACCACTGAAACCTATGTTAAACATGAAATGTGAAAAGCACACAGGAATGTAGATTTATGTCACGTAGAGGAATAAAGATGCTACATGCCTGAACTTCTTATTTCATGTAAGACAAGACAATTCAGTTAATTCTTCAAAAAGTGCCAAAAGGAAAAAAATAATCTGTCAACTAGATTTTCTTTTACATACTAAAAATAGCTCTCTCAAAAGTCAAGGTGCAGTGACTTTTTCAGACATACAAAAATGGAAAGAACTCTTTGCCAGTGTATTTGTGTAACAATGATATTTAAGGGGGTTCTTTGGACAGAAAAGAAATGACTTAAGAGTACTGAATGTAATATGAATGCTTTGTAAATAGTCATTATTTTATTTAGAGAATAATGTACATTTTGTTCAGTATAGGCACAAAGATTTCCTAAATACTGATTTGCAGGTGGCTGAATCTGCCACAGGTAGACACTGGCTGTCCAACAGAAACAAACGTTCCACTCAGAGGCTTTTAAACCAGTAATCACAGAAGCTTTATTAATAGACTACAAACAGCCCACTTTCTATTAGCAGGTGTGAAGATAAATTGCAGTGGGTCTGTGCATCCAAATAGTACTTGGCAGGATGAAGATACTAGGGTGAACCCATTACTTTGCACATTAACCTAAAAATGTAATTTAAATACAACGAATTAACTACAATTGCAAATAGCATGGATGCGTCTCATAACCTTGCCAAGGGAAGGACACCATATATGGAGAGCTGTGAGTCACATAGCTCCAGTAACATACTACAGAATCAAATACAGTAGGCTCTAAAGACAGACGCAAAGGACCGAGGGACTTGTTGGTGGGTGAGAGAGCCTGAAGGAATGACGATGACATTCTTGATCTTCAGACAGAACTCATCAGATGTCCATTGAAAATAAGAATTGTTGAGGTTTTGCTGTCAAGACATACAAGGAACTTGAGTGTGAGTGACAACTCTAGAAATTTCGATGCTCTCAGAATCTCTGGAACAGGTTCTGATCTAAGTTTAAGGGGTATGAAGCTTGTGAGAGTGATAGGAGGGGCCTTTTGGTTCCCAGAGGGAGCTCATTATCACCCAGTGATCAGCTTGTTGAGTCTTCTGGGTGGTTTGTTTTGTTCCTTCCTCACAAGGTCTCTGAGAGTTAGGAAACCACTCTCTGTGTGGGGGAAAAAAAGTGAAGCCCATAGAAGTTACACAATTCCCAAAGATGCTGAGCCAAGATCCAATCCCAAATTTTACTCCAAAACCTATTTTCCCCTCACTCTGGCATCATCTTTCAATGTTTAGCTGCTAATGTGAGGGTTTGAGCTGAAAACTTTGCTTTAAAAATATATCTGAAAATTATTCTTAGAAAAGGTTTTCTGGGATTCATTTATACTAAGGCTCTGTGCATCGAAACTGCCAAAGAAAGAAAAAAGGAAGTAAGTTAAGGAACGCTGTCCATACTGTGTAGTAAGTCCCTCAATTGGTGGCCAACAGTGCTCATCTACTTGCATTTGTCTTGTGAAATTCTCTTGAGCTTTCTGACTGAACTCAAGGGGATGCGCGTGCGCGGGTGCGCACACACACACACACACACACACACACACACACGAATGGGGCTGATTTCTGTTTTAACACATTACACATCATGTTATGTAACTGAATGTTTAGATATAGTATGCCTTAAGCATCAGTCCATCATACTGTAGAAGAGCCTCAGTTATTGGTAGACTTTGGGAAGAGTTTTTGAAAACTCTGTGTCCTAAGATTGACATACCTCCTACAGTAGGCTGTGTCAATCATCCCCTCCTTTGGCTACTTAATAAAACCTTGCCTGATAGGACCAGGGCTTGGCTCAGCCATTCCAAGAGCACCCTGTGCTGCATTCCACAAAAGCCTCTCCTTGGCCCACTTGGAAGAAGGCTCTTGTGTATTTTTCTATATCTGAAAAAACAGTCTCTTGATCTGTTTGATCTCTCATGAATCTGTCCCTAGACTAACCCTAAAAATTCATATTCTTAAATCTTCTTTAAAAACATTTTAAGTCACGCTAATGGTGGTCCCACCACAGGTAGGAATGATGATGCGATTTTGACTTACAGTAAAACCTAACTGTCGTGTGTTTGTGGGTCCTTTTACTCAGATGTGACCGTGGTTTATCAAAATGGGTTACCTGTGATATCTGTGAGGCTACCATCTCGGCGTGAACGCTGCCAATTCACACTCAAACCTATTTCTGACTCTGTTGGTGTGTTTTTACGGCAACTGCAAGAGGAGGACCGGGGAATCGACAGAGTTGCAATCTACTCACCAGGTATAGTAGCCCCCATTTTTAATTCTCACCTCCTCCACATGCCCCACCCCACACAGCTCAGTACAAAAGAATATTACACTGTTCGTTTTAGAAAACATGGGAGCTCTTGCTTTGCAAGTGTGGAAGACAGAGCCCTTTCTGTCCCAGTGGCCCTCAGGACTATTCAATGTCAGCAGATGTGTGCCCACAGGGAGTCTCATTCAAAAGCAGCTCACATCGAATGCCATCACAAGGACAAGCAGGCAATCACATTTCATGTTATTGAGGCCTCTTGTCATTACCCTAGGTGCAGAATATGTTTTTCCGGTAGTTGAGCCCTCAAATGTTTACCAAAATAGAGTCTATGATTTAAGCATATACAATAAGACACTAAAAACTCTCATTTGATGTGACATCTGTTTATTTAAGTGCCAAAAGAATTGTTTTCACTTTGACTTAGAAAAATCTTTCAAACCTACAGAAAGACTGGAGTCACCAGCTACGACAGCCGCCAACTTCTGTCCTTTGAGTATTAACTTCTGTGCTTTAAACACTGCAAACTCATCCAGTAATATATTTGGCAGAACCATTTGGTACCCTCGATCCCCATCACAGCCTTCCCTACTGAATTAATTAGCAGCTTATTGGTGGCTTGGCTGCCAAGTACCAGGTGATTGAAAGCTCTGAGTCTGTTCCTCCCCCATGAGGTCTACACTGATCTGCTCCACTCCATAGGTGACTCCAGATTCCAGCTGAGCCCTGTGGGTCTATGACCAGCAGTTAATTCACTTGTTCCCTCAGCTGCCGGAAAAGCAATTGTTAAATCATCAGGGCTGGCCTAAACACAAAGAGCATCATTATACAAGCTGGTCTATGTTTAGCATAGGCCTGAAAGGTGTGAGGCAAAGGTTAGCAGAGAAATGGGAGAGACCACTCTAAAGCTATTTGAGATTTGGTGGGTTGGAGGTTGTTGTTGCTGTTTTTTTTTTTTTTCCTGACCATTCTTAAATAATTATGGATCAGTGACTGACTAGTTTCATTTAATATCTTCACAGATGGCGTTCGAGTGGCTGCCTCCACAGGAATAGACCTCCTCCTCCTCGATGACTTTAAGCTCGTCATTAACGACTTAACATACCATGTACGGCCACCAAAGAGAGGTAAAAGCAGCCTTGGTAAGGTTTTGTAAATGTGGGAAGGTCTTTGTAAAGAACTTAGCTTTTCCATGAGTAACCCTGAGAAACAAACATGTGGTCTTCACAGTTTTCGTACAGTGAGCCTGTCTGTGCGCTAAGCCAGGCTTCCACCTTGACACAGGAGTGCGTTGTCATTCCATACCTGAATGTCCTTACCATTTTTTCTCTCTTTACGTGTGTGTGTGTGTGTGTGTGTGTGTGTGTGTGTGTGTGTGTGTGTGTGTACAACTCCCAGGAATCAGTTCTTTCCCTCCACCGTGAAAGTCCCTCAGCTTGAATTCAGGTCCTCAGGCTTGGCAGCAGTCACTTGCACCCACTGAACCAACTCACCAGCCTTTCATTTGCCTTGCAGAGGATTTCTTTTGCCTTACAGCTCCAAAGGAATACGTTCATCATGTCAGGGACATATTCTCATATTCTAAGATGAAGCAAATCTTTTTTATGTTTAAACAAAGGGCTTCTCTGGTCTGTTAAACACTAGTAGGAATTAGTTATTTTGTTTCTTTAATGGCTTAAGTTTAGCAGTCTGAAGTCAGTTGTGCAGATGTTCCTTGGCTTCCAGTGTGGTTAGTAAATCCAATGGAGCTGTAAATATAAACTGTATTCAATATACCTGACTTACCAAAGATTATGTCTTTTTTTTTTTTTCTTTTGAGACAAGGTTTCACTCTGTAGCCTTGGCTGTCCTAGAACTCACTCTGTAGACCAAGCTGGCCTCAAACTCAGAGATCTGCCTGCTTCTACATCCCTTGTGCTGGGTTTAGAGGCATTCTTTTTCTCTGTAAATGCTCTCTAAGAAGGCAGGCACTGTGACTCAAGACCACTCTATGTTGAAGGACTTAAATAACTCAAACAAAGAGCATTTTGATTGTTTGGAGGCCAGATTCTCTTGTCTAACAGCAGAAAGGGAATGACTGAATATGGATGAAGTGTAGCACTCAGCAAAGTAGACCTGAGTTTCCGTATACAATTGTACAA
Organism: Cricetulus griseus; assembly: GCF_003668045.3. Lineage (NCBI taxonomy): Eukaryota > Metazoa > Chordata > Mammalia > Rodentia > Cricetidae > Cricetulus > Cricetulus griseus. The sequence continues at coordinate 1,813,992 of NW_023276807.1, forward strand.
ACTGAGAATTCTCACTGGAAATCATGACTAATCCAATGATTTCTCAGTGTTTTAAATGCGGCTGCTATCAAGCTGGGTGAGGAAAACTAAAGTAGAAACTGATCGTAGGTGATTTGTTTTTCTTTTTCTGTCTCAAAGCTGTGGGATCCCTACCCAGCTTCCCTAGAAGGAGATTGGGCTATGAAGTTTTCAGGGATCAAGAATCTGAAATGTGTGGAGAGAACTGTAACCCAAATGGGGAAATCTGGTAAACTCAGCAGTGTTTTTAAGGAATTTTTTGTTTTGTTTTTGGTCTTTTAAGTCAGTATCAATATAGAGCCCAATCCTACTGTCCCCTCTCCCCCTGTTTGGAGTGTAGGTATGCTCCACCATGTTTGGCTTCTTATATAGTTTTAAAGAATTGTGTAGTGGCTTGTGAGAACTAAAAATACTCAGAATGTTGTATAAACTATGAATTCACACACACCAGGCTCTGTGGACAGAGGACTCATTCATACCGAGTCCAGTATGGCCACATGCCATGTGTACATGGGACAGCAGGCTGTAAGTGTTGTGGATCCTTAGGCACTGACAGCTTTGTGCCTAAGCCAGGGGAACAAGAGGACCTGTATCCCAGGTTGGAACAAGGAGACATGTCATAACAGGAAAGCCTACTTGCCAGTTCTGCGCCTCCTTTAGTGGCCATGGCTGTTCGTCATTTAAGTCTTAAACAGAAGCAGGAATATAGAATATAGAGCAAAAAAGCCTGAAAACTAATTACCTTCCTCTTGTTCTTGGAAAGGAAGAAAAGGTACCCCATGTCACTAGATGATATAACTTTCCCTGCTAAGAAGAATCATTTGATTGGCACTCCTAAAGCCATTTCTCATTTAGCCATGCACAGGAAGTTAGAGACCTGGCTTCTTAGTGATATGATTTGAGGAATGAGGTCGAAAAGGCAAAGTAACTGGTGGTAATGACTGTCTCATTAGAGACCCAGATAGCCAAGACCTCCTCAAATTATGTTTGTGGATAACAAGAATTTCCATGGCTCATTATATTAGTATATCTCTCTGACATTAGTATTCTGGGACCAATAAGTGTATGCAGAGATGTTGGTAAACATGCCATTATTATTTTGTGTGTGTGTGTGAGAGAGAGAGAGAGAGAGAGAGAGGGAGAGAGAGAGAGAGAGAGAGAGAGAGAGAGAGAGAGAGAGAAAGAGAGAAAGAGAGAGAGAACCATACATGATTTAAACCAAAGAACTATTGCTAAGCAATTAGGAAAATTTTTATCTTCAGTGGCTTCTCAGGGTCAAGGGTTGGGGTTATTATTGTCACCTGTGCCTTGACAGCACCATAGTGTCATATCATCCTTGTTAGAGCAACCTGACAAAAAAATTGGTAAACTCTAAGTCCACCAAGGCTCTACCAGTGCATAAGCCAAAAGATAACCTCACTTTCAGCCAGGTCTGAGACCTATAACTTATCATTATCTGTTTTTGGTTTTTTTTTGTTTGTTTGTTTGTTTGTTTGTTTGTTTTTTTTCTCTGTGTAGCTTTGGAGCCTATCCTGGCACTCACTCTGGAGACCAGGCTGGCCTCGAACTCACAGAGATCTGCCTGCCTCTGCCTCCCGAGTGCTGGGATTAAAGGCGTGCACCACCAACGCCCAGCCTGGTTTTTCTTTTTTTTAATTGTTGTTAGAAGGCATTGTGGTAGCATGTTAGTTTGTTGTTATTATTGTGTAGAATAGATAATACATTCATAAGGCCCAGCACCCAAAATCACCTAATCCCTGCTCCTCAGATACCCGTTTTTGGCACTTATGCCAATATGTACACATGTTTTAGGCAAATAGCAACATATCATACATAATATTTGTGTCATTTGTATCGTGTTTCAGGGAAGCAGAGCCACATGAATATTATAAAATAAAGATTTATGGTAGGGACGTGAGGAGATAGTTAGCCAGTAATGTTCTTGCCTCACAGTTCTCTGAACACATATAAAAAGAATCTAGCATGGGGGCACCAACCCAGTGCTGGGGAGGCAGGGACAGGCAGATCCCTGGGACTCCTTGGCCAGCTGGTCTACCCTAATGGTGAGCTCCAGGCCAATTCTCAAAGGTGAATGATGTCCCAAGGATGACACCCAGCTTCATCCTCCAGCATCCCCACACACATGCCTTTGCCTGTCTCTGCCACCCCAGCACACACTCACACAATCACACATATACCCATCCAGACACACCCCAGCACACACACTCACACAATCACACATATACCCACACAGACACACCCCAGCACACACACTCACACAATCACACATATACCCATCCAGACACACCCCAGCACACACACTCACACAATCACACATATACCCATCCAGACACACCCCAGCACACACACTCACACAATCACACATATACCCATCCAGACACACCCCAGCACACACACTCACACAATCACACATATACCCATCCAGACACACCCCAGCACACACACTCACACAATCACACATATACCCACACAGACACACCCCAGCACACACACTCACGACAATCACACATATACCCATCCAGACACACCCCAGCACACACACTCACACAATCACACATATACCCACACAGACACACCCCAGCACACACACTCACACAATCACACATATACCCATCCAGACACACCCCAGCACACACACTCACACAATCACACATATACCCACACAGACACACCCCAGCACACACACTCACACAATCACACATATACCCATCCAGACACACCCCAGCACACACACTCACGCAATCACACATATACCCATCCAGACACACCCCAGCACACACACTCACGCAATCACACATATACCCATCCAGACACACCCCAGCACACACACTCACACAATCACACATATACCCACACAGACACACCCCAGCACACACACTCACACAATCACACATATACCCATCCAGACACACCCCAGCACACACACTCACACAATCACACATATACCCACACAGACACACCCCAGCACACACACTCACACAATCACACATATACCCATCCAGACACACCCCAGCACACACACTCACACAATCACACATATACCCACACAGACACACCCCAGCACACACACTCACACAATCACACATATACCCATCCAGACACACCCCAGCACACACACTCACACAATCACACATATACCCACACAGACACACCCCAGCACACACACTCACACAATCACACATATACCCATCCAGACACACCCCAGCACACACACTCACACAATCACACATATACCCATCCAGACACACCCCAGCACACACACTCACACAATCACACATATACCCATCCAGACACACCCCAGCACACACACTCACACAATCACACATATACCCATCCAGACACACCCCAGCACACACACTCACACAATCACACATATACCCATACAGACACACCCCAGCATACACACACAATCACACATATACCCATACAGACACATAAAAATATTTATGTAGGAGAATGACCTTTAACAAATTATAGCTAGAGAAGAGGAGTCTGAAAGGGGAGCTCGAGGGATCGAGAAAAGTCAGAAATGTTGGAGCTGTGGCGCCATGGGATAACTGGTAGCTCATTAGGGAACCTGGAAGTCCACACACATCCAGATCTTAGTGGAGGCCCGAGATGAAGTGCTTTACTGTAAGTGGAGAAATTCTTGTGGTGTTAAATAGAACTTTCTGGCACAGGGCTTTGAGTTCAATTCCAGTACCAAAAAAGAAAAATCTTTCTGCAGTATTAAAAATGTTATGTTTCTGCCCTGTCAAATATAGTATAAGTAAATCGACTGTAACTGGAGAACTGGATTTTTCAAGTAATTTAAATTTAACCAATGGGAAGTTACAGAATTATTAGTCAGAAAACAAACAAAAAAAAGTTAAGTTCAAGTGGGGTGACTGTCACTAAAACAATGTGTTGTGTTGTTGAAATCACTGAGTAGATTTTGTATTCTTGTTACAAAAAAAAAGTATGTGAAGTAATAAATATCTATATTTAGCCATTTCACAGTGGGTACACATTTCAAAATAACATATTAATGATAAATGTATATACTTTTTACTTGTCAGTTTAAGATAAGTAGTTAAAATTAAACAGAAGCATGTGGCCAGTGATCCCATATTGGACAGGCCATTTTTAGAAGTCTGAATCTGGTTCTGGGCCTGAATTTGCTGTTAAACAACAAATGTTACAGATAAGAGGTAACCTGACACAGTGGGAGAGAGTAGGTGCGGCTGGTATCAGCAGACATCCTGTGTTTGCCCCACTCCCAGCCTCAGCCTCACTCTCAGCCTCAGCCTCATTCACAGCCTCAGCCTCACTCCCAGCCTCAGTCTCACTCCCAGCCTCAGCCTCACTCCCAACCTCAGCCTCACTCCCAGCCTCAGCCTCACTCCCAACCTCAGCCTCACTCCCAGCCTCAGCCTCACTCCCAGCCTCAGCCTCACTCCCAGCCTCAGCCTCACTCCCAGCCTCAGCACCCTTCAAGACATGATGCCCTCGGCTTCACTTCCTCCTTCCAAAATCTCACTTAGATTTCCCTTTTGCTTAGCCCTGACTCAGAGCCTCTCAGAGAACGCTATTCCTGGAAACACACTACAGTTTCACACATTGAGCAGGTATAAAGGCCTAAAGGTATAAGGCTTCTCTACCTAGCAGGAGGCTGTGATGACCTCACCATGCAGTCCTTCCCCAAGGCTGTTGTGCTGAGTCTGTCTGGAGGAGTCCTCTCACCATGTCAATGCTTGTTTTATGATTCACTGGCAGAACATGGAGATGTCACCATCTTTTGCCTCAGCTTACATGCAGCATTGCGTCGCCGGTGTATATGCGTGTATGTCAGGAAAATGTGTAGAACTGTTGTGATAGAGGGAGTGTGGATCTGAAGTTAAGTTTTAAAGAAGAAAAATATTAAAGGCATTAAAAGAAGTTTTAAAAGATGTTTAGGAGTGTTTCTATGCCTGTAAAATGAGAAAAAGAAGTCTATAACTACATCAGTCTAGCAGAGAGGAAAAAAAAATGTGATGCCACAGTGAACACAGAAAGACTGATATAAAAAAAATATAAGTTTTGCAGGCATATAGGTGCTTGCCTCAGATTTTAGCTCAGGATACAGAGGCCAGAGGATCATGAGATGAATTCAAGGCTGGCCTGAGCTACGTAATGAGCCACTGTCTCATAATCAATTAACTAATTAAATCTACACAGTAGAACCCATAGCCTGAAGATTATTTTTTAAACTAGTCCATTTTTACTGGGTGTTGGTGGCGCACGACTTTAATCCCAGCACTCGGGAGGCAGAGGCAGGCAGATCTCTGTGAGTTCGAGGCTAGCCTGGTCTCCAGAGCGAGTGCCAGGATAGACTCCAAAGCTACACAGAGAAAAAAAAAAAAAAAAAAAAAAAAAAAAACGAATCCATTTTTAATGATTTTCTGATAGAAATTTCCTTTGCTTTAAAATAAAGATCAACCTCATTCATGAATGTGATAAAACACCATGACCAAGGCAACATAGAGAAGGGTTTGTTTGGGCTTATGGTTACAGAGGAATAAGAGTCCATGACCATTGTAGCAGGGAGCATGGCAGCCGGCAGGCATGGAACTGGAACAGCAGCTGAGAGCTCACATCATTATCCAAAAGTAGGAGGCAGAGAGCCTGCCCCCCACCTCCTCTAAGAAGGCCACACCTAATCTTCCCAAACAGTTCCACCAGCTGGGACCAGACGTTCAAAGATATCCTATGGGGGCCATTCTTATCTAAACTACCACAACATAGGATACTATTTGGGAGAGAACTTTGTTAACCATTGGAAATTCATATCAGCTTGAGGATGTACCTTTTCAGAAGGGAACTGTGTTGTGGCGGGGGGGGGGGGGGGTAATTAGGAGGTTTTATTTTACCTGAGCTATGGGTTCCACCAAGTCACAGCAAAGTTCTGGACAGGGTACAGAAGAAATGGTTTCTAGAACGCAATGTCCTTGTGTGATAAAGCTGTATTCCAATGTGAGCTTGCAGCCTTCTAGAACTCAGTGCTCTTGTTTCTGTTGCCATTGATTCCAAACACGTTTACTGAAGCTCTGGAAGGTTCCCTGTTGGACATTCTACCATATCAGCTCTTCTCCAAGCCACTTCTCTGGCTTACATGGATTTCTTCATTGATTAACTTTTTGTGATTACTATACTGAAGGATATTGGAAACAGATTGTTCATGTTCACAGAGCCAAATTATGATTTCGGAAAGGACTTATCAGATAAACAAGCACATTTTTATTAGAGCCTCAACACATTTTAGATTTTTGGAGACATCTGCTGCCTGTATAGAAGATACCAAATCAAGGAATTTAATCTTTCACTTTTTTATCATTTTCATAACTCTGTGCCCTTTACAGCATGATACTAAGGCCCAAACAGCTATTCTTAGTCTTTGGTAAACAAGGTAGGATAGAAGTTGTCCGGTGTGCGGGGCAGGTGTGTAGTGTTAAGATTACTACAGTGTTTTTTATTTTATTGCCTTTACATTTGCAAATTCTAAATGCTATATGTGTTTTCCTCACAAGTGTCTAAATGGGAAAAACATCAACAATGATGTCAAGGCCACAGAGAAGTTGTAGACCAACCACTTAATAAAGATTCACAGTGAGGCTGATCCTGACCCTCCTGACTGGTTTTGAACTTGTGTTCCAAGTTTTTTTTTGCTTGTCCATCTGTTGGTACTTTTACTGTTTTTTAGGTCTGGGGAATCAGGCCCAGTGCCTAGTGTGCTAGACAAGCTCCCACGCCACACCCACCACTGGGGGTTACCCTTCCCTTTTCCCTTGGCCATGACTGTATTCATAGTATTTGAACTCCAAGAATAAAATAATGGGTATTGATTCCAAAGTTCTGGAGTCACCCTCATGTGAATTTAGTTCCTTGATTTATAGACTGATATTTTAAAAACTGTTATTCAGTGTAATGGTGAAGGATTCCCATAATGGATGGACCTGCCTCATGGCCTTGTCATTGTCTCATAGATCTGGGAATAGCAATTCTTCATTTAAGGTGTCCAATTTATATTACATTTTTATTTACCTATGCATTTACCTATGTAGGAGGGCATGTACTTTGAGTGTGTGCACTGTGCATGGTTGCACACATGTGGAGGTCATACGACAACTTGTGGGAGTCCTTTCCTTACGCCATGTTCCCCAGGATTGAACTCAGGTCATCAGGCTTGATGGCAGGCACCTTCTCCCACTGAGCCATCTCCTGTCTAAGATGTTCAGTTGTTATTTATTTACTTAATTATTTTAAGGCATTTTTTTTATTCTTCTCTCGTATCCTGACCACAGTTATGAACCTCTTTCTTTCAGACCTTCTAAGCCATGAAAACGCAGCAACCCTGAATGATGTGAAGACGCTGGTCCAGCAGCTCTACACCACGCTGTGCATCGAGCAGCATCAGCTCAACAAGGAGCGGGAGCTCGTGGAGAGGTTAGAGAACCTCAAGCAGCAGCTGGCCCCCCTGGAGAAGGTGAGGACCCATCAGACATCCCCCGCATCCCCAATGTTGCATCCCTCACTCGCTAGTACACTCGTGTCTCACTTTGATATACTTGAGTCTGCTTATTCAAATTGGTCCATTAGCTTATTGGTCTGAACCATCCAAAAAGTTTCAATCAGAGCCAAAAGAGGACTCAAAAGGGATTGTCTGGAGCCTTGGTAATAGACCAAGATTCCAGAGGCCCATTTGTACCTTTACCACTGCTAATACAAAGACTAGAGTAACTGCTGACTGGGAGAGCTTCTGAATATAGTGGATGCCAGGTTATAAATGAATATTGTGTGGAATACTATTATGTAAATTTGATTCACTATAGAAAGTATCATTGGTATAGAAAGTAAATCCTAAAGTCATCGTGGATATGCTCCACAGGGTTTTTTTTTTATTATTTCATTTATTTATATGTGACTGTGTGGGCACACACATGCCATGATAAGCACATGGGGACAACAGAGGACAATGTGCAGGAGTTGGTTTTGTTGTGAGAACCTCACAGAGTGTATTTGCATAGACCTAGTTGGTCTGGTCTTCCCTCAGCATGACCTCTTGATACAGAGATGTGGTGACCCTACATGTATGAGGCTTGTGTAGCTGCCTCTAAATAACAATAGAAAGTATAGTTTAGAAAATACCATTGCTAGTAGCATAGCTGTTCATTGCCTTCAAGAATCATGCCACTCTTGCCTGTATCAATGGTACGGTGGGCTTACTTACTCCAGCATCGCCACAAACAAGTGAATCCTATACTGTTCTGTGGAAGCGCATCAAATACACAGTCCCTCACTGTCCAAAACGTAGTTGTGTGACATGTGACTATATTTTCATTTTAAGAAATTGGATAATTGGGATTGAAGAAAGGAATAAGTCCCTTCAATATTGTGCCTCCACTCTCCTAAGGACAGTTGTTATCATATGTCATCTACCGGGAGCCACAATCACGTGGTGTCTTGTTCAGCCTTTAGAACTACTCGATAAGAAAGCTAGTGGCCATAGGAATGGACTTTGGGAGACCATTTCACGCAGAGGGATACTCCCTCAGCCTAGACACACACACGGGGGAGGGCCTAGCCCGATCCCAAAGGATATGACAGACTCTGAAGACCCCCTATGGAAGGCCTCACCCTCCCTGGGGAGCAGAAAGGGTATGGGATAGGTAGGGTGTTAGTGGGGGGCAGGGGAGGAGGGGAGGGAGAGGGAACTGGGATTGACATGTAAAACAATCTTGTTTCTAATTTAAATTTTAAAAATGGAGGGAAAAAAAAAAAAGAAAGAGACATTCTGCAGATCTCATCCTGAACTCCTTTGCCCAGAATTCAGTCAGTGCCAAGTCACTCTGTCTTTCTGCCCTGGGGTAAATGTGAATTAAAACTGATAATAGATGGAATCCGACACACCTCTAAGAAGCCAAGGCAGCTTTTATTCTCCTCTTTCAAAAGTTGGGCTTGCAGTCAGATGACGAGCTGTTAAAACTCACACTCATATTGCCACCAGCTTCTAGGGTAAAACTTGAAGAAAGCACACAGAAATCCTAGTTGTCCCTGTAGACACTGTGTTCTGTGAACACCCCCACAGTTATTTAGGAGGCAGGTTACATTTGCTGGCGTGGAGTCCAGCTTGTTGATAAGCCCCGTTCCATTTGTGGACATAGGGCGGTTTAAAAGTGTTGTAAGCTGTTTCCGAAACAAGTGCCTTAAAGTTGTCCGTGTGTGCCCACCAGGTACGAATTGAAATCAGCAGGAAAGCTGAGAAGAGGACGACTCTGGTGCTATGGGGTGGCCTTGCCTACATGGCCACACAGTTTGGCATTTTGGCCCGGCTTACCTGGTGGGAATATTCCTGGGACATCATGGAGCCGGTCACCTATTTCATCACATATGGAAGTGCCATGGCCATGTATGCATATTTTGTGATGACACGCCAGGTAAGGATGCCTCTCCAGGGCTCTTTACAAACCCAGAGTGGAGTTTTCCAGACCAGTTCTCACTTACATGCTGGCACTTTTGCAGGTGCTAAAGATAGAGAGGGATGTGTGTAACATGGCCTTGGTCACTACAAATCACGTGCATAGATGCTTCCAGAATTAACGTTGTAATAAGACAAGTGGGAACAGAAGTATGTGCCACCGTAGGGGACATGTTCAACTTTTTGCTTGATATTTATTTATAATGCTTTTTTACAATGCTGAGGTTCAAACCCAGGGCCTCATACACACTGTCACTTACCTTCATCTCCAGCCATAATGGCTTGATTTTCTATACATTTATGTAAATATTTTACATATAAATATATGCCACCCAACTTTTTTCCTAAAAGAAAGGTGAACCGTAAGAACTCGGTCACTTTATCCTGAGTCTATCCTTTATCAACCAAGGCCACCTCAGTGAATACTAGTATCTTGAACCAGCTTTTGTTGACAGTGTCGGTTCAAGGGTCATGGAAACCCAAGGTGTCATTTTGAGAAGCACAATGGGTTATGGCTTTTTTTTAATGTGGTGCCGGTGATTGAACCCAGGGCCTCTCATATGCTAGACACACACTCCACCACTGAGCCCCTATAAGGACTTGTCATTATGTCTGTTATACTGGATCTAACCAGCATTGCCTTGAATAAGAAACATTTGAAGCAGCGGAGACACACAAGATTCCCAGGTTCTCTTTGTGCCTAAAGCAGGCTAAGAGTTGCTTCATGAATTTTACATGGATGCTTTTGAACAAGGCATTTTCCTCTGTTATTAGATCAGTGATCAAGGACCTAGGCACGTGTCGGGAAACAGAAACTTGGGAATTTTGTGTAACCTTTCTCGGCCTCCCAAACATACCTGGTAGAGAAGGGGAAGTGAAGTGTCTATGTCTTCTGAATGCTCACCCAGGTCCTGCTGTGCTCCTGTGACTCATAGTAGTCCCGAGTTATCAGGGCTAGCAACCACGTCATCCTACCCAGCTGCCTCTCTGGAAGCAGCGTGCCTCAGTTTCCCTCTCCTTCCTCCCCAGCCTGGACTTTCATAACTGATTGTTATCCATCCTTAAATGTCTCTCAGCTCCATGTTTGCAATGTGTTCTAGTCCCCAGAGATGCCCTTCTTTCCCTCTGCCCCATTCGTCTCCTCACCATCCTTCAGTCTAGAAGGTTCTCCCTGCTCTTTTCCATCTGTCATATATCAAGGGTTACTTAAACTCTCACCTTTCATGAATGTTTGATCATTTTCCTACAGCTCAGTGTCTCCCTTTTCTCTTGAATCATTGCAATTTTTTTATGTTCTCATTTTTCTTGTCCTGTGCTGTCTAATAATTATTTGTTCAATGTCTTTTCCTTCAAATGAGACTATAATATCATCTTTGTGTGGATATTTGTTTATTTATTTTAGTGGAAGGCGGTGGTTTGTTTACTGAGGGACAGGTTCTCACTTTGTAACTCAGTATGGCCTGAAGTTTGGGATCTTCCCACCTGGGCCTCCTAGGTACTAAGGTTACAAGTGTGTTCTCCCACACTGGCTTAGTCAGGGTGCCATTCACGTGTTACTCCCTTATCCTGTAACATGGTACCTTATTCTCACACCTTCCCCAAGGTGAATCACGTATCATGCATTTTATATCTAATAGCATAAATATATATCACTCATTTATTTAGTCTCAATTCTATAAATACATATCCATTCTACAGATGAGGAAGTCAGGCTCGTTAGGATAAGAGTTGAAAACTGTAGGTCCGAGAATTGAACCCAACTGTGTTCTGCCCCGAAGCTTCTCTTTCCTATAAATTACCATGTTCCCTTGTTCATTTGTGTGTGGTTATTTCTGAAGACTAAATAATCTGGATCTAGAATAATAGTAGACGTATTGAAGAAGCTAGGTATGTGACACACACCATATTCTAGTGCTTGGGTAACAGGGAGAAGATTGCTGTAAATTCAAGGTCATCCTGATCTACATAGAGAATTCTAGGCCAGCTTGAGCTGGGAGAGCTAGGCTGTGGGGGAGGTGATCACTGCCACTGAGAGTTCCTCTTTGTACCTGTTCACCGGGGCTTCACAGGGTTAATCTGGAACACAGTGGCTGCACTTTCTACAGTACCATGTATCTTTAATACTGTGTCCACCCTGTGTGTTAGATGCTCCACTTCCAGAATATTGTTGCTGCCCCCATGTGACAAGTTGTGATATAGCAGTAGCAAACATTTGGTCCCACCTCTGACCAGAAGAAACATTAGCCGAATTAAGAGCAAAATGACTGCTAAGCGACATCTAAACTCTTCTAAATTGATACAGTGATATGCTACATTCGTTCTCAAAGAATCTTTGTACAATGGCCAATTCCTTGAAATAATAAAATTCCATGAATCCAGGCTTGCTAGCACCCGGCTTAGCAGTGGTAGAATAGATGGATATACACTGTGACTTGGGCTGCAGTATAATACAACGTGGCAATAAGAAATGAATAGACTCTGACTACAAGAGAACAATCAAATCCTGGCACAGTGGCAAGTGTCTGTAGTCCCAGATGCTGGGGAGGATGAAGCAGGAGGATGGCTTGAGCCCAGGATCCAGGCCAGCCCAGGAAATATATAGGAACTTGATCTCAAAACACAGAAGGCAAACAGATGTTTAAGAAATAACTAAATATGTAACATGGCATACAGTTCTGTCTTTATGTATACATATTGTGTTGAGTCTAACCAATGTTAATAATGAACCAACAGTTAACAAATGTCTTTAGAATACTACTAGTGAGGACTAATAGGCTAATTTCTCTTTTGTTTTGTAGGAATATGTTTATCCAGAAGCCAGAGACAGACAATACTTATTATTTTTCCATAAAGGAGCCAAAAAGTCTCGTTTCGATCTAGAGAAATACAATCAACTCAAGGATGCAATTGCTCAGGTAAATACTAGAAGAGTTAAATGAGTCTAGCCCCATCTTAAATAGCATCATTATTATTCATAGTCATAGTTCTTCAGCTGGGCAGCCTGAAGGAGGGATCCAGCCACTATACCCTGGGTAAAGGTGGTTAATACAAACTTTACTTCTAGCTAAGTAGCTAGAAGGTTTTCTTTTTCTTTTTCTTTTTTAAGGAGGTTGGTTTCTTGTTAGAAGAACATGTTTTCTGTTTGTCTATTTTAAGGCACTGTCTTCTGTAACTTAGGCTTTCCTTGAACTCACTACATAGCGGTTAGGATGACTTGAACTTCTGATCTTCCTGCCTCCACCTTCCAAGGGCTAGGATTGACTGTACATCAGGTTTATGAGATGCCAAGGATTGAGATCAGGCCAGCTGAGCTACATCATGGCTGTTGTTGTTGACGATGTTTGAGAGACATGTCTGGATGTGTACCTTAGGCTGATGTTTACCTCCAGTGATCCTCCTGGCTCAGCCTCTCAGCTACTGGTACTGGGTTGACATCAGTGTGCCCCCACCACCTCTAGTTTTCATACTTAAGTAGATGAAAAGATGTCAAATCCCAAATCTCAAATACAGTTGTGTCAGCCCCGCCCACAGCTAACTCATACAACTCTCAAGGATGAGGCCCAAGCATGTGAGATGCTTCGAAGATGCTGTGGTCAACTGCACATCCTCCTTTTAACACTGCTCTAGCTGGTGTGAAAACTCATGCCTATGATCCTAGCACTGAGGCAGGAAGGCTGCTGTGGGTTTGAGGCTAACCTAGGCTATCGGCTGAGACTATCTGAAAGAGCAACAGCAAAGTCGAGCAGAGCCTAGTAACACACACTTTTAATCCTAGCACTCTGGAGACAGAGGCTGGTGAATCACAGGCAAATGAATCTCTTGAGTTCAAGGCTAGCCTGCTCTACATAGTGAGTTCCAGGACAGCCAGTACTTCATAGAAAGACCTATCTAAAAAAAAAAAAAAAAAATCACTGACTGAGTAAAATATTGAGTAACCAAAGTCTTAAATGGCAGAGGTTTGATTCCTCCTAAAGGTTTTTGAGGAATACTGTCAAGGATGTCTGATATGGTCCCTGTATTCTTAGGCTGGGGTCTTTATACTGGCCATGGCCATTCTGCTTTTCTGGGAGGATGGACAACTGTCTTGGGTGATAGACATTTGTCTTCCACTTTTCAGCGTCCCTGAGGAAGTCTTCTGACTGTAGTAATGACAGAGAGGCTGTTCCCTCTCTCCGGAGGCAGGCATGTTGCTGAAAGTGTGACTGGCCACCCTTGCTCACCTGCTGTCTCTATTTTAGGCAGAAATGGACCTTAAGAGACTGAGAGACCCGCTGCAAATACATCTGCCCCTCAGACAGATCGGAGAAAAGGACTGATCTGCGAAGATCGTGAATCCCAGCAGAGAGAGCACCTGTTTATAACTCATGCCTTTTTAATCAAAGCATTGCAGGTGGAAGCGGGGGCCACATGGGGGAGAGGGTTTTTACCTTTAATTCTAAAACAAAACACGAAAAGGATCTTAGGGAAGAAAGGGATGTTAAATTCTGAGGATCAGGCATCATGGAATACAAGTGCAAAGGGCTTTGTGAATCTTGTCTTAAGCATCTCCGTTTCCAAATGAGAATGACGCAGTTACAGCTGAGAGAACGAAGCAAGGTTGTTGCTGGGGTGTTTGTCTCTTGCATCTTTGCAAGTTCTGCAAAACACTAACACACCAGCACCCCACTAAGATGCAGTTTTCTTTTTTGCTTTTTTTTTATTTAAAGTTTTTTTTTGACATAGGAATAAATAACTATATAAGAAAGCAAATCCTTATGAATTGTGGTTGGCAGAGTCTGAGCCAGTAAGGTTAGCCTTCATCTTAAGCTGGACCCAGTCTCTGTGAAGTTACCAGGAATCTCTCCATCCTGAGTCCCTCTTCTGACCAGCTACCTACTTATGTAAACCTGCTGGTTACACTACTTTTATCCAAATAATCATTGGAATCAACTTATGACTGTTTGATGATTGACAGTTGGATTATCTCTTCATGAGTTCTCATGTCTATCTCCCAGGACTCTGAATTGCTCGCTGTTTAGAAATCACTGGCAACTGCATGAGGTTTTAATTGTCTTTTGTTTTATTTTTTTTTTTACTAATTAGTCTTCAGAGAAGGAAAAGATTCCCTTCTTTATATACTGATCCCATTGATAACCCCCACTTCTCCCATATCACAGGTCAGAGGGCCAGTGTTCATCTGTGTTACCAAATGAGGAGGGTGTAAGGTTTACAAATCAGCTAAAAATCATGACTCCACAGCTGATTCAGAACCGAGATAACCTTGGTTAGTCTAAGACACACACTTCCTCACCATTGTGAGCCCTCCCGACTCTATCACTACAGTGGCTGTAACTCAAGGGCGGATCTCAAAGGGTGCAGTTATCTTTATACATGAATACCTTTCTATGGCTTCCTTTAGCCTACCTTCTCCACCCTGGTTTTTTTTTTTTAATATTAAATTGAGAGACAGAAGAATTAATCTTATACTCTTATCAGAATGTTTTCTACTATATTTCCAGATGGCACCTGCACTCGAAAAGCCTAAGAAATCTCTATCTACTGTCATGTTTTTAACTGTTTCAGGGGCAGGACGGCAAGAATGATGGGGGTGTGCCAAGCAGCTGATTGGTTTTTGGCTTTTTCTTTTCCCTTCATGTGATTCATCCCTCCTTGTGGGGCAAGGGATTCCCTTTTCCTCCTCCTTTTGGGATCGTTGCGTATGAAAGAAAACCTTCAAATGACAAACCCAGACTCCAGGTGTCTTGCAGAGGTTGAAGGCCAACCTGGACTGCTGCTTCTGACAGCACCCTTCACTGGCATGACAGAGAGAGGATGCATGTCTCAGTCCCCAGCCTCCTACTTCCTTCCTGTTGTTCACCCTCTTCCTCGTCTCTTTTTGTTGTGTGGGTTATTTTTAAACCATTCATCCTGTCTGTGTGCAGGGTTCTTAAGAAGGAGAGGCACAGTGCAATGAGTGATTCCTCTGGGCGGTGTGGGAGGCAGGGGGGGTGTGAGCAAAATGTTGAACACATGTACAATCCTGTATCATTTATGAAATATGTATAAAAAGCAATGTACCTTCTGGAACAATAAATACTTATTCGATTTTTGAATCGTCTTGTTCTTTAAAACAAAACCAGAAAGAAACTGACTTTCCTGTGATTGTGGCTGGGAAGATCTTTCTGTCTGAAGTTAGATTTTATTTATATAGGCTGAGTGTGGCGGCATACACACTTAATCTTAGCATCCGCTCAGGAGGCAGAAGCAGGTAGATGTCTTGTGAGTTCTAGACCAGCAGGTGCCAGGCCAGCCAGAGCTACAGAGTGAAACCCTGTTTCAAAAAACAAACAATGAAATAAGTAAAAGTAGATTTTATATAAAAAATAGCAGTATCAAATTAAGCTTTCTTCCTAAGCCTATATGCCACTAATTCTTACCTAACATAAGTGAACATTTCCACAACCACCTAGATGTCATGTTACCTCTATAGTCAGTATAAAGCATTATTATATCTGATATCCTTGCCTTGTAACATACAGGGAGGGGAAAAATCACTTCTATTCATTCTACCTTGATTACCTGGTACTCCAGAAAGCTGTTCATAGATAAACCAAATATCCATTATTTTCAGAAGTTGAATCAGATTTATAATGATTGCTAACTAAACAGGAAATTATCATAGAGGACCACCTTTGTCAAAAGTGCATCAACAAAACAACATGGTATCTGTCTGTGAAGAATGAGCTGCTGCTCAGAGCCTATAGAGTGAGGGTCCATCTCCCTGCAGCTTACAGAACCTCACTGGACACCGCTGAGGTAAAGGAAGTGTAAAGGAAGGGTGAAAATGTGGGGCCACCGTTTACAGCATTCTGTTCTACTTTGCCTGGGGTTATTGGAGACAGATGAAGAGCAAAGTATGATTGGGCTTCTCCATGGTTGGGCAACTAGTTATTCTTTCTGAAATGACTGTGTTGTCTGTAAGGTGTGGGTGTGACATCTGCCTCGCAGGGTTTGTATGGGAAATAATTGAGATAATGCATAAGCTCTGCTACATGGTGCTTTGCAGATTATCCAATAAGAAGTAGGTATTCGTTGAAAGCAACAAACAGAATGGCTGTATGATTCAGCAATCCCACTTCTAGGCATGTGCCGGAAAGAATTTGAGGATTCAAATAGTGACTGTGTTATTCAGCTTGGCCAAAGAATGGAGGAAATGCAAGTGAACTACTATTTATACAGAGTAGCAGCCAAGGTTCCGGGAACAGATGGACAGATGTGACCTGTAAGTACAGTGGATGCTACTCAGCCATGAAAGATGGAAATTCTGACATGCTGTAACATGGATAAACTTTGATGAAAATATGATAAGTGAAAAATATCATAAAAGAAAAACACTTCATGATCCTACTTGTGTGAAATACCTAACCGAATTCACAGAAATACAGGTAATATTTTGGGGGAGATCAGAGAATGAGGAGTTACTGCTTAAGAGGCATAAAAGAGTTTTCACCTGGGAAGATGAAGTTCTGGAGATTAGTGGTAGTGATGGCTGCACAAAAGAATAAACTTAAAGCCACCAAACTAAACATTTAAAGACTATTCCGGGGGCAGCTTTATGTTTTGCAATAGTTTGCTACATTATGAAGGTTTGAATCCCTGCTAGAGCCAGGATGGTTGGCTTGGTTTGTCACTGAGGGGGGCAATGCAGTTGGCTGAGGGAGCTCCTAGAGCTGAGACTAGTAGAGGGCTCCCAGAAACTGCTAGAAATGTAAGTTCTCAGACCTCTGTGCAGCTGGCAGTTGGTAGCTGGTGTCAGCAAGAACTGCTGATCATTCTGCTGAGACTGTTGAGCCATAGCTCTGGAGAAAAAACTCGAAGAGAAGAAAGCTCCATCACACATGTGCTGTGACTCCAGTGAGCCCCAAAGTCCAATACTGGACCAGCTGAAGGGTTAGTGAGTATGTTAACTGGTGAGCAACATGGGGCCAGTGAGAAAGTCGGAGTCTAGTGAGAAATCCTGGGTCCAGGATGTGGTGCTCAGTGTGTAGATAAATGCCTTCAAATACAAGTATAAAAAGGCTGGGTTTTATATGTATCTAGAAGGATTTCACAGAATCTTTAGGTTTTCGGTCTCACTTTCACTCCAACTCCACCCATTTCTTTTCATTAGTTAAATGTGTTGACTGACAATTTCAAGCGTGTACACAATGTTTACTGACTACTTACCCCCAACCCTCTCCCATATCCCTACTGCAACTGTTTCTCTCTTAATTCCTGTCTATACATTTTATTTTGTAACCAACTGAGTAGTTTAACCAGGGGCCATCTGAGTGACCATGGAGCCACCCATCAGAGCCTGGGGCAGCTCAGCAGTATAAATACTACCAAAGACAGTGACTGCCCCTTTCCCAGAATCTTATCAATAGCCAATAGTTCAGCAGCAAGGGATAGTGTCTCATGAGCCCTTCCCCCACCTGTGACATTGTTGACAGGGCCAGTCTTGTGCAGGTCAGTACAGGTAACCATGGTGGTTAGTTCATGTTTGAAATTGTTGTGTCAAGTCTAGATGGCATCTCGCCCCATCTTCTGGCTCTTACATCTCCTGCCCCGTCTTCCTCAAAGTTCCCTGACCTTTACAGGGGAATGATATAAATGCCATTGATTTTTTTCACTGCCACCAATCTTTATATCTTTCTTCTCCCAAATAAGTCACATACGGTGTCTTCCACAAAACACCTTTTGGGTTACTAACTTGGGATCATACCAAATGTAAAGTTACCTCTTACTTTATTAATTAATATTTGCATATCATTTGCACATGCTTTATAAGCATGGTGCAAGCTAAACAGGGCCATCTCCTTCAACCATCTCAGCTCCTGGGACTCAGCTCTTGGATTTCCCTCCTTCAGTCCCCAATTTCTTGGTCTTTGCAGTCTCCTCCTGCAACCATATAATTTGTGTTAACTTCCCACCATGCTCTATCCTGAAGTATCCTTGGACAATCTCACCCATTGCCCCATCTCAGGTACCATTCATGTGTTGAAAGCTGTCCCCATGCTCTGTCTCTTAGAACAGCAAACTGATTTACCTTCCTCTTGGCTGAGATGTGGTAAGTTCCTTCCATGTCACCAGGGTATTTGGAGGTGTAAATACTAATAACATTAACTATGGGGGTGGGGAGACTAAAAGACACAATAAAGAAGCAATCAATCAAATCTGAAATATGGAACATTCTACAAGCTGATGGTTAGATGACCAGACATTTTTCAGCAAATGGTACAGAGGAGGAAGGAAGGGCGACATAAGAATTTAAGTGACACAGCAGAATGCGGCATATTGTAAAACTCTGTTGAATCCCGATTCAAACTAGCAATAAAAACGAACATTTGAAACTACTGGGAAAGTTAAACATGGGCAGGGTTTCAAATACAGAAGCATTTTTACTGCTTTTCATAGCTGTAATCACAACCTCGTGGTTACATAAATAAGAAAGGCATCTTAGGAATGCATAGTGGAATATGAACAAAATAAAATTAGTAAAATGTTAGTGAGCTTTGCAACTGGATGTTCAGCATTGTTCTTATGACTTTTGTATATATTTAAATTTTTTTAACCAGTTTTTAAGGCAGGCCAGCTAAAAGAAAGAGAGCTGGGGGAAGGGGAGAGAGATAAGGGTGTGTGTGAGTGAGAAAGAGAACCCTGCCATCCCTGGGATTCTTGTTTATAGAACCAAGAGCTATCTGGTGAAAGTCCTTGACTTCAGCTATCAATCTTGGCAACAAATCTGGGTTTATCTCATGAACACGTCCTTTGTTTTTCTAAAACGCACATGAAGCACTCAGATGGCTTCTCAGGGACAGGAAATGGTGAGGCTTGTTTTTTTTTGTTGTTGTTCTGTGAAAAGTATTGCCCTGCTATGAGAGTCCCACCATCATCCATCACTGCCATCAAACCACAGCTAAAGAAGTTAATGACATGAAATGTAAAAGGTAAATTAATAAAAAAATTTTAAAAGATGACATGCAAATGGCCAATAAACATGAAAAAATGGAAGAAGGAAGAAGAAGAAGAAGAAGAAGAAGAAGAAGAAGAAGAAGAAGAAGAAGAAGAAGAAGAAGAAGAAGAAGAAGAAGAAGAAGAAGCTGCTAATGGCCAAATCGCCTGAGTCCTCAAGGTGAGAAAGTAACTAACTGTGAGTTGAGATCCATGCAACCCCTTGTTTACCTGTAACTCCTGTAGGGACCACTTATTTACTATCACAATCTAGTAATTAGCATACCCTGGCCCTTAGTAAACACTAACAGTAGACTGTTAGTGTTTTCTGGTTTTAGAAGTTGGATTGGGAAAGAAAATTTATTTCCCTCAGATCCATTTAAAATTGTTCTTTTTTTCTTTTTCTTTTTTTCCCCTGGGTTTTTTGAGACAGGGTTTCTCTATGGCTTTGGAGGCTATCCTGGAACTAGCTCTTGTAGACCAGGCTAGTCTCAAGAGATCGGCCTGCCTCTGCCTCCCGAGTGCTGCACCAACACTGCCTGGCAAAATTGTTCTTTTTTTAAATTTATTTATTTACTTATTTTACATATTGACAGAAGCCTTCTCTCCCTCTCCTCCCTACCCCCCCCCACACACACACACACTTTTCTGCCTCTCCTCAATCCTCTATATTCACTCAGAAAGGGGCAGGCCTTTCCTGGGCATCAGCAAAGCATGGCATATCAAGCTGCCATAAGACCAAACACCTCCCCCTGTATTAAGTGTGGACAAGGCAATCCAGCATGAGGAATATGTTCCCAAGAGCTAGCCAAAGCACCAAGGACAGCCCATGCTGCCATTGCCATGAGTCCCACAAATAGACCAAGCTACACACTGTCACACATGCGCAGAGGACCTAGGTTAGTCCCATGCAGGTTCCCTAGTTGTTGGTTCAGACTCTGTGAGTTCCCATGAGCCAGGCTAGCCATTTCTCTGGATTTTCCTGTGATGCCCCTGAACCCCTTGCTCCTACAATCCCTCCTCCCTCTGCTCAGCAGGACAACCTGAGGTCAGCCCAATGTTTGACCATGGGTCTCTGAATCTGCCTCCATCAGTCGCTAGAGGAAGGCTTTCTGGTGACAATTTCTGGCCCACCCCTCTAATCTTCCCCTTTTCATTAGCTTTTATTGGAATTGCTGGTTCTCAGTGTTCACAGCCTAGAATACCAGGGACCTTCACCTACAGTAACTTCAACCAGGCCTGTTGATGTGTGGTGTGAGAGTCCTCATAGTTTCCTTCTTCAGTCAAAAGTAAAACTCTAGCCAGGCAGTGGTAGTTCGTGCCTTTAATCCCAGCCCTCAGGAGGCAGAGGGGAACAAAAAGTAAAACTCTTTGCAATTTTGAACTTTCCAGGATTTTGTTAATTTAATGGTAGTTCCTGATTTTAAGTCCCTGTCCTTATTTTATTGTGAGAATTGGCGAAATAAATAACCCCTAACACCTCTGCTATGTGGGGAAGAATTGCATCATGGCAAAACCAGACACCGCTGCCAGGTTGGTGATGCCTTCATGAAGGTTTGTTTATTTAGGAAAGTTTGAGACTGAAGACCAGAATAAGACAAACCTAGAAACTTTCAGAAAAGAATACCAGCCCCTTTCAGGCTTCTCACGACCTTGTATGTGTTCTTGTCAGCTCCCAGACCATCAGACTGAGAAACTTCCCCAGTAGCTCCGTTTCCACTGAAGGAGACTGCACAATGCATGGCTGCAGCTTCAGGAAGCCAGTTCCTAGAAGTCACAAAACAAGACTTTGACTTGAGGGGATGTCCCTTAGTAAGAGTTCCCTTCTGGATAAGATATCGAAGGTCCCATTACAGGGAATTCTTCAGGGAGAAAAAAAAAAAAAAAAAAAAAAAAAACACAATTGGAGGATGAGGGATGGTGAGGTGGGCTTTTTTTCTTTTCCCCTCTAAAGAAATGTATTGTGCCATAGCACTGTTGACAGCAAAAAGCTGGCCTCTATCTGGGGTCAAGGCCAGAGCAGTAGACTCTTGTCCCACCCACCCTGCCCCATAAGGTCCCAACCAGCGCTGATATGGATTTTCTTCCTAAGAGCCCAGAGGGATTGTTCCCCCTGACTGCTTGAGAAAAGAACAAAGGAAAAATAGTGTTTAGAGGGTTTTCAATTCTGCTCCTGGCAGCTGGCTCAGAAAGATGCCCCTGTCCCTGCTGCTCACCTGCCTCTTCACCACCATCATCCCAGTGTCACCCATAGGTGAGTCTTGTGTCAAGAATTTGGTACAATGCACTTTTTGTTGTTGTTGCTGTTTGCCATTGTTTACTGAATGTTAGATGATAGGGCCTTTAAATACTGACAGGACGGTTGTGTAAACAAAGTCACTCAGCCTACAAGAATGTATGCATGTTCCTTTATCATCCTGCCTGGGTGTCCAGAACGTCCACGGATCTTTTGTCTCTAAACCTTCCTATGAGTTAAACAGTTCTTGGAGTATGTGTGAAAAGGAATTCGAATCTCTTTCTAGTGTAAGCACTTTAGAGTTCCAAATTTAACAATAGAAATTATTTTTTTTCCTTTTAGAAATGAGGAGGGTAGGGTCTTTTCCTTAGTGAATAAAAGGAACAGAACATTCTGTCCCTGTAAAGGGTACAGATCTGGATAAAAATGTTTATTGTGTGACCTTTAAAAATATGAGTGACTTTTTGTACAGACCAAACAACTCTTGAGCTGTTTATCTCAGACGTGGCATAAAACTGGCCAACGAAGATCATTCTGGGCACTTCTGCAGAGCTCAGTATGTGACTGGTCTAAATTTGTTTCTGTGTGGTAACTTGGGCCATGCTCTGGCACCTTGAAATATATACATTAAAAATAAGTTTGAGCCCTGAGGAGATATGAAAGCTACGTGTAACTCAATGTTCTGGACGAGACCCTGGGACAGGCGACGGTATAGATAAAAGCTAAGACAATATGAATGACTATAGGCTTGAGTTAAGAATGTAGCAACAGTGGTTCATTGACTGGAACACAAGAAAAGAGAGAAGGTAGGAAGAAAGAAGCAAGGATGGAAGCTTCCAGATGCAGCAAATGTGGGGGGGGGGCGCACAAAGACTACCAAGTACACCACCCTCCAGGATGACAAGATAGGGACACAGACATATCTGTGCAGGTTCTGTGGTTGGTCCTTGTACAGGAGCCAAGATGCTCCTGAGTGTCCTGGTGAGCCACTGAGCCATCTATCAGGGCACAGGACTTTGAGAGGAACACATAGGGTTGCTCTCTTTCAAGCCCTGATGTTAAGGATTGTATGAGCTAATTAGGAGTGATTTGTATAACACCACATCCTTGGCTCCACACTGAAACTAAAAACAGGATTTGACACAGAATGAACATTTTAAAAGAGGGTGGAAGCATTTAATGTTAGAAAATATCCAGTGACTGTGTTTGTGTGACATGCTATGTAGGGTTGCACAACAGATGGTGAGGTCAGTTTCTTTTCTTTGTGCCACTGTTCCTCTGAATGGGAAGGCAACTGAGCTTTTCAACAGTATGAGAACTGACATTTAACTCTAAGGAAAACTTTAGAAACCATGGAATAGTCATTACAGGTTGAGCGACTAACCATTTCTTGTAAAATTAGAGCCAGGGAGATGAGTGGAATGTCTCTATGAATTTATAATCACCTGTGGAATTACTCTGGAAGTCTTGCTTGGCCAGAGAGCCACAGCCAGCAGGGCAGAGGAGGAGATTTTTCCCCTGGAGAGGTGAGGGAATTTGAGGACATTTCTTCCTCTTCAGGGAATACTGAGTTGCCAGCTTGCACTCAGCGTGGACAGCATAGGAGCATTTTAAAGACTTTGGGAGGAACCACAGAACTTGAAGAGAAGGTTGCTTGTGCCACCTACAACTCTGCAAATGTCATTTCCCAAAAGTTCAATGTCCTAATCCCTTCTTTCCCCGGACTGTCAAGTTATTTCCCGCATGTGCTTGCCAGGTTGCTGTGTATTTCAAAGCAACTGGCTGTGTGCCTCGGACCTTTTCCCTTTCAGCGGAATGAGCTTTCCACATTCTTTATTCCATCAAACTTCACACTGATGCAAGATACTGTCATTTTTGCAAAAGGGATCCAAGGCTTTCCTCCTTTCTTTTCTTTTTTAATTTCCAAAAATGGGAACTAACGGTATTGTAATATATTCTCTTGTGTGATTGGATAGCTGAATTGCAATACGCTTTTCCATAATCATCTGCCCTTATCTTTGTATCAAAGTACCTAACTCCTCTTATACTTGACTCACTTGGTGGATTGATTTATTTTCTCACTCATTTGTTCATTCTGGGGCTGCTTGGAATGCAGGGCCCCATGCACACCAAACTCAGGCTGTAACACTACCAAGCATGGCACAGACTTTTAATCCCAGCACTAAGGAGGTAGAGACAGGGAGAGCTTGCTAGCCAGACAGTCTAGCCTAATCAATGAGCCCCAGGTCAGAGAGACACCCTGTCCAAAGAAAACAAAGAGAATGGCTCTTAAGGAAGTACACCTGAGATTGACATCTGGCTACACAAACACATACACACACATACCACATACTCACACAACACACATACACAACATACATACCACACATACAAACACAACATACCGATACTATACATACAACATGCATATACATAATACACACATACACAACACACACACTTATCACACATACACACACAACACATGCACAAACACAAACACAACACACACACAAAATACACATACGCACAACATACATACACATAACACACACACACACACACACACACATTTTGTTTGAAAAATCAAAATGTAAGACTGAGGTGGATGTAGCTGTTGGCATCACGACCTGAAACACCACCAGGTGTCTCTGAGTCCCCTTCATTCCCAGCCCTAGATCCTTGTTCTGCTTACATCAGCCTGAATGAGCCCTGGAGGAACACCGACCATCAGTTCGACGAGTCTCAAAGTCAACCTCTTTGCGACAACCACATGAATGGGGAGTGGTATCGCTTCACAGGTATGGCAGGAGATGCCATGCCCACCTTCTGCGTACCTGAAAATCACTGTGGGACCCACGCACCCGTCTGGCTCAATGGCAGCCACCCCCTAGAAAGTGATGGCATTGTGCAACGCCAGGCCTGTGCCAGCTTCAAAGGGAACTGCTGTCTGTGGAACACCACGGTGGAAGTCAAGGCCTGCCCTGGAGGCTACTATGTTTATCGGCTGGCCAAGCCCAGCGTCTGCTTCCACGTCTACTGTGGCCGTAAGTACCTTCCCTGCTTTCTTCCTTCCCCAACAAGGCCACAGATAGAGTTAAAGAGAAATGCACCATATGAATCCCAGTCATTGTAACCCAGATTTATTTCATGTTTATTCATTCAAACATTATAAAGTTAGAAGTGATGGATCTCCAACTATCTGAGTACAGAAGAGCCCTCTGTGACCTACCTGTTGACACATGATCAGGTGGACAGATAGATGCCCAGACATCCACATGGTGCTCACAGTCATTGCTTTTTCAGAAATAACATACAATGGGGAGAGGCAATGTGACATCAATAATACCTTTAAGTGAATTTTTATGTCACTATCTCCATCAAAATCTGGAGGCTTTGTTAACATCCTTGATGGAAGAGCCCAAACCCAAGACCTCACAGAAGCCAGTGTCCCCAGCTCCTGCGAACGTTTTAGAGAGTCCACAGTGGAGCATGACCTCGCCCTTAGTCCCTAGCTCATATGCGCTCATGTTTTTAATTTGTGGAAGTCCTCTGGCCACCAGTGGGCCCACTCCCACTCTAGCTAGGAGTCGGTTATCTGAATGGACAAAAGCTGCCCTGTGCTGCTCATCTCCCTCCACTGGGTGATGCAGCCTGACCCATAAGAAATGTCGGAATGGTGTTCTGAGAACTTGGAGCCTGTGGCTGCATTCATGTGCCACTCAAAAGAGAGGGTCACCTGAGCCTCCCTACTCACAGAAGGTAATTATCCTTCCATAGATTTTTATGACATCTGTGATGAGGATTGCCATGGCAGCTGTGCGGATACTCCTGAGTGTACATGCTCTCCAGGAACCTCGATAGGCCCAGACGGACAGACATGCTTTGGTAAGAGCTACTCACAAAGTGGAAATGAGCCCTCAGGACGAAGAAACAAAGCAAGGCCCTGCTGCCATCCCACTTAGTCTCTGAGCATTTGCAATTGAGCTAGTCATTGTTAGACACAACTAAAGTCATTACAATCTCATGGTGTGACCAGGGGCAGTCTGAAACCTCAGTGTCGGCTCAAGTGACCACTGGTCCTTGTAGCTATAGAGCCACTGAAAAATGGCCAGCTTGCCTGAGGACCTAAATCTTAATTAAACTAAATTTTAATATAAAAACTGGCTTTTGATTGGCAAATAAAAAAATGCCTGGGATAACCCAAATGACTATATTTTGTCTGTTTTTACTAACTGTAAATACAGATTAAATGTTTCTGCTGAATATTGGCAGCCATTAAGGTGTGGTGCATTCCTGTAACTTTGGTGCTGAGGAGGCTGAGGCAGGAAAATGGTGAGTTCAAGACAAACCTGAGCTACATAGAAAAGACTGTCTAAATAAATAAATAAATAAATAAATAAATAAAAATAAAAAATAAAAGAAAGCCTGGAAAATTTGACATCCAAATTGAAATGACATCCAAAGTCATTTCAAAGTAGATTCCAAAAACATGTATTATTTTCTTACGCATATTTCCTTCAGGTAGATATAAAAATGCATATATATATATTATATATATATATATATATATAATACATATATATATATTTTCGAGACAAGCTTTCTTTGTGTAGCCTTGGCTGTCCTGGAACTCACTCTGTAGACCAGGCTATGAACTTCAGAGAAATGATGTAGGCAGATTTCTGTGTGTATGTACACAGGTCAATTTTAGTTTATATTTAGTTTTCATGTAAATGAAGCAATTTTAAACTTTTGTTATCACTTATTTACTGTGTATATGCTAGGTAAAGGACAACTTGCAAGAATTGGTTCTCTCTTTCCACCAAGATGGTCAGGCTTGGCAGCAAGCGCTTTTACCCACTGAAACAGCCCAACAATTTTATTTATTTGTTTGTTTGTTTGTTTTTTCGAGACAGGGTTTCTCTGTAGCTTTGGAGCCTGTCCTGGAACTAGCTCTTATAGACCAGGCTGGTCTCAGACTCACAGAGATCCTCCTGCCTCTGCCTCCTGAGTGCTGGGACTAAAGGTGTGTGCCACCATGGCCCGGCCAATTTGAATTATTTTTTAATTAGATTTTTCAGGCAGAAGGGAAGGGAGTAAGAAAATAGCAATGCAGATACACATGTACCCAGATGTAACTTTCCTTTTTTTTTTTTAAGTGAAAATAGAATTTTGATGTTCAAACGAGGCCATCTTGCTGGACTCGATCACCCCTAGGGCTGGCTGCTGCTCGAACGTCAGCCTGCTTCCTTCCCACCCTGTCACTAGGTTTTATTATTGCTGTGTGGATGCACCACACTATATCATACAGAATTAGCCTACATGTTAACATACAAATCACACCTCACGCCGTGTGTGACCTTTTCTCTAGGGTGTAAACATGCAGGTGGAATTGCTGGTGGTCAAGATTCCTACGATGGCTAAAAGTAATAGTCCCATGTTAATTTCTTCCTCACATTAACGAAAGAAAAAGAAGACGCAGTCCAAGGGTAACAGCCCAGGCTTGCCATGGAGGCCTGAAGGAAGTGCTAGCCTGGGTGTGGCCACACCTGCTGTCAGGGAGCTGCTGGCCTCCTGCCCTTCCTGGTGTAGGTAGTGCAGTGAAGTTATGATCCTACTCTAGGTAGGTATGGCGGCACACAGTGGAATCCCAGCACTTTTGGAAAAGGAAGATCAGGAGTTCAAGGCCAGCCTCTTCTGCATAGTGCACTCTAGGCCATCCCGGACTATATGAGTCTCTCATCTCATCTACTGTAGCTTTTTACTTCTGCAAGCTGTAAATGTTGGCTTCTTTGCAGTTGTGATTTATTTAGTTCCCTTTCTTTCCTCTTTCCTTCCTTCCTTCCTTTCTTCCTTCCTTCCTTTCTTCCTTCCTTCCTTTCTTCCTTCCTTCCTTTCTTTCTTTCTTTTTTCTAGTTTAAAAAGATGCTTGTATGGATTTCTAGATTGTTCTTTTACTACCAGTTCAAGGCCTCCCCATTATCTTGCCTGTCCTCTGTCATTGTGAACTGTCTGCAGTGTTTTATGTGAAACCCTCATCTAGCATTAGGGGTTTCCTGTGGCTTTCCACCCTTCCTTCCAGCTCCAAGGATGCTCTATTCTAGAGCAGTTTCCCGAATGTGTCTGAAGAAGTTCAGGTCAATTGCGTATCAGTTTCTCGGATGAAGATCTACGTCCCCAGTGAATGGGAAGTGTAAATCCACGCTTCAGACTGGCCCAGGGTCTCCACTGTTTGCACCTGTGTATCTCTCTCCTTTGGGCCTCCAGCTGGGAGCCTCCTAATTGCTACTTGTGGCAGAATTCTACTCTCAATTTTATCAAAATATGTATTAGTCCCTCTTGTTACTGTAACTCAATAGCTGATACTCAGTAGTATAAAGAAAAAGAAGCTTGGCTCACAATTCAAGGAGGTTCAAGGGTACATTGCCAACATTGGCTCAGCTCCAGGGAAGTTCTGTGGGAAATGGAATACCAGAAACACAAAGCAAAGACAAGAAGGCAGTGAGAACAGAGACCCCAGAAGAACCATATTAGTCACCTCCAACGACAGTGTTCCTGACTAGACCTGCCTGGCCTCTTAAAGAGCTACTACACTGGGGACCAAACTTCCAACCCTTAAGACTTAGGGTTTGCTTAGACCATGCCCAAACCCTAAAAGGGAGGTACCTTTTCTGGAGCCCTGGATGTAAGTGTAGCCCCGCCCAGCTCATCTCCTTTCCTGGGTCCACAACCATGTTCTGATACACTGTGAGCATTTTGGCTCCAGCCCTTAACTCATATCCTGAATCCAGGTTCTTTCCTAGGAACCAAGACTCACTTCTCTCTCAACTTTCTTTCCTCTGTAGAAGGAGAGAGATAGACATGCATTGTCCGCTTTACATTTTTTACAGCAAGAATCCATACATGGCTCATCAGATGTTTTATAGACTAAAAATAATTTCTTAAATGTAATATGTGAGAATATTTCAAAAACAATTTTTTGAGACATGGTATCACTGTGTAGCCCTGGCTGTCCTGGAACTCACTAGTAGACCATGTTGGCCTAGAACTCACAGAGATCTGCCTGTCTCTGCCTCCCAAACGCTAGGATTAAGCGTGCGCGACCATACCTGGCTGAGACTATTTCAATTTTTAAAGTCGATTTTTGAGAATGGTTTGTCATACAACAACAGAAGACTGTCTCACACAGTATTTTGCTAGATATTTCTGCACTCTGAGCTCCTTCTATGCTTTAAAAAAAAACCATAATTTATAACTTTGTATTTAGCAATTTTTCATGAACCCATTGGAGAGAGAGGAGTTTATTAAAAACAAATCAGTGTAGCCAGCACACAAGTAAAACCTCATTCCCTCCATAGGTATTATTATGTTTGTGTATTTATTGTGCATGCATGCCCATATACCATGCCATGCATGTGATGGTCACAGGACAACTTCCAGATGTCCACTCTCACCTTCCACCTGTGTGTTCCGCTCAAACTCAGGCTGTCGGGGTTAGCAGAAAGTGCCTGTATCTGCTAAGCCATCTTGTCAGCCTCCATAGCTCTACACTGAAGGATAGGAACTCCCAAGTACCCAGGTACCTTCTGCTTGGCAGAGGACAAATGAACAGAAGACAGATGAAACAAACAGACAGCTTGGTTGGGAGGCCAGGCCCAGAGATGTGTCCATGGTGATTTGCAGTAGGGGGGTCGGGACTATCCAACAGGGTCTGAGAAGAGGTGGGGATTCAGTTCAGGGCCTGGGCACAGGATGAGATTGCTCAGCAATGTGGCAGCGATGTGGTTTCCCTTCTACAGATGAAAATGAATGTGAGCAGAACAATGGCGGCTGCAGTGAGATCTGCGTAAACCTCAAAAACTCACACCGCTGCGTGTGTGGGGTCGGCCGTGTGCTGAGGAGCGATGGGAAAACTTGTGAAGGTGAGACTGGGTAGGGAGGCAGGGCAAACATCCAAAGGGAGCCACTGGCTTGCCCTTTGACATTTGGGAAGCTGCCCTGGCGGCAGAAGCAAATAGCAGTTTGTCAGCATGAGAAAGTGACTGGAAGGGCTCGTGGGCTCAAGGGTGCTTAAGATGTGGACAGAATTGATTTTTAAGATATGGACGGTATTGATTTTGTCTTCAAGATGGAAGAGGAGGGGGTTTGCAAGAAGTAGAACACTGTGGGGAAGCTAAGGTGGAGTAATACCCATTTTTCTCAAACTTAAATGTGCCCACAAATCCCCTAGGATCTTGTTAAGGTGCAGATTCGGACCGAGTGGTCTGGGGTCAAGCTGAGGTGACTATGTTTCTAGATAATGACTAGGTGCCCACGGCTTCTGGCAAGCAGCTCAGAGTGGCAGGCAGCATGCTCTACAGCCATTTATCAACTGCTCTTGGCCTGAGACTGACCCCCCAGCCCTCACCAGGCCTCTTGTGGGTGGGGAAGTCTACTTTACGGGCTGGGGTGGGGCCTCAGAACTTACAATTTTAACAAATTCCATGGACGATTCTTTGTCTTAGAAATTTGAGAAACTGCTTTACACTGAGTTATGTTTTCCTTTGTGGTGGGGAAAGCTAGTGTATTTTTTGAGACAAAATTATCTACTTAAAGATTTTAGGCTTGGGAATCAGTCTACCTCAAGACCCAGCAATACCACTTTTGGCACATACCCAAAGGATGCACACTCACACCACAAGGACACTTACTCAACTATGTTCATAGCAGTACTATTCGTAATAGCCAGAACCTGGAATCAACCTAGATACCCCCTCAACCGAAGAATGGATTAGGAAAATGTGGTGTTTACGCAATGGAGTATTACTCAGCAGGAAAAAAACAATGACTTCTTGAAATTTGCAGGCAAATGGACAGAACTAGAAAAAGAAAAAAAAATCCTGAGTGAGGTAACCCAGACACAGAAAGACAATATAATATGTACTTACTCATAAGTGGATATTAGGCATAAAGCAAAGGACAACCAGACTACAGGCCACAAGCCCAGAGAACCTAGGTAACAAAGAGGACCTACATTGGTCTGCCCTGGGGAGAGGAAAAAGACAAGATCTCCTGGGTAAATTGGGAGTGTGGGGGGCAGAAGGGTGGGAAGGGATAGGTGAGGAGGTAAAATGGCAAAAAGCAGAAGAAGGAGGAGAAGGAGGAGGAGGAGGAGGAGGAAAGAGAGAGAGAGAGAGAGAGAGAGAGAGAGAGAGAGAGAGAAAGATTTTTCAAGAAAAAATATTTTATGTAAATGAGTATGTGCTGGTGTCCACAGGGGACAGAAGAGGGTGTTGGATCTCCTGAAAAGAAGAGGCTGTTTGATCTCCTGAAACTGGAGTTACAGACAGTTGTGAGCTGCCATGTATTTGCTGGGAATTGAACTCAGGTCCTCTGGAAGAACAGCCAGTGCTCTTAACCACTGAGCCATCTCTCCAGCCCCCCATTGTCTATTTTTAAATAACAGAGATGCTGTGTGTACATGACCTAGTAACTTAAAAACTTACTGACATATTTCAAGGAATTAAAACGGTCTATTATTACTCTCTTACTTTTTAATTGATATAACATTGTGCATAGTTACGGGATACCAAGTGTGATCCAGTTATCTGCTACTGCATTGTGGGACTCAGGTCATGTGTTTTTTACAGCTAAAGTGACATCATATCTGCTTTCACAAATTTGAGTCCCCCTAATATTCTATGCAGAGTATGACATGGGGAGGTAAATGACATAGTTGTTATTATTCAGAGAGGACATATGATTTGTCCTTCAGGAGAACTGAACTTGTGTATTAATAGACCTGTAATCTACATATTAAAACTCAGTGTATTATCATCACATTAAAAATAATAAAATATCATCCCAAAAGGAAAAATTATGAGTAGTCCCCAACAAAGTTTGCATTATTAATGCAGAGAACAGTCACTAGCACATTAAATTGCTGTCCTTATAACAAGGCTAAATTATGTTAAATTTTACTGAATAAGGATAATATATATAATCTTCCCTAAACCTTAATAATTTTGTATAATAATTTTTGCATATTTGAATAGTAGTAAAATATTCCATGAAGAACATTTGTAATTATTCATGAACACTTTATTGAGACTATTATGGTTAAAACTCATATAATCTTAAAACCTAATAACCATAGCTGAAAAATATTTAGCAAATGATAAAAATTTTGTGTGTCTATATGAGCAATACTTTAGGAATACTGCTTCTATTTATAACATTTGACTTTTATTGAAAGGCTAGATGTATTTGTTTCTTTAGTGCAGCTATTAAATGATTATAGCGTTTTAAAAATTAACTATACTTTTAAATTTTTAAGTAAATTTTAATAGTTTATGATATAAGTAGGAAAATACAGAAGACTAAACAGGGAGAATGTCCATGGTCCTCCATCTCTGTTGCTAGGTGTTTCCACTCTGAACACTTGTTCCATCATCCCAAGGGCTAAAATCATGTAGGGCAATTTGGATTTTTCAGTCTATCTTTCCTTTTGCATTTTTTACATCTGAAAATGCCCAGTGTGATCATTTACTTATCCCTTCATCTTACAAATTTTGAAATTGCAACTTAGAGAAATAAAATTACTTTGGAAAGGTCATTTTGCAGATTGAGGCAGCAGGGTGCTGACTAAGTGTGATGGGCACTTGGGGAAGATCCCCAGCATTGAGCAGGCGTCTTCTTTTAGAAAGAAAACATGTATTATTTAAAAGAGGCCTGGAGTCTCTTTCACTAAGTACCCTCAGCTGACCTGAAACTTGATATGTAGACCAACCTGCCTCTGCCTCCAAAATGCTGGGATTACAGGCATGCACCACCACTTCCTAGCATAGTATATTTTCTTCCGCCTTGTTATCTAGCATCTCAACTATTTCAAAAACCCATGAACTGCATGTATCCTTTAAAAACATGCATTTCTGGGGCTGGCAAGATGTCTCAGCAGGTAAGGTTGCTTGACACCAAACCTGATGACCCAAGTTTGAACCCACATGGTAGAGGGAGAGAACCAACTCCCACAAGTTGTCCTCTGATCTCCATACGCTGTGGCTTTGCTAGACACACATGTGCACATGCACACACACTATATAAATAGTTTAAATGTTATAGATGGTCTTCTAAACAGGTAACAAATATTAATTTGTTGTGACTTTAATCTCTTACATTTCCCAACCACTGATTTATATATGCCTAGTTAACTTACCGATTTCTCCACTAACCTTTTTTTTCTTTTTCTTTTTGGCTTTTTGAGATGGGATTTCTCTATGTAGCCCTGGCTGTCCTGGAACCCACTCTGTAGACCAGGCTGGTCTCCAACTCACAGAGATCTACCTGCCTCTGCCTCCTGAGTGCTTGGATTAAAGGCATGTGATACCGCCGCCGCCACCGGGCCTCTTTTAAACTTTTTTTTTCACTAACCTATTTTTGCTATCACCCTTAGGAGTCAACTTCCATCTCTCTCTGAGCATTTTAGAGGATCTGAAACATCTTCTTCCATCATCTTAACTTAAAACAGGACTCAGCAAACCTTTTTCATAATGTTCTGATGATAAATACTTTTATGTTTCATAGACCATCCAAAATCAACCAAAACTACCCAGGTCTGCCCTTGTAGTGAGAAAACAACCATAGACAATAGTTGACAGTCATTCCTGTGTGTGCTAATAAAACTTCATTTAAAACACTATGTAATGGGTTGGAATTTGACAGCCCTCAACCTAAAAGATAATGTTCAGATCCAAAACAAGACACAAAAATCATGATGATAAAGATTATTGACATGGACATACTGGGACAGGGGTGGAACCTGGAGCCTTGGGAATGGTAGGCAAACACCCTATGACTGAGCTATGTCTCCAGCCCCAGGTCTATCCACGACTTTCATATTCAGCACTCTTATTCCTAGGGAGTCTAAGAGAGGGGCCAATGATCCAATCAGACTGCAGCAACTCTGGCCCACCCAGCTGGTCCAGATGAACTTTTACTCAGACTCTTTTTATCCATCAATAAGTCTATAAAAATTTAACTTATATGAATATATTAAATGTTATAACAGTTAAGAAATGTTTTGGTGGTCTCATAAATATTCATGAGCTCACTCTAATCATGAGAAAAACAATAGAAAAACATGGGAACAATTGAAAGACACTCCACTGAATGCCTGGAGCGCCTCGGTAAGTGTTACTGCGAATAGAGGATTGCTCTTGGCAGTCATGGCCTTTAATGGATGTTAATAGGTTAGCCTCATGTTTTACTTACCTCATTAGACCTCCACGATTCTGCCATGGACCAAGAATAATCTCTGGTGATTAATGCTGTGATTCCTGCAGAAGAGGGTCACATTTAGGTAACTCTCATTCTTGCTCTACAGACATCGAAGGATGCCACAATAACAATGGTGGCTGCAGCCATTCTTGTGTCGGGTCTGAGAGGGGCTATCAGTGCGAGTGTCCCAGGGGCTTGGTGCTGTCTGACGATAATCACACTTGCCAAGGTAGGGCAAAGTTTGACTCGGATTCACACACCCTACCCCCTCCACCTTTGCCCTCCCTCCTCCAGGACTCTCAGATTCTTATCTTTCAGAGCACTGACTCTGAGCACCATGCGTTCTCTGAGTCATCCTTCTGGAATCATTCAACAGACAACACCCCTGCAGGGCGTGATGCTCACAGCTGTAATCTCAGCACTTGGGAGGTGGAGGCCAGAGCCCTGGCTGAGTGCAAGGCCAACCTGAGACATTGTCTCAGAAACAGAGTGAAAGAAGGTCTTTTTTTGTTTTTTAAATCAAGAAAAGCTGAATTTCCTTTGCTGGTTGCCTCTGAGTTGTTCCCTGATTTCTATAGCCAACAACTACGGCTCAATTTGGAAGTATTGACACTGTCCTTGTTGAACAGTTCCATGGACCCAAAGTAGACTGAATGAGGATGAATGATGGATTCTTCCCCATCAACAGTGCTCTGAGAACTAGGTCTTGGTGTCTGGGATAATGATTCCATCACCCTGCAAACAGCAACCAAGTGCCAGTTTCTGATTTCTTCAAGTATCTCACTGCTGAGATGCGTGTTCACAGGCAGGGCTCTGGCGGTACCTAGAATCCTTCAGGGTGTTTGCAGGGTCAGAGGAAATGAACGCAGTACTGGCGCAGAAAAGCAAGCTCTTTTTAATATTAAGTTAAAGTGAAATTTATAGTCAGAGTTTACAGTTTACTGAGTAGCTCAAGGACAATTTGGAAGGCTTCCAGAGTGTGGGAACCGTGTTTATTACCTGTTTAATGGGGCAGTAACTAATGGTCAAAACACAGCAGTCCTGTTGTGCCATTTAAAATGTCAGCAGTGTCTTTTCCTGTGTTGCCAGTCAACTGTGCTGGCACTAAAGTTTCTTCTTGGGGTGTCTCACTCCATGGAATCATGCCAGGCACACTTTGGACAGGCGTTTGTTGAGCTGAAGCTTAATCTCCTGTTCAAAGGAGTATGGGAGTTGAGGAGCATCCTTGACCACAGTCTTGGGAGTTAGGGATCCTGGTTGTATTCATCAACTTACTTCAAGCCTGGAGGAAAGAACAAAAAGCACAGGCTGCAGAGAGGAGAAAGTATTCCCCTAGAAGACTTTCTTAGCTTTTTCCCCAAGCCAGGTTTCCTGTCCTAACAGAATCCCCTTTCACACAGTCCCCGTGTTGTGCAAGTCCAGCGCCATTGAAGTGAGTGTCCCCAGGGAGCTGGTTGGTGGCCTGGAGCTCTTCTTGACCAACAACTCCTGCCGAGGAGTGTCCAATGGCACCCATGTCAACATCGTCTTCTCCCTCAAGACCTGCGGCACCGTGGTTGACGTAGGTTCTCTTGTGGACACTTAGGGAAATGACCAAAGTTCCCTACTTGGGAAGGCAGCTGACAAAGGGTGTGGCTTGTGTCAATTATGAGATAGGCTCACACACACACACACACACACACACACAAAAAAAAAAAAAAAAAAAACCTGAGCTTAAAACATCCTCTGCCCCACACCATGGTCCTGGAACTGTGAGGAATGGAATGAGTACTCACCATCCCTGTTCACACAGCCCTGAGCAACCTGTATGTACTGTGTTTCCCTACATCAACCCCAGTGGTACCCAGAGGCAGGATATACCCTCTGTAGTCAGTTATTTGGAAACTAAGGATGATAAAGACTGACAGTTCATTTGTGACAAGTGAATGGGTTCAGGCATTGATCCAGGCTGAGCTTAAAAGGTTTATGTTTTTCTTTTCCAAAACATGCTCACACCCTCCATGCTGGAAACCCAGAGGGGGATATGGAATAAGATTCCTGCCTGCTGTATGGAAACACACAGCAGTTCTGAGATGACAACACACAAAATGTAAATAAGGGCTGGGCTGTCTGACACGTGATAGGGCCTCTAGGAGTCCATGAAAAGGACATCCAGTTTAGATGTGGGTTTCTCACACAGGACACAGGACACAGGACACAGGACACAGGACACAGTAGCCCATGCAAGCAGAGGCAAAGGGCCTTTTTGACTGGGCTCTGCTGGAGCAGACTCTTGGGGGATTCTTCAGGTCTGCACTAAGGTGAATGGGGAGTTCAGCCTGCCCTGCAAGGAATCCTCACCTGGAAATGACTCTGGAAAGGATATGGGATAAAGATTGTTGCCAAAGGCCTGGCTTGTGTGCTAGGGAGAGACAGCAGGTTTGAGTCCACAAAAGTGGGATTAACCTGGGAGCTGTGATCCCACAGTGTGAAGATGGATGCTGTACAGACCACCGATACGGGTCAGTACAGAGGCCCTGGTGATCATCGTTGTCCTGAGGAAGTGAGTCAGAGGGCTAATTACTGTGCACGAGAGTCAAGGTACCTACAGAGGAACAGGGGTTCCCCATTTAGGCAAGCTGTGTGGATTATTTTTATGGATACCCTGGAGGAATAGTCCCATAACTGGCTGGTAGAGTAGAAGCTGGCTAGGGTAAATAGCTGAAAACCCTTGGCGCCTATGCAGATGCAGATTCGGGATAAATCCAGGATCACTTAGAATCAGCAGCATCCCAAGCCTGGAATTCCTGCTGAGAGAGCTGTGGTGCTGTCCTCTTCTGGATGCTGGAGCTTGGGATTTTCTGATTATCTCCCTAGATAAGGTTTAATGTCTATGCACCAGAAGGATGTCTGGGCCAACCAAGAAGTAGCCAGCATGCTGGCTCAGTCTGCCTGTCTTACTAACCAGCAAAAAGAGAAAGGGCTTAGGCAGATTCACTTGAGGCCAGTTCAGACCAGTCTGGGTAACATAAACAGTTTCCATCTCAAAACCCAAAGCCCCTCTGATGTAGGGAACAAAATCTGTGAAATTTGACTTATCAGGTGTTTGGAGGATATTAACGTAAGAAGAGAGGTAACTAAAAATAAATCTCACAATCTCGCTTCATCCCCGACTGGCACAGGTGGTGAATGACAAAATCGTGGCCAGCAACCTCGTGACGGGTCTGCCCAAACAGACTCCTGGGAGCAGCGGGGACATCATCATTCGGACCAGCGAACTGCTGATCCCAGTGACCTGTGAGTTCCCTCGACTGTACACCATCTCTGAAGGGTACGTGCCCAACCTGCGCAATGCCCCTCTGGAAATCAGGAGTCGAAACCACGGCATCTTCCCCTTCACGCTGGAGATCTTCAAGGACCACGAGTTCGAGGAGCCGTACCGGGAGAATCTGCCTACACTCAAGCTTCGTGACTCGCTCTACTTTGGCATTGAGCCCCTGGTGCACGTGAGTGGCCTGGAGAGCCTGGTGGAGAGCTGCTTTGCCACGCCCACTGCCAAAATGGATGAGATACTCAAGTACTACCTGATCCAGGACGGGTGAGCACAGCTAGCACACTGCCACCCAGTGTGTGTGTGTGTGTGTGTGTGTGTGTGTGTATTGTGTGTGTGTATATTACATATTAGATTTTCAATTATAATTTATTATATAATTTATAATTAAACAATATTTGACATTAATACATAATAAAATGATGTAATTGTAGTTATATAATTTTTAAAAAGCAAATTTGAGGTACCATTGAATTTGATCATAAGACACAGTGAGTAATTTTATACTTGAAATGCCCATGGAATGCCTAGGGAAGTTCAGTGGGCCATCAGAAATGTGTGTCAGTCTCCAGAACAAGGCCAGAACTACAGGCAAAGGACAGAGACTTACCTACGTGTGACTAGGATCCATTAGCTTTCTCAGAGGGGCCAGAAGTCAGTGAGGAGGAGGGCTGTGGGCAGACACTGAAACAGCTAGTGTGGACTCTGCTTTCAAGAACTTTGACAGCGGGGGCTGGGAAAATGGCTCAGTGCAGGGAAGTGCCTGGGACAAGAGTGAGGACATAACTCAGGAGCCCACTGCACCTGGGTTAGACAGTCTGCCTGATCTATGAGCTCAGGTTCAGTGAGAGACCCTGCCTCAAAAACCGAAGGAAGAGAATGACTAAGAAAGACACCTGACATTGACCCTCTCACCTCCACACACGCACATGGACATGCGCTCACACCCATATGAACATGAACGTACATCTCACACATACACTTATACACAAAGATCACAATAAGAAATGAAGCTGGGAGTGTTGCAAAGAGAAGAAATTCTTGATTCTAGAGAATAAATATCCAGATTTCTGTGGCGTCGCTGAAAGGTCCTGGGCTGGGGTTTGTAGGTATGTGATGGTGTCAATGGAAACCTAACTGGTCCCCAAATTCATATCAAAGAGTTCCTTCTTCCTTGGACTAACATAGCCTCTGGAACACATCTCCGGTGGTCAGGAACTGCAGCCGCCTAGGTGGGGGAAGGGTCTAGAGTATGTCACACACATTCCTCAGGTTCTTCGCTTCAGGTATTGGCCCGGAGCCCTGGCAAGTGTTTAGTTTGCTTCAGCTTCTTGTTTTTCTCCCACAACAGCTCCCTTCTCATGCTGCTCTCAGTACTTAAACGGTGGTTTTTGAATCCTAGATGCACTGAGGTCAGCTTAGAAGCCTTTATTTTATTTTTTTTCATTTACTGGTGATGAGTCACCTGCTGTCTCAATGCTGGGAAAATCTGCTTATATATTTGTTATTCGGAGTCTGCATGAAGAACTGTTACCTTCTGTTAGACAGTTCAAATAAGCTGCCCTGTTTCTCCCTTGATCCTTAGTACACACAAAAGAGAAAAATAAGTATCTCTCTCTGTGTGTATGCATTTGTGTACATGCACACAGGCACTGAGATGCCAAATGAGTTAGAATGGGACGAATCGCACAAAGATAGTCTTGGCTTTTCAGGAGAAAATATATCTAAAACCACAGCCTTAGCATGTCCGTTCACGTGACCTCTTTTCCAGTTTACACTGACAGGAACCTCATAGCAATGTGTCACACTGACCTAAAATAAAGACCACAGACTCTGAAATGGCAGCTTGCTGTTACTTTTGGGAAAGGAGAACTGAAACCATCTGAGGCCAGTTGTCACCTGAGAAGCTTAGACGTGTGTGCACAGATGGCTCATTGCCCTTTGTACCCCCTCCAGGGGCTTGTGTCCCTTATAGGAAATCCGTGTTAAGTTAAAGAAGAAGCTTCTCACACTAGAAACTATGTTAACCCAGATTCCAGCAATATGTCAATGGAAAGACTACCTTACTAGCCAAAGGTCTCTCCAATACACATTTTGGTGCTTCTAATGGATAAAGCCCTTAATGGAGGAGGAAGTGTTTTTATACTCTCTGAGGCTCCATGAATGAAGGATGGGAAGGCATGGCACTTAGCCCTACTTAATGAGGTCTGAAGATGTCTTTGCCAGGAGGGGTTGCCATTTACCCTTTTTTCTTACAAAGCTGCTCAGCATGCTCCACCCACTTTACCTCCCTTGGGCCAAATGCCTTAGCTGGGGTGGTTTTCTTCCTCTGTGGAGGTGATCAAGTCTGATGCACTATTCATCCTGCTTCCAGCTGTGTTTCCGATGACTCCGTGAAGCAGTACTCATCACGGGACCACCTAGCAAAGCACTTCCAGGTCCCTGTCTTCAAGTTTGTGGGCAAAGATCACAAGGTAAGCTGTCACCTTTGTCTCACAGCCCCATGCCTGAGCCTTCTTCCTTCTCATTGTCCTGACATGTTGACATTCTAAGAGCCTGTGGTTAGCTTCTGCATGACCTCTGGGAAAATACCTGGCTATCAAGAAAACAGTTGCCTGACCCACCCGACTCCCGCATAAAATGACTGTGCACAGAGAATATTACAAGACCGAAATTTGAAATCTTTGTGGGCAGATATGTGTGAAAAGCCAGTGTTACTGTCGGTTCAACAAAGGATTTAGACAGGAATTTCACAGAACACCAGCCATGGACTGGGAAGAGAATAGAATTCACAATGCTAATCACAGGACACAACTTTGTAATAGGAAATATTCCACATGGAATGTATGGGAAACGACAAATTACAAAGCTTCCAAAGCCATAGGAAGTGAACAGCAACAGTGTAAATTGAGTTTGTTTTTTTTTTTTAAGTAAGTTATCTGCTAGTATGCCATAATCATTAACTCAGTGTATGACTTTGTCTAAATACATTTTTGGCATTTTCACCAAAACAAAACAATTTTCTGGATATATTTATAGAACATGATCCTAAGACAGGGTGGGGGGGTCCCCAAATAAACATAACCAAGGGACAACACTGTATCAACTTAGTGCAACATTAAGCAGTTTTTAAAGTTACGAACATCAGAAAAGCAGGTGTGAAGAAAGTGTCATAACTTTCTTCACATAACCCATGTGTATACGTGGGTCACGATGGCAAGAGGCTTTCCCAAAAGGCTGGGGATGACAAGACCAAGCTTTTGCTGCTCTTGCCAGTGTTGAAACACAACCCAAATGAAGCTCAACGGAGCAGCATTCTTTTCCACTTAGTGTCCTTTCAAGCCATTTTGTTGTTCCAGAACTCCAGCTCAAAAGCAGAACCTCCCTAGGCAGATCCTCCTGGGAAGGACCTACTCCTTTGTAACAGAAGTACTTGGTCCCGGTGTTTCTCTGGCCCAGGAACTGACATGCTAATGTCAGAAGATGGGGCTTCCCTAAGGTCTCCTCAGTGTCCAAAGTTCTGGATCAAGGTTTCAAGGTCACCCACATCACTCCCTTCCAACTTAGCCACATTTCTAAATGTGTGGACTGGGCAATTTCCTTATCCTAAGTCTTGCTTTCCTGGCCATAAATACAAGATTGTCACTGCCCCCTCAAGTTGCTGCTGTTGTGGCTGAGATGGTGCTTGGGGAACATGTGGCACTGTGTGCGGCTGTCAGCAATGCCTGAAGTGACAGCTGGTACTACGGCTTCACTGTCATTACTGTCCTTCCAGGAGGTATTTCTTCACTGCCGTGTCCTTGTTTGTGGGGTTCTGGATGAGCGTTCCCGCTGTGCCCAGGGGTGCCACCGGCGAGTGCGTCGTGAGGTGGGGGATGATGAGGACTCTGCTGGGCTGCAGGACCAGACACTGACAGGAGGCCCCATCACCATTGACTGGGAGGACTAGTGCCCGCTCCCAGTCACCCTCCTCCCTGGAACGTCTTCCTATGTCCTCTGAGAACACCAGAGAATCTCCCAGAACACCGGACTTCTTCAAATCACATACTGTGAATTTAGACAACCCCTGCCACTACATGAAAGGATTGACTAGCCGGTTTCATCCCTGGGTTGGTACAAATCACACCACAGCTGACCCATTTGGCCTTGGTGGGCTTCAGTTTCTGGATTTTAAGAACTGTGTTGTCCTCATGGAAGGACATCTCCCTCATTTCCTCTGTTTCTTTCTTACAGTGAAATACCTCATTTATGGTATAATGGGGCCACTAAAATGAGGTGCTGGGAATAACATTTTAATTTAAAAATATAAAAAATTAATTACTAAAACTATAACCCATGATCCCCAAAATATATAATTATGTCCTGAAATTCCAAACCCAATCCAGAATCTTTATAGGATATTTGAAAGTTTATCAATAAAATAATGTATAAGAGAAAATACAATAGGTTGAATGTTGCATAGTA
Organism: Cricetulus griseus; assembly: GCF_003668045.3. Lineage (NCBI taxonomy): Eukaryota > Metazoa > Chordata > Mammalia > Rodentia > Cricetidae > Cricetulus > Cricetulus griseus. The sequence goes on from NW_023276807.1 coordinate 1,855,764, forward strand.
ATTTTCAATGTTTTCATATTGCCTTAGGTAAAATGTTTTCACCTAAAAATAAATTCATAAGGTACTTAAGAGCATTGGCTGCTCTTGCAGAGAAACTGGGTTCAATTCCTAGCACCCACCTGGTGGCTTACAACTGTCTGTAACTCTAGTTCCAGGGGATCTGATGGCCTCCTCTGACCTCCTCAGACACCAGGGATGCATGTGTTAAATAGACATACATGCAAGTAAAACACCCATGCATATAAAATAATTAAAAAGATTATCAGCATACATAAGTAAGTAGCTCAATGGCTGAACTTAACTATAAGGAAAACTAAATGTTGGTCCTGTATGCCCTGAGAATTGTTATTCTGTGCCTTCGGTTAGGTAAGATAATAGGAAAAGGTATAAAATTATACCACACTCTGACTTTGCAGGTGCTCAATAATTTTTATTGAAATAAATAATCATAAACTACAAAGATAAATGTTATCTGCGGTTGTATTCAGCTCCTTGATATTCCAGTTAACTCTTGTCTTTACATATGATCAGCAAAGGTTTCTTTTTCTTCCTCAAACTGGTTGCAATGAACAATTCCATCTTTTTCTCTTTAATTACCACGTGGATGATTGGCAATTCAGTTCAACTTATGAAACTTGGAAAGGGAAGAGAAGGAGTGGGGATTTGGAGTCAGAGATCAGAAATGCTTCTCTATAGATGGCCAAAGGTGATTATTTTAGACTTTGGGGCCTTTTGGTCTTTGTCATAACCTCTCTCTCTCTCTCTCTCTCTCTCTCTCTCTCTCTCTGATGTTATAAGGTGACAGCAGCTTTAAACAAATAGAAACAAACACAAAAGTGATGGATCTGTATTCTGAATGGTCATACAAAACAGTGGGCCTTGAACTCAGGCTCCCCTGTGTGACTTTGTTGGCTAATTATGATCCAGATGGGTGGCCTTCTCAGGGCAACAGAACACCTGCAGAGTGTCATAAATGGCCTAGGAACAGCCCACTGTGTCTTGGCTGGCTCCTTTTAAAGTGCCACAAGAACTCCTAATCCACAGTCAAGCCACAATTTAGGGAATGGCCTGTTATTCCCTGTCAGTGGCAAGCATGTCTTCTACCCCTAACCAGACACATCCCAGATCTTCACATGGCTTTGGGAGTCAAATGACAGCTTGGAGTCTGGGCATACTAACCAAGGCAGGCCACTGGAGGGAGAAATGGAACCTTGGGCCCCAATTCTATCCTGCCTTCATCAGCTAAACCTCCATTCTTCTGCCTGTTTGTCTCTTGAGCACCCATGACAATCCCCATTGGTAGAACTTACCAGGCGACATCCTGTTCTCCTTAAGTGAAATAGAACTATCGGTGAGAATGGAATTCATTCATCTCTCTTCAAGTTTTCTAGAAAGTGCACTTTATTAAATGTGAGGTGCTAACTGGCAAGTGAAACATAAGCCAGAGGAAAGTCATTGTCTCACAAATATTTGGGCTCCCCCAGATTTCACTTGTGACTATCATGTTCCGATCTAGGGATGGTGGGATCTGCTTGCTGTTATCTTTCACCTAAGAACTGAATTTCCAGGCACACATGTCTTGGCTGGGAGACCAGTGTTAGAGTAGACAGTCTTCAGTCTCTGTGTATCTTTTTGTTAACTTTCCTCAAAAGACAAGACCTGCCACCTCTCTTCTCCAGCTCATAGTCTCCAAAGGGTTGGAAGAAAGGACGGTACTTCTATTACACCGCCATCTCTGAAACGAGCCATGCGGTGTCACTCAAAACCTGGAAGAATCTCTTCTTCACAACTCTTCCTTCTCCTCCTCTGCACAGATGCAAGCTGCCCGCTGACTGTTCATAAAGGGCCGGCAACCCAAGGTCCACACGGTGTTGAACACAGTGTCAGCCAGAGAATCACAGGCTGCTTGAAAAAGAGGAATAAAGACAGAAAGGTCAGCAGAGACCACCCTATTGCATTCGAGGCAGTGTATTTCCAGGGCAGTCCCCAGAGCATGGCAGAGACAGAGTGTAGAATTGAGAGGACCAATGTATCTTTAAGAGAAGCGCTTTCAGAAAAGCTCCTCTTTAGTACAGTAAGGCAGATACACTTGCTGGTGCCTCATATTTGTGGTGCCCCTGGGGAAAGTCATTAGAAATCCCACACCATCGTGATTTTAGAATACCCACTCGGAAAGTACATCATCCCCCAACTCGAGGATGTCATAGTTTGGACCAAGAGGTGGAGCAAGCAGACAAGACAGCAGCTAATTATATATAGTACACCATGAAGACAGCAATCACAAGGTGGCTGGGAACTCTAGGAAAGGTTCCTGTCCCTTGGGAAAAGGGGCTCTGAGGGAAGACATCTAGTATAAGGGGTACCATAGACATGCCAGAAAATTTAGACAACTTAGGGGAAATAGAAATTCCATGCTGAACTGACTCAATGAAATAGAAAATGAAAATAGATTATTAGTCCCCCAAAAATACATCTCTCAAGGAAATCTACTTCCATGTTGCTTCAAGGAAATTTTTGTTAGATATTTTAAAAAAACTAATAGCAATCCCTTCTAGATATTTCCATAAATTAGGATTATGTCTTTCATTTTATGAGGTCAGTATTATGTTGATAACAAAAATCAGACAGAAAAACCACAGGAATAACAAACCACAGATAAGCATCTCTCATAACTAAATGCAACATCTTCAACAGATACCAGTCAACAAGACTCAGAAACACATAAGATGACTGACATCATGCCCACATGGGGCTTGTCCAAAGAATGCAAGCTATTTTAACACACTAAAATTAGTATAGCATACCACCTACCAACAGACTAAAAGCCACACACACAGAAAGACTCCAACACCTTGATAGAAACAACTCAACAACCCAGGAAGAGGACTTCTACACCTGACAGGGGTCACCTAGGCCAGTCTCATGCTCAGGGATTTCTTTGGGAGATGATGACTATTGGGTTGACTGTGTGACTCTGTAGACATATTCAGCTGATATTTAAATGAGTTAAATCATATGTAAATCACTGTCTTAGTACAACCACCAAATGCTCAGAGTGTTTCATGCAAAAGGAACTCAAAGGTGGAAAGTCTGGGCCTTCGACCCAGGTAGATTTCAGTACAGGGGGCCCAAAGGGAGATCTGGACATCTGCAATGATACTGAGGAGGCAGCCTAGGGCTAACCTAGAAGAGCCATGCAAGCCCAACTCCAGGGCTTTTAGTTAGCTATAGGGAAGAAAAAAGTGGCTCCAACTGTAGGCAGAGGCTACCAGAGGTAGGTGATATTAAAATGTAGCTGGTCCCAGCGGGTGGCCCTCACTTGGATGGAACACAAAAACAGAATTTACAGCAATCTGGCCAGTGGGAGAGTGGTAAGATACTTAGGAAGGAAAAATCAATAGGACATTGGCCTAGCGCAGTCACCTGACCTGAGCCCACAACAGCAATGGTTCTTTCTTACTCTTTGTGGACACAGGATGGAGTTCTCCCTTGTACAAGTTCATTACTCATATTCTCAAGCCCTCGAACTCACATTGAAACTCTTTTCTAGACACTGTTCTATGAACCACACCCAAGATGGTTCCCACAGATGGTACCTCTGTGGCTCAGAGGAGCTTGGTTTCCAACCTTGCCCATCTGGAAGCTTTGAACATTAACATCAGGTTACCATGCTCTGGCTTCAGAAGTGGAGAGATTAAAACCTTTTGGATGGTAAATTAGGAAAAAGAAATTACAGAGTCAGAGCTGGAAGCTCAGTAGTTAGGCAGTGTTTAAGAATAATTGTCCGGAAGCACACAGAAAGCTGTGCACACACAAAAGAGGATTTTTGAAGTTCCAGACTAAGAGCAAACTATGAAAAGGGGGCTCTAGCCAAGCCACGTGGTCCTATACAGAGGGACCACTGAATGGAAAGTTATTTAACAGAGGCATGGAAAGCTTTTTCTGCAGCCTTAAAGGAAGGGTTTTCATTCTGTGGAAGCATGGCTGAGAACTTTTCCAGCAGGAAGGGTTCCAGCAGCCCTTGGACAGCAAGAACTTTTGTGAAAGAGCACTGAGTCTCTCCCTCTGCCTTTCCTGAATACTCCGACCATCTCTCCCAGTAAAGGGGGCCTTGGGTCACTGTGTTAAGATAGCAACAAAACTCCTTGTCACCAGGAAGTGCCCTTAAGAGACCTACCTTCCACGTTGGAGACAAAGCCAAGGCTCCGCTTGAGATCAGAGCAGATGGAGTGAAGACACCATCGGAATTTTGCATCGCAGCGGTATTTGTTGGCACCACAGGTGTCATAGCAGACATCCAGCTGGTTACAACACTTGGTCATTGCTGGAATGCCCAAGTCCATCTGTAAAAGTGAAGCAGGAGAGTGCCACGTTTAGACCAAGGACCTGAGGCAACCCTGTCCACCTCACTAGGAACTGGTCAATTCTCAAGTGTGTGCCACGTATTAGATCTGTTCAGAAACACCAAGGACTCAGAGGAATAAGCTCCAAGTCGTAGGGTGCTGAATTTGAATGTTATTTGCTTCCTGTGTGATTCTAGCCTATTTTTTCCCTCTTTCCTTTTGTGAGAGTAGTTATTTTCAAATCCACAGCCAGATGTGGCAGTGCAAGCAGAAGCCAGAGGGGACACAGACCAGTACTGTAAGTCTTGATAGGCCGTCTGGTGCCTGAAGCAAAGGATTTTATCTGGCCACACTATGGCAGGGCAACTGCTCATTATTGAAGTGTAAGGACCACCACTCCATTTGCTCAAATGGGAGATTCTTGAACTACTTCTAAATGGTGTGAATCCATTTGTTTTATGAGATGGTTTCACTGTGTAACTCTGGCTGGCCTCAAACTCACAGAGATCCACCTGCATCTGCCTACTGAGTGCTGGGATCAAAGGTGTGCACCACCACTGTACTGCATAAACTGGTTGATTGATTTGATTTGATTGATTTTGGCAGCAGTGGGGACTCAACTCAGGTTTTGCACATGCTAGACAGCTTTCTGCCACTGAGCTAGCCTCACACTCAGTCTCCATGCAGCCCTTTTAGAATGGCTAAACTTACAGCTAAAAATGTGTCAATTCTCTAGTACTGAGATGAGAGGATACTCTTGCTTGCGTTCCTACACTTATTGCTGATTGTGAACAAGCTGGCCCAGGCCGTGCAAGGGACAAGAACAGTATATGCAAAGAGACGCCTTCCTCCAAGACATTGTAGTTTTATATACTTAAGAAAACATGTTCAGCTAATAGCAGTCAAGCTTCTAACAAAACCAGTGTGTGAGTACGTGTTTCTGATGGCTACAGGAAAACTGCTTCGAGGGTGGAGGACATTTCTGTAGTTGGTGTGGAAATACCAACAGGTGAGCAACAGGTCGGTTAGAAGAAGGCTCATGGAACTGCTTAGATGACACCTGCCCATTGAAATTCTTGAATCAGCTAAAAACTGAGGCTTAGTTGTTGATGACTCAATTCAGGGGGCTGAGGATGTAGCTGAGAGGTTAGGAGCATTGACTGTGCTTCCAGAGGATTCAGCAGCCACATGGCACCTCCAGTCCCAGAGGATCTCACGCCCTCTTCTGGCCTCCATAGGCACTGCAGGAATATAGTGCACCAACGTACATGCAGTCAAAAACATCCATACCCATAAAATAAAATTTAAATATATATTTATATATAAACCATATGTATATATTAAAAATATCCATACAAAGAGACTATCCAGGGCCTGAGATGGCTGTCAGTAAGGTACTTGCCACGCAACATGAAGACCTGGGAGTTCAACTCTCAGTGCTCAGATAAAGTTGGATGCTTCTAACCCATCCAGGGAAGGTGGAAACAAGGGGATTGTGGGCCAGGCAGTCCAGCTAAATTGGTAAGATCTAGATTCAGTGAGATACTCTGCTCAAAAAATAAGGAGGATCTGGGGAGATGGCTCAGTCAGTAAGTGCCTGCTGCATAAGCCAGTGAGTTCTGATCCCCAGCACATACTCACAAAAGCCAAGCATGGTAGCATGCCTGTAACCCCAGTGCTGGGGGGAGGCAGAGACAGCTAGTTCCCTGAAGCTGATTGGCCAGCTGGCCTAACCAAGTGATGAGCTCCAGCTTTAGTGAGAGACCCCCATCTCAAAACAAACAAACAAATAAAAATAAGGTAGAGGCAAGGCAAGATGCGTCAATGGGTAAAAGCACCTGGCACCAAGACTGAAGACTTGAGTTCAATCCCCAGGACCTACAGTGGAAGGAGAGAACTCCAGCAAGTTGTCCTCTGACCTCCACAGGCACGCTGTGGCATGCATGTTCCCACACACAAAATAAATAAAGGGTGGAGAGTAACTGACCTCTAACTCACACACACACATATGCATGTACACCGCCATGCACAAGTGCAGGTGCACACGTACACACTCGAGGGCACAGGCACGCGCGCGCGCACACACACACACACACACACGTTAAGGAAAAATAAGTTGGAGAATAATTGAAGAAAACATCAAATGTCAACCTCTGGCTTACACACACACACAGAAAGAGAGAGAGAGAGAGAGAGAGAGAGAGAGAGAGAGAGAGAACACAATTCAATATCATAGTTGATGTACCTGTAGCTACAGTTTTTGTGAAACCTCTCTTTTCAAGTGCAGGTCAAAAGCATCTATGAAATCTGTGTGTGTGTGTGTGTGTGTGTGTGTGTGTGTGTGTGTGTGTTCATGCACCCATGTGAGTTTCTGAGTAGAGGCCAGAGGGCAACTTCAGCTATTATTTCCCAGATGTCAATTAACTTGGTTTTTGTTTGTTTTAAGTCAGGGTCCATCTTTGGCATGAAACTTTCCAAATAGATTAGTTTGCTGACTAGGGAGCCCTAGGCACCTGGCTGTCTTCACCCCTCAGTGCTGGCCTTACAAGCAGATGCCACCATGACCAGACTTTTTAATGTGGGACCTGGGGATCAAACTCGGGTTCTCTTGGTTGCAAGGCAAGCACTTTTCTGACTAAGCTATCATCCAACCCAACCCCTAACTTTTGAGACAGAGTCTCAGGTAGCCCAGGCTAGCCTCAAATTCACTGTGTCGTCGAAGGTGACCTTGAACTTCTGATCTTCCTATTTCAGCCTCTGGAATGCTGTGGTTACAAGCATGGGCCACTGTGCCTAGTTTACATGGCACTCCCGAGGGCTTCATGCATGCAGGGCAAGCACACTACAAAACCCAGACCCTTCCAAGAAACCTTCAAGGAGATCAAGTCATCTCTTGCTTCTCGAGGAAGCTGACGGTTTGAGAAACGGTCAGGGAAGAGCTAACAAATCTCAGCAAACAGCGGGTGTGTCAAACTCCAAACCTTGTTGATTTGACGCTTTCAACAGGAAGTCACTGTTTTGCTTACGGAAGTTAGCCAACGTAATAATCAGTTCTTTCTGGCCAGTGACAGCCACTCCAGTCCATCACTGGAATGGATTACTGATTGATAAATAAGGCAAAGTCATTCATTCATCTTTAAATTGTATCTTGATGCTGTAAATTGTAGCCAATGCTTATAGGGGTGATTTTAAAGCTCACAAATTCCAGAAGCTTAGCTGAGGGACAGCAGTCTTTGAGAAAAGAAACTTGAAAATTCTCTCCCTCCTCCAGTCTAGTTTAAAATAACAAACCACACTGTTTGAGTAGATTCCATAAATGATCACTTCCATCAGTGATCATAGCTCTTGGATTGCTCTTACTCAAAACCACATCAATCAAGAAGGTAACATTAGTGGTACATACGCTTCCTGGTACCTTGATACCCAGGAAATAGGAACCGCAACCATTGGGCTCCTGAGGTTTGTAGCCAGGTCTGGGCATTGGCGCCTTTCCTAGCAGGAAGAAAGGAGAAAAATAGAAGAAATACTTAGAAGTCAAACATTTGACATTCATTCATCAAATAAAAATTCCTAAAAGCACATTCCATTTTTCCTTTAAATGCCGCTGCCCCGTAAGATAGTCACATTAAATCAGTAGTGAGGAGGTCACCAAAAAATAATTCACTTTACCATTTTACCAACTGAATCATCTCCTCCAGACAGTGTGGGGCCACGCCCCCTGTACAGGGCAGCACACTGCCTGGTCTCATGAGGACAGACTCAGAATCGTAGCTGTGCCATCAGGGATTAACTCTCTGCACTGTGGATGCTGAGGGCAGCTAGGCAGGTGCAGATAGCATCACTGACCACAGAACAAAGGACCTCGGAGGAAACAGTCTGGATGCTTTGACTTGTTCATGGGGCTTAAGAATCATTTTATGATGTTGCAAATGTGTCAAAGAAGCTGACTCAGTTGTATTTGGGGGTGGGGGGGGGGAGTCATCATAAAACATTGACCCCACTGCTTCCTGATGTCACAGGACAGGAGGAACCTATACCGCATGCTCCTGTCTCCATGAGCTCTGCCGTGCCTTCTCCATGAGCTCTGCTGTGCCTTCCTCCACACAAGGAACTGCCCATCCCTCTGAGACCCTCTAGGGTGGTTATGGAAGAGATGAGATGCACAGTGCTGGAGAAGTAGAATTTCTGGGCCATGTGATGATCCTGTGTTTAATGTTTGAGGGTTCCAGAAACACAGTTTTCTCTAACAGCTGTACCATTCTTCATCCTAAGCAGCCATGCACAATGGTTCCAACCTCCCCATATCCCTGTCCTTAACTGCAGGGAACCTACACGGGGAAATCTCTCCTTTTCCTGCTTCCTGGATCAGAAGACTTGGGCTCCACTCAATCCCCGGAAACTTGCTGTTGCTGTATACACACTTTCTTTGCCTCTTTAGTGTAGGGAGATCTTCCTAGGTACCTGGGGTGCTGACCACGCCCACTTGGGCGTGGTCACAGGTGCATTCGGGGATGTGTGGGATATAGGGCTGAGGAGAGGCACCCTAGTCCTCTCTGACCTGGCTTATCAATTTCTCATGTAAGTGATTTCCCCTCAATAAAATTAACCAACAATATCCATATCCCGTGTACAGTTATCTTCCTCTTACACTTTAGCATCTTCTTTTCCTCTTAGGGCTTGTATTTCCTTTCTGTCCTTCAAATATCTCCATACACATTCATCTCCCTTTCATATTTTACATTTGTTTTTCTCTCTCCTGAACTTTGGCAAGCCTTATCAAATACATTTTCTGGGTCTACTTTAAAATACTGAATTATGTTGTTCCATTTACTAATTTTCTTTAGACTGACTAATCTGTTTAATTGATCTACTGAAGTTTTTCTTTCAAAAGTGATCTTTCATTTGAATTATATTGATTTCTCCCTTCAGATTTGAGGACTCACTTTTCATTAGGTTTTGTTTGTAAAACTATTCTTTCTGTTTATTCAATCATTTGAAATATTATATTATGATTTCTTGTCCTTGGGAATTCAGGTCCCCAGTTTGTTTTGGTTTTGTCTGGGCTTTGGTTTAGGGTTTTGGTTTTTGTTGTTGTTGTTGTTGTTGTTGTTGTTGTTGTTGTTTTTTCTTGCCAGAGTCTCACCATAGATAACCCATTCTGACCTTGAACCCAGAGTCTTTTAGCCTTAAACTCCTGAATGCTAGGACCACAGGCATCTGCCACCATGGTTGGTTAATTCTCACATTTTAAATGCTGATTGCCTTTTTCCCATGATAGATTATTGATATGGAGTGTCAATTTTTTTTTAGTAAGAATTATTTAAAACAAAAAGACTTATTTTGGGGTAAGAAAGATGTTCAGTGGTAAATAGCACATATTGCTCTTGCAGAGGACCCAGGTTTGGGTCCCAGCACCCAAATCACGTGACTTTACGACACTCTGTAACTCTAACTCTAGCAGATCCAACACCCTCTACTGGCCTCCACAGGTACTACATCCAAACACACATCTCACAAACACACATACATATAATTTTAAAATAAAATTTAAAAATGTAAAACATTTGTTTGTTTTTAACTATGTGTATGTGTGTGGCTCTGTGTATGTGCTCGCTAATGTCTGTAGAGACCAGCGGTTTGGGACACCCTGTGAGCTGGAGATGCAGGAAGTCATGGGATTTGGCTTAACCACTGCACCATCTCCCTGGCCCTCAGTTCTCGTGTCCTGGGTGTATAACTACAGATCAGCCATTAATCTCTCTTGGTGTTGGTTGTTCTAGAAGGGTAGCAGGGCCTTGAAACTATAAGAGTGTGCTCTGCCATGGGTCTATGCTCTACCCAGCCGCAAACACTTCTGCTGTGACTGTGAGAGTCTCAAGCTAGTTAAGTTCTTACAGTTACTGTTCAGCTTGGGGCTCCTCAGGCCACAGTTAAATACTGGATGAAGTGTGTATGAAGAGTGCGAGTGCATTGGAAGGGTCTCAGGTAGACATTCTGCACCTTCATCGCCAGGAGCACCTTGCTTCTTTCTTGTAATATTGGGTTGAGAGTTTGTAATGTCTTTGTGAGTGTGGGTGAGTTTATCCGTGTATGTGTGTGGTGTGTGCATGTGTATGTATGGAATGTGTGTGCTGTGAGTGTGCTGTATGGTGTATGTGTGTGTGGTGTGGGGCTGTGGGCAGAGTATGTGTCAGCATGTGTGTGTAGTGTGGTATGGTGTGTGATGTGTGTGTGGTGTGTTTGCATGTGTGGTGTGTGTAGTATGGTGTGGTGCGGGTGTGTGTATGTGTGGTATATGTGTGTTGTGTATGTAGTGAGGTGTGTAGTGTGGTGTGTATGGGGGTATGTAGTGTGTATGTGTGGTGTGTATGTGTAGCGTGTGGGGGTGGGGAGGTGCCTGGAATTTCTGCCCTACAGTGTGGGATTAGAAGAACCACACTGCCAGGTCCAGGTGCCTGCCTCTGACCCCCGTGCTCTTACACAGGAGCTGGGATTTGATTGCGGGTCTTCATAACCAGGTGTTTTTGTGTATGCCGCCAACACTTAAAGGATGGCACCGCCTCCCCAGCTCTGAAATCCTAAATACACTAGACCAAACCTCAGGCTCTCAGAAAATATTTATACAGCAGACACAACTTTTGTGGAAATGAAAGAAACTTTCAAGTCCTTCTACAGCTCTTCAGACCAGAAACCCAGTTCTTTTGTTTTGTTTTGTTTTTTATTTTATCAAGAAAGGGTTTCTCTGTGGCTTGGGAGGCTGTCCTGGAACTAGCTCTTGTAGACCAGGCTGGTCTCGAACTCACAGAGATCCACCTGTCTCTGCCTCCCGAGGGCTGGGATTAAAGGTGTGCGCCACCAACGCCTGGCTGAAACCCAGTTCTTGCAGGAGCAGGTTACTGCTCCTCTTTCTGAACACTAGACCCCTGACCTCAGTCCCAAGCTCCTGTCTGCTCTCTCCACCATTATATTCCCATGGTCTCTTAACTTCTGAAGATTTCCCTTATCATCCGTGTGTGTGTGTGTGTGTGTGTGTGTGTGTGTGTGTGTGTGTGTGTGTGAGAGAGAGAGAGAGAGAGAGAGAAGAGAGAGAGAGAGAGAGAGCTGAGTGAAAGAGTGTGGCGTGTGTAATGGAGAGAGTGTGTGTGCATGTGTGTGTGGTTGAGTGTGACTATTCGGGCATGTGTAAGAGAGGGTGGCATGTGTGGCAGTGGGGGTATATCACAATGGGGAACAGAGTCTGATGTCAGTAATCGAGTCACACATGGGCAAACAATCAAACCCTGTGGTATAATTCACTGTGGTTGACACTTAGAAGTAAGATTATGGGGATTTTATTTTTTCTTCAGATTGTTCTTTTTACAAGTTGTAACTGAAGTGACACCCTAGCCTCGAGCGAGCTGTCCTTTCTGGCTTGATGCTCCGAGCCTAGGCATCAGCAACATGCTATGTTGACATGTAGACTTATTTCCTGGTGTGGTTGACAAGTTGAGACTCCAGTTCCTTGGCAAAGGTTGGCTCCACTCACTGCCAGCCTTTTGTAACCTGCCAACTAGAAATAGGCTTCATCTATTTTAATGATCAGAGGCAAGAATCAAAACAAGAGTAATATTTTATGACATGTGAAAATGATATGAAATTCACATTTTAGTGCCCATAAAGAAGTTTTATTGGGGTACAGCCACGCTCATTTGTTATGCATTAGCTGTGGCTGTTTGCACGGGAGAAGACATCACAGAATATTGCTACAATCTTGAACTGAGGATGCTTTTCTAATCAAGATGTAAAAGTCAGAGGCCATAAAGAGATTGACAAATTTGATCTCATAAAACGTCAAGCCTTCTAAACAAAGTTAACACCATAAAACCCTTGTGAGACACCAGGAGGGAAGGAAGTTCAGGAAGAGTTAGCCACAACACCCAACAATGACACCCAACAATGCTGCCTCCAGCCACATGTCCTGCGCTCTTGACCAACACTGGGTAGAATAAATCAGAATAACTCTATGATCTCAAATGTGGAACCTAAGAAAGAAAAGTGAGTTTCTTAGAAACAGGGGGAAGAAAGGCTGAGAGGAGAGGGTGAAGGGACAGGGAAGGACAGAGAAAAAGGAGATCTGGGGCAAAGGGCCCGTTTTGCTAGAAGGAGGAATATGTTGCTTTGATTTGGTTTGTTTGTTTGTTTGTTTTTGTTTGTTTGTTTGTTTGTTTTTTTTGATTTTTCAAGACAGGGTTTCTCTGTGCAGCTTTGGAGCCTATCCTGGCACTCGCTCTGGAGACCAGGCTGGCCTCGAACTCACAGAAATCCGCCTGCCTCTGCCTCCCGAGTGCTGGGATTAAAGGCGTGCACCACCAACGCCCGGCTGGTTTGGTTTTTTCAAGACAGGGTTTTTCTGTGTAGCTCTGGAGCTGTCCTGGAACTAGCTCTTGTAAACCAGGCTAGTCTCAAACTCACAGAGATTCGCCTGCCTCTGCCTCTGGAGTGCTGGGACTAAAGGTGTGTGCCACCACCACCAGGCATAAGTTTTAGTAATCTACTGTACTGATGATCACAGTTAATGACAATGTTTATTATGCTTTAAACCTACAATGTTCCATGGAGACTGGGGAGATGCCTCAATGGGTAAGAATGTAAACCTGATGCTTGCAGGTGTGTAGCATCAGGACCTGAGGTCAAATCTGTAGCATCTATGCAAAATGCTGGGCCCAGCTGCTTACACACCTGTAACCCCAAGGCTGTAAGATTAGAGACAGGATAGCTGCTACTTCCTGGCTGCCAGCCTAGCAGTGAGAGACCCTGTCTCTGGGAACAAGGTGAAGTGTGGTATTTGAGACATAAATGTCCTCTGGCCTCCATGCATACCTGTGGTACACACACACACACACACACACACACACACACACACACACACACACACACACACACTGTTCCCCACTGGTTCATGTTTTAAGCATCAGTTTTTCTGGCTGATGAAACTGTTTGGGGAAGCTGAGAGAGGGCCTGTGTGTCAGAAGTAGTTGTCCAGGACCAGTCCCTTGATACACCCAGCCTGGCTTTCTGTTTCCCAATATTGCCTGGCAAACCAGCCTCCACGTCAAGCTCCCTCAGCCCACCTTCCTCAGCCTTACCTGTCCCCCATAATAAGCAGAGATCTCTGAAACCAGGAGCCAACAGAAGCCCTTCCTCCCTTAATTATTTCTAGCAAGTGTCTCATCACAGCTGTGAGCAAAGAAACATGATCTCTGCACTGCAGCAAGAATAGACTTTCAACCTTCTCATGACAAATAAAAGGAGTGTTGGTAAGAGGCACTGGTTATGGTAATCAGCTGTTGAACCTTTCCACAATGGATCAAAATAACAGGTTTTATCATTTTTGTTGACTTAATTTTTTTAAAAAGATTGATGTTTAAGCATTCTTTGTAGGGGAGGTGGGCTGAGAGGGGACCTCAGGAGTCTCACTATGTAGCCAGGTTGACCTGGAACTCCAGTCTGTCCTGTCTCAGCCTCCCCAGGAGCCTGGATTGGATGGGGATTCCCAGTCAGAGGCTGACCAAGCAAAACTTGCTGAAGTCTTTTGATGCCATTTTGCTAGACAAGGAAGAACAGGGTTGGGTTTACAATTTTACTCGAAGTCCTACTGTTAGATGTTTGCTAAACCTTGGGTATTATTGACAACATCTGTGTTGATTCAAATGACAGGCATTAACCCTTTGCTGCCTCCTCAGGGGGAACTAGGCTAGCTTACTACAGTGACCTAGCCTCTGCATCTGTTCACCTACCTTTGGGTAAATATGAGACTGAGGGGTTCAGGATTTGACCCCATGATATTCTCACCGTGAGCTGCAGTGATCTTTTGCTTGTGCCCAGAGGATGTTAAGCCTACTGGGAACAATGGTTTAACCATTATCTTTCTTAGTACATAAGGAAGCCATTTTCCTCTTCCCAAAGATGAGGGCCAGTGGTATAGGTCATACAGCATGTATGTCCTAGTTGTTCTGGGCATCTCTAAAGAGCTAGTTTTCCTCTGCTGAGGAAGTATTCCCCAAGCGTGTTCTCCCCTCCCCAGCTAGGCTAAGTAGACTTGGCATTTTCACTTGTGAGCCTACCTGGGGCATTTGCATAAACTAAACCGTCTGAGATGTGCACTTCGTGCTTTGAAAGAGCATTTTCAGGCCCAGGTGCAGCTTAGTGATGGATCACACAATTGGCAAACAAGGCCTGAGTTAAAATTCCCAGCACCACGTTAAACACAAGGGTTTTTACCGGCTGTGAGAGCTGCCAGGCCCAGGCCCTGGGCCCAGCGCCTTCCATGAGAATGGGAAACTAGCCTCAAGCCTAGCTCCTGTGCAAACTGCCTTTGCAACTCCACAAGGTAGGCACCCCAGTTCCCAATTCTGTCTCTGGTGTCTGGCTGGGGACCCTAGTGGGCTGCAGTGATGCTCTGAGGCTACTGACTGAGGCAGGCCTGGGGCCGCTCCCATGGGAGTGTCTAGGCAAAACGCTGCCAGTCAGGGGCCTGGCATCGAGAGTGCTTTTGAGCTTTTGGGATTCGGAGTTGTTTGACCCTAGGCAGAACCTCCGAACTTCAGCTTCGGTTTCCTTCCCTAACTGCATCTCGGAGCCCGTGAGGTCCCTCTGACCATGCCCTGGCTTCCACGCTGCTCACCGCCCCAGCCTCCCAGCAAACCCATAAAGGCCTCCGTGAAGACTCCCAGGAAGCTGAGGGGAGCTTGAATTTCAGATAAATCATAATTGATCAGGGCGATATAGGTCCCTAATGTCACCCCAGGCTCCTCATAGGAATTTATTGTCTGCTTGGATTTCTGATGTCACTACACCTGATTAGCTCAGCCTGGCATCCTGGCCTACCCAGTGTAGGATAGATGTGATCTGCTGAGCTACCCATGACATCGCCCCCCCCCCAGATCAGACACCCCTGTACTCACCATATCGGCACCGGTACTGACAGACCCCGTTCTTCCCTCCCAGGAGCTCCATGAAGGAATCAACGTAGCTGTTGACCGACTCGAAGCTGCCCCGCAGGTGTCGCAGGCCCCAGTCCGAGTAAGACTCCTCTCCCTTGAGGCTGGGGTCGCTCTGAGCCAGGCTGCCCGCCAGGCCAAGCCACAGGAGGAAGAAGCAGCAGAGCAGCTTCATCCTGCACACAGGTAGGACGCTGCTCTCGTCCCCCACCCCAGCCAGGGTCCCAGGAAGCCTGGGGACACACACACACAGCCCCGTCCGTGCCTGTGCTTATCGCAACAGTCAGTCGGTGTTCCCCAGAGGTGGACTTTAAACACAGCCATGGAGGCCGGGAGCAGATCCGGGCGATTAGAGAGGACAAAGGTGACACCGTGGGAGGGCCTGCATAAGGATGGCTCAAGAGGGGACTTCCCAGTGGACCCCGAAGAGCTGGAGGAGGTGATCGCAGTCCGGGAAGGGGGAAAGGGAACCCCGGGATTCTGCTGTACACTTGGGCACCTCAGGCTTCTTCGCTGCAGAGCTTGTCCCAAGATCCCAGCCACACCCTTGAGCCACTTCCTCCTCTACACCTGTCCTGAGGGTGGCCCAGGAGCGTGTGTGCGAGTCTCTGTGGCCTGATTTGAGGTCACCTTCAGCAACAGACAGGTTGCCAGAGCCTAAACCCTAAGTGTGCTTCGGTGAGAGTTCAGGTTTTGAGCCATTTCTGCCTGAGTCCCTCATTGTGTTTAACCCAAACCCTTCCATCTGGTAAAGGTCCTGATATCCTCTCGGGGTGAATCCCTTTCCGAATCTGTAGGATACTCAGCGCCGTCTCCTAAGATCCCAAGGCCTGCAAGGTGGCCCCCAGGTCTATTCTGGGAACTCTGCCTCTGGTGGTGGTGATTCCCCCCCCCCCCTTTCGTTTTGAGGCCGGTGAGAGTCCAGGCTATTATCAGAAAGCCTGTTTGAGATTCCAAGCTTTGAGAATGCTCGCTGGAGTCCAGTGTTTGGGCATCACTTTTAGGGTAGTTTGCTCTTGGTCACGTGAAGAAAAACCTATAAAATCACTACTCTGGAAAACGACACTGCTGTGTAATCATTCCGCTGCTTTCTCAGAGGTCATGGAAGCCCCGCAGAAAATCCTAAACACAGTAACATCCTCATTTTAGATAGGAGATGTGTTCATCTAAAGACTTAACATCCAGGAAGGGTAGTGGTTAAAATGTGTTTCCAGTGTGCACGATTATTGTGTGAATTTAAAAAGAAAACGGTAATAATGCCACCCGCCCGGTATTTAAAGCGTTTGCACATGGAGAGCCAATCAGTCTCTTGTCTGCCTCAATCCCTCTCCCGCTCTCCTCTCCTGTCTCTCTCTGACTTTCTTCCTGTTTCTGTGTTTCTCTGTCTCTCTCTCATCCCTCTTTTCCTCCCCCACCCCAGTCACACCTATTTTAGCCAAGGTTGTTATCTCTATTTGAGACATAAGAAATCATGCAGAGGTGAAATGACTTCATCACGTTGGACCGGTGTCTGACCAAGGCTGGGCAAGGGCCAGTGACATAACTGATGAGATCATATCAAAACAAAACCGTGGAAATATTTTTTTTCCCAAAAAGTAAGGAAAACTTAGGGCAGAGGTCAGTGATGGGCCCCATGCCTAGTGTGTACAATGCCCTGGAGTTTTATCTCCAGCTACCCCAAAAAGAAAAAGTGTCATTAAAGATACAATAAAATACGAAGGTTTTAAAAAGCTTTTATAATATATATATAATATATATATATGTATATATATAAATTATATATATTTTTAGCTATGTGTATCCACGTGAGGGGATGTGTGTTCGCACGTGAATACAGGAGCCTTTGGAGGCCAGAGGATGTCCTGGAGCTGGAGGCTGAGTCACGGGACATGGGTGTCAGGAACTGAACTAATAAAAGCAGTGTGGGATATTAACTGCTAAGCCCTGATTTTTTTCCCTTAAAAATGTCTTATTTTTTAAATGCAATAATAATAATGGTAATACACGAGGAACATGTGTACAATACAGAACATTTTAATAACATATGCTATGCTGGTCATGAGAACTTTACTGACAATTCTTTTACATCACTGAAGCTTAGACTTACCACTGCTTCAGTTCCAATGTAACTGAAATTCCAACTTCTCTGAAAAGACACAAGTAATACCGTATAATTTTTAGTTTCACATAGGACTTTATTATTTATTTATTTATTTATTTATTTATTTCGCTTATGCAGTTGTTAGTGGAACTGTTGATAGTGTTTTTCCCTTGTATTTTTTTAAACTAAGTTGGGGAGGGCATGTTTATTATTTTAAGTATTTTTGAGGGTATAGTGTGTGACGTTAAGGATATTAAGGTATTCCTATATGACCGGCACTATGACCATGTCCAAAGCTTTTTTATTATCCTAAACTGAGATTCCGTCTGCCTCTGCCTTCCTAATGAAGTTGGCTAGTCTCAGTGCTTCAGAGAAACAGAATATGTAATGCGGCCTCTTGTGTTGGCTTCTTTCACTTAGCAAGGTAGTTTCAAGCCCGTGCGTGCAGTGTGTGCCAATGCCTCCTTACAGAGGCTGAAGTCCCTCTGAGTAGTGGCGTAGATTCTGAGTCCCTGCCTCCCAGTTCCTTTGACATGCTTGTCTGGAATTGAATTTTCTGGATGTGTTAATTTTATTTAACCTAGGTCTTTGTCTGTGGCTATACTGATACAGATTAGAAGGTTCCCATTCCTCCACAGCTTTCTAAAATTATTTTTGTCAGTTTATGCATTCCATAATACATTATGTAATACTTTACATCAACCATCCGTCCATCCACCAGTCATCTCCTTTCTTGGCTTTCTGACTGTGCTTTTAAATCCATGGTTTTAACCAGGTGCCCTCATGGGCATGGGTGTGAATTATTCACTGAAGCATGGGTAGCTCTCTGATGGCCATATCACCATGACTTCCTCTCTCCCAGTCCCGCTTCCCTGATTGCCAATAGTTCCCCTGGGTGCAGCTGGGCCCCATCACCCCCTCCCCATCTGTGACTGAATGTTTACAATGGAGTCTCTTGCATACCCTGTGCAGGCAGCTCTAGCTGCTGTGAGTTTGTGAGTGTTGTGGCCACGTCATGCCCATAAAACAGCATTTCCTGGCACTCCTTCCCATCATCTTTACACTCTTCCTGCATCCTCTTCTGGAATGTTCTGAGCCTCAGAGGGGGTGTGATACAGGTGTTCCATTTAAGTCTCATTCAATAGTTGCTTATCCATAGCACCATGTGTCTGGCATTAGCCAACATTTACTACAAAGAGAAGTCTCTTTGGTCTGGGCCGTACTGGCCAATGGTTATAAACATAAACACAGTGGTGACAGTTTTTACAATGTGTCTACTTACCAGAAGTAGTAGGTTCAACCCCGAGCACAGCATCTTTCCACCCTTGGGTCTTCAACTGGGTGCATGGTAATCAAGTATCCCTCTTTCCTATGGGTCTAGTCTTGTTCTTCTATGTGTTGATGTCCATTTTTCCCCTGCATCATTTGTTGGAAAGGCTGTCTTTTCTCCAGTGTAGCTTTTGTGCATATTTGTCAAAAATCAGGTGACTGTGTTCATGCAGACTTCTATATGTATGCTCTATTCCATTGATCAGGGCATGGGTGCAATACCATGCTGTTTTGTTTTTTTTTTATGTTAGATCTGTGGCATGACTTGGAATCAGATATGGTGATACCTTCAGAGTGTTCATTTTGCTCAAGATTGTATATAGGCTGTCCAGGGCCTTTTGTGATTCCATATGAATGTTAAGATTTTTTTTTCTATGTCCTAAAGAATGGTCCTGAAGTTTTTATTGGGATTGCACTAAATCTATAGATTGCTTTTGGTAGGATGGCTGTTTTCACAATGTTAAATTTTCTGATCCGTGAATGTGGGAGGTATATTCTATACTTTCTTAAACTTTTCATTGTAGAGATCTTTGGTTTCCTTGGTTAGGTTTGTGTGCACTCGAGTGTGTGTACACCTGTGTGTGCACATGCATGTTGTTTGTGAGATTGTTCTCCTGATTTCTTTTTTTGTTATTTGTATATGTGAAAGCTACCAATTTTGTACTCTGCCACTTTGCTGAAAATGTTGATCAGCTTTCAGAATTTTCTGGTTGAGTCTTAGTTTATTAGATATGGACATCTATCATTTGCAAATAGAGATACGTTGCCACTAGAGATACTTTGCCACTAGAGATACAGATGTCTGATGTCTCCATATTTGTATCTCTTTTGTTACTTCTCTTGTCTTACTGGTCTGGCTAAGACTTCAAGCGCTATGCTGAATAGGAGTGGAGAGAATGAACACTCTTGTCCTGTTCCTGGTCTAATGGGGATGCTTGTAGTTTTTCTTTTAGCATGATGTGAGCTATAGGTTTTTCATAGTAGTCTTTATTATATTGAGATATGTTCCCTCCATCCCTAGCCTCTCCAAGGCTTTTATTGTGAAATGATACTGGATTTTGTCAAAGGTCCTTTCTGTATTTATTGAATGATCATGTGATTTTTGTCTATGGGTCCATTTATGTGACAAGTTATGCTTACTAATTTGTGTGTGTGTTGAAACTTCCCTGAACTTATGGAATGAAGCCAACTTGATCATGATGAATGATCCTTTCGATGTGGTCTTGAATTTGATGTGCCTGTATTTTACTTAGAATTTTTGCATCTGTGTTCATCAAGGAGATCAATATATAATTTTCTTATTTTGTTGGGTCTTTATCTGGCTGTAGTATCAAGATAACATTGGGGGCCGGCCGTTGGTTGCGCACGCCTTTAATCCCAGCACTCGGGAGGCAGAGGCAGGTGCATCTCTGTGAGTTCAAGGCCAGCCTGGTCTCCAAATCGAGTGCCAGGATAGGCTCCAAAGGTACACAGAGAAACGCTGTCTTGAAAAACCAAAAAAAAAAAAAAGATAACACTGGGTTAAAAAATAATTCTGAAGCTTTTCTCCCTTGAGTAGCATTGGTGTTCTTCTTTGAAAGTATCAGAATTCATCAGCAAAGCTAACTGGTTTTTAAACTGACCTGGTTTTAATTGGAAAAAAATTATTACTGACTTCAATTTCATCACTGGTATATATATATATATATATATGTATATATATATATAATTTTTGGTAAGTCATATGTATATAGAAATTAACCCATTTATTTCAGATTTTCCAATTTAGTGGAATATAAGCTTCTAAGGTATGTCCTTAGGATTTTCTGAATGTCATTGGAATGTGTTATAATGTCTCTCTTTCCATCTTTAATTTTGTTAATTTGGGTTTTCTCATTTTCCCTTCTGCTTAAGTTGTCTAAGGGTTTGTGTCTCTTGTTATTTCTAAGAACCAACTCTTGGTTTATTGATTCTTTGACTTTTTATTTTTGTTTCTATTTCATTAACTTTGACCCACATCTTAATTATTTCTCTCATTCACACCTGGTGTAGGTTTAATTCATTCTTGTTTTTCCAGGGTTTTCAGGTACACCATTAAGTTACCAATTTGAAATTGCTCTTTTTTTTTTTTTTTTTTTGATGTGGGCATTTAGCAATATAAATATTTCTCTTAGGACTTTCTTCTTTTGTGTCCCACTGAATTTAGTATGTTGCATTTTTCGTTTTTTATCCCATTCTAGGAAGATTTTAAATCTTCTTTCATTCCTTCAGTGACCCATTCACCATTCAGCAGTGTGCTGCTCGGTCACCATGAGCTTGTGTTTGCTGTTGTTCCTCTTATTTTAGCTATCTTCATTCCACTATGATCATGTAGAATTCAATGTTATTTCTATTTTCCTATTTCTATGTTTGTGAAGATTTGATTTTATCCTAATATGTGACCTATTTTTGGAGAAAGTTCCCTGGACTGAGAAGAATGTGAACCCTTTAGTATTTGGGTGGGATATGGATAGTTCTATGGATAACTATTAAGTCTAATTGATCTAAGTTGTAATTTAATTTGAACGTTTCTTTGTTGATTTTTTTTTTTTTTTGCCCTAGATGGCCTGTCTCTTATCAAGAATGGAATAGCAAAGTCATCCACTATTACTGTTCAGGGTTAGTCTATGACTTTATATGTAATAGTATTTATGAGATTTGGTGCAACTGTGTTTGGAAGGCAGCTATACTCACCACTATAACACCAACACAGTGCATCTGTGTTTAGGGCATATATATTTAGAATTCTCTCTCTCTCTCTCTCTCTCTCTCTCTCTCTCTCTCTCTCTCTCTGTGTGTGTGTGTGTGTGTGTGTGTGTGTGTGTGTAGACCTGAGTATCATGGAATTCATTCTATTCATTCTGTAGACCAGGCTGGCCTATACACTCAAAGAGATCCACCTGCCTCTGCTTCCAAAGTGCTGGGATTAAAGGCATGCACCACCACCAATGTGCTCAGCTTGTTAATCAGTTTTCATCATGGAAAAGCCTTCCATGATGACAGATAGCTTTGCTGGGTATAGAAGTCTGGGTTGACACTTCTCATCTCTGGGACCCTCTTTTTAAAGTTTCAGTTAACAATCTACTGTTATTCTACTTGGCCTTCCTTTGTATGTGACTTGTCATTTCAATATATGCTTTTTTTTGTTCTGTATACTTAGTATTTTAATTATAATATGACAAGAGGGAATTCTTTCCTGGTCTTGGGGCATTTGGTGTCCTAACTGCCTCCTGTGTCTTGGCACCTCTGTTCTTGAGATATTTTCTCTTAGATTCTTTTGAAAATGTTTTCTATGCTTTTAGATTGAGATGATCCTTCTATGCCTAGTATTCATAGGTTTGGTCTTTTCACAGTGTTAGAATCCCTGCTGATATTTCATCTTTGTCCTAATTGGATTATTACAGTTCTTCTTCTGCCTTGTCTTCAAGCTCAGATAGGCTGTCCTCGTCTTGATCCAGTTCGTTGCTGACACTTTCCACTGAGTTTTCTTTATCTTATCTCTTCCTTTGTTTTGTTATCTCTCCAGCATTTCAGGTTAATTTTTCTTCAACAGTTCTCTTTGTTGGATTCTTCTTTCTTTAAGGAATTTAACATTTGTTTGGGGAGGGGCAGGCAATGCTCCTGTGCACCTGTGGAAGAAATCAGAGGTCTGGGACTCTGTTCTCTCCTTCCAGGGACCCCACTCAGGTAGCAGGCTTGGCACAGGGTGCATTTACCCACTGAGCCATCTCCCTGGCCCCTAAACTTTGCTTTTTTTTTTTTTTAACCTTGTATCGCCTTTCTTATTTCTTCCAGCTGTTTCTGTTCAATCAGGAGTTTACTTTCTAAATTCTTTTGAACATACTTGAAATCATCAGTTTGAGTGCTTTGGGATTTCATTTAGCTCTCATTATATTCCATTGCTATAGGAGTAGTGATTCTTGGAGGTGGTGTCCTGTTTCAGTGCTTCCATTGCATTGGGATTGACATAGCTGACATTATTTTGCTGGTTGCTAATCTGATGTAGTCGTTCAGTTTAAGTCTTTGCAAAGTTTGCGTAAGACTTGCATGTGGCAGAGCTGAGTATGTAGTTCAGAAAACTCAGTCCAAGGGCTCGGTGCCTGGTATAAAGTGTATATTATTTTCTGAGGAAAGCTATTTACTGGGAGGCCATCCACAATGTCGTGGCATTACCACTATGCAAAAATCACACCAGCCAAAGAACAACACTGACCTCTTTAACTTCAATAACTGTTGGAGGATAAACACCCAAGGATCTTATAGTATCTACCCAGATTTCAGTTAATAAGGAGTGGGAGTAGACGGGGCTGGAGGGATGGCTCAGAGATTAAGAATACTGTCTGCTCTTCCTGAGGTCCGGAGTTCAATTCCCAGCTCATAACCATCCATAATGAGATGTGGTGCCCTCTTCTGGCATGTAGGCACACACATGGGGAGAACACTATACATAATAAGTAAATCTTTAAAAAGAGAGAGAGAGAGAGAGAGAGAGAGAGTGAGTGGAAGTAAAGAATGCTGGGCAAGGATAACAAAGTATTAGACTTTGAAAAGAAAGTTGACATGGGTGAAGTAGCAGAGAAGGGATGGTGTAGATACTGTTAGGATCCACAGATAACAGAAATGATTAAAGTCATGAAGGGTATAATTTAGCAAAAAGGGGAGAAGATACAGAGACGTAGAAAAGAGGGCAAATGTATGAGATATGTATGACCAGGAGAATAAATCATGCCTTATCGTAAACAACTGTCTCAAAATACGAGCAAACACAAAACCATCATGAGACATACATGTAAGAGTAGACACTATGTAATAGCGAAAGATAACAAAACAGTACTTAGAGTGAATGGCTGGCACCGCTGAGGGATTTCAAAGGCAATGTCCTCAGATCTCTCTGGCTCCAGCAGGCTCTGGGTGGTTCTGTGGGGGAGGGGAGGTCTGCATTTTATATGCACGCATAGCTCGTTTCCTTAATGCTCTTCCATCTGCTTGTTCCTTTATTGAAAGATGAGAAATGAATTTTGAAGCTATGACTCTAGGACTATTTGTCTCTTCAGTTCTGTCAATATTTATTTTTTCCTGCTGTAATGTTAAGCAATGTGTTTATATTTATTTCATCTTATTGAAATGGCTGCTTTATCAGATATAATACTTATCACTTGTAATAGATTTTTACCTTTTCACTATCTTTACATGAGGCAAAATAGAAACCCATTATGACAGGTAGAGAACATTATATTTCATTAGTCTCTGCATTGAATGCTTTTCTCAGTCTTTTCATTTTCAAACCATTTTTCTCTTTAGACATAAGGCCACCCTCTCCCTTTTGAGACAGGGGCTCACTGTGTAGTTCTGGCTAGCTTGGAACTTGCTATATAAACCAGGCTAGCCTTGAACTCACAGAGATGTCTGTGCCTCTTGAGTGTTGGCATCACAGGCATGTGACACCACACCCTGTCCTTTTTTAGTTTTAGTTTTAAAAGTGCATGTGGGTATGTTCTGGTGTCTGTGGAGACCGGAAGAAAACATTGGATCTCCTGGAGCTGGAATTGCAGGTAGTTGTGAGCCATCATCCAGTGTGGATGCTGGGAACCGGAGCTT
Source organism: Cricetulus griseus (assembly GCF_003668045.3). Lineage (NCBI taxonomy): Eukaryota > Metazoa > Chordata > Mammalia > Rodentia > Cricetidae > Cricetulus > Cricetulus griseus. The sequence continues at coordinate 1,880,132 of NW_023276807.1, forward strand.
GGGTCCTCTGTAAGAGCAGCGTGTGCGCTTAACCACCAAACTGGTGCCCTGGATAGAATTCTCTCCTTTTCGCACTTGGGACATACTGCTCTTGTCTACTGCAGCCCTCTGCTGAGGCATGGGATAATCTTATCAAGGATGAGCCCTGCTGGCCTGTGTCCCACGAAGCCCTGCACAACCCTGATGCCAACTGCTTGGCACTGGGGACTCCTCCTGTATCCACAGATCTGGTCCCATCATCAATAAACAGAGACACGCACCACTGCCATCAGAATTCACTTAGAAAAACCCAAGTTCAAAGCTAACAGCTTTAAGAACATGAGAATGGCTGGGTGGTGGTGGTGCACAACTTTAGTCACTTGGGAGGCAGAGGCAGGCAGATAGATCTCTGTGAGTTCAAGGCCAGCCTGGTCTACAGAGTGAGTTCCAGGACAGCCAGGGCTACATAGAGAAACCCTATCTCAAAAAAACAAATCAAATAAACAAAAAACTCCACAAGGTTTTTGGGGTGTGTCTTAATTAGCTTACAGGGTATGCACAATAGACAGGAGACAGGGTATGTACAACAGACAGGGGACATTTAAAATAAGTTGTTGTATGCAAAACAATCTGGCCAGAGATGGACAGTGACAATGGAGTCTATACAGTACAAACACCGTCTGCTTGTTGGCACTGAGAAATTAGCATGTTATTTTTTTAACATAGGATTTATGTGTGTTTATGACCAGTGTTCCATAAGTGCAAAAA